>NC_089982.1:85052384-86381938 GCF_036417845.1 Apteryx mantelli | reverse complement strand
TTTCTGTTCCCAGCCACGGGACTGAACCCTTTGCACTCTTGCAAACCCAGAGCAATTCCACCCACCGATTGCCAGCAGGACTTCACTTGTCCTCCCGGGGGTCTAGTCCAGGCTGGCCTGCTAAGCAGGCAAGGCCCAGGTCTTTGCGCAAGGCACAGAAGGATCTGCAAGATGCCGTTTTAGCAAGGTCGTGATGCAGCTGCATCCCAGAGAGAGCAACGCGGGGAGGCAGAGAGATTTTGGCATGTGTCTAAAACACAGTGGTACCCGCAGCAGCAAATATCTAGCCAGATCTTCCCCATCTCGCTCGTTTCCTCCTGCTCTCCCCCATATGGACTATCTAGAGTCTCTCGGCCTTTTCCTCCGAGGAGGGTCTCTCTCCTCTCCCTGCCCACCAAAACACACCAGATTCTGACGTTACTGAGACCCTTAACCCTCTGCTGAAGCTGAGCAATGGGTTCAAACATCACCTGGAGGACAGACAGGACATTGCGAGAGCGCTGGAGAACAAGGCTTTAAGAAGAGAAGAAAAAGGTGCAAGAGAAACGTTGGGGCCAAGGAGCAGCGAATACTCACATCCAGCTCAAAGGTCTGCAGAACCGTCCTGTAGCCCCCAGAGATGGGAGTGAAGAGGCGAAGCACCTCCTTGATGACGCAGTCCAGGTAGTAGAGGCTGTTGATGTTGTCCAGCCGGAGGGAGCCCTCGCAGATGCAGCCGTTGTGGAGGATGCCTTTGCTCCGCAGCTCCTCCCGCAGCTTCTCCAGGACCCGGGGGTGTTTGAGGAGCTGCATGATCAGAGAGGTGCTGGCGCTGGCTGTCGTCGCGTAGGCAGCAAAGATGAGCTCCAGGGTGCCGTCCTGAAAGGCAAGCGGGGAGCCAGCGTGAGGAACGGCAAGGAGGGGCGGACGTCAGGGCCAGACGCTCAGCGTGCCTCCTGCACAGCATGTCCCAAAGCAGGCACATGAGCGGTCTTGCGGGCCCCAGTCCCCTTTGTAGCCATCACTGTCACCTCCTGTCCCTCACCACTTCCCAGTGCTGCCCCTGCTCCCTATCTCACCCTATATCCCCTGTGAGCCTCCTGCCCACCACCTCTCCCTCCTCCAGGTGAGCTCAAAGCAGACCACAGGCTCCTGCCACGGCCGTTTCCTTCCCATCCACATCAATAGATGCCAGTAGTTGCCCCACTTCCATTCCCCTGCTTCTGCACCTTCCCATCAGCCTGGAGGGATGTCTGCAAGGGGCTGGGCAGCTCCCGGAGGGCAAGTTTCCCCCTCCTGCCAAGGCAGGACAACGCCAGATGGGCAAGTTCTCCTGGGGCTGAGATGTGACTGCTGCTGCCAGGTGGAGGAGGACAGCAAAATCACTCAGGGCAGCCCCGGCCATGCAGCATTACAGTTCTGGGGGGTTCCCTGAGCACTTCCCTGCCCCACTCTCCGCCCTGTCCTGCCTTTCCTGGGGAAAAAAGAGACACGCTATGGGCAGCAAGTGTCTGCTTCTCCCACAGGACTGGACACCTCACCTACGTGGGAGCTGTTTTTCCTATTAAAACGAGGAGACAAATCATCTCACCCTGCCACAGTGAGAGGCCCACCAGGGCATGTGAGAAGGTAGCCCAAGGCTCTGTGTGTCTACCTTGTCCTTAGCCACCCTTCCCAGCGGAGCTGCTCTGCCAGCCCTGTGGCTATGACCCGCATCGGGCCCCGCCAGGACACTGAAGGCATGGGAAAGCTATAGGGAAGTGGTGATCTACCATCGCCTCCAGCCCAGGCAGGGTCTGGACAAGTGACCAAGGGGCAGAGGACAGCTCCCGTGGTCCAGCGCTGGGGTCTGCACCCAACCTTTGCTCCCCAGCTGCAGCCAGATGCTGAACTGACAGCTGCAGAGATTTCCCACATGCTGTTCCCACTTGACAACTCTCCAGGCCCACCCCTCCCTTGCTGCAAGATCCCTTCTTGCTCGGCCACTACTCCGGCTGCCTAGTTTTGCCTGCGCTCAGGGGAAAGCGTGCACCTCTCTTTTCAGAGGGTGCCTTGTGTGAAACACTGGTCAATCAGCCACAGGGAAATTCCCGTAGAGCCTTGCTCAGAGTTAGCAACACGCTGGAGGGAGCAGAGGGCTGCAGAAGTAGGAGAAAAGTCCCTGTGGACGGCTCTTAACAGTGCGTGAAGGACAAGTTGTGTGGTCACCCCACTAAAGATAACCACCTGCTGAGGAGTCGTATGGCCTGCAGAGAAGCTACCATAAAACAAGACAGGTTGAGGGGTGAAGCTGGTCAGGGCGCGAAGTTTCAACAAGCTGGCAGGGTCTTTCAGTAGTCCCTGAAAATGTTCTTTAGCAAGGGCTGAGAGTGATTTGCCCTTAGGAAAACAACTGGCTTGGTGGCACCATGGCCCCCTGGACAAGGATTCGCCTGTAGCTCCAGCAATGCACCCTGGTCACCCCACTCTGAACGACTGTCTAGGATTGACCCACAACATTCTCCTTACACCAGCTTAAGCTTCACTCTTTGAGGAGTCCCTGCTCCAAGCAGAACGATGGCCTGGCAGAAGCAACGTGGCCATGCGGAGGAAGACCCAGACACCCGGTTAACTCTTCCAGATGACTATGGAGCCCAAGGACAGGGAGGATCTTTACCTTCAGCTCCTGCATGGTGAGCTCCTTGCCGTGCTCTTTGCCGCTCTCTATCAGGATATCCAGAGCATCGGCATAGTCCTTGCCCTGCGTGTTCTGCAGTTTCTCCTGGATGGCTTTCTCCAGCCCCTTCTGCAGCGTCTCTCGCGCTCGGATCCCCTGCAGAGCAAGAAGCCATCAGACCACTCAGGGCACAATGTTAGCACAGTCATCCCCGGCCTGTCCCAGGGCTGGCTGGTGATTATCAGTAACCAGAGACAAGGTCAGGAGGACACGGTCCAGGGAGCGTGACCAGGCGTGGTGGGAAGCCGGGGGTGACCCCCACGCAAAATTCCTTTGAGCTCAGAAGAACGTCAACCTGTCTCAGCAATACTCAGTCTGCTAGCCTGCTTCCAACTGCAATTGCAGATGCTCAAAGAGAAGTATAAAAATGCTGGAGTCGTTGCCTGCCCAGGAGGAGCAGGCCCAAAGCAGGCAAGATTACAGGAAAGGCTAATCAGCACCTACGTGCAAACGACAGGTCTGACATGGGAGCCCCAGTATTGCACCAATTCACATGCCTCCTCCTCACCCTGAGATTTAAGAAAGTCCCTGGGAAAATTCTCTCTCAAAGGAAACCAGTCAACTGGTCTGAAAGGAGCCTCTTCCCAAGAGCGTAATGGGCTTGCCAACAATTTTATCACCCGATCTCACTAAAGCAATTCCTCTTTGAGTGGAGCTGCACTGAGCTAACGTACTGCTGCAAAGGCTTTAAAAAGATGTGTCGGGGTCATTCAAGTGGTTAAAGAACAACAACAAGACGTGCAGTAGCAGTCTCAAAAATAATTTAAGAAATCACTTTTCTATAAGCAATTTTGCCCCAAAACTCAGGATGAAAAAATCCAAATTTTGACAATGTTTTTTGTTATTCTTTCATTTTGCATTTTATCCAAAAACTAGAAGAGTTCAAGGAATTAGGAGGTCCGCTGATCTGTTCTAGCCCTTTCAAAGGTAGAGCATCAGAAGGGTCACACAAACTAAAAAATATGGCAAAGTCACTTGTTACAAGTGGTGAAAATTACCCATTAAGTATGGATAACTCCCCATCGTATTTTCCATTGCATTGAACCATAGAGCACCTACCACTCCGAAAACCTATCTGAGATCAAGAGATGCTATACAGAGGATGAGAAGAGGCAGAAATCAGTATCTGGCTGTCTTGACATGTACTGCATGCCTCCCATAGTGAAAAAGTCTCGTCCCCACTGGTCTCAACCCCTTCGCTAATTAGCAGCCTCAGATTTATAGAGTCTCAGCCCTTCCTAGTCATGAAAGGATCTCCCTCTTGACTCTAGCAACACCGGACTTTGTAGCCCAAAATGAACCCACTTCTAGAAGTCATATGGTGAGGAGACATCCCACCAACAACAAAAAGATAAGAATTCAGCCACCGTCCCATTAGTCCCAGATCAGTGTTATCAGCTGGGTGAGGACTCAGCTCTGGTGTCTTACCCTCCTGTAGCCGCTGAAGGGCAGATCCACAGGCAAGGAGAAGACATTCTCCACGAACTGCTGGTAGACCTCGAAGAGCCGGTTGAGCTCCTCATCGGGGATGCGGAAACCCAGCAGGACGCGGATGGCCATGCGGAAGGTGAGCTTCTGGGTCTCGTGGTAGACGTTGATGGACTCCGGGTTGCTGCTCCAGGCCCGGAGGGTGTCTTTGATCACCAGCTGGATCTTGGGCAGATAGCTCTCCAGGGCCTCATGGCTGAAGATTTTGGAGAACACCTACAAAAGAGAGCAGGCACAGGTTTCTACACAGTCTGTACATCCTCCTCTTTGCCTTCTCTAATAACCCACTTCTGCCCATAAATACGGGCATCAAGGGCTTCCCGAGCTGAGTTCTGCTCATTGTCAAGAGTTGCTGATGTCTAAAATAACTACCAAAAAGGGCTGACAGAGAAACATTCTTCAAGGGAGACTCCCTAGGCTGATCCCCACCACAACCATCACAAGTACCTGGCAATAACAAGGTATCCCACAAGCCACCCTCCACCGGTGAACCAGAGACAGGGAGAAAACGATTCGTCCTGCGCACAACAGAACGGACAGAGCCGGCTTTCCCATAGCTCCGTGTCCCGCAGCTGGATCCCTTGGTGTCCGGCAAGGTGGGAGCTCTGAGTCAAGCTCATCCCACAATTTGGGTGCTACTAATACACCTTTTACATGTGGATTCTCTAGTGTCTAGTATTATGGTTAGGCATGCGCACGCACACGCATGCAAGCTTTTTACTCAATGGGAAGCACTGACAGTTTCTCTCATCTCCCCCGCCATCCTTCCTTAATAAATATAAAAAAAAGTACTAAAATAATTATTTTGAGGCCTTTAGGGTCTCCGGGAAATCTGGCTGAACTTAGACAGGGGTTCAAGTGTTATTGGGGGGAAAAAACAGGTCCGCCTGTAGGCAAACGCTGAGATCGCATACGGTTCACTTCCTTGGGAATCCAGGCTACAAACCGATGTCAGCAGACAGCATTAATTTAAGCTCTGTGAGTAAACACCGCGCCGAGCGGGCCTCCCCGGCTCCCCGACGTTACCGTCGGCTCGCCGCGGCGCTGGGGTCGGACCCGTCTGTCGCGCAAGGAGCGCAGCAATGCCAGGAATGTCCCCGCTCTCCCGTTCGCCCGCCCGCCCGCCCCGGATAACTCCACAGCGCGGGCTTTCATGCCGCATCCCCCCGCCCCCTTCCGCCGCATCCCTCCGCCAGCTTCCCATCCCAGGGCGCACCGGGCGGGAAAAGTGCTGTTTGTTTATTCTGCATTAACCTACGCGCGCACAGGGGCATGCACACACGCACCACCGCACGCCAGGTCTCTGGGAAAATCCAATCAAAACAGGCTCCGACGGAGGGTGCCGCGAGCCGTCGCGGCCTCCGCCGGCTCCCGGCGTGCCGGAGGAGGGGGGCTGCAAAGGACGGGCAGAGCCCGGCTTGCTGCAGCCGACGACAGAAAGCAAGAAAGCAAAGCCTGCCCCGGTCTTTCCAAGAGCGCCTAACCTTTGCGGAGCTGTAAATGTGAGAATTTCCTCCCCAGTCAGCACTCGGAGGGGAAGGTAACATTTTCCTGGCCGCGGCCCTGCGTTGCTTAACGCACGTCGTTCGCTCCGAGTTTGTTTGGTGAAATAACACCTCCGTCCCCTCCGAGCCCAGCCTGGAGGCTCGGCGAGAGCCGGCGCACGGAGAGGCTCTGCTCGGCCCGACCGCCGCGCCGCGGTGCCCCGAGACGGCGCTGAAACTCGTCACGCGCGGCCCGGATGAATGAACGGGAGGAAAAATGAACGAGCGGAAAAACGAACGAGCGCCGGCAAGGCGGGAGACGGGGCCGTTTCGCCCGCTTTCCGCCGCCGCTCCGCGCATCACGGGAGTTTCGCTCGGGCTGTTTTTAAGCCGGGAAAGGGCAGCGCCGCGGCTCCGGCGGACCTGCCGGCCTATGTGCGAGGGGGCGGGAAAGAAGAGGAAAAAGCCAGAAGAAAAGCCGGAGGGACTAAACCCTGCAACATGGCTCGCTGCGCCACCGGGAAGGGAAAAACAAGCGTGGGCTGCTTCCAGGAGCCAGGAAAAGAGCCATTTCCCCGGCAGCCATGCCGGGGCCGTCAGGCTTTGCCGGGGCACCGGCCAGAGGAAAGCTGGCCGACGCGAGCGGTTGCTGGCACCCCGAGCCACGGAGCCACGGGCACCAGCCAGGTGCTGCTCCGCGGCCGGCGAAGGGACCGCGTGCCGAAGTCTCCATCCCCCTGGCGCCCAGCCTCCGAGCCGCCCATCCAGCCTGGATGCGGGAAGGCAGGAGTTGGCCCCCGGCTGCCAAAAAGGGGGAGCACTCAGCTTTTGGGGTGGAGTGGCAGGTTTTGGGGTTTTTTTTCTTTTTTCTTTTTTTCTGCTCTTTCTCGAGCCGTCCTGCGGCAAAGGCGGCGGCGCGGGCCCCGGCGACGCTCCCGGCTCCTCGAAGCGCCACCCCGGCTCGCAGCCTGCGTGCTGCGCGCTGCCTAATCCCAGATGTCAGCGGGTCCTTCCCTCGCCAGACACAAGTCTGGATCCCCTTCCAGTCACCTCCAGTTCAACCCTGCATCTTTCCAGTTGATTAAAAAGGAGGAGAAGGCAGCCAACTTTCCCTTACAAACCGCTGCCGTTTTCTAGCCTAAAATTCCTGCGCCCTCTAGTGAACTCGAGCTGAACATCTCAGCCGCTTCCCGGCTCCGGAGCAGGAGGACAAGACGAAGCCGAGGTGGATCGGAGCGAAACAGTGCTCTGGAGCCTGCCGAGAGCTCTGCGATCCACGGGGAGAGAAGGTCTCCCAGGCCCGGCCAGCAGGCAACAAGGCAGCTTGCAAAGGACCCTCTGCAGAGGCTGGAAGAAGCCCCAATTTGTTATGTTTCGATTTGTCCTAAAATAGACACGGGGACACATTTAATGATTTATTCTGGCCGCGGGCATCTGTTCACCCCACGCGTTACACTAGCACCCTGCACTCGGTGCTAGCGCAATCCCTCAGTTCACCAAGAGACACCGCCACCCAGAGAGCCCTTCTGAATCCATCTCTGCTTGCGACGGGAACGGGATATTTCAAGATTTATAGCCTTCCTAAGGCAGAAGATGCCTTCCCAGTGTCTCAACTCCCTGGATGCCCCAGAGAGGTCCAGATTCACGTGCCAAGGATGGCCTCTGGTCCTGGTTGCAGAAGAAGACCCCAGCCCCGTTCGTAGCTATTCTGCAAACCTCACCGAAGAGGAGAAGACGTTCAAGGGAAGCGCCTTGAACCCGCAGCATTTTCATGCTTAGCGAAGGCTGCGTTTAGCGGCTGGCCTAGGGAGTAATTAGCAGTGACGATGCATTTCATGGAGGAAAGCTGCACTTTGGGATTAGACACCCACAGCCTCATCCGACACATGACAGTCGAGGAGAGCGCAGCTCCTCTGCGCTGCCTCCCCTCTCCCATTCGGAGCTGCTGGCCCTAAAAATGAAGACGCTTTTGCCACGCTAACGTAAAATCACACAGAATCACAGAACATTTGAGGTTGGAAGGGACTTCTGGAGATCATCTAGTCCAACCCCCTGCTCAAGCAGGGTCACCTAGAGCACATTGCCCAGGAATACTGGCTGGAAGACACTTGCATAAACCAGTTTGGCACCAGCACTTGGCTTGGCTGGCGTTACGTGTCGAAGAAGCATCCAAAGCAGCTTCTCAACCTTGGAGACACTCTATTTATGCATGTGTTTCAAAGGCCAGGTGATATTTGCCCCAACCCTGCCCTGTCACCGCATTATAACAGACATCTGCCTTTCTCTACAGCATCAGACACTGACACTGCCAGGCATGGATCCCACCGGCATGCTCCAGTGGTCTCATGAACCTTGACATTTTGGGATCAGGCTGCAAAGTCCCATGGGCAAGAGGCTGTGCTGGAGCCAGGAGCACAAGTGAAGGGGAAACACGGTGAGCAGGTTGTGGGGACAACTCCACCAGGCACAAGTCCCGCAAACAGCAGCAGATGACCTCTGCAAAGTCCCACTGTGGCTGCTGCTGGGACACCCTGCGACCTGTTTTTAAAGGACTTCTGCCTTTCACAGCAGCACAGCAAAGACCTGGATCCTTCCCTTCCCCATGCCCTGACAGGCTGGGAGATGGAGCACATCTGCTCACACTGGGATTTAACCAAAAACTCAGAGTATCTCCCTGCTCCACAGTTTCTTGCCATTCTCCATCACGGGAGGAATCTAGGGCTATTTAAAAGGAAAAGCCAAGAATTTCAACTCCTGACCACCCAAAATGAGCAGCTTTGGGTCTGCACGTCAAAGCACAGCTTTGCTGCAGGAAGGGTGCAGGCGCGGTGTCTCCGGGGGAGCTGAACGCAGCAGCCTCTCCCAGGGAGAAATGCAAGAGCCCTACGGACACTGCAATCCATCTGCGAAGGGAGTCTGGTTACAGTATCCAGAGTCACAAATTCCAAGCAGAGGCTATTTCTCCAAACTAGACCCAGCTGGGGAAAAAAAAAAAAAACAGAGTGAAACAGTCCCCTTTGCAAAAGGCAGTTTCACCGAAACGCGAATGATTCACAAAAAAATGCGCTAGACAAAAATGGAAAGATGGTTTCAACATCCTTGGGCCAAGTTATGATTATTTTAGGCCCTTCAGTGCTGCTTATACCCTTATTTCTTTTTCTTTTTTTAATTTTTTTGAACTTAAGGTCTATGAGAAATTCACTGGGTTGTGAACCAGCCTGAAGAAACCTAAGGTGAACTCTGCTGCCTCTGAATGTCTGGGTTTGCAGGAGGGAGAGAGGGGGGCCCACAACGAGCATCCGGCCCTCCAGGCTTTAAAAACCGGACCGTGCCGAGAGAGGCGATGCGCCTTCATCCCGTGCATCCCCGGGGATGCAGCATCCTGCTCCCCTAGACCAGGACGGTTAAATCAGGGAGAAAAGAGGCCAGAAACCCACGTAAAAACCCTTTAGCCCTTCGCTCCCCTCTACCCACCTGCCTGGGCCCTTTCCCCAGCAGCAGCTAAAAGCACGCAGCAATCAAAGTCTCCCTCTGTTAAGCCAAGCTATTACCCTGACCTTAACCTCGCGCAATAAAGTCAGTCCTATTTTAGCCTCGAACCCCAAGCGCGTAACCTTGGCAGAGCCGGTAACCCGCGCGGGTACGAAGCTGCCGGCTGGCGCAGCTGCAAGGCCACCTGCGGCTGCGAACGCTAAATTAGCTCCCCGACGCCGACGCGCGTCGGGGCTGTGCCGCGCGGCTAACGAGGCGCCCCGGGGCCCCAGCCCAGATGGAGTCTTTGATTATTTTGTATATGTTATAAATGCATATTTTCTATTCCACAGCTGGCTTCGCCAGGCGCACTTGGGCCAGGAGCTTCCTGCTACGTCTCCGAGACACCAAGCTGGGCCAGGCTGGCAGAGCATCGCTGTTAAATGGGCTGCAATGCCCGCGGTAGGTGGGAGAGCGGGGAATGAGCACGACACTCTACATCTATCTCAGCACCGTCCCCCCCTGCAAAAATGCAAAACCTGCCTTGCATCTCAAAAGAAGCAATGCCGGCACCGGCCAGATGCAACCGGCTCCGTTCAGCAGTGTGGACTGTTTAGCCCTCGTTACTGGGCTATCTAACCACACTGCAAGTCTTCAGCGTGTAGGCACAACATCTCTGAGGTGCCCTTGTCCTTCTCCCCGCATTTATGCATGGGGAACCAAGATATTCAGAGACAGCAGAGTCCACCTTAGGTTTTGTCACCGCTCCTCAAGGGGGAAATCAAGCACAGAGCGGGGAAAGAGAGGAAGAAGGAACAGGGAGCAAAAGCACCAGCACGCACAGTCCCAACCCTTCACGCAGGATCAGCCTTCCTCGTATCACCCCTGAGAGCATTGCTCCAGCAAAGGGAGGGAACACCACATTAAAGAGCGGTGTGGCAAAGAAACAGGAGCCACGTCCAGCCAGAAAGGCTGATCTGAAAGGTCAGATCAGATGGCTGGAGAAACCCAACTGGCCAAGCGGATGCTGCCTTTGGCGAGGACAGACCGAAGGAGGAGAAACGTTAAGAGAAAAGTCCCCTTTTTTTTGGCTCCTGCATCCTCCTGGAGCGGAGAGGAAGGACCGGAGCTGGGGATCCCCACGTGTTTAAGACACCCGCAGCACCCGCCAGGAGCTCTCCTAGAGAGGAAGCAGCACTTGGCAAAGGAACCAGCTTCAAGTGCTCTTCACAGGGGATGTTCAGACCTCACTCCTGCTAAGTGCTCCGTGTCGTCTGATAGCAGAGCGCAGCGGGATGGGAGGCAGAGCTCGAGAGGGAAACACCCCCCGTACGGGGCAGCCCACTCCATCCCAAGGGCAAAATAAATATGCCATGCTGAGCATGCATCATCTCCTGGCAAAAATAGGAGAAAACGCTTGGAAAAGCGCTTCCTCCAGCAGCGGGGAAATTACCCTAGCTCTGCCTACTCGTCTGGTGCCAAAATCCTAAGCAAGGCCTTGCAAGACCTCAGTTGATCATATGGGGATGAGCACACGTTGCACGGTGCAGAGGTGTTCCTGCTTAGGAACACGCAAGCTCCTGCGGACTATTAATGAGGCCTCTTCTGGGCTTTCTAAGCCCAGGGAGGAGATGAGAAGGGCAGAGGTGACCCAAAGCAACCAGAAAAAACTGAGGAGAAGAAAGCTTAAGAGGAAGCTAGCTGACAGAGAGATAAATCTGATGGTAGAAGTGCCCCCTAAGAAATAAAGTAGATCACCATGAACCTGATACAAAGCCCCCAGATCCCAGAGGGGTGAACGGGATATTACTAACCAAAACTAAGCAGGTTGCTCAAGCTTCCTGGAAGGACAGAGTATGATATGGTAGAAAACAGAGCTAGACGAAGACAGCGCAGGATGGATCCTCAGCCTGAAAAGCTCTCCTGGACCTCTGGGATTCCTTCTTGGTGCCCCCCATCGCCTCTCCGGACTGGAGCCAGGATCCGCAGAGCCACCCGTTGCATTGCAGAGCGTTGGCAGTGCCACCGAGCAAAGAGCATCGAAGCCAGAGCACGGGTTTTATTTTCTGCATGCCCCGCAGGGCCTCCAACATGTTCAGGTCTAGAAGATGTGGACGGGTGGAACGGCCTACGTTTAGAAAGGTTCACCTCACAGGATATCTACACGGCTCCCGGTATGCAACCCAACTCAGTCACTGCTACTGCTTTTCAAAGCATACTTGGAGCTTGCAGGGCATTTTGGGGTGGAAGGCGCTACGAAAAACGCAAGAACTTTGTATTTCAGCCAGGAGCGGCTGCACCTTGCTTTTTTTTTTAATCCGTCGGAATTACTCTGGATTTACACCGGCGTAGATGACAGCGGTATTGGTCTAAAGTCAATGAGCCGATTGAGCCGCCAAATTCTTCACCGAGACCGCGGTCGCGAGCCCTCCTAAATCAACGAAAGCCTTTTCCCCGACTCCGGCGGCTTTCGCCCGCCCGTTAGAAGCCGCGGGGCTAAATCCGGCCGCGGAGCGAACGGGTGCAGCCCGGCACAGACACGCGCTGAAAAGGCGCTGGAGCGGCGCCAGCTCGCGGAGCCTGGACTCCAGCCCTCCCCGGCGGACGGGCTGCGATTTCGGGGGGCTCGGCCGCGAGGGGCCGACCTCTTCCTCGCCGGGAGGTTTGCGAGCCGCGCCGAGGCTCGGCGGGGATGCCAAACCTTCCAGCAGCCGGGATCGGGGCCCTTTTAGCGCGAAAGGTCCGTTCCCACCGCCGCCTCCGATTCCTCCTCCTTCCTCCTTCCTCCTCCTCCTCCCTCCCCTCTCCCCCTTCCCTCCCTCCCCCCCCAGCCCTGCCCACAGCAGCTGGTTTATATTTGGTTGTAAATTTATGGCCCCTTTTGTGTTCTTAATCCTCTTGCAAACTATATTAAAGCCTCAGACCTTTCTACTTGGTGCTAATAAGCTCAACACTTGCATGCCTCCGAGGCAGAACATTAATTGTGGTGTGTTAATGAATGATGTAGCTTTGGACAGTGAGACAAAGCAGGCCGCGGCTCTGCACCGCTGTCTGCTTCCTCCCCGAGCCGCCGGGTCGAGGACGGCTACCCAGCCCACGGCCTGCTTTTATTTGATTCTTGCTTTTTTTCGGCCAGCTGTGCCTATTTTGGGACTACTAGGCTGGAAGAGAGCAAGGGCCCGGCGCATCCAGCAGCCCGCTGCCAAGGCTGGACGCTCCCGAGGAAAGTCTGACTCCCACCTCGCCCCGGCACCGAAATACGCCCTCCTCCGCGGCATCGCGTATCCCGCGAGGAGAAACGCCTTCCCGGCACCAAGCGGTCGCGCGTCCCCGCCACGGCCGAGCTACCGAGATGCTGGGTCACCTCCCGGCGCCGGGAGCATCCCCTGGTCCTGCTCGCTCCGCTCCCGCTGGCCGTAAACTCGATAAAAGCAGAGGCCACGCTGTCACGTCACCTCCGAGGAGGTCACCTCCCTCTCCGCTACAAGCTGCGTTGACCCCGTTGATCCACGCTTCCAGAAGACACGTGGGCGAGCCGGGAGCGACTGCTCCCATCTCGCTGCGGCGTCACGGGGAGCCGAGTTTGGCCCGGCAGATGTCCAAAAAGGACAGATCCAGGGCAAGCCGTGACGCCCGAGCGGGATCTAGGGAGAGCCACAATCTCCAAGGAGAAGGAGCAAGCCGCCTTCGCCGCAGCGACTCTTTCCCTCGCACCTTACGGCGGGCTGCTCCCGCTCCGACATCGGCACAGACCCTGCGACCCTACAGCGGCAGCAGCCTTTGGGAGATATTTATCTCCGGAGGGAGGGTTTCGTCGCTTTTGTTTACTGCTTGCAATCTGCTCTTTATCTAGCGGCTTCATCTCAGGCCAAGGACGGAGCCAACTTTGATGGCATCGGCACTAAAGCGAGGCGCCTGCAAGCGCCGCCGGCTCCGTCCTCGCCTCCCGCCCAGCCGTCGCGTCCCTGGGCAAAGCTGACTTTATGTGCAGAAGCCCCTCTCTAATAAAGATCGGAGAGTTCATCTCCCAAAAGGGGGGGAAGCTTTCTCCACTTTACATTAACTTTGGCAGCTTCCTGCAGGGGAGCGTTAATAAATAGGGCACAGGAAAGCCGAAAGCTGCCGCAGTTACCGGCCCGTTAATCCTGCTTTGTTCCTTCTTAGCACTTTTCACACAACCATCTCCGAGCTCTTTATCCACACTTAAGGGATTAAAGTCTCCCGTATGCCGGGGATAGAGAAGAGGATATTCACCCACTTCAGGGAAGAGGGGATTGAATCCTTACAAGATCCTGAAGGGAAGCTGAGACAGGAAGACAGCAAACCTAGGAGAGCTCCAGAGATGGAGCCACCTCTGATGCCATCACCACCGCGGGCAAAGCAGCCTGCTGCGGATCCGGCTCAAGATCTCTTGCAACAGTTTGCTGGTCAGTACAACTCTGCTAGCTCAGAGGAAGATGACCAGGACCTGTGGCAGATGGTGACCTTGTAAGTGGTGGTGGAACAGGAGCTAGAGATGGCTCCAAAGGGTCGAGATGTTGAAGTGGATGAGCACCGCAGGTCTCGTGCTCCACTCATCCTTGGGCCAGCACACGTCCTGCCCTACAAGCGGCCTTGGGAGACATTATGTAGGACCAGCAAGACCAGCTCTCCAGGAAAGCGAGCTTCAGGGAGAGCAAAGGGTCAAGCTGGGAGAAGCAGAATAAAAAAAAACGCAGTCTGGGAGGCTGATGGAGCTCCACAGAGAAAGACCCACAACGCTTTAAGTTGAATTTTCAACCACTTAGAAGAAAGTTTTCCCGCAATTGCTATTGCTTTTCTCCATGTAGCCTTCAGATTGTTCCTAAGCTTGTAATATTTTGCTTTTGTCCTAGCACCGTTTTTACGGAAGTCTGTCTGAAAACCATTGCCCTCTGCCAAAATATTCCCTCCTCGGTTCCCCGGCAGGTTGAGGGGAAGGAACAGACTGGGTACGTAAGAGAAAGCTTTCAATTGAGAAGGAGCAAGAGAAGCCATTCCAAGGAGCAGGCTGTAAAACTAATCTTAAGTCTGGGCTTTCCTCCTGGTACCTCTTACGGTATCAATAGCAGGATGAGGAGAGTTAAAAGTTATCGCCGTTTAATAGCACCAAAGGGTCAGGACTAAAGGAACTCGAAAGGCACCTGTAATTTCTGCCTCTAGAAGACACCTGGCCTGGAAAATGTTTAATCTGGTAAAAATCTGCAGCATCCCGGCCCCGCTGATCCTAGTAAAGGGCTTGCTCAGAGAGGCGCCGGCGGGAGCACAAGTGTTTGGCGGGTGCACAAGGCTGGGCTCGGGTTTGCGATGGTCAGCGCTGGGGTCTTAATCCCACGGGAGGGTCATCCCGGGGCAAAAATTCGTCAGAGTACCTGTTCTCAGGAGGTTTTAGCCGCCTCTTAAACAGGGAGCGGGATCCCGGCCAGTTTGGCATCCCGCACGATGCCAAGATCGGGAAGCCAGAAGGGTTTCGATGAGGAGAAACCAGCCCTGCTTCCGTGGGCGCGGGAAAACGGGAAAGCGTTTGGGGCTGAGAGCCTGGACTCAGGTCACACCTCCAGGTGCGACACGGTTCCCAGCAGGTAAAAACGCAAAAATGAGATAATCGGGTGGAAGCGTCGAGGGAGAGAAGCTTTTCCCCTCGCTACGGTGCCACTCTTGCTCCTTTCCGATGCCGGCAATTCCCGGCCGAGCGGCGGTACGAACGATGGGACCGCAGAGGCCAGGGCTCCCTTCTCCGCCACGCCGCTCCCGCGAGCCCGGCTCTCCCCTCCCGCCCCAGCGCCTTCGCCCGAGGTCTAACCGCTGCGGTTTGAGTAGCGATCTCAACCCGGGGGCTTGAGCTACCCCTTTGCAAAAGAGAAACGGTCTTTCCTTGCAGAAGATGGGAGAAGAAGAGCTTGTGGTGGAGCGATTTGTTTTGGTAGGGATTTTATAGAAATATATCCCCAGAATAAGAAATCTTGCTAGAGCATAGACAGAGGCAAGGGTCGGAAGAGCCTCCAGTGGGTTTTTTTAGCCCTACTTTCTACGGTTTTCTGAGCTAAAGACACATACAGGAGGCAAACAGGGATGGAGGAGTCCGGCAGGGAGCCCTCGAAGCGCCACCGTGTCCCACCGCGAAAAAGCAAAGTTGGGGACAGGCCCATGGGGCTGTACCCCACGAACAGCGGCAGCTTTAGCATCTTCGCGGCTCCCCGACTCTGCTGCCAGCCCCGGACGAAGCCGGGAGAGGTTTGTGGCAGGGCTGCAAAAATACTGCGCCAGCCCGAGCTCCCTCACGTCACCCGTCGCCTGGTGCCACCGTGCCAACGTGGATCGCTAGCACAAACCCTCCCCTCAATGCCGGGTTCCCCCCCGACTATGCACCGATTTTCACGCCGCTGGGGTGTCCCCAGCTGACGATCCAATCGCCGGGTTCCCCTAAATTTACTGCGATGCTCAACGCAATGACGGGACTAGCGAGCCAGCGTGAGGCTGGAGGGGGTGTCCCCGGAAAAACCCTGCCAGGGGCTGTAGGTGGTGGTGGGGGGGGGGGGACACATCGTGCAAACAGCAAAACTCCCCGACGGCGCCGCGGCTCGCCGCCGCCAGCCCCCCCCGCGGCCCGCAGCCGGCGTGGGCCCTCCCCTAGAGGGGCAGGGAGGCGTTGCCCTTTTAAGAGCGCTCCGCGGCTCCGCGCGGCGTTCAGGTTACCGCAGCGCAGGCCACACGTGCCGCCGGCTGCGGGGGGGGGGGGCGGGGGAGGCGGCGGTGTGGGGGGGGGGCGGACAGCCGGCTCCTCCCCCCGCGGCGGTAAGCGGCGGGGAAGCCCCGTCTGGGCCCCCCCCCACCCCCGCCCCTTTTTAGCCCGCCGCGAGGCCATCGCCCTTTTAAATTCCTCAAAGGCCGATGGCGCGCCGCGCTGCGGCGCGCGCGCGGGAACTCCGCCGCGTTCCACGGCGCGCGGCGCCCACGTGCGTGCGTGCGCGCGCGCGGGGCGGGGAGGGGAGGGGGGGACGGTCACGCGCGGGGGGGGGGGGAAAGCGGCGCCCCTACCTTCCTCTTGTGCCGGTGGATGTCGCCGATGGAGTTGGCGACGGTGTTGGGCCCCAGCAGCATCCGGGTGCTGCGCGGCCACTCGGTGCTCACCAGGTGGTGCTCGCCCATGAGGATCTTGCGCACGTTCTCCGCGCCCGTCACCCGCACCAGCGGCCGCCCCAGCAAGTGCGTCTTGAACACGTTCCCGTACTTCTCGCGCCGCGACGACTGGAAGCAGGAGCCCTGCGTGGGGACGGGGACGGGGAGATTTGGGTGCAAAAAAAAAAAAATTAAATTAAATTAAAATAAAATAATAAGGTTTTCGGTGCTGCGGTGCTCCCGCTGCTTCCCCCCCCCCCCCCCCGGTGGCTACTAGCCAGGGCCTATTAATAGAAATTACTCCAAGAGCAGCCGCCGCGTTAGATTTATTATCTTTTTTTTTTTTTTTAAGGCAAGCTCACCCAAAGTGAAAACAGCAAAGAAATTGGAAGGGGGGGGGGGCTCGCTATTTGCACCCTGTGGCCGCGAGGAGGAGGAGGAGGAGGAAGAGGAGGACAGTGCCTCGGGCAGCTTTGGGGGCGGCCTCAGCGGACGGGGGTGAGCGAGGGCTGATTTAGGAGAGGTTTGGGGTGAGGGTAGAGTTTGCCGGGGGGGGGGACTCAACCCCTGGGGGCTTTGCTGTGATGGAGGGGGGGGGAAACACCCAGCGCTCTTTAGGGTATAAAAGTAACCTTCCCAAATAGGGGCGATCCGGAGCGACTCCCAATTTCAAAGCTCCCCCTCCCCTCCACGGGCCGGTTTGCGGAGCCCTCGCCCGGCTGCTGCCGTCGGGACCCCCCCCCCCCGGCCGGGATCCCGGCGTCGCTTTTGGGGCTCTGCTAGTTAAACAGCGGCCGATGTTACGGTCCCACCGGCCCGGAGTCCCCCCCAAAATTCACCTCTGCCCTGCATCGCCGCTGATTGCATTCAGCCGGGTCTTTCCCCCTCCCGCAAAACAAGCCCTCGGGGAGCCCCAGCGCCTGCCTGCCCCTCTTCCTCCCGTTCCTGCTTTTCCTCCTCTTTTATTTCAGTTTTACCTTTACCCCTCCTGGCACTGCAGAGCGTTTTAACCTTTTTTTTTTTTCCCTTCTTCTTCTTTCCCCCCCTCTCTTTTTTCTCTAAGACTGAATTTACTTGAAAGGCTGCAATTTGCCTAAGTAAGTCTGCAGATCCTGGAGGGTTTTAATAACTTTCCCACATGCTCCGAGGGCTTTTGTCAGAGCGGAGCCGTATGGAGCCGCTCGGGGGGAAAAAAAATAAATAAATAAAAATAAATAAATAAATAAGAGCCGGGCTCCGGCCCCGGCACCCGCGGCCCCTCCGTCCCCCCCGTAACGGGGGAAGCGGCCGCCTTCGGGGGGGGCTCCCCACGGCCCGCGGAGGGGGGGGGGCTCTTCCCCCCCTTCAACACAGCCCCCCGGGGGGGGGAAAACCGCTGCGAGCATTGTAGCTACGCAAAGCGGTGTTGGGTCCGAGTGTGTGTGTGTTTATTTTGAAACAAAAGCGCGGTTGTGAATGTCAGATGTTCAGGTGACCCTGTTTCTTGATCTGCGTAAATATAATTAAAGTCCTTTTTGTGGCATTAATAAAGAGTTATTTGTACACCATTTCCAGGGCAGCACAAAGAGGACCTTTATGTGGGAGAAGTTTCGAATGGAGTCCAATTTATACAAAATTTTGTATTTTTAGCCCTGGACTCTGTTTGGATGGAGCCTGTGGAAAAGCGAGAACCCTTTTCTGGTCCCCCTGTAAAAATCTGATAAATTTCTTTAAAAAATAAAGCACTATTGAGAGCGTGCCGTTAACCCCTTCGGCGCTGCGGGGCGGCGGCGCGGGGCCGCCGCTGGCTGCGCGGGAGCCGGGCGGGCGCGGGGCGCTGCGCGGGGGCGCGGGTGCGCGCAGCCTGCGCGGCGCGGGCAGCGGAGCCGCCGCGGGCTCCGCCGTCCCCCCCCTGCGAGCCCGTCAATGAAACCCGACCTGCGCCAGCGGGAGCATCCTCGCACGGCTCCCGTTTGCTATTTTTTGAGCCCGGTGCGGGGAGCGCGGGGGGGGGGGGAGGATTTATTTATTTTTTAATTTTTCCCCGCGGGTTTCCCCCCCCTCCGAGGCGCCGGGAGAGGCCCCGCTGCGCCCCTCACCGTGTCCCCTTCGCCCGGCCGCGGCTGCCCACCCCGAGCGGGGCACCCCTCGCCCGCCGGCTGCCTCCTCTCCTCCGCTTTTTTTCTTTTCTTTTCTTTTTTTTAATTTTTGGCAAACACCCTCTCGCGACGCGGTCCGAGGGGATCCCGCTCCGCCCGGCGCTGTTCAGCACTTAGCGAGGTTAATCCCGGGTTAATCTACCGATTACCTTCGCGGGCTTCCCCCGGAGCCCGGACCCGAGCCGGGAGCGCTGCAAACCCCGAGCCGACGGGCGGCAGCAGCCCCGGGCCGCGCCGCTTCCCCGCCGGCTCCCGGGCACCCCCAAAATCGCCCCTTTCCACGGGCAAACAGAAAGCCGGGGGGAGCCGCGGGGAACCGGCTCCCCCCCGCCGCAGCGCGCCCGGCAGCCCCTCGGCCACGTCGCCCCCGGGGCTAATTCCCACCCCCGGGTTATTTCTGCAAGGATTTCGGCTGGAGTGGGGGGGGGATTTTTTCCCAGAAAGGGAGTTTTGGGGTTTTTTTTGCCGGCTCGGGGGGTGAAAGCCCCCGGCCCTCCCCGGCGCCCCCCAACCCCAACCCCCCCCCCCCCCCGGGCGGCGAGCGGAGCGCGGCGGCCGCCCCGCGCCCAGCCGCTCCGGGCAGCCCCGGCCCCGCCGCCCCCGGCCCCGCTGCGAGCCCGCATGATGCAATCGCAAACCCAGGGCAAAAAGGAAAAGAAGAAGGAGAAAAGAAAGAAAAAAAGAAGAAGAAGAAGAAAAGAAGAAGAAAAAGAACAAAAAAAAAAAAAGAAGAAGCAGCCGGTCCCAACCCACCTTCCAGGGAGGGAAGGGAATCCTCCTTACCTGCAGGAGCCAGTGGAAGGTTTCGCCGATTAAAGGGAATCCCATAGAGCCTTTAGGGATTGGTAGCTTGCAGGTTTTGTCGCGGGTGGCAGCCCAGCGGAGCTGCCACAGCTGTTGGGATACGGCCAGCAGCAAAGTCAGTGACACCAAGCACGCCGCGAGGGTAGCCAGTGCCGAGACGAGATCAAAACTTTCAAAAAGCATATTTGGAAGAAGGAGGAGGAGGAGGGTGGGGAGAGAAACAGCCCCTTGACAGGCACCACACTCGCACCCACACACACGCACGCACGGGGGGGGGGGGAAAAAAAAGAAAAAAAAGAAAAAAAAGAAAAAGAGGGCGATTGCAAAGCGCCCGCTGAGCCTGCCTGGGGGGTCCCGCTCGGGGAGGGATGGGGCAGGTTGGGGGGCTGGGGCTCCCCCCGCACCTCCGGCAGGGCAAAAAAGCAGCAGGAGGAGAAAAAAAAAAAAGGCAAAAAAAAGTGTGTGGGGGGGAATCAGTTTCTCCCCTGCCCCTCTCTGAAAACTTTGTTCTTGTTTAGAATAAACTTGACAGAGTGACACAGGCGGGGAAAAAAAAAAGAAACACACACAGCACGGAAAGAGGGGAAAAAAAACAACAGGAGAGCCCCCCCCAAAAGAAGGGAGGGGGGGCGTACAACTGAATAGTCAAAAACTCAAGAAAAAGAGTGCAGCAAAAAAAAAAAAAAAAACCCGGAGGGGGAAAAAAAAAAAAACACCCCAAAGAGTCCAAATGCAGATGCTCTGGATCTCGCTTGCTTTCAATGCAAGCCACACACACCAAAAAAAAAAAAAAAAAAAAAAAAAGGAGCGAGAGAGAGAGAGAGGGGAAAAAAAAAAAGGAGCGAGATTTAAAAAAAAAATTAAAAAATCATAAAATAATTCAGCAAAGACCTGGAGAGATGGAAGA
Source organism: Apteryx mantelli (assembly GCF_036417845.1). Lineage (NCBI taxonomy): Eukaryota > Metazoa > Chordata > Aves > Apterygiformes > Apterygidae > Apteryx > Apteryx mantelli. The sequence continues at coordinate 86,361,814 of NC_089982.1, read as the reverse complement.
ATTAAATAGCTATATATATATGTATCTATACACACGGAGCGAGACAGATCGGTTTATATCGCTATCTATATATATATATATAAATATATCTCTATAAATATGTGTGTGTGTGTATATATATATGTATATTTTATATATATATATATATATATGTACACACACGCTGGTTATTTGTTAGCCCCCGAGTTTTCACAAGATTTCGGCAAAGAGGGAGGCAGGGCTGCTCTCAATGTGAGTTTGAGTAAAAAGGAAAGTCAATGTGTTTATATAGAGGCGGGGAAGCCGGGCTGGGCTCGCCGCCAGCCCGGCTGCTCCCCCGCACACCCACCCTCACTTCAGAGGGCTCCGGGGGAGGCGGGCCGAGCCGGGCGGACGCGGCGCTGGAGCGTGCGAGCCCTGGCCCCGCGCCCGCCGCGCCGCCGCACGGTCACGCCGCGCGCCTCGGCCTCCTCCTCCGCCTCCTCCTCCTCCTCCTCCTCCTCCTGCCGCCGCCGCCGTCCGCACCTACGGCCTGCGGAGAGACAAGCACCGCTCAGCGCCGCCGCCCCCCCCCCCCACTCCGCAGGGGCTGGCAACCCCCCCATACACACACACTTCATGGTCTGCCCCCCCCCCGGCCACGGTTGCCCCCCCTGCAATGATTCGCCCCCCCCCAACATTTGCCCCCCCGCAATGATTCGTCCCCCCCCATGATTTCTCCCCCCCCCACCATGGTTGCCCCCCTGCAATGATTCGCCCCCCCCCCCAACATTTGCCTCCCTGCAATGATTTGCTCCCCCCATGATTCGCCCCCCCTGCAATGACTTGTCCCCCCATGATTTTCCCCCCACCATGGTTGCCCCCCTGCAATGATTTGCCCCCCCCCATGACTCTCCCCCATGGTTTACCCCCGCAATGATTTGCCCCCCCGCCATGATTACCCTCCCATCATTTGCCTCCCTGCAATCATTTGCCCCCCCATGATTCGCCCCCCCCGCAATCATTTGCCCCCCCATGATTCCCCCCCATAATTTACCCCCCTGCAATGATTTGCCCCCCCACCAATGATTTGCCCTCCTGAAACGACTCTGCCCCCCCATGATTGCCCCCTCCAGTGATTTGTGCCCCTGCAATGATTTGCCCCCCATGATTGCCCCCCACAATGATTTACCTCCCCCAGTGATTTGCCCCCCGCAGTGATTTACCCCTCCCATGACTGACCCCCAGTGACTGACCCCACAAAATAATTTACCCCCCCCATGATTTGCCCGCTGCAATGATTTCACCCCCAATTACTGACCCCCCCAATGATTCACCTACCCAACCATTTACCCCACACACAATGATTTACTCCCCTGTAATGATTTGCCCCTTGCAACGATTTACCCCCCCCCCAAATATTCCTTCCCCCGGCAAGATTTAACCCCCAATGATTCGCCCCTTGCAGTGATTTACCGCCCGCAATACTTTGCCCCGGGGCAATAATTCACCCCAGACAGTGATTTACCCCCCCACAATAGTTTGCCCCCTTCGGTGGTTTGCCTTGACTTGCTCCTTGCAATGATTTACCCCCCCCGCAATGATTCTGCCCCCCCCCAGTGATTTGCCCACTTGCAATGATCCTCCCCTCCGATTAGTTGCCCGCTTGCAATGATTTACCCCCCTGCAATGGTCCCCCCCCCCCCTCCAGCGATTTGCACCCCTTGCAGTGATTTACCCCCCCCCCCACGACGATTTGCCCCTTACAGCAATTTTCCGCTTCCAGCGATTTGCCCCCTTGCAATAATTTACCCCTGGAACGATTTTGCTCCCAATGCTCCGGCCCTTGCAATGATTTATTCTCCGCAGCGGTTTGCCCCCCCCCCCCCGGTGATTTCGGGTTTGCTATATTCTTCACCCCCCACACACACACCCAGCCCTATTTCTTTAGGGGGGGGACTTTGTGCCAGCGTGGTCCTGGTCCCCCCCCCCCCCAAAAAAAAAAGCTTTCCAGGGCTGGGGGAGACGCGCGGTTTATCCGAGGCACTTTGCCAACCCAGACACCGCTTTGCACAGGAGGCTGCAATATCGCCCCCCCCCCAAAGAAGCCTGCCCCCCCCCCCCCGCACACACACACACACACACACACACACACACACAGCAGCGATGGAGGCGAAGGCAGGTATCCGGGCCGCCTGGTTACAGGCAGCTTTGCAAAGCATTTGCTTCAGATTACAGGAAAAACAAAAGTTCATTGAGTTCCCCCCCCCCTCCCCTCGCCACCCCCCCCCCTCCCCGGCGTCCCCCTGCAGCCTCCCCAGCTGGTTTGAGTCTGGTGCCCGGCGGGGCTTCCCCCCCCCCCCCCCCCCCGGCCCCAACACCCCGCGCCGAGAGGGGCTGAGCCCGCCCCGGCTCCGCGGCTCCTGCCCCCTCCCCTTGCCTGCACCCCCCCCCCCCGCTGCAGGGAACCCCCGGCTCCGTGCACACAAACGCATCCTTGCACAGGCGGTGACCCACCCCCCCCCCCCCCCCCGTTCTCCTGCGCAGGGAGTCTCCCCCCCCCCCCCAAAGCCCGTGCATCCCGGTGCAGGGAGCTCTCCCCTTCCCCCCCCCCCCCCGGTACATCCCCGTGCAGGAAAACCCTCTCCCCCCCCCCCCGCCTCCCGGTACAGGGAGCCCCCCCCCCCCCGGTGCATCCTGCTGCACGGAGACACCCCCCGCCCCGTGCATCACTTTGCACGCCGGGGCAGGGACACCCCCCCCCCCCCCCGGTACATCCCGGGGCAGCCGGTGCAGAAAGCCTTCTTCCCACCGGTGCATCCCGGTGCAGGGAGGCCCCCCCCCCCCCCCCCCCGGGTGCAGCCAGCCCCCTTCACCGGTGCATCTTGGTGCAGCCCGTACAGGAACCACCTCCCCCTCCCCAGTGCATCCCGGTTCAGGGACCCCCCCCCCCCCTTCTCGGTGCAGCCTGGTGCATCCCGGCGCAGGAGTTCCCCCCCCCCCCCCCCCGGTGCATCCCGGTTCAGGGACATTTCCCCCCCCCCCCGCTTCTCGGTGCATCCCGGTGCAGGACCCACACACTTCCCCCGTGTATCCCGGTTCAGGGATCCCCCCACCTCCCCGCCTTCTCGGTGCAGCCTAGTGCATCCCTGTGTAGGGAGTGCCCCCCCCCCCCCCTTCCCGCTGCATCCCGGTACAGGACCCCCCCCCCCCACACACACACATTTCCCCGGTGCATCCCGGTGCAGGACCTTCCCCCCCCCCCCCATTCCCCGGTGCATCCCGGTGCAGAACACCCCCCCCCCCCCAATAAAAAAAAATCCCCCGGTGCAGGACCCCCCCCCCCGCGCCGCCCCGTTCCCCGGTGCAGCCGGTGCCGGCCCCGCTCACTCTTTGCCCTGCCGCGCCACCCGGTGGCGGACGGCGGTAGCGCGGGCGGCGGCGCGCAGGTGGCGGCGGCCCCCGCACGGCCGCGCCCGGCGGCGGCGCGTCTGGGCGGCGCCGCGCTCCCGGCGGCGGCAGCGCGGCGGCAGCGGCGGCAGCGGGGCGGCAGCGGCGGCAGCGACACGGTGCTGCCCGGAGCGCCGCGACCAGCCCCGGCAGGGGACAGGGATGCGCCAGGCGGGTGGCCAGAGCCTTGGCACCTCCGTGGCCTCCCAGCTGCCCTCCGCTGGGAAGGAAAAACAGTGCCGGGGGGGGAGGACGGACCTTTTTATCCCCCCCCCCTTTGGAGTTTTTTTTCCCCAAAAAGCTTCTGCCCCGGGAGAGAGGCCCGCAGAGCCGGTGGCAAGCTGCACCACGCGCGGCCCCAGGGTTGGACCTGCTGGCGGGTCTCCTACGACGCATCATTTTTTTTTTTTAACAGGACGAAGCATAAAAGCTCAAATCCTGCTGCCGCAGATCCTGCGGGCCGGACAGCACGGGCGCAGGTTGTTGCCCAGTTAATTACAATTAACCCTCGCGTGCAAACGAGCCGCCCGCAGCCCCGGCCGAGGAGCCGCTGCAGACGCCGAGGGCGGCACGGCCGCGCCGAGCTGCTTGCACGGGGTGTTTAGTGACGAGGCTGCAGCTTCGCAGGCCTCCGGCTACCTCGTGTTTGCTTTTCTTCCCGGCGCATTGCAGTCGCTGTCATGGGGGGGAAAAGTTACCTTCCCTCGCTCTTTCCCACCCCAAAAAGATGCATTTCCCGCCTCTCACCGACTATTTTGCCCATTCCTCAAGTTAAACCCTGTCTCATCATCTGTTCCTTACTCCAAAGGCTAAGTGCCATTTGGGAAGTAGTTTTTAAATCAGCTTTTCGTGCCTCTTCCCTTCCTTTCCCCAGCCCTTTCCTTCTCCCACCCTCGTGGCACAGCCTGCGAGAAATTAAGGGGGTTTTCCAGCCGCCCTGGGGTGGGACAGAGGCTGCAAGTCCTTAAAAAACCCTTGGGAAAAGGCCATCTCCTGCCAACAGCTCCGTTTCGGGCTGCCAGGGCAGCACCTGCCGCTGGGAAAGCCGCAGCGGATGGGAAGGGTGTGCGGACGCCGCTGGGCACGTTGCTCCCGAACCGTTGGAAAGGGCCGGCAAAGCAAACGGCCTTTTCTGCCGTTCTCTCCTCCTCCTCCTTTTCCCAAGGGAAAGAAAAAAAAACCCACCCGCCCCTGAGACGCTCTCAGCCACCCCGAAGGAACGGCGCATGGGAGCCTGCGTCCAGAAATGGCTCCGACTGCTTTCTAAAAGTGTGTGAAAACGGCCTTTCGAGCGGACGGGAGAGGGACAGAAATAAGCCACCGCCGCATGATTTCATGAGAATCTGTTTCTCTTTCCCTCCCGTGGAAATTCAGGGGTAAGGGGGAAATGCCTAAAAAAAAAAAAAAATTCTTGGGGGTTTTGGGTTTTTTGGGTTTTTTTTTTTTTGCAAACTTCCCCTCTCCGGAGACAAAACCCGTGAGAGTCCAGAGGGAAAAATGGCTTTTCCAAGGTCAGTAGCGGAGCTGGAAACGGGTTGCCAGGGCCCAGCCAGCAGCCCCCCGGCTCTAGCCCAGAGACTCCAGGCTTCGCCGCAACTTTCGCCATAAGCCGGATAATTTGATTGTCCTCCGCGGGCGAAGCCAAACCACCTTCCCCCTCCCCGTCCGACCACGGCGCAAAACCGCCGCCGGGTGTATCTCGAGGGCACACAAACAGGGGCCGCGGGACGTGAGCCTCGTTCTCTTAGGAAGCCAAATTTCTTAAGGAAGCTTAAAAAAAAAAAAAGAAAAAGAAAAAAAAAAATCACTGCGTTCCGCTCGGCGTCGACGGGCATCGCTGCTCCGACCTCGGAGCCCCGGCTCCCGAAAGCCGTTTGCTTTTCTGCCCCAAACGCAGCCCATGCTGGCGGGCAGCAAGCGCCCCCGAGCCGGGATTTGCCTGCAGAGCTGTTTCCTGCGCCCGCTCCCGCCGTTTCCTCCCGGGAAAACCGCCCGCTCCATGCACTGCTTCCAGAAATCTCATCTTGAAGCCGCCGGCTACTGCTAAACCCGGCGGATTTCCAGCTCCCGGCGCCCTCCTGCTCTTGGACCCGCTTTGCCCCGCCAGGCCGCGGCGTCCAAAATCTCGACCAAAACGGGATCATGAGCTTCCCTGCTTCCTCCCGTGCCGGGGAGAGGGAAAAGCAAGCAGGGAACAACCTGCCCAAGAAAACGCCCCTTCCCGGCTCCCCCTCTCACCACCCGAAAGCCGCAGAGCCGAGCTCCGCTCCAAACTTTGCGGCTTTTGAGTTCTCAAACGCTCCCGCCCGGCTAAACTCCAGCTTGCGGAGAGCAGCGCAGAGCCCAGCAGGTGCAACGAAATCACCGGCGGAACACGCGTTATTTGCGAGCGCGGCGGCGCCTCGCTGCTCGTCCCGGCCACCCCCGCTCCGGGAGGGCAAAAAAAAACCCGCGACACTTGCTTCCCCCTCCGGCTCGCGCAACCTTCCTCCGTGCGCTTTTGCATCGCCCCGGCTTTGCAGACGCAGCCGATGCCCCGAAATAATCCTGGGGGCGTCGCTAGGTAATATTTCATTTTGTTTTTTCCAAGGTTTTTTTTCCATAAAGGTTTGCTTCTGATATCACCTTTTAGTTTTGCCTCTATTTAGTGCTTTCTCATGTCCGGTAACTTTTTAACGCGCTGGTTGTTGCTGTTTTTTTGTTGTAGGCAGCGCAGGCAAAGCCCGGGGAAAGGGGAATCGCGAGCGGCGGGAAGCACACAAGTGCAGTTCGTGCTCTGCACGTCCCCGTCCAAAGACCGCTCGCGCCGCGCCGCCCTCGCTCCGCACGCCGAGCGTGGCGGTATCTGCACTCGATTGCAAACAGCGGCTTCGGCAAAATAACTTTGGGGAATTTTCGGACGGGTTTTCTCTGCTAATGTTCTGCTAATAACGGCCTTAACGTTCCTGCTCTTTTTTTTAGTTTATATTTGTTTTATTTCTGCCTGCTGTTAATATTCTCTCCTCTGACGGCGCTTACAACTTATTTTCCAACTTCCCTGCGACGGATCACACCGTGCTTCCCGAACGTTAAAGCACCTGCACGGAAAATGAAGCACCGGCGGCTCCGCGCTGATCCCGCGGCCGTTCCGCTGCGGCAAACAGAATTTACAGAAAGCGTTGCATTTCGGACAAATGAAATCTCCGGTTTCTTTGTAATTTAATCAGTGTCCTTGGCAAGGTGTTAATCGGGGGGGGAGGGAAAGGGGAAAAAAAAAAAAAAAAAAGCACAAACCCACGCACAAATCCGCAATTTAATTTTTCCAACCAGCTCGGAGCGGCGGGATGCCTGCTGCCTCCCCCACCTGGGAATTTGCCCCCCGTTTTCCCCCCTTTTTTTTTTTTTTTGGCGCTTCGCTTCCCTTTTTGCTTCCTCATCCGGCGCCTTGAAAGCCCCGCGAGGACGTTTATAAGTTGCCGTCGCCGGTTTTCCCACTCCCCCGGCACGAAGCGAAACAACAGCAAAATCCCTTTGGCCCGAGCAGCTCGGGGAAAACAGGGGAGCGAAGGAAGGGGAAGGAAGGAAAAACGCTATTTTTCGCGAGCGAGGCGACGCAGCCCCCCGGCTCCCACCAGAACCACCCCGACGCCGTCGGCCGGCGATCGCGAACGGGGAGGGGGGGAAAAAAAAAGCAAAAAAAGAGGGAAAAAAAAGCCAAAACGCATCCGTTTTTGCGACTTACCAACCCTGGAAATCCAAGTCGGCTCCGGCCAAGGCTGGGCCCCCCCCCCGTCGCCCTCCCCAACCCAAATCCGTGCGTCGGTTCCCGCGACCCGCGGCGCTTTATAGCGCCAAGGCGGCGGCGGCGCCCGCCCACCGGGCGATGCCTGAAAAAACGGGTATTCACAAGCATTTCGGAGCGGCGGAGAAGCCTCCTCGGCGCGCGCGCGGCCGCCCGCCGGCCCCCTCCCCGAAAACGGCCACTTTTCCCGTCCCCCCTCCCCTCCTTTCTCTTTTATTATTATTTTTTTTTTAAACGTGCAAATAGGCTCTCAAATATCCTCTCCCCCAGTCGCACCCCTCGCCGTTTCCCCTGGCAGGAGCAGGGTTGGCTTTTTCTTTCCCGTTGGTTGTTTTGCTTTTTTTTTTTCTTTCCCTTTTTCTTTTTTTTTCTGAAAAGCTTCCGAAACCCGAATGTTTCTGCAAAGAGTTTATCAAATTACATTTGGGGACAAAGAGCTAAAGTGCGTTTTCTTGAAGGCTTGACAATTGGGGGAGCCATCAAGGAAATGAAAAGAATGACGGAAAACCAAAGGCTTTTGTCGGAGGTAGGAGCGCCGTCGAGAAAAGCCGGGCTTGGGGGGGGGCCTTTTTGGACGCCGCCGGCTTGAGTTTTGTTTCGGTGGCCAGCGGGTTTTGTTTCGCTTCAACTTGCTTTATTTAGTTATTTATTTATTTTTTCCCCCAGGTGTTGAAGTCCGGACTTTCGGGGGAAGAGCAAGGAAAAGGCATTCGGGCCGGGGGGGGGGAACTTAACGAAGCCACGATTTCGCCTCTCATTTTTATTTATTTATTTATTTTTTTTTAACAAGATGCCAGTGTTCGGAAGAGAACGAAGCGCCTCTGGAAACGTGAAGCCCCCGAGATAATGACTCCGAGCTCTCTAAGACTGTATGGGAACAGGTGACGTTTTTTTTCCCCTTCCTTTCTCGTCCCCGTCCGCCCTTTGTTCGAGACGATGCCGAAGAGAGAAAGGGAACGAGATCGCGTCGATATTGGCCTTTCTGTGCCGACGCGCGCTCTCCAGGAACGGAGACGCGGCCCGGGCGAATTCCGAGCTTTATTATAGGCAGCGGCTAACGAGATATAAAAACATCCCGCCACTCGATTTGTCCCTTCTCCGAGAGTGAGCGGTGTGGCGGCTGGGTGCGCCGCGCTCCGGGATGCTCTGGGATGCTCTGGGCAGCTCCAGGATGCTCTGGGTGGCTCTGGGTGGTTCTGGGATGCTCCAGGCAGCTCCAGGATGCTCTGGGCAGCTCCAGGATGCTCCAGGAGGCTCCAGGTGGCTCCAGGAGGCTCCGGGATACTCTGGATGCTCCAGGAGGCTCCAGGATGCTCTGGGATGCTCCAGGATGCTCCGGGCAGCTCCAGCATGCTCCAGGCAGCTCCAGGATGCTCTGGGCAGCTCCAGGATGCTCCAGGAGGCTCCAGGTGGCTCCAGGAGGCTCCGGGATACTCTGGATGCTCCAGGAGGCTCCAGGATGCTCTGGGATGCTCCAGGATGCTCCGGGCAGCTCCAGCATGCTCTAGGCAGCTCCAGGATGCTCTGGGCAGCTCCAGGATGCTCCAGGATGCTCTGGAAGGCTCCAGGTGGCTCTGGGTGGCTCCAGGCAGCTCTGGGATGCTCCAGGATGCTCTGGAAAGCTCCAGGCAGCTCCAGGATGCTCCAGGCAGCTCCAGGATGCTCTGGGTGGCTCCAGGATGCTCCAGGTAGCTCCAGGATGCTCCAGGCAACTCCGGGATGCTCCAGGATGCTCTGGAAGGCTCCAGGTGGCTCTGGATGGCTCCAGGTGGCTCTGGATGGCTCCAGGCAGCTCCAGGATGCTCTGGGTGGCTCCAGGATGCTCCAGGTAGCTCCAGGATGCTCCAGGCAACTCCGGGATGCTCCAGGATGCTCTGGAAGGCTCCAGGTGGCTCTGGATGGCTCCAGGTGGCTCTGGATGGCTCCAGGCAGCTCCAGGATGCTCTGGGTGGCTCCAGGATTCTCCAGGCAGCTCTGGGAGGCTCTGGGTGGCTCCAGACAGCTCCGGGATGTTCAAGGCAGCTCTGGGAGGCTCTGGGTGGCTCCAGACAGCTCCGGGATGCTCCAGGGACACGGAGCCGTGCCGCAGCCGTCACCTCGCTCGCCCCGAAGCTGCTTCCCGTGGGCACGCCGTCGCGTCCCGGCATCATCTGTGCGGTCGCGGTCGCCTCCTCTCTACCGAAGAGGCGACGCGCGGCCCAAAGCATCGGCGCCCGAAACGCCGGCTTCAATTAAAAAAACACCCTAAGCGAGCGCAACCGCGGTGCCTGGGGGCTCCCGTTGCCCCCGCCCGCAGCCAGCGCCCGGCGCGGCGCCCTCGAGACCTGCTCTCCGGGACGGCGGGGGGCTTCATTTTTATTTTCTTCCCCCCAATATAGAAACTTTTGAGCTTCTGTTCCTTTTTTTCTTCCCTTTTTTTTTTTTTTTTTTGCTCAGTTAGGAACATTTCGTATGGGGGTTTCCCCCCCCCAACCCCGGAGAGGTGCTGGAAACAGGAGCGTTTCGAGCTCCTGGTTGATTCGGCTAAGCAGGGAAACGTCCATCTCCTGTGCCTTTCACGGAGGGGTGGCAAAAACTTCTGTTCCTCGATAACAATCTCAGGTGACCAGAGTCTTTCCTTAGTGTTTCCCGGGTTGAAATTTCTACTGAGGGATCCTTTTCTGAGTGTCTTCCTTTTTTTTCCATTTCTTTTGCTTTCCTTCTGTCCTTCCTTTCTTTCTTTCCTTTTCTTCCTTTCTTCCTTCCTTTCTTCCTTTCTTTTTTCCTTCTTTTCTTTCTTTCCTTCCTCTTTCTTTCCTTCTTTCCTTCTCTTTCTTTCCTTCTTTTCTTGCTTTCTTTCTCTCTCTCTTCCTTTCTTCCTTTCCTTTCCTTTCCTTTCCTTTCCTTTCCTTTCCTTTCCTTTCCTTTCCTTTCCTTTCCTTTCCTTTCCTTTCCTTTCCTTTCCTTTCCTTTCCTTTCCTTTCCTTTCCTTTCTCCTTTCCTTTCCTTTCCTTTCCTTTCCTTTCCTTTCCTTTCCTTTCCCTCTTTACCTTTACCTTTCTCCCTGCTTTTTATTGTCTCCTATTTCATCTTCCCTTCTAGCATCTCCATAAAACATCCCCCCTAAAAACCTCCTTTAGGCGCCTTTCTGCAAAACGAACCGGCCGACCCCGGGCAATATTTATTCCCTTTTTCCTAACAAACTTCCTCCTTCTTCCGCTCCCAGCAAAATCCTTCTCCCCAATCCCAGCCCTCGCTGAAAACCATCTGGCTTCTCCCCGGCCGCGTCGTTCTGCGGGCGGCAGCTAATCGCTCGGAAGGGTGGGCTGCGAAGGGGTTTTTGCATCGCTGCAAGAATACAGCCGCTATTATTCCGCAAGCCCTGCCGCCTTTCGGGGAATTAAAAAGGCATAACGAGAAACATCTTCCCCTGCTCCGAAGGAAAACAAACTACGCTGAGGTCTCCCCGCTCATCTCAAAAGAAAACGCCAGCGTAACCCGAGACAGGGACCGGGCGGCGGGGGGAGAGGGGCTCGCGGGTACGTGTGTGTGTGTATATTTTACGGAGATGCTACTTTGAAGATGCTGCTGGAAAGCTGTTTATATCCCAGAGCTTTTAATACAAAACCCTGCTGAAAAGGCAACGGCAACGACGCGCTGTTGCGGCGGAGCTGGGGGAATTTCGAGTTTGCTCGCAAGCCTCTTGCTAAACCCGGGTTTTCCTGGGTGCCAATGCCGGGAGCCCAGGCAGGTGATTGCGCTGGCCGGGCTTCACGCCGTTATCCTGGGCTTTCGCCACCCTCACGCTTTCCGCCAGCTCCTTCCCCCTCCCTGCACCCTCTCCAAAAAAAAAATCCCTTGAAACCCTGGGAAAAAGAGTCTTCTTGCTTTTCCGACCAAGAAGAAACCCAAAAGCTCCACTCGAACCCATCGAATAAACCCGTGTTTCGCTCGTGGACTAGCCGGGATGATGCCTGCCCCGAGCATCTCCGCGGCTCCGAAACACCTGCCCGTCCGTGGGTTTCTCCGGCCCTTCGCCGTGCATACGGAGTTACAAGACGGTATTCCCGTTCCCCTCGCAGAATTAAACTGTCTTTAAAGGAAAACCTCCTCGAAAACCCAAATCAATCCACGCTCCCAGTTAGAAAGCAAGGAAAGAAATTCATATCCAGCTTGGGCCGCGTGCAAAATTTGTGAGGGGGGTCAGAGCTAATCTTCCTCCATAAAATAGCATGGATTTATCCTGGAAAAAAAACAACTAGCTGGCTGCCCAGCAGCTCCGGACCCATTTGCATTCGTTCAAAGTCCCGCGCCACGGTCCAGAGCGATTGCCACGAAAACCGGCCGCCCTTCCGCTCCCCGTCCCCCCGCCCGCGGCTCCGGCTCCCGCTCCGGCCCCCTTCCCTGTCCGCCTGAAAGGTCTCTGTCTCCCCGCCGAAGCTCAAGGGACAGCGCCGGGCCCGAGACCTATCGAGTGACAGATAAAAGAATTAGCTCGGAAAGAGGATGCATCCCCAGGGCCAGGCGCTGAGGCCTCTGCAGAGGCGGCTCAGCTCCGGACGGCATACCGGCCGGAAAGGCTTGGCTCCGGGGCTGGCACCGAAACGCAGGTTTGGACCTGTAAAGGGAGGGATGAAGAAGAGCTGGTGCTAGGCAAGTTCTGCCTCTCGGGGCAAAGGAGCCCTCCGTTTCGGAGCGAGTTCACCGTGCAAAGGGCTTGGCCACATCTGCCTCCGGCAGGAACCTCCCATCTCCCCCGAGGGTCTCTGGAGGGGCATCTCTGGGCTCCTTGCAGGAGGAGCTTTGCTCTTGCTCCAAAGAGACAACCTGTTAGCATCCCGGGGAGTCTTCATCAGCTCCCACCATCCCGTGCCCTGTAGAAACTCCGCACCCAAAGCCAGAAGGTGAACTTTGGCTTGAAATCTGTGTCCCCAAAACCTCCTGCCTTTGGAGCCCAGTTAGGCACGGTACCCATGAATCCTCCCCTAACCTGGAAGAGGATTGCAGGAATATCGGGCTGGCCCTGCATCAGCTCTGTTCGTACCCAAAGCAAGTCACCCCGTGCAGCTGGAGCCCGAGGACCTCAGGCCGGTGTCAAGCACAGCCCGTGCTCATCAGAGCAACCTCTTCGGATGCTAAATGTGCAGAGATGCACCAAAGCGGCAGGCAGTGAAATGTCTGCAAGGGCCATTTCAGCCACGGTTGCCCCCAAGGATCCCGAACCAAAGAGCAGGGCCTGGTCAGGATCAATGCTCGTCCAGCAAATAACACCTGGGTCTTGCAGGCGCACCGCTGGCTCATGCCATGGGTGTGCGAGCGGCAGGAAGGACCCACAGACACGGCAGCCCCCTGGACGAGAGGTCGGGAGCCCCATCAGCGGTCCCCGCTTTGCCCCGGAGCATCTACTGCAGGCGCTATCTCGGCGCGTTGCAAAGCGACGTCTGCAAGATGCAGCGATTGCACAACGCCACCGATCAAAGAAGAGCTGCGAGTTACAGGGAAGGAGCCCGGCGCTCCAAACTGCTGTCAAATCTCCGGGGCGCTGGGACATCCTTCCCCGTTTCGCATTGTCTACCTCTCGCGGCTAGACGGTTCTCATTAAGAAGCGTTGCAATTGATCTCCTGTCTTTAAAGGAAACAAGAAAGGAGGAACAAACCAAAAGGGATCCTCCTTCCTCCAGCCCAGGGGAACAAATCTGGCTTTAATTTCTTTTCCTTTTGTCATTCCAGTCGGGGATTTCACTTGAACGGCGCTGCCTTCCCCATTCCTCTTCTTCTGCTCTTCGCGAAACAGGAAAGTGCCCCCTCCGCTTTCTGTGCTTCCTTCCTTTGTTCTCCACCCCACTGCTGTGATTTATGGAAGGAGCTTTCCTGCCCTGTATCTCTCTCGTTGAGAGTCAAGGACCCCCAAAATATCCTTGTCCCTAATCCAGACGTCAGAAGAGCTGCTTTGCGCCTTGTCCTGATATGGTGACTCACGCTAGCTACTCCTTCTCCGCAGGAAAGGCGTGTGGAGATGACATCGTTGCAGCTTTGTAGCCTTTCTTTGGGAGGGGGCTTCGAGTTGGTCTTGATTTCAAATGGTTTTGATTTCCATTAATGGAAAAATCCGCTCCAGCACCCAACGCAATTCATAGCCAAACAGGTAGGATGAGGCGGACGAACCGATCCACCTGGATTAGCTTCTCCAGTGGAATAAATCCTGCACAACAGCACTGCAGGGGTCACGGGGCGGGTGGTAAAAGTCGCCTCCCTTCCTTGACCTGTGGGCAGAGCCTTGCTGGTGCAAATTGGGGTGGTGCACGTGAAGGGCCGGAGAAGGATCCTGCACTGCTCTGAGGGGCGGATGACAACAATGTCAGGAAAAAGAGCAGGATTTAGGGGTTAAGGTGGGAAGGGGCAAGAAGCATAATGGCCTTTTAGGCAGAAAATGAGACAGTTTTGTTTTTTTTTTCATTTGGCATATGCATCAAAAAGCTATTAAAAGGAACTGGTTAAGTATCTCATTAATGAAGACGAATGGTGGCTCTGATTCGTTTTTAAACAGTTCAAAGCAGTTTTGTTCTGACCTCCCAAAGTGCATGTGGAGGGGGGATCTCGCTGGCTTAAAATGTTGGGTTTTATGGGTTTTTTAAAGCAGCTTAAACTGATTTCGGTGCTGGAGCTGCTGCTCCACACCCTGGGAGGGAGAGATCAGACCGGGACATGAGAACATCAGTTTGCAGAGCACAGCACGCAACAGGCATCTCAGGGGCTGCTCCGCAAATAAGCCGCGCTCTTCATCACACTACGAGATGTTTATAGCCAGGAGTTAACAAGTTCTCTGCTGCTGGAAAGCGCACCAGAGAAACGGGAATAAGCAGCTCCAGGGAACGAGACAGCTCATCCCCCTCAAATCACAGCTGGAGACCTCAAGCTCCGAAGGAAGCAGGTTGTCCCATCTCGGTTGTGCACCACCACCAGCCTGTGGTTGGGCGTCCCAACCCTGTCGCAGGGAACAGGTTGGACGGACTGTCGGACTGAGCTCTCATTCACACGGTAAAACACCCCGGCCGCCGCAGGAATCCAGAGCTCGAAAGGCAAAGTATCCCAGTGCCTGCAAAGGACGGAGCTGGGAGGGAGCGGAGGGGAGGAGCGCGTTTTCAGATTGGTTTTTGATACACAGCCTAAAATAAGGCACAGAGGAGCTTCTTTTAAGAATGATTGCATTAAAATAGCCCTCTCCATTACACAGACACTAATAGAGGCTCAGTGCATTATTTCTATCAAAGTGCAATTTGCATTTACAAAGGGCTCCCGGGAAGTGATGGATGGGGAAGGAATGGAGAAAGGCTTGTAAAGCTGAGCGTGCTCATCTTGGAGTAACTTTCAGGCACAAGGCGGTTTTTCTTACACCTTCCCCTCCAAAGAAACTCGTGACGTCTGCTTAAATGAACATTCAGACTCTCGCCTTTCACCCCTCAGCCCATCAATAAAAGCCGGAGGAGCGGAGGAGAGGGGGGATATTCATTTATCTTCATTAGAACTCTGGCCAGCTCCTCTGATCACCATGTCAAAGTAGCCAGGAACAGAAAAAGCTACTGTTCGGCTCCCTGGCTTCCATACGCGCACACACATACACCCCGCGACCGCGTCCGCGGACATCTCGGGGACAGAGGACCAGCTTTTCACATGGCAGCACCTGCCCCGAGCCGAGGGAGAAAGGGGAATTCAGCCAGCGGGGATGTTCACCCCTGCTCTGCCCCGTCCCAGCCCCACAGCATCCGAGCCGGGAAGCAGAGGGGGCAGCAAGGGAGGGGTGGGGTAAAAAGCAAATGAATTTCATGAGGCATCCGTCAGTGGAGGCAGATTAAAGAGGAGGGGAAGCTCATTAGTTCTCAGGCAGACAGAAGGTGAACCGCTGTTAAATGGGTGATCTCCGGCTTGACAGCTCAGACCCCCAGCGCTAGTGTCCAGGCAACCTACCTGCTTTCATTAGCTGTTTAGAGGCCCACTCTGCACTAGGATGATCCCAGGAGAGGTCCCAGGATGGGATCTCTCTGCCCGACTTGTGCTTTCCTCCCAAAGACATGCTGAAAGCCCCATCCTTCAAAGCCCTCCTCAAATCTGGCTTTTGCCGGGAGGCCTAGGACACGAGGGAGCCCTGCTGAGACCACCTCCTGTTGCACGTTGGGACGTCACGCAGTTGTCATCGACGCTCTCCTGTCTGCCTGCATCTGCCAGCTCTTCCTCCTCTTCTTTAGCTCATGCATCTTTCTGAGGGATGACCATCCTTGAGGACCACCCCTCCGTTCCACTGGCCCACCACCTCAGTGAGGTCTCCTCCCATGAAGGACGCTCCTAGGAACAGCAGCAATACAACTACCCATATTCAAAGCGTTATGGAGTGAGCAGAGACTCAGAAGGTTTGGGCTTAATATCCCTTCCAAAAGCCATCAGCAGCTCTTCGAGCGCTCTCCCTGACTACCCAGTGAGACATCCAATTCCTCTATGAACCTTGATAAATCTTTGAGCCTTGGTGGCTTCCAGTGGCAACAAGCTCCACTGTCCAATTTTGTGGGAAGAATAACCAATGGTTTCTTGGATTCTTTTCCACCTTTTTATTTCTTGGAGCCTTCTTCCATTCTTACGTGTTCCAAATGCCCCTTCTCTAAACTCTTACTCTTTTGTACAGATTTTATCAAGTCCCACACTTGTTTGTCTCTTCTCAGTCCTGGTTTCTCTCCGAATGAGGCTGCACAGTCCTCTTGTCACCCTTCTCTGAACTTCCTGTAGCTCCTTCCTAAGAGAAAGGTGACTGATGGTGCCCACAGGTTCTCACGCAACCACATCACTGACTTCTTATCGCAGCATCACTGTGTTTTTGTCTCTTTCACCACCCTCCTCACATGGATGCCGACTTGGTGCTTTTTGCAGCAGTCAGTTGAACCATGCATCTAGAAAGTCAGCTGGTGCAAGTCGGCATCTAAATAGATGATATCTTACAAGTTTTTTCAAGCTTTTAAGAGATATCATAGGTCAAATTTAACCTACCTTCCTGCATTGGCCTAGTGAAAGATTAAGCTTATAAAATACTTACCACAGCTTTGTGCTCCCTGGTGTTCACTGTGTCTCTGATTCTCATGATGTCCTTGGGGATAGAGCTCCATAGCAAAAACCTCATCTCTAAAAGGATTTCTCCTCTTCTTCCTCCTCTTCAGGTATTTCCCCTCTTGTAAATTTTCTCCTGGTGTCTATGACAGTGGTTTTCTTGACACCTAGAAGACATCATTTGAAATAGGAGAGAGCCTACAGAACATATTTCAGGAGCTGGAGGGATCATTTTACAGTGGAAGAGTAAAAACCTGCATCCTGCAGCACCTGTTCATTGGAAATTAATCTGGCGTTGTGACCTGGCAAAAGAGCCCAGTGGTCAGTGGGCTGATCTGAGACCCAGCAGAGATCGGGCCACAGCTCCCTACTCCCTGTCCATCACTAAAGGATGTCCATCTTCCCTCCCCTCAGGTTTTTATTTAGAGAGTCAAGCGTTTTGGGAAAGGATGTCACCCACTTTATGGCTTTACAGCACTCAGTGCAATGGGACCTCATCCTCTGGTGCCCATAACTGAAGAGGAACATCGAACTAATGGGAGAAATCTCTAAGAAAACCACTAGACTCCATCCCTTTAAATCAATTTTGGGGGTGCTTTTCTAGAATTTTTTTTCTCCCTTGCTTTTGTTCAGGGAGTCCTAAGCCCTGCACTACGCATCCAGCCTGAGCAGAGAAGTGACACAACTCATGTAGCAAGGGGCGACCCCTTCCATTTAGGCCTTGGGTACACCTGGGTGCCACTGAGGTGGACCAGCCCCTGCTCAGGTCACCATGAAAGTCACCATGGTCCCTTCTGCCCCATCATCTCCACTCACGCCTCATCCTCACTCACCACCAACAAAAACGGCTCGGAAAGAAGAGACCAGGAATAAAGGTTTGTGACTGCTGGGCACTAAATATGATGGATTCGACAGCAGTATTGCTCTCATAGCGTTTTACAGGCTTCCCCACATCAGCTTCTCTGCTCCGCAGCCAGTTATTACCTCTATTTTCTCTGTTTTATGGGATTAACAGCCATATCATCTCTGCCCGTCCTAACCTACCATTCTGCCTGACAACCACCTTTTTTGCCTAATTGTCTAGCTAACATCATTAAGTCACACTCAGAACAATCATCCTCAGCCAAGACTTTCCTTGAAGTTTATGCACTCTCTATTCTGGACCCACAGAAAGGTCTCCATGCCTGAAAAGGTCTCCAACTCTACTCCCCCCAAAACCACTCCTTCTACCTAAAGCCCCACCTGGGGTCTTCAGAAATGGGGTAAAGCAGACAAACTCTCCTCTCCTGCAGCACCTCTGCCCTTGTATTTGGAGCTGACTTGAGTGTGTCTCTGCTTCACAAAGCCCTGCAGGAGAGATGGGGATGCACAACACACTTTTTTTCACAGAAACGAGGAGTTTTGCATGTGTGCATGCTAAGAGGAAGGAGGGATGGTACAGAGAGATATGAGGACATATAGTTCCTTCCACATTAGCTAACACGCGTCAAATGTGAAGGCTTAAATTAATCCAGCTTGCTGCCTTCCCTCCCATCTCAGCTCAGAGCGGTTCAACTTTGTGAAGCCATAGCGGCTTTCCACTCCCAGCTCCTAGCAGTCCATTAATTTGTTCCTTTTCTTTTCATGTTTGCCAATGGAGGGGTGTGTTTGAACAAGAAATTTGCTTTGTAGACAATGCGTAAAGAGCTGGGAGTAGCTATCTGACCAAAGCTGACCTTCAGCCCTGTGTTCATGTATGTGCTGGCTGCCCCAGAAACCTGCTGAGCGTGGTGCATCTCTCCATGCCAGCGTGGCTGGACCTTGCTCAGAAAACTGACGTGCTCTGCAGCGGTCCTCCACGTGCCACACAACACTGGGAGAGGGGGGTCTCCATGTCCCGTACTCATCGCCATCTGCCTTAGGGGTAAGCTCAGAGCACAGTTAGTGCAGTGCACCTGCAGGGCCGCAGGTAAGAGCAAATTCCTTCTTGTTCTGCTTCCTCGGATACTTCCCAGACTATGGAAGTCTTCAGCTGATGTTAACAATGACAGCTACGCTTGGTCAGCTGATATAGCTCTCAATTGCATTGACCGCATGGACTAGATCTTTAAAGCAAGCCCTAGTTGCCCACACATAGGTACCAGGTGGTGTTTGAGGTGCTCTGGGGTATCCGAGACATCCACACAGAGCTGGCGAATAGGGCTCAGGATCCCAGGAGAACCACTTCCTCCTCAAACACCAGTCAGAGGCCAGGCCAGTTCCCCAGGTTTCTAAAGCTGTCGCTGGACTCCTGGAAGCCTACAACTGAATTTCAACTCTGAATTTGGGTGTGTGAGGCTGAGAGCTGAATCTTGTCCAGTGTCCAGCTGGAACCCTTTTACCAGGGACAAGGTAAGCCCTCGTTCTTATCACCGAGGTAAGGCTGGAAGGCCCTCAAAGGTCACCCACATCTGGGAGCCATAGATTTCAAGAGCGGTGCAGTAAATTGCTTAGCTTCTAATTTTGTGAAAGAAAAACGCACATTGGAAGAGACTCAAAGGAAGAGGGTGTGGTGATATCACTTTATCTGCAGCAGCAAAACTAGTTTAAGAAGTCCTGATCTGGGCCGACTTAGCCACAGGACCTTTGAAATGAGCTGGGTCTGAACCAGCAAAAAAGAAAATCCTGAAAACAGTGTTTAAAAATATGCTGTTACTGGTTCATTTTAACAGTCCAGCCGCCTGCCCTGAAGTGGTTGATTGTATCAGCACTACTGACAAGGCAGCAGCTCCCACCGTCGCCCGGCTTCCAACCAGGGGGACCAAGAGCTGTGAGTCGAGGCTTCCTCCCGATGCTGCTCTGCAGCCGTTGCAGATCCCCAGGCCTAGCTCCGAGCTAGTCTTCATGCACGTGATTCAAAATCTGCCTGCTATATCTTTTTGGAGTGGCCTGGCCTGGCATGGCATTGCATCCAGCCCAGTGCTGACCCCAAATTGATGCAGCATCGGCTCTAGCCCAACCCACTCACGAACGACATTTGTCCTACCTGTTCCCAGACCTCCATGAGTGGAGATGCTGCCTTGCTGCAGCCCCTCAGCTCAAAGGCCTGACTTCACCATAGATAAACTTTCCTTCTGACCTCAATCTCTCCGGATGTAATTTAAGCCAATTGCCTCCTGTTCCAGTCCTGGTGAACAAGGAGAACAGTTCATTCCCTTCCTCTTCGCAGAAGCCTGCTACATATTTGTAGGCTGTTATAAAGTTTTCTTGAACTAAACAACTGCAGTCCATTTGATCATCCCTCCTTGGACATGTTTTCCAGTCCTCTGGTCTCTTTGCAGCCCTACTTCAGACTGTCTCCAACCAGTCTGCATCCTTCTTGAAGTGTAGCTCACCAATTTGGGCCCAGAGGTCTCACTAGCACCAAGCAGGAGAGGGAGACTGGATGTCTCTCAAAAAGAGAGGGTTTTGCTCAGCAGGTTGCTGGGGACCAGATGCAGAGAGCACCAAGGAAAGCTGGAGCAGAGCTAGCAGGAGAGCAAGAATTCCCTTCCAGATCAAAGTGCTGAGGTTCAGCCTCTCTGTCCTCATACAGGAAGGAATCAGGACCTCTTTTAACAAAAGAAAGCATCTTCTTCAATGGAAAATGAAAAAAACAAACAAGCAAAAAAGCCAAACAAGATAGCTGGAAAACCCACCTGAGCAGTAGGAAACCCAAGTCGAGGTCTTGGCATTGCCTGTTTCAGTCTCCATTGCTCTCTCTCTGGTCTGCTCAATATTAAATTGTCTAGAAAACATGGAAGAGTTCAAAAAGGGAAAGAACGGAAGAGGTGGATATTGCTGCTTTAGTGGCCACCCATGGGCTGGCTCTCCTGAGCCCCACGCAGTATTAGTCTTTGAGATGATACCCTTCGAAAGAGGGGTAAGTGCCTCACACAGACCACAAGTTAGGAGCCTGCAAATACCCTTAATTAAAAGCTGGGCTGAGATAAGCAGAGGAAAGCAGACCCCCAGGCCCAGCTCTATCCCTGACCTGGTGCAGGACAACTTATCTCCCTTCCATCATGCTGTGCCACATTTTCCCTCGCCTGCACAACCCACATGGACTGTAAGGTCTCCAGGGCATGGGCCATGCCTGGTGCAGCTGAGTTCATGCCTTCCCTTGCAACGTTCCTCTTTCCTTCCACAACTTCTCAATGAGGAAACGGTTTCCTTCAGAGCCAACTCTCCTCGGCTCTACCCGCATGCACCGAGGGCGTAACGTTGCTCAGACACACGCACTCAGCTTTTCTTGGGTGCAATTTCCCTAGAAGGGCGGGGAGAAGAGTTGTAAAAAATATTTAGAAAGGAGCCAAGCAATTTAGGTGTGTCTCAGAAAGTACAAGAAGATGTGTACTTAATCACCGGCTCATCTATATGGGAATGGAGACAGAGTGACTCCAGGGCTAAGGATGTCCCATACCTTCATAAATCTCACTTTTACATGCTTTCTAATAGTCCTTGAAAAAGAAATAATCCACTAGATTCAGTGAAAGAAGAACAAACAACAACAAACAGGGAAAAAGCCAATCATTTCTATGCCTTGGGACCTCCTCTCTGAAATTCCCAAATGCACATCTTTTCTGCCCATCTCGCCTTCTCCCAGGAGATCAAAAGCACCAGGAAAACATGAGAATTTCATGAGGAGTACGGAGAAGGGAGAGGAGGAACAGGCAGTTCAGGCGGCCTTTGCTGGCGACAGAGATTTCTCCGCTGTTCCTGTGTGCGCCATGGGTTCCCAATTTCAAGGGGGAAGGGGCTTTCCCAGTGTCTCACAGGCGGTCTGGAAGGAACAGAGAGGAGAGCTGATTGCATCTAGCCAGCTAGTTACTAAAGCAAGGGCTTCCTCTGGTCTCTGCTGCCAGAAATGATGCCTTTCCTGGTGACAAAAGCAGACATTGCTGTAATCACTGAAAATAAGCATGCTGGAAAAAAAAAAAACCAAGCCCAAAACAAAAAAAATGCTACTGTTAATTAGTATTAATATGTTTAATTATAATTAATTAGCATCGCTAAGGTATTCAAGGCTGCATGTTTGGCAACCGTCCAGACTATAAAGACTTCAGCTGTAGGTTTGTTAAATGAAAGCCTGGTTGGCCCCGTCTGCGCTGCAGAAACACAGAGGTTGCATCTATACTAGCGTATTAGACATGTCTGGGACTGTTCTCCGGCCCGGAGGCCATCTGGCAGCGACAAGCCTTTGCCCATTGAATTAACCTCCCTTACCTGCCAGAACAGCACGGCCACATCCAGCCTGCCTATTAGGAAAGGTCCGTGGCCCATGCAAACTCCCGAACTATGTCTGAGAATTATCCGGGTGAGCGCTAATAATTTAACAGAGAAGATAATTGGTGTCTGAACCCTGCAACTGTTTAATTTGCTAGCACGGGCACAGCCTCGGGGCCCTCGCTACAGCCCTACCCTGGGAAAGCGTCCCAGAGGCTTGAAAGCCTCTGAGCAGGTGTGAAATGCTTTCCCCGGTTAGGACTAAGGGTTTGGTCTTAAGCCTGCTGAAGTCAGTGGCAGGGAAATCTTGCCCTGGTAACCCCAAAAGGCCAGTCCTAACACACACTGCACTCAGTGTCCAAAACCAGGCTGGATTTTCTCCTCGTTGCTTGTTGCAAAGCCATGGGGCTAAACCCCAGAGAGATGCGTATCTATCCTTGCGTGCCACCACACGTGTGCGCGCGTCCCGGGTTGCCTTGCCTGCAGACGGAGCTCCCAAACATCTCCCGATGCCAGGGAACACCTGAGTCGAACACTAAGGCTGTCACTTCACAATTCCCGTGGTCTAGACGTGCCAGACCGTCCTCACATTCACTGGTTTGCCTGGATTTTCTGCCTGTGATGTGGGGCACCACAGCAGCTTTGTCTTCCTCGCTGCAGAAACTTTTGCTGCCTGGGCTTCCCAGAGGGACATGTAGGACGTGACCCTGCAGGCTGAGGAGAGACCAGTCTGCACTGGAGTATGAGCTGGCTGTGCAACCTCTTCCCCAGAGCTGACAGCAGTTATTTTCTCCCAGGCGATGCCAGAGAAGGCTGATTTTCAGCTGCAGGCACTAGCAGAGACTTGCGCACGGCTTGTGGCTCTACTGACAAGCTGCTTGATTTCTCCTGGGTTCACCGACAAGACAAAACAGCTCACCACAGCCGTAGAGGATGGGAATTCAAACCTCACTCTAAATCTGCCCAGCTGGATCCGTCGCTCACAGCCGACCTGGCTGTAAATGGGAAGCTGCTTGTTCCACCTGGGAGCAAAAAGCATCCAGACACGATGCGGGCTGCATCACTTTTGCATACCATGGACTGACCCCGTGCAGCATCCGAGCTCTGCCTGGACTTTTCGCCAGGTCCTCAGTAATAAAATACAGATAGCAGTTCTCTGTCACCCACGTCATTCTGTATTCACCCTTAAACTGGTTAAAACCCCAATGCTTCTGACAGCATGTGCAACCTGAAGTCCACCCGTGTTATTGCGATCTCCTACCTGCAAATGCTGTTGAGGTCCCTCTCTCCACCATTCACAAAGCACTTTGAGATGAACAAAATAGTCTCGGGCACTTCAACTGGGAGGTATCCAAAGGGGTCTGAACCCCCAGGGCAGATTCAGAGATGCTTCTCCAGTGCTTTAACCATCTCTCCAGTGCAGTGCTGGGCAACTGCTCACAACACGTTTTTGCCCATCAGACAACAAAACTCCCAACCAGCCCTGCCTAGGAAGATAATTGCCCAGTCAAGTTTTGCCTCCTTTAAGGAATTTCCTTTTCATAAAGAGGAAGGAAGACTCCTCCAGGTGGGATATCTCTCAGGTCTCACTGTGCCAGTGACCGCTTCGGGCTGTTACACAGCTCTTCACCTAACTTGCAGCTTTCTCATGAGCCTGCGGGAGCTGAGAGCGGGTGAGGTGAGGGAAGAACCCAGCCGAGAAGAAGTTAGGCTCGGTGCTCAGCCCCTGGGGAACACCAGTCAGGATCATCCTTTTTACAGTCTGTTGGTATGTGGCTGATTTCCACCAAAAGCACATTTGGGGAACAAATGTAGGTTCTCAATGCGTCCCCCCCCCCCCTTTATAAAGCAAACCTCACTGCCTCAGAGAGCCCCAAACCGGTGTTGCAGTGAGCAGGAGCAGCGGCAGCTCCAGGTGGGGTTGGGATGCTGAGGGACGGTCTCTGAAGCATCCACTGCTGCAGTCACGGCCAGCCAGTCTCGCAGAGCATGTGGAGTATTAAAGATATTCAGTTAAAGGACACTAAAGGGGAAATTTTCTCTTCTTCTGTTGGTTTCTTTTGCGCCAAGATGCTGTGGAGAAAAGAAGCGTGTAAGGAAGGTAGGTAGATAAGCTCCACTGAAATGTGACAGCTTGAGGGCTGTTTCCCCATCCTTTTTCAGCCAGATGGGAACAGAGATGCATCCAGGGATCCAGTAAGCCACTGGGCTCGGTCCTGCAAAACCTGCAGCTTTTTGGCGTGCTAAGAGGCTGGTAGGTCAGAGGGAAAGCCATTGCCAAAGACATTTGGGGGGACCGGGGGGAAAAAGCTAAGGGCTGCCCTCACCCAGGGGTTTTGCACCTCATGACGAAGAAACGTTGCCAGATCTGCAAACGGTCGTGGTGGGATGGGGCTGTACAGCATCTGCTACGCTCCGCGGAGTCCTAGGCACCATTCAGCCCAAAAAGGGGTCAGTACTCAAAAAGCCTGAACTTCAGGCTCTTCCTAGGTGTCCGGATCGGCTGTTCCTTGCAGGCACCGGCTGCCTGGCCTCGGCGGCACGGTTTTGTTACAAGGACCACGGAGGGAGGAGAAACAGAATTGCCTTCACGAGGCTGGAGCCACTTGCGCGGTGGAGCCTGGGAGCCGATTCACAGCGGCACTGAGCAACAAGTGCCAGAGGCCACCGAGGGAGAGGAAATCCGGCTCCCACCGCTCCGCCGAGGACTGCGAGCGAGGACCCGGAGAGCGAGAGCGCGTGTCTCTCCGCGCGCCCCCCCCCTCCAAAGAGCACGCCGACATCTGCAGCGGGCCGACTAATGGATATAAACGAGTGCCCCGTGCCCCGCCAGGGGGTCTTTAACACTTCACACGTCTCAGCGACGTTGAGTAATCGTCTCCCAAACCCCGCTCAGGCAGCCCCTCCATCCAACGGCAAGCGGCACGGAGATGAATGACCGCCGAGAAGACACGGCATCGCAACAATTTTTCATCCACGGCGTCGCTTAACCTTTCGCGAGCAAATCAGATTTCCCTGACACCGGCCTGGAAGCCGTACCTGCATTAAGCATTGCTGGGTCAGGGAGGGGCAGCTGTGATTTATGCCTTCTCCTTGCTAATCCGATTCTGGGGCAGGCAGATATTGATGGGCGCCTGCCTTTGATCCATGGCTCTCGTGAGCCTTCATTCAATTACCGCCCCACAGAACGCAATTAGCAGGGCTGCTAAACCACGTGGGCTGCCTTTCCTCATAACCACAGCGCACAGCGAAGATGAAGGGGCTGTCACCGGGAGGAACGCGACCCACTCCCACATGGGGATCGGACGCGCCAAGGTGCATTTGGACAAAAAGCCGGGGAAGCATCGCTGTGGGGAGAAGGGAGGGAAGGAGGAAAGTTCTGTTTTCCCCAGGTGATCCGGTCTTGCTTCTTCCCCGTCACACACAACCACCGGATGATGCTCCCCCAGCGCCCTCGCCTTCGTTCCCATCCATCTGGAACGTCCTTGCCCTCTCTTGGCATCGCAACTGCTCATCTGCGTTACTCCCTATCTGACCCAGTTTCACATCCCGAATCCGGTTGTTCCACCTCCTGTGTTTCCCTGCCCACATTTCTTCCCCTGTACGTAATGTTCTGCACTCATTCCTCTTGGATTCCACCCAGTCTTCTTGCCAGGGGAGGTACAATCCTTCTCTATCTGCTTCATCTCCCTCACTTCTGTTCTTACCACAGTTTTTACTATCTCCAGGCTATCTGTTCCTTTCCCTTCTCATATCTGTTTATCTGCTACAACAACCTCCTCTACCTGATTTTCCTCTTCCTGTGCTCTCTGGGCACGTGATGACAGCAGTTTGTACTAGATTTCTTCCTCTGCTTTTGCTTTAAGCTCTTCAGTCCTGCAAATTTCAAGTCCTTGTAGGGTGGCCCTTCTAATTCAGAGTCCATCTGCCCACTCATTCCTGGCTGGGAATGCCATTTTGCCGTTCAGCATCCCCACAGCATCAATGCCCGAGGTCTCTCACGCTTTGTGCTGCTGTGTCCCCTCTCAGGGGGTGGTAGGAAGTCCACTGAAGATGGATGTATTCTCTCATCCATCTTGGACAACCTTCACCATCCTGCCATAAGTGTTTTTGACCAATGTCGGAAGAAATCTGGCAAACCCTCATCCCACAGTGATGGGTAAGGAGTGTGCTTCTTCCTCTATCAAGCCACAAACCCTTATGTTGTAGTCATGTCTCTAACAGACTCCAGGGCCAATCCAATTGCCCACACATAGACGTCTGAAGCCATGCAAGATGTCCTAGAGGGGATCTCTTCCTGCCTCCAGCTGCTGCTCTAAAAGGCTATGTGTTTCCCACTGATCCTGAGAGGTATCCCTCACCCTCTCTAAAAGCAC
Source organism: Apteryx mantelli (assembly GCF_036417845.1). Taxonomy (NCBI): domain Eukaryota; kingdom Metazoa; phylum Chordata; class Aves; order Apterygiformes; family Apterygidae; genus Apteryx; species Apteryx mantelli. Next base: position 86,335,957 of record NC_089982.1, on the reverse strand, counting down.
TAAGGACCTGTACTCAGAAAAAATTAACAAGTCCATTAACTCCTTTGTCCTATTTTGAATCTAGCTTTGGTGCTAGGCTTGCTAATTCCTTTTAATAAGTCATCAATGAGGTCGGAGGGATTAGTGACCAGCACAAGCATTGTAAAGGCGGGTAAAGAACTAGGGAGACAGGAGACAGTAAGAGTTCGTGATGAAAGAGGAGCTGCAGGGGAGTTATTATTAAAATTGCTCAAAACAGTCTTGGGAAGGCTTTTATCAAATCCAGTCTAACCCACTACATTTTTCGGTAATGATTTTGGCACAGAAAGTACAGCTGTGCTATCAAAATTTGCATGTGAGACAAAGCTGGGAAGCAACATCAACACAAACAGGGATCAGGGTATCATGAACTGGGAAGACCTGGACAACCATGAAGAGCAGAGTGAAAGCAAGAGGGTGAGATTTGTTAGTGCAACACGTGAGCTCATGAACCAAGCGAAGAGCCCTTCAGCTCAAAACAGCTGACGACGAGGAAGACCTGGATGTGACAGTCCATTGTCCATAATAAGGCAATATTGGCCATAATAAAGGTCATATTGCCAATAACAAGGCAATTCTGCCACAGTTCTGAAACAAACATCACCATAGCATCTGATGAGACATTTCCAGTTGAGACAGTGAAGAACTAATGCCTCTGTACTTGGCCTTCCTGGCACCTCTTTGCAGCATGCACATTTTTGGTCCACCATGTCATGAAAGAGAGGCCCAGAAACATGTATGAGAAATGGCAATGAGGAAATGATGAGGAACAGGAAGCTTAGAGTCCCTGGACTTTGCCAGACAGGGAAATCCTCAGCTGAGAAGAGAGTGTGACTTCTTTCTCTACATGTACCCAGAGATCAAACAGCAGGGAAGCAAATGAGCTATTAAAGTTGAAGAACAAGACTTGGCACAAAAGCAAGCAAGTGCAAACTGGTCACAGATAAACACAGGCAGGATGCGGGATGGAGACTTCTAAGCATCTAAGAAGCAAGAAAGGCCTCCAAATAGGTATCCTGGGACAAAATCCTCACTCATTCAAAGGAGGGATTTAAACAAGAATGAGATACATGTACCACCACGGGATCTGATGGGTCACAAAATCTTTGTCAGCCCAACACTTCCAACAAACAGACTCCCAGTCAGAGGCTTTGAGGTCTGATGTGTGCCCAGGTATTATGGGTGATATTCCCCAGCCCCAGTGCAGAGACCCACATCTGAGCTAGTCACCTCTTAGAGCCAATGGAGAGAAAGGGACTTCTGGGTCACCATTATCTGGTCCTCAAACTGATTTGGGAGTCTTAGGGAAGGTTTATGCTCCAGTCTCCAACCTGCAGCCTCCACCTTGACTCACAAAACTCAGTAATCACCCAATAGTTCTCCTCCTTGTTGCCTTTTGCTGTAGCTGTTTTATAAAGAGCTGAATCCCAAACCCACAAGCAACCAGAAGCAGGGAGGTTTTTTTCCTCATTTTCTTCAAGGCAGGCAAGACAAATACTTTTAAACAGATACTTTTGAGCATTTATTTCCTCCTGTCTCTGTCCCTTCTTGCCTTCATCTTGATTTACCTCTTCAACTCCTTCCTTGATGAGGTTGGCTGAGGTTGCAGAAAGCGAAGTTGTCAGAGGAGCCCTGCCTCCAGCCCATGGGATTTTCCTCCTTAAGACAGACAGCTTCAGTAGTCACAGGAACAGAGCTGCCACAGGGCACAGTAAGGGTTTGGGACTGGGAGATGCCTCCATCAAGCTGTGAGCTTGCTATCTCGGAATCTCCCAGGTACAGGACACCCCCCCACAGTCTGCATCTACATCACTCCCTGGTGTGATTACCTGTGATTTCCTGGTCTTCCTAGCGTCAGCCTAGAAAGAGGTCACAGGCTGAATACGAGCTGAATATGAGCCTCATCATGAGCTGAGCAAACCACGTGCTGGGATACATTAGGAAGCGCATGGCCAGCAGATCACGAGAAGTTACTATCTTTTCTGATCAGCACCTGGAACACTCTGTCCAATTTTGGCCCCCCAGGACAAGAGGGATGTGGAGAAGTTGGAGAGGGTCCAGCAGAGGACTAACAAGCTGGTGGAGGGATGTGACCTTCAAAGGGAGTTTGGGAGAGCTGCACTTTCTTAGTCTGGTAAAGAGGAGGCTGAGGGGGGATCTAACAGCAGTCTGCAGGTACCTCAAGGGCAAGATGACAGAGTCAAACTCTTGGTAGTGACAGATGATGGAACAAGGTGCAATGGTCACAAATTGCACCTTGGTGGATTCAAGTTGGACATTAAGAAGAACTGCACTGGGTGGATGGTGCAGCCTGGGACAGGCCACCAGAGAGCTGGGGATCTTTATCCTTGGAGATTTTCAAGATCTGGCTAGACAAAGCCATGGCCAACATGATCTAGTGTTAGCGATAGTCTTGCTTTGAGCAGGAGATTGGACTAGAGAGCCCCTGAGGTCCCTTCCCACCAGCAAGGCGGCAAACCACCATACGGAGATTTTAAATCCCAGTGAATGTGTAGGATACAAAGAGGCAGAAGTTCAAGTCCCATAGATGTCCGTAGCAGAAACATCATCCTCTTACTTTAAAGACAAGAAAACCGAGACCCGGACAAACAAATGGAACAACCCAACATCACCCATGCTCACTGCAGAACTAGACTGAGAAGCCAGGCCTACCTCTACAAAGCAAAACAGCGGAGGGCCAGGGAGTGAGCTGAGGTGCAGAGCCTCTGCTCATCCCGTTGCTGCACTCCTACCGCCCTGCCTGGCTCTGCTTTGCACTGTCCCAACTCTCCCTTTCCACGAGAAGCCCAGGCATGATCCTGGGGAGAGTTCACTCCAGGGCATGGTCCTCTAATGGCTCCATAGATGCATGGGCCTACACCCTGCACCGTCCTCCAATGCTATCCCAGAAGGTCTTGCACAATCCTGGCCATGCAACATGTCCCAGGGTTCAGGCAATAGGATCACTGGCAGGCACCCAGATCCAATGGAGCTGCTGTGTCCCTGCGTGGGCTGCAAGGGTGTCACACACGGCCCCGAGAACACCCAGGATGAAGTGCCACCTGGTACGGGGACAGCCAACCTGCAGAGATCTGTGGTCCTTCTTTGTGCCATAGTTTAGGTGTAGGCAGAACCCTGCCACACTGCAGCACTTGGGCACTGGCACGAAGTCTCTCTGCATTGTAGCATCCCTTCCCCTTAGCCTCTGTGTCATCTCTGGCTTGCATCAAACAACACCCATTTTGCAGGTGGAGAACCATCCTAAAGACTAGGGGACCTGCCCAAGGCCACAGCTCTGAACTCAGATCCTCCCAGCCCTGGGGCACCTTGAACCAAAATCCTCCCACTGGCCATGTTGATGCTCCAAAACGTACCTGTGGCTGCAGTATGACCGCAGCTGATCCAAGAGCACCCATGAGCAAAGCAGATGCTGCAGCAACTCCACCTTGATATGGTGTAAGGCCAGAGCAGAGCTGGGTTAATGGGCAATCCCGCACTGGCAGCATCCAGACCTCTCCTCTATGCTGCGGTCAGGTGGGTTGGTGCGTGACAGCGCAGCCACCCAATTGCCAGCAAGTGCCTTTGTGCAGGGAGCAGGACGTGGTGCCACCAAGACTTGCATCTCAAGGTTGCCCTGTGAGATCACTGTCCATCATCTCCTACCTGGAGCCTCATGGTGCTGGGGCCATGTCCCGACCCCACTCTGCTGCTGCTGCGGAGTGTCTCTGGCTCTGCAGCTCAGCTGGTCTTCCCTCGGGGCTTACGGACAGCATCGTTAGGGAAGGTTTAGGCAGTTGGCGGGCATTTCATTATCGTAGGAGATAAGGTTGCGATGGCTTTAGTGTTCAGCGCCGTGGGTGTGCAGGGAGCTTTACAGACTGATAAAACCCATGCGCCTGCCGGGTGGGGTGGCCAGGAGTTTGGTGGCTTCTTGCGTTTTCCAGATACAAGCCGCAGGACCCCGCTGGTTTTCGGGGTTCAGGCAGTGCCGCTGTACCTCCCGAGCAGGCAGCACGCTCACGCCAATCCCTGCTTTCCTTTCAGCCAACATCAGGCCCCTGAACCTTCCTTCAACTCACGTTATTCATCCAATTAAAAATGTCTTTCATTAACCTTTGCCATCATGGGATGGCACCCAAGAACCAGGATGAGGTGGATCAGGTCACCTCAGAACGTTCCCATCCTTCCTTTGATCCCCTTCTGCTCCTTGCTCATGTGTAACCATCCCTTCCAAACTTCTCGGTGAAAACAAGCACAAAGAAGGACTTTTCCCTCTCCGCTGCACAGAATTAACCCGTGGAACTCCTTGTCACAGGGCAGGATGGAGGCCGAAGGGATAAATGGATTTATAACAAGTGTTGGATGTACTCAAGGACTATAAACACAGAAGCCCCCATGCAGCCTGCCTCAGAAAAGCCAAAATGATGACACTTCGGCATTGCTAGCCCTCCCCGAGCATCTGCTGCTGGCCACCTGATCCCAAGATTATGGAGGGGCCCAGGCTGATCCTGAGGAGCATGAGAAAAGCTATCGCATGAGAGCAAGCGCGTATTTGACATGAGCACGGGCCAGGGTCCCGCTCTGGTGCAGAACACGCACATGCCGGGGACCCAAGAGCGGCAGGACTAGGCTGAGCAGATGCTTGGGCTAGCTCAGTGCTAGCCCGACGGGGTGCAGCAAAGAGCTGGGGTGAAAGATGTGCTGTAGGATGACGGAGGGGCAGGCCAACAGAAAGAAAAAAAAAACCCCTTTCTTGAAAGCCTCTTTGATTTTTTTAGCATCCTGGCTGGTACAGAGATGCCCAAATTGGAGACATTATGCCTGGAGAGGCCACACTTAGCAGCACCCAACACAGTGGTGGCAATTGCCCTGCTCGAACTCCAGGCTCCCCATCGCACTTCTCCAAAGACGTGAGCTGGGTCTTCATGGCCAGCTCACCACCCACCAAAACCCCCATGTCCTTGCACACAGCTATTGCCTTGCAGGAAAAAAAATTCCCCAGGAGAACGCCCCAAATCCTTCATTCCTGCAGGCCATGCCAAAACACGCCGGTCCCTTGAGCCCGGCCACCAGACCTTCCCAATGGCCCCTACCACCGGGCAGGACACGCCAAATGCCCCCTTCATCCCACCTTGAGTCGCCTGTGAGTTTGGCCGGCGCGGACCGCACCGGTGAGGAGCCTCCGGCTCAGCCCCGCTCCAGCCCTGGCCCCGCGGAGATACCCCCAGCCGAGTCGGAGTCTCTGCTTATAATTACGTTTTGAGATTTCCCAGTTAGCCAGTTTTTAATTAGCGCGTGTCACGTTGATTTTGTATCACTTTAATTTCCTAATCAAAATGGTACCAAGTCAAATGTCTTGCAGAAACCTAAGTCTATTACACATTCAGTGCCAGGGCTGGAAGATATTTGCGGAATCTAATATCCTAATGCAGTTAAGGCCAAAAAAAAAAAAAAAAGACAACTAATATAATCATCAAATTGCAAAGGATGACAAATACCACGAAAGAAACTATGCAATGCGAGAGGGCACCGAGATTTCCCACGCCAGGCTAAAGCCAGCCCCCCTCTGCCTCCGTGAACGGCCTCCCATGGTCTTTCTTTGCTCTGGCCTCCAAATCCTAATTCCTGCTCAGGATTATTTTCCCCATCTGCAAACATAGATGTAATCAATGAGAGCAAAACGCACATTCCTTGAAGGCAGCTGCTTACTCGGCTGAAGGTTTGGATTTAATCACGCTCGCTTACGGTAGGAAGCAATTAAAATAGCCACTGAATTAGGCAAAACTTGGCTTTAGCCCACAAGGTAGAGGGGGAAAGGGAGCCTGGTCTCATTAAAGGGTCGTTTGCTTCTGGGACGAGCTTGCAGGGCAGGCAATAAAACGGATCCTGGACCACGGTCTCCTCGATCCTGCTCTATCCGGCAAGCGCGGGAGCTTTGACTTGCCTTTTAGGGATTTAGGGATTTTCTCCAGCAGCGTCGTGACGGGGCATTGCCTTGCAGAAGCAAACGGTTCCTGGGGCTCCAAAAACGGGGACGTTTTGGAGTGCTGGATCCGCTCTGGTGCCGTCCCCTGCGGCGTCCCCCCGGCCCCGGCGCACAGAGCCACACGCAGCACAGGCGCTTATTTAAACAGTTATATGCTGTATTGTTTAATAGAAGTTACAATAGGATAAATGTACAGTTGCGATCAACATGCTAATTTCTAACGCAATTTAACCTGTAAACCATGCAGTCCGCTTTTTTTTCTTTTTAAATCAGTCCGTTTTCTTTTTTCTTTTTTTAATCAGTAGCTCTGCTAGTGAGTTTTAAGGAAAGAAAGAAAGAAAGAAAGAAAAAAAAAGTTCCCCTTTAAAGTTAAACCTAATTTACTAAATTTTCCCCTTGCTGTGCAACGAGTTGTGCAAAAAAAGCTGTTTTTCACCACATTCGTTTACCAAAATCACGTCCTCCCCCTACGCAAAGAAAAGGCAACACGAGCAGCCAGCGGGCACCGAGGGACGGGAGTGTGTGTGTGTGTGTGTGTGTGCGCACACGTGCGTGCGCGCGCGTTCGGGTTGAGAAAGACGCCAACGGGATGAACAAGGTGAGAGGGTGGACAGGACCCCCGAGGAGCAACCTCAAATTACTGGCATTTTTTCGCCACCGCGTTTTGGCTCTCCGTCGCACCAGGTTTTGGGGCAAAGAAGGGCTTAAAAACCAACGGTAGCGGCACGCGTTTCTGGGTGAAGGCTGCACCTGGGCACCGCAGAGACGAAGGCAATTGGGTGCAGAAAGCCCGAGCAGCCCGGACGCGCATCCCACCGCGCCGGCCAGGAGGGACAAGGGAGAGGGACACCTGATGCTGCCTCCTCCAAAACTTCTAACGCTGAAGGCATTTGGGGGGCGAAAAAGCTCCAAACCAGGCAACGAATGAAAGGAGAACGCCCAGTCGAGGTGAGCTGGAGAGGTAGGAAGGACCAGGGATGGTCCCCTGGAGGAGACCAGACCCCTCCAGGGTCTGAACTCAACACCCACAGCAAACCCACCGCCCTTGCGGCTACGTCTGGTGGAGAAAGCGTCACCTCGGGACTCGCTGACAACAGCTGCGTCCACGGACGAGGAGCCTACGAGCATCCCGCCGAGCGAGCCGACTTTCGCCGCGGCCCCGCTCGTGCCCGGGCTCTTCAGCGGCTCCCAGCTAAGCCGCCGCTCTCCGCATCGCCTCCCGGCTTCTCGCAAACAGCTGGAGGACGGCGCGCCAACGCCGTCGCCTTCTGCCCCGGCGCAGCGGCACCGAACGGCCACGCAAGGAAAGCAAAACGGGCCGCCGAGCGGTGCGACGGCCGGCTTCTCCCCCCCGGAGAGCAGAGCTGCGGCGGGACTCGGAACAAAGTGCAAAACGGCTGAGAGCATCCGACTTGAGCTCCAGCCCGGGAACAACAACAGCAACCACCTCTTCCTCTTGCACGCACGCACACACGCTAAAGCCTAACGCAGGACGCGCCCCGAATGCATAGGTACGGTTTCGTCCGCAGGTTAGTGCATTAGAGAGGTTACAAAAATTACTCCCGGCGCGGCGGCTGGCAGCGGGACACCTTGCACAGCCCCGTACGGTTGCAGAGACGGTAAGATGCACGGATGCTTCCCAGGAAGCCAAACTTGCCTTTTTCCCCCCCCCATTCGTGCTCAAAAACGTTTACCAGGAGGCGGGGAGAGGGGGGAATAACCCAGTCTTTTCTACGGCCGCTGGCTTAAAAAAATTAAGGCCCGTTCGTGTCCGTGCACGGATGGGTTAATAGCAGCATTACTTGTTTCGGGGGTCGCGAATCTACGTTTGCAGCAGGGGGTTCGGCCCCTGCCTCCCCGCTCCGTGTTACGAACTTATAGCGACAACTTCTCCCTCCTAAGCAATACCATCCGTATCAGAGGATGCCGATCATTAGTAAGAGATTTAGAGGGGATTTTAAACGTCTTCCAGGGCTTTTTATGCAATCTGTTTAAAAGATTAATTTTATTTTGAAGGGATGGGACTGCATCTCTTGGAACAAAAAGTTAATTAGGAACAGAGCACCAAAATTCCATTTTTCATCCCCGTTATGTGACTTGCGGTTAGGCGCTTGACCTCCCGAAATCAGAAACCCTCTGAATCTCTTTACTTGGCCGGGACTCGCTTTCCCAGCAGAAAAGTCCGGAGCTACGAGCCAGGAGTCCGCTCACGCGGTCCCGGCCCGTGCAGCCAGGCAGCGCTTAAAAAAAGCTCGGAAAACCATCCCGTGCCGGCACGGCAACGCCGCTTTCGGTCGAGCTTGGCGGAGAGGGGCCGGAGAGGCCGGCTCCGGCTCGGGAAGGTCGGCGCTGGCTGCAGCGCTCCAAGCAAGGCCCCTCTTCGCCTCCCTTCGCCGGCCGCGTCCCAGCAGCTAGCGCGGAGGGGAGGGAAACGACGAAGGCAGCAAAGTCGGCGGCTGACAAATGCGAGAAAAAATTGCGTGTGACAGTCTATCCTCCCACTAATAGAAACTGGAAATGCCGGAGCGCCTTGTTCGTCATGCTTGCTGCTGCTCGATCGCACCGTCGCCAGCCTCTGTAGCAGCTTGATTCTGAAGAAGCATTTTAAAGTGCTTGTTGCTATTTAATGGCCCTTAACGTAAGCGCCCCGCGGACTGAAGCTTCCCCTGTTACCGTCGCCGCTGGGTATCTCGGGTTTTGTTTCAATCTCTGTGCCCTGGGTAGGACCTCGATGGCTCAGGGGAGGCAGACGTGACTCTTCGAGCAGCCGATCCCGCCGGGTTTTGCCCCCGCTTCTCACTCCCGCTTGTGCTGTTGGCCCTCTCTCCCGTGGTGGCACCACGAGGAGACGGGAAGGAGGAGGAAAGAGCCCTGCGGTCCACGCTGCTCCATGGGATGCATCTTGGAAGAGCTTCCCCATGGCCAGCAAGACGCCTCGGCCAGGCGGTGAAGGCAGGTCTCCTTCCTCTTCTCCACAGTTGGGCCAAGGAGAGCTTCCTACCAGAGTCCAACAAGCTGGGCGATTTTTCATTCTCAGTTGTGCAGCATTGGGGCTGCTAAGACACAGCTCCGGATCGCACGGACTCAGCGGGCAACCAAGGTCCCAGGCCACGTCCGGTGGGCTGGGTCCGACGCTCAGGTTCAGCTCCGGGTGCCCCGACGAGCGCGGGGCCGCCCCACCGCCGAGGAGCCGCAGGGCCCTTTGCACTGGTGGGCGGCCGGGAGGCCTTTTAGAGAGCAGAAACGAAGTCGCCACTGGGGGATCAACCGAGTTTGCTTCTTCACTTGTGTCTGTCTTGAGAGAAAGCACTTGCTGGCTCGTGCGTGGACGTCTCCGCCGAGGCCGAACTCTTTCTGGCCGCGATAACGACAACTTTCCTTCAGCTCCTTCCTCTTCCTCCATCCTTCCTGCATGTACTTCAAAGAGGCATTAAGCCAAAAGTACCCTCTGATCCCCCCCACAAAGAAAAGAACCATAAAGCCAACTTCCAACATTTGGTCTTCCCTCACATTAATGAAAATATCCCATCCACTGCTCCTCATGTCGGGAGACTGCCGCGACAGGACAACAGTTCATTGCTCCCAACGTGCCTATTTACTTTCAGGGTTAAGTACCACGTACCCTTATCAAAAAAAAACAAGTATTGCTGAGGAACGAGGAGGGAAAATAAAGCACCGTCCCCTTGGCGTATCCAGAGCTTGAGCATCGGAAGAGCTCCCGGGGCAAGAGCCGCAAAGCAAAAAGTGCACACGGTGAGAAAGAAAAGGGACTAAACGCAGGAAGAAAGCGTCGCTCCCCTGCTGCAAACGTACGCGCCACGACGTCGCAGCGTTCAAACCAGCCCTGCCCGTCCTCAGCGCAAAAGGAGGTTAAGAAGAACAAACCTCGCTCCGAAGGTTAGAAAAGGTGCATCAACTTCCAGAAGCGATTTCGGGTGAGAGCTGACAACCCAGCACATTCAAACGATGCTAAAAACCAAAAACGCTCGCGCCCGGGCAGAAGCAGCGCCGCCAGGGTGGTTATGCGCACGCTGGAGTCTTTAATTCCCTTCGACGCGGCATCAGGGCTCGGTCGGTGGGGGAACCGGCTGGATAAGCTTCCACCTGCAGTAATTAGAGTCAGAAGGGTAAAGAAAAGATCAGGGCAAAAGTCCCCTCTCTCTGTAACACGAACCCCGCGATTAACGTCCTGTTGATAGCGTCCAGGTTGCCCTCAAAGGATGTCTTGATTCGAGGAGATGATGTATGGGCACCTCCAGTGCAAAGAGGAGAATGTTGTCCTTAGGCACTTCTGAGCCGGGGGGGGGAGTTGGATGCTGCCGTCTCCACTTCGGGGCCAGCCAGGGCCTTCGCGCCGACTCCTTCGGCAGCTCTTGAGCCCTTTTACATTCGGTGCGGGTACGAAAGACAGCGGCAGGTCCCAGCGGCGCAGCTCAGCGCGCATCCGCTCGGAGCGCCGCGGTTGCAGATGTGCGGGAACGGGCTGGGGGGGAGGGGGGCAGCTCCAGCTGATGCCTCTCCGCAAGGGATCCGCGAGCTAAGGTGGAAATCAGCCCTTCCAGGAAAAAATAAAAGAGAAAGGTTGGGAAATCGGTTCGCCCCTCTTCCTACGTAAATCCAACAGGCAAATCTGCAAGGCAGGCTAACAAGCGACCCTCTTCTAAACATGCGCTCGTTTTACCAGAGTCCGTGAAAAGAATCCGAAACCGCGGCTGCTCCCAATACGTATATATATATTTTTTGTTTTCATTTGTTCTGCGATTGAATAACTTAACAAAAGAAAGTCAAACTGATTCTTCGAATTTGGCTTATGCACACGCGCACACACACACAAAAAAAAAAATAGTCTGGGCGCGAACTTCTCTCTGAGCCTTCAGCTTTTACCCTCGCTTTACAAACCCCAGAAAATAGGAGCTTATAACGGAGACTCCCGACCCCACTGTCCCTGCGCCAGCACGACCAGCGCCGCCCTCCTTCCCCGGGATTGTTTAACAAGGAGCGTTTTGCCAGAAGGGTAGGTTTCACGAGGACTATACAGGCGAATAAAAAAATACAGATATTCTCTTTGAGCAAGAACGCCGAGCGCAGGCACGCGGCGGAGCCCGCCGGTCCCAGAGTCTCGTCCCGAGCGGCCGGTGCCCTCACGAGTGGTGGCTGTTGATGAGGCTGCGGAGCTGCTTGGCCACCGTGTCTATGAGCTTCTGCTTGTCCCGTTCGTTCTTGCGGAACTGCGCGAACACGTTGTTCTTGCGGCTCGTGTCCCTCATCCTGCGCAGAGCAGAAAGAGCCGGTCAGGTTATGGCAAGCGCTTTGCTCCGAAACGCGGCGCCCCGAACCCATAAACGAACCCCGAGTAAAGCCGCGCGCGAGGCTCGTCCCGCTGGGGAAAAAGGAGGCGACGGCATCCGAAGGGTCTGCTCCCGATTTTTAGGACGGATGTGTGCAAAGAGGGGGCGCCCCGAGCCGGGCAGGTGCCTCTCCTTACGCAGCGTCTCTCCACCGTTTCGCTTCGAACCCTGCGAATCGCAGCCCGGCGCCGCGGCAGGGGCTCTGCCCGCACGCGCTGCCTCCGCGCACGAGTTTCTAAAGCCCTGGCTCGCCCCTCCTTCCTTCCGGCTTTTGCTACGTTCCCGCGTCATCTCGTTAAACGCTCGGTGATGAGGCCGCAGTGTTACGAGAGCAACGGTGAAAGTGGCAGGAAATTAAAAATTTAGCGTCAAATCCACAGCGTTAGTGTTTATCGTTTGCAACGGCGCGCTGCAGGCGGCCGAGAGATGCAGCCGCCGCGGCAGCCACCAAGTTTCTGCGCTGTTAAACCTAAAATACTGCACAGCGTTAAACCACAGGAATCCAGCGCCGGTTTCCCCAAATTACAAATCTCCTCGAGATCTGCTTTTCTTTTCTTTTTTCTTTTTTTCCCCCCCCCTCCTTAAATTGCACTTTGAGCACACCAACTAGCCCACTGGTCTCAACAAGCGCCCCGAGGGCTCCGGAAAGCCAAAGGAAAGGCAAGCCGGCGGGAGGCGAAACCGGGGCGGCTCCGTTTCTCTCCGGCGTGCAAAGCTCCGGCCTCGTGCACGCTCGCGCGCGCAGCTGCATCCGTCGCACGGCTGAAGCGTTCGCGGATCACGTGTTGCGACCGGGGAGGGGGCGACTGCAGGTAAAGCCGGGAAGGGAAACTGCCCCGCAAGGGTCAACCCTTCGACGGAGCGACGGCAGATCCTAAAGGCAGCGGGCTGGTGGCATCCAACCCGCCGGTTCTGAGAAGGCACCGCTTTTTTTTTTTTTAAAGACCGTAATTTGTAAATGATTTTCTCGTTAAATCAGATCTGGCAGAGGCCGACGGCTTTGGACGAGTCACATAAGCCTGCGTTTTGGGCTATGGGTACCTAAATGAAGCCTTGCAGTGATTGGGAAATAGTGATGATAGTCCTTGGAAAGTTGGCAGCTCATCAAATTAGGGGGTTTTGAGCTATCCGAGCACAAAACAAACCTCTTGAAACTTACTTAACAGATTAAAGAAAAAAAACCCAAGTTTTTTCATGCTTCAATCTTCCTAAAAAGAGCCAAAGGGAATCTGAAATGTTCCAAAAAACATCTAGCTTGGAACTGAAAACAAGGATAACAACTTTATCCCAAAGGGTAATTTGCTAAAGTTATAAGTGCCCAAAGACACAGGATTACAATGGAGCTGCTTTCCCAACAGTAACGAGATAGCTTGGAGCAATTTTATTCAGCAAAATAAGTAATTTTTCTTTGCTTTTCTTTCTTTCTTTTTTTTTTTTTAACCCAAGCAGGTTGCCAGTGCAAGAACCGGGCAGCACAGACACCGGCGGGAAGGGAGGTTTTCAAGGCACGCACATCGCAGGCGGTGCAGTTCCACGGGTTTTAAAACTAACCATCGTCACGGAAGCGTAACACCTATTTCTCACGCAGTGTTATGCAGCTCCGGTGGGACTCCAAACGCTCTACAGGGAAGGTCGGGAGCACCGCTGCTGCTTCCCAGGCTAGGCAGGGACATCGGACTTGCTGAAAGCAAACCCGTCTCTTCGGGTCCTCAGCCCAGCGCCACATCCCTTGCGCTGCCGCCAGCTACAGCAATACTGAACGGCCAAAAGTACCGATTGTTTTTGCACCTTGTACCCACAGGTAATGCGTGGGGGGGGTTACAGCAAATCCTCTCTGCCCTAAGAGTTTTCCTCCTTCTCCTCCTGGGTAGTTTTCTTCCTTACAGCCCTTTGTGTCTGATCTCAAGGGAGCGTTTAAGGCTGCAGGTGAGGAGAAGATTTATTCCCATGAAACGTTATTTTTTAAGAAAACAGCGTTGTGTGCAAGGAAATACCATCTTCGCGCTTCCTGCTGAATTATCAAGGAGTTGCACGGATAAAGCTATGGATCAGGATGACGAAACGTTAAAGTCAGAGCACCCATTTGTGTTGTCAATAACCTGATCGTGACAGCTAACGCAGGCAGGTGGACCTGCTGAAGCTGTAGCTAGATCTGAACTTCCTGAGTATCCAGGAGGCACCGATGTTGCCGGTACCTCCGAACATCAACCCCCTGGGAATTTGCAGGTACTAACAGCTGGATTTCCTCGCTTAGTGAAGCCACCTGCAGAACTTCCAATCCTGCAGAAGCCCAGGCATACGGCCTGCGCCGGGGACCCCACCACGGCAGAGCCCAGGCCACCGCAGCAGCGTCCCGGGAGCACAGGGACATGCAGGCGTACGGCAGGCAGAAACCGGACGCAAGCCCTGGAAGAGGCTGAGCCTTCAGATCCGATTACCGTTCAAGGAGACACCGCGGGCTCCAGCCCTGCGGCCGTCAAAGCTCTGCAGGCAGACACCGGGCCGATGCGATCCGGGCGGTGTCAAAGGCAGGACTGCTGTCTTAGGTGTCTAGCGCATATGCAGTTAGCTCTGCTTCCAGGAGCAGTGGAAAAGCATAGCGGGATTGCTGGCTGACATGCACAGCGGATGATGCAGTAAGATCATACTTTGTGCCTTGGCTTTGCCATGGTAAACAAATGCTGGTTAAGGGACATTTGGGGTCACGATGATTCTTTGGAAATCTGTGCATTCCTTTGGATAGATTCGCCTACAAACTTGAATTGCTGTTGGGACCTGTGTTACCAGCCGCGTGTGGCCAGGCATCTTTCCTGGGGACCGAGCGTCCAGTCGCTAATCTTCAGGCTCTCTGAACTACTCGATCCTATTAACCTCACCATGTACAAAAGGAATTTCACATCTACTGGCAAACATTAGATACAGATACGGGTTTATAAGGACTGTACCAGCTATTAAGAAAAGATTTACAAAACTGAAGAGTCAACTAACCCTTCAATATAGGAGTTCTGGCCTTCAGGTCATCAAGCAACGTCCGCATTAACTCTGCAGGCAGGAAGCCGGAATGCAATAAGGCATATTTGTTCAGGGCTCACGTTGTTAGATATCTCCTCGTAGGCTTGGAGAGCAAGCAGAGCAAGTCTGCGCGCGCCTGCAAGCCAGCGGGTAGACGTACCCTCAAGTTGGTGGCTCAAAAGGCGTTTCTCTTGGTGACGGTGTTGGCACAAGCTGCTCCCAGCCTCCTCAGCTGTGCTACTAAGGATGTTTGGGAGGGTCACCTGGGCACCAGGGTCATGGACCCAATCTGGACAGAAATATACTCTTCCAAAATCCCAGTTGAGGGACTAGCCCGGGGTGGGAACGGCACAAGTTGGCCCTGCAGCCTTGGTCTGGGACCATGGCCTCCATCTGTAGAGTTGCCGTCACGGCCAGAAAGCATGTTTTGATCCCGATCCCTGAACTCAAGCCCGTTTCTTTTCCAACATTTGGCTATAGGGAGCGCCTGATCTTTCAGCAGCTGGATCGCACTGTCACAGATAGGACTTTGAACCAGGACGCCAAGAATATCAGGTTTAAAACAGAGAGGCAGTGTGTTTGAGCAGCTAGGAAGGTCTTTGGAGGTTTGACACTTTTACTTCTTAAAGCTCGTGCCTGCAGAGCCCTAGGACAACTGACTCCACTTTTGTACTGTCGTCCCTATGTACTAGCATAAGAACTAAAAGCAGAAGGGAGAGAGAAAGCTCAGTGCTGTCCCCACCCCTGTCAACAAACACCACCTTAAATGGAGTCAAGCTTTGTTTAAATTAATCTATAAGAAAAAAAGCAACACAGTAAAAGCTCCTCTTTTAGTCGTAAGTAGTGCATTTGAGACGATAAAGTTACCGGCGGGAACCGTTTCAAAGACAGCTTGCATTTAGATCATTTAGTGCTCCATTTAAATCAAACAATAAAGTCATTGCGAGGTGAAGGTAAAAGCCCAAGCAAGCAGCATACTTACACTCGTGATATCCTACGAGAGATGTGTGATTAGGAAAAGAGATAATCATGAAAACAAGTTAAAAACCGAACCAGCGGATCAGAATTTCATGTCATCCTGTGGGCAGAGCTAGTTAAGTACAGACACGGTTGGGGATCTGGTCTCCAAGTTTGGAGAGGAGCTCACGCGCCTAGAGTTAATGCCCGGTCCAGTGCAGGGTCTCAGGTGTCCCCAGGAGACCAGACCCTTTGGAAACCAAAAAGGGTGAGATGGAGCCGGCCTTGGGCTATAGAGAGACTCCCCAATGTGCCTGAAGCCTGACTGGGGACAGAAACGAGACGGCACGAGCACGTCCCTAATGCCAAGCAGCGCCGCGCCGCGAGCGCGCGGGAGCCAAACGAATGACTACGCCGGGGCTGTCTCTGGAAAGCAAACCGGATACGTGAGATTTCCCTTAAAATGAGAACGCTGGCAAGCGGAGCTGAGCTTTGTGGCTTTTTCTCTTTTCTTAATAACACCACAGAGTGCAGACGGTTCGCGTTCAAGCACTACCTGGGGAAAAGGGCAAAAAACAGGGAATCGGAGCTCAGCGCCGGGAACAGGGAGCTGCCTTCTTGCTGCCCCCAGTCTTCCCAACTAGCTGTTACCCATCCCAGCTGCCTGCCTGCTTCCAAGTCCCCAGCTCTTCTGACTGCTGAGCGTCCAAGCTCTTGGTTGTTTGTCATTTTACCAAAAGCCTGAATATGCTGCAGGCTTTTAGATCACGGATGTCAGGTTGCAAATAATCCTTAGCACATACACATCTAATATTATACAACGCATACATACAAATAATGCCATAATGTACAGAAGTGCTTTCCAAGCACCAGCTCCATCAGTTTAGTCCCTGTGTACCATACTGACAACATTTATGTGCCATGAATTGATGTGAAATTAGGTATTCTCATATCCTAAAAAAAAGAGATACCCACTCCAAGAAAGAGGTACCCCCAAAAAAGCAACTCAAATTCATCCTAGGGATTTGCTTTCATGTTAAACTTAAACAAATCTAACCGGAAACTACTGCCAAAGAAGGAGGCCATACTTATCCTACCTTGCTCCATGTAAGACTCGGCAACAGAGCGGCCACAGCATGAGCTGCTTGGAAAATTACTAATTATTTTTGGCAGGTCACTTCGCTGTCAGATCAGCTGGTGACTCGCTCACAGCTGCAAGGCTGAGAGGTCTGTTGCAAGCAAAGGGACAGGAGTAGGGATGTTCCTTCCGGTGAGAGCATGGAGGTCTACCAGAGAAGGTGTCATCTGAGCCATCTCCTACTGTGGGCAGGATGAGTGTCCCTCCAATTGCAACTACATGCTAGAGAAGCAACAAGTTAAGGGACTCCTACTCTTAGGGTCTAAAGCAAATGCGTTGTCCCCATATGTGAGTCCACCATTTGGGCTGGGATTTTCTAAGGGGACGAGGAGCGTAGGGCAGAGCTGGCACTACTGCCCTGCAGAGGAGCATACACAGACAAAGCACATTTGATGCATTCCCTCAGTGCTTTCTTGATGATGCTGGCCAACACCTGCCTACAGCTTTTAAAGAGAAGCCAAAAATGCTACTTTGGCTGATGGACCAAGGCCTCTGGAGTTTAGGCTACTGCGAGGTGCTCTAGAGCATGTGCTCAGTGCATGCTCTTCATAACTCATGAACTTTCTGTCCATGCTGTTGGCTTGCAAGACTGGTTGCAACCACGGCTCAAAGGCTCCCTACTGTGCTGATCTCGAAATCCCCGCAGCGGACACAAGCAGAGCTCACCTGAAGTGTCCTGATGCCCCGGGCCAGCGCTCAGGCTCTGCTCCTCAGGCTGAAGCTGTGCAAAGCATTTGCTTGCATACAAACTACCTGGGCAAGTCCAGACTTCAAAGAGGCTCCAACTCATGCTTACCTGACAGTACAGATCCTGTCCTTTCTAACAGCAAACCGTCCCATAGCTGGGCTTTTAGCCTGCAACCTTCTACATGGAACCACAGAAGAGAGCTGCAGGCTACCAATTTTAAATGATTTTGGGGGGCTTGCTTCAGATACACCTCTGTACAGTGGAAGACTGTTGTGGAACAAGGGAAACTGCTTAAAAGTGAAGCAGAAAGAGCGAGCCTTGGCCAATTCAATGGGTTTTGATACAAAAAACGGAATTCAGGTTAGCGCGACAAAAAGGGATTTCCTACTAGAGCTTCCACTGTAGAGGCAGAGGTGAAACCTTTGAAGGCAGGCTCGCCAGCAGCCCTGCTCCCCGAGGCTGCTCCGTCCAGGCAGTGCGCGTGAGGAAAAGCACGGCTGCGACACGCTTGCTTAAAGAGAGACAGGGCTGAAAACTGTCCAGAGAGTGTCTGGACCTGCACTCACTTTTCCAGCAGGACGAGGGCTGTCGTGGGGTTCACGCGAAGGTACTTGCACGTGGGTTGCCCGTAGTCGGCCAAATACGTTGACCAGTCCCACTGGATAAACAGATCTAAGAGCTGCAGCACAAACAGAAAAACAAACGAAAAGAGATTTTTAAGAGTTGGCTAGAGAGCAGGTTTACCTAAAACTTGGCAAAAAACCTGGACAGGCGCCATTAAGCAGAAAAAACATTCAAAACGTTTTACCATTTTAGCTAATTCAGTCATAACGTGCTCCTCCCGCACATTATCTCTATTTTAGGGGAGAAATGGAGGTGCTACGTGCATAAGCGATAAATCAAACACCTGGAGGAGGTCAGTGGCAGAGCGAGAGAAGAACCGCAGCGTCCTGACGCTTCAAACTGCAGGAGGAGGGTATTTTTGTGGTTGAAGTCATAGACAACTTCTTCTGTCCCCAAGTTACCATCCGCTTCTCTTTAGCTGGGCCACAAGGATTTCTCGTTGTGCTCGTTGAGATTTCTTAACAGCTTCAAAGTGCTTTGTAAGCGTCTCTAATGAACAAAGCTCCCCGGGGGAGGTATGACAGACATCCAGGAGTGCAGCGGTTTATCTTAGGTTAATGCAGCTACAGAAGGAGCCTGGGAGTCTCAGGTGGTTTCCAGCCGTTCGTTCGAGAAACCACTGAAGTCCCCTGGCAGCTCCGGGGGGAGGCAGGAGGCAAAGGCAGGTTTACCCAGACGTCCGTGACAATCTCTGCCGCAGAGCCCCGACAGCGCAGGTGGCAATTTCTCATGTGAAGCCCTTCAGGTCTACAAAGCAAGCACTGGTGTGCACCATACGTGTGCTCTCACCATGCCCAAGGCTCCCACGTAACCCTGAGGCCTTCTCCCAGCATCAGCCCCCGGGCTGGCCTTGACCTCGGGCAAGGAATAAGCAAATGAATCCCAGTTTCCCCAAATGCCTCCCCCCAACCTAGGATCCCAGAAGCTCCTTCAAGCTCCCTCCTTTCCAGAGCGACTGCCCTGGACACCTGCACTTTCTCCCCACTCTCCCACTTCGGCCACGCAGACCACGCTCGTCAAATACTTGGCGTCCGATCTCGCCTACTTGACATTCACGCTGCCGTCTTTCGTAAGCATAACCTGGCTGACTTTTGTCATCTGGCTCACCAGCAATATTGTCCACCCCGCCAAAGCTTGAGTTTTCCCAGTCTGATCCCCTTCCCTTCCCTTGTGGCTTCTAATTTTTTCAGCACAGTGAACCGGATGGAACAAGTTTTGGTGGTCCACCAACCCCTGGCATCCTTGGACTCCTTGTAAGGTGTCTGAGAAAGGTAACAAGGTAAAAAAAACCCCACCAGATTGCTGTCGCAAGGCTTAAATACCTAAGCCAGGATGTTACATCTCTGCAGAACATTACTGGGCCCTCGGACCAAGAGCTTTGAAGCCACGCGCCATCCTACATGCAGGGTTTTCACTGTCTTGCCGTCATTACTATTTTCCAAGGCAGCAATAACAAATTAATAGCTCCCACAGCTTTCTCCCTCTAAACTTTTTTCTCCCTCAGAGGACTGCCCTCTTCACCTAGCCAGGTTCTTCCAACCGTAAGGACGTAGCAGAGGAACCAGGAGATGTTCAGAAAGGCGCAGCACTAATCCACGCCACGTAGAACAAGTTAATTAAGAGCGGCTGCGTTCCCCTGCCGTCCTTCAGCCTGCCGTCGGTGAGAGCTCCCGCGGCCGCTCTGTCGCGGGCCCGATTGCACGGACTGTTTCACCCGGCAGCGCCCGTCCCGCAGCAAAGCGCGGCCCATAGAGAGCTCATTGCGGCGGCGTCTCCATGGTGCCGCCGGAGGCGCGAGCCCTGCCGCCCCACAAAGCCGGGGATTTGGCTCCTTGAAGACCTCGAGGTCCCAAACAAAAATGTGCAACACGATTCTTTTTGACTATGTAGGTCACAGCGAAGAAAGCGAGCGGCGGGGAACAATCGCCCGCGCCGGCAGCGGGGGGGAACGGATTAGACGGGACCTCGGAGGGCTTTTCCGTCTCGCCCTTCTCCGAGGCTTTGCACAGGAGGTCCGCGCTGGGGCCCCCCTCGTGTTAACTTCGCGCTGGAGCTGCGCATCGTCTGCAGGAGTTTTTTTTCCAAAGGGAAGCGCCCGAGGGTCCTTAAAGACACAGCCGGAAAGGTGTTTTCCCGTCCTCTTTCCACCCGGCACGCCAGGCTCGAAACTCTTGCGGCAGGTTTGCCGACGGCTCCAGGGCGCTGCAGGGGCTAAGTCGGAGCCTGGTGTCTGCCCCACCGGGACGCGGTGGGGCCCAGCGTGCCGCTGGCAAGCTGTGAACGACGGAGCACAACGTATTCCCGTATAACGGGCACATCCGGACACCGGACCGACCAGGGCACCGGCACCCGCTGGGACAGCCTTGGGATTTGCCGGCTCCCGGCACCCCGCAGGCCGGCTCGCCTGCGCTGCCGCTGGCCGAAGCGGTGCTGGAGTGGCCGGGAGCGAAGCTGCGGTCCTTCAGTCCACCTCCATCACGCAGTACGGGCAGCTCCAGCTGTTGGCATCGCTACGGGATTGGCACACGGCAAAGAAACCCGAAGAAGGCGACCTGTCCTAAACGCATCCCCACCCCGGGCTAGGCTGGACCTTCCCGGCGAGCAAGGCTCCCGGGAGCCAGCTGGTGACAGTGATGGATAGTCTGTGTATTTTCCAACTGTTTACCCACATCCATCTGGCCAGCTAGGCAGACCCGAAGGTCTCCGGGGCCGGCCAGGCCAGCACCTTCGGGCTCCAACTTCCTCGCGCAGCGCCGTCGGGAGGCATCGCTGGTATTCAGCCGGCGGCACGGCTTCGCCGGGCGGCCGACGCAGCAGCGCTGGGTATTCCTTCGGGGACGCCGGGGAGAGGTCTTGCAGCAGGGAGCCTGACAGCTCAGGGCAAGCCGTCTCGAAACGATTTATCTGTCACATAAATGTGGTTTTATGGGTTTTACTGTTTAAACTTTTCACCTCTGCAGCTAAATCTGAAAGGGGAAAAAAAAAAAAAAAGAAGAAGTTCTGCACGCAGGGCCCCGGCAGCCCAGCTCCTCCAAGGGCTCGGGCAGGCCTTCCGGGGGAGATTCCAAAATAAAATATGCAAATACCATTAATTCTTCAAACCAAAGAGTCTCCTTTTCAAGGCTATAAATCAAACTCGACAGCGTGCGCACTGGGGGGAAAGGAAAAGAAGAGAGAGAGAGAGAGGAAAAAAAAAAGAGCTTTTACTGTGATGATATTAAAGTGCAATAAGCTCAGAAAGCTGCAGACGTGCTGTGTGCAAAGAGCAGGACGGCAAACTTGCAGCTTGCAAGAAACCGTTTCCCGGGGGCGAGAAAAGCGTACTTTCTGCAAAAAAACACGGATGGGGCGGGTATATATGTTCATGTGCATATTTATAAAAAATGAAGAAATGCAGAAAGGTTTGAGCGTGCCTTCAAAAGGAAGGTCCTGAAAGAGATTGTGTTTTTATGCACACACACACCGAAAACCACAAGCAGCACAGCTGCCCGGGGAACCTCCTCGCGCGCGCCCCCGATGCACACCGATTCCACCCCCGTCGCATCTCCGCAAACAAGCGGAAACCGACTGCGTGCGCTCGTTCACATCCTCCATCTCCGCTGCGAGGGAACGGCACGGCCGGGACAAAAACGCAAGGGGGGGAGCACGAAAACGCAGCGCCGGCGTCCTTGGGGAACGCGAGCTGTCTTGCTCAAACGGCAACGCGGGGAAGGCGATGCTGGGATGAAAGAACTGGACCGGGGACCAGTTCCCAGCCCTGCCGCAGCCTCCCCTTTGCAAGGGCTCAAAAGTCACTTTCTCTCCATCTACCTCAGTTCCACTTCTGTAAAAAAAACGCTCAAAACGCCTCTTTTCCATTTCCCTTGTAATACCATGATCTCAAGCTCTTCAAAGCAAAGATTATTTTACAGCGTGTTTTTACAGCCCTCCCATCAAGCACAGGGAAAGGATGGCTACAATTTAGCAGCGTGCTTGCGGCGAAGGGAACCGGGACATGACAATGCCTCTGCAAGCGCCTCTCCTCCAGATTAAACCCAACGCGAGACAGCGTGTTCCCCTTGACATGAGATGACAGCGCCGAATCTGGATAAAATTCTTTCAGCCAAGCCAGAAATAGCGTAATGCGAATCCGAACTGATTCAAAACAGAGTTTGCGAGCTTTGCCAGCGCTCCTGGAACGGCATCAAAGCAAGCACCGCAATTTGCACACTTTGCACCGAGATCGCAGCGGGCGCTGTACGAACCCGGGAGGTGATGTACGACGGCCTCAGTTTGAGCTTGCACCTAAAAATCTGACCAGTCTGTGAGACAACAAAACTGGCATGGAGCTGACTGGATCACAAAAGACACCGGGACAAACCAGAGGCAACTGAAGCCCAAGAGAGTTGAAGCTTTTCGTGGTGGTCTACAACCCTCAAAGCTCAGGCTAGAAAACTTGAAACCGGGTTGGCCGAGAAAACCATGATCCTCATAGACAAACTAAAGGGTTGACTCTGAATTATTCTGAAGCCAAGAGCAAGAGACAAGACATAATCCCGTTCTTGAAGAGAAAGATGAGAAACAAAAAGAGAAAGATGAGAAACAGAAAGCGGCTGCATGGCACAACTCTTCCTTGGTGTTGTATTTGGGGTGCTACAAGCTCCTGGCCCAGGTGCTGCCTTCAACAACGCCGCCTGCCAAGGGAGTTTCTCAGATCTTCATACTACTGCCAATAGCGTCAGGACACTATGCAACATCTAAAACCAGCTACACAAAACATCATGGAGCTACACGAACAAGAAAAAGGGACATAGAGTTAAAGGAGGTGGCCGAAAAGGGAGGTCCATGTTCTCCACGGTGAAAATCAACCTACACAAAAAGGACTTGTCCTACCTCTCAGCCCCCAGGACCTCTCCTGCCCTCCCCTTCCACAAGCCTGAGCCACAAAGGTCAAGTGTTATTGCAGGAACGATACGTGAAATAAAAATTCCTAAATTTCCCGACTTGATGGAACGCCGGCCTCCGTGGCTCCTCCCCTGGACCCTCCTCCCTTCCCAGCTTTGCCTTCTCCCCCTTCTGCACTGACGCAGCGCCGCTCTGCGCATCCACGGCCGGGGCACTGGGGACTTGCACTCAAACGCTTTCGACCGTCAAGAAACTGCCACTTGAGAAGCACCAAGTGCTCTGGGATCGCGGAGATCCGAACCGGGAGAGGACATGCAACTCTCCCCGATTAGCAGGAGGTTGTGGGGATGGATCCGACGCGAGACTGCACCCGAGGCAACATCCACTGAAGCAAGATGCAAAGCTCGTCCCAACGAAAAGCGAACAGCAGCTGTCCAAAAAACTAAGCTGCTCCAAGGCGCGAGGGCAGCCTGCAGCCTCGCCAGAAATGGAAACCCAATCTTTCTCTGGCGAGCAAACCTTTTGTTTTTTAAATCCCTGCCAAAGGGACAGGGTTGCATAAGAGCCGTGCACTTCGCTCCTGCGAAAGTCAGAAGAGCCGTCATCACCTCTGTGCTTGCATTTGTGTTTTCCCCCCGCGCCCCAGCCCTTTTATTTTCAACATCCCGACTTTGCTAGGCTAAATTCACGCATAAACTATCTGTATTAATAAAATATCCATCAGCAGAGGCAAACTGGCACAGCGGTCTCACGGATACGCAGTAACTGGATGGCAAAAGGACCAAAAAAAAACCTGCCCTGAACTAACTTGCACTTTATTTCAAGGTCTGCAAGCGTCAGCTCGAGGCCCTTAATATAGTAAAAACCCAGAATCCGAGCGATAAACATCCTCTGCCCTCTTATCCACCGAGATATTTACTTTCAGAGAGCGATGAGAGCATCGAGGCGGCTCGGCAAGCGTGTCCCTCTGCCAACACAAACCCGCGCAGCGGGAGAGCCGCCGGCGATGGGCTGGAGGCAAACGGGCGATAAGGAAACGAACCTCCCCTCCAAAAAAAGTCATAACTGCTACTAAAAAAATAATAATAATAAAAGAAAAAACACACACGCACATGCGAAAGGATGAAAAAGGTAAAGGCAGCTACAGCCTATCAGCCAGCAAATCTGTTAACCCGTTTAAACAAATTTAAACACAGTTATCCCGGATTTCTCGCATCACACGGAGCTGAAGGTATTCTAGTTCTCGCTGCATCTCAAAGCGGGGCACAGACAGGCGTCTGGAAGAGCCGGCCCCGGGTGCTGGTGGAGCTTTTCCGAGCACGGGGTTGTTGCAGGGTGTCAGGTCGCTGCCCGGAAAAGCAGGGCAGATGGGGCAGCTCGGGCAGGGGGTACGGGCAGGCTCGATGGGGGGATCTCGAGGGGCTTTGCTGCCGCCCAGGTGCTGGGGGGATCTCACCAAGGAGACCATCACCCCGTTAGCCCGTACGCCTTCCGAGCTTGGTTTTCGTCTTTAGCCAACTCCTTCCGGCGACCGAACGACGCGGCTGAACGGCGGCAAGAGGAGCCGCAGGCGAAGGGAGCAGCTCGGCCCCTTGCAGGAGCCACCCGGACCTGCCCAAACGGAAGGACGAGCCGCTCTGCAGGACCTCAACACACATGGGCAAGACCCGGCTGGTCCCCGCGGGGACCTCGAGGAGCACAAGCAACTCCTAAAGCTGAACCAGGGCCAACCACCAGGTTGCCCATGGCCAAGCTTGCAAACCAACGGTACCCACCGCAGGCTGGGCAGCCCCTGCCACCCACCGACGGGTGGTTGCTGCAGAGCACAAAAGCCCGGAGAGATTCCAGCAGCAGCAGCCACAGACAAGTACATTCAAAATAATTTATTTTGGGGAGGTTTCAATTATGTCCCGTGGGAAAGTAACACTGAAAGAGAAGGAAACAGGCTAACCCATGGGGAGACGGGGGTTTGGACAAGGGGGTTGCCAAGAAGAAAAGGCACCAGGAACTGCGACGTCGCGGCCGCTCGTCTACTCCCGAGCGGGCGAGAGGGTAAAACCGTGGTCTAAATGAAAACAGGAGCGGATTTGTCACCGATTTCACCGGAAACCACGATTTTGCTCCAAGCAGTGAATGCATGTTGAGCGTCAGGGTGGTGGCACCCTTCGTAACCTCCTATTTCCCTGGCTCCGGGCTGCATCCCAGCGTGCAACGGCTGCACTGCGACGAGCCAGGGAATCAGCACGCGGGGAGTGTAGGTAACACTAATCTCACCCCATTTTAGGTGCTTACCAGACCTGCCTTCTTAGCCAGAGAGATGTCTGTAATGGAAGGGGGAAGAAAGAGAGAGAGAGACGCGCTTCTGACCATTAATTTGGATCGGAGGAGCAGGGTTGTCCACCCTGCTTGGGCATCTCCGCAAGGTGAAATAACGCCATGCTCAGGTGGGTCCTGGGCGAGTGTCCTGCCCGGAGACTGTCCTTCTGCCTAAACATGCAAACTGCAGGCAAGAAAAATAATTCAAGTCCTTCACCTCGCATTTTAACTGGATTTATTTTGAAAATTAAAGGCAGCAACTTTCTCTTTTGGCCTTCTTCTGTTTTCTTATAAGTGAAATAGTTCTCGGAAATGACAGGAGAAGAACTTAAGGCAGAAGGGACAGAATGCGATGGAGCAAGGCTGGAGATGACAAAGCCTTAATCTGTCCAGTCTGGATTATTTTCGGATTCATCTTACTGCCAGCTTACAGGATTTTGTATTTCGTAAATCCGATTTCCAGGGGAAAGGCCTCCAGAAAGCTTTCGGTCTGCACTGTGTGTGCAGAAAGGTTTTCTGGTTTTCCAGCTGCGAATGTTCACCATCTATTAGGAGGGAAATCTCCGGCTTTCCAGAACTCTGAAGTTCCAGTGTAATCGCATGGCTTGACTTTTTTTTAGAAGATATTTATGCCAAGAGTCTTATTAAAATTTTACATGTGTGCATTACAATTCCACCTGACAGATACTGCATTTCTGATTGTAGGTCCCTCCG
Organism: Apteryx mantelli; assembly: GCF_036417845.1. Taxonomy (NCBI): domain Eukaryota; kingdom Metazoa; phylum Chordata; class Aves; order Apterygiformes; family Apterygidae; genus Apteryx; species Apteryx mantelli. The sequence goes on along the minus strand of NC_089982.1, from coordinate 86,310,272 downwards.
GTACTGATGCTAAAAAACCCCCTATTTGGCTAACCGCGGTTTTGCCGCGTTGCGTTTGCCGCCGGTCTGCTACCAAACCACACGAAGGAGCCACGAAACGCCGGGCAGAGTTCGAGCGAACCGGGGCGAAGCAGCACAACGCCCAAGGGTGGGGACGCGGCGGATCAACGTGTCACCTCACCGCGACACTCTCGCAGGCTCCCGGAAAGTCCCCAGCGGCCCCGTTCTCTGCTCCTTTATGCTCTCGTTGACTTTGACGGTGCGGGATCCCGGCTGCAGTCGCTATCTGGAGCTCTGCCCGCCGGGAAGGCTGAACTGAATTTTAGGGAAATCCCGAGCTCCGCGGGCCATCGCAAAGCGCCGCGCGACGCCACTTGAGAAAACACCCCGGCGCTAAAAATACACGGTATGAAAACAGTGGGATTTCGCCGCTTCGGAAAAATCCGTCAGCTCCAGCGATAACCGCCTCCGCCGGGGATTTTACGAATGGGTAAAAGGAGAGAAGTAAACTCTTGCAAAACCGGGTTTGTTAGCCGATTTGCACTGCTGGAAATAACTATTTCTACCCGTCAGGCTCCTCACGCGGGTTCGCCGAGCAGCGAAGACGACGGGATTTCTCCCCTCGAGACCCCACGAGCCCGAAGGAGACAAAGGGACGACGCTGGGCAGCCGCCAGCGGACACGAAAGCGTCTCGGCGAAGCGCCCTCGAGGGAACGGCCGCTGAATAACGCTCGCCGCGGCCATTGAGGAGGCACAAAGCGGGGATTCATTCCCCGAGCAAAGCCGTCGCCTTCGGAGGCGATCGCCGCTCTCGGCGGGCACCGGGGCGCGATGCGGCCCGGCGGGACGGGCGCCGATGCCGCCGCTGGGGGCCGTGACGCTTGGGAAAGGCTCATGTCGGGTTCCCGACGTCCCAGCGCTGGAAATGGGTCGTTCTTCGAGGAGACGAGGCGTCTCGGGGTCTATTGCCGCCCCGGGGAAGGGAGCCCGGTTTGGGTGACTCCTGCCTGCAGCGGCTACGGCCCGGGCGAGCAAGCAAGGAGGAAAGAGGGGCTTGGAAAAAGAAGGGAAAGAGCACCCAAGAGGAACATCCCGCGGAAATCGGGAGCCTGGGAAAAGGGGGTTTCTAAGCGAAGCAAAAGGCGCCAGGAACCTCGGCCCCGCGCCTGCGTCTCTCGCCTGCCCGGCCTGACCCGCGCTGCCGAATCGACCGATCCGAGGAAAACTTTCAGAAACAACGTGGAAACTGCTGGTATTTCTGTTAAACTGGGATGCTTTAGTACGGCTGGAGAAGGTTTAAGGACTCATCACCCGTTCCCAAAGGAGAAACTCCCCTAAATATAGGAAAACTAGTTGGGGGGGGGGAGAAAGCAGCAGTTCTCCAAACAAGCCTCCTCCGTCACGGAAAAGAAGGGAAAAAGCCCCCTTCAGCCCCGTCCTTCCGAGGGGAAACGTTCCCGCCTGCCCTCCGGCGCGGGAGAAAAGCCAGGACGTCCGACCCGACCGGGTCCCCGGGCACCGAACCGGCGCCCCGCGGCTCTTTTTTCCCCCCGCCGCGGCCGGCGGCTCCAAATCCTCTGCGAGTTGCGTTTTTTTCTTTTGTTTACGCGTTAAAAAGGGGAAAAGGGAAGAAAAAAAAAAAAAAAAGAAAAAGAAAGAAAGAAAAAAAAAAACACCCAGCAGGCGACCTCGCGCTCACCCCGGGCCGGCGGCGGTGGCGGCGCGCGGCGGCCGCTGCCTTCACCTCAGCGTGAACTCGGGGATTATCTGCGACAGGCTTCACCGCCCGCTGAACCCGCACCCCGCGCCGGGGCGCGCGGGCACGCAGCCCGGCCCCGGCGCCGAGCGAGTGAGCGAGCTGCGGCCGCTCTTCCGGCCGGCCGGCCCGCGAGCTCCGGAGCGCGCCGCCGCCGCCGCCACCACCACAGGGAAGGCCCTCAGGGAAGGAGATTGCCGGGCGACGCTGCTGCAGGGCCACTCGGGGTGCGCGAATCGGGGGGGGGGTTAAATTTGGAAAGGAAACACCGTTTTGCTTTCTTTTACAACCGCCGCGGATTAATTCCCTTCCACCGTCATTAGCAGGTGGCCATCCCTGTGTCCCCCCCCCCATCACCCACCCCGGGGCCAAGGCTTATTCCAGCTCCGTTTCCATGCAAAAAAAAAAAACCAAAACAAGGTCTAAGGAGGCGGCTCGACCGCAGCGGGAGGAAGCGGCGGCACCGGGGGCCTCCGGAGCCCCCGCCGTACCCCGGCCCGGCGGCGGCACCTGCGAGAGCGACGCGGCGCGTGAAGCAAGCCGGCAATCGGGGCGGCTTATTAGCGGCTGTTTTCATAAGGCCGCGGGATATCTGCTGGCAGCGGCTGCAGCGCCGTTCGGGAAGACGGCGTTCCGCGGCGAGGCAGGCGCGCAGGCACATGGATATTTAAAACAGCTGCGAAGGCGAGACTGGTAGGAAACGTTTGGCTGAAAGCAAACGCAGGAATAAAATAACTTTGCAGAAGGTTGAGAATCAGTGAGTTTGGTAACGCCCTCCTTAAGGAAAAAAAAGCTGTTTCTTGGGCTTCTAGAGACTAATAAATTACGGTAAAATATGGAATCCTCTCTGCTAGGCCCCGATTAAAATCCATTCTTTGGCCTTTTATTTTCCGTCCGCGCTCCAAAAGAGTCTCTCTTTCGCCCCGCTCGTGCAGACCATCTCCAGGCTCGGGGGGCTTTTTGGTGCCTTTTCCGAAATGTCGGTACAACGCACCAGTGCAACAAGGCAATTATGAAACCAGGCAAAAAAAGTCCACCGGGCTCTCCAAGAGGGAGACAACTGTAAAACCGAAGGAGCTGAACGGACACCGTGAAACTTCCCCTTTGGACGCTTCTTCCGTTCCTCTTGGCATCTACAGCGCAAACCAGATTTTGGTCCCAAACAAGCCATTTTTAATTCCCCTCGCTCATCTCTGGGAGCTGCCTCCAGGCCTGCCCAAAAGCAGGGCTTCAAAGATGAGCTGAAACTCAAGCTTAGGCAAGGCCTGCTCTAGAACATGGCCAGCTGTGTCTCTTTTCCACAGAAAACCTCTTATTTTGAGAAAACACTGAGCTTATTTTAACGTGTTCCATTTTTGGTGTGTGCAAATCATTTTGGGCACACAAAAAAAGACAGCGGTCTCGTATGGAAGGACCATAACGTTTGCTTTGGACCTCTCGAGAACCTACTGAAGATACCCAGGGCAACCAGAACACGACGTAAAATTAACCGAGCCCCAAACCTCCCAGAGCACACTTTAACTCAAACCAAGGCCAACTAAGAGGACCAGCATCAGGAGGAATCACAGGTGAAGCAGTAAAGTGCGTGGCCGAAGCATTTAATCCTGATGCTGCACCTTCTCGGTTCGTTCTGCAACAGGGCAGCAAAGAGCGTCGCCCTGGGCCCGGAGAGCAACGGCAGGATTTATGGCTATTTATTGCTGATTTAAAAAAAAAAAGAAAAAAAAAAAAACTCAGGAGGAATCTGAAAACAAAGCAAAGGCCTTTCCTTACCCGGTGTCACACTAACCTCTGGATGGCCTCGCGCTTATTGTCGAAGCCTCGGAAAGGTATAAACAAAGCCCGATTTCGGATGCCAAGAACCGCGATAGGCTAACCGGGGAGTAAAAGGAGACTATCTGGTCATCGTTCCCGAGCACTTCACCTTTACAGTAACATAAAAGGCATAAATCACGCGCGGGAGAGATGTTTTATGATGTGCACGCAGAGTTATCGCCGTATCGTAAAGCGATTTACGGGCGAAGGAGGCGGTAACGGGCTGCGGCTGTCTCCCCATGGCTCGGCGAAGCTGACACCTGTACAGCATGACCTCCCGAAATAAACCCGGCTCCGAAGTGCGGGGATGCCTGCTGCAATGGAAACGCGGGGCGCCGTTTAAAGACGGTCCGGAGGAAACGGTTTTAAAACAGCCCGCAGCTCAGGTTGAAGGGAAGCTGCAACCTGGTGACCACCAAGGGCAGGAGAAACAAAGAGAGCAAGAAAAGCCCAGTTTGAGCGGGCGTTATCCGATTTGGGAAAGACTGTTTTACGCAACCGGGCAGAAAAGTCCTCTTTTGGATAGACATGTTCCCTAAGCTTACAGGTGCCCAGCAAGGTTGCAAAAGGAGGGTTCAGGGTGCTGGTGATGGCTAAGATGCACCAAGAGGTGCTGCTCTTCTTAAGGACAGGTCCCACGGCACGGGTGCAGAAGCTGCCTCTGCCCGCAATAGCTAGTGCTCAACCTCGACTGCTTCTGAAATGATGAAAAACAGCTCTTTTAAAAAAAAAACACACTTGGGAATTTCAAATTTGGCCTTTCGGTTTGGACTTGAAAGTCTGAAGGATCCATTAACGCTTGACAATTCCAACGCGGCCATAGGTGGCGAAAACCTTCCGAGAGCAGCAAGAGCCTCAAGCGTTTGGCCAGCAAACCACCCTTTGGTATCGTCAAAGCTAAACTAAACACAGCTCAGCTTCAAACCCAGAACCACAACTCTGCTTCGAAGCTGAGCATCCCTTTTCCGGCCGGCTTCGGTCGAAAACAGAAGGGCAAGATCAATAAGCGGCTTCAGGCATAGGCTGGCATTATACAATACCACGTTGCATAATTTCCTGCTATTCAAAGCATTGCTTTTTCTCAAGGTTTCTTAGACGTCAGGGTTTACACATAGGTGCGCACATTTCCTTCACCGTTTTGCTGCCTCATTCACTTATTTCCGCACCATTATCCTGCACATGTACACAGCCAGCGAGCGACAGCGAACGGAGCTGGGCCAGGCTGTCTGCGCTCCGCTTCCTGCGGCTGAACGGCAGCGCTCGGAGCAAGGGCAGAGCGACGCGGATCTGCCTTTATTTACACCAGGCTGTTTACTCTCTTCTTGCTTTCTATTTTATTATTGTTTGATAGGGACATAAAGCAGAGCTCCAGCAGATCGCTGCCAGATACCCCGAACCAAAGGACTTCTTGCAAATTTCCTTTGGGTTGCTGTAAAACTTGTGCGGGGTTATGAACTCCTTAAACAAACAGCTGAGGTCATTGTTAGCTTAAAAAAAAAAAAAGAAAAGAAAAGAAAATTAAATAAATAAAAAAAAAATGCAAGACTAATGTTACAGCCACAGTGGAAGCTACTCGGCAGAAAAGGGAGCCAAGATGGTGCAAAGTCCCTCTCAAAAGCATTGCCGTCGCAACAAAAAGAAAAACGCGAGTCTTGCAAACGGGGAGCACGCGTGGGCACACGCTTTTTGTCTGCCGAATTCCTCTTTTCTGGCCAGAAACGTGCTCTCGCAATTGCAGTATTCTGCACTCATGTGACAAAGGGACGTGTCTTCATGCACAGGCCCCCCCCAAACTCCAGGCAAGTCTGAAGGCAGAAGCAAAGCGCCACCTTTCATATACTTTTGACGTGCCACTGCCCATCTCTGTTTTGCAACCATGACAGTCTGCATTGCCCTGCTGACGACACCTTTAAACAACCATCTGTCCTTTCTCTCATCCTGCTCTCGTGAATATTTGCGGAGCTATCCTGAAGTCCTAAGCCTCAGATTCTCATTTGTCTGGACTTGAGGGACATCAGGGTACCCGTGGGTAGCTGAGCAATGGCACCAGGACCTCCTCGCTGGTTCCTCTTCTGTCTCTGCCATTAGCCCTTGTTTCTCACCACTGAATCGTAAGCGATTTGCTCTGGGTTGAGATACTACCTAAACACAAGAGAGCTCTGATTTCTGGGCCTCCTTGACTCCACCTAACCATGGCTTACCGCCACCACCTCTCTACCAGTCAAAGCCCTTCTCCACAGGACATCAAGAACAGGAAATCTGGACTCCAAAGTCCCACCGCATTTGGAGATTGTCCACATCTCAACTCTGCTTCTGAGGGTCACTCCCCCTCAAAAATCCTAAAACCAAGCCCCCCCTGAAACCTAGATTTAGATACGTGTGAAGATCTAATATGCACCGTATATGCACCAATATCCACCCAGAAGTATTTTTACAAACACTCAGCCCCCAAACTGAGTCACGTTAGTTATAGAAACATATGGAGCCATTCAGAAAATATCATGTTGAGAAAACAGAGGGATGGTGAAGCAGGAAGTTCTCCTCGATCATTTTGAGTCAAGAATCAATCCAGATTTTTAGTTCGCCAACTCCAATCCTACAATTATGTTCTTTAATGTCCAAACCCCAAAGCTGCTGATTGCTTTACAAAGAAACGTTTTTAAGTTAATCACTGTAGCAGAGCTGACCGGGCAAACAGAGTCCTAAACAGCCCTGGAAAACAAAACGAAACAAGAAACTCGGCTCTACACCTACTAAGAATAATCAAAGCTTTTCCATAAAGCAAAAAAGTTCAGGACAAGTTTGGACCTTGCTCAGTCACGTACATCCCATACGGGAGGAATTCCTGGGGAAAACAGGCCTGTCCTTCCAACTTCTTGATATTATACCGCAAGACAAAGTGCAATTACAGCCCTTCCAGGCTCTAGGCAGACCGAAAAGGTAGGGCAGCGGACGGCTCCTGAGATGCTCTGTCCTTCGCTAGAGAAACGTTAGCAAAGCAGCATGTTTCCGCAGGCCTTACTGCAAAGGAAGTCCATAGCCAACTTGTCTGAAGTTTTCAGCTCATTTCCCATTCCGGGGTAACTACATAAAATCTTTGCTGGTGGAGACAGGGAGAAGGAGGTGATACCACAAACACTGGGACAACATTGCCGGGTGACAGATAGAGTGGATTTCCAATGCAAGGCTCACATTCTGGGTGGACAAGATATTCTAATGCTTCTTGAGACCTGCAAAATCTTGGGTCCTGATACCAGGAAAGAAATCCCGCTACTGGGCACGTCAGAGAGAAGATCTGATGAATATAAAAAGGAGTTCATCAGGTTTGCCCAGCCCTCTACGTTGTCCCCCAAAAATTCAGAGCACACAGTGATAGCTTCCACAGCACTTCACCCACCTGGTACTCAGTGCCTTAGGGATATGCCAAACCCCAGGCTGCATATGAATGCTGTGTTTAATAGCCCCAGTGGACTCATCTTCCACGAATCTGCCCAAAACCTTTTGAAAAGCCCTTGTGCTCTGGCCTCCCCGTCGCCTTACAGCATCGAGTTCCTCCCTGCGTCGCAAGAGAGAAAGCGGAGGCGGGTGGGAGTTTTAAAACTCCAGATCTTCCACCCAGCTATTCCAGGGGATGCACATCTACAGCAAAAAAACAAACAAAAAAAAACCCCTTTCACCTGCAAATGCAAATGTTCCATCTATGGCAGAACTCGCCACACATTTAAAGCACTGAGCATTAATAAGAAAAGGAGTTTGGGAAAGGAAGTGGAAGGAATGCAGACACCATTATTACGGGAAGGAAATAAATCACTAACAGGGCATTCATCAAAAACAGAGGATGACTGAGTGACCCTATCAAAGGCAATATATGAAAATCAATAAATTTAGACAAAAGGAAAGAACGGAGCATAAGCACCTTGCAATGGAAAACACAGAGAGGCCTCTTCCTCAAGCTGAAAATTTACAGTTAGAAAGAAGAGTCTGTCTGGCCGCCTCTCCACCCATCCTATTGCCATCTCCTGCTCCATATGGGATAGAATTACTCGTACATCCCCAGAGGCAATTGTATGCAGGGTTTCATTTCAAATTGCCAGCGATACTACAATTTCCACTCAGCAGGATTGCTCTCACCCTTTGGTGAACTTCGTAGTTTTGGAGAACCAGCCCAGAGCCTGCAGTTGCTGTCTCCCAAGAGGTTTGCTGTAAATCATACTTGACGAGCAAGATTCTCCCTGTAACACGGTTCCTCCTCACCTACAGGAGCTCTAACGGAGACTCCCTGGCCTTGCAGCCCCGTGCTCGGCGCACAGCACTTCTCGCGCCTTTGAAACCTTCTTGCAGCTCCCAAACTCTGCAAAGAAATCCCTGTCCGTATTCTGCTGCTCTTCGCTCGGTGCTGCTAACAAGCCTCTCTCCAAGCCTCATTTTTCATTCTTGCCTCGGTGCTTTCTTCCGCATCCTCCCGCTCGGCGATTTTCCCCTCTGAACCCATCAGCTCTGGCTTCTACCCTCTCCTCTTTAAAAAGGGCTTGTTTGCTGAAAGGCCCAGAAAGCCCCCAGTCTCCCGAGACAGAAGCATGAATAAGTCAGACGGTGCATTCGAAAAACAAGGAAAAATTAAAAATAAATAAAAGCCAAGCAAGCTCATGGCATGTGCTGAACTCTCCTTGTGCTCGAATACGAATTTTTCATGACATCTCATCACTTATTTAGATTGTAAACTCCGTGGGTCAGTGACCTGCCGCATATCGCTATACTGTGCTGATATATAAATAATACCTGCACCCACTTACACTCTCACACAGCACCAAAGAAGGCAGGAAAGCCTGCAGGAAATACAGCCTCAGTCTGAAAGAAAAATTGCTTTTTAAAAGTTGAGCATACAATTGCTCTACGGGACTACGGAGTTTACTAAAACGGGGAAAAAAAACCCCAACCCTCCATCCTGGTCGATTTAGAAAGAAAGATACTCTAGCGAAGATGGAAATCATATGGGTTATTAATCATCTGCTTGCTTGCAGGCTTAACCTAATGCCTAAAGCAGAAGTGAAAAGGAGCTACGACGTGCGCTAGGGGGAACAATGCTGCCTTTCAGCAGCCCTGAGAAATCGGGGCATTCGATACTCCTCGTCCCTCGCGCTGCCTACGTGTGCAACGTTAAATATCGCGCTCCTTATCGCTGCATTGCGAACATCCCGCCGGGAGGGAATTACCGGAAGGGCTCGGGAAGAAATTCTCCTCCGGTGATTCCTGTTCAAGAGACGGGAGAGACCCCCGAGGCCGCGCGGTACCCGATGGAGAAGCCTAGCCCCCGGGCGCGGGGTGCTCCTGTAGCGAATAGGGCACTTTATCAACGCCAAAGGACGATGTTTCCCTCACTCTGCAGCAAGTTTATCGCTCACCTAAACTCATCTCGTTGTCACATTTGCTCTGCACATGTCTACGTTAGCTGTATTATACTCCCCGCGGTGCACAGACCTCTGGAGGTCCTTGGGCTCTTTCCAAGGAGTCTACAGAAAATAACTAAAGCAAAAAAAAAAAAAATCCACTTTCTGCAGCCTTTGGGCGGGAGCCTGCACTTCCACAGAGAAATTGCTAGGCTGCAAGGCAAGAGATTGAGAAGCCCAGGGCTGGAGCTGAAGTTTGTCCTCGGAAACTCGTGGTCTCCAGCGGTGCTGGCGGCACGGGACCAGGCACCCAGCCCACGTGCCACCAAGCAACCCCAGCTCCGCGGCAGCCGGGGCCTCCGAGAACCACCGGATTCAAAAGGCCAAGTGTGCTATTAAGACGAAATGAGAATTTAAATTAATGATGATACAAGCCGCTACGATTGTCCAAACAGAGTGGAGTTGCGGCGCTGTCTGCTCTCTAAATTATTCATCCCGAGGTAGCAACCGGCGATCAGTAAACTGCAGCTAAAAGCGATGGCACTCGAACACGTTTATCTGCCTCGAATCTGTCAGCCCAATGCACGGGACGGGGGAAACAGCTGAAAAAGAGTTGCAAATATTATAAAGAAGCCACAGAAAGGTGCAATACCGCAGCACAGTTATGACCATACATAGCCCCGAAGTATACTACTGTGGGTGAGCTGAGCCTTAAAATGCTCCAGGAAGCAAAGAGGAGGAAATAAAGCCCAGCAATTAACAGCACTTCCAGCAATGCCGAAAATCAGTAACTCATTAAAAAAAGAAATAAATAGACCGCGCGGGACTTAAAGGTCAAGTCATGCACAGAGCGAGCCAATGGCTCATAAAGAGGGCAAAGTCCTGAACAAGTATTTCGTCAAGCACCAAATTAAGGAAGGGTGGTTTCCAATAAATTTGCGCCTTGTGGTTGATTGATTTGGATGCCAGGATGGGCCAGCTCTGGTTCAGCCTTATCCCACTTAGAAAACCTCTTTTCCTGGTGGATCCTCTGGCTCGAAGGAGGCGTGAGCTCCCAGATGCTAACTGGACTTTGCTCCTAGCTGCGTGCCCACTTCCATGAAACTCGTAGTAATGTAATAACCCTCTACCCTTTGTGAAATTTCAGCGAAAACTTCCAGTGAGTTCAGAAAATATTGGGAGGAGCGGAGGGGACGGGGAAAGGCAAACAAAACTCGCCGACGACGTGACTGCCTAGGTCTTGCTTTCCTTTGGAAAGACTTACAAAGAGCCCACTAAAAAATATCCCAGGTGATCTTGATGGGTACCCCAGGATCATCCCAGATCAAAGGTGCATCACAAACCATGGAGAGAAAAGGTCAGGATGGAGAGGCAGAGTAAGAAGCTGTAATTGCAGGGAGGAAGAAGGGAGTGAAGGCAACAGATTGCTTCCAGCTCAGGCTTTTAGAAAAAGAGGGGGGAAAAAGACAGCCCCAGAAAGAGGTATGCACCACGTTGCAATGGAAGACAAACCACGTGCAGTTCCCCAGGGGTTTAAGAAAGCGATCTTACAAATAGTTTACTCGGATTACTGAAAAGAAAGATGCTGCTGAACCCGGACCTGTGGCCAGAGCCATAATCACAAACGGCAGCCACTGAAGGGATTCGGTGGAGACAGATTTATTGCAGTAATTAATAGTAATTGAGGTTCAGGATCAGAAAAGGGATGAATCTTTCTTTTTTTTTTTCCCCTCTCTCTTTTTTTAAAGCGTAAGAAGTAATGCTTATTTGGAAACAGCAATGGAAAAAAAAAAAAAAGAAAATAAACCCAAAGTCCCTACTTCATTTCAAACTCGTCCACCAAAAGTCGTCTGACTCTGGGAAAGTGGGCAAGCCTGGAGTTATGAGTATAATTTAGGGATGATAAGGATCTGACCCATCCTTTGCGGTTTATAGGTTTTGAGAGGAGCTAGTCCTCCTCAGCCCGCGCTCCCCGCGAACGCTCTCGTGGAGGCAGGGTACAAGGAAGGGTTAGCGGCTCTAATTACTCCCCCCCCAAGGCCTCACTGTAGAGTTTACAATTTAATTTTCTGCATTTGTAATCTGTAGCCCTTGTGTATATAACGTCTAATGAAAAAGGCCTTTTTTAAATTAACATGGTATTTGGGAAAAAAAAACCCCATGTGTTTCTATTTCATTATCGAACTACATTTATAAGAAGAAAAAAAAATACTCAAGCTGAGGGTGATCGGATTTAGTTGGCAGGAAGACAGGACAGTCAGAAAACATAGATATGCTTATGTAAATGCCTGCATAACATCAAAACGCCTTTGGGTACAACTTTGTTCTTGCTAAAGTTAATAAAACTCCTCCATTATTTAGGGCTTGATACATTGGCGGCTTGTATGCGCATCAGACTTTGGAGCTCTTCTGAGCCGCTTCCCTTCGTCCCTGACGGACTGGTACCTACCTGCATAATTCATTCTCCTTCTGACAACACATGAAAAGTGGATCCTTTCAACAAGCAGCTCTGCTTTTCTTTCGTTATTTATTTCATCTCAACTTCTTCTCCTAAGGATGGTTTCTCAAGAAAACGAGGCTTACCTAGTCTCTCTTAATTCATTCTAATAATTATTTTTAAACATAACGGCCTGTATCAAATACAGTCGGATAGGCAGAGACCTCAAAGGTGTTATCACACAGAATAGTTGAGATCAGAAGGGACGCCTGGAGATCAGTTAGTCCAACCACCTTGTGAAAGCAAGGGCACCTTGAGCAGCTTGCTCGGGACGTTATCCATGCGGGTTCTCCAAAGATGGAAACTCCACAACCTCTCTGGGCAATTATTCTCAGTGTTTAATCAAAACAGATGTCCTGGTAAAGGAGACAAGACTATAAAAGAGAAAAGCTCAGCTATACTAGACACTAGAGAATCCAAGCAAGGGTGCTCTGAAGAAACCTGGCTCTGTAAGCTACGCTGCTCAAGAACCATTTGCTTCTTCAGAGGCTTCTTCAGAGGATGACCCTTCCACAGGGTGCCACACATTTGCATTTCTCCATGTCTCCAGGAAACAGCATAGGCCTTCAGTGACACTCAGATTTCAGCCATAGCACATTAAATTGACAATTACAAGTGGAAGGTCGCAGACTGATTGAGACAGCCCTGTTCGGCCAAGGGCAAAGACCCTGGCTTCTCTATCAACCAATGCACCTGGCAGGAGGCTGCTCTGCTACTGTGGCTCCATCATAAACTCCCTGGGTCAATCTGGGCTCCTTCTTGCCCACCTTTTCTGTTGTGACCTTCAGCAAAGCCACGGTACATGCAGAGAAGAGCAAACCACATTAGTCAACTGAAGTGGTACCTTCAAGCATCCCAAAGATCTCCCTTGGCTGTGACGTGCAGGACGACGAGGCAATGATCCCTCCACCAAAATACTGGTGTTTCCTCTGTTTCTGATATCTATCGGTGTTGGAGAAGGTGCTCAGCAAACCAACTGCTCATCTTCGAGCAGGTACCTAAGCAGTCTGTTTCAGATAAGGCTCCCATTGCCTTTTGAATCCTCTCCTCCCCATGCCATTTTCTGCAGATGCACTTTTTATCCTTCCTTACAGACTGCTCCTTTCTTTCACGGCCATGGCACTGATCCTTCTTGCAGACTCTACTGTTAGTCTTTGTTTTTTGTTTTGTTTTGTTTTTTTCCAAGGGCCCCAGTGCATCCTCCGGAAGGAATAATTCATTTCCATAGGGATCTGAATTAGAGGAAAATCCTAAGGGCTTTTCCCTCACCGCTTTTGCTGCATCTTTTATCCAACCCCTCAGAAGGACCAAGCCACCCTATTTTCCTTATTAGCCAGAAATCTCTGGCATTAACCACAGTAAAAGCCTCCAAGAACGCTAGAAGTTATTGGTTCAATACATTTCATCATAACAGAGCTACCAGCAAGCAGAGCTGATTTAGTTTTGAAGCTTTCCATGGAAATCCCTTCCAAGCACTCTCTTCAGCCTCCGGAAGTGCTTTGATACCCTCAGAACAACGGCAGGAATGCACCCTGGTAAAGTGGATGGATCTTTGGTAGCTATCAAATTCCTCAAAAGTATCAGTTAAGCCATATTCCTGACCTGTACTAAGTCAGAAACGTTCAAACTCAAGGGGGGGGAATATATTTCCATCTGAATATCGAATATCTATTGTTAAAACCAGTTTTGTAGAACAAAAAGAAAAACAAACTCTGCTTTTAAGGCAGTCCATCAGGCATATCCGACAATCCCTGGTGTGCTTCATTGCTTCACTATCAGCATCACATAACTTGCCTCCTTCACAAAGGCAATGAAAGCTGAGGGGAAGAGGAAACATAAAAAAATACAAATGCACAGTGGTAGGGGAGAAACACCAACAGCGAGGATGGGAGAAGCTAATTTAAACGTATCCGTGAAGGCAGTCCATCAACAGCAACATAATCCCCATGTTTGTCTGGAAAGTACCTGCCATGACCTAAGATATTTTCCCTTAGCTGAGTGGGTTACAAACTGTTCCTTTAAGCACGCTAATCTGTACCGAAAATTCACCTGGTATTTGCAGTGTTTATTATTACAGAGTTGATTCATGAATCATTTATCACCCCTGCGTTTCTTTAGAAGAGACTCGATATGCAAAAGTCTAGATGTTCTAGTCCCCTCTCTTCATGAACAGTGGGCTTTTCAATACATTTCACAACATTTTCCTCCAGACATGTCCTATTCTAAGTATATAAGCATATTAAGTAATGGCGCTTCCATTTTCCTGGAGGGATTATTCAATCTGTTAATCAAAATCTAAGCACCCCAGCTTCCACCATCCTCTCTAGCAAATCCTTCCCCTCCTCCTTGGGGATGGTATTATATTCCATCTTTTTCTCAGTTGATTTAATACCTTTCTGATGCTGGACAACAGCTAATGGGTTCTCTCTCTCTAAGGACACCAGCGGTATAAAACGCAACGGGGTCTTCTCCGGAGGAGAGGCCAGAAACGAGAGTTGAGCCGGTGGGTGGCAAACATCTAGCTACCGAGCCTACATCACGACAGAGACATCAACCAAGTCATCTGCGGTCAGGACACAGCATGCCAGGAGGTTTATCTTTGTATGGAGACGTCCACCCCGCACTCCTCCAAAATTTAAAAACTGAATAATAAAGAAAAGAGGTGAGACACAAAAACACCATCTGCGTGAAGATGGACAACTGAGGCACAACGAAATGACATTCCTCAAGTAACCCAACTAAAAGTTAAACACGGTTCCTAAGGTGTAGTTCAGGTCCTTGACCAAAAAAAGCCATCCTTAACCTTAGAATTAAAAAAAAATCTCACTTAATCAACTCTGTTTATCTTAAGAAACTCAAGGCTAATACCTCGAGAAACTAAGGTCCCCCCAGAGCACGCTGAGACACACTGCCTTGGTAGGACGACAGGCTACGAGGAGTCTGAGTTCTGAATTTCCCTGATTTTATCAGGGTTCACTCAGACTAACATTATTTCGAGATTGCCTTTGGTACTTAATACTGTTTCAACACTGGATCTGCCCTCGTTGCAGCGTGAACTGTAAGCTGAGTGTTCCTCCGAGGTTACGGCCTCGAGGCAGACAGGGGAGGGTGACGGCACCGGAGGGATGAAGGCTGGAAGGGAAGTAAGTAATACATTTTTTTTCTCTTCCAGTGCTCATGTAATTCTACTCAACGCAATTTATTAATTGTTCTGCCAGCATCTTCGAAATATTGCGTATCACCGCAAATGGGAGTTATGCAGAGGGCACAAGGAACAACATCCCAACGGGCAGGAAACTTCATACTCGCAGTGTTGCTGTGGTCCAAATAATGCACAGAGAGCAGAGAAAATTAAAGGTATTTTTACCCAGCATAAAAAAAAACCCTGCATAATGATGCTGTAGGATTACAATTTCAAGTTAGCAAACTAAAAGTAAGGCTTCTAAATCCGTGTTTATGCACATCAAACCACTCTGATTTTTCAAAAGCGCAAGAATACAAGTGTCTGTGTTATCTCAGACGAGCTGCAGTGTTTGCTTCTAAATCCACATTCCCGAAATAACTGGGGCTGTAAACTTAATTCTCCAAACTTTGGATTCGTTAAAAAACAAATACAGGAAAAAAAATCCCAGCACCCAGGGAGAAAGATTTTGCATTAGCATCATAGCCCATTTCCCCTCGTGCACTATTTTCTGAACTCGTCTTTAAAAGAGAGCGAGGCAGTTTATGCCCTGAATTCAGCCGCACCAGCTTTGATTTACTGCGGCAGGGAATCGCTATCTATTAAACCAGGAGAATTTTGTCATGATTCACGATCTCACCCCTCTCAGAGTTTCAGAGTCCTTAATTTCATTACCTAGTTCGCAGTCGAAGGGACAAAATAAAAAGCAGGACTGACTGCATTTTTCTTCCCTCCCTTTTTCTATTGGTTTGCAGCTAATCCAGCCTCTCGCCACCACGAGCGGGACCATGATCACTACTCGCTTTGCAAGGCCTCAGCTACGAGCATCTTTCTGGGGCACTTTCCCCTTCTGGTCTGCATTACAAATCAAAGCCTGGTCTCTGCATCAACGACATGTTTGCGGCAATTCCACATGCTGTTAAGTAAACTGAGTAGATAACTCGGTTAGAGAGGAGGTTAAAATAGGCCTTTTGCTGTCAAAGAAAAATCCTTCAAGTCCAAGGAGCCCGGAGGAACACACAGGGATGGAAAATAATGTCGGCAGACGTGACTCCGCGTCGACCAAACTCGCACAGCTATGGTTAGCGTGACGCCATACCTGAGGGAATAAATCCCACAATTAATCCAAGAGCCGTTTGGAGTCGGCTTGTGCCTGGCCCCTCTGGAAGGACAGATGTGGGTCTGCTGCGGCACGCTGCAGAGCCGTACCCAGCGAGAGCACCGCCAGCTCCCGCCTGCCCTCCTCCACGCCTCCGAGCTCCGTCACATCCCGCAGCCCTCCAACAACCACCTCAGCACTGCCTAAAGAAATCGGCTTTTGCCCGTTTCCAGAGGAACTCAACCCAAAGGCGAGGCCTGTTGGTAGGAGGAGGTTAGGACCTCACGAGCTTCACTTGGGACTGCTGCCGCTAGTTCAGCTCCTGATTTTCACGGCTGCTTTGATATGAATTTCCACTTGTTCCAGGCTAATGCACTGCGATGTGTCCTGAGGTCCTTTGCTGTGGCTTTATTCAATGATTCCCTCTTCGTCTAAACTAACGTAGTCGTTCTCCTTCTGCACAGTCTAACAAAGCATTTCAAAACACGTCATGTATGTTGTTTATGAAAACTAATCTTGTTTTAACGGCCTCTTTTGCCAGGCAGATTTTGCTATGATTTCATACCCAATATTTTTGTCTATACAGACGACTTAAATTTTCTTCTTAGTTTATTTATTGATCATATAACATTGATAGGATGTTCCAGAGATAAGTACAGACCAAAAGCAATTAACCTAGAGTTGAACTTCAGTTCCGAAAAGAATCAGCATATAACTGCGAGTCTGATTGGGTACAAGATTTTTGCAGTCATTCATGATATTGTTTTACCGTGTTGTTAACAATAAATTGAGATTGCTCTTCAGCAGTTCGAATTCTTCAGTCTGATAATCTTTGAACAGACTCACCGGTGGGAGTGCCATAATCTCATGCAATCAAATGTATTTGAGCTGACAACCCGCAGCATTTGCCTCGCGATCCAAAGGAAGCGCTGAACCCAGGTCAATGCCTTCACGCAACAGAGCTTCATGACACATTTCCACGTTCACCCGGCGAGGAGGTCAATAAGAAATTAAAGTGTAACCTACATCACCAACCCACACCGAAGGGATATCGCAGCGATACCAGGGAGCCCGCAGGACACGGCAAACCCGACTCGACTGAAGTTCATGCAGATGAACCCAAGTGACCAGCCAACAAGGGCTTCTTCACACCACTGTGAAAAGGAAGGAGTCTCTGCGGAGGCCAGATCATTTGGGGGTTAAACCACAGAGCTGGTACCCCACGGGCTCCCCACCCTCCAAAAAAATCAGAATCAGTTTTCTGACCGCCTCATATCACGGGCAGATCCAGGATGACCGAAGGTAGCTCAGCCTTTCGCCTGTGGCCGACAGGTTCCCAATGCCTCACCGGGTATTCACTTATTTCCCCCTTCCTCTCCCCCTCCAAAAGCCGTGAAATACAAATTACTTTCGCAGAAGAAATGGAAACTTGATCGTTAAAATGAGATAACTGAACAAACCCACAGTTGAGGAGGCGGGGGGGGGGGGCCGCAAAATCCAAAGCTAAGATCAATTTTGTTAGTAGGGAAAACTGTCATTTAATCAATAGCATGTGCAACCTATTATTCCGATGTTTGACATGAGCTCTCGAATGGCGTGTTAACAAGGCTGAACGTGGAGACCTTACACAGCCCAGGTTTGTCAGCTGCTGGGAATACTTAGAAGATACAATCTGCTAAGCCTTTAAAGCTGGGGTGACATTTTTGGTGACCAGCGAAGGGTGGAAGTGTTTAATTTAGGACACTTTCCGGTACAATCACAGCAATAGGAGATCTAATGGATAAATTGCACCGACAAACTCGCTTCTGGGAGATTTTTCCCCCCTCCTCCTTTGCTATCCAACAGGACAAAGGAGCTTTTATGATGTTTTTAGCAATTCTGTTTGTTTAGGACATATTGCGGCAGATCTGCTGTTGAAACATCATCCATTTCCCTCCCCTGAGAGACGCTCAAAGGAGCAGCGAGTAATCAACTTGAAACAAAACGACCATCTAAATATACAAAAAGAGGAGAACAATAGCGGCATTAATTATGAAATAGGCAGGCCGCTCTCCGAGGGGAATTCGTATGCAGGGAATTTGTTTATGCACAAGTTATTTCTCTTTCTGGGGTTCAGAAGAAGGGTGACGGCTCGGAGAGGACCTCGGAGATCTCCCTACGGGACCTGTTTTCCGCGGCGAGGCAAGCGAGCCGGCAATTCCTCCAGTACCTTAAATGCATAAAAATCTTAAAAAAGTGGCACGATACAGCAGACGGCGCTGGGGGCAGGAGGAGGCGTCCCCCCAACGCCAACAGCCCTCTCGCGCCGAGGTGACAAAGCGCCACCCCCCGAAACGGCGAATTTGGGCTTTGCGGCTCACTGCCGCAGGCGCCAGCCAAGCGCGTGGGCGTTTGATCCCCGGCCGCCGGGTTTTATAGCTGAACCTCAAGGGCGATAATCGTGCACGGGGAGGTTTTTATCGCCGCAGGGTTCGGGGAGGGGAGCAGGAAGAGGGGTTGGGTGCGGGGCAGGGTGCGGCGCTGCCCCACCGTCGTCCCGAGGCCGAATTGCAAGGAGAGAGGAAAAAAAAAAAAGCCGAATTGCAAGGAGAAAAAAGAAAGCCAAATTGCAACGAGAAAAAAAAAAGCCGAATTGCAACGAGAAAAAAAAAAGCTGAATTGCAACGAGAAAAAAGAAAGCTGAATTGCAATGAGAAAAAAAAACACCAGATAATTAAAAAATATATTTCAATTAGCTCCATTAGTCTCTTGCAAATCACCTGTCCTCAAGCGCGCCGTAAAGGGCAATAATATTATTTAACGCCACGCTCAGTAGGTTTTGGATGCAAGCCAAAGGATGCCGTGTCCCAAGGGAGCCCGGTGCAGGCACCGGTGCCGCCGGGCGAACGCCGGAGGGGCCCCGGGAGGGATGCGGCGCAGTCAGCGGCGGTAACGCTGGCGACGCTCGCTAAGAGCAAGCGCAGCCCGACACCCCCGGCCAGCGGCAGGTTAATTATAACTCCATCCTCAAATACACAAAACCCTGCTCGTTTCAACTCCAAATGACCTCACCTGCTTCTTTTCTTTTCTTTCTTTTTTTTTTTTTAAGTTCCTTTTTGTGGAGCAAATTTGTGTCAACAAAGCTGCAAGGCCAAGTAGAGTTCGCGGTGCCGATTCGCGCTTCTCAGGCGGGTTGCCCAGGACTAAACCCTCACCTTCAACACCACGCGCCCTTCGCGGCACGCAGGAGCTTTAGGAAAGCAGCGGTATAAACCCGCCGCCTTGCTCGGCGTGGCGGTTCGTAGTCTACCTGCACCGATTTCCCCGGGCGTAATTCAGCCTGGAGCACCTCATCTGCCGGATATTTACGTGGCGCTTGAATTGCAAGAACGAAACCAACTCCCCAAACCTAGGCTGCGTTTTGAAATCACTGCAGTGGGGGGGGGGGTAGAGCATCCTAAATCGCGTCTGTGCATTTATAGAGCAAACCAACCTTCCCGGCCGCCCGCTTGCGACCGGGTTAACTCCTCTCGTACGCAGCACGTAACGCGATAGGAGACACCACCTTCCTCCTGCTCTCCTCGGGGGTCCGCTTTCACGATCTGCACTGGGACGCTGCAAAGAGTTAGGGGGAAGAACATAGGAATTGGGTACTGGGGTGCTGACTTGGGTTTAATACTGGCCAAAAGAGGTAAAGCTTATCCTGGCCGGTTACTGGCCCGTATAAAATGCAAGGTTGCGCTCCTTGTTCACGTTCTTTGTAATCCGGACCGCAGCTCTACGCTGGGATTAGAGCTTTCTCAAGGGAGGTCACAGCAGTGGCAGGCGTGGAGTTAAGCTTACCACCTCTCACTGTCCATGTTCACGCCTCATATGGAAGATTTGGGCTTTCCTGATGCCCGGAAGGGGAGGCTGAATTGGTTTTCAAAAGCACGGCAAAGCAGAACATTATCCTCTGCAAACAGACGGGCGGTCCCGATCCTGTCACCTGGAGCCGTGAGCCACAAGACCCTATTTAAGTAGGAAATTATTAATCTGCAGTTGCACAATGCCTTGCATCAAGGTCGGCTCAAAGCTCCGTTCAAGAACAGGAGCAAACGGCCAACATAAATGCACTCGCTTCCTTGCGTCCGCACACTGCCAACGTGCTCCCATTCCCGCCCGACGTCCTTCGACAACCGGACACGACCGGCTCCACGATATCTGTTTACTTCCTTTAAGAGATTTCTTCTGACAGGCAATAGCGAATGGCAAAATGACCGTTTTAATGTTCATCACGAGCTCAAGCCTGTGGCTACTGCAGGACGCTGCCACATGGGGCTGCTTTTTTTTTTCCTTTTTCCAGGGAAGAGAGATGTAATACCATGATGCGATTCCAGGAAGACTCCTACTTCTGGGCATAACTTCACCCCTCGGTAAACCAGCAGCGATAGCACAAGACTCAGACACCTGACAACCGTTTTGCGTGGCTCGCTGTCTGGACAACACCATTTTTGGAGGGGGAAAAATGAATTACACTTAGTAATGCAAAGCATTATTAATACTGTAACATATGGGAAGTGAGCCCACGTGAAGCCAAAACTTTTATATAGTCTAAGCGGCTGTAGCACTCCAAAGTTATAAATCATCCAAAAATGGAATAAAAACATTCAATCTATATCCATATATTAAAAAAAAAAAAAAAAAATCACCTGCACTCAATTACACAATCAACTCCATCAAGGAATTTCACTGACATCGTAGACCGCGAGCACACCAAAATAACCCTTTCACTGTACGTCCCAATTCTTTCTCTCCAAGTCATGCTGGTCATCCACTACTCCTCGTGTTAGATGCATACATTGCCAGCATCAAAATCCAAAATTTTGCAGGCTTCATTTGTCTTCTGAATTATGGAGGCACTAGAACGTAATGGGAAAGCGGTAAATAACTCACTTTAGTGGAAACAGTAGGAGTTTAAATGTTGACTCTGAGTTCCACTAGAAGAAGCTACAAATCTAAACCAGGAGCACGTGATAAATGCTCCTCCGAAGCTCAAAACCGGCATCCCACAGTAGTAAACACGCTGTCATCCATTCTTTATAAAACGAAACACATCATAAGGTTAGGCTTTCCACCAGGTCTCCCAGTGCCTCGTGTCCTCCCTCTTTAAGCCAGTGGGCTTCAACCACTTTTTGACCTGTTGAGCTCTAAAAACCCAACCGAGAGAGAAGTAGACGCCTGAATAATTAATTTAAACTCTCTGACAATAGCCTTGCCTTTCTTAGTTACCTTTTGTGGACCTCCTAGAAGTTGTCCCGAGACTGAAACCCACTGCTTTAAGGCTACAAAATCTCTGGGATAAGCTCTTGCTGACTACATACAACCTAAACTCTGCGCCCTTGGGTTCATTCGCTTATCCCAGCGGGAAATTCAGCCCTGCTGCGTTCTACGCACCGAGAAAAAAAACTTACCACGGCCATCGTTTGGCATTAAGACAGTATGGTTCATCCAGAGATTCAAAAGCATTGCAAAACGTGGCAGTTTTTATGCTTGAAACACCTTTTCTTTCTTCAGCGTGGAGGCTGAGGCCCGGGTTTGGCTGTCGTTCACTACGGGAACGTCGCAGACCTGGGGAGAGGATCTAATTCTCCAACCTGCTGCTGGGGACATCCCGTTCAAGAACCCAACCGCCCAGGGAAAAACCCAGCTCAGCTTGTTTTGCAAAGAGGAATCCAAGAACGTTTCACTACTATCCGTCAAAATCTATAGATTTATCTACAGAAATAGCTCAATCTATAGAAATCACCAGAAACCACACAGCCGACTTCTGTACTACTACTGACAGCAGAAAAAGGAGGAGGAAGAAGAGACGCTTTATTCTACAACCTCTCTTCCCACCCTGTTGGGTTCAAAACCTTACAAATACCGAGCCGTCGGGACTGAACGCTCCCGGAGCTCCTCAACAGCCCTCACCTCCCATCCTTGCAGAGGCCACGGTGCCGGGGCCGCGCGGCTCTGGTCGCCCTCGTCTGCTCCTGGGATTATGCTAAGCTCGAAGCGAGCACACAAGGCGCAAAACGTATCTGGAAAACGAGATCATAAAAGCCGTGCTTTCCGTCCCCGCTCACGAGCGGGGTCTTTGCAGCAGAGTAACGCCGTGTACGTACATTGTCAGCCCTAGTTTAAATTTAGCATCTAACTATGAAAACATGAATAATTGCGGTGCTTAAAGCGCCTGGCTAATCTTCAGCAGAACTGCAATCAATCACTGGTGTCAGACCGGGAAGCATTTCTCCGTTTCATGCACAAAACCTTCCTTCAGACTCAAACTATATCCACTTTCAGTGTTTGGACTGACTTTCCCATATGATATTAATGGAACCACTCTCGGCATGAAGAGGCACTGCTCTGAATTGATTTTTTTTTTTTTTTTCCCCTTTTTAACTTTTGCAAATACATCCAGTCGGGAACGACAGCCATAGAAACACAGCTTCCATCTCCGGAAAAGATGAAGGGGAAATTTGGAAGGTTTTGTAGACTCTATTAAAGAAAACACACCGAGAACACGTTCAACTAGTTCTGCTCTTTGCTCACAAACTCGCGAGCCTGCAAAATGCAGTCAGATAAAGAGCAAAGCAGCAAACAAAAATGAAAACCTGCAGCTCGAACCAGAGAGCCTCGGCGTACTTTGTGCCAGTGATCTGTATCACCTCTCTTAGGAAACTCCGCG
This sequence comes from Apteryx mantelli, assembly GCF_036417845.1. Taxonomy (NCBI): domain Eukaryota; kingdom Metazoa; phylum Chordata; class Aves; order Apterygiformes; family Apterygidae; genus Apteryx; species Apteryx mantelli. Next base: position 86,287,845 of record NC_089982.1, on the reverse strand, counting down.
GTGCCTCGGTTTCAGATGGAAACCGTCTCTGTTCAGACCGAGCCCTTTCAGCAAAACAAACAAGGGACTCTTCACCGACAGTTATTTCCAAATCATTGGTCATTGCATGTTGAATTACTAATGCAGAAGTGCCTCATTTACAATTTCCAAATGCTAGGAAATATTTTTAAAGCAGGATTTTACTGCAGTGAGTGCTTTATCGTCTTTGATTCATTCACTTAAGACAATAGCTGCTAGAAGTCATTTGAGAGAAAGAAGATGATAATTTTCCGGGCACGTTAGCAAGTTCCTGCTGCAAAAGCTTTGGACTACGGAAACCTGTCAAAGAAGGCAGCAGCACACCTAAAGGTCTGCGTGCTACTCTACAGAAAAATATATCCTGTATTATTGAAAAATTAATTGGAATTTTTTTTTAATAAGTAGCTATCTAACATTCACTAACTTGAAGGTCAGATGCACTGTTTAATGGCAGACACTAGTCCAGGCCCCTGCCGCAGTAAAGCTCTGCTCACACTTCAGTGGACAGTAACACATCTCTAGCTTTTCCAGGAGAGCAATGATTATTTCTCACATTTCTCCCAGTTGCAATTTTCTGCTGCAGTTCACAGCCAGGAAAGCAGCAGGGAGCACACGGCCGGCTCACGTGCTCTTGTTGAATGGAAGTAGGTAAATATGGAGCAGCCTCAATTTATTTAATTTGAGCTCCTGCGCAACACAGCTCCATGCACTGAGTTCAGTAACTCGCATTAGATCATGCCTTCTAGAAGGGCACTATGCGCTCAACCAAAAGCTTCACGGACGCTCAACCAAAAGCTTCATGAACGCTCACCCAAAAGCTTCACGAACGCTCAACCAAAAGCTTCATGAACCAGACCAGAAGCACTGATGGTATTGGACATCCCTTATATTGTGCTTTTCATCCATAGGTCTCCGTTCCACAGATGGGAACAAGAAGGAACTGCATTAGATATATGTGCAAGAGTATTCCTGAATGTATCTACTTCTTCCCCTGGTTTAAAACACTGTATTTTCTCTGTCTTCTCAATACTACAGTGGACACTCAGAGTGCAAATCCTGGAGGGTGTCTATGCGACACAGTAGGGGCGAAACTCTTCACTCCACCACAGCTGCATATCTTCTGCCAACCCCAAATCATAGTTCCTTCCCCCTCAAAGAAGAGAGGGGCAGCTCCAGAGGGCAACTTATTCCCTATGCTAGAGATGGACCTGCTGCCCGCTGGAGGAGTCCTTCCCGCTCCCCTTTTTGCTCTCCATCACAGATGGAGCCACCAACTGTGGTGACAGAAGGTCACAAAACGCGTGTACGAGAAGTGCCCTGTCTAAGGGTCCCATCTAGCCAATAATACAATCAATACCTATCAAATCTCCCCAGTTTTGCTGTAGACCAGTTTGAGGGTTTAGCTAATATTCCCTACTCTGCACCTGAGTTAAGCTCACCAGTTAAACGCAGCTCAAAACAGCCAGGGTTGTTTTTCCCCACCTCAGCACGGCAAGTGGACAGAAGGGTCTTGTCACCATTTACAACATAAAGTAATAAAACCTCAGTGCTGGCAACGGTCGAAACACTAATTATCCTGGTTGCTGGCATCGGACCACTACAGAGCCTAGACTTCATCTAAAGATCATCGGCTGATAAAGCTCACTGGGTGTTTTTAAGCTGTCAAAAACCTCTAGGTTGTCTTGAGGTAGCCAGGAACCTGATCTGACACCAGTTCAGAGCAGCCACGGGCAAGCGCTACCCATTTTCTTATGCAGCTTTTAGTAGTTATTTCTCTGCCTCTCCCGATATTATTTTTTCGCAGGCGGATTCCAAACGGCAAAGTACCGGCAAGCGAGTTGATGGCCGAGGCACGCACCTAGGAGCCGACACCTCAAAACAAGAAAAACAGAGTTCACCAAAATTAAACAGCGTGAAGCTTGTGAGTCTTTTCAACCACAGTTCTCAGGATGGTAGCTGGAACCCGTGCAATGCCCTTTAGCGTATGGAAAGTCTTGATAAAATCTGGTGAGTATCTGGGGAGGTGAGTAATACCTGTATTTTTAATCAGTCACAATCTGAGCACAAGGCGTATTTTGTGTGTGTGTGTGTTGCTTTTTATTTTTTATTTTTTAATACTGGAATACACGGTTTGTTTAAAGGTGCAAAAATGCACCAGACATCTCCTGGGACCACTGGTAGTGGCCAGCATGAAAAAGCCCTGGATTTTTACCGCCTGCTTCAAAGGCCTGCCCGCTGCCACCGAGAGCAGCAAATGCCCCGCGGGCAGTTTGTCACCGCTTCGTCGAACCATTTTCTACTGCAAACATTTCAGATGCGTGCCATATGACACGCTAGTGCTATTTTCTTTCCTGCTGCACAGTTTTCTCACCCTTCCCTACTGCAAAGCCTTGCTGCCTCTCCTCCGCCGCCCCGTTACCTCTTTTTCAACCCTCTGCCCCCTCTGTTTCGGGTCGGTCTCGTTTGCTCACTTCTCCGCAACGCCTGCCACCCCCTTGTTTCTCTTTTCTGGTTAAGCTCTCGCGCTTTTATCATCTCAGCATCAACGAACGTTTTCTTTGTTGCCAAAGCTGAGCTAAGAAATTCCTGCTTCGAGATGCTCGCTGTCACTTCCAGCCTACGGTTCGCTGTGCGCCGATAAAGCCGCCTGCACATGTGAGCTATAACCCAAGGTTCATTTTCACCTGGGTCATTTCAAGAGATAAAATCAATTGAAACGAATCTCCCAAACTTTTTGTTTGCTTGTTGCCCAGAGCTGCTTGTGGGTTTTGAGGTGGGAGCGTGTTTTTTGGGGTCCCACCACAACTTGGAGAATTATTTTCCAACCTCGTTTCTATGTGTTTAATGCTGTGCTTGCTCTTAAAACTGCCAGCGAACCAAGGACATAATTGTGCTGCCAAAAATGATGCCTCCCTACTTCTCCCTTAACTTTGCACATTTTTGGGACGCATTAACAGAGGTCCTGGTGCGACCACACAGAAACACAACGTTCAGAGCCCACTACTTAACTTGCAAATCGCCCTGCGCTAGCTCTGGATATCAAATTCTCTTTCTGTTTGATTTAAGCAATTTTAACGATGTTTTTCACTACTGAAAGCAGGTTTCCAACACTGCGCCGTGGAGCCCGCTACGTTGAAGTAACAACACCAGGACCGCCCGGCGCACTACGGCATTGCCACCAGCGTCACTTCTGCTTTCAGCCCACGTACCTGGAAAGGCGTTTCTAGCGCGACGCTTGTAAGTGTATAGCTTTGCAGTTGAGGGTAACAACGTCAGGGCAACCTCGGAGCAGCGACAGGGTGTTTCTCCGCGTGCACCGCTCCTGCTCCTCCTTCGGCGGCTTGCAAGCCGCACCAAACTCGTCAAACATCGGCTGACGGCGCAACCCGAAGCGCAGCTCTTCTGCAAGAGGCGGTGATTCTCGCTTCGTCTCGGCCACGGCGTTTTGGCGCCCGCTTTCCACTCCTTGATAACGCCAGGATTTCTCCCCTTCTCCAGGCAGGTGCGTGCCCAGCCCTCCCTTGAAGGCACCCGACCAAGATCAGCGCTGGGGAGAACCGGAGGCTGCTCGGTTTCCTCTCGCATCAGATAAGTCCCTGATGGGCCCTCGCTGGAATTTTGGCAGCGGGAGCTCCGAAGACGAACTTGGCACCGGTCCTAACAGTTGGAAGTACCTTCGAGGCAGGATTTGTTTTGATAAGAGATCTTTGGCTTCCTCGTTTCCTTCGCCTGAACGTGTCCATTAGTTTTCTGATCCTGTTAAACTCTTGCTCCGAAAGGATAATGCTGAAAACATGCCTTTAAGTATTGCCATTGACTTCACATCCTTAGGTTGCTGTTAAAACTCACCAGCTAAAGTTTTGTGAATAGGTTACGCTAAAAAGGACCCTCACAACTTTTCCCACATAGATTCAGCTCTAAAAAATCTATCACAAGAAATCAGCTCTTTCCCTGGAGCAGAAGATTCCTGCCAAGAGGAAATAAAGCAGTAGTAGTTTTATGCCGCTAATGCGATCAGAATAAAACTCGTTGCTGTGCATCTGGCCTACTGTGATTTTTAGGATGACTTTGTCACGCTCTATGAAGGTTTCTCATCACCCTTCAAGGCGGGTAAACTAAGGAAGTTTCAAGGACATTCCCAAGGCAACAGAGCAAGTCGGTGGCTGAGCCATGAACCACAAAAATGGTCCTGTTTACCTGTGTTTCCTAAGAAACTGGACAGCCACACCATTCAGAGACCATTTTTAATATGAAAATATCGTATGCAATGGACTGTCCATCCAGACCTTCCTTTTTTTTTTATATATATATATATAAACACCACTATACAACAGGAGCTATGATATGCTCATTTGAAACAGTTTTTAAAGCATCATAACTGTTTCATATGATATTAGCAATTACCAGAAAGTCACTGTCAGTAAAGGGCGCAAGGGCAAAGCCTCTCTGTCCCATCAGCCGGAGGGGATGGCGATTCTTACGCTGTTCGACTCCTTTTTAGCCATCTCCTGCTGTAACACATGAAAAAGATGAAGTGGCAGAGCGTTAATTTATATGTTGCTTTTGCCACCTAAGCTAAGTCCGATTTGGGGGTGTAAACAGATCTGGGATTCTTCTGAAAGACGAACCCTCACTGAAGGAGCGCAGCCTTATTTCACCGAAAGATCAGCAACAGCAGCTAACATATGGTAGAAACATTCATCTTATTGTGAAAGAACGAACCCTGGGATATTAATCACTAATTCCTGAAGCATCAATTACTGTGGTAGACAGGTTTTCAGTGACAAGGGTCAAAATAAGACAAAAAACTGCCAGTTAAAACACTAAAGACTGCAAACGTCTCCTGCCTCCTGTCCTGAAAGATGCCGAACTTGCAGGCCACCACAGGTTGACACCACCAATTCCTAGAGGTGCTAGTCCATAAACTCTCTGCACCCAAAGGGCTAATTACTTTGGAAAACATAATTTATCAGCAAGCTTCCAAGCCATCGATTCTTTGCCAACATACAAACTGAAAGTAGATCCTGCATGAAAAGATCCGAAATAGTCTCTCTGCCGGGGAAGCCGCCTTGCCTTATAGAAACTTGCTATTTGTGACTTTCAAATACGCGGGCCAAGGGAAGTTTGCTTTACTGTGGCTTTTCTCCAGTAACTACTGTGCAACACCTCTCCCTGTGGACACTTTGGTGGGCTCCGAGTGGCTACATGATGCATAGCTGTAGACTAAGCTCTGGAAGTACGCTGAGAGGTATTCAGTGTGGTCTACGGGGGTCAAACTCTCACGTCATCATCCCATCTAGATGAACGTTAGAGCGCCCTAAGAAGATGGGAGTCAAAGTTCCCCATGTAGTTGCTCTGAATTGCCTTCTAGAGACCATGAGATGCTTGAAGTCAGACTTAAAGAGTCTAACTTCATATAGAGCAGGTCTTCATACAGAGCAAATAGGAGGAAGTTAATACAGGACGGTAGCGAACACAGTGTAAATTCCAATTCCAGTTTGCTCACGTTCATTGCCCCGCAAAAACAACCCTCTCGTTGACGTTCAGATGACTAAAACAGTTTGCCCAACTGTCTGGATCCCCAGGCATCCCCCTTGCATCTGGAAACCAGGACTGGCAAAAAGACAAAACGGAGAACGAAACGGTGACAGACTGCAAGGAGAACCGTCATGCCGCCCCTCTCCCATCGCACCGCAGGTCCACGGGGTGCTAACGAGCGCTGAGAAGCAAGCGAGCACCTAGAGGAGAGCTGAAACGTCAGCTGCCGTGTTTGGGACTCGGCGGGTGGCACATGGTGCGTGCGCAGACAGAAGCACTCGACTGCCTTGTTCTGGAAAGCTGGTGCAGAACTTCTCGCTCTGAATCAGTAAAAAGCCAGCAAGGAAACTCGGACAGTAAGAGGCCTTTGGAAAGCTGCATTTCTGGGTAAGTTTCCACCCCGTAAACGCGGCGGGTCTTCCATCCAGGCTCCGAATTCTTTTGCTTTCTGTTATAACTTATTTCTTGTTCTCATGCCAGCTTACATAACCAAGGAAGTACGGTCCCATTGCTAGAGCAAGGAATGAGGATGCTTAGGCACAACTTCTCAAGGAGCCACTTAGCTCCGCTAAAGCAAACGACAACCTCCCTTCCCCTCGGTTTGCCGACGGTGCGAAGGAGACAGTCTCTCAAGGCAGCGGTGGCTCTTGCACAACATAAATAGCAAGTGTCTGCGGAGCACCCTGAAGTCTTCTGACAAAGACGCTAAAGGAACTTTTGTTATTTTCTGAGCACGAGTCAAACAGAGGTTACGATAAATTGAAGACATGAGCATTTAGAATCGTGCTGAAATGAGCCTTTAAAACTCTGCCTCTCGAAATGTGTTTTGGTCACTCCAGATGGATATGAATTTGTCTGTTCCTTGGAACGGCGGGACGGGAACTTGACAGCCGCAGCACATGTGAGGAGATGGGGATCCACGACGGCGCCAACCAGAAGCTGTGAGAAAGCAGACCAGATGTCTGGGCTGACGCGGTCGCCCTTCCAAGGGAGGATCTGCCGAGCGGGGTGGAAGGCAGCCAGGTGAAGGAACAAAGGATGCCTGCTTGTTTTTTCTCCTGTTATTCAATACATGGGCTTAGCAGTCACACCACATTTGCCTTCTTTCCCTTTGCTGATAGATGTATGGTGTCCTTCCCATCTCCCTGCGAAGAGGGTGCACACGCTCTGCGGTCCAACATGCGCAACGGGGCTCGGGTCTGAAGTTCCCCAGGCAGCAACGCCACACACTATCGCTGCTCCCAAGCGGTGCCGAATTCCTGCGAGACGTCCCAGGCCAAAATATAATGTTCCTTAAATTTGCCGGATGAGAGCACGTTAACAGGCCGATCTTTCGAAACTCTCCCGTTCTTCTCATAATTCATTGATGAAAGGATTCCTCACTGGTTAGGCAATATCCCTCCGGATGAAAGCCTGGCTAAGTTTCTCTTCTTTCTACCATCTTCAGTAACATACACCTCCTCTCTAATGGCCCCCTGATGAAAAATTCACTGCTCAACAGGCTGCGCTGCCGGTTGTGCTGCTGATGGATTGTGTTACTTTTTACCTGTTCAGATTAATCAGGTTACAGCTCCGGGCTGCCAACAAAGCATGGCCTCACACCATGGTCCTCAACTCCAGGACCTAAATCCATGTCGAACATCCAAGCGGGGCAAACGCCGCACGTGCACGCGGACACTTCCAACAAACCCTGCGACGCAGCCCTGCGGAAGGGGCTTAGCCATCGTTTCAGGTTAAGAGAAACCTTTGGTTTTGCACATTAACATCTAGCACGCAAAGGCCATTTGTACTCACAGCTGGAGCTGTTTCTGCAGGCTAGCTCACGTTGGCAGCCAGGCAGTGGGAATTAACGGTGAAGAGCTCTCTTGCTCGCCCTGCCCTGACCTGCTCTGGACAAATCACAGCATCTCCACTTGAGTTTCTAGACTGTAAAACTAGTGCAATACCACCCCTCCCTCCTAGGGCTGTCTGGAGGTTTAATTTGTGCTTTTAACGGTCTGAGACACTTCTGAATGAAAGCTGGGATAGAAATACTTCTAATTACTTAGCAAATTCAGTACCCGATCAGGCAAAGTTTATTACTGTGAGTAACCCTCATCTCACCAGAGGACAAGGCTCATATATCTTCTGAATGCTAAAACCCAGCTCCTCAGTGGTCCATGGGCTTTACTGCACTGGAGTAAATTCCGACTCTTTGAACCTGCTGAGTTCAATGGAGCACTTCCACCAAAAATCCAGCCTACAACAAATCAAGTAGCTTCAGCTTTGATCAGCTGCAACAAATCCACTGTACTACACGTGAAAAATGTTTTAAAATGCTGAGAATGCATTCATTTTACATTCGCAATTATATTTGGGCACCCTTAAATGCAGGAACTGATGCAACTGTTTTACCATCAGCATATGCAATGTTGGTTTTGATTAAAGATCATGGGACTGACATTGTAGGGTGCTGGTTATTCCGAAAACTTAATGCAAAACTGGGCTGTCCTGGTCCTCCTCTGGACTGCACGGAGGACGTGACTGGCTGCCTCCAGTTCCAAGTTTGATTTCATCCGTGTTTTACTTCATTGACCAGTTTTGCTAAAACCAGAACTGTTACACAACATTACTACTCTATTTTTGGCTTAACCTTAACCAGGCAACCAAATGCTAGTTAAATGAGGTAAGGTTTCTTCTGTGGGAAATGCAGGTAACTTTTGCAGCCAAATTCTTTATAGGTGCAGTTCCACCAACTTAATTGTATTGTCATTCATCAAAATGTCATGGAGATTGTTAAACAACTGAAAGGAACTTTTGGGAGCTGCAGCGCTAACAAACTGAAGGCATATGAAAACACAGCAATTTTTAACTCGTTATGTTTCTAACAAAATTCAAGGGCCAAGATGGCAGCATCTCAGGCAACAGCTTTTATTTTCAGAGACGACCCAAACTGCAACATAACCTAAAAAAAAAAGGGGGTGGTGAGAACTGATGAACACAGTTCTCACACTTTGGATTTTCAAGGTCAGAAGCTTAGTTCCTACAAAAGGAAATGGTGAGATTCTTTATTCAATTTCAAATTTTCAAATAAAAACTTCAAATGAGATTCTCCGTTCAATTATTGCAGGTTTGAAGCAATGCTGAAGCTAGCAGTTCCTTGCACACGATAGAAAAAAAAATGTCTTGACCTTTTTATATTTACCATAAAATTAAAATCTGCTGGTTGGCAAAGACTGGCTTCCTTAGCGTATTTTATCATCACTGTATGTAGCTGTGGAGGTCTCTATTGCCTTTTTTCTAAGAACCAGAAACCAGCTCACCAACTTGAAGAAAGCCTCAAGCCCCTCATTAATTAGAATACACTCATTAGACAGCGGTGGAGAAAACAAGGACACGAGTTGCCCAATATCATCAAGATCAACTAGCAAAGCAAAATCTATTGCCTCCCAACTCCCCAAACTATCTATGGAAATTCCCCTCCTTCCTTCTTCCAACTCCCCCCAGAACAAACTCAGTGGTGCACTTGAAAATAAGGTTGAGGAAGGTTCCTCCAAAGTTTCTCTTGCTCTTTGGATATACTGTCTGTTTTGGGGTTGTTGCAGGTCTCCTGGCTCCTTACCCACAGCGGGAATTAAGCCAGCACGTTGTTTGTTTTCTGTAAATTACATCTTTACTTAATTTTTTTTTCTGAAATGCCCAGAAGTAATTTATTAACAATGACCAGGATTCCCTGCAGAAGGCGATATTCTCAGAAAAAATAACGCGCTCCAGAAATGAAAGGAATGCACGCGGACCAACTGGTGAAGAACCAACGACTTCAAATAAAGGCCATAACATCTGGCTTAGCTTAGCCCAGAGCTATAACCAAACCACAGTCTCCTCAACTCTACTGGCACCGCTCTCGTGAAAAATCACACAACTATGAGATGACAGTTGGGCGTCCTGGCGGCCGCGAGTAAATATCATTTGATTAGGTGTCAAGCAAAACCGCCTTCGCCGAAACAAAATTGATGATACACTGCTCCGATCCCACGGGAACGTTGTCCTATCGTACAACCGCCCGGCTTAAGCAAAGGTGTACGCATTTAACCCTCCTAGAGAAGGAGCCGCACTAAGATGTGCTGGCAGAGCACCACCGAGCTCGGTGGGAAAGACCAAGAGCTTTTCCCCACTGCCAGTAACAAACGGGGCAAGGGACTCTCGGCTTTTGCTCTGCTTCTTTTTCCCATGTAATCGCCGCTAGGCTGAAACGAGAAGCGCACGACGCAGTGCCTGCAGCTCCCGTGAGCATCCACGCCTCCGCAAACACATCGATGGTCGAGGTCCTAACTCCCCGGGCACCGAAGGCAGGGGAAAATACGGGCGTCAAAAAGCGTAAAAAAAGACAAAGGCGTGCCTGTATTTATTTGTTTTAAGGTAGAAGCCGTAACTTTAGAGAGCAGAATAAACGTGCTGGGTTTTAACACGTGGACAGGCTTCGTTAGGACGCCACGGCAGCATGTTTTAGGCTTCGGCAGCATTTCTACCGAAAGGAAACCGCTCTCGGCTTCGCCGTCGAGCTGCACCGCACAGAGACGCCGTTCACACCTTCGCAGGCCAAAAGGCAAGGGGAAAACATAAGCTAGTCCGGTCTCGGCAAAATTTTACTATGTGGCTAGAACAACTATAAAACTGACCAAAACGGGTTGTTAAGGGCTCTAACCCCCGTGAGAATGAACATGTGCGTTACATAAATTTTCCCAGCACAGTAACGCTCTCGGTTACTAGAACCGTAGGAGAGCAAAAACAGGAGGAAAAGCAAGAGGACGTGGGGCGGGATACTTCATCTCCGAAGCAACTGCACAAGCCCATCACCGTTTTTCATTCGTTTTCAACACGTCCTTTCCAAGGTTGCTCGTCTAGTTGGAACGGAGCCCGGTTACGCTGCCCTTTCCTTTTAAAAACAAAAATCACTCCTGCGAGCTTGCTTGCTTCATTCGAAAGGCAAAGGGCGGCCGGCAGCGAGTTTGGAAATGGGCTGTTTTCGTTTTTTTTGCGGGAGCCGCGCGGGGCAGGACGCCGGGAGCCTCACCGACCTCCCGCTACCGGCCTTTCCGGATACCGCACATCCCGGCCGGGCTGCTTGGAGCGGCGTTTAGGCTCAGCAATCCTGCAAGGTGACAGATGAACGGCACAGGAAACCAAGATTCCTCCGTTTGGTCACAGAGAGAGGACGTTTGGAGCCGAAACAGCCGTACCTGTCCGATATGCAAAGCTGGCCAAGAGGACCCGTTTTTGCAGAGTGATGCAGTTGGCCTCTCCGTGACATTCCCAAGGAGATGGCCTTTGCAAGGAGCCTGCAGCGGCTGCTTTTACGGCACGGACAAACACCCTCAAGCAACCGGACTCCAGTTACTAAAAGCAGGCCATTACCCAGCTGGTGATTTCCAGCCTCATTGATGGAAGACAGATTTGAGCTCCTGTGCTGGAGCCAGGTTGCCGTATCCAAACGCTGCGCCCCAAAAGAGCTGATTTCATCAAAAGATCCAGTTGCAGCCCTATCATTTACAAAAAAATTCTTCTTAGCATAATCTACTTTAAAAACTAAATCGCATTTGTACGTTATTAGCTGCTACAGTTTGTAACATCTGCACATGGAGCCTTCAAGAATTTTGAGACGAGGGAGCAGGAGTCGGTTTTACTTTAGTGTTTTGACAAGTTTATGTAATGCTGGATGCAGCCGACTCATTAGTTACAGTGCTAGCCACAAACATTTTCAATAACTTGCACAAAACACCGCTCCAAACAGACAGTGGAAAATATAAGAGCAAAAATCCAAATAAAAGTGATGGAATTAACGAGATCTGTGCTGAATTTCAGTGCTCGATCGCTCTGGCTTATTGTTATTTCCAGCCTCCGGCCATCATCTGCGTGTTTTCCATTTCGACTAAGCTGACGGGAGCCACCAGCATGTCTTTTCTACTCTTTGGAAGCCACCTATCACACTTCTGGTGCAAGAATGACTCTTAGCTGTTGACCAGACGCAGCCGAGACGACCCTCTTCCATCCTTAATCACAAAGGGCATTTTTAAAGAGTTGCTTCAGATCCTGTAAGAGCTTGTACGGAAGGCAGCTTCCTCGCCAGCAAGCAAGCAAACTCATTTTTTTTCCGTTACCCCTTGGCTTTTTCTCAAAATCCAAATATTTCCTTGCACAGAGGAGAGCAGGAAACTGAGGCACGGCGATGTGGGTCAAGACCACACGGCAGTAACGGCCGGGTCCTGGAGAAGGCTCTAGTCCTCCTGATTCACCGCCCTCCTCAGTCCCCTTGGCCAGGCCACGTTGACTCTGCCCCAAAACCAAGAGCCGGGAAACCTGGTTCCTATTAGTGGCTTTGGCAAAGCCTGCGGGCCAGTGCTCTGCTCATGCGAATAATCCCAGTGACTCGGAGAGCGGGACTTTCCTGCTCCGTGATTCAGATCCCGGCTCCGCCAAACGGGAACGCCGCCATTCGCCTCCGTAGCGGGGCTGCCGGGAGGTCGGGCGGCCCTTTGAGAAGGACCGGGAGAAGCTCGGAGGACGAGGTGCCGCAGAGCATCAAGAGGCCACCGCTCTGGAGACCTCGTTATCGTAAGCGCTGGCAATTTTTCAGGTTTTTGAACCCGCAAAACAGGCCGGCGCGCGGAGGTCCATCCCGAAACACAGCAATACTCAGCCCAAAAGATAAATGGTTGGACAGGCAGCAGTGGCTGCAACGCTTTGCCAAGCCTTTTTAATCAAAGCCAAAACAAATCTCCCAAAATAACCCCCCAAAACAGAAGACAGATGGACCCTGTTCTCCTGTGAGAACTGTGGTGGTTTTTTTCCCCAAAAAACTAATTTTCTAATCCCTTCAGTTTTCCACTAGTTTAATTTTCTTAAAAAAAAAAAAAATCATTTATATTTTCAGAAATAAGTCTCATCACTGTTCCCAAACTACAAGCTAAGGGTTATAAGGTTAATATTTCTGGTACCCGAAAGGGAGCTACAGAGCAAAAAGAACCAGAGCCTTCTCCGAGGTGACCAGCAAAAGGACACGAGGCAACGAGGCACAAGTTGCAACAACAGAAACCACAACTACATATAAGGAAAAAGAAAAAAAAATCACAGTGCGAGCGGGGGAAAAACACTGGAAAAGGGGTCCCAAGAGGTTGGGGAGTCTCCGTTAACTGGATAAGGCCCCGAACACCCTGATCCAACTTTGAAATTAGCCCTGCTCCGAGCAGGAGCTTGGAGTGGAGACACCAGGGGGTTCCCTGCAGCCAGCACTATTCCGTGATACATGGTAAATTCTGGGATTTTTATTTATTTTTATTTTTTTGGAAAGAAATAAGAGTTATTTTAGATATCCTGCCTTAGGACAGCTCAGTGAATGTCTGAATCTGTCTCCTTACTCTTTATTAAGAAATACCAAGGATTACAAATGGGGAGAGAACATGACTGCTGGGAGAAGGACAGAGCAAGGAAAGGAGATAAAATGATAAAAAGGCCAAGCAGCAGCAACCACGCACATACGCAGGCACGCAGAGAAGTGCCAGAGAGGCTGGCAAAAACGGGGAGAACAATATAGCGGCGCTCCGAAAAGGCAAGGCGATTTTCCCACTAAACGTAGCCAAACGCAGCCGGGAGAAGTCACGAAGAGCCTAGTTACTACAGAAGGGCCAGGTTCTGCTCGAGACCTCGGCAGACTTCTCGCTTGCTTCGTTTGAAAAACACCCAACTTTCTCATCTATCCAAGCTCTCCGTCTTTAAGGAAAGGCGCAACTAAGAGTCTGCTGTCAGTCTTGGTCCCAGGCACCAGAACCAGGTGTCCTCGGGACACTGAAAGCGGGAAAACGCTACAGTCCTAACCTTGCATTCGGGTCTGGTCCGCAGAGCACAGCTAAAGGGGAATGCGATGCTCTCGCCGCCGCCGCCACCGCATCTGTGATGCCCCTGCTGGGGGGTTTCGAATGCATGTTCCACTGCTGGAGAAGATTTTAAATTTTGATTAAATTAAAAGAATATTGAAGTGCTTATTCGAGGGGAAAACACACCAAATTATGTAAACTCTGCAAACAGATACAATATAAAATAAAATTAAAAAAAAATAAAAAGGAACTTTCCAACCTTGGCACTATATCTAAACATTTCTGCGCCGGTTGTGCAAATACTTTGCACGCATCCTTCAAAGCGACCTTTAATGGGAAATCAGCAACCCAAGCGCCTTAATTCAAAACTTGCCTCCTGCATTAACTGCAACTGGAACTCGAACCCTGCCGCCGGGACGCCAACTGGGACGCGCCAGCCTCGCCGCCCAGCGCCCGGCGCCCGGCTCCGCTTCTCCCTGTGCTCCCAGCACCCCCTAGGGGCAGGAAAGCTCCAAGCCACCTCCGCCCGGGACCTGAGCCCGAGGTGCCAAGAACCGAACCCCACGCGCAGGAATTGCCTTCCTTCTCCTTGCCTGCCTCTTGCTCGGGGATTAAGTCTGCAAGTCGCGGCGGAGAAAGCGATGCACTTTATTTCCGTCCGGCTTATAACGGCTGGACTTGCTTCCCCGTTTCCAAGGGCGCGGAAAGGTGTTCAGAGATACGACCCTCACGCTCAACACGAAACGCAGCTCGTACAGGAAACCAGCAGGTCGTGTCCCTGGGTGATACGGTGCCCATTTAAAAATAAAGCCAATCGATACAATGCCAGCCAGTAACCGGGTCAAGCAAGCACCTCTCCAACCTCGGAAATCCCAGCGGTCTCCCCGCCAGCTCGAGGCTTCCCTGGAAGCAAGGGGTCTCTCGGGAGCCTGAGCGCAGCTAAGCAGTAAGCAAAGCGTCGCAGCAGAGGCCGGCACCTGCAAACCGTTTACGGAGGAGCAGACACTGAGAAAATTAAAACAGACCTCCGCAGTCCACCTGGCTACTTCTGCAGTCGCTTGACCCAGCTTCCAACACGGAACGAGGAGGCGGGAAGACACAACGCGGACACCGCGCGCTAGCCAAAGCAAGGATGCTGAATCCCCCCGCGAAGCCCTGCTGCTCTGCGAGTGGCCACGGATGACTAATAGCTCATGCTCAGAAACATGCTTTCCACAAACATCTCCAGATGGCCTGCGAAGGAGGGTTAAAACTCAGATTCCCACGGAGCAGAGGCGCCCTGAAGAGTTTTGCACAGCCAGCAGCCAAATCCAACGTCGGAAACCGCCGTGATCTGAATCTGTATCTCCCTGGAGATTGCAGAGAGCAAACCGAGCGTTTATCCCTTCAAGCCGTCCCGTTGGCGAACAAATTCATTAGAACAAATCAATTTAGAACTCCAACTCGGCTCTGAAAACAGCATTGTCTAAACCATCACTTGAACTTAGTCACTTTAGATCAGAAGGCCTCTCCACCCCGTATTTGACTGATCTTTATTCCGCAGAGCGTGTTAGACGAGGCTGGCCAAGGCTTTGGGGTAGAGCGTATATCGGGGCTGCTACCAGGAACGCAGCGGCATTGCCAAGCAGCAGCAGCTACGCTGCAGATTATCAGAGGCTCCGTTAACCAAAGCCTATTAATTGATTCAGGTCCTTAGTTTTATCGCCAGAAACAGATGCAATAAGGGTTTGAACTACGTAGAATCTGTTGAGCTTGTCTTCTGCTCCTCAGCGGACACCTCAGCTTCGGGGACGCCCACGGCACACAGCGATGCTCCATCGCTTGAAGCGATCCGCTCTCTCCCCACTGAAAAAGTAAAGTACTAACAGGGACAGCACGTTTTGTTCCCAGCACGTGAAAAAGGTTAGCAGAAAGAGCCTGAAGGAGCTCTTGTGCCGGAGACCTCCAGAAGCGCCGTAGCCGCGGGTGTCAGATGCCTCCACCAGGACGATACCTCCGAGCTCGGGCCGGGGCATGGCTCGGGGCGGTTTTGGAGGGGAAGGATGTCGCCCCTTGCAGCGCTCGTGCTGCTGCCCGCCGGGCTCCGGCCTGCTGGGGAAACCTCCAGCTGCCGCTGCAGCCCCAGGAAATGAACCGCCCCGACACCACGACGGGGTGCGATGCCAAGCTATGCTATATTTCACGGCATCTGTATAATGCAGCAATAAAAAGCTCACGGCATCGCACGGACTGCGCTTCTTCCAGCTCTTCAGTCCCCCCGCCCCTTTCCTGCCTATAAGCTGATCTCTAGACTTTTTTTTTCCCCCCCCTCCTTCTTCTGGTCTGGCCTAATGAACTGCTGAATCTATTCGACACCTCCAAGCCATGACAGATGGCTCCACATGTTGCTGCTAATGTGCTGGAAACCACCAATGGATGCAGCTTTCTGCCCGAGCACAGTACACCGCCATCGGAGGGCTTCGCTAAAGTGGTTTACATTTCAATGGGTTTGTGCCTTTTTCCACTCTTTATATCATAAGTGTGATGGGATGAGAGAAGGAATAAAAAAAATATATTATTTCCACAGCCCATTACATCACCTTTTCCTCTTGGAATACTTTTTAACTTCATGTATATTTATACATACATACACACATGTGCTGTACTATCTCTTTACTAGAACGGAATATTTTCGTCACAAATAAAGGTTTATTAAAAGATAATTGATAGGAAAGATACACCGCTCTTGAGGAGCTTGCGCTGAAGCGTTCTCCTGCCTTTTATGAAGAGCATCTCTCCCCAGAACGTGTATGTGCAAAGCTGGGCTCAGATCAGACCTCGTGTCTCCTGGAGGCCAGGCCATCTGCCCCCTTAGCAGGCAGGTGCTGGGGCACTGGAGGCATTTCCAAAAACACGCTGCCCTGTGGCGCCAGCATTACGTTCCTTCTCAGAGATTGCAGGAAAAACCACCGCCGTACTCATACCAGAAACGGAGTGCATGCAAAGCACGGGAGGACAAGCACAAGTCCGTCAAGGACCAGCCGCTAGCGTCGCATCCTTCCTGCAGCCCCGCAGGCGAAAGCTGCAAGCGACTGGAAGTCGGAGGGATCATTAAAGGCCCTAAATTACTGAATTTGCAAGCAAGTGTGTGAGCAGCGCGCACTCTTTGAGGCGAGGAACCCACCTCATCCGAGGTGCCAGATGCTGCTCGCACTAAGCTTCCATCCATTTTCGGGGATAAGAGGAAAGCAGCCTTCTTCTGCAAATTTGGGAATGACACGCACATATTTATTTTATCATCCTGATTCCACAACCGTATAGAATAATGTGCCCAAGAGGCTGTACAACAAGTTTGGACCCAGGTGATTTAAAATAATAATGCCTACCTCCATCAAGGCAGAAGAGAAAAACTGTGTGAACTCGGTTTGACCTTAAAGAAATCCCTTAACCTAAAAATATAAAAGACAAACTGTTTCCACTGAGAGCTGCTATATAAAACCACCCTCAATAAAAGTGCCGGACTTCTTTCAAACTAACCTCAAACATGAAGCAAATTCCAATGTGCTATTTTCCTCTGGCATCCTGGAATGTAAATCTCAAGGACAGAACTGGCTGTTCAAATTAGCTCCTACTCCTGCAGAAGCAATTGTTTTCAAACACTTTTGAAAAGTAATTCTGCATCGGGTGTGCATTCCAGGAAGACTTCCCACCCCCCTCCATATTTTAAACATTAAGAGAGCCAGAACAATAACAGACTTCAGACACTTCTGTTCCAAGTCGCCACACACACACACACACAAAAAAAGATGCATTTGTTGGGGTTTTTTTTTTTTCTTCCTTTAAGTCGTAATCACAACCTAATACCATGATGCCTAAGACCTTTTTGGACTGGAACATCCAGAGGCCAACAACAGGTTTAGATGAGAACAAGTCAATCCATTTACAGCAAGACTCGGCTTTCGTTAGAGGGTTTGTGCTCTGAGTCAGCGTTGGAGGACTATTTCTGGTTACGGGGCACACCCGGCACGACTATCTGCTCAGGTTCTCTTAATCTTCGCAACAAAGGATTCCTATCTACCATCGCTGTCATTCCTGATTACCACATCATTTCCACATCAGCCGTAATGTCAGCAACCAAATTAAGGTATTACATTCTGGAACATTTAACGTGATTAGATCTGAGGAGTATTTACTCTTCCACTTGGACAGATGCGGTGGTAGCGAACAGGAGGGTGGTACGATGCCAAGCGATTCTTGGCTTGGTACTCACCTATCGCTCCTTCTCTCTCTGCCTCGCTGACACCATCTAAGGCAAAAGCTGGACTTGCATTTTCCCAAAAGTGCTTCTCTGCTTATCACAGTGCTTCAGTCCATGTTCTAAACACACCAGAGTTTAAACAAAATTGAAAAGCATGGGCTTTCACCAGCAAAAACCTATTCTGAATTTCCAACCACGGGACCAACTCAGACCAGGGCTCACAGAGTCCAACGCAGGAGACAGAGCTAGATGTTGCACGTGAAACTACAGAAATCACAGAAACGAAACAATCTGCTGCTCCCAAGAGGTCTCATCCAAAAGAGACATGAAACCTCTAACTATGCGCCAAAAAAGAAAGCTTGTAGCCTCTTTGCCTAAATCAAACCAAGTCACAGCCCAAACTGGCCGGGCAACAATCACAGCTGAACAATTAACCCAAAAAACAAAACAAAACAAACAAAACACCCAAGAATCTAGTCACAGAGCTAAATTATCTTACTTAATTAACTCAGAATTTGCTCAAGCAAGATGAAGGTTCGTGACGACACACAGAACCAACCGCAGCTACTCCAGCAGATCATCCGGTAAGCGCAGGTCACACCACACATCTGGGCCACCTAACATCTACCATTGCAGAATAAAAAAGTTGCGTGTGTCAGATCTGGTCGAGAGCTCGTACAACTGTGAACACAGTCTTGGAGCTGAGTTTTCAAGCTTCACTCAAAATAACTCAAACATCTCCTGAGGACCTTTTTTTTCCCATGACAGTGTTGTTTCTCAAGCAGCTCGAGTGGGTATCAGGAAACAATTAAAAACACCGCCCTGTTAAAAACGGATTTGGTGCTCCGCCGTTCTGCAGCGAGACCTGCCAGCTAGGGGAAAGATTATTTTTTCAGTGGTTTCTCTGCAACAATACGAAAGGATGATGCAGCTCCCTGAAAGCTGACTTTCACGGATCAATCCAAGCAACAGCCTCGCTCCACAATTAACATGTCTATCCGGTCCAGCTAATGTGCTTGTTTACACTATCTGGCAAACGCCGGATCAAGTGTCGTTTCATCACCAGGCTTCTTTCGCCTAAGCCAAGACCAACAGACCATGGTGGTAATTTAAACACTGAAAGCACGCACGGTATCGATCCGCGAGACTTGACGCCAGCTAGCTGTTACGCTAAAACACATCCCCGAGGGAAGCGCCTTCAGTGGGGGCTGACAGAGAGGGCGAATTCAGCTGAATGAATGAGAAGGCCGCCGGAGAGATTAATATGCATGAGCCCATGACCTGAATAAACGTCGCATTTGGGGTGGTTTAAAGCACACGGCCATATAGCTGAATTTGTTAGAAGGAGCAGGGGATCAGCCAAGAGAGGAATGTGAAAAAACACCGTAAGCTGCTGGTGGGTCTCCAGGCAAATACCTGCCTGGCATACCTAACGAGCCCAACCGCGGCAGACGCAGCGCCTAGGAATGCGTTAAAGCAGCCCGTAATAACAGGAGCTGAATGAGCAGATTACAGCTAGCTATAACAAACACCGTCTGAAGGTACATCCTTCCCTTGCGCTCGACTCTCCTCCTCCACTTTTGGGATGCGGCTGTCGGCAAGCACAGAAAGGTAGAGCACCCGGTGGAAACCACCGCACCCTTCAGCAGCTGGTCCTTCCTGCTTTGCAGGAGAGACAGAGGCTCAAAAACGCCATAAAGAAACACTTTTTTGACAAGACAGGCATTGGTCACCCTGCCCCTCTCTACGTGCGTTGCAAGGGCCTCCTGCAGACCTGAGAGGCTGGGCCAGCAGGACACGAGCCAGCTCTGCACCAGGAGCGGAGGAAGCCCACCGGGCACCATGCTGGAGTCAACGCGCCTGCCCAGCACTTGGACTCCTTCGCTCAGGTCCAGCACTGCATAAACACATCCCCGTGGCTCCAGGGTTGGAGCTGGCTCAGGTCCCTTCAGCTTGGAGCACAGGCACAGTGAGGGCAGGCCTGGCTGCAGAAGGGTTGGAGATGCATCCTCTGAAAGGCATTAGCATCTTGCTATTAGCAATGCAAAGAGGAGGGGAGAGGACTTCACGATTCTGCCATTGTTTGACCTCGACTGGAGCCAAGTTAGATGCACATTTTCTCCGTGAAACCATAAGAAGCAACCTGGAACGCTACAGCCATTTCCAGAGGAAAGCTCATCTCAGCTGCAACCTGAAGGGCCCTTGGAGGTACCTCTCCCCTTTTCACAGGTGGAAGAGCAAGCCTTGAGTGGCTGATCCTAATGTAGAGGGCCTTTTTAGGGGGTTGAATCTGCAAAGCGGTGTTCACCCGGCTTCACCTCATCTCTCGAATTACTGCAAGCTAAGCGGGATGCGCTATGAACTGCAGCTCCAACCCATGCTCCCCTGGAAAGCACACACTCCTCTGTGAGCCACTTTCATTTCAACAAAAACCCCGTTTTACTGTTCCTCGCGCCCATCTGCCTTGCCACAGCCATCTTGAAAGTTCAAGAGGCCCTCTTGTTCCACAAGAAACCTGTTCCCGCTTCGTTCAGGCTTCATACCTGCCCTTTAAAGGTTCAGGAGCAACACCTCTTACGTCTTAGGCTGGTTTCACCTTCAGCCAGGTCCTCAACAAGACCCACAGCAAAGAACTGCCACTCCTCTGCTCTGGTGGTTAGACCAACTCAACCTTCAGCAATCAAAGACCATTAGCCTAATGGCTCTCTTCCCCCCCGTACGTATCCTAGCACACAGAGCTCTCAGCACCCAGCTAGTCTAACGTACAATCTTAGACGTTACACACTGTATTCGGGACACATACTAAAAAGAAGCAATAATAAGGATACTTACTGTAACACTTAGTCAAAAATTGCAGACCAGATTTCTAATGCTTGTTAAATCGCTGATGCTTTGGTGAAGTTTGTTACGCTTCTAGGATTAAGTGTTCGTTTTGATAACAGCCAGGAACGCGAAGTCAACCTGAAAGCTGGAAGTCAAGCGAGGGTATTTCTGATTTGTTCTCTTTCATGCTGGGTGTGAAGATCTGCCTCTGGAGGCCAAGTCCTCTGTTCCTGACTCCCTTGGTTTGCATAGGTTTATTTAAGGACAAAAACTGAAACTGCACTAGCACGCACACGGAGAACAGGACCGGCCGCGAGCTAGAACAAAACCTGCCTCATCCTCCATTGTTTTTACTAGTATCAAAGAGTCATAACCTCAAAGCTCAATTTTGCCACTACAAAAGATTTTAACATGCAAATAAACCAGTTGTCAGTCACACAACAGAGCAATTCAGGTCCTAAACAGAGGTATCCAACGCCCTTTTAGGCACCAAAGTGTGTCCAGCAGCTGCTACTCCAGCCAGGCACAGGTCTCTTGTCTGCCTGTACCCTGTGTACCAGTCCCTTGTGGATGTCTAGGGTACCTTTGGGCTTCTAAGGCTGCAGTAGATACCTACCTTTAGACACCTCAATCACTCCTCTCCTATTCCAGAGTAGGACTGCACTTAATCATGAAGCTACTGATTTAGAGCAACAGCACAAAACTTCCCACTATCATCAAAACAATCTGTAAACTCCTGCTTTTAATAGAACTAACCTATTAAATAACTCATTTATGCACCTAACATCAACATCTATTGCTTTTTGTTTAAAAACAAACACACATGCCCTGGAATTAACAGGACCGATAGGAACACAAGTTATTTTTATCACGGTGGAGGGGAAACTAATAGAAAAGTTGAAATAAATCATACTGTAATGTTTCTTGCTGTATAGTGCCACCTTGCTGTCAATTCATCAATAAAAATGACAACCCCGAAGGACTGAGGCTTTTGTAAAAGATGTGCAGTACCTTTAGCCTCAAGTAGCTTCATGAAGGAATCATAGGCTGAAATAGAGCGTTAAAGTCAGCTTAAAACACAACCCTGAGATCCTAACTCTGTCTTTATTTTGGAGGACACCTTCTCCTCTTTGCTGCTTTCTTCCAAAGCTCCAATACTGTCGTCACTCCTGTGCCTTCTCGCCACCGCGTTGTCTTAAGTATGCAGAGGTCAAGTTCCCTCTCCGCTGTTTTATCTTGCACAGGGCCCTTCCACTTCAGAACTGCCTGCCTTTCCCCACAAACCTTATCTCATTTATTAACCTCTTAATCCATGGGTCCGGCACTACATAAATGCTAGTCAATAGGTGCACTCTTTAAATCAAATGAAAAAAAATCAATCGGAGAGTCTGACAGCAGACTGCTCTGGGACCAGTCATCTAAGAGGCAATTAATACCTCATTCCTGAAGGATACGGGGTACCCAAGGCTTCTCAAACAACTGCCTGGCAATTAAAGTCACCTTGATGGATAAAAGCAGCAGCGGTCTTGTCTGGCATACTTTTCGCGGACGTTCATCACGCCACTGGTGGGTTTGGGGTTTGCGCATGTTATTTCAGAGAGCTGACTGTTTGACTGGCAAAGTGTCCCCATAGGCTTTCCGAGGGCTACCGCCTCCTTGCTCGGAAATGACAACCGAGCAGTCCGGCTGCACTTGAGAGATCCCGAGGAAAGGAGCTGCACACGTTTGCATAGGGATACCGTTCCCCCCATGGCTTCAAAGACAAAACCGCTCTGCAAAACTGGCTTTGCCACCCACCGAGGCCCAGCCGACCCGTTCCAGGGAGACGGAGCAGCTGAGTCGAGCTACCCGTTCTTCGCTTTCACAAAGCGAAAGGAGCACTCTTAAAAGAAATAAAATTAAAAAAAAAAAAAAAAAAAAGGCACGCCGCAAGGTGAAGCTAGGATGTCACGAAAGGCAGCTCAATAAAGGTTTCTTTATGGATGGCATTTCCATTCAAGCAGCGGAGCTTTTCCTCGCCAGCTCAAAGAGTGACAGCTTCGGAGCACGCACAGCTCGCGGGAGCGTATTGGGTTTCACAGGCGGGGAGCCGGAGGTGAAGGGCAAGCACCTCTGGCCCTCTCCGTTCCCCCTCAATCCTGCCTCAATCAGCGGGTTAAAGGTGAAAGTGGGCCTTATAACTCAAGCGGTGTCCGTTTCCCTGGTCGGATGACGGTCTCACAATCTCCTGCAATTAGAGGGCACGCTGGGGAGGAGATCTTTGTTGCTACCAACAGGCTTGCTAAGAGCATCCAGCTCCCGCTGCGTATGGCAGACGCTTAAAGTAACAGCAACCTGCTCTAGGGTGGAAGAACCCCGAGCACCTCCAAACACGAGGCAGCGAGAGTTGAGGGTCCCCAGGATCTACAAGTCTTAGAGGGAAGAATGCAAACTAAAATGTGTTGCCAGTTTAGATGCACTGTCCCCTTCCGCTGAGATTCCTCATGGAAGCAGAGTCCCATCTGGCTGCACTGCTTGTTCTACCATAAAATATATATGACGACAACGTAAAGGAATAACAAGCAATCACATAATGTTTTACTGAACTGTTTTCAGCTCAGTATCCAGCTTTGGAAAGGAAGTACAAGTTCACTATTAGCTTCAAGCCTGCTCAGCAGATCTGTGCAGCAACATGGGATGTGTGTGGACAAAACCCAACCCCCTGGACTTGGGGTTGACCACAGCGTGGGAAGCCCAGTCATTCCTAAGGAAACCACAAGAGTCAGCTTACAGCACCAGTTAAGTTGAGAACAACAGGTATGTCCTTCTCCACCATTTACCGATTTCAACAGGAGTTGGACATCTAAGCAATTCAGGTATACTTTTTACATGACTGCTTGGGGAATTTAACACACAACTGCGAGGTAGCAAAGTCCTTTCCTTTTTATCAAACTCCTCAATAGCTCCTTTGATTTCTTTTATCTAGAGAGAAAATCTCTGAACGAGAAAGGATTTAACTGTTTTTTTGTTTGTTTTTATTGTTCCAGTCTGTAAAGCATCAACAGACTCCACAATTTCCATTGCTATGCCCTAACGAAAGAAACCCAGGCAGAGCTTTCTGCCTAAGAGAAGTGCTAACAGAGGATGTTTGCACTCTTGATTTTTTTTTGTTTGAAGGCTCTGGGGAGCACCCAGGCTCTTTAATTCCTCAGCGTGCCAATACGTCCTTCCTGGATAAAGAGCGATGGATCCTGACCGAGTCCGAGCAGTCGACTGGACTAGGGATCTGTGTGATTTTAATATAATTGAACTACAAAGGGCTATGTTTAAAGTAACACTAAGACTAGCTTAAATCCACCAAAGCAAGAAAATTCAAATTTAAGGCTCTAAATCTGCTCTGAACTTATGCCTTTGTGTGTCTTTCTCTCTTCCCATTCTCTTTTTGCAGAGCACAGCGAGCAGCAGCCAGGATTTTCAGCACAAACTTTGAACCATCCTTCCTTTGTGAGTCAGACATTTAACATTGATTTAAAAATAAATTACTTAATGTGCCCTTTTCAAATACTGTTGTTTTTTAGGCACTAAAAAACCCATGCTCTTAGCCTAACAAGCAAGGAAAACATTGGTTTGGCCAAGACGCCGGAATGTCCTTGCTGGTCCTCTTACACTGGCTTAGCCATGCCCAGGGGACTCCTGCGCGGCTCCCTGAGCAATGCTTGCCTGATAATGCCTGTCTGAGCACATCTCCACGGGCCTTCGCATAAAAACGTGCCAGAGTGGGGAAAAGGTGCCGGTATCTTTTGTCTGCAAGGGGTCTCCAGCACAGAGAACCTTTCCCTACGACGACCCTGGGCAGGTTGAGCACTACCAGAACTACACACAGTCTACGAGCGCGCTCTTGCACACCGGAGTCCAGATGGAGGTTTAGGAGGTACCAACACAGCTTATAAACCGTCTTGCTTCTTTTTAGACGTGTCACAATTGCTCTGAGAAGTAGAGCTTTCAAATCAGGGTCCAAAAGAAAAAGCACCTACGACACGACCAACAGGGGTTAAAACAGACGGTGCTAACACCAAGGCAGAAGGATCAGATGGTATGAAGACCATGAATCAGGTAAAAAAGGGCCCATCATTAAGCATTTGGTTCTTTTTTTAATCATCCCCTCCATCTTATCTTTGTACTTTTTCACCTCTTCCAAGTCTCCTAGGACAAGGGAGAGTTGGGGTGGGGAACAGACAGAAGGAGACACCTGAACCCTTGACCAACAGAAATGGAAAGGGCATTCGGAGCACATGGGGTGACACAGAAAGAGGCCCCACGTGCTCACGTAAATGTGGCGGGAGAATTTCCAGCAGTTCAGGAGCTGAAGCTAAGGGTCAGGGCTCCTGGGCACCACAGGCCCTGGTGATTCAGTCTGCTCGCAGATGAAACATGTACTATGCTCTCTACCACAGAGGGTTTCTTTCACCTCTACAGCTTCCAGAGAAGCTGAATGGAAGGGTATGGCCAACTCCACCTTCCAAAGAGGTAGGTGATTCATACAGTATGAATACATGAAATTCATAAAGTTTATACAGGCCTCAAGAACTCTCTGACTTTACATTAGCTATTACTTTCCACCAAGTGATTACAGCAAATATTTTCAAAGGCAAACTGTTAGTTTTAAAATACAGGTTTAGAAAACTCATCCTTGGGGGAAAAGGTTAATGGACTAGTATTTTTTTGGTGATGAAATTATTGTATTATCCCATGCAGATAACTTCCAAGAGGAAACTCAGCATGATGCTGGAGAGGCCTGGAGAGCACTGAGGTCCAACATAAATTAATAACAGACTACAGCTTTTAAATCGCTTTCCCCAGGCAATCTGGCATTTAGAGAAACTAGCATAATTTGGGCCTACATAGGTAGAGAGGTGTGACAGAGGATGAAGACGAGAACATCTCCACTTCTGAAAAGCTGATATGGCTATGGTTTCTGGATGCCTAGAAAATCATCTATCACATTCAGGAGTGCTGGGGAAAAAAAGAAAAATATTTAATCGGCAATAATGCGTTCTGCTGTAAGTCAGACTCATTTGGCCTACTTTTTCTGGTCTCCATCATCTGTTTAGACTCTAAGTTCTTCGTGTTTCCACAAGACCCAGCAAAAATGGGCAGTTATTAGTTGGCCTGTAGGCACCACCATAATGAACACGATTAATAATGGTTGATGCATTATCCAAAAGATATCAATCAGTGGAAGGAACTCGGAGAGGAGCAGCAAAAGTAATTAACAGCCTCAAGATACGATCTTAACAGCAAATACCTATATTTAAGGTAATGATAAAACTAGTTCAAACCCATCATTGCAGGGTAATTAAGAATTAAGGTTGCAACTGGAACATATGTCTTCACACCTCTTATTTCCTTACTGCACAAGAACAAGATGACATTTACAATGAAAGATTAATAGAATTCAACATTTCGCTTGGCGCCGTGTGGGATACAATGGCAGGCAGGTCACACGTAGGATGGTTCTCAAGAGCTACCCCTAGGAGCTTCTGATAGCTGAGCGGAAGATGAGAACAGGGTGCTTGAGTCCACACAAGCAATGATTAACCAATTAAAAGTAAGCACTAATAAAGAAGGACAGAATACAGGGTAAAAACAGAAGTAGAGGGATGCAGTTAAGAAGAAAGAAGAGAATATAAGTTAAGTGAGATGTAAAAGGTAAATATTCTCTTTCTCCCTCAGGCACGGTAAAAGTCTCCTTGCAAGGGGCATTGACAATTAAAGAGAACTAGAAACCCAACAGTACGAGAGTGCTTCTCAAGAAAACCAGTGCACGGATCCCCCAAGAGGCAGCCTTTGCCCAGACCAGCGCAACGGACGTTCCTGAGAATCAGTCAAGCTGCTATGATCAAGACGTGTGAGGTAGTGGGCCAGGCAGACGGCAGTCTACAGAGCAATTTGGAGACGGAAAAAAGCCACTGGCAAGGAAGTAGATTAGATGAAACCAATGAGTCACCTTTTCATCTCTGCCTTACTGCATTCAATGATTAACGCCACAGCTACTCTGTCTGCAGCTCCTCTTATGACAACCTGTGCTTCAAAGACGCAAGCAAGTACATGTGAAGTGAAGACATCTCGCAGAGATATTTAGCTTAATTGACTCTCCCTCTAATACGATTTTCAACTTCTCTTGCGTATACCAGCAAAACAAGTGGGGGAAAAAAAAGCCAAACCAATTTCATATCTAACAAGCCTCTCTCCACACCACTGCACACGCGTGGGACTGGCAGTGCCTTTTGCAGCAGGCCTAGAGCTCAACCGACGTAGGGACTGGCTCTAAGGCTCATCCAATGTCTTGTTTCCACACTGCTCCTCAGGTATCTCATTAGGTTTTACAAGGCAGGGAAACCACTTTTAACTGTAAAAATAAGTATAAAAACTTATACTTTTTACTTATAAAAATAAGTAAAAGAACAGGGCTCCCTGCCTGGTGGCAACGAACCTATGAACATGCATGCTGTCCCTGGTGCTGTCTCCAAGCTCTTCAAGGGGCTATCTCCCTGCCATTAAAATGCCTCAAGTAATAAAGTAGAGAGGTGGACAGAACTTTGCAGCGCCATCTCAAGGCACTGACCCACACGGCCATGGCCACTAAGCCCTGATTTGCAAGGGCTTTCCCTCAGCCAGCATGCCCGGTTTGGATACTGAAGCCCTGGACTGTCCAGTACCTCTCTCCAGCAGAAGTAGGAGAGAGGTCACCACCTCGCGTGGTGCAGGCTTGTCTTGCACAAGTCAAAGCCTTCAGTGCCTTTAAGGCAGCCAACCACCAAGAGACACCACTTACACATGGGGTTTTCAAAACTCCATTTCACTACTGATCATCTTGTGTTTTGACTAAAGCCGAGCTGGATCTCTACAAAACCCAGCATTACTGTGTCTCTCAACATAACCTTAAAGTTCCCCATTGCCGTATCCTTCAACTGACCAGACATTTCTAAAAAAAACAAGTGTGGAACCACTAAAGGCAGACTTCCCACGGACCTCTCACAAGGCTGAGCTACCCAGTGGATTCTCTGACATCTGAGGCATGAGTTCACACCACAACTTTTCTCTGTTATCTTGGCCAAAAAGTCACGGGACTGTTATACCTCTGAAGCCTGCTAACCCTCAGTCAAATACAGCTGAAACAGAGGATTCAGAAGTTATTGGGGGAAATCAAAAGAAAGACGGAATGCCTGCACATTTTATAAGGCTAAACGTTCCTGCCTAACTTTTTATGTCATGCCTTCTAAATGGAAATAAAACCTCCAGCGACTACGCAAACAATGCAGAGAAGAGAGGAAATTCGTTTGAGGGGAAGAAGAACGGGGCACAGAACGGGAGTGGAAGGGAAGCGCGTTCTTCAGGGGGATGTTCCTTTATCAAGCATCCTTATCAAAGGTAATAGGGAAAAATTAATGCATCAGAGGGAGACCTCTCACTACCCAACTGGCTGGCACCCAACGCAAACCCACAATAACCACATCTGGCTTTTGAACACAGTAAAAAGAACACACAAAATGTTTGCTATTTGACAAGTGGCAAGCAGAGCAGCTGCTACACACCCAGAGATAGCGTTTGCCTCTCCTGCCTTACTGACGGGGTTTGAAGAGGTGGCATTCAAATTCAGAAGCACCGTCAAGTTACCGCCATTTATTACGTGAAACAGGAAAAGGATGGAGTTAGAGCAGTGAAGCCTCATTGCCCTCACCCCTTGCACATCTGCCTGCCTACAGCAAGATGGGCTCCAAGTCAAGTTTCTCTAAATCCAGCCTCATGCTGAAGTTTGCATTTCCAGTGGAAATTCAACACACAGGATTTACAATCCGCTGGACAGACGCAGAGGCCTGGAGTAAGGAACACTCTCAAAGTCGGCTAAGATGTTCACTCACTAGAGCCCAGAGTGAAATTCTTCAAGTGCTGGAGACAGATTTTCCTTGGCGACAGGCCACAACTGTCGATCTGGCTTCTAGGAGAGATCAGAATGGCTGCGGATTGCAGCGACTTCAGAGACAAATATAAAACCTTCTTCTGCAACCAACTTTCTTATAATAAACCCATGAAAATGAAAAGCTAAAACATTTCCAGCTGGCTGGAAGCTGTGGAGAGCACAGTGAACTTATTGCATCTGCTGACTCGGGGCTGATTGGAAGTCCCCTGAAACTCTTCAGGGGTGTTTGGACATCCAAGTGCCTAAGTCGCTTCTGCAAGTAAGATGCGGAAGGCTAAATTATTTAGGCGCCTCTCACATTGCAGCAAGGTTATTTATGGAACCGAATTTACATCAGATTTCTAACATATAGCAAAGAGTGAATAAGCGCAAAGTCTAAACTTTAAGGGAAAAAGCAACTGCTGCTTCCTTGTAAAGCCTTAAATATTTGAGTAGCACTGCTAGATCGTTCTTATAAAAAGACTTTCACAAAAAGATTTGAGATGTGACTTGGTTGACTTTATCACGTCATTAAAAGCATTTATGGATTTAGAATTGTCCCAGGATGCAAAGGGAAGTTGCTTTTTAAATTATTGTCTGCTCTAGGATAGTTTCAGTGGCTAGTATGGATTTTCCCCGTAAATCTGAAGCTCTGAAATCAGTCTACAAAACAACAGAATAGCAATTTGGGTTCTCTGGGCTTGATTCTTTTCCTCTTGACCATATAGTAATGAATTTGCTCCCAGTTTTGCTGAGCACAAGGGGAGAATCAGGATCTCTTTGTACAGAGGGATCTTACATTTGAGTCTAGTGTCCTGAACAAGGAGAAATTCTGATGCGCCTAGACAATAGTATTTAAACAGGTTTTATTTTTCATTATAGGGATCTGTATTTGAGACAGAAACTCCTTTACCCAATCACTATATTCCTCTACCATTTTACATTTCATTGTACTAGAAATAATTTCAGTCATTCCCTTAAAGCAACTTAATCCCACATTACTTTGACAATTTTATCTACAGTTGCTCTGTAAGAGCTCAAAGCTACTATTACTGAAATATAATGTCATATTCAGTGACTTAAAAGAGCCAGGGAAGAGGAAGAATGCAACATCCAAAAAGAAGAAACGAAAAATAAAACAAGGGACGACCTCTCTGTGCTGTACCTTCATCCATCCACCCATCCTTCGAGCTCCCTGCTGCTCCCAGGCCTGACAGCTGCAGGCGCAGCCCTACAAGAAGTGCCACTGGTTGAAGGGTCGTGAGACACGGAGTTTGGCTACACAAGACACATCCCAGGATAGGCGAATCGGCAACATCAAAGGAGACTGGGAACTGCCTCGTCTTTGCATGTTATTGCTAAGCCCGATAAACTGGTGATAGGTGGCCTCTGCTCTACTTGGGACAATCAGATGTTGTCCACTATCTGCACAATACTCTGTCTTATCCACACAGCATCACTATTACCCAGAAGAACATCTAGGACTGCCTGTTTTCAACTGAAACTCAACAGGACCAAGCTTCACCCCTTTCTCTTTGCACCATTCAGAATAGTTATTATCTTTAAACTCCATAAAAAGCTGGGACTATCTTCAAAAACAAAGATGAAAATGCCCTGTACAAAGAAGAGTATTTGACAGAGGAGGAAGAATTGTAGAGGGCTACTGTTTAGCTTTCTCCTCACCCAAGCTGAATTCACTTGGCTGCGTTTTGCACTTATGAACCGTACAAACATTTCGCATAACCCAGCCTGCTGCTAACGCACTGGCTCAGAGCGGCTGAACCTCACAGAGCATTTTTAAGGCATTTCATTCTTCAAAAAGCCACAGCTTTCCTCTTCAAAATCCCTGCATTCATGTCTTCGTGCTTGGAAAAAGACCAAAGCCTCCACACTTCCTTATGCCCAGGAGGTTGGGAGCACATTGCGTATTGCAGTCAATAAAGTGCCAAGAAGCTAATGAAGATAAAAGTGTCAACACATAGCAATGATAACACACACCTTTCCCGGGTAGCTATTCCGACCATTTTGCAAACCGACCTGGCAGTTAATCACACGCCCAAGTATGAAACATGAACGTGCGGCATCGTTATTAACAACCTTATTGCTGCTTTGCAGAAGTGTCATCGGATGACAGATTGCACTGCACATCAATTGGATTCAGAGAACTTCTCAAACCATTACGGGTTAAAAGCGGCTCCAGCATGAAACAGAGTCACAGTGGTAAGGAGATCATCGATACAAGGGATTATGCAGATTTAAGAAATACCCTCGGCACCCGAAAGTTTTCAGAATGCAAACTACGTCAACCCTGAAAACAAG
This sequence comes from Apteryx mantelli, assembly GCF_036417845.1. NCBI lineage: Eukaryota > Metazoa > Chordata > Aves > Apterygiformes > Apterygidae > Apteryx > Apteryx mantelli. The sequence continues at coordinate 86,257,121 of NC_089982.1, read as the reverse complement.
AGGCACTGCATCATGATGGCAGGAGGGACAAAGCCAGGGGGGTTTAACAGACAAAAAAAGATTGTTTTAATAGGAGAGAAGCATCAGTCATTGAGTCTTACTTCATTCAGACTTTCTATCCAACCCATCCATCTTCGGTGCCAAGAGATGACAGGACCACCTCACTTTTCCCCCCCAGCCTAGTATATCAATAATGCCCATTTCTACCCCTAACAAATGACTCACTAGAATGGCGCTTTTCCCTAAATTGGCTTGCCAAGCCCTACAAATGCCTCAGTACCTGCTATGGTCAACTGGGCTATAATGGGGCCCCTCGAGAGGTGGGCACCGATGGGTGGAGCCTTTCCCAATCATCTTCCTCAGCAGCCACTTTGTCATTCATGGCTGGGGACCATCTGCGGAAGAGGGGACGGCGGAGGGGGAGGAGAGTGGGAGACCGGTGGAAACCTCCCCCCGCACACGCACACCCCTCCCCACACAACCCCGAATGCAAATTCCTTCGCCCTCGCCAAACGCTTCTCTGGGCTTTATCTGCGAACAAAAGTGGCCCAGGCAGGCGGGCTCTGCATCAGTGCTCTCTCTGTTAGCAACACCTGCTTGGTGTCAGCTGGGAGGGTTGCGGAGGTGTCTTTTTGCCATGTCTACAGAAGCCAACCACAGCACAATGGCCCCCATCGCCTAGGGTCACTCGCGGCTTTCTTTCGCTCCCCCGTGCCACCAGCCCTTTTCACCTCCACCATCTCGAGGACCCCAGAGGGCTAAAGAAGGAGGTGGCTTCGAGCGCGGGGAGGAGGGGGAGCGCCTTGTGGGGGGGAAATATAGGTCTCTGGCGTAAATCGCCGACGCCGTTTCCCCTCCTCTCCCTTTCCTTAAGACCTGATGGTCTTCAGTCACACATCTTAAAAGAAAAACAAAAAACAAAAACACAAAGACTTACTTGTCTCAAGTCGATGAAGGCCAACTGCAGCGTGTCCCCTTGGAACCCAGGCACTGGGCCGGATCTGGCAAACTCTGTGGGAAAGAAAAGAGGATAAAAAGCGCCTTTAACTAACCATGGACAGGGAGATTGGCAGACGGATGACAGGGAAGACAAGAGAGGCTGGGGGAGAGGAGGACCGCACTTCTAAGGAGTCATGTCTCCCTCCCTTCAGCTTCTTTGTTCGCCCTTCAAAATTCGTGTCATCAAAACACCATTAATTCCACCGTCCTGACAGCAAGGAAACTGTACTAATTCGACCTGAAATTTATTCCCATGAGCCGTACTGGGCTTCAGAGTATTTGTTTTGTGAATGGACAAACAACTTGCCGAGAAGAAAGGGGGGGATGGGGGTGGAAAAGTTTTTCCTCTCAACACAATAAAATCTTCAGCTGTGAAACTCTTTTCAGTTCCGAAAGCTATTTATATTTTAGGGCGCTGAAGGAATTTTCTAATTTCACGCCTGTCACCAGGCTCCATAAGCATTCATCAAAAAAATATGCCCAGCCGCATCATTAATTATGCGGCAGCAGATTATTTGCATTATCTGGTATGGCGCATTATTGCCAGTATACGGTCACCCCAATGGGAAGAATCGCCTCCATTATGCGGCGTATTTATTTATTTTGGATGAAGACATCTGACAACTGAATAACGTTGGCTTCTAAAGCGAAGAGAATATTTAAGGCCACATTTACCTCCTCCTAGTGTAATCTGGCCACAAAATCATACTTAAGTCATTTATTTTTCTTCTAATTTATTATTTAAACCAAGTCTAAAACCACCAAGGGGGACTCTTACAAATTCATGTTAGAAGACCCTAGCTCTTCCACGTCATTAACAGCTTTTACGTGGTAACGTTCATAAAGCCAATGACTGCGTGTATTCAGGTGTGTGTTTTGAAGATATCTCTGAGGTTGGTTTTGCCCAACTTCACTATATTTTTGCCGTCTTTAGCGACAGAAATAATGGCTTCATCTCTGCCCTCAGTGCAACTTCTCATGACCAAGCAGACCTAGTTTGTAAAGCCACCAAAGTTGCTGTACAGAGCAAGCTGCACTCTAGAACGGAGAGTTTCCATGAGCCGCAACTTAGCGTAACTGTAGAAAGGAAGAAGTGAGGGAAAAATATACACCAAGGAACACATTTTTAAGTTAAAGAATGCCAGGGCCCTTATTGCCCCACTATTGTGGTATTTTCCATACAGGAACCCTCAAAACATCTCCTGCAGCTCCACAACGCTCAGGAAGAAGGAAGGCTCTGCAACAAGAAAGGTGGATTTTGCCTTCTCTCTTCATGACTGCGCAAAGATACTAAGAGACAAAGCCTGTCCTTTCCTTAAACCCTAAGTAGAGTCACCTCACGCCAGATGGTCTTCTCCTTGAATGCTTCTCCTTCCAATAGTTATCTCATTTTCAAACAAATGCCAAGAAAGAAGGAAAAAAGTCATTGAAAAGCCCTATTTTTAAAGATGTCCTATAGTAGCCCAGTCATATGAGCAGTCCCCATAGCTCTTCTGAGAGCAGACCAACAAATGAGACAGACAGGGTTCAGCCCTGTTCCTTGACTGCCTGCTTTCTGGAAGCCAGACAGAGATTATTTGTTGGTTTTCTTGCTCCAACTTTCATTAAAATCTTGGGTTGGAGAACATCCTTCAATACAGACACAGGTACCTCCAGGGACACAGTGGCCAGTTTCAGACATCCCCAGTTCTACTTCTTAATAATTTCAGATGCCAGAAGCGCTCTAAGATTGAAACGATCACTCATCTTTGTACTGATCGCTCAAGTGATTCTGCTGCAGGACAATGAGACGAGAGAGAGTTTCTCTTTGCAAAGTTAAAGCAAATCAATTTTGTTACAAAATCTAGACATACTGATGAACAAATATGGCTTTAAAACCATTATTTTTATCCAATCCTACTACTAGAAACAGATAATAAACAAGAAAATGTATATACATGAGTGCCAACATTTAGACTTTGAAAAGGCAAAAGCCCTTGACAGAGCTTCAACATAAGTCTGAAAGACAGGTGGAACCATCCACAGTTGGATGTACGGACTTTTTGTCACTTTTGCCCAAAACATGATTGAACAGAGAAAGGAGCCACTCAGCTTCCAGCCAGTTTCACTGACCAGTGCTGCAACGTTTAGGCTGCAAGTACTCCACGGTGATTTACATTTAAGCTCAAAGCTGTTTTAATTAATTCTAACTATACAGTCATTTTAATGTACGTTTGCTATAAAACTTGATTGTAATTTGCTGAGGCAGAACACACACACAAGGGAGGACTAACACACAAGCTTTCTGACTCTGACCTGCAAGGGATAAATCATCTTCATGTATTTGTTATATGCTCTCCATCTCATCTGGAAAAATTATCCCAAAAGCCACATCAGTCCTAAAACACCCCTACTTTGAAAAAGCACGTACCTGAAAATCTAAAAAAAAAAACCTTTTAGATGTGAGAAATAGCTTTCTAGCTTCTGCTCGTGAGATGAAGCCACCAAGGGCTGGTTGATGCCGCAGACTTCACTGGGTTGAGGTACGTAACAAAGGACTGCCTGACTGCTATGTCCCACGCTCCACGGATGGGGTCACGTCATGTTACTAATTACATTTGAAACAACATTGGAAAACAAAAATCCTAAAAGGATTCCATCAAAAACAACCTTCTATTTTAGATTGAAGGGCTTAACAGCTGCTAGAAATCCATATAGAAGCACACATGGAGTTGTGAAATTTAAGATTTTCCCAAAGACATGAATTTCAAATACTCACTGAGTGGATCTTGAATGTTTTCACAAGACTTGTGAATATATCGCTATTGTCATCGGTCATCCATAAACCAAGATGGATTTAATGCCAAGACATGGTTGCTCACCTTTAGCTGTCTCCTGCTAAGCAACCATATGGGAGTAACGGGAGTAACACTGCACTTTCACACTGCACATTACTACAGCGGTAGCATACTGAACATGCTCTTTATGAACCAAGATCTGCTCAAACGGTAACACTCATGAAAGAAAGGACTGGGGCCTCTCCCACCTTAGCAATGCACTTGACATCCAAGAAGTGAAACGGCACGTGAGATCATATTATTTGTATCACTGGAGAAATGAGATCAAGAATACAGCTCACATACTAGAAGAAAGCTGCTGCAGCAATTGCCTGTAGGGAGCCAGGAGAAGACTGAATGCAATGCTTCACCCCACGGTTGTTATAAAAATAGTCGTACCTTCTGTAATCGTAGGTCACATTTTACATACCAATGCCACAAACTTATTTTGGAAGGAGAAACGAATGAAGTCTTAAAGAAAGAAAGAAAGAACAGAACGGAGCTTTAAAGGAAGGACACAGCCAGTTCTTCTTGGTTTTAATCTCTTCAACCAGATTTCAGGATAAATTTCTCAGAACAACCGAGCACAGTGCTGGCCTCAGTACTGTCGGATTCGTTCATTGTACTTTCTCCACCACCACGGCAAGTGGCAAACATAGCAAGCCACCTACAGTACAGCCCCTTGAGCAGAAAATCACAAGAGAATAGAGCAGATCAGTATGCGGCTGTTTGTACAAAGCATTTAGCCAGGCTAAAGGTTTGAGAGACTTGTGTTCAGGCCAAAAAAGTAATGTCTTTGCAAGGTCTACAGGCTTGGGCCACCCAGGGCAGGTCACAGAGGGACTCTAACCTCTCTTCCAAAACATTTCAGCAATGAAAGAATCAAGGAACAGGAACCGTTAAGCCCTTTACAATGAACAAAGAATAAAGAGTTCAAACAAACACGAGAGAAAAGGCGTCCACTGTAAATTAATTATACAGAATTGGAGAATCTCTTTTTACATACCGTACACAGTTACACAGACAGGGACAGAGAGTGTCTTACATATACTGCGTGGTTAAAACACACATAGCTGGCTACTTTATTCCTCAAAAACATCATTCTGAGGGTAACATTTAGTCTAATTTATGTGACAGCGCCAGAACATAGGATGGCAGACCTGCATGATCCAGAGGCTACCATAGCTCCTGTTCATGAGAACGTGGACAACACGCTTGTGATCACGTTGCTCACGCACAAGGCAGCTATCCCAAACCTCCAACAACTGAACCTCCACACCACATTGCTCCAGCCGTGGACACACTCATCTCCACCTAGGCACACCCTTGTATGCCTCCTGTCGGGATTACAGGAGAGCAAGCCCAAGAGACATTTCTGGGCTAAACACAAGACTTCGTGGTTAGAGCCCAGGTCTTGTATCTGGGGAAACAATGACCTCGTATTCATTAATGAAAACAAGGTGGCATGACTCACAGTTGTCTTCCTTAGACAAGCTCTCAGAAGACTATCTTAGAAAAGCCAAGTGACAGGATCCCTTACAGCTCACCCAGAAAGGCAAAAATCACCCCTTGAGAAAACTCAAGCTGAAGAACAAATTTCTGCATGGAATCTGGAGAAGATCACAAGGAAAAAAAGGTGAGAAATGATGGGTGGGAATTTGGGCAAGACAAACAGAGAAAAAGTCCTTTGGGGAGAAGTTCTACTATTCTCTTCCCAATTTCTATATTGAGCTTATACTTCACCCATGTCATTTCCAGGCCAAATTATCAAAGTTCATCCCCATCTGTGGATTTCCTGAAAACTGCAGGAAGAGGGAGGAATTATCCAAAATATACCGAACTAGGTCAGATTAACAAAAAAAAAGTCCCTGCCTGTCATTTGTTCCTCTCATGGAACAAAGACGAGCCTGGAATCCTGTTAGTTTGCAGCGACAAGTGGTCCACAGGGATGTCCTGGACTTCAGGCACTGACTGGGCTGGAGGGCATCCACAGCATCAGAGAGGAACTCCTCACAGCTTGACCACCAGATGTTTTAAAGTAGAAGAAAAGGGAACTCTTCAGATGAAATCGCAAGAGTTGTGAGCCAGGAAAATTGGTATCTGCCAATTTGTAGAACAGGGCTGCAGAATCAAGTTACGGATCTACACAGGTTCCCAAACCCATAACCCAAGATGCATGATGAAAGTCTTTGGGCAGATACGAAACTCTCAGCTCCAAAGAAATACTAATACAAGGAAAAGTGGAACGAGCAACTCTCAGCACTACCTTATCAAGCTGAAAAGGTTCACAAATACCAATAGGGTGTGTCTATGTCGGGTGGGGAAGGGAAGGTTGGTGAGCAGCTAGGGAACTGTTTAGTTAAACAGCAAGCTCTGAAAACTGCCTAAACTAAAGGAGTTAAGCATAGATTGGTCTTGAAACTGAAAAAGTCACCTTACAGAATGACATGGGGCAAATAATCAGAGGAGACCAACTAATAAAACTCTGATCTCTCTTTACTATATAAAGCAAAACTGAAAACATCTTATCTAGTTTAGACCATGAGAAGATTAAAATCTAGGTGTGTTATATAAACGAGCTCTCATTTCATTATTAGTTTCTTTCCATTGCTTTTCACTTGCTGAGAAGAGGAAGTGAAAGACGAGGATTTTCAGGAATCCAACTCCACTTTCAAAGCCTCGTTTAAATAGGTGTGGACGGAGGCGTCTCCTCTTCCTAAAGTGAGTTGCAAAGGAATGTAGAGATGGGTTAATATCAGATGAGCGTCCTGGTAACAAAGGAGAGCACAACAAGGTGTTGGAGATGGGGGATATCCCAAATGTCGTAGCAGACAGCACAAGTTAGAGAGACAAGAGGACAGGGGAGTCTGAGCAGAGGCTGAGATGATCTAGTGGTTCTAGCAATAGGTTTACAAAGGAGATGGAAGAGAAGGAAAACTTGTACACAAATACAAAAGCTAAAACGCTGAACAACATCTCAACAAAAAGGACGCTTTTTTTAATAGCTCACTGATGGAGAGTCATGCGCTTCTCCTGCATATTTATATGCACTAATTCACCAGGAATCACTTTCATCGCCATTGCGAGTACTCCGCAACCTCGAAGAAAGGTCGTCTGAGGAAAATGCAGGCAGCGCTAAAGACATTAATGATATACCCTGGGGAGCTAATTCACAGAGAAATAAGGGAGGATAAATCTAAGTGTAGGAAAGCAGCACAGCCACTGGCCAGAGGATCTGACTTCCATTCCCTCTGTCACGCTGCACACCAATAATTTAACCTTCCCATTCCGGAAAGCACGTACTGCAGCGCTTCGAGAACAGCTCTGCTGTCGATACAAATCACTTCACTCGATCTAATAGCACGAAAATGCAAAGTTTTGCTTCCTAACAAGGGCTAAGTTTCGACAGGTGAAGAGGCAGGGAAGGAAGGGATCCGCTTCTCTCATCTTCCGAGGGAATTCTGCATTTGCCGCAGGAATTGGGAGCAATGGATAGGCCTGGAAAAAGCACGGGCAACCAGAGGATCTGCAGGTTCCCAAGCATCAGCTGAGCCGCTGCGACCGATGGCAGGGCCACCAGAATCTGCCTGCTTTCAACGCAACGTGCGTTCCTTCAACCATCCATGCAGGCACTTCATGCAATAGGCTTATCCTTGGATTCGGGACAGGCTAGGACACTTCCGGCACCTTCGTGAACGAGCAGCAACTTGTCCGGCTGCCAACGCATCGGATCGGGTTCGGGTACGTGCCTGCACGCTCAAACACACCTGCGTGCTCTTGCCGGCTCGGCTCTGCTCCAGGTGGTCACGTTCCCATACGGGCGACGAACACGCGACCCTGCGGCAGAAAGGCGAGCAGAGGAGCTGGGTTTATTCCTCGCACACGCGATAAAGCGTTACGGAGCGCCCCGAGGAACCGAAATTTAGGCAAGGAAAGGCAGCGGGAGGGACGACGGGCAGCGCCGAACGGCCAGCTTCGCCCGCGCAGGGCCACCGCGGCCCGGCACGTCCAGCGGGCAGCTCTGCGCCCGCTCTCGCAGGCTCGTACAGCAGGATCCTTCCAAGCGGCCGGCGCATCCGTGCTTCTTCCTGGCTGCACCCAGGAGCCGGCTGAGCGAAAAGGCACAGTTTAATGAAATTTTACATCTAATTTTACGGCACTTTTAATTTCTCATAAAGCAGCGGTTAAAAGCCTTCAGAGATTACGGAGCTGCTTATTTTATGATCTGAGTATTGTAAAAACAAGCGGCTTTAACCGCCGCTGGAATCACTTGCGTAGACGTAAAATGCTTTTGCAAGAGCAGCCGCCTTTCTTTTTCCTTTTTTTTCCCCTGTCGTAATCCCCAAATTTGGGTCGTTACATTCGATTCCAGCTACCTCTGAAGTACGTGAGATATGGAAAAAAAAAATACTAGAAACAGGAGGTCCTAAAAAGAGCAGAGCACGCATCTAGGCTAAAAGGCACGTAGCAGTTTAAAAAAAGCACATTAAACGTACTGTTAAATCCTGGGTTATAGAAGCATTCTGGACACGGCAACCAATTCCATTTTAAAAAGCAGACGCCTATTCTTACAGAAGCACCAGCCCTTCTATTTACAGGTTCACAGAAATATTTGTGTTACTTTTTTTTCCCCCTCCAGGGTTGTTTTTTTCTTTTTTTTTTTTTTTTTCCTTTTAAGTCGGCTCAACAGGCTGGAGCCAGAGCTCACTCCTAAATTGAGACGTAATTAGAAGTGTCCTACTGTGTCTTTCTGGACAATTCATTTAACCCTGCACGCCTTATCGCACTTCAGGCTTAAATAAGAGGTGAGCGAATCTCTCTCGCCTGCACATAAAGAGCTAGATAAAGCCAAGCCATAATAAGAAGAGTTGCAAATTTTAACCATATTTTTCCGAATGACTTCTGTCCCTCTGCAGATGTGCCGTCCTTATGTATATATTGCTCATAAAGCTGCGCCAAAACATCTTCCGAGCCCCTTAAACTATTAATGCGCGTCTTGGGGATCAGCTTTTTGCGGGAAAAAGAGCCCGTCGGCCACTACATGCGGGACGGGCCGCGTGCCGTCCGGCCGGGCGCTGTGCCGGCGGCAGAAGCCTCCAGCAACACGATTCCTGCTGCCTTCCCGGTGTTGGGGGGGGGGCGGATAACGCCGTGGGAAATTTTTATTTCTTTGACAATTTTTACAATCTTGCAGCTCAATTCTTCCCTGCCTCTTGCACACCAGAAACGCTGCTGACGTACGCGGGACCGCTCACATGGCCAAGGCACGCAAGATTCGGCTTTTAATGTTTATTTAATTTACTGCTCCTCCTCGGACAGCTTCCTTCGTAAAGGATATAAAAAGAATAGACGGTGTATCCAGGGCTTTGAGCGTGCAAAACGCCATCCAAGAAGCGTTAAGCGCGCGGCTGCGGAGGGCAGAGTTACGGCGCAGGCGAGGGATCCCCCGGCAAGCGTCTCCCGCGCGGCTCTGCGCCCGGCCTCAACTATTTGCAAGTCAAAACCTATTTTAGGAATCCCTGGGTCTGCAGAATTAACTTACCGGCGTCTTCTTTTAGCCCTAAAGCATCACCTTTTCCACCTCTGCAGTTGTTATCCACTGTGCATATAAACACAGTTTCTTATAACGTGTGCTACGCCTATTCCGATCCAGAGTGAACAAACCTACAAACACCCTGTACCATCTTCAAACCACAGCTAATATATGCCTGTAACCTCTTTCATTAATTTGCCTCATCGCTCTCTTAACTAGCTGATACTTTTCGGCATTCACGAAACATTTAAATAAAAGCCTAACAAACTCGGGGACTGAAACTCTGAAGCTCTGTTTCCATTTGACAGAATTCACTGAAGTGCTCCAAAGAGCAATGACATCTTACTTATATAAATAATAAAAGAGTAAAATAATATAAATAATAAATAAACGGTAAGCACTGGCTAAAGCTGCAAAAGTAGGTAAGGCTTTGGGGCCTGGGGAGACGGGAGAGGGCTGGGGGCAAATTCAGGCAGGAGTCAAATACACAACCAGTATAACAGGGACGCTGAGATTTGCACCTGCACTTGCAGGTAATAATAATAATAATAAAACCCTTGCAAACTGAAACGTGTTTTCTGAATACACCAGTCTTGCCAACGGACTGGGTTTTTTTTTGGTTGTTCGTCGCTGTCGTTTCACAGGACGCATTAAAATCGCGACGCGTCGCTTCCCGAGCCATGAACTAAGATAATCCACAGTGCCGGCAAGCCCAGCCGGCGGACAAGCCGGGAAGAGGGAGCGCATCCCTGCTAGCCGAAAAGCACGAGAAGACTCTGCCCGGCTTTCCCGTCCTCGGCGGCAAGCGGCGGGGGCGGACAGCGACGGACGGCAAGGTTACGGCCGCGGCATCCGCCTCCGTCGCCCGGCCGGGTGGAGCGGGTCGCCTGCCCTGCCGCTCGGGTTGGCGGCACCTGCCACTGAACGTCTGAGCGCTCCCGGTTTTGTCTCGCAAAACAATTGCCTCCAGATCCCGGGGAATTTAAGGAATCGTGCTTTTAAAGCCTGTATTAGTCATCCGTTCTACTTAGCACTGGGGGCTTTTAGGGGAGAGATGCTGCTTAGTGACCCAAGTTACTGGCAAGGTGGAAAAACTGCAGGGTTACGGGTCTGTTTGCAGCCCAAAGAAAAAAGACAAAACTCTTATTAATGACGAACGCTTCTTCTTATTCTCAGCAACGCAGACTGGCCCTCTGCGGACCCAGATTGAGAACACGGCTGCTACCAGCGGAGGCAGGACCTGCAGACGGGACACAAACTACACGGCCAGAATTTAAGACGGAAGACGCTTCTGAAAGAGAAATAAGGTATTGCTTGGATTATGACGTACGATATTGCTGCAAATTTTGGATATGATTCATTAAACACGGCTCCTTCGCCCAGTCTACCCAAAGGAGAGAGATGAGACTCAGCGAAAGGACGCGGCCAGCTATTAAAAACCAGCCCCTGCCAATAACCAAAGTCTTAATGGGTGACCTTCCTCAGAAATAAATTTAATCCCTCAGTAGTCACTGCTGATGGGTACCGCTTAACTCAAACGTGATTAGCAAGACTTTTTTTAAAGGGTGGAAGAACATATTTTGATGGAGTCAACCGCCAGATGATGACGAAACAACACAACTAATTTCACTGAATAAATGGAGTTACCAGAGATCGGAACGGATCAAGCTCAACACCTGTTTAGGCTCCGATACCATTGCTGCTGAGGCCAGGGACAATTCTGCTGTGGAGTCTAACCAGGTCAAGGAGCGTTTCTGATGATTCTGCAGTAAACAGGTTTATCATCTTCTCCACTTTTTCCAAGGTCTGTTCCAACCTTCACGGCAACCAGGAAAGCCAAAGAGGCGGGTAGGTGGAATTAACTTTCCAAAACCTTTTCCCTTGCTGCAATTAAAAGGTTTCTTGACCTGTTTATCAACCCAGAAACACAGAAACCGTACGCCTGTATCAAGCTCAGCATTTTCCGTAGACACTGACCCTTTGATATTTTCACAAGTGGCCACAGAACATAATACACCCGGCTTTAAATAGCACGCAGCTAAAAACTGGCGCAGAGGCCAAAACGAGCTCAAAGAAATGGCTGTTTTCTCAGAAAAAGGTGCTGTCCTGCTAAAGCACTAGAATGGCCATTCTCAGGCAGACAGAGGTCCAACAGCAACACATGCCTTGGCGGAAGGCAGCAGCTCCATCCGACTAGCTGCCCAGATTCCAGTAATTTGTGGTTCGGGAACGCCACGACCTCACGGCTGGCCCCTCATCTTCGGAGCTCGCGCAGAGTACGGTTACTAATCCGTCCGACCACTTTTTTTTAAAAAAACCTATTTGCATTTTTGAGCTTCGCAAACGTCCTGCAACCAGGGGTACCTCCACTGACTTACGCAGTGCTCAAGCCTACTAAATCCAGAGGGTTCGGGTGACATTGGAGGGTTTCCTGCTGTACGTCGTGACTGAAGAATTGCACGGTGCTCCTGCTGTTGCCTTTACCGAAAATTTGTCTGCAGTGTGGACATGTGCCTTGAGAAAGACTCGCGAGGGAGGCTCCTGAACACGGGCAATGTTTCAGCCCTGCTTTGAACCAAATTTTAAAAATAAGAAGGAAAAAAAGTGTTCTGTCAGTTTTGATCTATATTTCGTTAACACCTACAGAGAAGCAGGATATTAAGCAACTTCAGTGAGATCTTAGGATTTGTCCCCAGAGTGTATTCAGGTGTTAGCTCGATGAACCAAAATGAGCAGGGTTAAGTGCAGACCATATTTTTGGTACCTACGATGCTCACATGGCACATTTCTAAATAGCTGTAATTATTTTGCTTACAAGGCATCTTACTTTCCGTAAGAGCGACCTAGCAAAAAGGCTACGCTTTGAGAAAAAATTCCCTTCAGCAGATAGAGGAGAGGAACAGCTGAGGTCAGGAGAGGACCAGAACTTCTTAAGATCATAAGCCAGTTATTGTTTTCAGAAACAGACTCAGGGAGACTGATTTTTGTTAGCCCTGCTAAAGTTTTACCCACCCTAATTCTGCCCATTTTTAACATAACCGATCTCAAAAAGCTGGGACTGTCTGGAAAGCATTAATGCGCCGTTTAAGAGGAAAAAGGAAGAGTAACGAGTAAGAGAAACGTGGAAAATGGCTTTGCAGCTTACGTTCGCATTCCTCCACGTCCAGGTTGAACTGCTGCAAGGCCCCCAGCGTCAGCTGCCGCACTTCGGCCTCCAGCAGCAGCTGCATCAGCGACGTGGAGAGGTGCTTGCAGGCTGACATGCACGCGGTCTGCGCCACCTTCCCCTGCAAAACCAAAGAGAGCTCGTTAAGGACGCCGAGCGCGGCGCGCAAGGCGAGCTGCTTCGCGTCCGGACTCTCCAGCCGCCCTCCTCGTTGCATCCCGTCCGCTATCAGACCTTCACGTAGCGCTCTACATTGCGACGACCCTCTCTAAAGGGAATCGCCTCTCAGGACTCCGAATTGCTACCGGCAGAATTAGACCTTGCAAGGTGCAGAGTACCCGGGCGCAGCTCAAATCCAGGCAGACCTCGGGCGTTCGGAGCGCTCGGCGTCTCCCGTTATCGCGTCCTAATCGCAACGCGATTAGCGGCTTTAGCCTCCTCCCGAGCCCTCTCTGATTCCCGGGGATCGAGCAGGGAGGCCCACGGGGAGGAGAGCGCAACGCGTCCGTGCTCGGCGGACGGTGCTGCGCGGGAAGCGCAGCCGGCTGCGCTGCATCCCGGCATCCCGGGCCCCGGCGCAAGCCCTACGCTTCGGCTCTCTCTCTTACCAGAGATTCAGCTAGAGATTGCTCTCTCGCTGGAGAGTCAGTCTTTCTCATACTGCACATTTTTACCGTCCTCCTTGTTAGCGTAAACTACTTTAGCTGCATTTCCAACATCTGTAAGACAAAACGAGGTTACCTGGCTGCTGCCGCAAAGACCTTCGGAAGCTACGGATCAAAACACCGCGTCAAAACGCTTGCTATTTAAACGCCAAGGTTAGAGATCAAGATGAGGTTTAATCTGTTGCTCTTATCTTCACCAAAAAACTTAATAGTTTGCAAGCGTTGCAATGTAATCTTTATCAGCTACTTATAGCCCTTGAAACTTTTATATCTGTCGTGGAAGTAGGAATAGTTATTAGCTTCAGACACTAAGGAAACTTGAGAAAACTGTCAGTAAATAATTTTTTTTTAACACGTTTTCTCTAGGCTACATCAATTACATTTCACTTTGGAGGAACAAATGAGATTCAACCTATAAATCATGAGAACAGTTTGCAGCAAGAGGAGTTGCTCTGGACCAGCCTTCAATTTTCAGGCCGCAAGGCAGGAGGAGGGCAAACACGACGAACGACAGGCTCCATTAGCGTGCTTCAGGTTCTGAACCGTAAAATCGGCAACCGCCCATTTGCAAACGTGACACATGACAAGCTGCAAAAGCAGCACGTCCAAAAGAAGGCACCTTGTCTGGGGAGAGAAATCGTTCTCAACAGATTTCAACGTATAACTAATGCGGACTGAAATACTAACCATCGTTTATCCGAACGGTGGGTATCGTGCATGCAAAATCGACATCTTCCCCAGGCAGCGTATCTGCTCTCAGCACGGATTTTGGCATGTGCCTTTGCAAAGAGACCCCGTTGCACCCCCAGAGCCGGCCCAGCCCTGGGCCGCTGGTTCCGACAGCGTCATCTGCCTTGCGGAATCTTTTAATTATTTCCCAACGGAAAAGGTTTTTACTCCGGGACAAGAATAGCCGCAACGCGCAACCAAGACGGCAGGGGTTTTGCTCATTCAACAGTGAAAAGGAAGAACTGAACTGTCAGATCCGAAGCCCAGGACGTCTCTGAAGAATTATGATGTGCAGAGGAGAACAACGTTAGGGAAACGGGTGACGGCAGGGGGTCGGGAGGGATTGAGGGAGGGGATAAGTTGTCCCAGCTGAAAGTTAGAATCACATTCAAAAACCACTGTTTCCTTAGCAAGGCCATAAGAAGGTCACCGAGACCCAGATCCCGCTCATCTCCCCGGCTAAAGGACCAGCCATTGGGACAGCTGCTGGGAGAAGACAGGAGAGCTGATGAGCACAGACCTAAAGACCAAGACCCTCCATAAGATTTATGGCTTCTCGATCCCCTTGAGATGCCAAGAGGACACAGAGGTGGGAAAGTCCTTTCCATGAGCAAAACTGATCTCCTCACCCTCTAAGTCACTGCCAAGCCTAAGTGATGGGCATCCAAGGGTGCCAGCTTTGCACACAGGAGCTGTAGCTGGTAGCTCTTCTTTTTGTGTCACACGTTCTCTCCGCCTTGAACAGAACTGTGCTTTCTTGCACGTTTTTCCTTTTTGGAAACGGTTTCTGTTCAATCATACCTTACCAGTTACCTAAATGCCATCCAAAAGTGGTGGCGTTTAAGATTTGAGTAATATGCTTCCACATACGATGCGAGTGTGCAACATCTATTATGCCCAAAAAAATGTGTAAACCCCTTGGTATGAGAGTACAGCCTCGCACAAACCCACGGGCCAATGCTGCGCAGAACGACCCGGCTGTCTGCACATACAGCCCTACGATAATATTTCTAGGTAATGGAGTTAACATGACGACAGGCAAGAGATTCATCTGGAGATTACGCTTGCAAACGCACACAAAAGAATTTAACACGCTTTCCTGAAAACAAGAAGCGGCTTATGAGATCTCACCCATTTTTACAAGCCCTTTGCAAAAATGTGTTTAGACCTGGATTGAAGCGGGGATTTTCTTCAGCGCTCCAGCTAAGTATCACAAGTGTCATTACCGCAGCATAGACAGATGAGCCAATGTTTGATCCGTGTAGTAGGAAATGTTCTTACCAGCTCCGCAGAGTTGTTTTGGATCTACAGCAATATTCATCTGCAGCAGTAGGAAACATTTCTCTTTGCATAAAAAACAGAGCCGGGCATTATGGGGAAAGGTGCTTCATCTCCTGCTGCTTCCTGCAGGTCCCAGCCTCCAGAAGCATCCATTCCTCACCTCCAAACAAACAGCCGTACTAAAATTAAGATGAAACATGACAACCACGAAGCTTAGCGGAGCCACGGGTTTTTACATTTCATCATTTACTCGTGCCGCTTTGACACTTCTAGTTATTCCAAACGCTGCTCAGGCCAATTCCTCCTCTCCAAATGCAGTGGTAAGCACACTACTACTTGGACTGTGATTTTTCTTCATTACTCCAAACAGTCACACTTGCAGTTTTTGTTACACCGGGGCAGTTCAGGCGCGTTACTGAACAGCAGGCTCACTCCCGGCACGACAGGGAAGGCACGGAGGAGAAAGGAAGGACACCGCGAAGCCACATGCTGGGCAGCAAAGGAGAAGGGACAGCACGTGTGAAGCCCTCTCTGCCCTCCAAGTTGGCCAGGACCTGCTCCATAATTTCATTCCAGCTTTGGCAGATCAGCTATAGCCTGAGCAGTCCGATGTATATTGCACACTGGGACAGCAGAGTACCCTGGGGCTTATCCACCCCAACCATCTCCCCTTGCTGATGTCCTCAGGCTCCCTTCACTGCCGATAGACGCCGGTCTGGAGACGGTCCTTCTCCAAAATGCTTCTGCCCTTCGGGGAAAAAGGAGTCAACACAGGCAGCCAAAACAGGCTGCCTGAGCTAGTTATATCAGGCTAAAACTGGGCAATGTGAGTGAGAGGGGCCTCTTCTGCATCTACTGTTCTCCTGCTCTCCTTCCTAAAGGACACAGGTACTTACAGATAATTAAAATATGGAGAAGTAAAAGTTGATAGTTGGTACCTACAGAACAAGATCCAGCTGGCCTGAAAATCAGACTGTCCTTTAAGGGCTCGAGCTCTTCCTATAAGATCTCAGAGATCTTTATGGAGGAGCCCAGCACTGTGATCTTCTTCTCACATATGGGACATTGCCGAAACATGGCGATTTGGGGCTCGCCTAAAGCCCGGCTGCAGGATGGGCTCCACAGACACCCGGCAGCAGAGCACCTTGCTCCACAGCCCTCCCTGCACTGGGCTCTCTCAAGGACAATATCAGCCTTTGAGCTCTCCAAACCTATCCAGCCGAAGAGCTGGGCGCGCCTGGCCCGCCGCACCGTCATCGGAGACTTTTCCAGTAGGTTCATCTTATTGGCGGTGCCACACCAGCACCACCATTTTCTGTGAAAAGCGACAGCTCCAGGCTTGGCGTTGAGCTTTGGACTGAGTTAAAGCCATGCTTGAAAAGCTGGTGCTTTGGGGTAGGGGTTATGGGGACGTAAGGTCTTTGCAAGCTGGAATCACTGTCCCACAGCGCTTCCACCAACGTGCTCCACTGAACACAAGCTTTCACTCCAGCAGATGCTGCCAACATCTCTATTTGCAGCTTCGTAGCTGCTTTCCAGCTATCAAGGCCAACTCAGCAGAAGCCTATGTTTCGAGATACACAACTCGAGCCCAAAGGGGACTTCAACCTCTTTACATACTACTTTTCTCCCCCTCCACAGAGTATGGGGAGATCCAGACTTGCAGCTCGTGTTGTGGGTTTGAGTAGGGGGTCACATCCCTCAGAGCCGACCGGACGTTGTTACAACCGCTGGAAGAGGGGGACACAAATCCCCACGGGTGAAATTGAAGAGGAGCACCCTTCCCGCACCCGAGCAAGAGTCGGACCGGCAGCCACGAAGGTGCAGAAGGGGTTACCCACGCTTAAAGCAAGCGTGGCAAACGCGCCTGTGCCGGGGCACGCATTCCTCCGGCCAGCCCGGCCTGCCCGAATGAAGAGTGAATGACAAGCGGCACCGGGAGGGCGTGAAGAAGAGCAAATAATTGAGATGAAACGTCAAGTTAATAACCCGAACGCAGGCAGCGCAGGATGGAAAGGTAATTTAATTATCATGCTTTGACAGCGCAACAGCTTCTCTGCTGAGCCTTCACAGCGAAAGCTTCTTGCAAATTCCAGAAGTGGCACTTTCTGAAATTCTTGGCGAGTATTTTCTACTACGTCTCGTTGCAGAGATGGGAAAGGGAATCCAGCAGAAAAACAAACATGGGAACAGCTTCTGGCAAAGTTCTCCCTGCTCCAGCTTTTTTCAGACAGGATTTGGCTATGTCCAGAACTTTTTTCAGGTGCAAAGCGCGCTGCTTCTTTGAAATCACTGGAGCTGAATCTTTTTACACTAGCTGAGAATTTGACCTTCTATTTCTACTATTCTTAAGGCTTAAACACCCCAAAACCATTTTGTTTTAAACATGAATTGCTCTTTAATCGTAAATTTAAGTATACACAAAACATTTTCGGCCTCACGCATATACTCAGTGCAACAGATGCTCAGCTGCAGCAGCACCTTGCAAGACCACTACGTGCTCCCAAGCAACATCTCCTGCCCAACATCTCCCCCAAAACATACTGCAATATCAGTTTGGTAAGCAGCTATTACTGATAGGAGAAAAATAGCATGAGGACACGGATATATCGGTACTAATAAGCTGCTATTTTAAGTAGAAAAGCTGTTCATATTCACACTTGAGATGGTTTAGGTTGCATTTTGACAGATACCAAGTACCTCCTCATGCCAGAACGTGCCTGTCTTGGGTCGTTGGCACTTATTTACCATCAAATGCACGTAGGTCCACTTCATAGTTTTGGGGTTTTTTTCCACGTTTATTTTTCAGCAGGTCCCAAGAAGCAACGAAGGTAGTGCTGCCAGGTCCTGGGGAAGAAGGGAGTCCCTGTTTTCTACTAAGAGTCCTGCCCACAGGCCTCCGGCATATGCCACGGACTATAACGCTTCCGACCAGCGAAGATCAGACATGGGGATTAACACAGTTTCCACCAGGCCCCACACCACCGCCTCTGCTCAGATCACTGCCTGCATCACCCACATTAGCAATGTCGGGACACATGCCTTGGTGTGAAAATCTTGATGACCAGCGTGGATCAGAGAGGTCATCCCTAGATGTTCCTGCTCCTAGAAAACCCAGCCCCGATGGCGAAATTTTAGAGGGAGCCACAGCTTTCCTGCACGCTCAGCAGGGACAGCTCAGACCATGGTTTAATTACTGTATTTTTTTTAAGCACATGGTGCAGCAGTGGGCACTCCCAAATGCTCTCCCTGTGCCAGCTCCTCACGGATTTGCAGGGTGACATCCTCATCTCTCTCCGCACTCCCTACTGCAGCTGTAAAACCAGCTCAGTAACGGCCTATAGGTATTACAGAAATGCTTTAACCCTCCTAGACACCCCAATACCTCAAGCTCAAGAACAATTTATCTAACATGCAAGATGTGGTTTGGAGAGGAGGACAAACAAGGAATCACGTAACCAAGACTTGAGCTGTCGGAGACAAGGACATAGAAAAAACCCACCTGCAAGTCACCAATAACTCATTTACTAACTTGACAGAAAACTGAAGAGCCTCCAACATTAACGGGCGCTTCCAGGAAAATCTCTACAGTATCAATTGTTTATTCAAGACCTTTGCAAACCTCATAAAAAATTAACTGGATTTGCGTGGGGGAGGACTGCGGTCACGGGTGAAGGTCTACAAAGCACAATGGGCAAGACGCCTGAATGTCTGCCAGCCTGTCCCCGTCGGCTGCAAAGCTCGGGCCGTGACGCCGCTATTCGGTGGTCAGTGCCTGAAATAAAGCAATTCTGTTCCTCCCGAGCATATCGTTAGAGCAAGAGCCGGGGGCTTTGTTTTGAAACCAGAATCATTTCGTGACCGTTTTATTCGGCAATGAATCACTCTGCCCGCGGCCTTAAGCGCAACCTGCTTCAATTTACATTTCGTAATTATTGTTTCTCCTGCACTTGGGCTTTACATGACACCTTTCAAGGCGAAGCAGCCCTCTCCCCCCCCCAGATTTCCTCTGGGTACCTGGGTATAACATCCAGCGAGCTTGTTTGTGGCCATGCCAACGAATGCAATGGAGAAACCAAACCTTCTCTGAAGCTCTTCCAAGGATGCAAGCCAAGGGGCACCCACCGGAGCACAAAGGCACGGGCTACTCTCGGCAGAGCCCGCAAATCCCTGCTGAGTCAATCACGCTTCAGGAAATCAGGCATGAAATCATCTCATTTCATTTGTATTTCATCCTTGGGCAGCAGATTAAACCCTTCGGGTTCCCAGGAGGCCGAACAGCCACCGGTGGGGAAGGTCAGCATGGAAACTGCCGAGCCGGCATCGCTCGCGGTAGCGTATTTGTTTGAAAATAGCAAATATGTTAACAATTAGGGAAGGGAAAAGCTGAAAGGCTGCCTTGTTAATTAAGGAACTTGCTATCAAAGGACTCATTAAAAGCTACTGAAACCAAACGGTTGTTAAAATAAATACCCATTAATCTTAAGGCGCAATCAGGAATATGCTGCTGCTACCTACCTCACTGCAGGGGGAAGAGAGGGGGCTCCTCCGGCACCCACCTCGTGCTCTTAACCCGCGCCGAAAGCGCTGGCAGTCATCCCGGCGGACACCGGCCACCGAGCGGAGGGTCCAGGGAGAGACCCAAGGGTCCCGCTGTGCCGGAGCACCCCGTAACCGAGCCAGGCAGGTACCTGCCCACTGCCTCTCCCAAAGCCACGTGCAACGCAGTAAGCAACCTGCACGCAAGAGTCCTGTTGTAGCACCGAGAACGCTGCCACCGGCTCTCCGAAGAAAGGCAGCCCTTCCATGGAAGCCAAAGCCTGGCAGGTTCCAAAAGGTCTCATTTCTGCTGCCTACAAACAGGACTTTTTTTATTTTATTTTTTTTACCCCATCTTACAACCGTTAACTGAATTCTCTAGCTACCGCCACAACAAAAAACAAAACAAAAACACGAGGCTTGCCGCGGGAGCTGCTTCCTCAAGCGCGCGGCGGATGCTGTGTTATTGCCTCTTGGATCAAACGCGCGCCTTTACACGGATTCAGTGCAGTAACGTGTGCAAGGCAAGAGGTGCCGATATTTTCACGCGGAATTTGCTGACTTTTCCAATTCATAACATACTCCCGATGGAATATTTTGCAGCAAATGGAAATGTGATGCCATAATAAAGAGGAATTGTTCGGCAGGGGAAAAGACCCCTAAGAAAGGACAGAGGAAAGACTAAGTCCCTCTTCCTCTCTGCGAGGGTCCCTTCTTCAAACACCTGCCTGAAAGCCTGCTCGAATGCAGACACCAAACTGTTTTGTTAGTGACTATCTGCCCTTGTATTCTGCCTGCTTTTATTTTTTTATGGGTTGGATTTAAATAATGGCCATTAGACAGCTCCTCATCATGGTAAATATACTGGGAGCTGGGGGGCAGGACCATGTCTAGTGGTTTTTTATTTTCTTTAGAGGTAAACTGAGTTATTTTGAAGAGCTTGGAAAATTTTTGGAATGCCTGAAAAGGCAGATTTTACCCGATGGGGGGATCAGCTCACCCAGGATAAAGCCAAGACCATAAGAAACCATCCATACCTTGTGCCTTTTACCCTACTGAGAACAATCAAAACAGATATTCTTTGTGTGGGCATGGAAAAAAAAAAGTCAAACTTCAGACCCTAAAGTTCTTAAAAAAAAAAACCCAAACCATTATCCAGAAAAATTAACACTTCATGAGCATTCAAAGCAAAGGCACGTTGACTTCCTTCCCAGTTTGAAGAAGTTTACTTAAAAAAAGAAAAACAAACAGCAATCCTGTTATTAACTGTCCATTCTGACGCTCACGTTCAAATTAACTTGCACAACATTAAATGTGCACCATGTCCCGTGAGCTACGGGACGGGAGCGTGCTGCTGACACGGTGGCAAGAGCGATAGCCCGTGCAGGCGTGTGTGCCACTAGCCGCACAGGAGGACGTGGAGCACCAAGCCTGAAAGCCATTTGTGCTCTCATCTCAAAGCGTCTGGACAAAGTACTTTATTTTTATTTTTAAAACAAGCTGTGGATCTGGGCCCGGTATCTTGCAAATTAATACCAGTGTATCCAAGACAAACAGGGCCAGGAGCAACAACTGAAAGTCCTGAACAAAATGGATGGTCAAGAAGAGGGATCAAATCAGCTGAAAAGGAAACAAACTGAGCAGAAAAAGCTTTCCCCAAGCAGAAGCAATTACGAAGAACCATGTAGGGTGTCCGTCCCTCCCAGAGATGCCGCAGTTATTTGGGAGGGGGGAAGACAGAGAAATGAATTGCAATCACTCTCTGCACTTGAGGAACACTATAGGATGGCTGGTTGGTGGCTACCTACCTCCAGCTGCTTCCAGAAACATCCTCCTTTCTCCCGTGTTATATATTTAAAAGAAGAATCGCAGCAAGGGACATTACAGGGATAGACTGGAGTGTTCTTATTACATAATAATCTCTGTACTGATAAAAACACCTTCAAGTAGCGGACTTCTGATCTGGAACCCCCACGAGCTGTGGCATGCTGGAGCTCTCAAGTAGACTGTGAGCTCAGCTGGCTATCGCTGATCATCCCAGCCTCCAAAGCAGCATCAGGCTCCACGGACACATCTCTGGTGGCTCAGAGGTGAGAGCCCGTGTGCGCCTGGGGAAGTGGGCAACAGCCCAAGGAGTTCAGCACAGGATGGAAGTTCCTACCCTTAGACCTGCAGGGCTGGATAACGTGGACCCAACAGCAGAGAGGGCAGGGGCAGTGGAGCTTTCTCCATTGGCATCAGTTTAATACCGACCTTGGAGCACCAAGTGGTTTGAGGGAAATATAAAGGAGGCTTCTGCACCGGTACTTAAAAGTGGTAATATGTTGATCCTGAGAACTGCTGGATATCTCAGCTAAATCAAACCCAGATTAAGTCATGAGAAGGGAAGCAACCATATGGAGTTAAAATACAACAGCGTGAGTGTCAAATCACTGGGAAAAATACAGAGCAGTAAAAAGCCAAGTGTGGAGCCTGGAAGCAGAAGGTGCAAGACACACCTTGAAAACATGAGACTACCCTGGAGTGCCACAGTTTGGAGAAGGAGTCGGAGATAGAAGAGTAGAACGGTAGAAAAGTGCCATCGCCCTTCTGTAGGGTGCTAGGAAATGATCTACTAGAATATCATGTCCCAATGAAAAGGGAAATGGAAACTAGAGTCAGAGAAAAAAGCACAGAAATGACTTAAGGATTGGAAAGCCTGTCCTCTAAGAAAAGGAAAAGCTTTCCGCCTACATGGAGGGCAAAAGCTCAGAGATCCTGTTATTCCAGAAGAAGTTCTCTATCCAAAGAGGAAGCAGATACAATGTGATTTACCTCAGACTCTCGTTTTCAGGATTTCAGCTAAAAATTCCAAGCCAACATTCTTCTTGTTGCTCGGGACAACACGGACTGTCCCACGCCTCTCCACACCCACGCACACCACTGTGCCGTTGAGGACGCAGGACGTGATGTGGTCCCGCAAGGCTCTTCCACACCATGACCATCTCCCTTCCCCAGAGGTGCAATGCCGCGGGAGACCAGAGGCTGCCTCTGGGCTCCCTCATCACACAGGCACTCCAATCATCATGCTTTACTTTGCCACCCATCAACTGTGAACGTTAATGACCTTGGTCTCGCCTCTGTTCGTTAGTATGTGCAAAACTCACTGCGATGCAGAGAGCTTACAACGTCACCTTCCCACCAGCACCAGCCACAGCGTAACTTCCGAGGCAAAAGGGTAGGTCCTCCCAGGGAGGACTTCGATCTGCTCCTCTTGTTCTCTGGACAACATTAACAAGGGGAAGAATTAATACAGATCCTTCTGGACAACACGATGAGGGGAAGCCAAAGAGCTTTCCAACAGGCATGACTTTCAATCATTACCTCTCCAGATTTTGGAGAAAACCAGCCATATACACACAAAAGGCTCGTAAAACCACACAGCCACAGTCTCCAATTTCCTCTGAGGAACATTTAAGGTTTTCTCCTTCCAAACATCATGCACAGAAGGTGGGCGCTCGATGCAGCATAAAGCCATCAGTACAGTTTAAGTGCAAGTCAAACCTGCACAAATAGCAAGAGCTTATTTGTTCACACAATTAACCGGTTTACATTCTTAATGTATTTGCATGCACGATTTTATGATATTAAAATCCATCCCTAGGAGTATTTGCGTCACGTTAGGTATCAGAAGAGAGTAAGTCATTCCCTATAGAAGCCCAGCACCTATTGTGAACAGCAGAGCTGAAATCCACAAACATCCCAAATCCCACCACACAAACCACACCAGTTGCATCGCCCCACTCCACAGCATACTTACAAACCCACTTACTTGCAGACATATGTGTATTTTGCCCACTTTACAACACTAATTCTATTTGCATGGGGAAAGGTTTGTTTTGTGGTATTCTTAATAAACAGAGGAAATCATTTTCCCCCCCAAAATTGTTTGCGTTATGGAAAAAAGGCGAGAGCAGCATTTTCCCAGTTTCCCCAGCTGGTTTCCAGCGGGGAACGGGCTATGGGCTGAGACCCGTCTCCGCATTAGACATGACCTGCCTGGAACGGGAGAGGAAGAGGTGACTAATGTGCGACTTCAGCGACCGGTAAGATTAATGGTCACCTATTGATCTCAGGTGGTGTCAAGCTCCGTATTTGATCTACGGCTCTGTGAAGTCATCCCTAACCACAGAGGCCAGTGTGTTGACTACAGACGTGGAAGAAGCCAGGCAACTGGCCCAAAGCTACAAACTACGCAGTTCAATTTTAGGTGGTTTTGAAATCTGCCAAGGATAAGAAGGAACCTTCTAACCCACAAATGAAGGTTGCGATGAACAGTGTTTGCATTGCAGGGGCTCTGAGCACAGCCAACGCCTGTCGGGGAAACAGGGGCCCTCAAGCCGGATCCCCATCAGGTCTTTCATATTATTTGGCAGTGATAAAGTTTGGGGTTTTCTGGAGCTCACGCTTATGAAAGGAGAAGCAGTGATGACAGACACGTTTCTTTGAGAAACGCACTTCAGAGAGCAAGCACAACTGGTAACTACTGACCAACAGGCAATGACATCACCCTCATGTCAACCCTCCCGTACATGTCCCCAAATCCACTGTCTCTCACGATGCAGGACACAGACAACTGTGCATTCCCGGTTTACTAGGAATGAGACATCACCTCGTGCTCAAGAACATTCACGTTCGAGGGATGGGAGAAAAGCTGGGATCTGCCATGCCAGAAGTGGTCAGATGAATGACAACTTCTGGTTTAAGAGAGTCAATGCTCTACTCAGGGCCGGCCGTGGGCAGCACGCCTCCTCCTCCGACCTGGTAGACTGAATTACTTGGGCTGGGAGTAGGGCAGGTTTTAGCTCCCAGTGGAAGAAGCTACGTTGCCACTAGCAAACCACCGTCTTTAAAAGATACGACCCACCATTTAGGTTCAGCCATACCCTTTTCTGAACTGAACTGAGATTTTTATCTTCCCGCAGCTTCATCCATATAACATAACAGCTTATCACTTGGTTCAAGAAACAGACTTGCATCCTTGCAATATCTTCAGCTTCACCTGAGCAAACCCACAGGAGCAATGCCCTACAGCAGTGCTGACCAGCGCAATTCCAAAGATCCACTCACCTGGAAAACCAACGGCATCTGAAGACCGAAACAGCAGTTGCTACAACCACCCGGGAGGACACCATCCTCGGACTGGGCGACAGCTTTCAAGCTCATGCTAAAGTTCAGTGAAAGCCCATTTTGAAGTAGCTGATTTCCAGCAGTATTTAAAAATTGACGGGGAGTCATTTTCAGAAGCAAACATGGACCGCTTATGTTCTCTTTCAAGCATTATGGGGAAAACATGCTGCCGCAGATACTGCAGCAAGACAAACACAGGGCAAATCCGAACTGCCAGCAGAAGCTTAGCAGCAACCAGACAAATAAAAAGAAAAGAAAAAAAAAAGGCAAATACAGCAATTATCCTCACCACACAAAAAATAAACCAGCCAGACAATTACACTGACCGCTGCAGTCTGATACAAACCCCCACATTCCTATAAAATAGAAAGAACCGTAGCAGTTTGGCTCTGTAGAAGATGCCCCAGGTCAGCAGCTGGAGGCTATTTTGGACGAAGCCGGTGGGAGATGCAAACCCAGAGCAGCACAAAAGTACTCGCATCTTGGGAGATGATGGCCTTAACCAGCTCCCACACACAGATCTGCAAGGGCTTGGCTTTTTTTTTTTTCCCTCCCCAATATCCAAATATCACTTAATTTGTAGGGTCACTGGCTTTATGGCAAGGTTTTCCCACCAGAGACACCAAGGGATCTAGGCCAGCAAGAACGGCATGTACTTGTTTGCAAGCAGCAGTAAAAGCATGAATCAAGGATTTTGCAACCACGTGCAGCCGTGGGATCCAGGATACGCACAGGAACACAAGGTTTTCCCTGGCTTCGGCTGCGCTGTCAGAGTCACCAAATGAACGTTCACTTTTTTTTTTAAGCCTAAGGAAAAATAAATAGAAGGAAGGGCAGGGTGTTGAGAAGGGAAGTACCTTGCAACGCAGCTGCTAAGGCCGACCACGGGACAGTTTCTTTGAAGACTTATGGAGGCCTCTATAAATATACAAGTAGGAAGAGGTGATTTGCAGACAGCCAGGTCAGTGGTTTGCAGCAAAGCTCAAGTTTGGAAGCCGTTAGGCGTGCACAAGGGAAGAACACACAGAAAGAGAGGATTGCGAGATCTGTGCCATCTTCCTTAGGTGGGACACGGTCCACCGTACAAATCCATGGCGAGATATTGTTAATTAATCGCTCTGTAAAGGTCGATGGCACGGGAACAGTTGTGGGCAGCGCCTGGCCCACCCCAAATCAGCAGCCCCCGTAGTAGAGCGTCCAGCCGCTGCCTGGTCTCCTAGAGATGCTGCAGAAACGCGAGCAAGGAGCTTCGCCCTGGACCATCACTCAAATTTGCTGCCTTCCGCTTTCTTGGGGCGACCCTCTTTTTAAGCAATAACCGGGAACCAAAGCAAGGTCCCAATGGACCTGCTCTACCTGCTTTCCCAAGGCTCAGCACAGCGCGGGGCCAGCGCCCGCGCAGGCGCCCTGCCACGAGGAGCGCGGGGATGCGTGGCGTTAGATGGGCAGCGGCTCCCAAAATCCCAAACCCTGCCTCGACCCGGTCCGAGGAGGGCGACGTGCTGCCCGTGCCCGTAGGGCGAGACTTTCCGAAACGCCTGACGCAAACCAGAGCTGCGGCCCCGCGATTATCAGAGAGCCCGGCTCCGAAACTGGAACAAACGCGAGGAAGAAGGGGGAAAAAAAAAAAGAAAAAAGAAAAAAAAGATATATTTCATCCTCCTCTTTTGTGGCTTTTATTTTCTTTTGTCTTCGCTTTGGGAATAACATTCTTTCCATTGGGAAGAGTCTGATTTTCCATTAAATACAAAGCAGCTGCCATTTTGGAAACAAAAAGTTGATTAAACACAGATTTTTATTTTTTTTTTTTCCTCCCCCCGCAACGTGTAAAGAGCTAGAACCGCACTTATTCCTGCTGATTTGCCAGGGCCGAGCATCTGCCGGTTACGGCAGCAGGAAGGCTTAAAAAGAGAGCGCGCGCCGGATCCCATCTTCACTGTACAGCTCGGGCATTTATAAATAAAAGGCGAAAGAGGCCCAGGGCCGGAGGAAGGCATGCCGCGCTCATCCTCGCCGTGGGCCCTTCGGAAACGCCGGCGCCAACCGCTCCTCTTGCTTTGACGCCGCCTTTGCGCCCGCTTCCCTTTGCCGAGACGCCTAAGGGACGGGTCGACGCGTCGCTGCGACGTACGGCCGCCCGGCGGGAGCGGCATTAATACGTGACTTAAGGCCCAGATGTTGAACAGACTGGGGAAAAAACAAAAAAAAAAAAGGACGAGCTCGCGACACCGAAACACTCGACTTCCAATCCTTAAACCATCAGCTCCAACTCAATTTTCCAAGCGGGGCAATCGGAGCCGGTTACCGAGGAACGGCAACCGATGCACGAGGCGTACGAAACTTCAGCTCGTTTCACGTCTTTCCGAGAACTAAATATTTAAGTTTCAGTTTTAAACGCTTAGAAATGACACTTGAAAAACAGAGAAAAGAGAGAAAACAGAAGAAATAAGCATTACCGTCACCTTGTTTTTTTGCTAACACACTGGGTTCCCCTTATTTACGGCCGTGCAAGGAACACAGGGAAGAAAGACCATGCCAATCTTGAGCAAGCCATAAGGGCCTGCGTTTTTAAATGCTTTGCTTGCCCTCTCTTGCTGTTATTTCTAACCTAGGCTGCACGATCTAGGGAGAACATATCTGTATCTAATAGCACCGACCCTTACGACGCGCACTTAATATGTCTGTAATTGCAGCCGTTTCAACCGCACCAACCTACTTGAGCACTCGCTCGCGCCCACGCTATCGACTCCAAAAAATCAGCACAAATTCTCAATAATTCTTACAAGACTTCACGTTTCCAGGGCGTGAAATAAGAGGAAAGCAGATAATTGCAAAGTCTATCGTTTCGCTTAAATCTGAGCCTGAAGGGGGAAAAATCTATATATACTTTAACTTCTCCGAGGGCGCTCGGAAGGTGCAGACTGGGGCTCGGGTGCAGGGAACGGCAGGCACGTTTCAATCCTTTATGCCGCGGACGGATTCCCGACTGCCAAATTCCCCGCACCGCGCATCTGATTCTCCGCGTACGTACGCGCGTGCAAAAGGAAGCATAAAACAGCTTTATAAATCTAAGTTTGCAAAATAAAATCACAGCCAAACGTGCCAGGGGGGGGGACTCCGCAAAGGGAAGCAATACCTAGGGAAGCGTGCACACCTGGATTTAAAGGATTTATGGGACCAGGCAATTTTAGCTTCAATTAATTTGCGGAGTGCTGAAAAGCATACAAGAAACCACGTAATTCCAAGATAACTCGGCTTACCGGGATCCTAGTTAACTAGCGCTGCCCGGGTTAAGCAGACATCAGCCTTCTCGCCAGCCGACAAAGTCAAATCTACCGTATCCGAACGCTTTGCTCCTTCCTTTAAGGCAACCGTCGGCTCCTTCGTTTTCGCGCAGGTATTTTGGATTTCGGAGACGCTCGAGGAGAGCAGCAAGGTAACGGGCAGCCGCCAAGCCACGCCAAGGCGCATGCAAGCGCCGCGCCGGGCACGGGCTCTCACAGACGCAGCTCACGGCCCCGCGCGTGCCCCAGGCGACCCGCTTTTCGGGGAGGCTCTGGGTCCGCAGCATCGAGAAGGAGCTTCTAGGAAGAGCCCCGAGCAGGTGCCGCCGGACGCTTCCGATCCAAGCTACGAGTTCCCCTTTGTGCCGCTTATTTTGCGCTATGGAGTTGGGGGGTTTTAAATCTCTCCTTCAAAGCGGGCGTCGCGATTTCGCGATGTGTTTTCGCCCGTTAGCTCGAGCTACCCAGAGAAGGAAAAATTAAGAGGGGTTAAAAGGCAAATTTGCATCCGTTGCGGTTAAAAACCGAACCGGCCAAGAGCGGCCGAGCAAAGCCCCGCCACGTAAAGGGACGACGCCACTCCTGACCCTTGCCAGGGGACCGCCAGGTATTATTTTTCATCGATATACCTTAATGAAACGAATGCACCCCTCTCCGTAGGAAGCCGACTCCATAGCTGTCTAGGCACTGGATTCAATTAAAGGAATAAATGCATCTGGCTCCTATATCGTCAACGCCTTGCGAAAGCCAGGGGCTAAGCGACTTTTTGCCTCGGCCTCCGGGTAGATCCCCGGGATGCCACGCCGGATGCACGCAGATGCACGCTCATCCCGGCGCCGTTGCAGGCATTGCATGGGGAGCACCGGCGCGCGGCTGCAAGGCAAAGCCCGGAGCCGAGGCGGCCGCCGCATCCCGGGACCGGGCGTCTCGGTGCGCCGACGGGAGAACCGACGCAGCTCGGTGCACTTGGCGCCCCGTGCCGGGGAAGGCTGTCACTTTGCAAGCGTCCGCGGCAGCGAGCAGAGGCGCCCGCTGAACCAGAAGGCAGGTCCCGAAGGTCCGCGGTGCTTTCCCGGCCCTAAGGCAAAGAGGGGCATCGTACCGCCGAGAGCCGGCGCTACCCACGGGGAAAAAAATATATATATTCGGAGAACACAGGGGCGCACGGAGGGGGGGGGGTGAAAGGGGCTCGTTACGTGCAGCAATTTAACGCCCCTGCTTGGGAGGACGCGGGGGGCAGAGCAGGTCTCCCCGCCTGCAAGGAAACCCCTTGCGCCCTCCTCCTCTTTCTTTCCTCTGTCTCAAAAGCCGAAAGGCCAAATTAACATCCAACAGGGAATACCTGCCCACCCTCCTTTCGGAGGAGCGGGACCTCCTCTTCTGGTTCAACGCGCCCTGTCCCGCGCGAGCTGCGAGCAGAGCACGGCGAAGGCGCGCGGCCCGCAGCCGGGTACTCACCGACATGGTCGAGTGGGCGTCTACGTCCCCCTACGGAGGGCAACACAGGCAGTTTTGAGTCAAAGGCGGCAGAGAGCGCGCGGCGCGCGGCCGTCGCGGCCCGCGGAGGCTCGTCTCCGCGCAAGGAACGCGCCGGAGCGCTGCCGCCACCGGCAGGGTAATAAAAGAGCGGGATACCCCTCGCACCAAGGAGGAAATCATCGGACAAAGTACCCCGAGACCGGTTTTACTCCTGGCCTCGATATTAGGCGTGCTCTGCAACCTTGGGCAAACCAACAGCCGCGTGCCTCAGTTTTCCCCACCTGTAAAATAGGTGCAAGCAGCTGCCGAACCTCCCCGAGAGGCAGCAGGGATTGAGTCACACGTGGCTGCAAAACTTGCTGAGCTCCTTCAAGGGCAAGAGAATCTCGTTTAAGCACGGACTGGACTTACTCGCATCTAAAGAACATGGTTTTCGGTGCTCAGACTCTGTTTTCACGCCGGTTATTTGCCATCGGGGTTAAACAAACGTGTGCCCCTTCCCATGCCGTCAAGGCTGTGGTTTGTACAAAGCTCAGACTTGCAGTGCGTTTTACTTCCACACACAGTTTCTTTCGTTTTAACGCGTTACGGAGGGAGTCAGCGTTTAAAGAAAAAACGCAGGTAACCGCTCTCTCTAAAAGGAAAAGAAACGCTTTTAAAGCGCTCTCTACCAACGCGCGAGCCGCTGGGGCCGACGCGTTTCTTTGCAGCAGCAAAGAGACGCCAATAACGGTGAACAAGGCAAAATGTTCCAGGGCAAGGAATCCGCAGCATTTGCACAGTTCCAGCTGAAATCTGCGCCTGCCATCTGGCAAAAATAAGCACAAAAGGGGGGGGGGGGAAAAAACCACCACCCTCTTTGCAAACAGTTCACGCCGAAGCGCCGGGGACCGCGGAGGTTAGGGTTTGTCCGATGGCTGAAGGATTGCTTCCCCATCCCGGGTCACCGTCACCTCTTGACCTTCCCTGATTACCTTCTGAAGGAGGTTATCGAGATACAAGCCTCGCAGAGGATTAAAGGAAACTCAAAATCAAAACACAAGCCCGCCCCTTCCCTCCCCGCGCGGGCTGCCCGGCCCCCGGCCCCCCGCCCGGGAAAACATCCTTGCTTTGTTAACCCGACGGCGCGCTCGAGGTGTTGACACAAACCCTCCGTCTCCGCAAAGCGTAATGTCAACAAATCAGCCTGTTTGGAGTAGCCCTGTCAATGGGATTTACATTAACTTGTCTAACGAGAAATAGAAACAACAATCAGCCGTCAAAGACGAAAGGCTTTTTCGGTCAACGCTTGCAAAAGCGCGATGTCGAAAATGTGAATTTGGGAGGCCCCTCTGCTTGCCGAAAAGCAGCAAATCACCTTTAAAAGAGGGGAAAGAAAAAAAAAAAGGGGGGGGGAGAAATAGGCGTATTTTCTCGTGTATTAATAAGTGCGGCGGCAACAGCAGCCACCTCGCACTGCTTAATTCAGCCTCGAAGCCAAACGTTATTTCTGCTCTTATTTCCAGCAGCAGCTCGTTTGCTTTGCGATGTCCGGAGCGCTCAGAGGACCAGTTTGGACCCGCGGCTAGAAACCACTGCAAAAAGTTCCCGCAGCCCCGGCAGCGGGGACTCAAGCCGAGTCACGGCCCGCGTTTCGGCGGCGGCAGGACTCGGGTCTCGGCTCTGTTACGGGCCGGCGCTTTCCGTCGTCGCGTTTTTCCGTGGGCGCCGACGTGCCCGGGCCGAGTCTCTGCGACGGGCGGGCAAGCGAAGGGCTTTTCTCGCTGTAATCGCTGCCGTGAGAAAAGGCGGGCAAAGGCAGCTCGCCCTGCTGCTACTTACTCACGTCCTGAGACCGCCGCGCTTTTCTTCAAAGGAAAAAAAAACAGGAAAAAAAAAACCCTCCCACGAGTTCAAACACCGGGAGAAAGCTCGGGACATTTTTTTAATTGCACGAATTCAGCAAACATGAAGGTCCCCAGTCATCAGCTCTGGCAGACAGCGTCGTTTCCTTGCCTTTCTCAGCAAGCTGCTAGTACTCGTATATCCTCTTCTCCTTGCAATTCATCCCTTTTGGGAGATGGTGTCTTCCTCCTCCAACTCCTCTCACTCTTTTCCTTTCGCGAATGAAGCATGTCCCACATATCTGGTGCTTTTCCAAAGAGCTCTTTCACTTCTCTGCGCTGCTCTGGAGGGCTGAGGGCTTTCACAAGCCTTACCTCCTACAATTCCTCTAGAGAAATCATCGAAATCTGAATTTGTTTCTAAATAACCCACCGGAAAAAGGCCCTTGAGCCTTGCAAGAACAAATCAGCAGAGCGACCAAGGGAGTTGGTGACGTTCCTATATGGTCTGATTGCCCGCACTCATCCTCACTTCACGTTGCCTGCAGGGTAGGTAGGAACCTGCAAGCAGCTTGGAACGAAGGCGGCTTCATAATGTTCCTTGAAAGAAAGTGGCTCTGATATACATATATATATCTCAAAAAAAACCCAAAAACCCAGACCTACCTCCCCTACGAACCATCTAAGCTAGATCTACAGCTGCACAAATCGGGTTGTAGGATCTGAAGAACTGATCTGCCCTATCTCAGGGGGCTGCTGGGAGGATCAGCCTCGCGCAAGGCTTTGAAGATAAGGTGCTCTGCGTGTGCGCGGGCTAAGCAGCATGAGCAGGTCGCCTGGCATCTTCACCGGGGGAAACTGCAGGACGACCTTCTCATCAGCCGGGTCGCTTTTAATCCAATTTGGGAAGAGAAAGGCTGCTTTGACCCTTCTTGGTCTTTTTTTGGACTAAGCTGCTGCTCTCCCAAATTCCCGAATAATTTTGATTAATTCAGAAAGGAAGCATCGATATTTAAGGAAGATAAATCACTGCGAGCCCATCTCATAAATCACCACAGGCCTGTCTCCCCTTCCCCGTCGCTCCACGCTCGCTATGCTTCACGCTCCAGCGAGGAGACTCCCCGGGAGCCCCAGGCTCTGCGGGGCTTTGCCGAAGCCCCGAACGATCAACGTGGGGAGGGATGGAGCAAGAGACGGGCAGCATCTGTGCATGTGTGTGGCGAGAGGGATGCTGCAGTGCTTTCTGGGTACTTAAGCATTCATTTTCCATATAAATAATCCTAGAAAAACATGCCTGTGTGCTTTGCCCGAGGTATACGTGTGTTAAAAACATCAACGAAGAGTCCAAAGTAAACCAGCGAGGAAGGCTGGACGTTGCTCGGTCTCTGGTGCTCCTTCCCCGCTGATGAGGATCTATCCTGAGCTTATGCACTTAATGCCCAGGACTCCGAGGACAGCTTGAGGCAGTCGGGTCACCTGGGCACTGCGTTCTACTGTTTCCATTAACCGGATTGCTGGTTTGTATAAGCAGTCCCAGTTCCAGTCTGTGGAAGCGGCTCCCAGCTGCCATCCCATCCCGGTACACCCAGATGTCCTTTTTCTAAGGAGAAACCCAGCAGCTGGGGAATCCAGCCAGCGGCCAAGCACTGGCCCGTTCCAGATCGGCATCTGACCACAACTCCCTGCGTGGCCACCGGCACTTGCGCTCTGCTGCCAATGGAGGCAATAAACCCCGAGCAAACCGTTCTGGTGGTTTCTTCATCCACAGCAAATCTGAACTAGTTTCCATCCAGCTCCCAAGTCCTCTAGCCATGATAGAGAAGGTCAAAGACTTGGGCAATGGGGAATGCCTGCAAAGTGCTGCTGCGATCTGGGGGCTGCAACACCTCCTACAACGGCTCTGCTGAGTGCTTAAACATCCCTTCCAGAAGTTCAACCACAAAGAGAAAAGCAAGGAGGATCAAGTTAAGGAGACTGCCATTGTATGAGTCTTCTCTTCCTCTTCATAGCAAAGCTAGTGAAAGGTACCACCAATGTGTGCTGGCACACTATGGTCCTAGGCATCCAGTAGCAACAAATAAGTAACAGTCCAGGGAAAAGGGAAGATGCTAGAATTGCTTTTAGTATAAGTATAGCGTTCAATGGATTTGCCGTTTCAAGTACCTGCTGATTGAAGATATTCATATACCCACAGAACCCAGAACAAATCTTACATATATATATATTAAAAAAAAAAAAAAAAAAAGAGCTGCTTGAGCAGAAGCGAAACTCTTTTATGATTAGGTTTGCCCTACTCAATGGGACACACCTTGGCTAACTGCAAAGAACAATATAAAATCAAATTTTCATTTGCAATAAACACAAACGCAGCCATACTTTAGACAGCAGGGAAAAGAAATAAGCGTGTACAACTCAGAGCAACATTTTGATGTCAGGCTTCCAGCGACAGGACAAACATTTGGAAACGCATCTGCAGTTCAGAGAATGAGAGGCAATCTATACCCTTATACTGGCAAGTTTTGAATAAATTCTGAAACCTCCATTAAGCTGAAAGTTAACATATGCAAAACATAGTTGCTGAGTGAATTATGATCCTGTTTCTAAGTGGTGGACTGGGATATTTCAGTCTTTCACATCTGTGGAGGCCTTAAAAATACTTGGGAAGACTCTTGCTTGAAGCCTGATTTCTGATGACACACAAAATGGGTAGCTTTGAAGATAGATTTGCTCCGTCCGTGACACTTGACAGCGTAAGGTGCCATTTGCATCCCACCCCATCAAGCCCATGAGCTGCCCAGCGAGAAACAGAAAGCAAGCCAAGGTGCCGCTTACCGGGAGGTGGGTGAACACAGCAAACGTGCTGCGTAGGAAGCCGATGAGATCTACCAGGTACTCGCTGGCTTTGCTGCTGGGTTCCATGGTCATCCAGTCGTAATCTGCCAGCTGCAGGAACTGGTCTATCTTCTGATTCAGATTAGTATAAATCTCTTCCTCTGCAGCATGGCGAGCATCCTAGGAAACAGGACAACATCATGTAGAGTTTCAGTAGTGCGGGACTGAATATATGTTACGCAAATCACAGGACACAGGACTGACTCAGTCCTTACCCTTAAGGTAGCTCAAGGCAAGATCTCCACCTTGGAGATATTCAAAAGCCATCGGGATAGGGTCCTGGGCAATGTGCTCTAGGTGACCCTGCTTGAGCAAGGGGGTTGGACTAGGTGACCTCCAGAGGTCCCTTCCAACCTCAACCATTCCGGGATTCTGTGAAGGTGCTCCTAGACAACTACGGGTTTATCACAGCCCTCATGCTAGCTCAAGCTGCAGGATGCATGCTGCCAGGTCAGAGGTGGGCATGGGCATGGTTGGCCTGACCAGGCAGGACCCGGAGATCAGGAGGACAAATCTAGTGTGGAAAGGGAGAGACCGGGAGGGGAACCTCCTGTACAGAGAATGGCTGAGAACCACCAAAGCGTGGTGGAGACCGGGCGCAGGCCCCAGGCTACAGAGCTCTTCGCAGCTCTCCCCATCGCAGATGTTGGGCTAGGCAGAGGGTCTCTGCTTTATATCTGCGTTTTGCCCTTTATTTCCTGCTCTCCTGGATGAAGAGGAGACCAGAACTCACTGAATTATTCCCAGAGTGCTCCTCTAGCCGTGGGGCAAACCTCACCTAACCAACTCCCTACCGTCGCCGGAATCTTTGGCACTTCTCCTATCTTCTGCCCTCTGGCTACAGGACACAGTTCAGACACTCCAAAATTGGCCCAATTATAATCTTAAGACTTTATTATATAGAGTATTTGGGGGGACACTCCTGGGTTATGACTGAAAGACAGCCAGACTGGGAAGTCTAGCAGTTTCTTCCAGCCCTGATTTTTAGGCAATAATACTAAAAGGAGTGAAAAGATAAAGGAACGTAAGTTCTGAAAGCCTGTTTTCCTAGCTGACTGTGAGAAACGAGAGAACTTGCATTCACGAGCAGACGTACGTAACTCCATACAGAGCTCAAATGGCAAAATGATAAAATTAATTTAAAAAAAAAGCAGGCCTTTATTTAAAAGCTGCTTAAGCCTTTAGATAACGAGCACTGTGGCCACAGCCTGTAAATTAGGACTACCGAGGCTCACAGAGGTTACGGGTACAGCTGCTCTGAAGGAGCGAAAAGCTAGTCTGCTGGTGTATGCTTCTCACGGTATGACGAAATTACCGATCAGCTCAGCTCAGCTCCCTGCCTACACACGCGCACACACACTTTGCAAACAGATCCTCTCCAAAAGGGTATCTACAGCGGCTCCCTGGAGGTCATATTTACTAGCTCTCTCACCTTGAAAGTCGTGGTCCCATAGAGCTTCGTAGTGTGCACAGTTTCTGGAAGTACATTAGTGATATTGGTTATGAATTCCTCTAGGAACTTGCAGGATTTCTCCAAATGGGTCGTGTTAATAATAATCTGTACAAGCTGCAAAAGGCAAAAAAAATGTAGTCAAACATTGTTTGTGTTCCTGAAGCCAGGGCCATGCCAGATTAAGGGATGCCAATTCATAAGATCTTCTGTCATGAAAAGTTGACACTGTGCAAACATACTATGCTCCGCTACACACTAAGAAAGGCTGTCCTCCTTTAGCAACATAAGAAACCGAAATAAAAGATAACATTTTGGGGAAGGCATTTCCCATGACAGCCACTAATACCACAAAAGATTTTCTTTAGATGAGTTTCCTATATTCAGCTGTCAATCAGTGTCCTTTTTCAGTACAGTTCAAATACAACAGGCTTACAGGAAAAATGCCATGTCAAATCGCGAGTACTCTGTCTGCTAATGAACCCTAAATAACCTGTATCTTGAGTGACACCGAACAACATCGCACTAAGGCATTTAACAAAGAAACCACAAAGTAGCTTGGTGGCAATTACAAAGTGGTTTTACTTTTCTAAGGGTGGTGCGAGGTGAACAGCAGATCTCACCCGGATATCTTTCAGGTTATCATACCCACCATTATCTGCAATTTTCTTAATGCTGTCTTCTCAACTTCCTTCACACGACACTATTTTGGGACATTAAAGGTAACTACAGTGTAAAAGGCTCCACTGAAGTCAATCAGCACAAACATTTCCAGTCCAGTGCAAAACAATCAAGGCTTCCACGCTAGGATCACTGAACTGGAAGCCAAATACATCATTAACTCCTCAAGCAGATACCTTTTTCCCATGCAGACTGCTGTGAATATTTCAAGGTGTAATATAAGCTATAGCAAAACCATTCCAAATAATTTCTAGCTCAGTTATCATGCCAAAACAGGTCTCTTACGATCACAAAAGGTATTAATTTCAATGCTCCAGAGTGACACAACTTAATTGCTGAGCGAGGGTACGGCGGTCTGTAACACCTCGTTTAAAGAAATGACTTTGAAGCACTCAGAAATCATTTGCTTCTGAATTAGATGGAAACTGCCAATTCCTACACAGCCAGAACATTGTTTCTTTTCTCCTTTTGCCCATTTGATCCTTTTATGTTTAAGCACCTATCTGAGTGTAGCAGTCATATAAATATCGAAGTAAAGCTACAAAGATTACAGAGCCCAACTCTTGTTAGTGCCAGATGACATAAGTAGGGGAAATGGCCACAGACTGGGAGGTTCGGTTTGGACATTAGGAACAAAAAAAAAAGTCATTAGGAAGGTAGTGCAGCACTGAAATAGTTTGCCCAGAGAAGCTATGGGATATATATTTTGGAGAAATTAAAAGCCAGCTAGAGAAAGCCATGGCTGACCTGATCTAGAGTTAGAAATAATCCTATTTCCAGTAGGTGGTTGGACCAGAGACTTCCAGAGGTCCCTTGCTGCCAACTCTTCTGCTATTCCAGTCAGTGGGTTTTTTTGTTGTTGTTAAGTTAAATTATGATTTGAACTCCTTTTGTTTTGCACTTGGTCTCTGAGAAGTATTACACAGGTAACTAAGAGGGTTTCTCATTTCAGAATTCCTTGGATTAATTCTGTTCCTGATTTTTGCCTTCAGATAAGTGGTCACTTGTTGGTCTTTCCTGATCCTGTACAACGCTTTGCTAGCCTAGCGAGCAAGGCTTATATAAAACCAGATGCTGCTTAAATTGGGTAGCCAATTCCTGCCGGCAGTAGGAAGACCAAAATGTCACAGAAGACAAATTGCTTCCACCTTATACCAGGGTCTCCACTGAGCAGGAACATCTGAAGGAAAGACAGTGGGAAATCAACAGTAAGATCACTGCAGCTTCATCGTCATCTAATGGCCAGCGGCAGCAGCAAACTCACCCATGGGGGTCGAAAGCGTGTTCTCTCCCAGCAGGTGTCTTGCTGTCCCCTCCATGAAGAACCTTTTCCTCTTCCTTGACAGGGAATCCACAGAAGCTATTTGTCTTCACTGGACTGATAGAAAATTCCTCAACAAGCACACCTTGACTGGCTTTTGTCTGGATTGATCAGGCATCAACAGGTAGCAGCTTCCTGGTTTAGTTCATCAGATAGCCCTGACATCAGGGTTGTGATATATTTTCCATAGTTTCAACTTATTTAAATGTTAGATATTGCCAACTGTGCGACATTCCTCCTAAACCTCTTTTCCAATCATCACAACTTAAAGGTCAAGATCAGCTCAAACCTGAAGGCACAAATTGAAACACAGCAAATTCCACTTGAACATAAGAAAACACTTCTTCACTGTGAAGATGGTTGAACGTTAGAACGGGTTGCCCAGAAAGATTGTGGAGTCTCCAACCTTGGAGATATTCAAACCCCAATCGGGAACAGTGCTGGGCAGCCTGCTCTAGGTGATCCTGCTTGAGCAGGGGAGTTGGACCAGATGATCTCCAGAGGTCCCGCCAACCCCAACTAGTCTGTGATTCTGTAAGCGTTTTGGTTCTCTTCCACCACTTGTCATGAGCTGTCCTGCTCTCTCTGGCTCCTTCACGTTCTGATCTTCTCTTGAATTTGGACGGCGGGGGAAGGAGAGCCTTGTTGGGGTCTCCAAATGAAACAAAATAGTAGCTTCCTTCCCCTCCCTTTTGTTGAGAGAGGGTCATTCAAAATGTGGAGATGACAATTTGCTGCTGAGATGGAAGTTCTTCGCCGCACTGAAATTTATTTCTTCCATAGCAAGAGTCCTGCTTTCTATAATTTTTTTTAATCCCTTGAGAACAATCCCTGATGGCTAATTCCAAGCCACCAGGTATAAACCTGGAGGTTTCAGTGCAGATGCTGCGTCTAGTGTTATGTAATTACGAATTCACAGACTAGACAGTGGTCTTGGTATCTTTACCAGCACACGCCCCTGCACCCTGCCTGATCTTCCTTCCTTCCCAGTTAAGCAAACAAGCACTCAGGGCGAGATATCTCAATGGCTCAAGGTCAGAAATCCACTTTCCCTTTGTTTTTCCCCCTCTTTGGATGGGTCGCTGCAGACAAGCAGGACAAACACTGGAATTATTTGGAGCAGACTTGGTAACAACTTCCAATGTCCACTGCTCAGAGGCAGCCCAAAATGACAGCAATGAAAAGTGGATTAAAGAGGATAACAGACTGGTAAGGTTGGTACCTTGTCCACTGCTTGGAGGAAGATATTGGAGTGCCCAGAAGAGGATAGCGTTGCCTTCTGTGAGAAGTTAAATATTTCTCTGAGAAGTGACATTTAGGCAAGATACTTAAATGCCTTTGGAATCCCTCTGACAACAAGACTATGCTTGCATATGATCTAGGACTCCTCAATGTGTCCTCTAATCCTTGTGCTCCATGCAGTCACATCAAATTTTATTTATTTTATTTATTTTTTTAAGAGGGAAGGTTTTGAGAAACTCAGAGGAAGAAATGCTGTGTGCTTTCATTTGGATGCACAGGTCATTGGTTATGCAAAAAAGGAAAAAGGCAGGAGGGAAGTAACATGCACAAACTATTTTTTTCTTCAATCCAATTAGAAAAAGAATGAAGACAGAGACAATATAACACAGGGAGAAATCACCCACACATTAGTTGTATCTTGGTATGTGGTGAGGACAAGAGGGAGCAGGGGATAGTGTTGCATTCCTTTTTCTGGAAGAAGGCTCAGGAGGAGGAGGAATTTGCCCCCAAGGAGATGCCAGACAGTAAGATAAAGGTCTGAGGAAACGTCATGTGTCAATACATACTGCCGCAACCGCGCTAAACTCTCCAAAACACACCTGCACTGGGTATTTGCAGCGTCCACAGAGCACTACGGGTTTAGGTAATTACATCTTCACAACTGCAATTGTATTAATAAATGCTCATTTAATAGCAGCGCACAGAGGCCCCAGCAAGGCATCCAAACTGCCTTAGGAGTCGCAAATGCTCCCGAATAGTCATGATTTACATGCATTTTGCTTACCAGAAATCTAAGTTTGTGCACAGAAAAATACCGATCTCAAAACCCAAATACTGACATAGAGCTTTTGCTGAAACCACCGTGAACATCATCTTTGGACAGGACCATTCTCCCACATCTTCCAATCCTCTTTAAACTCCCACTTTTCTCTTCTCCAGCACAAAACCACCTCGACACTCCCTGATGTCCTCCTACCTGCCACTTTATTTCTGACACATAATGCATGGAAAATTCAGAAGTAGGGGAAATCCTAACAGCAGCTGCCAAAAAGCTTCCTCTTTCCCCGAGCGCAAGGCGTTTCTTGCTTTGTACGGGAACGCTGTGCAGTTCCCTTACTGCTTTCAAGCCAAGTATTTTATAACACGCTCCGGACTAACATCTTTAAAAGGTGTTGCAATGAGCTCCACGGGACCAAATTTTGCCCTGACCGGGCAATCGTTCCACGCGCAGCCAAGCCTTACCTCCGTCAGCCCTACGTTCTTCCTCTTAATGACGTTCTGTAAACAGTTGCTCAGCGTTCGGGTCAGCAGCAGATTTGTCGATTTTCTGATCATGTCATCGACTTCGGTGGAGCTGAAAGGAGAATTGAAGAAGAGATTTGCAAAATGCTTCATCCCAAAGAGGAAAAAGAAAACCTGCCTGAAGCACCCCGCAACCTGGTCTGCCTTCTACACACCCCGGCTTGTGCCTGGTCGTGTGCCCCGCATCCAGGCACCGACACGCTAGTGCAATTTCCACCTTTCCACGCACGCTTAAGTTTCGCTGATTGTGAATGCGCAATGCAAGGGATCGTATACCTGCCTTGAAAAAGGAATAAAAAAAATGCCCCCCTGCAAAAAAAAAACCTGATCCGCACGTTGCTTTACTAAACCAGACCTGGAAACTCTCGTAGCGTGTAAATGGCCATTGCCAGACAGTTGTGACTTCAGTATCGCTGAAGTTTGGGGGTTTGGTTTTCTTCTTTTTGATGTTTGCATAGACAAAGGCTACTCAAGGGAGCCGGTCTTTGCAAAGCAACTTGAGCACCGCCGGGACGCTGCCTTGCACACGCACACACACGCCAGCAAGGTGCAACCTCCCCTTTGTGCAGGAGGTTCTGGAAAGCAACCCGCACGCAGACTCCCTCGCTCTGTCGTTGGCACTGCGTTAGGACTGACACGACAGGTTCATCTCCGTGAGCCCCGCAACAGGCAGCTGCGGGCCGAGACAGCTTTACACCGGAAGACTCCGAAACATTAGTAACTTGAAGCAGGAAGCTCAGTTTGGTGCATGAACCAGCCAGACGCTCGGGAAGCTGACGGGGCCAGCAAGACTGCGTCTTCTCGCCGTCCCCGAGTGAAGCCACGCTCCCGTTTCGGCAAGGCCGGGGACACCGTGTCTCGCTGCAGCTTTCCCAAGGAAAAGCCCAGCTGTGTGAGTCCCCGTACGCCCAGCGGCTGCTCCCCGCACTCTGTTCCCCAGCGGGTTTCTCCGTTATTTCCTTTTCCTTGATCTCCTCCGAGCTGCAGTCCTGCCAAGGGCTGGCCACAGGCTCTTCCCAGTTGAGTGCAAGCCAAGGTGAGCCAGAGTCGTGGCAGGATCTAGCTGCTCATAATTGCAATTCAACGTCAGAGGCCAAAGCCTTCATGCGGGTCTTGCCTAGATGATCATCACGGCTCCCCGTGAGCTTGCCTTGCTCCCGCTTGGCAGACAACAGCACCCTTCAGCAGGGACAACCAGGGTAGCCCGTTCCTCGTCTCGGACGGACATCTCAGCTCCTTCGCTTTGATTTCCAAATCCCGCCAAAGCTGCGGCTGGACCAGAAGCGCCTTCCTCCAGCACCCTGGACGTTCACGCTCTTGGCTTTGGTTGCACATTGGGTAACAGGGTCTGAGTCCCACCCCAGCCGCAAGGACCCGCGGCGTCTGCCCAGGGGTGTTCGGACACTGAGCAAGGGGGAAAACGGGAGCGCTCCCGTCTGGTTTGAGCAGGTGCCGCACTGAGAGTCCCCAAATCCTCTTCATTTCAACAGAAAAGGTGAATCAGGGCAGGAAGGGGAGCGATGGGCATTAGCCGTTGCCTTGCCCAGGGCCAGCTGCAGCGAGTAGCTGGAGCAGTCAGTCTTAGGGCACAGACTCTTGACCGCGAAAGCAGAGGTTGGATCTCAGTTCTCAGTACACTAAAACAAAACCAATTTTTACCTGACTTCACAATATTTTTCATGCGAGCTGCTCACCTTACATGTCTTAAGTCAACTTAATCACCAACATCATTACCGGGTTTTGGTCTGCAACCACAGACCGCTAGTAACACAACGCCAGTAACGGTCGCTGTCAAAGAAACAACATCTATCGGGCTGTCTCCAAATGGCTGATTTAGGTGTACGAGCCCCTGATTATTATTATTATTATTATTATTATTAATTTTTTTTAAAAAAACTTTATGCACCCATGGGATTTGCAGCACTTTAAGAATTGCGTACCAAATGCTTTCAGGCTTGGTGCTTTGTTTGAAAAATCAAAGTCCTCATAGATTAGAGTTGACATCTCATACTTCCACCAACTGTTTTCCAAAGATATCGCCTATCTTTAAAACGGGAAGTTCTACCGGAACTGGGGGAAGTTTTCCAGCCAGTGGATGCTTTTAAAGACACCTCCTCGATGAGGTAGCATAGAAGCTTTTTTTCCAACACAGAAATGCTTAAAATATAAAGAAGGTTTTCTTTCTCTTAATCAAATTAATAGAGCCACACCAAAAAACTTGCAACCCTTACAAAGGCGCTGCAAGCCACAACCTTTCTTTAAATACTTAAAGAGCAAAGCGTCTTTCAGAAGCATATCCACACGAAGGAGAACATTTCAGCACAGCAAATGCAAGGAACCAGTTCAGAATAATAATTTCAAAAAAAATTACGAGCTGCGCTTTCTGCCATCGGCTCTGTTCCTCAGGAAAAGACCGCCGAGCATTTAAGAGAACTGTCTGCGTTAATGACAGCCGTGTCCCATATCCCGTAGCAGCAGTCGTGACCTTCAGGCCTCCTGTGAGTGACAGGCTGACCCCGAGCTCTCCAGGGTGCAAGGTAAATGACAACCAAAGAAGCAAAAGAAAGAGAAGAGAAAAGAAAACTTGCTGCCGGCTTTGTAGCCAAGCTGCCTAATAAAAACTAATTCAAACTGTCAGGGTGAAATGAAGAAAGTGTCAACAGGGGTTTTCAGAGAAATATTCCAAATGTTTGGCTAGAAAACCCAACAGCTCA
This sequence comes from Apteryx mantelli, assembly GCF_036417845.1. Classification (NCBI taxonomy): domain Eukaryota; kingdom Metazoa; phylum Chordata; class Aves; order Apterygiformes; family Apterygidae; genus Apteryx; species Apteryx mantelli. Next base: position 86,214,036 of record NC_089982.1, on the reverse strand, counting down.
GCTCCCTGCCCCCAGCCGCCCCTCAAAAAGGGCTGGAAAATCCAATGTCGAAAGGAATTTTAATAACTTGTCCCGGGGGACCCCTGAGGAGGGACCCAAGGGAACACTTTTCTTCCACTCCCTGACAAACCTAATCATCCCCGTAATGGTGAAGAGCGCAAAACTCGCAAGGGAAGTGCCAACGGAGGAGTTGGGTGACACTAACATCCGCGTGAAATAGGACCATTCTGCTGCCCTTCGAAACCAAGGCATTTAATGGTGACCTACAGGTTAAGAGCCTTGGGACCCACCAAAGGGAACAACCTGCCACCAGTGAACGGGTGAGATTAAACTCAGAGACTGATGGTGAGAAATGTCCTCTGCTTGAGCACCAACCAGCACGAGCACTGGGGCAATATCCAGCTTCAGGCTGTGCATTAAGCTGCCAAGGAAGGTGGAAGCCCTCCTACAGCCCCACCGCTTGCTAGCAAGGTGCTGCAAGCGCTCGGAAGGGGAGAAGGATCCCTCCTTAACGTAAAACGTCATCGTTAGTTTATACGTTTCTACCACGTTGAGCACATCACCGGGTGTAAACAGAAAAACACACAAACACTGGTGAAAACAGCATCTAGGTACCTCAGGATGGAGCAAGATAAACATAGGGAGTATTTTGGAAACCTCAAAAAATATATATATATACAACAACTATATATTCTCATGGGAAGGAAAAAACACACAGAAGCCAAAGCTTATTAATACACAGAGCACACAAACTTCTGGAGTCCCCGAACTGGCAGAAGCCTTGTTCTGCTTTTATCTGCACTCCGAACTCGGGGCCTGTGCCACTAACGAGCGTTAGCGTGCTCAGCACCAGTTAGAGCAGAGGACTAGATGATACCCACCTAGCTCCAATCACACTCCGAAATCAGAAGCAAAACCCCACCAACTCCTGCTGGACTTCAGTGCAGGAGCTCACGCAATCCCTAATCCACAGAGGAGAAGGCACCTGGCCACGTTCCTGGACAACACGGGCAAATAGCTTCTTCCTGCTACAGAATAGCAGGTGGGGCTGCTGCACTACCCAAACCAGGGGAATCTCATGTCATTCATTAGGAAAAATCTCCTTTAGAAATAGAGGTTTCTGATTTGAAGCTGTGGAGGTCTTGGCTTGTCCCCCGTACTGCTGCATCTACCCGAGCAGGTTCCTCCCAAGCACAGCGCTGCCTCTGTGTCTTCTCCAAAGCGAGGGGAAGAGCGGCCACGCGAGGGCAACCCAGGCAGACACTTCGCCCAACAGCAGCGGGGAGGACGAGCCCAGTGCCAGCACACTCAAGGGCCAGCTCAGGCAGCCCGGCAGCACAGGTTATACCAGGCACTGACCCAACGACAGAAGGACATCGCCGTCTTTCTCAGGACGGCCAGATTCATCTATGCAGTACAAGCGACTCCAAGACGTCTTGGAGGGAACAGCCTCCCGCTTTTTCTGCGGCTAGCACAGTATCGTGCCATGTGTCCTGCATGAGACAGGTATTTTGAAGACGTGGCAAGCTCTTTTTATACAAAAGGTGCCACTGCTCCAAGGAGAACATCACCTCCAGCCAGGAGAGGACACATCCAAGCAGCTGAACAGCATGAAGGCTTGAGGAAGGGAATTCACACTTATACTGAGATCTTTCAGTGCAGGCAGAGTTGCAGAGCTACTGTACTATAACCATTAGCACAATCCCCCCATACCTCAGGTGAAGGTCTTCCGAGAACTTCAGACAAGCATAGATGAATTCCTTAATCTGATTGTAAACTTTAGGCACAAACTCAGAGAAGGGGAACTTCTTTGGAAACGGTTGCTGTAAAATACAGGAGAGAACCGAAGTAAGTCGACGAGCAGATATTTAGGAGGGACACTCGCCTCTCACAGCCAGCCCTGAGTGACGACTGTTTCCAGCTACATGTTCCAAGCGGTCAAATTAATTCTAATATTTAGCTAAGTCCAGCAATGAAACAACAAGCCAGCATTTATTGTATATTACATAAACATTTCAGCCAAGTGAAAGACCAGATAATCACTTACAAATGGCCCAGTGGTGCATAAGGGATTTGGGCTGGAAGGGAACTTGCAGCTAGAAAGGAGCAGGCAGAAGAACGCTATTTCTCATCCCCACTCCCTTACCCTTATTAAAACAAACAAAAAACAACAAAAAAAAACCCACCCACCACTGGAGAACTCCTTCACTTTTATTTCCCACCGTGCACAAGGCATTTTGCTTGGTCACCTCCCACGGTTAACGCTCAAGGTGAGCGCTAGCTTACGGCGCCCAAAGCCAAGAGGAAACAGATGTCCCGTCACTCGAACCCAGTTTGAAGGAGCCACAGCACAGACACGGCTGGAAGGTGCAGCACATGAGACTGGGAAACTGAACACCCTGATGGAGTTTAAAAAAAAGTCTGCATCCTTCCCCCAAAGTCTAAACACTTAACTTGGATCGAAAACCTCCCTTTCCTAATTAGGTTCACCAGGCCTGGAGCTCGCTGCCTGCCAGATGTGGAGTGCAAGGCCAAGCATGCTTTTAAGGGACATGGGCTAGGTCAAATTTGGCTACACTATTAGGTTTTGTAAGCACACGCTTTTACAAAAGCCAAGATATACCGTTTTGTTGGACTTTTTTTTTTTTAATATGAGATATTAAAGCAAATAAAGGTCAATAACATGGTTCATAAAATGGAAATAAAATACCAATGGAAGCAGATATTTCTAGTACCTCCCTCACATGCTGCGAATATTGCTGAGCTGTGATAGTACATTGTGATCCGAAAAGAAAATTGATGAGGTATTGAGATATATGCACTTTCCTCAACCATGCCAAGAGAAACGCAACACATGGAAAGTATATTTGTTCCTTTCTCTTGGGCTCTTCTTTTTTTTTTAGACACTTATTTTTAACAGTTCTCAATGCTAGTAGCAAAGGTGCATTAGGAGACAAGCTGCGCAGGTTGCCCCCTTTAAAGGTTACCTTTTCAAGTTCAGCATCCTGGAACGGGAACTGTCCGACTATTTTCTTATAAATCTCTTCACTTATTACTGGGATGGGACTGTAGTTATCTGAATCAAGTATATTTCTATAAGACAAAAAAGAAAAAAAAGAAAGACACAGCTACAGCAACCCTCCTTGCAAGCAGCGACATCACTATCAATACTTACTTCAACAGAAAAGCCAGTGTTCTGGGAAGAGAGACCAACCACAGTTCGACACATTTCTTACTGTTCAGTTGACCCAGCTCTTTAGCAATAGGCACCGGGTGAAGATTTGATCTGCAGCAGTGAATCCCACAGGCCTAAAACTTCTCCCCACGTTTGTGACTGCTGATACCGTCTTTGCTGTAGCCATACATGATGAGGTCTCCAAGCTCCCTGCCTTCAGTCTACATAAAACCCATGGCCACAGCTCAGCGGTGATTTCAATCCAGACTGGAGGTTCAACAGCAGTTGAAAGCCCAAGCGAGCTCCAGTCCTCTCTGCTACGACAAAGACGGACACTCTTCGAGCACCGACAAGCCTCCAGCACCTTGAGACAGCTGAATCCTCCCAGGATTTCCCAGGAGACCATCACAGGAGGAGCTGGTAGCTCCAGAGTAGACCATGAGACCCCAGACAACCTCGGGTGCCCCACCTGCGGGCAGCGGCTCAGCTCGCGGACATGCCCGCTGCCACGCTGAAAACACTGCATGCAGCGCAGTGCAGGAATGAGGATGCAGCAACACTGCCATGAAACAAGCTTTTTGCATCCGTCCACCTACCAACTGACGGAGGGGGATCCATAACGACAGCATAACCTTATCGCTCCACAATGTAAAAGGTTTGGCATACACTGATTTATTGCACGTTATGATCCTCACAACTGAATTTCAATGGGATTTCTCAGGTCCAAGGAGAGCCCACGCTAAGACTAACAGTGCCCAAAATTAGACACAAGCTTGCCACTAATCTCTCTTAAAAGAACAGTTATATTTACGGGCTAAAACTACTTTGTAAGGGAAGTCTTGGTAGGGCACAGGTTTGCTTAAAGAGCTTCTTACCTAAAAACTCCTGACCATTTCTTCAGCAGGGTTTCGCTATACTGGTCTCGGATTTCCAACAGCATGTCAAAGAGCTGGTTCACCGGGAAGCCGTATCCCTGCATTGGCGGGGAAAGAGAGCTACTCAGTTTGGATAAGAAAATGTCACCAGCGGGGAATTACACGATATTTTCTGCATTTAACAGGGAAGACGTGAGCAAATTCAACCCCTTATACAACCACAACCGGATCCGGCATTGAGGACTCGCCAGCAGAGGCTGGAGGTCGCAATTGGCAGAGACAGGAGCGCCAAGCGGGACTAAAGGCTTTGGCACCGGGCGCGAGCGGGGCCGCACCAGCCGAGGTCAGTCGTTTAAACCTGTTGATGGACGTTTTCAGAGAATGGCATGAGCGTTCAGCGAGATAAATGCCAGCTGCCGATGGTCACGTACCTGGAGTGTGTCTGCAAAGAGGACGATGAGGTTCTTCAAGTCCAACACCAGGCTTGGGTCAGAGCAGTAGGACTGCAAAGGAAGGGGAAATTAAAACATCTTTAAACTGCAAATATTCCCCTCAGTCCTCCCGTGTTATCACTCGTGCTGCAATGCACAGGCACGCAACACAGTCCCAGAGCTTTTATTGTAGAGCATAAGCCGTAACGTAGTACGGGGCAAGGGAAGACGTACAGATAAGGGTATCTCTCCTTGCAGCGCACCGTGATGAATAAGGAGTTCAGTTGCTCCAGAGATACCTGAAGTGTCTCTAAGATTACCCAGAAACGGCTGTTTTGCTTAGTTTCTTTTTTTTTTTTTTTTTACAAGGGGAGCGAGAAGAGATGAAGCAAATCAGCGCGCAGTCGTACCCAAAAGACATCCTCGCTTCTCATGTAGTATTAGCACGCTGTGTCCGACGGCGATGAAGCGCTGCGGCGAGGCATCCCCAAGCCCCCTTCCTCCGATTAGCGTTGCTAATCGGAAGACTGAGGCCAAGGCAAACCATGCCGCACCCCCACATTTTAGCAACACTGTGGTCCAAGCTCCAACACAAATACTTAAGGCGGGTCAGGACACTGCTGGAAAGTCCAAAGACACCAGGGAGCCCAGCGAGAGCCACGGACCCGACCAGCGTTACCCACGCGCTCCGGGTGCTGCCGCTGCGCTAGCAGACAACCTTGCTGCGGTGAAATATGTGAAGTTTCAGACAGACTCTTACCAAATATAGACTCAATGATCATAAGCTGGAAAAGAAAACTGAGATTTAAAGCTCCCTGGAAACTCAAGGAGGAACGATTCCATCAATCAACGTGAACGACTCGAAGAGACACATTTTCCATTTCACTGTCCAAAAAAGAAAGTCAGAAAGAAAGATAATGCCCTAAAGCTATCAGAAGTGATAAAAGATGTCCCAGCCTACAGGCAAGGAAGAAAATCCAGGCACGAGAGCGCGGCTGGATGGAAAGAGGCGGAAGAGCCTCGCCAAGGCGACAGCCCCCACCAAAGAGCAACGCTAACACAGCGGGACGGGCAGCACAGGTCCCCATACGGGCTGGAGGTTGAATGGTGCACAGAGGTGACCATGATGGCCACAAAAATAGCGTTGAGAAATCGTGTAAAATGCCATAATTACCGGGAAAAAAAATCTTCTCCTGGAAGCCACTTCAGTTTGGCATCACTTAAAACAACTTGTCAAGACCACAAAGTTGGTAAAACTGAAAAATTCAGCATTTGTACACATTTGACTCTCATGGCTTGCACACTAGCAGAAAACCTCCAACTGGAGATGAAAAACACGCCTAAAACCAGCTTTACAACACAACTGTTCAGCAACATAGCCAAGACATGTTAAACTAAGGTCAAGAACGTGGAAATACAAAACTCCGGGTGGTCAGGAGGAAGCAGCATGTTGAGCCTCCACGCAGAAGTTTTAGGGTTTTCTCAGAATTGTGTTAAAAAACGCTGTTGGAAGTGCGAGAGAGCCGAAAAAGGCTCTTTTAATAGCATGGACATGTTAATGCTAATGTTAAAACTGTATTAGTCATACAGATTTGGAAAAAAAAAAATAATCGAGATTAAAAAACAGCTGGTGGGAGGCTGCTGCAAAGCAACGCACCCTAAACCGCACAACCCAGCGCGCTTCGCCGATGGGTCCTTCCAAAACCACCCGCTGGGAACCAGAGCACACAAAACAGGAAGAGAACTGTACTCTTTTTTGTATTGGCTTTGCATTTTTTTGCTCAAGCAGAGAAATAGCAAAGCGAAAAGCAATTTTTAAAAAACTTCTTTCACTATTACAGAGGAAGAAATCTATTTACTGTCTTCTCAAGCATATACTCTTTGCAGTTTGACAGCATGCCATTCGTTGTCGTTAATTCTGAGAATATCAAAAAGGCTCATACTTCGGTGTTCCAAATACGGACGTTTTTCTCCCCAGTTTTACAGGACAAACTGACTCCCTCTGCTGGTGCAACTCCAAAGTGATCAACCAAGTTGCAGAAAATACCGAATCGCTATTTCGTTATTTCCAGTCCCCCCCAAAAATGGAGAGTTTGGTAAAAGGAAACACAGTGCACTGAGAGTCAAGAAAGCTGAAGATACCTTCTGGAAAACAGCAGTATATCTTCACTTTACTGGGTTAAAAGCATAAGCAAAGAGGCAAAACAAAGACTACCACTGTAAAAACTTCAGCATGTCAAAGCATACTCAAGCAACAGCTGAACAATCCGCGGCTTTTACTTACTGAATGCGTTCTCAGTGCGGCAATCGTTTTGGATAAAGCCATCTCCCACAGCTCATCAATATAGGCTCTGTTTACCAAGCCCTGGGTCGTATGCAAGATGTGATCTTCAACTACAAAAAACCTAACGGGGAGGAGAAAACGGCACTGCTGTCAAAAGTTACAGGTTGCACGCGACGGACATGCAGAATTTGCCCCTGCGCAAATCTCCAGAGCAAGCTCAGATTTGCAGTACTACCCGCCCCACGTATAGCCAACGCTAAACATGTTTATTCACCTATTTTTAACATTACAGTACCTTACACTAAGCTTCACTGTATTATATAAGCGAGCCAAAATATAGTTGTTCCTAGTAATGCAACTCCATATATGCACAAAGGTAGGATTTTCCCTCTTTAAATCCTCCACCCCATTATTTAGAAGAAAACCGCTGATTAAATCCTACTCCAGCCAGCAGCAATCGCATTACGACTGGTTCACTGCAGGGAAAATACTGCGGCATGCCTGGATGCACCGTCCGCTCGCAAACATTTAAAGGCAATCAGTTCACTCCAATCTCCAGTTAGCAAACGCACCGGTCAAAAAGAAACAAGTCTGTTTTAGGGAACAAGCGTCACACAATACTTTTTAAAATGGTAACGTGCAAAACCGAAGCTGTGTTTTGTCGGGAAAATCCAGGTGATGAGTGTAAAGCCGTGTTAGGCGGCCAGCGGCACACGCCGCGCTCAGGATTACAACTACACGTGGAAATTTAGCGGCAATCTGGGCTGAGAAATTTCAACGGCCAACCCTATCTTTTTTGGATTAGCGGTCTTAGATTCCCTCTGCTTAGATATCAGTTGGTTCGGGAAGATTCGTGTCAAATTAGACTGCAATAATAAGAAGCTCATGGGAATAGAGGCTGAATATTCACTTTAGAATCACCCCGTTTACCAGGAAAACTATCAAAGAGTAGTTATCCAATATTAAAGAATAACTAAGCCAGAGGGGCTATTCACTGCATCACCGGAGCAAGTAGATGCACATAGTCCCTAAAGCTTATTTACCCTCAAATTCTCGGAAACACGCTTACTGGGTGCACAGGCTGGCGGGTCCCAAAGTGCTTGTCCTAGTGACACGGCCAAGCTTTGGGGCATTATAAAATACGCCTCCGTTCGCAGATGCTGAAGGAGCACTAACCACGTTTGTCCTGTTTTGGCTCTTTTAAAGGACCGTCCAAAAGACCAGCGTTTCCTCCCCTCTTTTTCCCTTTTTGGGCCATTCGACAACCCCGGGCGCATATATTTAGCGAGTGTGTATATAAAAAGAATACCTACCCTACAATTTGATTAAAATACTTCCTGTAGCCATCTAAAGTTTCGTGCTGCAACAAAGCAAAAGTGAGCAGAGATTAAAACAAAGGCGGCCAGCGAAATCGGAAGCAACTCCGAGACCAGCCGCAAGCCGCCATCGGCACGGAGACAGCGGGCTGCTCCTTTACCAGGCCAAGCGGCTTCGCTCAGGGGAACTACGGAGCGATCGTACCATATTCGAAGGAGGCTGCAGGACCAAGCGAGCTTGTTTTCTCCTCTGCTTCCTGTAGTAGTTCTCAAAGGTCTCGCGGGCTCCCTGAAAAACAGAACAAACTCATTCAAGTCGCCAGCCTTTGGGTGAACCCCAACCCCTTTCGCATGAAAACTACCGCGTTTAAGATGCAAAGCGCAATTTTTTCTGGCACATCTGTGTAATGCTTTCCTACAAAACTTGATCCAAATACCAGATGACAGAGTTTTGCTCTAGGCACTGAGTCAAGCAACAAGCTGTTGAGGTACCAAGGATCTGGTGAGCTCCTCCGTACTCATCTTCCAGCATCCCTGTGCAGGTGTGGTCAGGCAGCAGTGAAGGACCAGCATCTTTACTGGACCACAATGTGAAAAACCATCAGATTTTGCACCCTTAACCATGGGGATAGTGAACCAACCAAATCTCTAGTGTTAGCAAAAAGAAAGAGGGCCCAAACAATGCCAAAAAGCGGCAGAAATTCCTACACTGATCCACAGGTGAGGTAGTGCCGTTACAGCCACAACAGCCGAAGGATTTAAGAAAAAAAAAGGGGTTGATATTGTTATTTTTTGTAGGTGGCTTGTTTTACCAAGCCGGTCTACATCTGAGCATCCCCACCCAGGCAGCACAACAAAACTGCGAGGATCCTCGGATGCCATCAACCTGATGGGCTGTTCCGGCCTTCAGCTACCGCCCAGGTCCCCTAGGCTATGTAAAACCCGGCTGTTTCATCCCTGCCTGTTCCTTCCTCCCCCACACCCGTATTGTTTTTACGTCTGAAATTGGATTAGAAACACTTCAGAGAAGGGACACCGGCTTGCTTTGAACTGGCGAGAGCCAAAATCTCGTTTGGAATTCACAAAACAAACAAAATGCAACAACAAATAGCACCTGCCAGAGAAAGGCACCAGACCTCAACCTTTTCTACTAAAAAAAAAAAAGAAATGCTAATTTAATGACTCTCCTACAATCATTACTCAAGTAGTCTGCCTTAAGAAGCCCTCTACTCAAGGGGTCTTAGGAAATTAATGCAATTACCCTTGCGGAGCTTTAGGCCGACTTGCTCCCTTCCTTCTGCAAGTTAGGGCTCCAGGCTTAAGAAGAGCCGCCCGTCTTCTACTCCCCTCCTCCAGGCGACTGTCCCTAGTCCCAACCTCACTCTTCGTGAAGGACAGATTCACTTCTTGAGAGGTAGGTCCCCGTTCAATGACCTGTGCCTCGGCCACACGTACAAGGATGCTCCAGCTGGGACCTCTCAGTTGAAATACAAATAACTCCAAGGAGCTTGCAATTTTTCTTCCAAAAGACAACTCCAAAAGGTATTGGTCTTGTTTCTAGATCATGCAGCAAGCCTGTTTGGCAAACCAAACCCACTTTTCTTTTGAGCTAAGTAGGAACCTTCTTCAGAGGACCTGTGAGTGTGGCACACCAAGCTCTGACCTCCCTTCACAGTCCTTTCCCAGGCTTGGGAAACAGCATTTTGCAGGATCCTGGTGCTACCATTCCCCTCTGAGTTTGGATGACGCAATCAGAGCACCAAGACAGAATGGGCTGTCCCATTCCCAGCCCTGCCACTGACTGCACCCAACTTCAGACACGTCATTAAATCCTGCTGTACCTCATTTCTCAAAATCTAGGCAGGTGGCAAAAACAAACCCAACTATCTCCAAGGCTGAACATATCAAGAACTTTCCTCTGGTTGCATCAAGATTTTTGATTGAAATGACTTAAACTAAGTTAGTGCAGCCCACTGTTACCAATAAATTTGTGATGCAAATACAAAATTTAAGGCTTTTTTCTTTTTTCAATAAATTTGCAAGTCAAAAAAAAAAAAAAAAACTTCTTGGAAAAGCAACTCCGTCTCCTTGCTTGATTCCAGGGATGGAGAGCACCAGCTAAGGCAAGAACACACAGAGGTCAGCCCCAACCTCCAGCACAGGGCATCGACACGCGATTCGGTCCCTCAAGCCAGCCACTGTGATTAGCTTTACACAAAACCATGCAATGGCTTTAACGGTACGAGGGGAGAAGGAAGACCAAAGAGCTTTGAAAGCATTCCCCAAAAATGTACACCATCTTCACGTTTTAACAGATTCCCTAAAGTCTAAGGCTGAGGCACCTGCTGATTTGTCCAAAACCATTTCCTTCCCAAAGCCACTGTTCCCTTTTTTTTTTTCTTGAGCAGATTTTAAATGTCCCAAATATCAGAGGCTCTCTCACAGAAGGCTATTGCAATGAACAAGTATCCCTCCTCCCCAAAAATCTCTCCTGACACTACCCATGTTTTCCTTGTGCACAATTTCATCATTTTCTATTAAGTCCGTTCCTCTGTCATCCTCCTAGACTTTCTTACTGCTCAAGCATTATATGCTCCTAAGAATGGAAAGTCCTTTTTCCCCTTGGTGGCAGTTTTAGCTAGACCACCCAGTTTCACACATTTGACCTATTCAATTTATCAGGTCTTCAGAAAATCTTCTTCTTCTCTGCACTCTATCTTTTTGATATCATTTTCCTCTGGGTAAAAAACAAGCCAAAAACACAAACATAAAGAAATCACACCAAAAAACCATCCAGAACACATTGCAAGACCCCATGCTTTATAGACTACTCACATCTGGAAACACCAAACTATCTCTACCTAGATCCCATTCTCCTCTCACAGCCCCACGCGTGGTGGTTATTCACATTTAACCAATCCTGCCATTACCTCCCTTTTTCCAGATCTGCAGGCATACCTGCCCTATCCCTGGTTGCCATGTCCTCTCAGTGGGAACCAAACCAACCTTCTCCCTGTTACGCTCTTAAAAGCAACTATCTAACTCTGTAAAGATGCGGTGCACCTGCAACATCTTTGTTGTTTTAAACAAAATTCACGGTACATATGCAGATTTTAAGAGGCACGTGGCAGGCCTGACAGCTGTGACAACCTGGGAAATACTCCTGGAGGCAGCAACTCCCAGCTCTGATCTCCCACTGCCGTCCCACCTCAGCACGGGCCACAGCTGGTCCTTAGACAGAAGCAAGACGCTGATTTTAAGTGTCCTTAGAGAGGCAGGATCCTTGCGTGCTTCGCTTATAATTTGGGAAAGACAGGTAAGCATGCTGGGGAAAGGAGAAGGAGGTCCCTCGCTTATTCATCCACTTAGTTTTAATAAGAACAGGTTTCCCCCCAATTCTCAGCCCGTCTACTTAAGCAAGCAGGAAGACTCCAAAGCTACACTTCCAAACTACACATTTATTCTAATCACTGGTCCAGGAAAAACCCTCCATAATGCCTCATATTTTTAAAATTACCGGGCAGAACGTTCCTTCTCAAATTAGCTTCAGAGTTCACAGAGCTGGCAACGAGAGCCAGATAATTAAGACGGTAGATGAGCACCACATAAGGGAAAACAGAATATAATCACAAGAATGCAAAAACAACGGCTAAAAAAAACCAAAAAGAGTTTCATAACTCAGGAGCAGCAGAGAGCCGAAAGTAAATCTAGTTGTGAATTATAAGGGGAGAATGTGCTGTAAATTTCCTGCAATCTATTCGCTGCTGTCCTCAGCAAATAAGTCAAATGCCCGGCAAAGCGGGGTTTCTGCATCCACAACATGCAGACGACGAGGTCCTGCGTTAATAAATTTCTGCTTCGCTTATTAACCTGGAAGCAGAAACCACCCCGTGCGGCTGCATATAACAATAATTTACCAGCAGCGTATGACGGCAGGAAGCATGCCCGCGATAACCCGCGACTCCAATGAAGTCGTTACAGGCTGCACCATCTCACACGCTTCACAGTCCTTGCAACGCTTCCCCAGAAATCAGCGGATCCTCTAAACTCTGCCATTAAAATGCCGGTACGAAGGAAGCAAGGTGATGTGCCGTTTCCCCTTTCGCCTCAGAAAGGCAAGGTCCTGATGAACCCTGCTGGGACTACTGTACCTGTAGTTAAAAGCAAACCAAGTAGCTCAAATCTATAGGCTGGGTAGATGACTTCCCAGGTAAGACCCAAGCTATGCTTGGTTCTGTGCACAAGTACAGACACCAGTTAACGACACCCACGGAACGAGCAGAAATAGCCTCAATTCATTGGTAACAGCCTAGTTTCAAACCCCTTGCAGAAGGGCTCTCTTACAGCACCCCATCCACCAAGCACATCATTTTCAACGCTGCAGCTCTGGTTTTAAGCAGACAGGTCAAGAATGAACTTGGCTCTCTTCCTTGCTAGTGAGAATCTTAAACCCACAGCCCATCTGGATTTAGTAATGTATTAGCATTTGCTACTGCATGACCTGGATTTTTCTTAAATTTATCTCTGGCTTTCACTGGCTCTTCATCCTTTTTTTGACTTTGGTCCATGGAAATTCTCAGTCATGTTTCAGAAACTCTCCCACCCTCAAGTGAGACTCACGCAGCATCTCACAAGAGCACAGCGAACATCAGCAGCTCCACTCCTCCTAGAGACTTCCCGAGGTCCTGTCCAACCTGAATGATCCTGTGCTATGAAAACGGGGCTTTACCAACAGTCTGCACACAGATTATGAAGCCCCCAGGTATTCTACACACGGCTTATTTCCCAGTCTAGCTCGAAGTGTCCCGAGCACTTGAGCCACTTCCGCTGTGCCCCATTCTGCAAGGAGAAAGTGCCAGAACTGTGGCCAGACTCCCGTTCGGGGGATTATGTTCATAGTTCAGCCAGCCTAAGTCTCATTTTAGCAGGTAGCAGCATATTCCTTTTTCCTCATTTCACTGAGCAGGGCTGCTGTGATTTGTCTCCCCTCACCTGGCTGAAATGGTCCCCTATAGATAGCCTGTTTCATTCTCATTTGCGTGCGAGCGCCAAACGACACTTGGCATCATACCAATACTGAAGAGACACTCGGTCAAAGCTGGATCTCACTTCTACTCGCCTCTTGTAACCCCAGAGTTTCATGGGTTTGCACAAAATCAGACCCACACTTACAACCCCTGCCCCAACGGCCCACAGCACAGTTTGGACGTGACGTACCTTGTCAAAAACAGCACAGAAATTTTTTAATCCTGCAAAAACCCACCTCTTATCCTCAAATTATCTATAAAGGGCAGTGTGTTTTATGGAGAGACAACCATCTGGCGCTTAAAGAAGCCAAAAGATGTATGTATGCTAGCTGGAAATAAGCTGTAAAAAGATGAGCTTGGAAAAAAGATGTTTAGCATGCCCTGAAGATCTCTCAAGTCAAGAGAACATCAGTAGCCACTAATGAAACACAAAGAGAAGTCCAACTATTAAGCAGACGCTTAACTCTAAAAACATAAATATTCCCAATTTCACAGAAACACACGGGTACACACGCAGGTGCTCCACATTAAGTATGCGCATGCTTTACTGAATCGGGATCAAAAAGGAGGCCTTTGCTCACGTGCTGGAACCACTTGTTTACTGTAAACACCTCCTTGATATTGCAAACAAAAAGATAAAGCCAACCAGAAAATTGCGTGGGGGGGAGAGAGCGCGCTCGTACAGCGAGGGCTGCTTTTGAGGTGAGCCTCTCCCTCTGAGGTTCGCAGCGCCGTACGCGCTCACGAGCGACCGCTCGCGCTGCCCCGTGCGCTGCACAGCTCAACGGGCCTGCAAGAGACAAGCACGGAGATGGCTACAGCCCCAACGCCGCTCTCCGTCCCGCCGAAGGACGTCTCGACAATCTCAGCCAAACCGATCTTCTGTGCTGGCCACGCTGTGCAAATAAATTCCCCAGACTGAAGGTCCCAGCCATACGTCCTCAGCCCTTGTACACTTCCAGCTGACTCCAGCTTCCCTAGGTTTGGCTCAGTGAAGCTGGAGATGTTGAAAGGTGCCCTCTGTGTAACAGAGCACTGGAGCAAGTTGCCCAGAGAGGTTGTGGAGTCTCCATCCTTGGAGATATTCAAAAGCCCTCTGGACACAGTCCTGGGCAACATGCACTAGGTGACCCTGCTTGAGCCAAGAAAGCTGGATTAAATGATCTCCAGAGGTCCATTCCAACCTCAACCGTCCTGTGATTCTGTGAAAACAGGGCGCTTTTTGTTTTTCACTAGGTCCTTGCAAGTGAACTCTGACCGATGAAAAGCACACAAATGGAATGGGCTTGAGAAGCTACAGCTCAGTTTAGTTTATCCAGACCTGGAGTATGATCTTTCCATGACCTGCATCTCTTCCTAAAATGGCCACCGGCACGCTCATGGAGCCGTTTTCTTTCTACTGGAGCGTCTGAACCAAGCCCCGTGGCAGGTAGTATCTGTTCTCGCCTCCACCCAGCCAGGCTGACTCAAACGGGCACCTTCACAGAGGAGAATAGCAAAACTCACTTCTTCCAGCGAGCAAATCCCAGGTTTTGATGTGCCACACAAATTAGTGAAAAGTGAATTTGATGTTTTCAGATGCTTCAGGGCTTGTTTTCAACAAAGCTACACTGATAGGAAGTGCTCAAGCACTTTAAAAACTGAGACCTTGCAAAGTGGAGGAAGGCCAAAAAGCATGACTGGAGCCCATGCCAAAGGAGAAGAGCGTTCCAGAGATTGCGTACTACCAGGACATGGCCATGAGTTATTAAACTAAAAGAAACTAAAAGAGAACCAGGGAGAGTCACAACAGTAGATGGACGACCAAGAACGCTCCTTAAGAGCTCTGGAGTTCTCTTCCCCCTCTCTGATCATGTATTTAAGCTAATTTAAAGCAAAGTTTGAAAGCAAAAAAATTATGAAGCCAAAGGAAGGTGAAAGCAAAGTTTGGAGTCTGGGTCCAACAGTCAAAATGAAAATAAGTTATAGTTAGCGGAGCAGGAGGGAGGTAAGACTGGAAGGCAGGTGTTGGCTCCGCTGCCTGGGTCTTCTCCTTCGGCAGAAAGATCAAGGATTTTGGAAATACCCTCCCCGCAGGTAGAGCGCCACGACCCCGGGCAAGCTGCCCGGCACCCCCGGTTTCAAAACCGATTCCCTACCAGGGCAACGATACGCTAGGATTTTCTTTAGCTCCGACAGAAAAGCAGCGCGAGAGCCACCGCTTACCGTCGAGAAGATTTCTTTGGGTCCTACAGTAACTCTGGACGGCTCGGCCACGAAGCAGTTAACCACCGAGGACGATATGGAAGATTTCCCCCCCTTCTCCCCCTTCCTCTGGGGTGGACTCGCAGCAGCGACCCTCTCAACGGGCTGGCGCTCCTCCGTCTCGGAAAATAAGGCCATTACCCCTGTTCTGCGACCGCCCGAGCTCGCTGGGCATCATTGTTCTCCCGCCTCCGCCTAGGGGAAGCGACAGCTATTTTCCATTTAGGCGAAGGTAAAGCCTTTAATTTCGCCCTCCCGGCTGCAGCTGGAGTTCCCTTTTAACCGCTCGGCCGCGGGAGCGAAGACAGTTTTATAAGGAAGAAAACGCTGAGAAGGCCACTTTAATATGCTCGCGTGTGAGAAGGGGAGAGAGCTTTTCACGCCGCCCCGTAATGAGGGTCAGCGGGGTGTTACGCTTCGCCATATGGCTAATTTGCACAGCGGGTCAAAGGCTCTGTTTTTAAAGACGGCCCTATAGATTAAGCAGCGCTAAAACAAAGCAAAAAGGAAAAAATAAAAATAATAAAAAAAACAAAAAGAGGGACGCATGGGGAGGAGATGCCCTCTAATGTCCAAGCCTGGAAGCAGCCGGGCAGCGGAGAGCGCGCTGTGCCTTGTCCGTGCAGGGCGGCGGGGCCGTCCGGGCGCCCGTCCGCCCGTGTTTTGCGGCGACGGCGAGCGGATGCGGAGGACCACGCGCTCCCGGCCACATCCCGGCGGCGCCGCTTTTTCGGCCTGGCCGCTGCGGGCCGGGTCGGCCTCGGCGCTCCCTCCGCACCGCCGGAGCTGCAAGCGCGCCGGGAGCGGGCAAACGGGCCGGGGTAACAAGGCCGGCTTTTGTCATCGCCTCCCGGCCCTGCCCTCCGCATCACGGCGTTAATTTATTAAATACCTTAACAAAGGGCCTTTAGGAGGGGCCTGGGCTGGGCTCCGTCTAATAAAGCCTTAACTGACCACGGCTTCCCCCGAGCTCCGAGGCAAGGGCGAAGCCCCGAGCGGCTCCTGCTCCAGAAGGTCTCGCGGGCAGGCAACACGCTCGGCTGAATAAAACGGGAGAAAGGAATAAATAAAATAAATAAATCCAGGGAGGGGCGTCACAGCAGAAGAGCGCCCCTTAAAAGCAGCCTGGAGCATCTCATTCCCTCTTCATCCGGAGAGGATTGCTTCTCCCGCCGGCCCCTGCTGTACTAGACACAGAATAACCCAAATTGCCCGGCACGGCCAAGCACCAGGCAGCTCTCACCGGCGCCTCCCTGCTCCCAAAAATCGCGCACGAGCGACTTCTCTGCTGCTAGCTCTGCTCTCAAGATTACAAGCGTGGTCCTGAACTTTCGCCCTCAGTCTTCAAAGAAGGAATCAAGAACACTGAAAAAAAAAAAAGCTATATATTCCTAATCCTTGCAACTGCAGAGGGAAAAAAAAGCATGCAAAATGGAAATAAAGTGCACTTTAATTCTGCAATCCAGGAAAGACACATTTTTCAAATGCCCCAAATTCTTTCGGCTCATTCATGTTTACCTACCGCTGGTATAACTGGGGGGAAAAAAATGTCAGCAATCTCCAGTTTTAAGAGAGCAGCAGTCTCAGCTCTATAGAACAGCTATAACTATTTTCATCTCATTAAAGAAAAAAAAATCAGAAATCTTAATTTCTCTCAAACTCTTGTCAACATGGGAGAGCTGAAGTCTTCTGAGAAGTTTTACCTGGACAGCAGGGAGCTGTCAAGAGACGCCAAGCGTGCTACCCGCAGAGGTACGGGTGTTAGAGGCACCTGAGCAAAACCCAAATTCAATCAGCAGCAACAACCAGGTTTCCTAAACACGTGTGCGCAAATGCTACGCGGTGACACGGGTACGTAAAATCAGTCAGACCCAAGCACCCTGCCTCTACCGCCGGCCACCACGGGACGCCTAGGGAAGAACCACCCAAGAATAGGGTAAGCTTATAATACAACTTTTCCAGCATGCTCTCCCAGCTTCCAGCAATTTACAGCTCCGGGACTTCCTGAGCCAGAAACGGTGTCTTTTTATTTAATAGCTTGTGATGGATTTTCTTCCATCAGTTTGCCCAACAGCCTTCTGTGCCCATGTAAACTTCTGCTGTCCCTAAGATCTGGTGTCAGAGGGTTCCATGGAAAACAGAGGTTAGAGAGAGGAAGAGACCGTGATTTTTTTAACGTTGGAAATGAAGGAAAACAGTCCTTGGACTTTCAGAGTTTCTCTTCCAAAAACTCAGCGGCGTGACAAAGCTGGAAGGAGCGACTCATTTCGATGCGCAGCTCGCACCGAGACCGAAGCCACCCCCGAGGGTGCCTTGCCCCAGGGAATCGAGTCGCAGGTGCTCCCGTCTTCAAAGCGCCCAACAGCCTCCGCCGACCACAGAAAATATCTCCCCCTAAAACAACAGGACCCAGAAACCAACGGTTCTGCCCCATCTGTGCAACAAAGCTCCTTTCTGCAGCCGACGGAGCCTTTGCAGGGGTGGCAGGTTGCAAAACGCCGTTCTTGAAGGAATTGCACCCAACGAAAACCTCAGCCCTGCCTTCCTCGCAGGAGGTCCATCGAACAAGAGCAGGAGAACACAGATCTTCACGCACACGTTACAGGCCTGCTGCGAAAGCAGAAAAGGCAACGGGCAGCAGCCGGGAGAAGCCGGGTACAAGGACCTGCCGCCTCTTCCCAGGCTCGATGGAAGGTTGGGTCTTGCCTGCCGTAACCTGCCATTGCCAACAAGCACTCAGCCTGCACGCGCCTTTGCACGGCTGCTATTTCTAAGCCTCCTTGCGATAAAAAGAATGAAGTCTAGCGGACGAAGAGGCCGTATTGAAGTATTTTGGGTAATATAAACCCAAAGCAGAGAGGGGCCTCTCAGGGCACGAAGGAAGAGCGAAAGGTAGAGCCCGCCGTCTCTGCTAGCACCCTTCCAAAGGGAGCCCTCGCGACCAAGAGGGTTTCAACCTTTATTGGATACAACCAGAGATTGCAAATATAGCGGCAGATTCAGCGACCCTTCAGTTTCCCCCAGCAAAACAGTTTGTTGGGCAAGAGCTGCGACAAGAAGTCTCGGAGGAAACGCAAAACTCTCTGGCATATAAAAGTAATGTTAACTGTCGAGATGGAAACACTCCTTGCTCTACTGGGACGTGAAGATACTTTGCAATAGGAGGATTCAGCTGACCGGAGCCCACCTAGATCCAACGTGCCTTTCATCTAAAATCCTAAAATTTACCATCAGTTCACTGCGTTAATTCTAGCCCTGCACAGCTGTGTTCTTCTTTACCGTTTGCACCTACGCTGACCTCGTGCATGGTGCAGGAGACTGAAACGCCCTCCCGCACCGCCGGCGCAAGGACAGCACCTGCAAGCAGGTATAAAGCTGCACCCACCTAAACGCCACCGTTTTCAGGGCAAAACGAGTTCTCCTAATGGGACTGACAAGCAGCAACAGTAAATCTTTCAAACAATCCAAGACACAAATGCCACTTCAGTGGCATTTTAATAGGTTTAAATGTTAACCAGAAACGGGTTTTCTTTTGCTTTTAGTAGTGGTAGAAAAAAAAATAGTGTATTTGCTACTGCTCAGGGTCATCAGTTTAGAGCTGCTGGGCTCATTTAACGAGAGCTAGAGAGCACAAGGTTTTCAGTTTCTGCTATACGAGCATCATTTGCTGTGTTATTCTGCTCAGACAGGATTGAGTACCACACCTTTTACTTAAACTAGACCAAATACAACTGCCCCAGTCCACCACACTATTTAACATCACGTTATCCTAGCTCGAGCGAGCTGGTTTGCACGTATAAACACTGAACACACAGCCAAACTTTTAAAATCGTATTTTTGTATTCACAAAACCAATTCTCTGTATTATAAAAAAAGATACCTTCATCCACAAAGAGCATAAAGACTCAAATATTTTAAAGCATTTCCCTTGGGGGCCTTTTCTGATCTTACAGTTTTACTTTTTGATAGCTAGGAGAAGAAGTGCTCACAATTTGGAGTTACTGTGCCTGACAAATGAAGTGAAGCACGGAGCTCACAGAGCCGTAAAAGGCGAGAAGGACATTAAACTTCTCTGAGATGACAGCTCGAGCTCTCACAGTTCCTTGCAGCTAATACTGCTCAAAAGGGGTGGAAAGCCACATGCACAAATTAAGATTTGTTGGGAAGTCTAATCTTCCCCAGTGATTAATAGCCAAAAGTTTATCTCTGAGTGGTAGCAACGTAACAGAAGATCCAACACATGTTCATACCCAGGAGACCAGTGATGCTGATAAGAAGTCAAACAAAAACTGCTTCTCCAAATTTTTAATAGCTTTGATTGGGTTTTCAGATGACAAAATACATCATGTAACAGTGTGTGTTTCTAAAAGCTACGCCAGCGACCAGGACTGCACACAAGCATCGCCCTTCGGTCCTCCCAGCGCCTAACGGAATATTTCCTGCAACTTCTCCAAGGACAGACATGCACGAGACCTCTCTTCGCAATGAAATGGCTTTTCTACACCATCTTGAATTCTGCTTTCGGGCTCTCCAGCCGCGTGCATAGACCTGCCAAGCGTACCTGTTCGATCCACCTGCTCAAGCACCAGGCTGCCGCGGCCCAATCTTCTCCCAGGATTCCCCCAGACACCAGGTGGTCCACGCTGCGTTGCAAACCGCTTCGAGGCAGGGGTCACGGGTTTCTATTTCTTTGGTAACACTGAAGGTGTTGGTGAAGGTGATGGTGCGACACGCCGTGAAGCATAGAAAGAAAAGTTTGTCCCCCGAGTTGTCCCAGTTCAAGCTACCCAAACTTTGTCCCTTACCTTTCAGAAGCTGAAAGAACTCCCAAGCAGCGGGATATTGATTTCAGAACAAAGTTTCTAAAAAGTCCTAACCGCTCCCTTGCGGCTATAGCCAGCCTCAACAGCACCTAGCAAACGAAGAGCAACGCAGTAGACTTCTTTCTACCCCGCTTTTCAGAAACTTGAAATGCACCCAAAAATGAAAGATATTTTGACCTTGCAGATTAAGCACAGCCAGCTCTTCAGAGCAAGGTGACCACAAAGTGCCACCGCTGAGCTCACACGTGGAAGAGCACAAGACCCAGGCAGCTTCAGAGCCGCCGGTCGGGCATCCGCTGGGTCGGACTCGCCCACGGCTACGTATATTTGTCTCTGCTTCAACTAGTCCCATCCGTGAAACGTGAAATATAGGTTCCCCACTATCGCACAAATACAGCATGTAGGTAAATACATCGTAGGGGAAACACTGAAAGAATATGCAAGTCCAAGCTACACGGGGCTAAGATATTCACGCTAATATTGAGGAATCTTGCAGACAGTGTCTCTCAGATATAAATATTAGGATTTGCCAAATAAATCTTCATTCTGTAGCAGAGAAGCCAAAATCTCCAGTGCAGAACGACCAGACCTCTGCCACCCGGTGGGCTCGGGGCCGGGAGCGCGGAGGCACTCGCCGAGTCCGGCGCTGGGTAACGTTCTCGAGAAATTACGGCCGGCTCAAACAATGGAATATTTGTCAAAGTACGACTTGATCACCAGCAATCATCTGTTTTTCATAACTACATTTGACCTAACCTGAATTGACTGAACAAGCAGCCTGTGTTTTTCATTCGGGGAAAATACGGCGTCCCAACTCCCCCCCGCCTCGGGATTTTAAGTCATACTTCTTAAAAGTTACAAGACGATGATGTAGACAGATATTTCCTCCTTACAAACAGCAGCAGCTAAACGTTTTCAGGTTACGTTTCTGGCGATCTCCTCCTGTTCCAGGTGACCGATAAGGTTAAGTGCAAGGCTACATGCCTTTTTGATACGCTCATTTTCAAGCCGCTCGCTCAGCAAAGGAAAGCGCAGCCCCACACTTGCAGCTCGAGAACGAACAGAGATAAGTCCTAACTGCGCGCTCTGATTTCATAATATATTTAAAATGCATTAAAACTTTAAAATGAATGAGCTGCCAGGAAAAAAAATACTCAGGGCAAGGCCACGGTGCTCGAAGCCTCCGGGAGGCAACCCTGCCTGCGAGCAGAGCCCGTAGGAGAAGAGTGCTCTGGTCTCGAGGAAGGAAGGGAGCGGTGGGAATCAGTCACCCACCAGCTTTACGAGGAAGGATGCATCCCCACAACTAATCAGCTCTTGTCAGTACTCCTATTCATTTAAAAAACAAAAAACAAAAAACAAAAACCTGTTCAAAAAGACTCCTCAAATGAAGAACAGGGCAGAATGAGTCCTTAAGGAAGATGAAGTGCAGGTCCAGAGGGGGGCAAAGGAGCCAAGGGAAGAGGACAGTGGAAGGAGAGAAGGCAAAAATGTGTTTAGAAGAATAAAAAGACTGCAAAGACTCTCAGCTGTTTTTTACTGCTTGCTTACCATTTTGTCTTTTTAAAAAAAAAAAAAAAAAAGCCTCCTACGGGAGAGCTAATAATCTCGGACAGAGAGGACTTTGCATTAATTGCAAAGAATTCACAGCGGGGGAAGTCACTAAATGGGCATCTTTCCGTTAGAAGAAAGCACTGTGCTACTAAATGACTTGACTTCAAAGCTCCTTCTTTTGCACTGAGCAAGCTCATCATCCTCCCTTTCCCTGAATTCAAGCACACTCAGAAGCCGACAGAAAAAAATAAAGGAAAAAAGCACGCATCCTGCATACCTCCATTTGGAGCGAAAGAACGCTGCTCATTCCTAAGACTGTTGCACAGAATGTTTGGGTTGGAAAAACTGAAAAACCTGCTAAATTTGCATATTTGTTGTGTTCTTCTGTGACGGCACTTGGGGGGAATGGTCAGAGAGGACAGAGAAATAAAAATAAGAGAAAGCCTCATAAACAGACCTTCTGTTTCAGGTTCCACCAAGGGAGATCAGATTCAATATTAGATACCTCCTCTGTGGGGGGAAGGACTCAGCGTTACAAGAGCCGTTTTCGGTCTTCCCGATTCGATGACTAGTTGTTTGCTGCTTTTTAAGGCAGTGATCCGTACGGACCCAATTCAGACAGGCATGCAGGATGCTGTACGGTCTACTCCCCCCTCTGAAACGAACCGCCATGACCTCCTTTTTGACCGGCTCTCAACTTTGCCCACCTAAACCAACACGTATGTAATAATCATGGGTTTGCAGGAAACGGTTAAGTCAAGAACCCAAAATGACCAAGTAGTGAAAAAGCTGTGTTACATGAACAGAGACATAAGCAGAAACATCAGCACTTGGCTCACTTGAACAGAATGATGCTTCTTTCTCTTGCCCTTTATCCATTAGCCCTGTTGGGTAAAATTTGCCTTTGGTTCCTCTACTTCCTCAAAACGCAGATGACACAAAACTGGGAGCAGCGGCTGATACACCACATGGTTGATGGATGAATACGAGCCAGAAACACGTCCCTGCAGCAAAGATGGCCCACAGCATCCTGGGCTGTGTCAGGCAGAGCGTCGCCAGCAGGTCGAGGAAGGGGATCCTTCCCCTCTCCTCAGCACTAGTGAGGCCACATCTGGGGTGCTGGGTCCAGTTCTGGGCTCCCCAGTAAGAGAGAGACACGAGCATATTGGAACGAGTCCAGCAAAGGGCCATGAAGATGATTAAGGAATTAAGAGCATCTCTACCATGAGGAGAGGCTGAGAGAGCTGGGACAGTTCAGCCTGGAGAAGATAAGGCTCAGGGGGATCTTAGCAATGTGTGTGAATACCTGACGGAGGCAGGAAAGAAGACGGGGCCACACTCTTCTCAGTGGTGCCCATTGACAGGACAAGAGGCAATGGGCACAAACTGACATACAGGATGTTCTGCTTAAATTAAAAAGATACTTCTTTTACTGTGAAGGTGACTACACTGGAACAGGTTGCCCAGAGAGGTTGTGGAGTCTCCATCCTTGGAGATATTCAAAATCAAGTGGACATGGCCCTGGGCAACCCGCCCTAGGTGACCCTGCTTTGGACCAGCCGAACTCCAGAGTGCCTTCCAACCCCAACCAGTCTGCGTTTCTGTGGAGATGGGCACCACAGTCGCTTCCCATAAAACAACGTGTGAACCCGTACGATTCAGTAAGCACCTTTTTAGTTAGAGGTTCCAAACACTAAAACGGTGCTAGGCTTTTTATCCAGCAGCAGCTGCAGAAAACGCGGTCCGTGGCACACGAAAGTTATGACCTACAATGAAGCGTTTGGTATTTAGCTTTGCGCATATCCTTTGGTTAATATTTGAAACAATTACTAAAAATAACAGGCGCAACCTGTAGGCTGCATTATTCCTAACCATTTTTCATCCCGAAGGATTCCAAAGCATTTCGACATGCATCTCCGGGGCAGGAGGTTTTAGACAGGCTGGGGATAGCAAGCCAAGAAACAAGATTTAAAGGCAACGGCCAAATCCCTGATCTCATAACGATTCCTGCGGGTTCCTCGGGGTCAGTGAGCAGCAGATTGGGCCTCACAGAGCAGAGG
Organism: Apteryx mantelli; assembly: GCF_036417845.1. Taxonomy (NCBI): domain Eukaryota; kingdom Metazoa; phylum Chordata; class Aves; order Apterygiformes; family Apterygidae; genus Apteryx; species Apteryx mantelli. The sequence goes on along the minus strand of NC_089982.1, from coordinate 86,190,247 downwards.
CTCTGGAAGATCATAAGTCTCCCAGAACCCCAGGAACTAGCCTCAAATGATAAAAGAGGTGAGACGCCTTTCTCGAGAGGAAAATTTCTCATTGCAAGCGACTCTGGTATTGCAGAGCCAAGTAAAACCACTCTGCGGGCCACGCTCGCCTCCTTAACATGCTGTGCATACCACCACGGTCACATACAGCAGCTATCAAACCTCTGAACCTTAGCTTTTCCATCCTTGTTCCTTAAACATGACCGAAGCAGCCTGCCGATCTCAGAGGGAAAGTAGCTTTTGCATTCGGGTCGCCCCGGCCACGCGTGTCTCCTCTCGCCGGCACCAGCCCGCTGCTCCCCCTTGGCGCGCCGCGCGGGTGCCGGGCTCCGGGAATGCGGAGGCAGCGGTTGCTCATTGTACGGGCTCTGCCTCGTTTCCACGCTTTCCTGAACGGGGGGCCGAGACGGTGGGTATATGCGTCACAAGCCCGTCCTGAACGCTGCTCGCCCTTTTCCTGCGCAAGTGTTTGTAAACAGACTGAGAATTAATGTCCAGCCAGCTCAAGACCCTCATAAAAAAGGGTTTTTCTTTCTTTCTTTTTTTTTTTTTTAATTGAAAACAGGATGGCAATCATTTCCCAGATACACGGCATATAGGCCTTTACGATGAGAAACAACGTACAGAGCAGGAAAACAGCAACCCGCAGCTGTGCACCGAGCCGTTCGGCGAGATTCATAAAACACAGTGGCTTATTACTTTACAGCTTCCTTCCCCCACAAGCACACTCTCTTCTTAAAAATAATAAATAAATAAATAAAGTTTCTGGTCAGCACATGATAATTCTCTAGGGGTTAAATTAGATACAAAATATACAGCTTCAGTAACACAAATAGCGCAACAGTCTTTATGCAGAAGGACATTTCCAACATCTCTTTCTCTAGCAGTCTTAAAAGGTCCACATCCCACACACACTCTACAGAACAGGGATCCTTTTGGAAGCTCATAACCATGCCTAAACTGCTCAGTCCCACCAGTAACCATGCCTAAACTGCTCAATCCCACCAGGTAAGGAGTGGGCGGTATAGTCTCACAACGTTGCTTCCATGCAAGTTTTATCGCTTTTGCTTTGCAGTGATTTCCATGCATGGCCTGCCCAGGCAATGTCGCCACGGGCTATATAAAACGCCAATTATTCTTTTTGCCTTCAGGAGCAAAAATAAGTCCCAAATACTCAATCTCAGTCAGCCCAGTGGAGCAGCAAAAAAAAAAAGCTTCAAAGTGAATTGTAAAAGAGGGGCTGTAGAGCTACTGACATACACCGTAGTGAAACGAGGCCAGCAGTGGCCACCAAGATGATTAAGGGAGCTGGAGCCCACAACGTAGGAGGAAAGTTGGAGCGAGCTGAGTTTGCTCAGTCTTAATAAGAGAAGGCTGCTCCTCCTGGAAGTGCACAGCAAAAGGAGAGGCAACAGACACAAAATGCAAAAGGGAAAATTCAAATTAAATACCCAGATAAAAAGAATTACAGTAAGGGTGGTCAACCACTGGAACACAGACCACAAGAGTTCTCCAGTGCGGCTGAAGAACAGAGCACGCATTCCCAGGACTTTTCTGAGCTTCAACACCAGGAAATAAAGCAAGTTTTCAGCAAGAGACTTCACACGTTTGCATAACACAAATAGTGGTTTTGGTGTTTATAAGGTTCCTTCGACCTCTTTGTATTCTGCACCACTCGAGATGAACAATCTCTCATATCAAAATCAGTCCTGATCCTAGAACTTCTTAGAGCCAAAGACTTCCTTTTAGTTAAAACCACATAAAAATGAGATTCTCCCAACGGCTGGAAAACTGCAAATGTTGCATCTATCTTCAAAAAAGGCCAAAAAGATGATCCAGGGAACTACAGAGCACACTCAGCCTCGCTTCAAGCCCTAGGAAGGTCATGAATTAAGTCCTCCTGAAACACATTTTTAGGAATACAAAGGGGAAGGTGATTGGAAACAGCCAGCATGGATTTAACAAGGGAAAGACATACCTGACAACCCGATTGCCTTCTATAATAAAACGCCCAGATTTATGGATGAGGGGAGAGCAGTGGATGTCATTTACTTTGAAAAGGCTTTTAACATGGTCTTCCACAGTACTGTTCTATCCAAGTCAGGACGTCACAGTCCGGATGAGTGATCAGCTAGACCCGTATATAACTGGTCAGATGGTCATGTTCAGAGGGGCATGATTAACCAGTTGGACCCTACAGGCAGGCTGGTAACAAGTGGAGAACCACAGCAGCCTCTGTCCTGGGACCTGTCCTGTTTAACGTCTTGATCAAGCACCTGCAGGAGGCAGCAGTGTGCACTCTCACCAGCTTTGCAGATGACACCAAACTATGGGGCAAAGTCCATACACTTAATGGCAGGGCTACCATCCAGAGGGGTATCAACAGGCCAGAGGAATGTGCCAACAGCGAGCTGATAAAATTCGGCAAGGACAAGGGCCAAGTCCCGCACCTGGGAAGGAAGACCCCCTTGCAACTACAGACTGGGGAGTGCCTGCCTAGGGAGCAGCTCTGAGGATTAGGACCATGAGTTTTGGCACACAGCAAGCTGAACGTGGGCCAGAGAAGGTCAACAGCCTCCTTGACTGTATTAGCAGGAGCACAGCCAGCAGACTGGCCAAAGTGATTATCTCCCTGTAAACAGCACTTGGACCACATCTAGATACCACGTCCACTTTCGGGTCTCCCTTACCCCCCTCCCCCAAATACAGAAAAGCCATTTAATAACTGGAGTGGCTTCGGTGGAGGCCACTGAGCTGGTTGGGAGCTGGAGCACTTGTCCCCCAGGGAGAGGCTGAGGGAACAGGGCTGGTTCAGCCTGCAGAAGAGACAGCTTCAGGAGGACCTAACAGCTGTCTTCAATACCTCTGAGGAGGTCACGCGGTGGAACGGGCTGCCCAGAGAGGTTCTGCAGTCTCTGTCCTCAGAGGTTTCCAAGACCAGACTGGACAAAGCCCTGAGCAACCGGGTCTGATCTCGCAGACAACCTGCTTTGAGAGCAGGAGGTTGGACTAGAGACCTCCCGAGGTCCCATCCAGCCCAAATGAAATGCAGTATTTCTACAAAGTACTGAAGAGATGCAGTACAGTTCCTGCGGTCAGGACTAACAGAGTCAGCCTCTTATTTCAGCCGCTAAGACTGGAATGGGGAACTGAGTGGACCACAACGAGATCAATAATAAATGTAAAATAGCAGGACATTTGCCGTGAGTAAAGCCACAAGCGACTGGGCTGAGTTTTGTAAAGCCCTGGGAAAGCACAGCTCTGCTCCTAGCTCCAGGGGACGAGAAGTCTGCGCCCAGGCTATTGCAGGAGTCAACGCAGTCAACACGCCTGTTTTCCAAACCGAGTATTTTAAGAAGCACGGCTGGCTGCCTGTGATCATATCTAGCCAGCTTAGAATGAACACTGATTTCTTTGCTGCTTCTTTGATCGGAGCCAAGTGGTTTTCTCATGGGTAACAAGGTCACGGGGTTAAAAGAGCAATATGACAATTACAAAAGTTAAATCTATTGCCACTCCAGACAGACCCGCTACCCCGGGGCCCATTAGCACGTAGTACAGAACGGTTATCGCAGGTCACTGACACCGGTTCGCTCTAATGGCTTTTCCTGCGTCCTTATCAACCCCGTGCACAAAGTGGCTCACCCTCAGCCTTCCCCTATGATCTCAGGGCGGTGTTTATAGCTATCTCGCCGCAGCAGGCACCCGCGGGTCAGCCAAGTCAGCAGACAGTGAGATACGCCAGGACAGAGCGATGGGACAAGCTGCAAAGTGTCGGAGATGAACAAGGAGTTACCAGAGCCTTCGAGAAGGAAAGTTTTCCACTCTTCTCTCCCCCCGCCCGCCCCAAGCAAAGTTCAAACTGTTTAAGTTCCCAAGGACGCGGAGGAAAGAAACTTTACAACCCCAATCTCAAAAAAAACAGGAGCCAGCCACAGGCTTTCCAGGGCGCAGCTCGCCTTTCGGTAGCAAATAAAAGAAATAAGGGCCGTTACCGACGGCAGAAGAGCAACTTTTCCCGCGAAAGGGAGAGTGGGGAGTTGTTGTTCTTTGAGTTGCGGTTCCTGCAAGAGACGTTCTGGCCCCTCGAAAGAAGAACTTCCCTCGTTTGCCCCCGTTAACGGCGAGCGACCGTTTCGGTGCAGGGGCTGGGGCAGCCCGGCGGCTTCACAGGTCGGCTGCTGACCTGCTCGCCCACCACCGCGGTGGCCCTGGTCGCCCCAACCACCAGCTTCAACCCCTGCTTTCTCCTCCCGAGGCCGCGCTGCTTCTGCAGAGCTCGGAGGAACAGAGATATAAAACACGAACGTCGTATTTATGGCTCCGACGGGCGAGCGGTAACATAGTAAGAGAGTAAGTCTAAACAAAACGCGTCTATTTTTCATACGGCAGCTTCAAAAAGTTTCTAAGCGCACTGCTTTTAAGAGAGATGATTTTTATTTGTTGTACGTTTTCTTACCTTTCCTAATGCATCAAAGCAGCTTTCGGGTTAGAGAGGCTTTGGGCAGAGCAACACAGCAGACAGAAATGGCAATGGCAAGATATGAGAGATGTATAGTAAATACATCTCAACTACCATTTATCTAAATCATCCAGCTCTGCGATTTTCCAGAAATACCTCATTAACTGAGAGGTAGCTGCAGTTTTAAGGCTGTATTTACATCAGCTTCTGTTCGCTTTTTTTTTTATTATTATTATTTTTTTGGACACTTTTTCTTTGCCCTAAATCGACCCCTTTGTAGCCGAGATCAAAGAGCTGGGAGTGCCAATCCCAGCATCTTCCCCCAACGTGCTCAGAACCTCAAAGTAACGGGAAAACCCATTCGCGTGAAGTTAAAAAACCCCTAACTGAGCACCGACAGGCAACGGCACGGGCTGAAGCAGGAGCTCGAGCGGCTTGAATCGCCAGCAGCTCCTCCGGCACGCCCCGGGCACGAGCCGCCCCGGCTCCCGGGCCTCTCCGTTGCCTTTCCGCTTGTCGCTCGCTCCCCGGCTCGCTCCGACTTGGGGCAGGGAGACATGAAACAAAAACCACTTTTCATTTGCTGTTATGCAAAGCAAAGCAGCTCCGCGTCTTGGCCTGGGAATACCAGGCTCCGAACGGCTGTTCGGATGCTCCGGCCAATAAACCGGCCGGCCCAAACCTCGCCTCCCCCGATTTATTTTGGCTATCGATCAAAGCGCACGCTCTGGTTGAAGGCAACGTAAAAGATAAAGGCAGCAAACGGCAAAAATCGCTGCGCTGCAATAGTCTTGCTTCTTCTTTATATATAATAATAATATTAGCACTTTCACCAGCCGCCCCGGTTAACTGGGGCAGCGGCAGGCGCGATGCCCGGCGAGCGGCGAGGTGCGTTTGGGGGTTCGAGCTCACCCGGCCACCGACTTGGCCCAACCGAGAAGAGCAGCTACCGGCCGCGGCGCGGTGCCACGAACCCCAACGGCCGCCGCCACCGCGTTAAGGGCCGTTCGAGAGAGGGCGGCTCGTGCCACGCGCACGGCTGCGGGGACGCGTAAAGTACGTATGTGCGGCAAATATTCCTGGCAAATGTGTCCTCGGGACACCGTTAGCCAGCTACATCTTGCAAGAAAGTAAAAGAAAGGAAAGTAAAAAAGAAAAGTAAAAGAAAGGAAAGTAAAAAAGAAAAGTAAAAAAAGAAAAAGAAAAGTAAAAGAAAAAGTAAAAAAAGAAAAGTAAAAGAAAAAGTAAAAAAAGTAAAAGAAAAAGTAAAAAAAGTAAAAGAAAGAAAGTAAAAAAAGAAAAGTAAAAGTAAAGAAAGTAAAAAAAGAAAAGTAAAAGTAAAGAAAGTAAAAAAAGAAAAGTGAAAGTAAAGGAAAGTAAAGGAAAGTAAAGGAAAGTAAAGGAAAGTAAAGGAAAGTAAAGGAAAGTAAAGGAAAGTAAAGGAAAGTAAAGGAAAAGAAAATATTTAAAAAAAGAAAAAAGAAATAAAATAAAAATGAAATAAAATAAAAAATGAAAAATAAAAGTAAAATAAAATTAAAAATAAAATAAAATAAAATATAAAAAATAAAAATAAAAACAAAACAAAACAAAACAAAACAGTACGTTTTAAAGGCATTGCTGAGGACCGGGCCCGCGAAGCCGCCTCCGGCCGGCGCGCAGCACCTCCGCGGCCGAGGCCCGGCTCCCCCTTAACCGCCGCCTGACCCGCCTTCACTTTCTTTCCCCCGGCTCTGCCCTTCCTGCGGGAGTTCAGCGCTTCCCGGCAGCGCGGCGGTGCCTGCTCGCGCCTGCCCTTCGCCGTGGCTGCCGGCGGAAGGATCTGCAGGTGCCTGGCCCCGGCGGGCCGCGGGCCCGTGACCGCCCGCCGACCCGCGCGCACAATGCCTGAACTCCTGCCCCGCTGATAAGGGCGCCGCGGAGCAGCGGCGCTTCGCAAACCCTCCTTTGGGAACGCAGCGGCAGCGCGGCCATAAAACCGAGGTGACCGGGAGGTCGGCTTCGCTAAAAATAATAAATATCCCCGTGTTTATTCAACGCGGGCCTTCTTAACTGCAGGCCGAGCGCGTAGATAACGCTATTGTAAATGACAAATATTAGGGTGGTCGGGTTGGGGGTTTTTTGTTGTTGTTGTTGGGTTTTTCTTTTCTTTTCTTTTTTTTTTTTCCTCGGTACCTATTACATTATGATCCTTCCGCCCGCCCGGCCCTTTCCCGCGCTGCCCGCGGGATCGCCGACGTCGTTCGGCGCAAGCCGGGCCTCGGCAGCCGGGTCGGCGTTCGACCGCGGGTCAGGAAAAGGGCAGTTTTCTCTTTTCGAGGAGCCCTTTCCCCTGCCCTCCTGTTCCCGTCTCACCCGCGCGCCTTCTTTAGAGCTCTGCCTTATATTTTCAAATGCAAAAACAACCCAAAAAACCTTATATTCACCAGTGAAAACTCTTCTTCCTTCCCGTAAGCAGAACCCCTAATCCCGTTTGCGTTAGACCCGTTCCTCACCCAGGTTCCTCCAAACCGAGCGACGCTCCGAAATGCCCAAAGCGCCGCGGAGCAGCCGTAACCTCCCGCGAGCGCGTTGCCCCAAACGGGCTTCCAGCGGCCCCCTGCAGCGGGGCGTCTCGTCCCGGGTAAACGGAGGAACGCGCTCGGGGTAGGTCCGCTCTTTCGATCCAGTAAAGTACCGCAGCCGCGCAGTCAAATTACAAAATTATTAACGGACAAAGACGCGAAGCGATCTCGCGTAGATGTTTTTATGACGATTCTTCCCCCCTGTTTGCAAACTCATTTGCACGCGCCGCTGGAGAGACTGGCTTTAGAAGCGCCTTAGGAGTAATTCCCGCACGAGCTTGGCTCCACGGCGGCAAGGGAGGAAAGCTGCTGAAGCGAGTCCTCCTTTCACAGCCTGCCTGGGCCTCGGATTGCTCAACCGCAGGAGAAGAGCCCTCCAGAACATCTCTGCTCCAGAAGACGTAGGTGCTAACGTTAAAGAAGAGACGCACACGTTCTTCGGGTCTGCAAGACTTGGAGGCCGCAAGGCTCACGCGCTGCTGTGGGAGCCTTAGAAATTAAGAGCTGCAGTGAAGGTTGAAGCGTAACCCACGAGGGTCACCTGCCTTTGCTGTCAATAAATACATAAAAATCAATGTTCTGCGTACTCAGAACGCCTGGAAAGAAACCCGGTTAATCTAGCAGCCTATATCACCGGAGATGGGAAACCTCCTGATGAGCTCTCGGGAATATAACGACATTCAGAGCCGCACACTTAGCATGCAACTGCACGAGCAGTACGTCAACGCCAGCAGAGAGCACTTTCAGTTTAGCCATATTTTTCAGTGCACTCAAAGGAAAAAAAAAACAACAAAAAAGCCTAATTACTGGAAAATTGAAACCGATACAGTAAAATGGTGGATTTTGTTGGACAGGAGCAAATCTCAGCCCGTCAAACAGGATCCTCTCAAATAGTGTTTGAAGACTGGAGAATTTCTCTTAACTGTAACAAACAAAACATCTAAAACTTCTCCTCAATTCCCCAATTTGCACTGAATACTGAAGTTTTTGTGGGTAAAGGGGAATTCTTTCAGGGAAACTATACAAGCAAGAAATATGTATTTGGCCTATTATAAACCCAGAGTCTACAACAGCTGCAAAAAAATATCCTTTTCTATTTCTGTGGCCTGTGCCATGTAAAGCAGCTGTGGGTTTTTTCACCCAAATCTATCCACCACTGTAGGCACAGGCCTATTTTTCACTTCAGGTAACGCACTTCACAACCAGGCTAACATAAATACATATTTTGCAAGCGCTTCCTTGCAGGCAACATTGACAGGAGGAGCAGCACTCAGTCGTCCGGTTGCGGACAAAATCCAGTGTCAGCACCGTACTCGCAAGACGCTCAGACTTACCAGCACAGAGTATATGTGCAGGCACCGGTACACGGGGGAGAAGTCCACCAAATCCTGAGCCCCAGGCACCTAAAAGACGGCAGGAGATCAGCATTAAATACACAGAATCAGCATTAAATATGCAGAACTCACATAGCTAAGTGTAACTCTAATGCATGCAAGTCTGACAGAGCGCAATATCAGGAATTTCAGGTATGTAAAATTAAGAGTAGTTATTGATCTCTATTTTATTCGTCTATATTTACATTTTTAAAGGCTCTCAAAGCAGGAAAATTTCATTTAATCTCACTCTCACTCCATCTAGGCTCCCCTAAGAAATTCTATTGTACCATTTGGCCCTGGGTTAGCCGCCTCAGCAGAGATGCAAGAGATTTAATTTTGACCATAGGCTTAAGTGCGAGTTCAAGCGTCCTGGCGGAAGCTGTCCTGGTACTTATGCAACAGTAAAAACTCTTATTCTCCAGATTTCTAGTCTGATTTCTTTAAAAGCATGAATTCTACTCTTTTTTTTCTTTTTTTTTTCTTTTTTTTTTTTTTTTTTTAACACAAAAGCCACACAGACTTCATCTCTCAACAACACAGTGAATCTCACACAGGGACAAGGAAGCACAGTTTTGGAGGGTGGGAAGGAGGGAGGAAGATCAGAGAAGAGATTTGCATACAAGAAGCCTGGGTCCTTTGGAGACGTTCAAGTCAGCAGGGTGTTCAGCTTGTTGGCCACGGCATAAAGCTAAAGCAACCCTCCTCCTCCTCCTCCTCCAAAAGGCAGCGAGGAGGGGAGTGTTCTGTTGACACGCAGTGGAAAAAAGGGGAGCAAGATGAAAGGCACCAATGGACAGGCCTGGGAAACATGTTTAGTTTAAACATTTCTAATTACGCTTAAGAGGCATTTCTGCTCAAAAGGAGGTAGGATGAAGCAGGGAGAAGTTTCTGGCTGGAGTAGGGCGTGCAAGTCCCAACCAACACTGCCCGAGCGCCGGGGGCGAGTGGTCCTCCTCATCCCAAGCAGCAGCCCCAAGCAGGGAGTGCAGAAGTTGAGGCTTGCAAAGGGCAAGCAAGGGATTTTGCGAAAAGCCTCCTGCACGGCGAGAAGTCGGAGCTGTTAAAGAGCCCCCTGCACGCAAGGAAACCCGTCCGTCCGTCTTGTTAAGCTCTCCTTTCCTTCCTTTCATAAAACAGGCCCCGGCCTGAGGTTCAAGGTGAACCGCACGCACCGCTCATCTTGCACACGCTACCGGTCTCGCTAACATCTCTTGCGCACATCTTTTAAAAGAAAGAGCAAATCCGACGATTGCAAACACTCAGCAGCAGTTTTGCTGTGTTGCCGTCAGGTTTATCACGTCTTCTTGCTCACTCCTTTTGCATGCGCAGCCTCCCAGCTCTTCTAAGGTTCCCTCCATAGCTCCCAATCCAGATTTCGTTCAGCTTGCCGACTGCTCCAAACACAGCTTTTGCCCTGCTCTGTTCCCCCAGCATTAAGCACAATTGGTCTCCAGCTGGTAAAACTGTAAAATACTTTTGGCTCAGAAGTCACCGAATGCCAAACGGCTGGAGATCACAGAAGCATGCGGAGAAGGATGGTTGCACGCTCGACCAAGCCATCGTCCGGCGACCACCATCAGCGCCAGCAACGCAGACGGGACAAACCCCAAGTCCGTCCCGTCTTCCTCCGAGGGAGGGGACATCTGTCGTCTCTTCACAATACCATCAAAGCGGACGATGTTTTTCTATGAACTGGAATTTAGGATCAAACTTTTTTGCTCCTCTTGGGTTTTGGGCAGTAGTTGAAGACAGTCCCCAGAGAAATACGTTTGATAAAGATTTGTGCAATCGAGCGATTGCCAGAAATGGACTTCACCGCCTCAGCGAAATCCTTTCAAAGCAGACAGCAACATTTTCACAGGCTCTGATCTTCTGCAAAGACTTTTAAGCCGCCCCCCCCCCCCAAACACACAAAACATCCTGGTCTATTCTGCAAAATTAATCTCCCGGAGACATTAACAATTTTTAAATTGTTAATCTAGTTAAAACACTATCAGACACGGATGCGCAAACCCTGGAGCACTTCCACTGAACGAAAAGACGTGCACCCAGGTGATCAAAAAGATTTTACGCAGGATGCAAACCGACAGCGTATTTTTAAGGAAAAGAACAGACCATCTCCTCCACATAGTCACACTCAGGCTTAGCTCCCTTTTAGGAGCTACTCAATTTTCTTAGCAAAAGCTGCACTACCACTGTTCAAAGGAAAAAAAAAAAACCAACTCAACACTTTGATTTTTGAAAGTTGGCAATGAAATTAGAGCTAGAGCCTCCTCAACAGCAGAACGGCTACTCCCCTGACAGCTGCGCTTCAGCCTAATCTTTTTGCTTTTAATTTGTAGAACAGAGAACGTATTCATCTTCTCCTAATTTTTCCCATTCCACAAACATCAGCGTCACGAGCCTCGTTCCCCAACTGCACATCTGGCACGTTGCTGGTACCGGGAGCCCAGGCAGACCCGCCAGGCTCCGAGCAGCTGAACCCTCTCCCTTCGGAAAGAGGCTTTCAAGTTGGGTTAAACACGGATTCTAGCAAATTTAACCCATGGAAGACAGGTTTTCAGCGCAAGTTCTCCGTCGCGGTCTCAGAGCTAAGGGATGCTCTGACCCGATTTTAGGCAAATTTGTGATACAATGGCTTGAACCTATGATCCTTGTCGCTTTTTGATGTAAAGATGTGACACAGACGCAAATATGCTTGCCCCGTTTCAGCGAGGAAAAAAAAAATCCACAGTGCAATACTAGGAATTCTAGAGAGGTGTTTTATGGACTAACTCATGGGCCCATTGATTTAAGTACGTAGATGCCCAGAGGCAGGTGAAAGTGCAGCTGCAGGATCAGGGGTGTCCACAAAGGCTCAAGTCCGAAGGAGCAGGTGGGGTCTCTTTGCACGTTCTTCCAGTGCAGAATGAGCCTGTTGACCTCTGCGGTTGGAAGCAGTCCTGCTTGTGCACAGCTTCAGCGAATCCCATCGGAGCGCTCCGGTACTAGCGGCTGCGATGAGTTTTATCCCGCGCTGAACGGACGTAGGGGACAAATCGCGCTGTGGGCTTGCTGCACCCCTCCTGGTCTCAGTGTCCTCTGACTGCTCTAGTGCACGCCACCACTTAACCTCAGGGGGAAAAAGCCCTGAATCTATTCCCAAGGTCAAGAGGATGCTCGAAACAGCGTAATGCTGGACCTGGCGAGAGCGTCCTGCCAGACTATCTGAGCTCATTCTGGCTGGTGTTAGAGACAACAGGGAAACAGCTTCGTCTGGAAAGAGAGAGGGTTCTCACAGCTTCCAACATGTTTTTTGCATAATTACTAGTGCAAGCAAGGAAAGGTGAAGGCTGATGGCACCTAACAAGGCCCATTCATCTGGGAAAGTCCAGAGGGCTCCCTGGGGTCCCTGCTCTAGCTCCCAAAAATTGAATAAATCTATTATGTCATGTAGAGAATGATTCCTACAGCCAGGTCAACCGAAAGACTGCCAGAAGTTTGATGAGCTTCAGCTCTGACTCACACCTGCTGATATCCTGACTGCCAAGCTGCTCTGCCAAATATGAGGCTGGCTGCACTTTCGTGATTTCTTCTTCAACGACAAGGGAGTAGCCGTTATTCTGAAGCATGCTGTTCTTCCTTAAAATTCCCCCTCTCCCACAGGGGAGCACCAGGGAGTCCACTTCGAACCAACTGCTCCACAGACACCCGGCAGGTCCTTTTCGGGGGACAACACAAAACTGTGGCAGGTTACAGGTGGGTTTGTCCTGACACGCTCAACAAAATCAAATAAGAAAAGTCACTGAAAATCAGAAGACTCTGGACAAACTTTGTATTTTTCCTAGATGCTTTTTTACTAGAAAGGGGTACAGCTGGCCCAAGCAGAACAGAGGGCCTCCTCGCTGTAAAATGGAGATCCTCCTTCAGAAACTTGACATTCACAGAAACTGAACTCAAACCTTCTCCCAACTCACTTTCACCTTGCACTGCAAAGCAGCTCATGCATAAGGTAGAAGAAAAACCAAACCCCAAAACCTGGTCAAGTGAAGACTTCAGGACCTTGGGTCTCACTATATCCCCTCCGCCAGCCTGCTCTGATGCTAAGCTTCGTGTTAGCACAAGGAATGTGGACAGCTGTGCCGAGCCCCAACAGGATGCCTAAAATTGTGAGGAATCTCCATTCTTGCAGGATTTCAAAAAACAGCTAAATTAAGCTATAGCTGAACCAGTCTCATGTTATTGATAGTCCTGCTTAAAGCAGGAGGTTGAACTAGAGACTTGCAGAGGTCCTTTCCAACTTCCATGATTCACTAGGAGAGTAGATGTTTTTCAGTTTCTTTGAGGAAATCATCTAGTCTCCAAAAGCATAGAGGATACCTGCAAGTCCTCCGCTTCTGTTTGAAGGCCAAGATCCACTCTTCTTAACTTTAAGCAGCTAGAACATCAGAAAGATATCAGGCTTTCAGTAAGAGACTCAGACCTTCAGTAAGATGCATCACCTACAGCTGTGCCCACTCCCTTACTCCGGTTATGCAGAGAGCTCCTACCTCAGTGAGGCGTCCATACGTCAGGTGGGTAAGTCTGGACCATAATGTCTCCAAATTGGAGAACTCTAATGAACCATGCCTCACATTGCTTCTTTTGAAGGCAGCTGGCAGAGCTCTCTTAAACTATTCCAAAGGAGAGCACGATCGGTATTAGAATACACCTAACAGCATAAGCAAAACTTTTGCTCTTTATTCCCTTGCACCGCTTGTCCTGGGAATTTTGCTGCAGGGATGAAGAGATTGCTCCATATGGGTGAGGAATCACAGGACCCTTAGTCTACCCAGCCAAGCTGGGGAACTCCAAAAGCAGCCTACTGAGGGGCCTCAGACATTTGCTAGAGGAAAAAATACTTCTCCCACTTGGTCCAGAGCTGGCTGGCCTATATACCGGGATCAGCAGCTCTCTCCTCCCAAAAGCTTGAATCAGAAGCACCAGCTGGGACAATCCTGTCTTCAGCCCTGAGCAGGAGTAGATGCGGAGCTCACCCTCCACTCTTCCCTTCCATATTCAGCCAGCAGTCACTGCTGTCTTTCAAACAGAGACTTGGGGTTACTGGTTGGCACCTTCTGCTGAGCCAGGTGACCAGGAACGGTTATGACTGCCATCCTTGAATACTTTCAGATCATTTCTTTACTTGTCTACCGACTTTATTTTCCAAGGGCTGTCGTTTCCTTCTCCAGGCATTCTTGTTAGCAGTATTCCATATTTCCCAGGGAAATATAAGCCTCAGCAATCTTGTGTCAGAGGGACTAAACACAGGAAACAACATGTGCCCACCTGTAGCAGTACTGTTCCTCTAAGATCATACAGCTTTCAGAGCTCCACAACATGATGGCTGGATACAAAATGTGATACAATTCCCTTGCCCTCGGGATGCTTAACCCTAACAATTTTAGTGAATTGAACTTAGTTTTGGAGACTCAAATTCCCTATTAGTAAGATCCTAAGTCTGCCTATTATCACTGAACAGACAAGGTAATCAGAAGGAGAAGTCATACTACAAGAGGAAAAGCTTGGAATGAATCTGTCAACCACAGAAAACAATTCTGCAACTGGCCTGTAACTTTAGCAAACCCTTACCAAAGGGTCCAGCATTACCATTTTACACACCTAACACTCCTTTAGGTTTAACGGCTGTTTCAGTGTGCTTCCATTCGAGACGAGAGGCCCAGCTGTGCTAGCAAACGAGCGGTTTTCCATGAGAAGACGAGCGGTTTTCCACGAGAAGACGTTAACCTCTGCTGTTTGCCTCCGTGCTCCCCCCAGGCACGCTGCTGCCTCACCACCGATTTCATCACCAAGGACAGCAGCTCCTCCCGGCCGAACGCGCTCTTGGGCTTCCCAAGGGCATCGCTCCACTGCCGGGGTAAACCCATGGCCTTCTTGGTGGTGGCCTTCTTGGGCTGACACACCAACGGGCCATCAAGCACCTCTAACCACCAAGCGCTCTAATGACTGAAGAAGACTTTGCACTCTTATCAGCGAAGGATTAATCCTTACTCTAAGTTTACTGGCTTACTACCAGTCTGGCTTTACACGTGCCAAGACATGGGACTTCATCCACTTAGAGACTAGTTAATGGTTTGATAAACTGCATTAAGAGATTTCTCCCAACCGCACTGTAAAAATTATTGTCTTAAAAACAACGCTTTGCCTCTTAATGTTTGCATCTTTCAGTTCTAATTAGACTCAAACTTTACATACACTGCAGCAAGTAACTCCACATTTCAAGCAGCTAATTCGGGGAGAATTCACTTCAAAGCAAGAGAGAGATTTTTAGAGTGAGATGGAACAAGAACTATTCAAAGAACCAGAATTTTTCCTTTCCAGGAAAGTATTAAACCAGATATACTCAGATCAATATTTGTTTTCCAAAAACGTGCCCTTCCTACTCGTTTTTAACTTCTGCTCTATTTCCATTTTGACGTAGAAGTATCACACCCCGATGGTTTCAGTGCAGCACGAGGGGGTCTGAGCTGTACCCTAGTTTGGTCACTGCGAAGAAAGCGGTGATCTCCTCTGTCTGCTCTGCAAGTACAGCAGAGATCAAGAGGAAAGAAAGATCACCATGGGGGAAAAGGCAGACTACGAGCACAGACCCATATGGGATGACCCAAGCTACTGCAAACATTAGAAACTTGTTTTTCATCCTCTTCCGTGGATGGTCATAGACTGTCAGCCCAGGGCTGCAGAGACAACCCGATTCAGTTACAGGTTGTACGAGAAAACTACCATTCTCCTGACGTAACAGATGCTTCCACAGTAAGAGAAAAACCATGTAGCGTGGCAGAGAAAACTTTCCCAAACGGCCAACGCGAGACTATATAGCATGAAATGAGAGAACACATCAAAAAAGCTCAACACCTTGTGCCCTATATCCATGTTCCTCTGAACTGCCGTTCCTGAAATGCACAGTGACGGGACTAGTTTGCATTTTAAGTGCTACAAATCCAAGATGTTCCGCTATATACTTTATTCTCTAGAAAGAGCAAGGAACAGCACGAGAGAGGTTATGCTTAGCATTTATTAGTGAAAGGCACTGGCATACTGTAATGGCTAAGAAGGTATGGAAATTATAGCTGGGAAAACAGCCAATCTGAGGAAGCAGCAGCACAGAGACCGCACTCTGGGACCCGGGACGAGGGGTAGGAAAGACAATATGTTTCTCACACACCAACACACTCTCTCTCCTATAGATATTTTTATATTGGGGATTGAGCCTCCGTACTGAGCAGAGCGGCAATGCATTCTGCACACATCAAGGGATTAAAAACGCATTAAAACGTTCTGTCCAAATCCAGGCCTTTGCAGCACAGAGAACGTGCATCTGTCACGAACACACACGTTCTGCAGAAGAGGCCAAGCATCTCGCACACTATGTGGCATTTTTTCTTCTTTTAAATGGCTCAGGATAGATACCAGATTGCCTTCCCAAGTGAGCAAAGGCCACCAAAGCACAGCCCCTGAGCTAGAAGAAGGCCTGTAGGACAGAACACATAGGCTCGTTTTCATGTAATACTCGTATAACAGTGTACGGAGCTCTGCTGAGCCCGCCAACAAGAATACGGGCAAGAGTGTAAAGTGACCCAAGACTAAAAGCCACCCAACAACTACCCAATCTATTCTACATCTTTACAATAAGTTGCATGAAAACATGCACAGCTGAGCTAGGTGCAAACACTCTTTGACACACTCAAGTCATCCCCAAGCTGTCCTCCTGGATTTGATGTTATACAGTTACCTCTTCATCCTCATCCTCATCTTCAACATCCAGGATACCCGAATCCTGCTCAGACATGGGGCTAGTGTTTTTTACCTCCAAATCTGAGCTTGCACAGACTTCTTTCTTGGACTTCTTTCCGCCACTTATCCTGGGATGCTGTGATACAATATTGTCCAGGTTTCTTTGCTGCTGTGCCTAGAAAAAAAGCAGATTTCACGTTTTACGATAGCATCCTCGGACTCGTATTTTTTCAGCCAAAAGATGCAATCAGTCATGAACTACGACAAATGAGGCAAAATAAAACACACACTTAATGGAACTTAGAGATGTTATGTTTTTCCTAACCCAGATATTCCAGAGAAACAGAAGATTCATTTCAAAACCATTTCAGCGATTATGCAACAACACAAACAATATTCTGACTCTTCACAAATCAAAATGCCAAACCCATCGTACTGCCATATTGATCTATTTACAGCGCAGATGCAGAAATATTAGCCCATAGGCCATGTGGTGACTGTCACAGGCTAAATTAAAGGACCTACTTAACTGTTGGATTTGTTCCTCTCTTTTCAACCCGTGTCAGCACAAAACACTCCACATCTGGACCCCAGAGGTTCCTGAAAGCATTTTTGCGGTACCCCAGATCTTAATTGTACGGTGCTTGTTTACAGAGCGATCCGTAAGAGGTATTCAACCCAAATGCTCTCACTGGGAGAGCCACCGGGATGCAGGGAACGCAGCACGCGGGCTCAGCGGAGCTCTCTCGTG
The DNA here is from genome assembly GCF_036417845.1 of Apteryx mantelli. Lineage (NCBI taxonomy): Eukaryota > Metazoa > Chordata > Aves > Apterygiformes > Apterygidae > Apteryx > Apteryx mantelli. The sequence continues at coordinate 86,173,282 of NC_089982.1, read as the reverse complement.
CCACCGTTAACACCTACTCCTCGCCTTTGGGTTTTGCTCCCAGGAGCGGTTAGTAGACGTGCTCTGCTACAAAACCTCCTGTTGGCTTCCTCAAGGCTAGCAAGCCCAGTATCCAAAAGGAAAATCGTCTAGCCCCAATTTTCCAAGAGAGTTGACCAAGAAGTTCAAGCTGAAGTGCAAGGAGGGGGAACGGCATACAGGCACCATTCGAACTCCAGGCGCAAAAACCATGTCTAACACAAGGAGAAAAGGTTGGGCCAACAAGTTAACTGGTTCTGTACATTGCTGTATGTAGAAAATAAACACTCTGGAAACCTCAAATTTATATCGATACATGCACACAGATTTATAGAATCTCCCCCCTATTCATATATATAGAAAGAGAGAAAGATGTATGGAAATCATCCAGATGCCTTTCTAAAAAGCAGTCATTTTAGATAGTGCAGATATATAAAATATATACAAGCGTGCACACGTGTGTGTGTGTGTATATATACACACATATGTCGTTATATTTATACAAATTCCCTATACAAACGAAATCGAGCCTGTCTCTGAGGGTTTGATTGCTCCTCTGCAGCAGTTAACGCACACACACTGCTCAACCACTAGCAGCACATCACACCAGCGAGGTGGCCAGAGGGACCATCCATGACCCACACTAAGGGAACAGACTAACTTTAGATGGAAGAAGGAATCCTAGAAACCCTGTTGCGGGTACCGGCGCCAGCGAAGCCACCTCAGACCAGACTTTCGACCTCTAGCTTATGCGCTGCTTTTGCAGCGGTGTTATGAAAGAAGAAAAGGGTTGGTAAACCTAAATCAAAAGGGACAGGTTTTCGAGGATACAATGGGAAAGCAGTAATGAAGGTACCGATTTGAACGAATTTTTGCCAGCTCAGATTGCAGCTGGGACACAGGAACTGATTGTGCTATGGAAACGGCAGAGAGTGAAAACAAGTGGGACCTCAGAAAAAAAAAACAAAACCCAAAAAACACAAATTGCTTTTTGCCACCCGAACTGCAGAAAGAAGCAAGCTCTCTACCTAGAGTGTAAACCACCAAAACAATCTGCTTTTAAACACTATTAATATCCCAGAAAAAGAATTTACGAGCGAATTTTGACAGCCTCTCTTTCAGGTCAGCTCCCTTTTAAATCCCTCCTTGGGAAGAAACATCCCGTCGGGGATAGATCGCTTCTAGTTTCTGGATCTGAAGAACATTAAAAGCCAAGCGCTACATGGAAATCTCCTCTCTCCTTGCAAAATGCCCCGGGCTCTCCTGCTCCGTAAGCAACCTGCCTTTCGCCCTGTACATGCACGTGTGCATAAGGCAACCTAGCGGGTCTGAATTGCTGAGCACAGCATCGATAACAGGATTAACCCCGTATCGCTGACGGCGGGCAGCGCTGCACCAGGAATTGCAGTAGCACAATCTTGACCTCTAGCGGCTGCAAAGCAGTAATATCACTAAAGTTCAATACAAGAGAAGTGACAGCCAAGCAACAGGACTACCCAGCAGGCTTAATAAAAAGATCTCTTGAAGGATGAGGCTCTACAATAGGGATTTTTGCAACAAAGCCGCAGAGAAGGTCCGCATTAGCACTGCTCGAGACAAATTTCGCTAGCAACGTCAATGCTTTAAGCAAATGGGAAAAGGGCTGTTTACTGCATTAGAAATGGCTAACTTCAGAGGCACGACTCTATAGAAAGCCATTGCAACATCATCCAAAGAGAATCAGGACTTCAAAAAGGGGAATAGCGCTTGGTCCGCCTGAAGCCCCCACAACAAAGAGATCCCAGGCTCGATGCTGCTCTCAGATACACCCATTTATGACATAAGTTACTCAACTGAAGCGTAATGAAGTTGTAATGCTGACTCCACTGTGAAGTACACCACAAGCAAGCCCAGCGCCCCCACTAAAACCTCTCAGATTCATATAATCTCTTTTTTCCTCTAGGAAGAGGAGAAAGAAAAGAATCAGAAAATGCAGAGTTTTACATAAAACGCTGAACTTTAAACAGATCATTAAGCAGAGCGTAGCAAGATCACAGAGGAAAACAAAGCGGTCCTGGGAGAGGAAAAGTCTTGACTAACCAGCCAAAGGATGCCACCGTTGGCTTGGCGCACTCGGTGGCAAGCTTTGCCGTCTGAGCTCGAAGTCCATAATATTAAGCATTTTAGGCTGAGCATGGACTTGGTCTCAACTGAGGACCTTGTAGACATGGTCTCAAAAGACCAATTACGTTGCTCTCCCATCTCTTTTCAAACAAAAGCTATTAGTACCTTCCTTCTGCTGCGGCTATGCCAAGAACAGTTCATTGCAGCTCAGTGTCTGGCGAGTGGCAGAACAGATCTGAACCGAAACTCCACAGTCCGGGAAATCTGTCCTTCTAGAAAAAGCTCTAGGTCAGGGAGTTCAAAATCCAAATTCATATCCCGTGTTTTGCCTTTATTTTATTGCATAGTTTTAATTCAGTTCACAAACCAAAGTTTCTCAGCAGAAGAATTCTGACCTGAATTAAAACCCGGGGATCTGCCAGGAAAAAGAAACAGCAAAAAAGAAATAAAAGGACATGCTCCACCTCCCAGTGATCCACGAAAAGCAGCCAGAGAGACGCTCCCAATGACTTCGCCTACAAGGGGCAGATTTTACCTTTAGGAATTGGGATTAACAGGAGAATCCTGCCACCCCCTCTCCCAGCAGGAAACAACATGGACTGAAGTGACCCAGAAGTGAGAAATATCAAGTTTTTGTTAACTTTAGCAGGCTCAGGTGAAGTCACCAAGGTTTTGGTTTCACCTGGAGAGAAAGAGTGAGCCGGGGGGCAGAGGCCCAGAGGAAGCAGTTAAGGAGGAATTTGGGCTTAACGGCCACGGAGCTCCCAGGCCTGCCGCCGTCTCGCTCCCCAGCAGCTCGGCAAGAGCTCCGACGCGGCGCGCAAAGGATGAAAAACGACCTGCAGAGCAGGCGCAGTTGGATTTTAATGCTCTCTTTCACATCAAGGCATCTGCAGGAGCCCACTGAAGAGGCACACTTTGGAAACCACATCAAAGCGCAGGCGACACTCCAGCGTGCCCTCCGAAAATGGGGGAACATGAGGCTGCAGGGAGGAGAAGAGCCCTCCAGGGACAAAAATAAAATAAAAAAAAATCCCCTTACCTTTTGGTGTGGTTTACATGAAAGCAAATGCGTTTTTCTATTATCCTGTCAAATTGCCTCTATTACGCAAGACTATCAATCTCTTGACTCTCTGCTTAATGTGACAACATAAAGAAAAAAAAAGAAGTTAAGAAACCAAACGTCTGCTCATAGCCAACATTACATTTAGCAATAACACATAAAGCGTTGGGTTCCCGTAGCTGAAACTCCCTCCAAGCACAGTTATTTTCGTTTGCCCACGTGATGAGCACACGAGCTGGCCAGCTTCATGGCAGCCCAGGATCACCCCACGCTGATGGGACACGACACATGGCCTCCAGAAGTAACACCAAGGCCAGGCTGGACGATGGAGAAAGCAAGCAGAGCCTTCCAAACTGGCAAGGTAGCAAGGGATCTGAGCCAGGGACCTACATTTGTGGTGGCAACCGGACCACTGGCTGGTCAAGGGACATCTAGGAGCTGCTGCTCGTTTCTACAGCTGACGAGTTAGTAGCTTTTGTTGGTTGAATACAACCGGAAGGATCAATCTCTAGCTGCTGTTTCTTGAAAAACGGAGGATCAAAATAATAAAGGGAAAAAAAAATGTAGTTTGTACCTTCATTACATGTTTTCCCTCCCAAAACATCAGCTTCTATTACGTGACTTCCACGCCATTCTGCCAAGCACTCAACCTTTGGGGGGTTTTGTCAAGTCCGACATACAAGAGTCCTAAACACTAGTCCCCTCAATATTTTCCATCCATCCTCACATTGTTGCTTTCCAGGCTAAATTTTGGAGCCGCAACTATACGTTCGCAAGCCCTCGCGTGGCTTAGCCACCAACGACCAAGCACGCAGCCCGGATCGCAGGAGAAATTAAGGGTACCGGCGTAACCTACTAGTGAGAAGCAGTAGCTGAATTAAGCACAGTAACAGGACTGCTTGCGATCAAGCGAACAGAGCCCAAAATCTGCAAACACGTCCTGTGCTGCCAAGCTGGAGAATCAAGCAGACTCGCAGAGGGGGCATAGGTTCCTCCGAGCTTTAGCTGCAGAAGCCACGTACTTCAGAAGGGAAAGCTGCACAGCGAACCACTTAAAATAAATAAATAAATAAATAAATAAATCAAAGGGGTTTTTTAGTGGTTTTATGACTGTCTTATTTTTTGCCATTGGTTTGCCAATGTTGACAAGGAGCCCGTCTTACCTCCCGTCACCTCCGCCCACTGATGAACAGCCAATATTTACTTTTACGAAGAATCTAATTAGCTCTTTCCTGATGAGACGGTAGATAAGACACGGCAAAAGCAGTTTTATTATTTAAACAGCATTGGAGTATCGCTGTGGTTAGCTTTGGTGGTTTTGATTAGTTACTGAGCGTTTGCTGCTGGGATTGTTTTATAGACCCCTCTAATGGGCTGCGACACAGAACTTTAAAATATTGTTTCACAGTATCCCTAGGAATGGAATACATATTCCTCAAACAGCATTACAAAAAGCAGACTGGCTACGGGGGAAGAAAAAAGGAAAGTTAATAAAAAATGACAGTGCGGCTGGCTCCGTGCCAGAGATCCATTTGAAAGTTATAAAACCCCTCTCGGCTCAGATAAAAGCGCCTATTGTTATTGCAAGGTGTAAACTCAACACGCCGACACGGCTTCTGTTTTGAGTTTTAACTAAAATCCCGGCACTTGTCAAGACGATAAGAGTTTCTGCCTCTCCGCTCGCTCGGCGGTAACCGGTTCTCACACAACCCAATTTGTCCGAGGTCCCCCGCAGCAGAGGAAAAGGGGCCCGAGAAGGGCGGTTTTGCGGGATCTTGGCCATTAGAAAAAACAGTTTGGAGAGGGAGGGCTCGAAGCGTTGCTCTCCCCAGCGCAGACGTTTCTCCAACCTCCCTCTCCTCCTTCCCCAGGAATGACCTTCCTCCTCGGGAGCTAAAACCCAGGCCGCGATGCTGCAGCGCGGGGTCCCAAATACCAGTTTCAGCTCAAGCTTTCGGCATCTAGTGGGCGACTGGGAACCAGGAATTTTCCCCCTGCTTTTGCTGCCACGCAGTGATTTAGCCTCGTCCTTTCATCCCCCCTCTCCTGCTCGTTTTCCTTAGCCACGCGGCAAGGTCAGCATTATTTACATCCTCGGAGTTCACTGTAAAGAGTAATGTGGTTAATTCAGAATTTTATATTTAAAAAAAAAGAAAGAAAGAAAAAACATTAAACCTCTAATGTTCTTTGGAAACGCTCCTGTGCTCCAGTACTTAAGAGAAAAGGATGAGCTATTAAGGCTTCAGTACTCCCCTCTCCTAGCAGCTGTAAAAAGAAGTTTATCGTATTAGCATTGATAAAAGGAGTTAGGCAACCACGTCCTCCAGGTCAGCTGTATAATAAAAGACAAAAAGCCATTTTTTAACAGGTCCTTTATTGAGCCAAGCGTCGATTTACACTTGCGTGGGATCCAGCCTCCAGACCGAGCTATCCGCACGCAGGCATCAAAAGTAGCTCAGCCGCGCGATTAAAAAGTTTATTTATCCCATTTACACCGAGCGGAGAAGCTGAAAATTAGATAAGGCGGCTAAAAGCAGGAGGAGGAACACAGCTCCGCAAGGAATTTCAAACGCATTAAAGAACGCGGCCCCGACAACTGCGAGATTCGGGTCCCCGCTGAATCGGTCGCAAATGCCCCACAAGCCCGGCTCGGAGGAAAGCGTCACCGCTCGCCGTGAAGCCGCTCGATGCATATTCTGTGCTCAGCCCTCACCAACGATTTAAAATGCTTTTTCAAGTGGTTCTGATTATCTTTGCACAAACCCCCCCGCTATACGTAGTGGTGTACGCTATGCTCTAGTTGTTTTTTTAATGCTGCCTTTTGATATAACATCGAAGAGGTATCTCTGTCCCCGATGAGACGTAATGATGACTCAAAGCAACAGCAGGAGCTCCCAGGCTTCCGGTTAACCTCAGGAACAGGGGGAGCCACGAGAGGACCCCAACCAAACCCGCTCACAGGTGAACGGGTCCAACTCTTCCCTCCCATCCCCGGACAACCAACGTGGATGCAACCGGGCAGGACCAAGCCTTAGCTCTACCCACTCCCTCGGGCATCGGGGACGAGCAACTGTTTTCTAAGCAAGTGCTCGTTTCAGCACGCTCTCTGATGAGACAGATGAGACTCTGATGAGACTTTTTCTGCTATTGAAAAGAAAAAAGCCAGACAAAAGGCCTGTTTTCCCAGAGACCGAAGCCAGAAGAAAAGGGGACATGGAAGGAGAAGGGAGGGAAACAGTAAAGGGGCAGTTTCGGGCTTTGATCTAAAGCGCCTGAGAAAATACGCAATGTCCCACTACTCGCTCTTGCTCAGGTCCTGTCCTGCGATGAGAGAGCAGCACCTAAGCTCTGCAGCCAGCAGCCAATGTAACAACCCAGGCAATTTCTCCCTTCATCTGAAAGTACTGGAAGATGTCTCCAGCTACCAGCATTAACACCTGCAACGTGGGGATTTCCCAAGCTCGGTCACCACAGCCTGCAGGCAGCTCCACCAGCAAGTGCCAATGTCTAACCCTCACCTCCCTTTAGACAGATGCAGGCAACCCTCTGGTTGCTGTCCCATCTCGCGCCTTGCCCAAAGAAGTTGCAAAACGATCACACCTATGGCCATTTGCAGCGAAAAGAAGTCTCCGATTACATCTCACAAAAGGTTGAAAGGGTGTTGGACTGCGAAGCTTTTGGGAACATAACCCATGGGTATTTTGAGAAACCAATGTCAACTTGCTGATGGCTGAAGATCTGAGCGCTGCTTTGGCTTGGAGGTGCGACCACCTGCAGTCTGATGCTGTACAGGGCTCTCCCACACGCTCCTAATCTGCAGTAACACATGCAAAACAAAGTTGGAAAAGCCGATTCCAATATTTCTGACTGTTTTTACTCTCATTTTCCCTCCCACTGTCTAGTGGGTATGGGCCTCTCGAAGCTACTGGTATGTTTGGAAACACTCGGCCTAATACCCCATTTTACATGTCAAGAAATGGAAACAGAGGCAGAGCTGCTCACTCGCCAGGACACCGAACAAGGATGACAGCTCATCAGTTCCCAGGTCTCTGCTCTGCACTTACTTATCTTGACCAAACTGACCCTCAAAAATTGTTTTAAATTATGCAGTTAAAAGAGTGTTATTCCTCATATCCTGGCCTCGAATTAAACTCTTCTATTCCATTCTCTGTGGGAGTTCCCAAACTGCTATGTTTCACACACCCTCTCTCTGGGCCTTGTCTAGCATTTTGGAGATAAGTTTCCTTTCAAGATTCTGCTTTTGTTTCCATTTATCGGTCTGTTTTTTTTCCCCCCACTAAAACAAGAATTCTGAGAAACTGCAGTGTTCAAAGCACCTATCTTAGATGGTGCCGATTATCCTGGAACACACAAAGACTCATCTAAATAAAAGGAAAAGATAAAGCCCCGAGCAATGAGTCCTGGACAAAACACTCCTTGGCCTGTCCACAAGGCAGCTTATAAGTCTCTTAAATCAGATGTGGGAAGATCTGGGGAGCAGATACCCTTAAGATCTGACCCACAGTCCAGATATCCAGTCAGAAAAGACTGCATTCATGATCATCTGAGATACAGGTTGCACAGCTGGCCTCCAACTGCACCGAAGCAGCCGGCAGCCTTCCACAAATTAAAGTAAAAGCATGGATGTTCTCTCCCAACATTCCCCTATAAGAGAATCCTTACTAGCATGCTCTCGGCAATGGCTCCAAGCGGTTAATGTCATCCAACATGTCAGCACTGACGGCTCATCTGCTCCGAGTCGTGCCCAAAGACCCTTTCATAGGCCCGTAAGGGTGCTGAGCTCTGGACCATGAAGGTGCAGCAGATCACACCGGTAGGTCAAGTCACACCGTGGGGGACAGGGAGCAGTAAAGGTAGCAACACCCTGCAGTAGATGAGCTACGGTGAGACTCCCGGTCACTAGAGACCTAACAGGGCGTTAGATGAAAGCATGCTAGAGATGGGCTCCGTAATGCCGATCACACCTGGGCAGAACGTGTTGGGCTAAAGGACTTCTTGAGAGCCTTACAGTTCTATTTGCTATGACACAGAAATGCTTTTCCACCGGTAGGCTGAAGGGGTTCACTCAAACTGCAGACAACTGCAAACTCAGAGCAGGTGGTGGTATAAGGACAATTTCAGCTATATATCAACGTACCAGAAATGTAAGCAGTAACAGGGTAAGGATCACAGCAGCTCAAGAATGAACCAGAACAAACAGAGAAACTGCCAGCATCTAGTTCATCTCTCTTGGAGGAAACAAACAACCATGGTACCTCCACCTTCAGAAGATTAAAAAAAAGAGAGAAAAACCCTTCTTGGAACAAGGAGTACTTCTTTCTGTTTAGGAATAACCCCTATTTTTTTTTTGATGAGAAACCCACAAAGAAGATGCCAAAAGGGCTGAGCCACAAAGACTAGCTTTTCTTGTTAAGTGCTAAACAGCTTTTTCAAGAATAACCATCTTCTCCATGATCCAAGAGCTTCAGGGTAACAGAAGAAAGAAGAACATTATTTTGTTATTTCTGTTTTTAATTAATCAGAGAGTTAAACAGCCTCTGCTTCTCCAAGCATGTTGACTACAAACCATATGAAAAATTTCACTGAGAAGCACTTTACAGAACAGCTTAAGCTTCACTTGGCTTACTTCATTTCACACAGATCCCTCTGACGCTTAAACACAAAGTGGAATATCCTGCTGATAGACAGCTTTTTTTCTAAGCAGTTGCTCACCAAGGATAAGACTGCTAGGCACAAGGGTTGGGGAGCTTAGGGAAGAGATTATGGGAGAGAAGAATAGCATTACACATTCATCATACTTATGACAGTATTACTCGGTGCAAAACCCACTCTCCAAACTCAACGAATGATCTTTTTAAAACATAACAATGCATTTTTAGTCAACCTAGTAGATAAGCCTCTTCTATCACAGTATGTTCCCAAGACTTTTCTCCCCACGTTGACAATTAGTATTTTGCTTGTATCACAATTTTTAGCATTTAAACTAGGAATAAATATAGGGAGATAAACCAAGACTTGAAATGATCTCATCTTGCTTCTGTAAGTTGACATTAAATTCACCTTTAAAGCACTAAAAGTCGATGGAGAACTAATTACTCATTTTAAAAAAGTCCACATTCAAAGTCTCCAAACTTACATAACTCACAAGGCCCCAAGTCTGCTATTTACTGGACACCATCTGCCCTCTAAAGGCTAATAGGGAAACTGCGCAGAGGGCTTTTCAAAGCCACCGCTTCTCTCTGTCATAGCCATGGTTGCTTTTTGTAAGACAACAAATGAAGACCTGCAAAAAAGTGTTATATATTCTATTACTTTCTTTTTTTCATTTTCTCCCTTCCCTCTCCCCCACAGCTTGCCCCACTCTTCCACTATCAAACTGGATCCCATCATAACTTGGCCAAAGCTTAACAGAGCTCTACCCACACGGTTACAAGCGAGAAATCCTGACTTCATTAAACTCAGAAAACTCTGCCACTGACTTACTGGAGCCAGGATCGCACCCCTATAGACAGGCTTTTAAGTGCTACAAGAGAGAAGAATATCAGGCATAAATCAGATATAACCGGACACTGGACAGAATTGCATCTCTTTTACCGTTCTGTATAATTTTGCAAGTCTACAGGCACAACAATAGCACAGATGTTCCCGTATGAGCCTATCTGTTTGCTAAGAATATATATGAGACATTCAGTGCAACCATGAACGACATCATATATGTGAGCCTTTGACCTCAGTGACATTGGCATTTCCATCTTAAGCAGGGAATCAACCACAGCGAGAAGATGGGAGAGCGTCAGAGTTGGCCTTCGACTGCTTATTTCAGAAGAGACAATATGCACGGCCATTCCCGTCCCCAGAGGCAGGAGCTCTTCCAAGCCAATGTGCCTTAGTAATATCCCTTGTGGCCTAACGGGTTTTTGGTTATTTCTTTGAAGTGTGTTTTTCTCAATCAAAATGTGCTAGCCCTTGACAACCCTACCAAAAACAAAGACGGAAAAAATCAACACTACTATTCATTAGACCTTAACACGCATCTTTTGTTCGTATTATGCATTATTCCATAAATTCTGCCTATAAATTCAGAAAGCATGATCCTGCATAAAACATACTACACAAGCTAAATGTGTATTTCATAGAATAATGTCTTAACATTGCACGCTGTGCCTTTACATCGTAATTACTCATTACCAGTACAACACAAAGCAAAAGAGGAGCCACGGTGAGGTTGTTGCTGCCAAAAAGTGATCACTTGAATGTTGATATAGAAATTTATCATGTCAGAATACCTTACTAGCCCGGAATCATATCTGTGTGCAACTATTATAATGCAGCCATACCGCTTTTGCAAGGTCAGTGATGTTTCTTTGGATCTAGACATCTCGAACCTGCGTACTTAACCACCCCTCCAAAACCCCTTTGTGGGGATCTAACTGGGAGCAGAGGTGTTAATATCCTCAAGTGACATTAGTGGAGCTCACGGGTGCTATATGCTTTCCAAACACGTTGCTTTCATTAGAGTACCTTAATAAGGATTAAAATAACCCATTATTGCAGACTGAAATTTTTGGCCAAAGTACCTGCCAAAACAGATTTGATGGATTGCATTAGCCCATCTTGCCTGCAGACACAGTTTTGGGAAAGGATTTTCTGCTGAATTTCAGCTGAATTCATTGAAGTCATCACAGGGCTTTATAAATCAGCAGTATGCTTTGGTGACAAACTTCCTTTAGAGCAACATGTGGCACGCAAGAGAGGAGCCCAACCTGAAGGCATGTTTCAAAGCCCAAATCCTGCCTTCCCCCCTCAAATGTATTTTTAAGAATGTTCAAGAAAAGAAAACGCCCAGTTTCCAGGGCGTCATTTCTTACCCTCATTAAGCACTCACGATGGTTTGGATTTAAAGAATGAAATTTCAAACAATTTGACCATGGCCACACTTCCAACAGCATGGAAGCAATAGCAAAAAAATGACAATAAGCAAAAAGAAGAGAGGGAGGGAAACCCACATTTAAATTAACTATTATAGGAAACTACCCTCTCAGCACAAACGAGCTTTAAACCCCCAAACACTGAGCAACTCCCATAAGCTTCCATGAAGCTCTTCTACACTTCAATCCCTCTTTGAACACTCCCCCATCACAGTGGACTAATTATTTAATTTAATCACACTTGACGACCTGTTTTCAAGGGTTCACTAAGGCAAAGGATAGCTAATATAATATGCACTATTGTTAATAACTTAGCATTTAGATAGAGGCTTCATCCGAAGACACCAAAGGGTCTTCCAACAGGAGCATCCTGTCACTATTTTACGGATGTAGTAAAAAACACCCCTTTCTCAACAGAAACAAATGACAAAACTCCCATTGACTGGGCCCAGGTTGCTGTGCTTAAATTTTCAGGATTGAAATGCTGCAGAATTTTTCCAGGGTGTCAGAATTAGCTGTCATTAGAGCAAGAGACAGAAGTGTTGGCTACCAGCTCACAAACCCATCCTCTGACCACCAGGTAACACATCCTTCCCACATTATGAGGCAGTGCTAGCCTACATTTAAACTTGCAGACTTCAAAATTACAATTACATTTTTTAAAGACCAAAATAAACAGCAGCTTTCACAAAAAAGGGCAATTAGAAAGTTAGCATTCTTCCAGCTTCTCGTTAGTAAAAGTTTTACAACCCTCCACCATGTGGCACTCCGGCATAACACCCGGCAGAAGGTAAAACGCCCTTGTCTACCTTTCATAAATACAGCAACATTTCAGCATTGGCAAAGACAGCCTGGTTCCTATTACCAGCTTTTTTCCATTTTAAATTTACTAGTTAATTTTATAGAAACAAATAAAGGGAACTGCATATTATAAATCTATTAAGGATAAAAAACATACCTCTGAAAAGAACCACAAGAAAAATCTCACACCTTCTCTCCACCCCCTTCCAATTTTAATTTATATACCATTAAAAAAAAAAAGAAAGAAAACAGCGCCTCTCAACTGAGCTGGGAGGTCTTCCCTGCGTCCCCTCCGCTAGTTCCCTTACAGCCACCGGCACATACGTGGCACAGTTGTTCGTACCTAGACAACAGTAACTGACCTATCACTTTTGCAGGAAGCTCTACCTGCTATTGATAAATCGGAAAAAAATTAAGTATATTGTCATCTAGCCCCAAAATGAGGTTGGTAAGGGAAGCTGAAGAAAAAAATTCAATACGGTTTCGACTGCTCTGCCTCCATCTGGAGTTAATGGACTTGCACCTGCTTTTCACAAGGTGTGAACCTGACCCCCCAAAGCGCATAAGCAATTCAGTGGAACTAGCTTAAACCAAGCTAATAGTAGGGAGAGGTCTCCATGAGGGAAGAGTGATAAAGCTAGAAAACAAAAGATAACTTCGTATCACCACAAACACGTTAGCCTAAGGGGAAAAAAAGAAAAAAAGAAGACGAAAAAAAGAAAGAGCTGTTAGACCTCAACACAACCAACCATCACTGTTTGCTCTAGCATCATCGAAATTTTACACAAGTAGAAGCCTGCTGGGTTTGCTGCTCAGGAGTTACTACAGAACAACGGAGAAGCTGTCGGGCTAGATGTGTCACTCCGAGCGAGACAGGTACCCCAAACCTTGAACTCATGGCTGATTCGGCCGTTGCCTTCCTCTGGGAACTCTGCGGCATCAGCAGCTCCTGGGAACCATGCCTCTTCCCACGATGGATCTGGTCTGCACATGGGACTGAATAACTCAACGGAACTGAACCGGGCGGTACAACACGGCCATCAGCATATGTATGGGAACATCTTCAACACCATCAGCTTGCATACCGCAGGAGTGTGTCATCGATTTCAACATTGCGGCATGAATCAAATGAAGAAAATGCCCTGCCAACACACATTTCTCTTCCAAAATGTTTCATGGGCCATGAATTTTCAGGATGGCTGTAACCGCTGCAATCACTTCTAAGCCTACAACTGATTTCCAGCTCATCAGCTTTGTCAGCATTACACGTCTAGCATTTACGCTTGTCTTCTGAACATACTCTCAGCATCTGTGTCCTCAAGCTGCTCTACCCAATGGTGCTGGGGAAACCTGCTCAAAGGAGCTACTATGTCCTAGACACAGGTTTACTCGCATCAGGAGAGGTGCAGGCTAATGCCTTTGGTAACGCAGCCTAGCATGGTACTCCTCAGCTCCCCCACCACCCAACCATGCCAGCTCAATCTGCCCTCATACACATGTCCGTTTCTTTACTGGTCCAAGAATTACATGTATTTTTGCATGACTGGATTGACATATCCATTGATGTGTTAATATCAGAGCTTAAAACACTGTCTTCCAAAAGGGACAAATAACCAGTAAGTTACTGGTTAGAGCTGTGGGCAAAAGAAAGGCGAGCACTTGAACTCGACTGAACCTTAAAGTCATGCCTAGCCATCTAAATTTCATTTCCTACTGGAAGGGAAAAGGAGAACACTTAGCCCCTGAATGTTGTTACACACGCAAGGAAGGATCGCACCTAAAAGAACCTCTTTTCTGCTAATATGGACACACCATTAGGGCTCTTAAAAAAAAACAAAAAACCCACAGTGAGTGGAGAATACAACTTCATGGACAATCATTGCATCTAGTAGACATTGATAGACTAGATGGCAAGACCAAAATTTTCTGGATCTCTAAAACCATATCAATTGATATTACTAGTTAATAATCCGCAGGAACTTAGTGGGACAAACTTACAGTCATATTTCTGAATCACCACTTTAACCCCTACCGGACTGTTAAAACACCCCCTCAGTTCTGCATAAACACCAAGGACTTCTATGTTGGCTTGATGGTTACCCTGGTTTACTATCACAATGGCACCTACACAGTCCCAAAGAGGGTTCCTGCAAATAATCAGAAAGTCTTCAAGAAGCTGGAATCTCCTCATCCTCCTCATAAATTCCAAACAGTCTTTTTTTCCCATTCCAAATAAAGTGGAAAGAGAGATCCTCCCATCTCCCAAACTGTTAAGTGACTTAATATTGTTGTTCTTAAAATGCTCTGGAGATACTTCAATAGAAAACACTGAAGAAACATTAAACAGAATTTCATTCTAAAGCCTTGCAGGTCATTTAAGAGTCAGACCGATGGTTGTATTTAAGTCCCATTCTCCATTAAGCACGTAACTTCTCATTTAAGGTAATGGGTATCTGGGTGCTTAAAAGGTACGTTACAGACCTTAGCCTAGTGCAAGACTGACAAAGGTGTAACTTATACCTACATCCTCCCTACACATTCAAACTATTTTATGAGCTACAGTACCGATTCTCTACAGTCATGGAAGAACAAAAGGGATTTTAATAGACTCGGTAAGTGAAGTTTGGCTGTCCATGCGTGATGCATCACTACCAACTATCACGCTTATGAGCTAACACAGCTTGATTTTCAGCTCTCAGAGCAGGCTTACAAGTCTGACACTAATGAAGAAAAGTGCATCTGAGCACAGCTGCTATGCAAGTCATTGAAAAGAACCAAAATATGCTACTAATTTTCTGCTTAGTATAAGCACACTCCAAAGATTTGCATTGACTTTGTAGAACTACTGCAATTAGTTATAAATGATTAAGTGAAAGACTCAGATTCTGTCCAAGTCAGAGAGGATATAGGCACTGATTTTAGTGACTGCTTTGCTAACTGAAGTACTACTCAACCCAGAGTTAACTTGGCATGCAGCTAGTAAAATGTCTGATTCTTCTCCTTTTTTTCCAGTGATGTTTTAAAAGCACATTATAAAAGTCAGCATCATACTACAAAACTATGCCTAGAAACACTGGCTTCATTTCTTGGATGATTCTGTTTTCCTTAAGTTGAAACATATACCATGGGTAGCCTTTCACATACACTGCTCAGAAAGCACATTACATATGAAATATAAGTTTTCCAAGCGCCCCTTGGAAACCAGTCTGGGGTTCTCACTTTGCTTCCAGAAAGAAAAGAACGAGGAATGGTAAAGAGCTGGTCCATTTAATTTTTGTGGAGAAAGATGAAGGAAACAGTATTTCATGCAGTTCTGTAGAAGACTTCAGTTACCTCTGGATGTTCCAGGGCTGCACTTCCCAAAAAACAAGCATCTAATTACAGGGCCAAGCAGGAGCTGCACTGGAAATGAGCAGGTTAGATTTACTAAAATTCAGATTCGAACTATTTCTTTTTGTGAGCACTGTCACTACCAGCAAAGCAATTTCTGGCTGAGCTAATGAGGTAACCAGAGCAGATCCAAACTTGCAATATTATATGGTTTTAGATCTGCTGCAGTGGCAAATACAGGCATCCTTGCCTGGTCTCTCCGCATACAGCCAGCTGGTCTTCCAGCTGAACACACCTTCTTGAATTAGGAAGGCAGCAATACAAGTGTGCTGACCTGCATCTTCTCCAGAGGTCATCTGAAGCTACAGAACTTCTGGATTACTTCTTCATCCTTTGGTGTGGTAATAAAAGAGAAAGACAGACTTCACAAAGCAGTTCCCAAACCAAGCTGCATTTCATACACGTGTAACAACGCAGGTGTGTTGAGAACAGAGCAGGCAGTCCCTGCCATGTCTTCAGGGTTTCGAGAGTCCTGTCGAACTGTGATCAGCTTCAAGAGGTCACTTCAAGGTCTCTGGACCCTCCTTTCTCATCTTCTGAGCTATCTTCTACCACAGTCAGGGAAACATGCTACCATGTGCACTGGGGGACTGTAACTGTCCGTACCTGCCAAACGGCTTCAAATCCCTGGACAGGCGAGTCACCACTTCACTGCAGCCCATCGAAATTCCTGCCTCATGATCGGCACAGCACCTACCTCAACTCTAGGATGCTCCCACTGGAATGGAAAGTTACTCAAATTAATGACCTGAGTGACTGCTACTGAGAGCCCTGAATTACTTTCAGACATTTTGCTTGACATCAGCTTCATGATTTATTGGACCTTGAGGCTGTGCTACTAAAAAAAAAAAAAAAAAAAAATAGACTACAGTGTTGCATTAAATAAAAAGTCATCGTGGAGTTTGCAGGCTACAGGGCAGCTATGAATGCATTATAGTTAGCATTCACTTCAGCAAAGAAAGGGAAGCGGGGATTTACTTTCCCATCAGGGCAAAGGACTAATGCAAAGCAATAAATCATTAATCCCCAAAAGACATGGATTTGTCTTCTCAGTAGATGAAGGACAGACAGATCAATACTCTGAGATTACAAGTAAAACAAGTTTCTGAGCCCCAAGATGAGGAACACCAAGACTTTCATAATTCAAAATAAAATTCTTAGTGATATAGAAAAAAAAGAGAATCCAGCATCAGCCTGAACTTCCAAAAACTCAGGACTTTTCCAGACAGTTACCTAAATATAGAAGAATGCAAAATGTGAACATTTCTTCAGTTGGTGGGGAGAAGGGGAGGAAGGAAAGAAACAAGCCTGCTTACTCTTCTACACGATAAATTTCTTTTATGGCTAAAAAAGTGCTAGGTGATATTCAATAGCACAGGATTTCCCCCTCTCTCACAGGTATTATCTTCAGGCATGAGATAATAAAAGCTTCTAACCATACCATTTTGTGGTTTTACTTTTTTCCAAGACTACCCTGCTCAGTTCGGGGAATCTATTCACTAGTCAGATCACTAGACAGACAGATTCGCATCAAAAAAATGAAAAGCTTTCTTAAACCGTAACAAAGGCATATTTATCTAAAACACCTCAAGGAAACCTCTTCGTCCCAAAGGTTATTTTTATTGTTTAAGGCGGTTGCCCAAAATTTCTTCAAGGAAAGGATCCGACATATAAGATTTCAATTTCAAGTAACAGAGAGCTGCAGTTTGTAAGGAGAACTTTCTAGCTCACTCCCACTCCAAAAAACCCCCAACGGCTAGGTCACGCTCTACGCTGTTGAGCCAAGAGGAGAAATGTGGTCCACACAGGACACCAGGCCAGCACTCCAAATACAGACACCAAGAAAGCATTCATGTAACTGGTTAACTTGAAAAATAACACGGGCCAATTCATTTGCAACAGGAGAGGTCAAATAATTTTAAGAAGCTGATAGTTTTGTCTGTACCATATGAAGCTTTTAAAACTGAAAAACTAAAAATAAAAAAAGTTTGGCACACGGTAGTCTAAACAGTAACAGCCAGAAGCATTAAGAAGCTGGACGAGGATAACCCAGCGCGCACAGCCACGCGACACCGCACTAGCCCACCTCGTACACTCCACCCTCACGTAGTAGATGATGGAAGACACAACTGGCGCCGAAGATTAAACGACTAGGCTGTGCATGTCACCAAGTTCAAACCTTCAGCCATTTTACGGTCACCTATGGATGGTTGGTTAGGTGAAAATGCAACACCTGGTATTCCAGGAGGGGAAAAACAGCACCAAATATGACAGAGAATTAAAATTCCATTTATCTATCCTTTTTGTTGCAGAGCTACAGGAAGACTTTGCTCCCAACGTGTCCTTACCAGCCCCAAGAGACACCTAAGGCAGATGTTAAGCCTTCTCCCAAGGCAGCACACCCGAAAAAGCAGAACAAGTCGGTGTCTGTTGAGGCAAGGCAGGCCCTCAGGAAAAGGCACCGGTCCAGGATGCTGGAAGGCTGGTCCCAAAAATCACGTTCTGCTGAAACGGGCCTTGGCAGTCACCAGGCCTCCGCGGCCGCCCCGGCTGGCTGAACCGCGAGCTGCCAGACAGGACTGCCGCTCCCGCGCCACCCAACCTACAGTCGGCAATCACCTCCCGCCAGCCGAAAGTCTGAATAAAAAAGAAAAAAGGTTTTAAAAATAACACTGAGAGATGCTGCAACGATACATGCAAGAAGGAAGTTGGCTGCTGTCCTAATTGGGGGAGGAAATTTCTATTCCAGCGTGCTAAATTTGAAACAGAAGGAAAACGAGAGCCCTCATGCTTATGAGGTGCTACTGTGGGAAGTTATCAATAAACTCTCCTCAAGGGTAACAGCAACAACCCAATTTAAAGCACATTTTGCTGACCAGGGCCACTGCCTGGCCCAAGAAAGAGAACTGCACTACTTCAAGAGAGAGATGCTGCAAGCAAACGGAAAGTTTAAGCGGTGCTAAGTGAACCTACACATCCCACAGCAGCAGACTGGGTCTAGAGGAAAGCGGAAAAGCCAGGAACAGTAGCTGACAAACAGACCACCAAAAATAAATGGATTTTAAAAAGGCACTGCTTTCTTCAGGGAGAGAAAAGGCAAGGGTCTTCAAAACATCAGGAGGGACTGACAAGTGACGCAATGTCTCTGAACGTGACAAGGGAATTTCGTACTGACAGCAAACAGATTTGGAAAGACATGAGCAGAGCCGAGTAAAGTGTCTCAACAGGCAGGTGAATGCCACACCATGAAGGACCAAGGGGACTCACCTGCACTCCCCAACTTCTTCAGGAGGAACAACCAAGCACGTTCCTTTTATCCCAGGACTTAGCATATCCCAACATGAAGATCTCCATGATCAACTTAATGTCAGAGCAGATACTGGAATGTCATGTTCTGGAGAAGATGGCTTTGGGAATATTTGGGTAACTACTGAATTATGATGATACAGTGGCCAACATGGCCTGATCCTCTTGATGAGGAAACTTCAATACTGGTATTTTGAAGCCTAAATGAGGGCAAACTGGGATACGACTTAGATGGGATGTTAGGATTCTACAGGGCAACATCCTCTGTTGAACCCAGGCTGTGATTGACTTTGGAAAACAAATTCTGTGAGTCTGGATTAAGAACAGATCTTGAAGCAGGAGAAGGAATAGAGGGGACCCATTATATCTGTTCTATGACTAAAACCATTCCCATGCCCCACACCAACCCTTCATGGGATGACCCAATGAAGCAATTCCCCCTACAGTTGCTTCTGCCCATAAACAAAGCCTATTTTCCCACAATCCTGAAGCCACCATATCCGGGAACAATCTGCTTCCTCAAAAGTAACAAAGTCTTTTCCTCCTTCCCACCAGAGAAAGCAGCAACCACCATTCAAGAAGATCAGTTCTATTAACTAGAGAATGCTGGTAGTACCCACATCTTCTAAGACCAACTATCCAGCTCCACCATGAAGTCGCAGAAAATAACAAGTGATTATAGATGCTAACATCAGATATACACAAGCTATGTATGGCTCACATATTAGCATTGTATTAAGGTCTTCTGGAAAGAGTTACCAAAGATAAAACAATCTTCCCAGCTTCTGAGTTAAAAGGGGACTACTGGGCTATGTCTGTGTCTTAAAAGCCAGTACAAATTTGCATTTATCCCTGGAGGCTGTTAGCACCAAAGGGTTTCCATTGGGCTTTAACAATGGTAATGCCCTTTTTCATGAAACAATGACAAATTCTAGCTGTCTTGATGGATGCTTATCCTCTACAGAAGTCAACAGCAGAAATGTGAAATGGATGCGGAGCATCATGATGGTCTTACAAAATTGTTTATTCTCCTCAGCAAAACACGATTAAGAACTCAGCAAAAGCAAGGAAGATGCGATTCAAGAGATTCCAATCTCAGTATAAAAGCCACCTTCTCAGCTTCCTCCCAAGCCCTTTGAGCAAAATGGATCTCTAGTCTTCTATGGGGCTTTTGACAGAGATTTCATTCCTAATTTTTGCCAGAATTTTCCAGCATAAAGGCTTTACAGGAAAAAAAATAAATAAATAAAGGAATATAGGTCTGGGAAGAGAAAGAAATTAAGGCAGTTCAGACTGTAAGAAGTAACCAAACTGTGGCTCCCACTAACTTCAGAAAACTATTCATCTTCTAAGTGGAACCACCAAGACAGACATTTCAGTGATTCTGACACAACAGTCATCCTTGTGGGAGGTCTAGTGAAAATGCTCAGTGCCTATGACTTATAAAGCCAGGAAGAAGATAATGCTGCTCAGCAGGATTGCCAAAGAAAAGTAATTCTCTATTTAACAGAGACAAGGGCAATATTCTTCTCAAGCATGTACAGCTGGAGGCAGCTTAGCGTGGCTGAAGCAATGGGTACAGGTCGTACTTAATACTTAAAGACCCTCCAACTAACCTAGGAGGTAGGAAAAACTCCAGGAATACCATAGAAATTTCTACAGATCTACTGGCCACCAGCAAGACAGGGTGTCAAGAGGCATGGGAAGTTGTAGACAGCGTATTTGAACTCACCCAAGAAATTTCCCATCACAAAGTATTTGGTCCCTGGCAGAAATCCAAAATTGATTACACTGGACCCTCACACACTCACAGGGTAATAAATATCGACTGGTAATTACAGACCCCAAGCAGACTAAAGCCTTCACTGTTTAAGCAGAGAGACCCAAATGCAAGTTGAAATATGTTGTATCTAGCTGGAGATTCAGGTCAAGGATCCCATTTCACTGTGTGTGTTGCTCAAGAAACGTAAAAATATTTTGACATCAAGTAAAAATTTCATATCCCTATCTGCAAACGTTACATCTGCTGAGTGCTACGGTCCAATTCCCAAGAGACCTGCGAAGAATACCAGAGGATCAAGAGACCAGGAGACAAAATGATGTCAAGTACAGCAGGAACCGAGAGCTGCTGCCAGTGCCTCCCACCGAGTTATGCCCTTCTGAGCTGATGACCAGGCAAAAAATATGTCCCTGATAATTCAGGAGAACCTGTTCCCTAGGAGTAAGAAAAAGGGATATCTGCCAAAGCGTTATCTAGAAGAAACCACTGCTGCAGCAGTGCAACAGGTGAAAGAATCATCATACCAAAAAACAAAACAAAACAAAACAAACCCCACAACTTTCTTAATCCAAAGCAAAGAGATCTTCAGGCCAAGTCATGCTCTTAGCTTTACAATAAATAAATATAATTATAAAAAAGAAAAGAAAAGAAAAAGACGATGGACTTTCTTTCCCTTTCCTCCTGACAAGGGCCTTACATTACTACAGACAACCCAAGTTCAACTGAATACAACATGTGTCTCCAAAAGTGAGAAGACCACTCGTAACTCAGAGCCCAACACAAAGCCTTTCAGCAGGGTACTCAGAAAATCTTACTAATCAAAGCAGCAGAAATATTTTTCTTTTTTTTTATTCTGCAGGAAACATGCTGCAAACTAGCAGCTCTGACCTACAGTGTCAACCCCACGATGGAAGTACACCAGATGATCAAAATTCAGAACCTGTGATCCATGTGTAGCAACAAACCAGGGCCTTTCATATGTGTACAAGGTGACCTTCATCACACACCACAGGACAGCTGTCATGTTACCACATTCTGGCTCTTTCAAATGAAAATCACATATCCCACATCAGATTAATCTCAGAAGAAAACCGAGACACTTTAAAGCACTTTCAAATAAGCCCCATAACAGGAATGAGTCTGGAACAGATGAAAAGCAAAATGACTTTGCGGACTTACCCTACCAGCACGTGATGTCTTGGATTGTTCACTAGAAGTGCAACAGGCTTAGAGTAACACTGAAATTATTTCAGCAAATTCACTTTCTCCTTCTTCCTTGCCCTGGGAGGCAAGGAGCAAGAGAGCAATTTGCTATGGTGGAGACTGTCAATGAAACTCAAATGCTGGGCACCGGATCCATGAATTCTGGGCTTGGGCACACTCCATCTCACTGAGCCAAAAACCAGAAGCATAGCAACGGCTTGCTTGGCTGCCTAGCGTGATTCGAACCATGTGCCAGCGCTGGAAACCCAACAGAACATATGGACAGACAAATGCAGTTGTAACAGGTAATGCTTCAAAAACGTTCAAGACATCAATGAGCTTTGCATCTTTGGTGGGACGTTTCCAGAAGCATGCAGGTGGCAGAAGCTTTGCACATAGAAGCGTGAACACTATTAGCTAGCAGCTTTGAGAAGGGCTTTGGTATTCACAGATAGGGAAAAAAAGAACAAATCTGTAAGCTGAGCTGTTGTCTTAACAGACTTCCAGCAGGCAGCAAGTCCTCATATTTAACCTCCCACATCCCGTGCCTTTGGCAGTTCAGATCTCTCTCGACAACCACAGACATTCATCTTGCTAGCAGAAAAGCAGCATTTCTAACTGGCCAATCTGCCTGCGTGGTTGAGATAAGCTGTCACAAGTTTCATGGGTCGGACTTCCAGCCGAGCCGATGCAGGAGCCTTTGGCTCAGAAGCTGAAAGCCAAATGAAGATGGGTGAAACCTAAATTAGCATCTCTGCAGTTTCCTCCTCCCGCCCCATTTTTTCGCAGCAGGGAGAGGTTATCCACACATGCCGTCTCCATCTCCACTGCTTTCTTCCATGGCCTGCTCTTTCTGGAAAGGAGCATTTTCCTCAGACGCTTGGCGTTTCACAGAAATGGTGCTCAAATATCCTCTAACACTCTTCGGTCTCTAGCTTGCATTACAATGCAAAAGGAATTTTTTAACCCCAATATCTTACAAAGAGATCTTTACTTGCTTTCTATAGAGAAGATGTGACAAATTTTGAGTTAAAACTAATGGGTTTTGGGGTTTTGGTTTTTTTAAAGACAACAAACAAGCCTGGCACCAGGTAACACAGCTCTGTGATTAAAACTGCGAATAAGGAGTAAAAATGACAATACTCAAGCCCGATTCAGAGTCTGGAAACCGTGTCTTGGTGTCTACGACCAGACACTTACGCGCCTCTCAGTTACTTCGCGAAGTTCCCTCTGCCTCTCCGTATACGCGCACGGCTCTCAACTTATACAAAACAAATGTATAAACACACTGCAAGGGTCTTTGAGGAAAGTCGGCAACAAAAAAAGAAGTTCCCACGATAAGCCAAATGGCAGGAATCATCGGACACTCCCACAGAAGTATTCTTACATTCAAATATACAGTAGGTTTTAATTATATTGTAATAAAGACCTATATACATGCACATTTTTTCTGATTTACTAGATGGCTACTTAAATTATAAGCCACGCTGTGTTTTTAAGAAAAAATACTTTAAAAAAACATTAAAAATAGAAACAGCACTGCAGCAAACATTTGGAAAATTTTCGGAGTCGATTGTTTATTGGGACTCCAACTGATTTTAATGAAAAATATGGTTATAATTTTAAAAAACAGCACTTTTATGTTTTGCATAAGGAAAGTCCCTACAATGCAACCTCCAGGGCAGTTTTTAAAAAAAAAAATCTCAAATGGTCACAAGGTTCTCTGGCCAAAAGCCCTCCTTGAAAACCAAAAGATGTGGGTTGCAAACTATTCCAAGTATCCACAACAAGTGAAACTGGATGTAGAAAAGTATGTTCTCAACATTTACTTCTGTTTATGATGAAACTGGAAACAGATGACCCCTAACAACATATTGTGTGAACTGGTAATTAACCATCTGCAGATGGAGCCCAACTGCTCATCATTTGCCTTCACCGCTCTGATCATTCCCATTCGGCGTGAGTGAAGGTCAGCTAACGGGTAATCGGGGCCGGGCCCTCCCACCGCAGCCTCTCGATGTGTCCCCATGCCCCAGCCGATGTGCTTGAGCCAACGCTGGCACCGGTGCCTGTGGAAACGCCCGTTCCTGGCGCAGGACCTCCCGAGAACTGCACTGGTGGAGGAGATGCAGGAGTTGACATCTGGCCCTGCTCGGAGGTGTCACCTCTGGACTTCAGCTTACCCATGCTGGTTATGCCACGCTGACCTCTCTCAAAGCCACTGGTGCTTTTGCCCGTTTTTACGGTTCGTTCATCAGAAATGTTGGCATCCCCCCCTACATGTCACGCTGGGTTTCTCCTGGTCTTCCCCTCCACCTGCCTCTGCCACCAGTTTTGCAGAGCACACTCCTGCGCCGATGCTCCTCATTCCTGTCCCAGCTAAATGCTCATGCTCATACCTCTGACATGGACAACAGCACTTCCAAAGCCAGCGTCAAGGCAGCATCTACTACTTTTTTAAGTCCCCCTGAGCTAACAAGCGCTACCTTTGGGACACAGCCCACCATACTGAAGGGCAGGAGAAGCTGAGGTCATCAAGACACCAAAGGATAAAGAGGTGGAGACCACATCACTTTGCTAACGTGGCACCTTCAGCTAAATGCCGACAAATCCTTACCGCAGGATCCCGTGCTCCGGTCTACGTTTGGAAACGGAGCCCGAATGCAAGTTTTAAACAGGCAGCCATGTTTCATTCCCCCCTTTTGATAGCTAAAAAGCTAATCGCCATGACTTGATCATGCATTTACAGGCAATGAAAAAGCATCTAAACCAGGAACAAGACGTATTAGCACTACCAGCACTAAACACACACACACTTTTAAGAGGGGCCAGTTTCACCAAGCTGAAAACAATTATGAGCCAAATCAGTTGGGAAAAAGAATGTAATCAGAAAAATATGATGACTAATTGAAAATTGTTTAAGAACATTTTAACTAGATGCTCAAAAAGCCACAATCCCACAACTGAAAACGAAGGCCACACTAGTTAAAAAGCAACCTGGCTCAGAGGGAAGTTAAGGAAGCTATAAAAACCAAAAACATGACAAACGGAATAAAGAGAAAAGCTGAAGCAAACAAAAATCTGCTGTTAGGAACCATAGATAACTGATAAGGGAAGCAAAAGGATACGTGAAGAAATCAATAGCTGGCTGAATTGACAGTAATGGGAATTTCTTTTTTTAAGCACACTAAAGGGTAAAGCATTCTAACGGATTGCTCCTCTACTAAAAGGAGGTGGTATTTTTTTCCTGTAGAAATGCAGAACTGGGGAAAAAAACTGCTCTGTATTCTGCATGTGAGCAGAAAGGTAAGCGAGGTCATCGTGTCACAGATGGATGTAAAACATCTTGAAAGCCAGCAGAGCAGAAGTGGCAAGAAAGCTGGCCACTTGAATTCAGCAGATAGCACAATTTACATGTATAAACACGGAAATATTGGCATAACTCCCAGTATACTGGACTTAGTCCGTGTGTCCAAATTTAAGAAGGGTGGTGAAAAACCGATCTGGTTTCATGCCACAGCAGAAGAACAGATTGGAAAATTTGGAGTTTTTCCATTGGGAGGCAGAACTCGACTGATTTCTTCCAGCGGGGCGAAGGTTAGCGATCTGTCAGGAAACCTGAGTTTGCAAAGAAAGCCGAGGGCAGACCGGAAATTAGGTAGATGTTATTATCAAAGGGAGCGGTTAAGAGAATAGATATATCAAGTGCAAAGTACCTTATCATTTGGAGATAGCAGAAGACTGAAGAGTATCTTGGCAAATATTTTCCATTGATTGTATCTGCAATCCTTAGAAAATGAAGGGAACAAACATTAAAAAAGAGGAAACAACAGCTAAACACAGAAGACGGAGAGAGCAGACAGGCAACAAAAAGTTACAAAGAGCACGAAAAGCTGCCAGTGACACCAAATTACAGTATTTGCATGACTGAAGACTACAAAACTTCTAGAAAATGTTAAATCCTGGGCAGTCGGGCAAAGTCCACAACTAGTATCCGGGCTGGGCTGCCCAGGTCCGCAAGGAACCAGCACATCGATGAACACCTACCTACAAAGTACGTCGAGCATGGGCCGCAAGGGAAGCACACAGCACCTTCCTTTACCAAGGAAAACAGGATTTTTAAAACATCATATAAGCACAAAAAGGGGTTAAAACCTCTGTAATGGCAGAGAGACATCAAAGGTTAAACTTTAGTTTGAAATTGCTCAGATTCATGAGTCATAAAACTGATTTTTCACTTTATTTCTTTGGAAACAGGAAGAGAAGAGAGCGTTGCACACTCAAATACCTCTGCAGAAATAATAAACTGCTAAACTGCAGGTTGTGTGTGTACTAACGTCGGTGTTCAAACACCATGGCACGAACACGGCACATGGACCTGAACGGAGAAGAGGCAAACGAGGGACGAATTCTAAGAGCTGACTTAGGTAATGCTTAAAAACATTCAACCTGCATTGCAGAAATGCCAGATTTTCAAAGCCTACGTGATGAGAAAACTAACAGCATTGAGCCTTGAGCTGTTTCTCTACCTTTAATAAATATATCTAGAGAGGACTAACACCGACTGTGTACTCTCTGGGTTTGGTTTGTTGGGTTTTTATATTTTCTAAATATTAAAAGGTACATTGCAATTTGTAGGAAAAGTGGGAAGGAGGGGAAGGTTCATTTTAAAGCGAGAAGAAAAACCAACATCCTTTAAGCTGCCCAAACAACTCGCTCTGGACTGAGAAGGAGACAACCTTTAAGCCTGGAAATGCTTGGTTTGGCAGGGGGAACAGTAATAAGATGAAATTACGGGCAGGGGCACCGAGACCACGTCTCATCCTTACGTGTACCACTTGATACCAGACAATGGTAATAATTCAACAAGAACACATGCCAGAGAATCAGAAATACTTTCCTTGCAATCCAAACTGTGGTATGCACAATATTCCCTTCTCCCCCCAGGTCAGTCATCCTCAACTGAGTCAGAACTTTATTCATTTTCCCGTAACACAGCAAGTTTAACAATCCAAGAATTTTCAAGTTTCATCAAAATCCATAAACACATTTTATTCTATCCAGGAGAACATTGAACTTGGCGGGACAGAGTACCACAGCGGTGGCCCCAAGTCAAGAAAAATCCTCTTTTGACGAGTCAAAACATCTCCCAGGAGTTAAATGAAGTAGGTCTGGAAAATGGGCATTTACTCTAAATACAAATACTCTCATTTGTCACAAACAAATAGCTGTAAAAAGCTTGGAATTATTACTCATTATCATTAACAGCATGCTAGAAACTCGTCATCCTATCAGGTGAGTGAAGCTCCCCCAAATTGGCAAGACTGGCAAACCGAGGCACACGTGGGTTAGCCACTTGCCCGTGGCCACACAAGGAGCATTACCAGAGTCAAAACCAGCACACCCGGGGCCTTGGCTCCCAGAGCTGTGCTCCACTTCTTTTTGTCTTTAAACTCTTCTTTTTTTTACTTTGGTCTCCGGCACAAGAAGAAAAACACAAAGTACAAATTATTTTTCTGGGAGGCATGAAGTGTTAAAAGATCATCGTAAGCCAGTAGTCTTGACATCTTGAACACCACAGACTAGGAGCCGTCCCACTAATTAATATCTACTTCGAGGTCAGTAATTGTGGTTGAACTGGAACACAGAACTTCTAGAAAAAACGAGCTGTTTTGATTCTTAAAGTTTCCCAGGGATGCAATGTCCATCACAACTCTTGACAGATTGTTCCAGTAGTTAAATACCTCCACACCTGTAACGTCCAGTCTGCACTTACCCAGCTGTGACCTTTGCTATTGCACCTTATTCTGCCTTTGGCTACTTGCATTGTACCAGCAGCCAACAAAACAAATTCTTCCAACAGATACCCGCAGAAGCAGAAATCACAGTTCTCCTCTTTGATACAATAAAGTTATTAAGTTCCTTGAGCCTCTTACTGTAAATTGTTTCCTAACCCTAATCCTGATGAAGGTTCAAACTATCCCGTCTTGGTAGAACAGAACCATTAATATCTCTAGCAATAACAGCGCAACCTCTGGACAAAAGCCTGATGTTCGGGGAAGGGCATTGCGTCAAGTGCCGCTTTGCAGGTGAGATAAAATTCACACTTGCCAGAAGGATACAGGGACGTTTGGTAACGCTCATGACACGGCTAGCTAGCAGAACCTTACTCCTCTGCTCCCTGCAAGGTGCGGCAATGCCAGAGGACGGACCATTAGGAAAGGTCCAGAGGCGAGTTAAACATTTTGTACAGAAGGGAACAGCCCAAGCAGCCTCCTTTCATTTGTCCGAGGGAAAAAGAGGCCCCTCTGTTCCCCTGCAGGCCATAGGACAGCACGTTCCTTTGGGACACCCCAAGGTCCACTGGAATAGGTTTCACAGCAGAGTTTTTACTCTGTCCTATCCAGCCACCTTATGCACCCGGAGGTGTCTCCAACTCAACTGCCCAACTCCACCTGTCTTTTGGCAGTTCATATCAATTTACTCCCCACGTTCTTCAATGCTGTTTGGGATAACTATGCCTGGCTGCAAGCAGATTCACCGCTGCCTGCTCGTGGAGCGGCCCATTGGACCACCACTCGCAGCTGGTCCAGCGCCAGCGGCACTGCCGTAGTCTGTGCTCTTCACGGGCCCAACCAAGCAAGCCGGGGCACAAACACCTCTCCTTCCTCGGACAAGCTTTTGCGATTTATTGGTAAAGACTTTAAACATCATCCACAGAACTAAAGGCACAAGGGGCATATTAAACTGAAGCAGACTGCCGTGACTTAGCAGAAGCAAGACCTTTAAGAGCCCAACGTGGACAAACGAGCTGAACAGCCATCCCACACAGTCCCAGAAAGGCTGCTGCTCTGCTGGAGGAAGATTGTTTTCTGGTTCTTCCTTTTTACAATAAAAGGAACAGCTGATTAGCCATCCCAACAGACCATTTAATAAGAGGACGGCAGATTGAATGAGAACGGAGCAATCCCAGACTATTATGTAGAAGACCTAGCAGTAATGGACAACATCAAGCCTAAATACAACAGAAGGAAATGCATGTAAAGATTTTTATGTTATTCAGCTGCTCAAGAGGTCTCAAGAGATTCCAGACCAACCTGACTATGAGATTGTGACAAATCTGCATCCATAATTAAAGAAAGGAATAATTGTCAAAAATGTAATTACATCTATAGTCAATGACCTTTAAAAAAAGCACCCGGTTTTCAGGCAGCTAAAGAAAGGTGGCAAGAGCACACACTAATTAAGAAATCAATTTTTATTTTCCCCACCCACTTTCCTTCCTCCCATATCTCCAGTTTATGAGATGTTCCCAAATCACATCTCTCTGCTTCGGGTTAAATTTGGAAGACTTTTCCCAGACTCTCAGGCACGCGTTGAGAACATGCTTTGCACATCACCAGCAACACGCGCATTCCTATATCTGCATGATACCAACAAAGCTACCAACAAAACTAGGCTGAAGTGATGTTCCTTAACTCAGCCCACTCTACTGCTAATCCCACGGCATGATTTATGGAGAAGTACAGCCTATCATTCAGCAACCTGACCTGAAGTTCACATTTGGTCAGCATTTCTGATAAACTGTACTTTCCAATTGGTTTTCCTGAGGTTTCCAACTGAACTGTAAATTTTCCACGTCTTCAAAGAAACTAATCCTTCTTTGTCTCCTGGACAGCCTTCAAAGTTTTTACTGAATTTTATTTCTACATTCTCCTACATTACTCGTCCTAAACATGGCAAGGGGATTTTTTTTTTTCCACCATTCTTAACAGTAAGTGGAAGTAAACTTAAAAATTACCACCTACAGTTAAAAAAAAAATGGAGAAAGGGAAGAAGAAAACCAATTGGACAAAATCAAGAATTCTTAAATCAGTTTTGCAGTATTGATTATGAAACAAAAAGATGTCTAGAAATAAAGCTGACCATGCTTCCTACTCACAGCAGTGAAGGAACACATTTCAGTTGAGTTTTTTTCTTTTTTCCAAGGGTGCCTTAGGAGAAAGCAGATGTGTTGAATGCTCACTTGGAGCAGCACCTCAGGCTGCAAAACAGAAGGGAGAAAAAAGCAAGAGCACAGTAACAACTGCCTAGAAAAAGCCTCAAAACAGCAACTAGAAAGTCATAAGAGGCACAAGAGGCACCTAACAATAGACGTCTGTTTTGGAGCTGTAGAGATTAATGAACTGTAGTTAATAACTCAAGGCCTTTCCCCCCTTAAAAGAACTCAGATACTCATCAGAAACCGATCTCGGAGTAGGATCAGGTTTTTTAATTCTTTGTGCTCTGAGAGATTGAACACACCACATAGCAGCGACTTACTGCAGTATCTCATGCCACAGCTCATCTGCTCACTGCAGGGGTTCACGGAAACACAGCCCCCAGTCCACCACCTGCACTAGCTCCTCACCGCTCACAGGACAACTCAAGCTTGCTTTCAAAGCCAGGCAGACCTAACACCACCACCACCAAGAAAGCAGCAAGAGAAGGTCGAAGTCATCCTCACTGCTGAAATCGCGGTCGGAGGAGCCCGAGCAGATGTGCGAGGCAAGAATAATTGTGCAAAGCACAACAGATCTTGCTAACCGAAAGACACTGCAGACACACCAGGCCATGGAAAAGCGATGCTTCTGAAGTTGCAAAGAGCACCGCACAGCCAAACGTAACTTTTTGGTTAAGTATTCTGTAGTTGTGTTACACATGCAATAAACTTCCACTGTGTAACGTGCTGAATAAACCACATTCGGGGTAATGTTATCAGGCAGGAGTCTCTATAATTAGCTGTTCATCACAGTTTACTAGAAAAAAATTAACAAAATAGAGGTCCAGAAGGACCTCCGAGTCAAGTCCAGTTAACCTACTATATACTAACCCCTTTAACACACACTAGTATTTAGTCCTTCATAGCGGAAAACACTTATGCCGCAATTTCTGTCTTTCAGACATCCTGAGCAATGAGGCCTCCTTGGGAGACCTGCGGCACAACCAGCCAAGAAAGGAGAGCAGGTTTGCTCAAGGCCACATCATAGTTTCCTGGTAATTACCCTCATTTCCCATTCACCGGGCTACAGTGACATCAGTAGCTTCAACCTAACAGCCAATAAATAAAACCTTCAGTAACAGCATGAAAAGCATGTATGAAGCACGGGACCTTCTAGAGCGCGCTTACCTCTCTGCAAGGGGTTCTTTAATCTTTAGAGCAAACCCACTGAAGTACAAAAACCTGTCTCAGAAACCTGCACCGCTTGGTCCAAGGGCTGAAAACTTCTACTCTGCAAACTCTAAGTTATTACGCAGCAATGAAGAAAACCTTTTGATGTGACACACAGCAAAACGGGGCCCAATCTAACACGAAGGACGCTTGAAGCACTCTAGGTCTTTGGAATCTCAAAACCTATTAAAGAACAAACAAGTACATTTTCATTTTAGCCCAATTTTCAGGACCTTGGGAAGGCAACAAAAAGAAGGGCACCTTCACATTCATGCCAACCTAAGACAGGTTTTCCATAGATGACATTATCGTTATCTTACATAGCCAAAGTAGAGAAAATTTCAGGATCTGAGGGAGCAACATTCACCTTCTACAATTTTGAAGTTTTGCATTTCCCTAGGCTGCTTCTTGTCTCCACTCACATCCCACCTTTGCTATGCTTCAGTGGCTCTTAGATTTCTGAGCTGCGTAAAGCACCTTGGTGCCTCCCTCTGAATACAGGAAAGAAATTCATGTCAGCACCGGCTATTAATATTACTGTCTCAAATCTCCTATCCATTTACTCAAAACGATGCTGGAGTTGTGGGATCATAGGACATAGGGGAACAGTTAGATATAGTGCCATCAAATACACTGAGTTTAAAGTGGTCGGTGCCTAAAGTGAAGTAACGTCATTTGTATATAGCAGGCTATCAAAGTCAGGGCAGCTTTTCATTAAATCGTTTTGGTGAAAGAATGGTTTACCAAGGAAAACATAGAAAAACATGCAGAAGTTCAAGGTAAAGTTAAGCAAAACCCTTAGAACAATGAAAGCCACATGACCTCCCTTAAAAGTTATTCTGCTGCTCCACTGCCTAATCCAGCTAACTACAAGGAATTTGCGGATCAAACGCTACATAATTGCATTACAACCAACTGCACACACTTCAAATCTTTGCCCTTTTAATGCCATTCCTCAAATATTTGCAGAATGACAACTCTGGTGTCTCTCCATAATTTTTTTTTTTTTAAAAAGCAATTCCTAACGACTTTCATTTCAGTACCATTTCATTGCACTCCGCTCCGCCACCTCCGGTTTTGCCAGCCTAACGCCTGCGCCCAGAACGCGCGAAGCGGGACGATGGAGGAGGCCGTTCCAGACCGCTCCACGCAGGAATGCGCCCAGCAGCCAGACCCCGCGTCCCCCCGCTGCCGCGATTCCTGCCTACCTCCCTTCCAAGCACCGCTGCCTCCAGCCCCAAAACGCTTTGGCTCCCAGGCTCTTTTCCTTACCCCTTAAATGGAAATTCCCCTTCCAGGTTGTTTTCTAGACAGGTTATTAGAGCTTTCTCCTCATTAGGGCTAGGAACAGTAGGTAAGTGTCTTCCGGCATCTGTGCCCCATAGAGATCATTCCCTGACATTAATTAACATGCAACTTCTGCAAAGATGAGTGGCAGTGCACTAGTGACGTCCAAGGGTAGATGGAAGTGACAGTTAAACAAAGCAATCTTCTGCCCGTCACATGAATTTCATGCTCACATTGGTACCCCCAGCATTAGTGGTACCCAATCCTTACAAAACCTATTCAAACAGTGAATATCCAACATTAAAACCCTAGAGAGCGAACATCCTTCTTTTTTGCAAAAATCATATGCACCTGTATTAGTTTTAGGTCATTATAGTAGGATTTCACTTTAACACATTTGAATAGGAAACGACATTGATGAAGCAACAGTCCGAAAGAAGAGATGCAACCGCTTGTTGCTCCAGAACCCCAGGAGCCAAAAAAAAAGGTTGCCCTCCATCTCCAACTGCATACTTATAGGTATGTAAAACAAATAATGAACAAAGCAGAGCCAAAAGTAGTGAAATGCAAGTTAACAGATGTTCTGACCTTTTCTGACAAAGGCCCTGATTCCCGCTAGAGAAAACAAATGCGCAGAATTCCTTAATATATGGTACCTTAACCTCGTCCTGTGTTATGGAAGCCAGGAGGCTATAATCATACTTTTCATTCAGCTTTCTTTTTTTTTCCTGGTGAATTTAGAGGAACAGGTTTTCCCTAGACAGAATCAGCCAAGAAGGGATGGATGAATTGTAACCATTCAGCCCAACTCAGGCAACACAGAAGAGTCCTTTATGACAGTTTACTTTTATTTTACTGATTTCCCCAAGCCATATGACTATAGGTACTAGAAACTTTGATTTAAAGCAGAAATTAAAAGGAGAAAAAAAGAAAAAAGACAAGAAGCTAACCACAACACGTACAGCAAATGCAAAGCAAAATAACTGACCTGCAGCTGATGGAGCTGCCTCCTCCTTTCACAAGCTACAACTCCAAAGGCTGCTCTGCCAGATAAAATTTTTGTGCTCTTGACCAAAAAACGGCTTGTGACCACTGCATTTGATTAACTATCATCTAGTCCCCTGAACTTTGTAAGACTTCCACAAAGATTACAGCCTTCACGGGCTTCATATTAGCCATCCAGACATCCTAGACTACATACAAGAAATAGAGAGGAGAAAAACATTGGATAAGAACCAAGAAAGGCTCTAACATTGTGACGAATGTGCTTACAGCCATAACAAGCTTTCTAAGTGACTGCACAATTTCCGATCCCAAACTCACCTATGGGATTGCGTCAGACAGTCTGAGGTCTTTCCGATCACTTCTTTTACAAGAAGTTGGGAATTTGTCTAGAAGGAGGAGGCCCCCTACCCTACCTCATCTTGCTGAGGCTTAATAGGATCCCAGGTGCTAAAAATAGAAGATTGTTGATTGAAAATATTGAAAAAACAGAGGTCTCAGAGCAAGATGTCAAGAGCACTTCCAGTGAGGACAAATTGCTCCCGAGCTCTTCACACTGTCTGATGGTTGTGTGATATGATAACGTGTGACATGTTCTCTAATAGATCACGAGAGGCTTTATGAAGATACCAAACCATTAAAAAAAAACTGTAAAACCTTAGCTGAGGACCCCCAAGCTATCAGCTTATACTTTAAGAGCTTAAAAACCAGAAACTCGCCCAGCGTCAATGATAGATGGGGCATTTCCCTCAAATGCAGTTTTTGATGGATTATGAAGCTCTCCAAAGATCACGACTTAACCCGGGTACTCAGCAAATGGCATCCCCATCTCAAAGTCAAGCCAGGCCACCCGGGCTGGAGGTCGCGGGCGGCCCTGCAGGGCTCCCTCCCTGCCCTCGCGGGGCGGCGGGGAGGGACGGCTGCCGGGGGCGGCCGTCGCAGGGCTCCCACCCGGCGCCCGGCCCCGCGGCGAGCGGCAGCCTGCGCCCAGCCGCAGACGTGCTAGTCCAAGTCTTCCCCTCCTGCCTTTCCAAAACTTCTGGGTTATTCTAATGAATGGAAAAATATTTCTGAATATTAAAGGCCATCTCCTTAATACCTCAACTCTGCCTCTTGTTAAAGTCCCACATTAAAATCTGACTTCAGGGAAGGGGGAAAGGAGGAGGAGGAGGAGGAAAGGAGCAAAAGGCAAGGCGGGGGGGACAAAAAAAACGCGCTTTGCTCTCGTTTCGCAAGCTAAACAGAACACTGGGTATTTTCCACTGCTTTTATTTAAACCAGACCCGCTGTCTGGGATAGACGCGCTGGCAGGCCTACCTCCGCTAGGAATTTGTCTCTCGAGAAGGTCCTGGTGGAGCTTCCAGGTGGGGCCGGGCAGGGGGGTCACACCACCTCCCCGCCAGCACCACCATCCCCGTGATCCCCATCCACCCCACGTGTGGCCATGCCGAACACGGACCTCTCGCCGCTATGGGGCTCAGCCGCCACGTTACACAGCTCAAAAGAGTTACGGAGGGCCATCAGTATTACATAAAAAAAAATAATGATAAAAATAAAAGAAATAAACCACTAGATACCAACACTGGTACGATGAATCCTACCATTCTGCTCTCCAACCTATAGAGGCAAATAGCCAAAAAGTTTAACGTGAAGGAAGTGCATCTGCTTCTGCTCAGATTCCCTGGTTAAATCAAGCTTTAAGCAAAGGTCCTACACGATCCGCAGTACAGAGCAACACCGCCATCTCTGGCGGCCTCTCCTTATTCCTTTTCCCATACAGAAGTCCTAAGTCCTGGACCTTCGGGGCTGGTCCCAGCTGACCTCCGCTCCCAACAGGCTATCCAGAGCCAAACATCTGCTGGCCAAATCAAGCCTGTTCCCTGCACACGAGGAGGATTTCAGAAGCGCAGCTGGCTGGGGAGGTTTCCCAGCTGAGCTGAACCCAGTGACTCTACCCAGGCACAGCGAAGAGCTGCACATGCCCCAAGACGAGCTTCTCGCACTGCTTTCAGTCATCAGCTTTTCATCCAGTTCTTGCTGATAGCCCCAGACAACTAATTCTCACTCTCTCTTTCCACTGCCTTCACATCCACAACCCCCAAACTGACTCCGATTGCTGCTGGATTCATTTCCTTTAGCTTTTCCATTTACTGCTTAACAGCCACGGTGGATTTGCTCCAACAGCAGCTTCTGCCTCCGCGGATGCAACGCTGCACACCCACGCAGCGACTTTTCATTAGGTCCGCATAAGCAATCCTTCACCAAGAATCAACACACCAAAGCAGAAAAACTTAACATGTGAGCTGCAATGTACACACAGAACGAGCGATATTGGCCGGACAAGGCTTCCTTCACCGTTTGCAACTCATTACTTCTGTGTTTGGACAGCACAAAGATTCAGCACACCAGGCCCACCTATCGAACCCAGGGCAGATCACCACAAGCAGTGAATATCAGCTATCATCAGGCTTATGCATGGGGAATGTGACCAAAAGAAGAGCAACTACTGGACGACAGTACTAAGGTTACCAACCCAGCATGTTTTACCAAACCATGAGAGCCTACATTAAGTTCTGGAAAACTTCTTGCCTGGTTTAGCTTACGATCTGTGGCCAAACAGACCCAAAAGCGCATATATTTTTATTTGCATCCTGGTATTTGGCAACAGCAAGAAATATTTCCTAGCAAGAACAAAGAATTCTTCCATTCATACTGAAACATCTACTGGACATCCCTGTGGGCCTAATTCCCAGAACACTGAAATCCAAACCTCCAAATGGGAAAAATACACTGATTACCTGCCAGGAACCTCAAGAGTGGCAAGCCAAGCCCTTAATAATAGTTTGCAATACCATCTGGCTACCACACAGTAACTGGGAAAATGTTATTGTTCTGAGTTTGATTTACTTGTCAAGATAATTGTTTCAGTATTAATTAAATGTTCCTCTCTGCAGCTGCATAGAAGGCTCACGTGGAGAATTTACTGATTGCTCAGTGTACACTTCTCTTGAATCAACAGGCACAGCATGACCACTAGACCCAAGTTGTTCTGTTAAATGCTAAATGTTAACATTTTACCATCTAAAAACCTGAATATCTGTTTCAGAACTTGGAAGGTCAATTATATGCACAACTTCTTACGCCCTCAGAACAGTTAGAACATTGGGGGTGGAGGGGAAGACCACCTCACCCCCTACTAAAACAAAACATTTGGTGCTGGAGCCACTACCATATACCCACTTCACCTACATTTAAGTCAGCAAAGTTAGCTGGCACTCAAAATATTTTTCAGCTGAAGATGCTAAGGCATTTCATAGTTACACAGCCTCCAAGAGCCATCAGGAGGAAATTCACCCAAAGCTCTGCTCAAGGCAATTCAGTAGGACTGGCTGTTTGCAGCAAGCTACAGCACTCACGTCTCCTCTTTGTAGAGGACAAACTCAGCAGATGGCTTTCCTCCTCCTCCCTCCGACTTCCGCAAGCTTCAGTATGAAAGTCTTCTCTCCCCTTGGGGTGGCCCAAACCCTGCTGCTTGCTCAACTTCACGTGCCTGGGCCCTGCCTCAGGATCAAAGTGATATTTCTTCAGTTACCTCTCAACCTTCCAATGTTCAACCAAGTAAGACCACCAGCTAACCCTACTTCACCGTCCACTTAGATTGCCATTACACACAACGGAAGGGGCTTCCCAACCCGACACCTCGTCTGCCCGTGTGATTATTCCAGCTCTGCCTTTCAACTGCGGTACCCCAGCAGCAGAGTTTCTCTGATTCACCGTAATGAACTACAAATGCATCAAGACACACAAAAGACGCTCAAGATGGCCACAAAGTTTTCTTAATAAAACGAACCTTCATAAAAAGAAATGGATTGTTTATACCAGTGAGAGCACAAGAGGAATTTTTAAGTATTCAAAAGAACAGGTAACGGAGTCAGGAGGGCCTGACAGTTCAGAAGTCTTGCTGCAGATTACCTGACAAGGGGTGGAGTGCTTTTACTCCTCAAAAAGCCATGCTATCTTAAAAGAGCTTGACAAATGATAACCACTACTGGATCATCATATTTACCGACCAGTCCTACCAATTAGCCAAATTCACCACTTGTGGAGATATAAAACACTTTATTCCTTGCTTTTTCAGCTCTCACCCTATTATAACAAATTTTGACCATTGTTCCAAGCCTGCCTGAAAAAGGTACAGGTCAGTTAAAAAGTGGATTTTTTTATTTTTTTTTTTTTTTAAAGTTCTACAGCCATATTTCCACAGCCTTCCAGTACTTTGAAACACCATCCTTCATAGCAGAAAGGAGGGGTATAGGTCTAGAGCTTCCATCCAGAAAGCTTGGTCCAAAATCCTTTCCACATTCCGCTGGCCACATCTCACCCTCTTCTTTTTCTTCTGAGTTCAATTTATGACCCAGTTTGTTGACTAAATGACAGAAAGACTCCAGAGGTTCTCAGAAAAAGAGGGAAGGGTTTGTCCTTACACGGTTTACATTTCTATGATGTTAATTACATCAAGCCAGTTTTCTATTCGGATTATAGGCTGCGACACTGCCGCTGTAACCTCTGAAGTCTCTCCAAAACCTTCCTCCGCTGCTGTTAGCTTAGCTCTCTTGGTAGCGTCCCAAGCTGTGGAAATTTGGGCTGTGTTTTGATCAAAGCCTTCCTCGTGTTCCGTGCAAATTTCAACACTCGCAGTAGTTGGATTCCCTCACTAAGCTCGAGCCGTTGCCTTTCAACACCCACTGCTCTCTGCTTCTTTTAAGAGACAACTCTCTGCTTCTTCTAAGGCACAGCTCTCAAGTGAAGCTGGTATTTAAAAAGTTGTTTGAAGGCCTGGGACAGGGTTTTACATAATAATCATGAGTTTGGTTAATTAAGCTCAGCAAAACGTTTCAATTTTAGATCAAAACTATTCAACATTTCACTCCTCTTCTCAGAGATGTGTTCTATCTTGAAGGAACTGCAAAAACTGAAAAATAACAGAAGCAAATGAACTCATACAGAACCACATTACTAGGACATGTTTCAGTTCTCCAAAGACCAGCGTATTTCAGCATGCAGGGGCTCCTCAGCAATGCACAACTCCATTTTCCAAAATGTAGTCATTAGTTACGCAGTCACAGCTCCATCACCTCAACTTGCTGGCAGTCTGAAGACCAAACCCAACCCATACATCACTGACAGTAAAAGAACATATGCAGTTCCTTCTAACTGAAACAAACTCCACAATTACAATAAATCTACTTCTTCCAAGCATGGCGTTCCTATCGGACATACACAGAAGAAAAGCCGTAACAACCTACTCTACCACAGAACGAGGGAATTCCCTTAAAGAAAGAAGCCCAAATCTCTAAAGGTCCTTTCCGACCTACACAGGAACAGCTTGCTCCATCATGGGCCAGGCCTTATAAACAAAGTTTCAAGCCTTTTCACTGTGTTACTGTTCAATGATTTGACACACAGATTTTTTTCCTTAAATATGGAAGTCCAAAGCAAAGTATTCCAGAGCAAGCATCTTCCTCTAGGCATTAAGATTTAGATACAACTTCTGCTAAAAAAGGTATCAGTCACACTTGGGGCAATTTTGTACAGTCTTGTGCGCGCATGTTGAACCTTGATTAACATGCAGGGTTGCGCCGGATGGCTGGACATCAGAGGTGCTGTTTCTCTGCTCTGAGATTGTCAGTGGCTCCTAAGGGCCAGGTTCTGATGATATTTTAACAAAGGAAAGACTATTTCCCAAATTTCCTCTGGAAGCTGACAATACAAATTGCTATCAGAAGTATTTATCTTCTTTAAAAATATGTAAGAAAAAGCTCCAGAAAAGCTTCCAATCATAAAACCACCTCTGATTAGAGACAGCAATCACCAGGAGACCTCCTCTAACACAAGAAGTAAACCAATCTCTCCTGAAAGAGTTCAATCCGGGTAAAACTGAGAAGCACAAGGAAGTTTTAATGTCTGAGAGGTGATAACAGCAGTGGTTGGGCAGGGAAGCATTTCACAAACCTTCTCAAACATGCTAATGGGATATTATGGTCTTGACCCTTTGGCTGGAAATGCAACTACACTAATGTCCTCTAGGAAGGAATCCAAGCTGTCCTACTTCTTCTAGCTGTCAGCTAAAAGATCAAACAGCCAACAACGCTGACTCCTTCCCCTGTCTCAAGAGGGAGGTTAGTCTTCCTGCAAAGTCAGTTTTGAATTGACCTAGCCTCAAATCTGCTGCAAAGACTATTTGCCTATTGCAAAAATATCTGATTTTCCCTGGACAGAAGTATCAAAGGGGCAAATATGAGATAAATTAGGTTTGGAGTTTCCCCATTCTGAATCAGGAAGAGGCATCAAGTTACTTGACCCCTAATCTTGCCTTCCTATCTTCCACTGTCCCCAAAATCCTGGGAAATCATGGTCAGTGGCCCCAGCCACATCCTCCTGCCAACTCAGGGCTAACACACAGGGAAGCCTCAAGGCTTCTGAAGTCCCCGAATGCATAGGTCAAACTACCAGACCAAAGCGATCCACAACGAGCAAGGACAGGTTTGAGTGTCTGCTCCGCTCTGTATTATCCAGTTAAGTAACTGATAGCAACTGAGCTTCACTCGTTGCAGGAGATGAGTCTCTGAACAGCCTGACTCCTTCCTGTGTACAATTTACATTTATAAAATACCATTACATTAGTCACAAGCAGGACCACGGTTACCCATGAAAGGGACTTTACTCCCAAGATCCCAAAGATCGCTTCTGTTCAAGCCAGAAAACACTATGTTCACTCCCTCTGGCATCTTCTCCTGGACTAAGCTAAGCTCTGAATGAATCTGCTGCATCCCTGAGCTGGCACTCGGCTGAGAAGTCACTTTGCCTAGGTCACTACAGCTGTGAAAACGCAAATCCATTTGGTTTGGTTTGGTTCAGTGAGTTGAGAGAAACTAGGCCTGACAAAATTGCAAGCTGTACCAACGGATGCAAAAGGCTGAAACGCACAGAGGATAACGGGAATTGATAAATTGGTCTCAAACTGTACTATAGAGAAACATACCTTAAGATGAAAAGTCAACATTCCCAATTGGCTCCAGTATTAATGGGATTCCTTTCCCCTTTCATGGTCCGCTGTTTATTTAACATCCTTCAAAGACAAAGACAGGGCCAGGTAGCTTTGATCTTCCACGCAGACCTACAGCTGAACTTCTGAAGCCTCTTATACCTATGTATCTAAGGCACTCCAGAAATCATTTTAAATTTTCTGTGCAGGTCTCGAACAGATAAACTATTCAGCCACGTTCCCTGAGGAGGCACAAGGAGCACCCATGAGATCAAACAGAAGCTACTGAAGATGAGAAAATAAAGCTGCTCTCCATATGCATGAAGAAAGAGCCATCTATAAATAGCAAAGTAGGAAGTTAAGTCTTCTTTAGGAACATATTTATATGAAGTTGTGTTTGTTCCCAACTTCAGAAGTGAGAAACAGGAGGAGGAATAAAGATTTATTGCAATCTGATGTAGATACTGGACGGCAGCTTTCATATCTTTGCATTCCCATAGGCTGCTTCACGTGAGAACGAGTTACAGCTAGAGACCCGCGCAGAAGGCACACGAACTGCGGAGCAGCAAAGCGCCTTCCCCAGCATCCATGAGTGAATATGCAGGGCTCACTGCCTTCACTTTGCCTAAGCCTCTTTGCATCCACACTGGCAACTGCCGATCTAACTCCAGGCATGATCAGCTTAAAAATTACCAAGACGCAACAGAGTGCAATCACAGCCCTCTGCTCAGCACCTTGCACCCGCTCAGGCTCCTGGGGGCAAATTCTTGTGTGTCCCACCGCGCTCCAGGGGATCGCCAGCTTGCCAGGGACCTCTGGTCTTCGCTAGAGTGCCTGCCAAGACTCTCATTGGAGGTTTGCAGATAAACTGAGGCTTTGCAAAGCTTTCCTAACGTCTACAGGAGGAAAGCTCATCTGCCCGAGCTTCTCAGCACTTCACGAGAAATAAATCTCTCTGGGAAAAAGGTCTTCGTCAGGGGATTTTTAAGTTAAGAAGGAACATGCCTGCAATACTTCTCACTCACATTAACAAAGCCTATGGAAGCCAAGATGCTTGAGGCTTCAGAAGACACCAGGTCTTATGGGTGGGAAACCAGGCTGCTGTTACTTGATAACTGTCATACGCAAAGGGAAGGAGAGCACGTGGCAATTGCCTATGCACTGCCTGGGTAGAGAGCAAGCAAACCAGGTCCGTCAGCTCTAAATACAAAGTTTCTGAGTGAAGGGGACCACAGTAACGTTTGCCACCATTAGCAATGTCAAGTTGACTTTAGACAAGTGCCTGGAATGGACTAACAACTTAAAAAATAAATAAATAAAATAAAAAATAAAAAATAGATAAAACCTGCAAAGCTTTTGATTAAAATGGGCAGCCAAGCAGCTGAGAAAGAAGCATTGGGCCAAAATCTGCTAAAGACCTTGCTGCTCTTTCACATCGAGGCTGCTGTCTCTCCCATCACGTCCCAGCCAGAGGCGGGGGAGACCGCAGGAGCAGTGAGCAAAACCCTGACATTTGGACCCGGGAAGCAGCCGCTTGCACAACCCGTTAATCCCCCCCACTGAACACTTCTCTCCCCTCCGCAAATACTCAAGCTTCTCCGATTTCCCCTCCCTTCAGAGCTCCTCAACCATCCCGTAATGTTTCAATTTTCAACCAAAGAACCTGGAGGCTCTCGCTGCTCCTAGGTCCTCGCGCCTGGGGAAGCTTTGTGTCTTCTCACAGGCAGAGTTAGAGCCCTCCAGGTCTCCCAGGCGGGGTTCCCATGAACATGCCCGTGTGATAGAAACGCTGGGTTTTTTTGTTTTTTGTTTTTTTTAAGTGGGGGAAAAAAAACACTAGGGAAACTTGACCATCTTAACCTTGGGCAAGAAGAGCAGAGCAAGAGCCGCGTTCTCTCCAAGGTGTCCAGTACCACTAATCACTGCTGCCCCCCCAGAAAAAGCAAACGAGAGCAGGGACTAAATAAGATGGAAGAAGGCAGTTTCAATTTTTTTCATTTCAAATAATTATTTAAAGCTGCAGCAGACCTTGTTTTTAAAATCACACTGTGTGCACTCAATATATTACACGCAGACTGACACAAAGAATTATGAAAATCCAACTGTTTTAGTGTTAGTGAGCTACAGCAAGACTACTTTTTGTAATTTTGCTGTTCTGGATTTTCTCAGGCTGTAGACAATGCAATAAATGTTCTCTATAAAACAATATTCCTCCGTATTTTAAGAACGCAGTGGAAACACTTCTGCTGTTCTTACTGTTTTCTAAGACAAAATTTAAATCTAATGCCAAATTTAAGCTGTTTTCCAGCAAGCCTCAGTAATTTGGGATGCTGGAACTCCGAATCAGCAATGCACTTAGGAGTGAACTCAACTTTAAGCGTGTGCTTAATTTCCCCTAAAGGTGACTTGAGCATGCTGAAGCACTTTCCTAAATAGTCATGGTTTGCTGTATCAGGGCATTAAAAAAAGAATATAAAGTTTTGAAATACAAGTTTAATAGTGACTTATGGTTTCTCTTCTAACTGAAAATGAAAAATTAATATGGATGCAACAGTATTTTTCTTGGTAACTGACATATTTTTCCAATCCTCTGCATGTTATTGCACTCCATTTTATATAGAAGCATTATTTGTTCAGCTGAACTATTTCCAGTTTATCCTGTACGATTCAGACATTCATTTGATTTTTGGACAATGGTGACTCCTTTTCAGAAATCAGAGGGGATTTATGTTCAGAATACCAGCTATTTATTCTGCAAAAGTGAATTCTTTAAAGGTTGAACTGACCCGAGATTAAAAGTGTTGGGTTCTTTTTTTTAATCTATTTTCTTATGCCAGCGCTCTCCAACTCCTGCAAGCCGGTGGTGTCACTTCTGAAGTCGCAAGGGCACAGAGGCAGCAGTTCACAGGTTTAATATCTGGCCAGGCACTAGCAAGCTTTAAAGCAAGCCATGGAGAAGGCAGGCTGCTTTTGTCCAGCGCCCCAAAGCCCATCCGCAGACCCCCTGTACCACGCTACCTACCCTGGCTTAAAGCCTCTGCCACTGCTCGCTGCAAAAAATGTTGGAAATGTTAGACTTTTTATAAAAGCCTCTCGGTGACAATGAAATAGGAACTTAAACACACGGTCAGCTCTTGCCTTCAAATTTGCAAGACCAAATATAATTAATTTCACTGGGAGACTAAGTGCAGAATTTGGCTTAAGCCCTGTAAAACTGGGCGTTGCTAACGCAAGCATACGTTCCCATTTATACCTGGCCGAGAGGAAAAGACTCTGAGAAGGTTTTCTTCTCACTATGAGATCTCAAAAATGCTCTGAGCTAAAACAGAGCCTTAACATGACTCTGTAAGATCAGTAATTACCGTCTTTCCAACTGGATGGTTTGGGTACTTTGCAGGACCCACTGACTCTCAAATCCTGATACAGCAGGAGAGCAGTAATCTCCTCCTAGATATAAGAAAATTCACCGCTGGCCAGAGACTCAAGTTGTCCAGCTTTTAATCCCTGTGCTGCCACTGACCTCCAAGTTGAGCTGGGAAGTCCTCTTACCAAGAGCCGAGGAGTTCGGAGCACGCTGGGTCCTGTAGGTGGCCCAAGCCCAAAAGTCTACGTCTCACATCTATTCTCAACTCTGCCACTGTCCCACTGGAAGAACTACTACAGTGGGTTGCATTTTTGGCTCAATCCTCACATCTTCAAAATAGAAGTAATACTAGTATTTACAGAGTGCTGAAATCTATGAATGAGAAGTTCTCCAAAACTGCAAAAATTCTACTCTTAGGTGCTCTGTCCCAGCGCTGCTGGCAATAAAGGAATACTTCCCTCCTTATCGCTCTGCAATCTCAACTGCTTGGA
This sequence comes from Apteryx mantelli, assembly GCF_036417845.1. NCBI lineage: Eukaryota > Metazoa > Chordata > Aves > Apterygiformes > Apterygidae > Apteryx > Apteryx mantelli. Next base: position 86,129,269 of record NC_089982.1, on the reverse strand, counting down.
CACTTCTTGCTAAATCAGTTAACACCCTTCCATCAAACACATGCTCAGTTCACATCTACCCTAATACGCCTACCTGACAGTGCCAAGAGAAGATGATCCAAGGGCAGAGATGCTCTCAAAGAGGAGCAGATTTCCCTCACACCTAACCTGGAAGGACATTCCCAAACTCCCCTGCAAACCTCAGAAAGGCGAGTGGTTGCTCAGGCTGCAGCTTGACAGTCACCTTCAACCAGCACAACCAGAACTGAGCCCTTCGGCCGCTGTCCTCCACTCCCACCCTCACACCAACACTGGGAGAATTTGCACGATGAACTTGATCCAAGAAGAGATCCAATTGAAAAACACCTTCTCCCTCCCCAAGTCATTTTTCAGCCAAATCCACTTTGGTTTACCCACAATGGCACAGCACACGAGGAAGGAGGTGAAGGAGAAGGACAGTGCCACTTCTTTCCAGCAGCGAGGCTCAAAGCAACCCGGTGCCCCACGTGGTTGCGGTTTCCCGTCTTGCGCTTCCATCCTCTCTCTCCTCTGCTCCTTTTGCATTAATCCAGGAAGCGGCCACCAACATGCAGAATGCTTTCAAGTAGAAAGCGATGGCTGGGATTTCCATGGAGAAGTTGTGCGATCGCCAAGGGGGTCAACGTGGGGACGCACGAGGACATGGAAAACAAAGACAATCAATAAAAGGGTTTTGGGAACACTTGATCTGGGATTTTCCATGTGCCGTCTAACAACTTATCACTGCCAGCTTGCCTGCAACAGTGAGCAAAGACCAACTTTTCCACAGCTGTGTCACTCCGCATGCTTCTCTTAAAAAAGAAAGCACTTCGGCAGAGAATGCCTTATATTTCCCCAATGGTGAGACACATGTGTATAACATGTCCTGAGGTTAATTTGCTAATTTTGCTCTTGTTTAGGATTAGCTAGGTTAACAGCAGAAACCCAAAGGAAAACGTCAACAATCGCGTCTTTCCTAGAGGGGGGCGAGGGGTTGAAAAGACTTCTTTCCTGACATGTGTCTGGTTTTACACTGTTGTTTTTGGCTCTTCAGAGGAAGGAAATTAAATGAACAGCTTCTTTTTTTTTAATCCTTGCGGATTACTAAAAAGGATAAATGCTGAGCAACTAGGCTGCAGGAGGACGCAAGGGCCTTTTCTCTGGCCACACATTTTTGTCAAAGCTGCTTTTAAATCCGAAAGTCCCTCCAATGTAATTGCCCTGCCGCTGTCATCACCCACACACCGGGTTCCCGATAAATGCTCAAGCCACAAACCTCCCTCAGCAAGATTATAACACCCTGGATATTAAAGGTTAGGAACCAAAGCGCGGTAGGATGCTCGTTCTGCAGCGTCACACCAGGCTACTAGCCTTCAACCCTGCAAGCTGGTCTTCACGGCCTCACCATCGCCTTCACTGCTGTGCTCAAACAAGTCCATTTTCAGGCCCTCTGTCCAAATTAAAAGAGCTTCTGCACCACCCAGCTCGGGGAAGGGGCAGTCCTCCGCAAACAGGCTCTGAGGCTGTGGTCCTGTAGGACATCTAGCTCGAGGCCTTAGGAAAGCACTTTCCCCCTGCTAAAGCGTATTGCCCCAAATTGAGAGCGAGCAGGAAAGCTGTGCACGCACCCTGCATCGGCTTCTGCGCAAAGTCCGTCAGCGCGAGGCAATAACAGCACACGCTACAGACGCTTCCGCAGCAAATATTACAGCTATTGCTGCTGCAAATATTAGCAGCTGCCTGGTCCTGCTCCAAGAAGGTCTAACTTAATTTAGATGCCAAGAAGTCGAGTTCCTGCTGCAAGCCTGCAGTAAGAATTTTAAGAGGTATAAGATGCAATAAGAAAGCGGCGCAAAGGGAAAACAGAAAGGTGATGGTTAAAATTCGTGGGGAAGCAGGAGATAAAGTTGCTCTCCAAGCCAGAGGTAAAAGGTCTGAGCTACTAAAAGTCATCAGAAGCAGTAGGGTGCAACACAGAAGGTACAGTAACAAACCTTCCTTGGACGGGTTCTCCAAGATAAATAACATGACAAGTGGAGATGTTTTTCATTTATAACACAGATACCTTTGTTGGTAGCCAAGAGAGATACAGACACTGGGGTTTGGCAAGAGCTTCCTAAAAACATAAGGCAGCCTTCCTGCTCTCTCCTTTCACTCTGCTCCGTCGTGGTTTCTTCTGCGCTGGCCTCCTTTCTACAATCTTTTCTTGACCTTTCCCTTCCTAAACATGAGCTCTTCGTTCCCCAGGCCGCCATCTCTCCCTGCTTTTCCTTGGCAAATTCTACGGAGAAAACAACTCCAGAGAGACTGGACAGCTTTCTCTATAAATACATACAGTTACATAGTTGAAAATTAGAAATAGGTTTGTGCTCTTTGTACGAACTGCTGCACCAGGTCCGTTTCTATAATTTATAACTTTTATAGGCATCAAAACAGGAAAACATTTACAGTTATGCAATAAGAGTGATGATTAAAAGCAGAAACAGACATCAGCTGCTGAAAGAGAACCTGGAACAGCCAAGCTGCGCCCATGGCTTGTACAGTCCAATATTACTGCCGCCTCCTCCTCCTCCTGCTCTTTACTTCCCACCATGTGTTGATTCTTTGGACACTAAACCAAACTCCCTAGGAGAGGGGCTGTCCGGGTCCTTCACTTCAGCAACGAGGCCCTGATTTGCGAGTACCTTTAAAAAACACTTCCAAAAAGGCATCTGGACACGCCACGCCACCCACCGCCCACCACCGCTGAATCGGCCCAGCCTGCAGTAACCCAAGCTACGTTCTTCCCAAGCTCTACGGATCTTTTCTGCTTCATGACCTTACACGTTCGGAGCAGAACCGCTGCAGGAGCCAGCCGTAAACGCTCATCTCCATTCGCCCGTCACCTAAGCAAACCCCCCCCAAACCAGCGCTCGCATTTCCCGAATACCAGGGAAGTCGCTCTCAATAATCTCAACGGTTCTGAAGTCAATTTTTACACCGAGAGCGGGACGCCAGCCAGCTCCTCCTGGAACGACCGTTTATAGCAGCTCAACCCTGCCACCAATTAGGAATTTAAGGGCTTAGAGAAGCATTCGGTATTTCTGTATTTAAGAGGCAGCTGCAATAGGCAAGCATCAGCAAACCAAAAAATAAAAAAAGCAGAAACGAACAATAAATCGGTGAAGCAGCTTGATAAAAAGTCAAAAGATTGGCTTCCCAGTTTCCTCCCAGGAGGACAGGAACGAGAACAGGGCAAGGAGAAACAGAGTTGGGCAAATCAGCGGGACGATGAGGTTTTTAAAAGCCCAGGGAAAGGGATAACCAGAGCCCAAGCCGACAACGGGCGACACCGTTTCAGTGTCTTGTAACACCCCCAGGGCAGCCAGGCGGGCGCTGGGTGGGTCCCCTGCTCCCCACGTGTGCTTTCAGCAGCATGGCACTGCGATGCCAGGGGAGGACCACAAGCCTACGCGATATTGCATATATTGAGAATTGAGATGATCGAGGCATCCTAAAAGCCCTGCCCTAGTGTGGGACGGGCGCGCAGGTCAACACGGCAAGGGTTAAAACAACTCTTTTCCATTCCCAAAGCTCAAGGACGGCTCTCCATTAACCTCAAAGGCTTCGGCTTCCGGACAGATGGAAGAACTTTTTTTTTTAGAAAGGCAATAGGTGACACACTGCAGCTATTTCTATCAAACAAAACTGAGCCTAAAAGGCTTTCGGATAGGTGCGGGTGACCGGGAAACCCAGCTGCATGCAGACTGTCTAAACAGAGAGCCATCGGGGTTCAAAACACTTCCAGTAGCCAGGAGGATTGTCCCGCACCTGATTTTAAGGATTTCTGCAGCTTGGCCTGGACATTGGGGCATCCACTACCAGCCAGGGACAGGCAGAGATGAAAAACTGCGGGAGCCAGAGAAGCAAGTCCTACGAGCAGCACACGCATACCGTTCTTACGCCTTAAATAATAAATGCAGCATTTCTGTACAAATAAGAGCTAGGGGTATCTGCACACCAGTTGATCCAACAGCACACCAAGGGACAAAATTATGGAGAACGGGGCTTTGAATTCAGTCGTGCACTTCAGCATTGAAGAGGCAACCAAGCTACCGTTGCTGCCAGCTGCTCCTGGAAGCTCTCCTGCACCCTGCTCACCTCCGCGCCTTGCCCACATTGCAGCCGTCCAGCTGGTGACCCCGCGTGCACTGTTCTTAAAGCCTCACGGTGACCACCCCAACCACGGAGCGCTGCCCCAAATCCTGAGCTCAGCATGGACCACCAGAAAGCGAGAATCAATAATAAATAAGATGATGCAGCTATTTTGGGGGACTGGAAGACTAAAGCTTCCTCCTCCCCTCCTTTTTTTTTTTTTTTTTTTTAATAATAGGGTGCAAAATCTACCCAGGTCCTTCCGTTGTATAAGCACTGGTCGGAGAGATCATGTTCTCCAAAAAAATCGGATGGCTTCCTTCTGGTCCATCCGAAGCCTCGTAAACAAGCTCATTATGTTAGATCTTGAAAGAAGTAAACAAATACTTGGCACCCGATGCACCGGCGTTCTTGCACAACGGAAACCGAGGCCATGGCACCGAGCGGCTCATGCTGTCCTTCTCGCCGATGGCCCGTCGTGTCCTCTGCAAAGGGCCGTCTGAACCTGGGCAGGTGCTGGGACGGCACGGCAGCCCAGCAGCCGAATGCAAGCGAGGTTACGGGTGCTGGGCTCCGAGGCGGAAGCAGACAGCCCAGCTCGCAAGCCACAGAGACAGAGGCGCTTCGGAGATGGGAGACGCCAACTTTGGGTCTAACGCCACGCTATTCGGTAGCGTCTTTGGGCCATTGACTGCTGAAGTGCACCAAAGACCTGAGAAACATGTAGGCTTTCATTAAAAAAAAGCTACAAAAGCCTTTATCTACTTTGCAAAAAAGCTTTCAAAACTGAAATGAGTCTCTCAAGAGCCACCAAAGAAAATACACCAAGTGCTCGTGCCCTACAGGGTAGGGACCAAATACAAAGGGAATTCATCTGAGCAGAAAAAAATGGTCTCCTCCAGCCTGAACATCTGAAACGGGCCACCTACTCAGTCAATAGCTGGACAAAAATCAAAATGCCGCCTCCGTAAAATCGCATATTGCCCATAAACTGCTCCACAGGGTGCCGCAAGCCACCCGCTCTGCTTCCGCAAGGTTTACTAGGTGAACAGGTAGTTGGCCTCCAAAAAATGTGTCCATACTCTTACTCACCATCACCTACTCAGTTGTCCAACCTCTCCCACGCAGCACGGACGCTCGGTCTTTCGCAGCGTGCCCCGAGCGCGAAGGCCGGTTCCCATCGCAGGGCCCCGAACGGACGGGGTTCACCGCGGCCAAGGGGCACGGGGGCGTATCAGGCACGGGGCGCCTGCTCTGGGGGCCACAGCGGCGTTGTCCAACTGCCTAGAGCAACCTAACCCCTACGCCTGGTCTCACCCAGAAGGCAAAACCCACTGCCCAGCGGCCCTGTTTCTCCCCACCTCACCCCAAATTTGCACAGTTGCTAGACCAAAAGCATATGACACAATGAAAAAAAATAGATATATATCTCTATCTATCTATCTATTAGCTGTTTATTGCTCCTTTTGGGCACAAAGTTCTTCCCTGGTCCCACCTGACCACGCCAAGTGCTTGCAGGCAACGTGGCTGCTGCTGCCGCGCTGCCTGCAGCCAAGGGGCTGAAGCCACAGCGCAAACGTGCCCACCGGCCGAGCCAGGGCGATGCAGCGGGGCGTAGCCGAAACCATGGATATTTGACAGCGGCACGAGAGCACGGGGACCGGCAGCTCCCATCGTTCACCCTGCTGCCGTTCACCGCCAGCATCTCCCCTGCGCTCCCTACGGAGCCCTGCTCCGGCACTCGGTCCGAGGTCCCCGCTCACTTCCCAGCGCTTTCCCCGTGAGAAAGGCAGCGAGGGAAATCTGCTCGCAACTGCATCTCATTTGAGTCCCCCGCGAGCCTCCACGAGGTTCTTTATCTTGTTATTCTAATGCAAACAGACTTCTGTGATTTTTTTCACATCCAAAATTTCACCATTGCAGTAACCGCAATCCTGGCAGGCTCTCCCCCGCCTGGAAAGGGAACAAACTTTCAAATCATTTATAAATAACCATTTCAAGAACACAGCTTTTCTTCTTTCATCCCACAAAAGGCAGAAATTTTGCTAGGGACCGCAAGCTGTCAACTTCCCAGCAAACCCAAAATCCCACTTAACTCTCTATTGTAAACAGTGTAGTATTGCGCTACCACATCAATAAATAAAATTCTTGAAGGAATTATTCCTGTGTTTGATTCACATTTGTTCTGCATATGCCACTGAGCCCAAGGTATTCATAACGTTAAACTCCTACGAGCCTCAGCTTTCAAAAGGACCGCGCGGGAGGCAGGCGGACACAGCCTGCCCGGGCACTCGTGTTTTCGCCTCGGTCCCAGGAGCAGCCAGAGCGCGGGCCCAAATAAAAGGATGCTGTTCCCCCCCCCGCCCCGTCCCCTTGACTTAAGGATGAAAAGCTGAACGGCTCGAAGCCTCCTCTGCAGCGAGCGGCGGGGATTTCGAGGCCGCTGGCCAGCGCCGCGCTATCAGGGTGCTCCTTGGGTGGCCGACGGATGCAGCCCTCGATCCTCCGGGCTGGTTTGCGCTTCGGCGCCGCTGCGCGGTTCCTTATGGATATCTAGGGGTGAAGTTCGCCCTTCTTGACCCGCTGCCTCCCCCCAAACGTTCGCTCTCGGGGAGGAAAGCCCCGAGGAAGAAGGTGCTTCCCAAGGGCTTTGCACCCGCTGGTGGCTCCACCACCGAGCCGCTACCTGGCTCCTTCCGGAGACGGCTGTGGCTCAGCGAAGAGCAGAGCCATCTCCGACAGCTCCTTAAGGCTCCAAAACACTTCAGAATTAAAAGGTTAAAAAAAAAAAATAGTGAGAAGGAGATGAACACTGAGGATTTGAGTAAATACCCAGCAACCAAAACCCTCCCAAAGTTGCACCAGCTGGCAGGGGGAGGACCTTCTCTGCAGACACCTACAGGTGGTTTCTCAGACACCCCCGGTGGAGAAGATGCTCCCAGCTTCAGGCCGACCCTTTCTGCTTGCCACGGTGGGCGTCCGTCGCGCTGAAATACCAGCAAATTCCTCAGGACGATTTCGGAAACGGGAGGATTATTTAGCCACCCACACGCAGTCAAAATTAACTAGTCATGGAAATTCAAGATAATAAATGCCATAATTTTGCCTTTAACTAGGCAACTTTTTTTCTTCCCCAAAAATGAGTGTTTCTAATTTATGGGGAGAGAGAGAGAAAGAAGAAAAAAAAAAAACACACTTTCATTAGTTTATTTTTCCATGGATCAAAAGTCCCCAAATATAAGAGATTAGCCCACTAATCTACCCCCCGCCCCGAGAGCCTGCTCCCCGAGCGGCCCCAGGCTCGCGGTCCTGGGACGGATCTACCCAGGCGCTGCAAACGGCTGCCCCTCACCCTTTGGTAACCCCGGTCGGAGCCTCACAAAGGCTCTTCAAAACCATGCAAATATTTTATTGTATAACAATGATCCTACGCGCTTTTTCCATCTGTACCAAACTTCTTCACCGCCCCGAACGGGAAAGCAGCCGCCCTCCGGTCTTTTCTAAAATCCAGGAATGGTGAGTTGCACCAGCAAAGATCACAGAAAAGATACACGAGACATGTCAAAGCGAGGGAATCTGAGGAGCAATGTTAAAACAGCTACTAATTAAGTGCCAGTCTGATGAAATTAATAGATCGAGATAAAAGCAAAACAAACAACAAGGAATTTGGTGAGCATCAGAGCTGGGGAGATGGTTTCTAAAGGGTTTTGGTCTCATGGCTTATCGATTTTGGTGGCTAAGCAGTCCGAGCACCAGCTGAAGGAGCAGTGTAATTGCAAAGCCCCAGTCCGCAGATTCCCTAGCGTTTAACAAGACGTAAACTTATTTACAGCCTTTTGCTTCACTTACAGCACTTCTAAAGACTCTGCCCTCTTCCCAGACATCCCTGTTCACAACATCACTGATCTTCTCCAGCCTGGCCAAAATGGGTTTAGAGCTCTGTGCCACTTGGAGGGCGTCAAAAAGCCGCAGGGGGAATGCACAAGCTTTATTTCCATGAGCTAAACCAAGCTAAACCCCATGCACACAAAAAACCAGCCCTCTTTGCAGTCAGGTTTCTCCAGCAGTTACTTCCCAGTTAACATGGCTCGGAGGCAGCACACAAAGACCCTGCGTTCAGCTCTCAGATCCACCATGACCTGCACAATCCTGAGGAAGACACTTCCCCGCTCGTACACATCTCCTCCCCACATTGTGTCTATTAAGGCAGCACATCACCTAGAATTACAGGCTTCTTGGACACCCATCACCATCACTCCCTTGTAATTAAGGATTCCCAGAATCTAATTAAACCTGGCTGAATCACATGCACCAGGCATGCAAGAGACTGTAGGCACAGTCCCATGTCAGGCACAGTTTCATGGCTAAATTCACTATTTTGCATTCGGCCCAAGACGACTTGCCGCTGCAGATGCGCCCCTTGCTCTCCTGCTTCCTTGCTCACGTACACAGCAGTTGGTTGAACAGCGACCAGGACCTCCCCTCCCCTCGTCACGGCGTCTTGTCTCTGCATTGAGCAGATCCAAATAAGCTGGACAGTAAGATGCACGATTTTCACATAGACAACAACAGTTCCTGCACCAGATGGGTGTAAAACCTAGAGCTACCAGGAAGGCAAAGACATTCCGGTTCATCGGACGCACCGTGCCTCTAACACAAAGCCCATGCTTGCCTCCAGCTTCGGATTTCCGTTCCTAGTCCCCTCGGCCGTGCCCTCAACTTAAAAAGAACAACGGTTTAAAAAAAATAGTTTGGTTCGGTCGGAGAAGCCAGTCAAGGGAAGCTTTTAGTCCTGGATCTCTCGTGAAACGGTACATAAGGGATTGATTGCTCAAGTTTGAGAGCTCCTTGGGCCCCTACTTAGATAATCTTTATAGCTCGCAGGACCCCTTGAAGTGGTTTCCAACAGCTAAAGCCTCAGATCAGCCTGTCAAACACGGGGACTAGTAAAGTCAGAGCAAAAGCGCAAAAACGCTGGAAGTGTAACCCTGCCCTTTGCAAACAAGAGCGTGCACACACCAAATTAATAATACACAGTGGCAGTCACATGCTCCGCTTTTATGCAACCCTTTCCATAGCAAAGTCCCAACAGCACAATTTCATTACAGCCATTGCTCCCACAGCTCAACTCCTCCACAAAAGGAGGATTTGGGGCGAGATTGCATTTGCACACTCTAGGCCTCAAATGCCTGTAGAAACACAGAACCAAGCAGTCGTGACAACGGCGCACCTATGAACTAAGAGCTCCCTAGAGCCGAGCAGGCACCAAAAGCTATTCCTTAGGAGAGGGCGTAAAACGTGGAGCCGTGCGCATGGAGAGGCCACGAACACGAAAACCGGCACCTGGGCTCAGCACTCGGAGCAAGCTCGCACGGACGGTTCGAGACACTCGGATTCACGCTGCCCTCTGACCGCCCAGCGCTACGTCCAAGCCACTGAGGAGCAATGTCCATCCTGCTCCTGGCCCGAGCCAGCTCTTGTTCGGCAACGCAGGTGATGGCCAGGAATCCTCCGCGATGGCCACGCCACGCGCACCCTTAGGTCACTACAGTCAACCGGGCATGCGAAGGATGCTGATGACTATAACATCAATTAAAAGTGAACCACAGTAAAAAAAACAAGGGTTTGGGGAGGGATAGAGAAGAGTACCAAAATATCTAGCACACGGGAAGACGTTAATCCTACAGATGCACCTGGGACAAAAAGGGAAGAACATCATGAAGCTCCTGCAAGCTCAGAAGCTTTGCACAGGAGGACAGAGGAGAAGTGAAGGGCAGAGATGCAGGCAAGGCTTTCTTTTATTTTTTTTCTAGGAGTTTCAAAAGGTGGTTAAGCAATCGGAAGGCTGCTCCGATTGGCATTCGCTCCACCGCCTTGCTCAGGGGCGAGAGAAACATGCTGCTAATTTTTAGCACATCACAACTCATTCTGATCCTTCAGAAAGGAGATTCTGGCACCTGTGAACCCAAGTGCACCTTTCAAGCAGGCACTAAATGGACGGCTCCAACACCACAAAGTACTTGCCTTCAAGAAATGCACTTTAAATACCTGCTCAAGCACTCCCTGTTGGACGCAAGTGTCAGAGAAACCCTGTAAGCTGTATCCCCTGCATACCAGAGAACGATTTCAACTTGCACTTCGCATTTGCCTCACCGGTTTGTTCTTTTGTCTGGCAAAGTGATTTTTCAAACGAAGCACTCAACCCTTCGTCCCTCGGCGCAGCCCAGCAAAAGCCATCTTTCACGCGCTGCTCTAGCACACAATAGGCTTTGTCTGGTTAACCAAAAGAACATGGACTTTCTTTCGATTGTTTCCAGCTGTTTGATCAAGGTTTTAGGGGGATCAGGAGTCACCAGCAATCAGCATCTGGCTACCTGCACAAAACGCACTCTGGAAATCTGAGGCACCGGGCGCGATTAGCAGCTCTAATTATCACCCCAAAGAGAAACGCGCAGCGTGCCCCCAGCCCAGCACCCTCCCCGGACCTTCGTTAGCCTGCTGGAGACACCTGGAAATCCTGGAGCCCCACGGGCTCCTCTGCTGTAGGCGTCTCCGTTGACTCGCTCTGCCAAAGCCATGTCTGCTTGGGCAAAGCGCGTTTGGCCGAAGGGCTCTCTCTCAGCATCCGAACGCCTCTGGCGGGACACCCCTTCCTGGACGCCGGTCCCGGGCCAGGCTCCCACTGCTTTAGCGTTGCGCACTGTTGCGTTCCTGCGGAGGAGTCCAATTTGTCCAGGCACAAATCCCTGCCGAGGGGATTCCAGGCGGGCTATTTCAAGAAGGCGAGGAAGGAAACTTTGCTGGTTTATTAGGACCGAGGAAAATCCCGAATTTCTGGACTCGGAGCGTTAACAGGCGAGGTGAAACGATCCCCCCCGTGGGTAGCGCAACTCCGGGCCACGCCGTCCCAGCAAGGGCTTCACGCTTTTGCTCCAGGCAAATTAGCCAAAAAGGATTTCCTCGTTTCAAAGGGGTTTTATTTAGGATTCAGTCCAGCGCCGAGGTTAGAAATTAACTCGGAAATTCCTCATCTCTCCCTTCCCTACTCCCCCATCTACTGACCAGACACTGCATGTCCGAGAGTTCAACACTTAACCTTGCTTTTGGAGTTGGAGATTTCTGGGTATCTCAACCTCCTCCCTCAAAGCCGCTATTTCAACATTTCATACAACTTAACCCCAGTCCCAGACATACCCCTACATATCGCCCTTCCCCAGCTTTTCTTTTTGTTACACCATAAAGAGGCCACTAGTTAAAAATATATTTTTTTTTTCTTTTAATGGATTGGAAGTTCCCTGAAACTTGGAAAAGTTTCAGCATTTAGACTCAAGCCTAAAAATGGTAGTAAAGTTGAATGCTTCACACTTGGATTATGTCAACTTTTAGTGGCAACACATGTATTTCATCCAAGATATCTCTACCATGCAAATAAATAACTATGGAGAAAAAAAAACTGAATTTCTGCATGAATCTTCAGACCAACTGGTATGTAATAACTGCATTAAAGAAAATTGCATCAAAAGCTAACATGCATTTGTATACAAATATTATACAGGGACATAATTTTAATTTACAAACCGTCTTCACTATTTTGGAGCTATAAAACAACCATGCAACATCAACAGTTAAGGACTGGCAACTTAAGGACTTGCTTAAGTCCTTATATAGCTTCCATTACTGGAGCATCAACCTCTACTCCACAGAGGTGTTACGAGCACGAAAAGCGCTTCAGCTCCTTATCTGCCCATGAGAACACTAGATCCATTCTAATTTCTGGAGACCAACTACTCATCCACAGCAGGACAGCGAGATGGCAGCAGAGCGTGGGAGACAACGCTTCGGTCCAGTGCCCTGACCAACAGACTATCCATCCTTTCCGAATACCTGTGCAATTTAACACGAATAAAGCATTCACTGCCTATACACTGGCCATAAAGTAATTTTACCAAACGTGCGCTCACTTCCTTCCTCAGGGTTCCTAAATCAAAGAAACCTGGAACGGCATTTGGGGGTCTAAGCTGTGATTAAAAACGTTAAATTTATCACCTGTCACTTCTCTTCCAACTCTTCCCCTGTCCCCCCCCGTGTATAAAGAACCATTGGGTCAAACACGAAACAAAATGTCAAATGTCAGTGAGAAAAATCAAATGCGGACGTATTCTAGAGCTGGCTTGGTGGAAGGAGCTACTTCCACTTTACACCAGATCCGTGCTGTTAAACACCTGCAACCCAGCTGCCACTTACCGGACTTTCCCCTATACAAATCTCAGCTCGCTGCCAGCTGAAGTCATTAAAAAGAGAGCTGCGCGGACACAAAAAGGAAGCGATACTGGGTTCGCTTTGTCACCCATAAGAACAGCCTGCAAGTGCCGCGCTACATCAATATACAGAATAAGATCCGATGAACAGAAGGAAGCCACGAAGAAAGAGGAGAGAAGCAACCGAGGCGCCAATTCCTCACTTGTTTCCTGACATAAAGACACGATCAAAGCCCAGATATCCCACGGGGTTAGCAAAACCCCAAACGGTGTAAGAGCAAAAGGATCCTGCCCAACCCCTCGGGTATGTGCAGCATCAGCACCCGCTTCCACAAAGCATGTCAACACCTCCCTCAAGGCATGGCCCCACGGCAGTGCCTCTCCTAAAGGGCAGATGGTGGTGGTCTTCTTAAAAGACGTGCATGTAACAACTGATAAGCCTCAGGGTTTCGTTTCTGGAGGCTGGATGGGGAAGGATAACAATTCACCTTCAACCACCATGCGCTTGGAAATCAGGTGGAAGGGGCCAGGAACTAGTGCCACATGCTCCACCACAAAGATGACTTGCAGGGACACAGGAATGAGGTGATCAAGAAGTCTCACATCGCAGGGCAACCCTGAGGACTGACAATCTGTCACCAGAAGCTCCATCACGCCCATGTTTCCTACTTGCCCTTGGAAGATTACAGCTGGAGCACCAAAGCCCTGCATGAGGCTGTAGAGCTTTAAGAGGTGGGGTGGAACCAGACCATGTTTCTAAGGCTTCAGAAATAGCTGGTCTCCTTGGGACCTGCCCAGGCTGTAAAGCTTGCTCTTTCTCACCCCTGTTCCCCCAAAACGGTCCCTCCCGGAGCATAACTCCTCGATAGCTCTGCTGTTTATCATTCTGCAGCTATACGGGCTTCAGCTTCCAACAGTGTTGATCCTGAACCTTTCAGACGCATTAAACTTGCCTTACGAGGCAGAATCACAGCCACATCTGCCAACATTTCATTCAGTCTCTCCCTAAAAGCAGCAAAAAGCATCTTCAAATGCCACAGCACTTTGCATCCAAGCCGGCGAGATTTCTGAAATATGGAAGACATTAAAGTATTCACTTTCTCTCAGAAAAGAAAGAACATAGACCTATAAACAATGCCTTGAAGGCATTTCAGCAGCTTAATCTACACAGGGCTTTTTTTTTTTTTTAATATATATAAATATTTATATATATATTATTTTTTAAGTCCATCAGAAGTCACTGGGTCCAGGAGGCAGTAAATGACAAGAATTTGGCTTAAAAGAGAGAAAAACAAATAAATACTTTTTAAAAAAAAAAAAAAAAAAGGGAAGTCACCAGCATTTCCCAAGCCTTGTTGTTCGCGATAAAGACTGCGAGGCTCAGCTGTACACAAGCTGTCCCACCCGTACACAGACTCTTGACGTTTCATTCCAGTGGCACCACGCAGACCGCCAAGCAAGGGGGTCTTGTCAACATTTCTATCAGCAACAACTGTTCACAGGGGTTTATAAGGCAGAAAAGCTAATTTTCTCCAGCCCGATTGATGCTAAGTACATAAGATCTCTGTCTAGGAGGAAATTATTAGTATTTAAAAACCGCATCACACACAAAGAGGATTTATTAACGGGGCTGGAAGAAGAGAGCGTGCGACACCCAGAACCTGCAGTTCTGAAGACGGTAGCAAAGCACCGTTCAGCGTACAGGAACCAAACTGGGGAGTCACAGCTCAGGCATAAAAACCCGGCGAGCGCTATTTAGCCAGCAGCCACCAGGCTCTTTAAAGGAAGACCAACTACTTCAGCGGGCTGCAACGGCAAATTATTCGTGCCTTCATTAAAAAGAAAAAGAAAAAACAAAGCACAGCATAAAATTACACCTCAAAGAGGCTCTAAGGTGAGTGCAGATCTTTGCAGCCCAGTGCAATGTGCTCCTGAAGTGCCAGCTGATATGCGGACAGCAGCTGCAGCCAGGGCAGAATGCAGCTAATGACTTTATTATATAAAGAGGTTATGAAATTGCCTACAGCGCGGTGTCCAGTGCCTTGGCCGTATTCCCATATAAGCTTCGGAATTAGCCTGAATGCCTTCGGACACCTGGCAATTCTTCCACATGCCAAGTTTTAGAGGATTCCGTAAAACAGGAGAGCAAGAGCCAGACCTGGGCCACGCGCGCCCGCAGAAAATCCTATCATCCCTCTGCAGGAGACCAGCTTTTATTGTTGTGCGCACAGGAGAGCTGATTCGAGTCTCGCTGGACCGGAGAAGTTTGCATTCCAAGACAACGAGATCAGGCGAGGATCTCCCCGTCGCCGAGGCCCAGCACACAAAGCTCGTGCGACTTCCAGCACAGCCCTCAAGCTAAGATGCCCAAAGTTTCTCACAATGCGTCCTTCATCCTTGACCACTACGGCAGGCCAGTCACAGCTAGGCCAAGCAGGTCCTCGTGCTTCATGGAGAGCCTATGTGTTTCAGCACAGCAGCCCAAAGCGGGAAATTCGTCCTACATAAGGCTCAAATGCTCAGCACCGTGGGGAGCCTTCTAAAGTTACATCCACATATTCCCTTAGGACCCCAAAACTGCTCAGCCCGCAGGCCATTAGAGCTGTTAGGTGGCCAAAAGGGCAACAGCACAAAGCTAGTTACAATCCCACAAGATTCTACCAAGAACACAGAAAAAAACAAACTAAAAGCCTAACAAAATCTGAGAACCCTTTGGCTGGGGACTCGGAGCCCGAGGCTCTATCTGCATGACACAACTCTTGCAAGCGTCACCAGAAAGGCCTATTCACCACCTCCCACAAAACTCAGCACTCATGACACAACATCTGGAATATCACAAGGAAGGCATTGACCAACTGGAGAGAGTTAGGTGGAGGGCTCCTAACGTGGTCAGGGGCTGGAGCACTTGCTCAGGGGAGGCTGAGGGATCTGTGCTTGTAGGGCCTGAGGAGAAGGTTTCAGGGGGACCTAAGTCACCTTCCAATAGCTACAAGGAGGTCATCGAGAAGATGGAGCCAGGCTCTTCAGTGGTGTGTGGTGCAAGAAGGAGAGACAATGGGCATCACTGACACAACAGGGGTGCTGACTGGGTGTAACGAAACACTTTTTTGCAACAAGAACAGTCAAGCAGTGGAGTGGGCTGCCCAGAGGGGTTTCTGTCCTTGGAGGTTTTCAAGACCAGATGGGACAAAGCCCTGAGTAACCTGGTCTGACCTCACAGCTCACCCGCTTTGAGCAGGAGGTTGGACTAGAGACCTCCTGAGGTCCCATCCAACCTACACTCTCTGAAGACCATCTTAGTTGCAGATTCATTGCAACAAACGGGACCCCAACATTTTGGAGGCTTAGTTTTGTTTTGTTCCAAGTTGCAAGATGTCTGGAAAATAGTTGAGCTGAAGGGTTAAAGGTTGCTTCAACCCTCGGGATTTGTATGCAGTTTCGGATGCTCAGACGGAGAATGGGTACTTGCTCCTACCTCCATGCCCTGTCCAGCTTCGCCTGCAGATGCTTCACTGGGAATTTCATACCACGTATTTCTGTGCATGAGCACACACCCCCCCCACATAAGCACACATACAAAATTAGATCTGCAGTAGCTGCAAATATAAGCTATCAAAGCTGCAGCTGCAACAACAGCACAGTGCCGTAAAGATACTTCAATAACATCTGATACGTTAAATTTTAAAAAGTCAGATTTACAGGGCCAACGTCCCTATTTAAAAATAAAGCGTGCACAGGTGGCTAATAAAACTGGACTTTAACAGCCACACTTGCAAAAGAAATTTATAAGAGTTAGCAAAGCTCATAGCCTTTTAATTGCATGTCAAATATTGGGCTTTCAAGAACGAAACCAGATTTCTTGTAGTCTGTGCCAAGTGCTTCTAGATATTACACGTCTGGCATCGGTGAAACCCTGTCAGATACTAAGGGGTTAACACAACCTCCAAGACCAGAGACTTGCTAGCTTCAAGGCAATGCCACCAACTCTGAAATAAAACAGAAAACATTTTTGCCAGCTTTGTTACAAATAAAGGCGTATTAAAAACATTCGCATTTGCTGCTAACAGAAACAGCACAAGACAACATTTAAGAAACATCTGAACTTGTAAATACATAAAATTAATATACAACAAATTTCTTTGATCCAGAGGATATGAATTCCCTTTCCCTACAAATCTGTTCATTAATATTTCAATGATCCACTTATGTCACTGCACTTGCCAGGATTTTATAAGGAAAATACTTCAAGCAACAAAAAGCATCTCTAGCTTTTACTCTGCCAATACACTTCTGGAAAGTTCACAGACGAGGCTGATGGGGAACAGCAGCAACATGAATCTCCACAGAGCTCACATGCGGTGCATGCCGCTAAGGTGGTCAAAGACCTACTAATATCACTTAATTTGACCTCAATACCCCAGACACCAACGTTTTAGAGACCGAGACATAAAATGAAATGGCTACATAGTTCACCTGGAAGGTCATGGAGAGAGGAACCTAACTGAAGCAGCACGAGGCTCAGGCGCAGAAGCAAGTCAATGCAAGGTAGCCAGTGGCCAAGAGCCAGCTGCTCAACCTGTTCACGTGACTAGTCCCTGATCTAGCAGAGAGATCTTTGGTGACTTCTGCAAACCTAAACACGCTGAACAGTACTCTAGAGACTGTCTCAAAAATTCCTGTGTTACCATACTCAGTTATCTTGCATCCAGGAGAGGCAGGGAGGAGACACCAGGCTAAGAAGAAGGGGTTTGCATATTGCCCAGCATGCGAAACATCAGGAAGAGTCCTTGCACCCAACTGATCACAATCTAGACTGGATCAAAACTGAACTCTTGCCTATTTTATTTTTTTTCCCACCTCCCCACCCCTTGTCTCCTATACAAGGTTTTGCAATGCTGTAAGAAGGAAGGGGAATGCTGAAGACAAGCTACCATTCAATTAAGTTGCCTCAGGGTACACAGAGAATTGATCTGGCCAACTTCTTATGGTCAACAACAAACTATTTGGAGACAGAAGAACCCTTGCTGCCAGGACAGCAGTGCATCTGCGAGGCTGGGCAGATGGTGATCACAGCACTTTCACAGCCAGGTCCTGGGCCCTCTCCCAGCGGAATAAATTCTGAACTAGAACAACGAAGATGGAAATCTCACACCATTCTCTTCCATGCCGCCACACTTCCATCATAACCAAGTTCACCAAGTTCTCACTAGTGAAGAACACAAAACAGTAATCAATATTTTAAGTTTTAATGAAGGATGGCCTATGAAAATGGATTAGTGGCCCAGAAACTGAGGAGCAGCTGTCCAGGGAGGAGGCCGTAGCTTGAGAATCAGGATCCATGTGGGATTCTCAACTTTAGCTGCAGAAGTTCGTGCTATGCAAGGTGCACTGGCATTTTTGGGTGGGAGTCAGGAAGAAACAAAAGAGGCTAGAAGTAGGCAGAGGAGCAAAAAAGGATAGTAAAAAGCTAAAGAGAATTACGTTGGAAAGCAGGAAAAACAGCTAGGAAAGGACAGTACACAAAGAGAAACCAGAAGACAGGGGAAACCTAGCAGGAGAGACAACAACCTATCTGAAGAATAAATACAGCTCCGAGTTAAGGTGTCTCAGCAGCTGGGGTGAGCACACCCTATCTTACACAACTCCGAAACAGCTGGCGAAGTAAAAATTGTTCTTCACCAGAGATCACGCTCACTGATGTAAACCGGACCTTTCCAAAACTTCTTGCCAGCGTTTGCCTGAAGAAGGACGACCAAGCCACTCAAAATCACAAAAATGAACGCAGCCAAAGCTGCAATTATCAGAAGTGTCCGGGGAACAGGCACCAGCACCGCCAGCAGTCCCCATTAAACACCAAACACCCTCCACATTTGCTCTTACTGGAAAGCGCTTTTATTATTGACTGGAAATACTGCAGCCTAACACCAAAGGCGAACAGCCTCAGAACAGCTTAGGAAAGCTATTCTAAGCGCAGGAATCCCCTGGAGCAGAGGACGCTCCAAGAAGGAAGGCTCTTTCATTTGCTTATTTTTAATGGGCAAACAAAGAAGAAATCTGGCATAGGAGATGTATGTAAAGCAGCGTACGAGTGGAAAAAGACAGCTAAAAAGCCAGTCGGCCCCAGTGTTGCCTACGTACACCAGCACCATAAGGTTAATAGGAACTAACTCAGTTAGATTAAGAAACTTTTTAAGCAGTAACGTCTCCCTGCACATCTTTTTCCCACTTCTTCACACGTGGCAGCGGGTTCTGCTCCGAAACCTGTGTTTTCCTGGTATCACACTGATTTAATCACATATCTACTGCACACAGAAACGTAAGTACATTCTGGCACACTCCATTCCATGGGTTTTCCTCTTCCAACAGAGTATTTTCCCAGTGTTTGCTTTTCCATTCCTTCCTTACAACTGCTTCCTAGACCCTTCCTGAAATTTGCCTAGGGCATGGGCAGTCCTTTGACCCACTAAAAGCACAGAGCTGCACACTTGCAGCTTGTAGAGCAATAGGAAAATACTCAGCCAGCCCACTGGGCTTATCGCAAAAAGGTACCAGCCTGCTCCCTCAGCCTCCCATATCTCTTTTTAAGTGTCTTTTTGCTAACTACCGAGTTTTCAATACTCTGAGATGCCAAGGGTTACCCACATTGTGCTCTTTGCACAGAGAAGGGGGTACATTTAACAGCAGGAACAGGAACATGTCCAGACTCATTTTTTTTCCAATTCTGCAACTAAGACACAGTGAAATCTTGATCCAAGTAAACATCCTGTATCTCAGCGTCATCATCTCTGAAATAAAATAAGAATTAACCTCTTGTGCATCTCAGAAGCAGCTTCTGGAGCTAGCCATTAAGCACTGTCAAGATGCACAGATAAAAAAGACAGATCTAGATATAGCTATATATCTGAGAGCACATACTAAACCACTTCAGCATTGAAGATATGTAACCGGAGCGCAGCCGGGGCAGACCCGGAGCTCTTTACATCACCCGCTGTCTGCTGTGATTGAGTGCATGCGCTGCTGCGGTCCTGTGCTGGCACGTAAATCCAGTTCTCTCTCATCAGCGGGCCCAGCCACGGTTTGACGGTACCTGCCTTCATTTATTCTCTCGCTTTTTTACATCTGCTCAGTGGAAACACAAAGTTGAAGGACATGACAGGAAAAAAGAAGAGAGAAAAAAAAAAGCACTATTATTTCCATATGGGTTTGAAAATAAAAAGGCTTTAAATGAAAATACCATATGAGCAGAGGGCTCGCACAGGACCTGTAAGCACTCGTGCGTGTGCACCACGTAGGACGGACGCCCCAGCAAGGCTTTCCCCCTCTCAGTGCCCGATCCTGCCGAGACGAGCACCCGAGCGCCGCGCCGCAGCGAGACGTCTCTTCGCATGTCATTTGGCAGATGCCGTTGTGGGGCCCTGCCAGTTCACCCTGCAGCCCTCCGTTTTAATCAGCATCACATAAAGTTTAACACATGCTTTGAAATGTGCACCAGATTCAAAGCTTCGCCTCAAGGGGGTCCTGCTGAATAACACATACCATCCCGGCCGCTGCTCCTCCAGCAATTATCTTTCAACTCTGGCTGAACCGTTAGGACTGTCAACGCCAGCGCGCTGCCAACCAGAGGAAAGGTTGCGGGGTCGGAGCTGCAAACAAGCCTCCTCGAGGCTGGAGCGCGCCGAGAACGGTATGGGGTGTTTGTTTATCCTGCCGTCTGCTTACCCGGAGAACTCCCAGGGCGCTTGTTTTATGGGTTAGTGCAACTACAAACAGCGTTAAGAGGGACTGAAAAAGGTTAGCGATGAAAAGGAGGATCGGCATCCGCGAGGCCCCCCCGGAAGGCAGAGAGGTCCAGGGCGTTTGCAGCTCCTAACCGGTGGCATCGGCGAGCGGTGGGAACGCCACGAGGGCCGGGAGCTCCTCGTCTCAAACGCCAGGTGCCACCACGAACCCTCCTGACGTCGGTTCCTCTGGCCGGCGAGTCACAGATAGCACGCGCCTACTTCACTTGGTCGCTGCACGCAAAGTACTGAGATGGTAAAGACTAAAATTGTTAACTTTGATTCGGATTTCAGCAGAACTGGAAGGAAAAGAAAAACGGCGCTTGCCCAGAGGCTCTGGTTCTCCCTGGAGAAGCGTCAGTACATTCAACAGCAGGTTTTCCGAACAGCTCCTATCGGCGTCAGAGACGTTACCAAGAATCTCTGCCCCCAATAATAATTTTGGAGAAGACAAGAGGGACTCTAACCATGGGCAACCTGCTCCTTGCACCATTTTTATCATCTCTTCCCTACTACATCTGCCAGCTGAAGTCCACCCATGGCATCACGATCCCAACAGTTCCAGCCAGCAGCTGCCCTCAAACGCAGCCTCTCCCCACCTTTCCCAGCGTGATGCCACCGCTTTGCTTATTTTCACGCAACGTAAAGCGAAGGGCGATGCTGATGGAGAAGCTCTGCCTTGGTCTTCCCGATCCGACCGCAGCCGGCGGCAATGTCCGCACTGGAGCAGCGAGGCCCAGACTCCCTGCAACCCTCCCCATAACCTCGCAGGCGCAGAGCCGTGCCTCTCTCTGCGGTTGCTTCCAGAGCCTGGGATGTTAAAAACCAGCCCCGTAAGGAACAGAGGGAGGCAAAACAGCACTTTCTCCATATTAAAGTAATTGCTAAGCCAAGGAATTTATTCATCAGGCTTGCAGGCAAAACTTCTGTTGCCGCGGCTTTCCTACTGCAAATTCTCACTGATGGTAGAAGTTACAGGCGAGGAAAAAAGCTCAAAGCCAGAATCCACAGCAAATTCGGACAAACATCAGATGCAACAGCGAGCGTGGGGAAATTCACCCTTCAGCAGCGGTAAAACCTAAACGCGTCTGCAGAGAAACTGCAGCTGGGCCTCTCGGGGGCGAGTTAGCTCAGGAAAAAGGAAAAGGCTTTTTTTCCCCCCTCCTTGGCCACTTGTCCATGTTACGTTCAACGTAAGTCCAGCTGCACATGAGCAAGACATGGAATTAAATAGCGGGGCGAGGAGAAGGCGCACAAGCAGGCTGCCGCCTCCCCGTTTCCACCTTACGTGCCGCAGCGTTCGCTTCTTCGCTTAAGGCCAGAGGAAGCCACATCCCGGCTTCAACACCACTACGGCCGTCCCCAGCCTTATAAACACGTATCCTGCACGGTGTCAGGGTGCTTGGGCAAGCGCGGCCCTCAGCAAGCCCCGTTCGCTGGTAAGAGAGGGACACGCATAATTTTAATAGGAAAAAAATAAGTCAGAAGCAAAACAAACCCAACACGGCAGCGCAGAGACTCGCTAAATACTGCCCTCGGTATCTCGTGCCAGCTCAACCTCCGTCAGGTGAGATGGCTGATGAGCCACGGTCGCCGAATTATTCGGAGCCCAGAGGCATCCCATCATCCCGCTCCATAAACCATGCAGCTCTCATGGGCGCACTCCTACCCCGGGATGCCCGAACCTAATTCGGTTCCCAAAGATCATCCAAAGCTTCATTTTATGAGCACTACAACAGTTTATTTGTATCCATCCTACTTGCACAGTAGGAAGAACCGTGCAACAAATAGCTATTTCCAGCAGAAATTTTTTAACCACCGCCTGCGTGGTAGATCTTCCATTGACATACGATAGCAAACCCTTCTCGAATGTACTGAGAGCATTAAAGTTGGATCCTCGCGAGCTGCTGTAGCTGAAACGACATCTTTTGGAGCACCGTGGCCCTGTGGACGCTAGAGCCAGAGACCAGCAGAAGAAGTTTTAGCCATGCGCAGAAGCAAAGCCTCCTCTCATACACCAGCGAACACGAGCAGATACTCCTTTTGAACTGCCATTTTCCCCCAACTGTGACAAGGACACTACAATTTTCCTTGGAGCACCTTTTGTAGAGTCCAAGCATGCTACAAGTGCTAGTTTCTCCATTTTGTTAAAAACCAACCCGAAGGGAGGTTCTCTTTTTGGTCAGCGCTACCTTGTTGGTAGAGGCAGAACCATCCTCAGCCTCTCCTGGGCCCTAATGAACAGAGCACGCTTTGGTTCAGTTCCATACGTGGGTATTTGGGAAATATTTCCCTGGACTAAAATACCTTCAACCTTGGCAAGGGGAAAGCAAAACATCTCCTCCCCTTCTTTCCAGTCTAGAGGGACCAAAGCTGACGCAGACTATCAAGGCTCGGTTTCGTTCCCTGTACTGCAGGGAGGCTATTTAACCACTACATTTTCCATCCCAAAATAAGCTCCCAGCAGCAGGTAAACGTCTGGCAGGAACTCAGCACTGTCCCTTGGAAAAAGTTACTGCAAACAGCAGCAGGATGTTCCCAGAAGCCAAGTGCAGAAGAACCCACCTTCCCACCTGCACCTTCTCCCCACACTCCAACCAACAGCTTACAAACAGCACAGACTCAAAACCTCTCAATCCCACGGAAGGGAAAAGAAAAAGCTCTGGGAAAGCAGGATCCCACTTGAGGGAACTGCAAAGGGAGACATCCACCTGCTCTCTTAATGTTAAGGGCAGGACCGCCCTGACCTCCAGCCACCACGGCAGTGAGGACAGAGCTCCCCG
Organism: Apteryx mantelli; assembly: GCF_036417845.1. Lineage (NCBI taxonomy): Eukaryota > Metazoa > Chordata > Aves > Apterygiformes > Apterygidae > Apteryx > Apteryx mantelli. The sequence goes on along the minus strand of NC_089982.1, from coordinate 86,106,319 downwards.
TCGACCGCCAAGCGCCGCGTGACCTTTCCAGCTATCCAAAGCTGGATTTCAGATGATCCAAGACAAACCAAAAACCAGTTTCATCGTGCAGGGCTAAGGCACCGCGTCGGATACAGATTTCACCATTCCCTTGCCACCACTTCTCCTGCGGAGGGTATTCCCCTCTCACCCCCGAGAGGGGTTTTGATTTCTGACCAAAAATAAATCCTTTGCCGCTATCGGACCCTCCGGTTCCAGTGACAAGCCGCTCTCGGCTCACCGTGGCAGGAGGCTCCCGAATTAAATAAACGCAGTTGTGTGCCTGAGACATTCCTTCCCCAGCCGCCCACGTGGAGCTGCCCAGCTCCGCGAGGAGAGGGGGAAAGGGAAGCAAAGCCGAGCTCTCCTGGAGTCACTGACGTGTGTTTTTGCCCACAAACGAAAGCTGTTCTAAATTTGCTATATATGCGAATTAGAAGAATATGTTGAGAGGCTTAAATGACCTTAACCTGTCAGCAGAACTTTGTATTTAAAAAAAAAAGAAAAGAAAAGAAAAGAAACTAGAACTAGGAGAAGTCTTGGGTTGCTGAAGGATTTCGGTTTGCGATTTCGGCATACACCCGTTTGCAATTTGTACGGTCGTGTCATGCAGAGGGCACGCGACAAGGCTGAGAGCTCTGAAGGCCTCTCCCTGAAAACCAAACCCTCGTACACCTACTGCACAACACGGTCCTACTTGCATTAACGCGTTTCCTTCCAATTAGCAGCCCTGACACCAGAATTCTCCACCGAACTGACGTTATTTCACATAGGGACCTAGTCCCTTCCCCACCGCTTACAAATTGGTCATGTCCCACACACCGAAAACTTTCAAAGTTCTCCAGAAGTTTTGCAGCAACCTCCTGAGTAACCAGCAACATAGAGCAAGAGGCACTATCCTTCGGGGCAATAGTAAAAATGAAGCACTGCTCACTTGTGGTCCCTAAAAAGCCAAAATCCAGACCAAACTGGCAGTGGGGATTATGGAGAGTTCGTGCTGGAATTGAGAGGGCTACACTGAAGATCTGCTCCCAGCACGACAGGCGGACTCCACTGCTAGCACCCATTGGCACAGCGGCATTAATGATTTGCCACGTTCCCAAACCGTTTTACGCCCTTGGATGCGGCACTAGGAAGGTACGTGAAGACTCGGACATGAACGTCTCGCGCCAGAGGTACACTGGCTCCCAAAACCTCATCGGCGTCTCCTCCACAAATACGCAGCCAGCCACAGGGCCAGAGCATCCACCAGCTGGAGAAAGTACAGAGAAGCGAAACCACCCCACGCACACCACGAGAATCTGCTACCGAAACCACTCGAGGAACTGAAAGAGCATAACAAGGAAAAAACAGTTAATTTAGGTTTATTAGCAGCTATATTACAATAAGCCCGAGACGCCAAAATGAAGAACGAAGAATTTCTCATCTCAGGCAGCGGCATCCTGACGGGAGCAATTCCCAGCTTTTTTTTTTTTTTTTTTTTTTTTTTTTTAAGCAAGCCTCATTGCCGTCACCTTTCCCCAAACCGTCCTCCGGTCCAGACCCCCACCCCACCCCGCCGCCTCCACATCCTTTCCCACGCGCGCTCTGCCAGAGCCGGCACGCCGCCCGCCCTGCGGGTCCGACTCCCGTCCGCTGGAGACGTATCACCTCCAGGGCTGGCACGTCCGCTGGAGACCGGCGCACCGGGCAGCGCCTTCCTTTAAGCAGCTCTCAGGCTACATAATTAAAACCACAGAAGCAAGATCAGTGAGAATTACGATGCTGAACGCCTGCAGCGCGGGGCGAATAAAAGAGAAAAAAGCGTAACTGCACCTCTCTTCCCAGCTACAGCGTAATAACCGCAATAGCGATTGCTAACGGCCCAGCAGAGCAAGGAAGAGATGGTTTTGCCTCGGCTTGGCACCGCTCTGCTTCGCTAGGCTTTCTCGGCAAGCGTACGTGTTACGACAGTTGGAAGGTAAAGGATTTATTTCAAGAAGCATCTCTGGGTTTCAAGGGTTTCGACAGACCTAAGAGGCAGCCGTGCAAAAAGCTGGTGCAGCATCTGGTCGCCCCGTAGTTAAACTTTTGATTTTATGATGTAGCCACGTCCGCAGAAGGCGCTGGATACGCTACTGGGGATAACGCGGTCCCCGCGGCTGTTAGTCATACACATGCTGAAATAAAAAAGGCCTGTGATTTAGCAGTTTCATTTTTGAGGTCATAAAAAGAATTCAGAGGAATACCCATTTATTAATAAAGTTCCTGTACAGTATAAATTTTAAATGCCGACTTAAAGGCACAGAATTCCTCTTAAATAAACAGAGAAACCTTCCACAAAAAGCCAGGAAACTCTAGGAATAAAAAAAAAAGTCCTTTTACGATAATAAGCACATTTGCACTCAAATTATGTGGTGTGGGAAGGAGGAGAGTTAAAGCACAAGGAAGCACCAAGACCTCAACCAAAGCGCGCCGGGGAACGGGAACGTGCTCACGTCTGCAGCTACCCCCGTTGCCAGCCCGCGCGGGCGGCCGGTCCACTGGGGAGGGTTTTTTTAGTAGCTGCAGGTCTCCTGGGACAGAGAAAGTGAAGAGCCTGGGGGTGTCTCAGCTCCCAAACACACCCAGGAACACGCAGGCTCCCCTTGAGCACTCGCAGCTTGGAGAGAAGGTGTTTTGAACTCAGAGCAGGTCTCCTCAGCTTTTGAATTATAGACTTTTCTGCAATGTTTTAATCCCGTGCAAAACGGTATCTTTTTACTCATTTTCTCGAGTCGGTTTGCGTGGCAAACGATGCTGAGGACGAGCGACCTGAAGGCTTCTGCGACGCTCACCCGTCTCTCTCCTGGGTTGCAAACCCTCAGCGCGAGCAGCTGCCGACGACGTTTCCATCAAGTCGCTTAAGCCACCGCAGAACTCGCGCGGGTTCAAAAGCGACATCTCCGCTAAATAGTCCGAGCGCGGTAGTGATTTCTCTGCTGTGCCAAATATCCCCTTGTACCGCTGCTTCGTCCATGTCGCCCGTCCAAAACCTGCAGCTGAGAACATACTCTGCCATCGGGTTTTTAACGTAAATGGCCCCAGAAGACACATCTCCCTCCTTAATACGGCAGTATAACACAGTGGACAAGCAACAGCATCAAAGATTAAGCAGCTCTCGTTGCAGGATTTTACCAGAAAATAAGTTTCTGCTTTACAAACCTGCCCGGAAGGGGGGAAATACCATTTCCTTGTCCTGACTTCTGCTCTGTAAATAGTCACCGCATACTCAGCCACCAGCCTGACCTCTATAAAAGGCTCTCCTCCCCGCGTTGGAGACGATAAATTCGCCTTGCTTTTATTAAGCAACGTTATTCTACTTTTTGTGCTTGTTACAGAAAACCTTTGGAACAAGAGACCCTGTTTAAAACATCTGGAAGTTCAGATCGAAGGGACCCTCTCGCAGTCCTCCGTCAGGTCTTTAAAACACAACTTCCCCGGGAGCCGACGCACGCAGGGATCTCCCAAAACGCTAAAAGACTCAAGCTTGGCATTGGCGTAGACAGCCCACGTGGCAGGAGACCCTGCGTTTTAACTGAGGCCCATGCACGCACACGAGCTTTGGAGAGCACCGACTTCTGCCAAGGGACCGACGCACAGTAGGAGGAGGACGTTCCTCGCGCAGCGCACCCAGAGGAACGCAGTTAAATCTAATTTCCCCTAACACACACATACAAAGCAAAAACAACTTCCATATGCACTGCAGAAGATCACATAAAGTTTAAAAAAAAAAGTCAGAGATGAGGATAATTAAGAACACTGCACAACCGGCATTTTTAAACATTTTTCCGGGCCAGCAAAAGGCCACCGAGCAGCGCGTGGAGCGCCAGCAGCGCCCCGCGACCACGTCCCCGCAGCCCCGTGCCGTGCGGGAGCCGCTCCGCTGCCGGGGATCAGGGTGACGCGCACGTCTTGGCGTTTCAAACGAAGACCGGGCACGGCACCAGATTTCCCAATAACACCGGAATTGCCACGTGCCGCGTCTCCACTTACCGCCATCATTTCAAACAAACGAATGCAGCCTTTCAGTTGAAGCGAAACGTTGTTCTTTGTGCTATTTAAATAAATGAATCCCACGTCATTTACCTTTTCGTGCATAAGAGGTTCGGGAGCTTTTTGCACTGGCATTTACTTCCAAGCTGCGCGCAAATTCAGTTTTCAGAACTGCGTCTCCTCGGCTTTTACGCATTATAACTTATAAAAAGGCCATTTACAGAAATTAGACGGGAACGTTTTTATTACAATATCAGTGTATTGAAGGTGACTTTCAAAAAAAAAAAAAGATTTAAAAAAAAAAAAAAAACAGCCATCAGATTCTCAGGAATCACCACCAGTATGCAGCTTCTGCTCCACGTTCCTAGTGGAAATGCAGACTGAGACTCAGTTTTGGTTGTAAGAACAAACTGTAGCAGAGAGCAAACAAGGCGAAAAAGCTCGCATCCCCAAAGCGTTCACCCCAAATCCAGGGAACTCGAGGCCAGAACTAAATTTAAACCCAGACACACCTAAAATATTGAAGCACGCAGCTGGGTGCTCAACAGCCTTAACACGGCCCCGTAAAGACTGAGCACAACATCCCGGCAGCCACAGCGAACGCCTGGTAGCAACTGTCATCTCCAGTCTGAGCGACTGCAAAAATATCTCCTCCTGCACTTCTCGTCCACGGGATTTTCTCTTCCTAAGGCCAGCTGCGTTGGATCCTGCGCCACCGAACTTTTCTACACCAAAGAAAAGCACAGCGCTGCCCTGGCAGCCACACACGACCACGTACGCTGCAGTGATCTCTGTCCAAGCTATTTGCAGGCGAGAAAGCCCGTATTAAACACACGGCGAGGTGCACGGTACGTTACGCTCTGACCGATGCAAGGCGGGAGGACTACACTGTTCTGGGATCTGCGTGTGAAGCCAGGGAAGTCATTTAAACCTCAAATCTGGATATTTTCTTTCAAAGGAGTCGTTGCATTCCTTACAGGGCTGCCGCTAAAGCGTGTTCAGAAGCGCTTCGTGTTCTTCAGATGAGCATCGGAACGGCATTGCTGTCAAAATCACATTAACGTTTCGCTTGTGCACTAAATTGCATCACTGCGCAGCTTCTTTGCCCTGTTTCCAAGAAGTGTTTGCACACACATCAGCGGTTGACATTTTCTGCCACGCTGTAGGAAGACTTACCTGCACAGACAGGACACAGACAACACCACCGGTCACCAAGAAAAGTAAACATCACTTTAAAAAAAAACAACAACCAGACCACCAAAAAAGCCACACAGCTGAAACATCAACCCAGCCCAGTTTGTGCCAGGAGGTCACCACCTATTAAACATCAGCTTTGACGGCACGTCCTACCGAGGCTATTAAAAAAAGCTAAGAGCAAGCTGGTGTGCCTCCCCGTATTTGCAAGGCATGCTGAACATCTTGGCTGTCCTGACAAGCTTTATCCGATAATGGCTTTTGGACGGGTTATTCTTGGCCCCCTGTGTGGAAGCATTCACAGTGCTTACGCTGGATATTTTGCATGCAGCACCACCTTCAGTGACCTCTTTCGCGTGCCTGACATATTTCAGACGTTAAGCTAGATAATAAAACCGCATTCCGGATATCAGCAAGTGTTAATAAGATGTAATTCATTCCTGGCAAGGCCAGGACTCGGATCTTAAGAAAACAAAAACAAAACACGCACACGCAGGTTCACAGGGCTGAAGTCCAACACAAGTTCAAATGCACTGAGCTACTTTCATCTTTTCGAGCACTGTATAATTAACAGCAACATTTGGAATGGAGCAGATTCCCCTAGAACCATAGGTAATAAAATTCAGATTTAAAAAAAAAGAGGAGGCAAGGAATCAATGAGAGCTCATCATTTGTACGTTGAGAATATAAGGTTTCGCGGCGCTCTGCAAGATCCTTCCAGTTCCTGCGCATGGCCGACCCCAAGAACGTCTCACTCGACTTCACCCCACCACGGGTTTCCTGTCCAAAAGAGGGGCCAAGGCGCTGCCTGCGTCTCTGACTGCCGGCCAGCAACGCAGCAACGGCTCCGAGCGCTCCCAGACAGATCCTTCTGATTATCACAAAATGAAATTTTCAGCTCTTGTCATCATCGGCCTCAGATTTGTAACGTTACAAAAACACGGTTTCCTCTCCCCATTGTATCAACCCCTACTCCATTCCCGCTGGTGAAATCAAGCAATTTTACAAGAATTTATATGACGCTAATTTAAACCGAATGTATTGAGCTGCCAATCGCAGTTCCGCAGCTCCTCCAGGCCTCCCGCCAGCGCAGCTTGCTTCCCGAGCGGCTATCAATCACCGGCAGCCAGCTGAGCGCCGCGAGCCAGCGCTGCCGGTGACACCGGCAGGGCGAGCGCTGCCCCTCGCCGCCAGCGCAGCGACGCAAAGCGACCCTGGGCAACCGGAGACTCGCAAGGCTTCAGCTCTTCACCGCTTCGAAGGGTTCAAGCGGCCCGTGACACTCTCTGCGGGAATAAACCTAGCAGGCAGGTCAAACCGCGGTGTCGTTTCCAGCTCCACGTTAGCACCTGGATGCGGCAAACAACTCGCTTCCCAAGCTGCTGTGCAGCAACGGCACGTATTTGCCGTCAAAGAGCCGGCAAGTCCTACCTCGAAGGTAACTGCCTTCCCACGGACGACGAAGAAAACCCCCTTTAGAGCCTGCATCTCGCTCTCGCAAGGCAGCAGGAGACTGGGACTCGGGGGAGGTTGAAGATGATGTTTGCCAACGGATGATACAGTAAAGTATACTAACACCGTCTAGATGTTGGCTTCTCTGCAAGTCTCGTTTTGACGCTCCTTTGCACCAGCCCAATTCAGTCTGTATTTTATTAGCCTCTACGTGGAAGAAAAGAAAAACTTTTCCACTTAAGTATTTTTCTACTGAAGACGTTCAGACACTCAAGCTCTGATGTACCCAAAACAGAGATGCTGGCAACATCAACAAGGAAAAAAAAAAAAAAAAATCACCACAATGCAGAGACAATCCAATTTAGAAATATTTAAAGTCCAAAATGGCTGTAAATGAGCAGAAGGTGGCAAAGGGCCAAGAATTTCTGGAAGCATATAAGGCAGTCATGGGGGAGGTGGGGGAGAGAAGGAATGGAGAGTCCAGCTAAGGTTAGGTCAAAGTAGTCACCACGTTGGTGGTTGAAATAGCATCTAAACTTGAGGAACAAAAAATGAATTTAAGGGAACCCTAAAACATTAGTAGTTGAAATCGATATTAAGGGACAAAGCCTAAGAGCAGAGAAAGAGTCTAACACCCAAGAACAGAGGGAAAAAGAATGGGTAAGAGATGCTACAGAAGAGGAAGGAGAAGGAAAAACTCACTCTTTGGAGGTTTTGCTGGATGCATAACCGCCTACTGGCTCACCCCAAGAGCTTAGATAGCCCACTACTGCAAAACCAAGGACAAATCCCACCAAAAAAGGGCAAGAACAGCACAAGAAAATACAGTACTTTGCCCAAACCCAATCTGACAACAGTGAGAAGTCAGGAAAAGACGCTTCTTGAGCCTAGCACCAACTGTCCCATCAACAACCTGCCAGGAATCTCTTGGAAGTCCTCGTCCAATCTGTCCTTGAAACCATGGAAAATTCTTCATCTACAGTGTCCTTTGACAAGCAGTTTCATAGATCTATCACCCACAGAGTGAAAAAAATACTTTTTTTCATTCTTTCTTTTTGGCTTCTTTCAAGCTGGCTGTTTTCACTTGATGGGCCCTAGTGCTTTTACTGGAATAGGGAAGGAGCAGCCAGTCCCCACTGAACCCTCCAAGTCCTCTCACGATGATGCATGTTGCAAGTCAGGCAAGGAGGAGGAAGGGTGAGAAATGGTGAGAGAAACACCAAGACAGAGCCCGTGACAGAGAAAAAGATCCCAGTAGAAGTGAGTGCAACTTTTCTGGCTTTGCTGGATGGTAAAAAGCCAGACTTCATTAGGGCAAGAGACAGAAAAACAACGGAAGCTCTCCCCAGGGAGCAGAAGGGATGGGAGGGAAGCAAAGAAGCATTCGAGAGCTCCAAAAACTCGAAGGCAACAGAGTGCGAAGCTATGAAATACACGGATCAAAAGACAGCAGCAAGGGAGGCATGGAAATACCTATGGGACATGACGGGGGGGATTTTCTCAGAATTGGTCTGCCTAAGCAGCCACGGAAGCGCGGCTGAATTTGCACATCCGCGCCCTCTCTCTTCCCCGGTTCTCTCTGCCATCGGCACATGATGCTGTTAGGTTTAAATAACCATTCTCGCCCTCCCGATGGCATGACAACACAACTGGAAAATAAAACAAGACGACACAACATCTGCACCTTCTTATGTCTCTATAATTGGTAAATATCCTTGACAGGATACAAAGAATTTGTTTACAGAGGAGCACGTTCATTGCATTAACCAGGCATCAAAAGACAACAAAAAAAGAAAAAAACTTCAGCGCCATAATGAACAAAAAAAGAGCTTTTTGTAAACAACTGGTGTCCTAGAGACTGTTATATCAGGTAAATTCAGAACACCACCACCACTGGAAATACATAGAGAAAACATGAGGAGGAAGGATCTTGCCAGACATTGCCATCATGCATGCAATGACATCCCCAAGAGGATGCCAAGATCACGGCCATGTTGTCTGCAGATTCGGAGAGACTAATTTAATTTAATATAACAACTAATAGAGGTTAGCAAACATCTTTGTCAAGTCATAGAACGGCATCTGCTCATAGCTCTATTACACAACATACGGGTTGGGTTGTTTTCTTTAAATAAGAGAAAGATTGAGAAGACAAAGCAGCAGATATACTGTAAATGAAATCAATTAATAGAAATCCTCAAGGCAGAACGTTTTATAGGAAGGATGGCATTTCTAAGACAGAAAAGTGAACTTGTCTGTACCTCTAACCGTACACATAACAGCACGATTCTACATTTTGTGAAAGGTTATGGCAAAAGTCCTTCCCATAAATCAGCAAGTCCCAGCAGACAATTGCTACCAAAGGAAGTGGTTTACTGCTCAAGAGATGCAACATTTCATTACCAGCGAATCTGAATTTCATCAAAATAGCAAAGCTCTCCTAACAGACAGCACGAGCAACACTCTCCAGTTGTAATACGAAAGGCTGTTTTGAAATTCAAAACTAGAATATTAAAGAAGAGCAGAAAAAAGCAATTCTGTTTTAATACGTGCATGGGTATTATACAATTAATCAGGTTCATCTTTTACAGACATGAACTGCTAGGCAAATATAAATAAGCCACAATAAAAGTGTACTTAGTATTTGAAAATTAGTTCAAGAAGAAAAAAAATTAAACTGTGGTTAATACATGTATTTTTATTGCTTTACCCTGAACCTGGGAGATCAACACTGGTGCGTCTAGGTCTCCCAGTTGTCACCAGGCACAGGAGCACCAATGCCCCTGCTCCGCTAAGTGGAAAACAGGCACTACGCATCCCGGCCACGCATGCCAGGCTGGGTACCAGGAATCTATGGCAAAATACAGGTGGAGGAAGAAGAGGGCAAAAATGTATTATCGCTTTTCAGTGGTATAAAAAAAAAAAAAAAAAAAAAAAGTGGAAAATAAACTCTCGTAGCAGCCCCAGAACAAAGAATCTTGCTGTTTCACCAAGCAACACAATTACTTCAATATTTAAAATAAAGTTAAGTTGAAGTCTTCACTGCCTTGGCATAGGAGAAGTAGAGCTTAGTTTAACGTGACTGCGATACGCCTTTCCCTTTCCAGAAAGCAGCCCCTGCTACCACCCAGCCACCCCGAGTCCCTACCTGTTTCATTGCCGTCTCTCCAATCTTGTCAGAGTGCTTACGGATGCTCTCCAGGAAATCCTTGAGGTCTGACATGGAAACTTCTTTTATCTCTTCGCGCAGTTTGGGAATGTTATCCACCATGATCTTGCAGAAGCGGTAGTGGCTCACCTGGGGCAGGTACGTGTGCTCCAGGTGCTCCAGCGTCTTCAGCGCAGGGTAGTGCCTGGGGAAAGCAAGCGAGGCAGATGCAGAAGAATGAACGGCTATTTCCGCTCCGCTTCCCCTCCAAAGCGTGCATTAACAGTACATAATTCAAGACACCTAAGGATCTCGGCTCTGTACCAAGGAACATAGAGCTGAGCGTCCACGTAGCCACAAAAGAGCATCATTTTCCTTTCGAGCTTGGCAAACCGAAGTAGGCAAAGGCTGAAGTGGTGGCTCTGCGAAGCAGAGTTCCCATATCTGCGCTTGCTTTACTGCACCAGGCTGCGGTGCAAAGTCACTTGAGGTCGTGCCTGTCCCGCACCCGGTCAGCACCGTCAGGCCGGTCTTCCCGGCCTCCTTTCCTAACTCATTTCCCAGGTGGGGGCTATGGGAGCGGGTGGGTGGACGTGCACGTGCACGCCAGTGCCCTGCTGTCAGACCCAGGACACAGACGATGCTAAAAGGGACCAGTTTCGACTCAGTTTTCTAAACTCAGCCTCTCCCTTAGAGGGGGAGAATTAAATATAGCCACTTTGACAGAAGCTGCTGAAGCTTCGGCGAAGAACAGCCCAGGCCAACGCGCCTTGGCGGGGCCTCGCAGTGCCCGCGGGAAGCGCCCGCTGCACCCGCCTGCCCTGCCCGAGGCTCCTGCCGGCTCGCTTCCCGCAGACACCCTGCCTCCATTCCCTGCGGGAAGATGGGAGCAGGGAGCCTTTCCGAAAGGAGGCCGGGCGCTCTAGGAAACGCAGGGCTCTCGCGCTGCTGCACCGGCGTTTGCAAACGGGTTTTGAGCGAGCAGCGCACGCCACGAGACGGCGTGGATCTGACGGAGGAGAAAAAACCACTGTCAGGGAACAAGCTAGGAAACATTAACAGGGTCTACAGAAACATGGTTATGAGCAACACCAGGTCACGGGCTCCTCTAGGGCGAATTAAGGCAAGTTTAGCTCAGACGACTCCGTCGGGAAATGGATACGGCATTATTCAAAGCAACGCCGGAGAGAAGGAATTAAGCAGGCAGACTAGAGCCACGGTTAATCCTGCTGCAATCACCTGCCGGTTACACCCCGAATCTGGGGGGCTGGAGAAAACGTTTAGTTAGAAGAAATGTATCCCTGAAAAAGCCCGGCGCCCAAATCCCCACTCGAGGTAATTCTTGCCTCAATTCCCCTCAGGTCCACAGGGAAGTTGTTTTAACCAGAAGATGCCTGGCCTGTTAAGAACACCGAAAGTCCAACGGCTTAATCCTGTAACCCGGTCACTGTTTATACTGCAGCGAGGTACGGAACAGCTATTTGCAATAAAACGCAATCCCCTCTGGAGAGAAACTGAAGGAGTGCACAGAAAGGCAGGAATTAAACCAGAGGAATAAACACACGTTGGGGTTTTGTTATATTTTAGGACATTGTTTGTTGAACTAGAAGAAGCTAAAACGTAGCCTGCGGGGACAGCGCGTGTTCACCGACGGGGTCCACGATTGCCTCCGAAAATAAAGCCTAAAACACGTGGCAGCAGAGAAAAGTCGAGCAGCGTTTGGGTTTCGGGAGCACGGAGGCCAGCGAGGGCCGCCGGCAAAGGCACGCCGCCGCGGGCTCCCCGCCACGTGCTACGAACGGGATAAAGCATTCCCGTCTCTTGCTGCCTGGAGACCATCAACGCAATGGGCTGCTGAAGGGCAGGAGTGCGGGATCCCTCCGGAGGCTCGCCGAAGTGGGCGGGCTCCCCGAAGGCACGGCTTTCCCGGTGGGCTTCAGCTCTCGCATCCGTCCGTCAGCAGGATTCCTTCCTTGCTCACCGACAGGCTCCCGCACAGACCTCTCTCCCTCATACCTCCCTCCATCCTCCATCCAGGGTCTGGCAGAGCCTCTCCTCCCTTTCCAGTGAGCAGCCTGGTGTGTCCCAACCACTGGGGCAAACAGCTCTTTCCATCACTTCCTTAAATTTTGGACAATGGAAGAGGAAATGTTTCTCCGCACCTCCCCTCCTTGCAGGTGGCACAGCCGCCCGTCAGGGTTCGGACCGTGCTTCGTTCCCTGTTTCCAGCTCAAGTTTCTGCATTTGGCAAACGGCCGCATTCATTTCCATGAACACCACGCGGCAAACGGCGCATAATTCACTTCGTCCAGCTCGGAAGAGCTGAGTTCATTCAGCCCCAATGCGAAGTCTACCACCCCGGCGCGGCTGGCTACTCGAAACCTGAGGCTTGCTCTAGCAGCCGACCCCCTCGCTGGCTGTCGTGAAATGATATACAAGCGAGACAGGGCGCAGACACACAAATATTTAATATGTTGTGCTGCGTTTGGTGAATGAAGTCATCAAATCAAGACAAAGGAGGGTGGGAAAAAAAAAGAAAAGAAAAAAAGAAAAAAAAAAGCCAAGGGTTCAGATTCTTCTTAAATGTGGCTTTCAGCTTCTATTTGTTTCAAAATGAACCAAGCCAACGAGGGGAGGGGGAAGAAAGATGCAATTCCTAGAACCAGACCCTGGAAACACTATCCAGAAAGAGGGAATCGAATGGCAGGCGAACTCCCTTCAGAAGTTCACAGCCCTGCGAGCAGCGCCAGCTCCCCACCCCACATCTGTCAGCGGGTAAAAGCCCCTCGCTGTTCCCATAAACAGGCTAAACACTTGGACAGACTCTGCGCTGCCTAATTCTGTGCTCAGACATTCGGCGAAAGGAAGGGATAGCGCGGTGAACGCCGCAATAAGCTCTCGGTAACTTCTCTGGCCGGCCCATCCTTCAGGAGCAATGCTTATCTGTTTATCCAAGGCTTCTGGGGACCAAGGACCATGAACAGCAGCGGAGGCAGGAGAGGAAGCGTAAAAATACTCCCATCCGATTAGCTATCGCCCCGTTCGAAACATCTGGCTTGTTCTGCGTTGTTTATGTGACGGATGGCAGGCAGAAAACAGGCAGCAAATCGGATCGCGCTGCCTGCCTGGCGTTCAGCTGGGTCCCGCTGTGTTTTAAGCTAACCTCTTTCTACCAGCCGCTCTTTGCCCAATTTGCCACCCCCGGAGCTACAGCACTATTGCAAACTCCCATGCTGCTTAAACAAATCCTCCCCCAGAAACCCAGCCATGTAAATACCCTGAACCCTGGTTTAATTCTTAAGGAACACAAGAGAGAGAGAGTGGGAAAAATCCAGGATTTACAGCTCGTGATCTCTAAGCCAAAGTCCTTTAGCTGAGCTCACTCTTCTGAGCAACAATTAATCCTACCACAAAATAAGCCGTATGCCTTCTCATCAGCTGCTCCTACCATCCCACGCAACATTTCGCAGGCCTTTGGCTTCCATTCACGCTGGATTCTCCCAGAGAATATCAGTTTTTGTATTATGACTTTCCTAGGATGAAATTTAATTAATAACGCACAAGTACTGAGAGCCATGCATTGATTTGGGAAGTCCATCACAACAGTGAGCTTTCATGAAGAAAGTGAACATCCATCTTAATTAAAAAGACTAACACAAAAAGAAATCAGAGGCTGTTGCAATCACAGTTCTACTCCGTACCATAGGAGGCTGAGCTATACTGTGAAGATACTGGCCAAAAATCAGATAACTTAACTTGGGAAGGCTGATTTCGAAGTCCTAAGTTTTGAGAACCTCTTTGTTTAATTAAACACACAGAGAGGGTGCTTTTCAACGCTTCCAACATAAATTTTATGTAGACTGACGTTTACCTTTTAGATTTCATTTGCTCTCGCAGTTTGCTGTACATCTCCAGGACTGGAAAGACAAGAAAAATACACAAGCATTGAGACAGAAGCATAAAGAAAAGAGACCTGAATTAAAATAGACAGCTGTACAAATAAAGAGCAATTTCAGATTCCTCACCAGGAAGACACAGTGTCAGCTTATCAACCGTCGCCGAGATATTTCTCTGTTGTAATCGACATTGCTTCAGCTCTTCCATTGCTATTATCAACTTCGGAAAGGGAAAAAAAAATTACAGTGAGAATAGTAAACACACAGAGCAGAGAGCATATAAGCTACTTGGCACTTGTCATGAACATCCAAACAGTAGATTGACAACGAAGCCTCCTCTGATAGCTGCAGAGCTCGCTGGACATTGCAAAGCATTGTTTACATAGGGCACACAGGCAGCTTCGGGTTGTTTAATCAAGTAGCAGAAGCGTTCTCTAGTCTAATTTAGAGCAAGCAAGCAGCAAAACCGAAGGCATCAAAATACCAGCCCTGTAGCACCTCCTGTGAATTCCAAAAATGATTTCCCCTTCCCATTTTATTCACCTTTTTCCTACTCCCTCTCCCTTTTCAAGCTTCTCTTTTCTAGTTCTTCTAAAAGACAGGATGTGGCTGCTCATCCCCAGAGGAATTCTTACCATCATAAACCAACAATGATTTTTAAATCCTCGCTCTTCAATAGAAAAACCTGGATAAGGGAACAACAAGGATCAGCCATCACAAACAAAAGAAAATTCTTTAGCTTCATTGTTTGAAAGAGGCTGTTCGGAGTTTTGTCCTTTAGACTACTGACTTATCTCCACAGTACCCACGTGCTTTACACTGTCATCAGACTGAGTTTGTAAAGTCCTTTGGAAAATCCCAGGCTCTTCTACTTTCGGAGGTGAATCCTCCATTCAAGGTAACATAGTGGTATGTTTTGCTACTCCCTCCCTAAAGGGTGTTTCGGTCTCTCATCTTCAGTAGAATAATCAGTCCGATCCGGTCCAACACGGATATTTTGTTTGGCTTTTGACTGCAGCGCAGCCCTATAAAGAGTAACGGGTGCACGTACTCTCAGTGAAACGAGGTCTGGGTGTCTGGGAGGGCAGTTAAGAAGGGAAATAGAAAAGGCACAAAGAATAGAAGATTTATACGGAATATGGGTCAAGCGACGAGACTCATCAGGAGGAAATGAAAGAGATGGGAGAAAAGACCTCCTCTGGGAGCTCTCATGCATCTACGTGCTAGGCACTCGCAAAACTTCAAACCTCGGTGCCGTCACTCAGCACTCAGCTCCGTCACCCACCTCCGAAGACCCTTCGGTTTATTACTATTCCTTTAATGATGAAGAGGCAGAAGAATGAACGTGGTTAGAGGCAAATCGCACCCAAGGCATATTCAATCATTTCCTCTCTCCATGCCTTGATGCCTCTGCCCATGCAGCAAAAAAACCGCGCCGGCCGTAATTGCTGCCATACAGCAGGGCGAAGCCGGCGCCTGACTCCGCAGCTTATATTGTCACAAGCGATCACCTTCACCCGCCCGGGGGGGGGAGGCAGCAAGCCCACAGCCTCATTACTGCTGCTTCAAGCGCCTCTTACTTTCCAGGGTTTGCCTTCCACTAGCTTTTAATCCACAGGCTGTAAAAAAGAAGAAAAACCACTTCCTAACTCTCTCGCGCAACTCACGTTTCATATAGAAAGGCAAGACACAGCAGAGAGAGTTATTAAAATGTAGGATAGCAATGTCACGTACGTTATCAGTAGGGCGGACGGATTAGAAGTGCTGAAGCTCAGTGTCATTCGCTGTGAGCCAGCGCAGCCAAAGCACGAAAAAGCAAAAGGGAGAGACGGAAGGACGAACGCAGCACTTACTTCTTTCCCTTCGTTCTGCAGCTTTCGGTTGGTGTCCGTCACTTGATTCTGTGGGGTGCGGGGGGGAAGAGAAAGAGCACGTCTACATGTAAATCAGGATAATGTTTTTCACAAAAAAAAGAAAAGAAAAAAGAAATCATAAGCAAATACCATCACTTTTCACACAATGTTGTCTTGCGTAGCATAAAACACTCGATTAGCTCATTTAATTGCCATCACCATACTGACATGCTGAAGGATGTCAACAGCAGCCCAGCAAACACGGAGGGCAACACGAGGGGATTTTCTTGCTTGTTATTACAGAAAAGCGGAAGGCAACAAGAGTTAATGCTGCTGCATGACAGCCTCAGAAAGCTGTAGGACCAAGTGGTCCAAATGTAGGACCAAATGGGCCAAATTCTGTAGTAGATGCTCACATGGATTCTCATCTCAAAAAACTATTTTACATCAGTAGTAGAGGTAGGATACAAGTCTCATGGAATGAAATTTCCCCTCCCCGACACCAAGTAAATTATAATTAGGTTTCCAATCCTTAATATCACAGCAAGAAAAGATAACTTCAATGTGTGCTTTACCTAAAAAGTTCAAATATTTCTCTCAGACATGTCTCCCACGGGATCCCTCCTCCTGGCTCCCATAGAGTCACAGTCACAGAATGGTTGAGGTTGAAAAGGACCTCTGGAGATCATCTAGTCCAACCCCCCTGCTCAAGCAGGTCACCTAGAGCACGCTGCACAGCATCGCATCCAGGCGGGTGAAGAAGTTTTTTCTCATGTTCAGATGGAACTGTCTGTGTTTCAGTTTGTGCCCGTTGCCTCGCGTCCTATCACTGGGCACCACTGAAAAGAGTCTGGCTCCATCCTCTTGACACCCTCCCTTCAGATACTTGTACACGTTGATAAGATCTCCTCTCAGCCTTCTCTTCTCCAGGCTAAACAGGCCCAGCTCTCTCAGTCTTTCCTCATAAGAGAGATGCTCCAGTCCCCTAATCATCTTTGTGGCCCTTCGCTGGACTTGCTCCAGTAGTGCCACATCCCTCTTGTACTGGGGAGCCCAGAACTGGACGCAGTACTCCAGATGTGGCCTCACCAGGGCTGAGGAGAGGGGGAGGATCACCTCCCTCGACCTGCTGGCAACACTCTTCCTGATGCACCCCAGCATACCATTGGCCTTCTTGGCCACAAGGGCACATTGCTGCCTCATGGTTAACTTGGTGTCCACCAGCACTCCCAGGTCCTTCTCCGCAGAGCTGCTTTCCAGCAGGTCAGCCCCAACCTGTACTGGTGCAGGGGGTTATTCCTCCCCAGGTGCAGGACCCTGCACTTGCCTTTGCTGAACTTCAGGAGGTTCCTCTCCGCCCACCTCTCCAGCCTGTCCAGGTCTCTCTTTACCATATGCCTTTATAAAAAAAATTACATGTTTTCTTTGCTAACCTGTCTGCTTGAAGCTTCCACTTTCTGCATCACCCAAACAAATTAAGGCTCAAAGTTCAACAATCTCCCACTTTGCAAACTTTTAGCCCCCCTGGACTAGCAAGATCACGGCAGTTCAGCGTTTTATGGCTCTAGGCCTCAGTCTGACTCTGTAAAAATACACAGGAGACCCAAGGTAACTTCTAAACGCGTCCAGCTAGAACGCAAGGAGGTTACATGCTATTTTGACAGCAAGCAGAAAAACGACTCTGGGAATTCTCCCGAATGCTCGTTCGAGTTTAGACAGGAGAAGGTTTGTAAGTAGAGATAACGTCTTTTATGGACCAGTTGGTACAGCCAAAAAAATTACACCAACACGCCCAGCTTCCGATCTTGAACAGCAGCAGCCAGTTACACAGCTAAATCCCCGCAGAGCAGCCCTGCTCAGGGCTCGGGTACCTCTGCGAGCCGAGGGAGGCAGAGCCGGTGCCATCCAGGGGACCCTGGCGGAAGGAGGGAGAAAGACGTAGTTTATAGCCTGGGATCAGGAAGAGGTAAACGGGAAGGGGGGAAAACAACCATGAGACCAGCCTGCCACGTTTTTTAACAGCAGGCTCATTTCACGGCTATTAAAATTGCAGATTTGCACTCCCAGGCTCACCTTCGTAAGACGTCGCACCGGTTTCTAGCTTTGCCCAGGCGTGCTGTGCTGTGGAAGCCGCGGCTGGATCGGGAAGGGCATCGGCACGCTTTGTAAACCGGCTCACAGGCGCCTGCACGAGCTCTGCTCGTTCCAGATGCAAAAGCAACAGCAGAGCTGGGACCACAGCACGAGCAGCAATAAGGACCACTCAAACCCTACTGAGGAACGTAAAGATCACACAAACCGACTTATAACCTTCGTTTGCAGTGGGAGAGCCCGGAAAGCCTTCCAAATCATCCCGACTTTTCCCTGTAAAAACGTTCCAGCCGACGGCCGGCTGATACCTCGCAACAGCGGCCGACACAGGTGCTGCAGAGACCTGCTGCTGCCACCAGAGCAGCGCAGCCGTGATTTCTGAATGCATTTATCACGAGCTAAGGAACGTCCTCAGGTATCTAGGAAAACGGCGTTCTCGTGTGAGCCAGCAGATTATGGATAGTGCATGGAGCAGCTGCAGTAGCGGAGCAAAGCAGGACAAACTGCCAGCTTCGAGGTGGATTCAGAAGATGACAGCCGTCCCTACATCTTTTCCGAGTGCACCACACGGCACACATTTCAAATAGGAGGCGAGCTGTATATTAATATGCATAATGTAACATATATTACATATATTAATATATATGGTATTGCTTCAATGAGCAGAGCCATCCAGCCTCACCATTTCCCTTTTATTTTCAATACCAGACACGCTGTTTATTAGTTTGCCACGATGGAAGAAGAGGATTCACCTCCCGATCTCCCCCTACACGATTTCAGGGCAGCATCTGCATCGCATTGCTCCCCCTTCTGCAGTAGCTTCAGCTCTCCTGGCCGCTTGCCTCGTGCAAAAACTGCTCATTTCCTCTACGATGTATTGAGATTTTACGAGCAGGAGCACAGCATCTCTTCCAAAGATTATTTTATTTTCTTATATCCTGAAAATCCCACCAGGAAAGAGGAATCCATGTCAGGTAATTTAAAACTGCTCCCAAAATAATGCCAAGGGTGTACTAGTCTTCTATTAAAATTACATATCAATCCCAGCTAAGACAAGAAGTAAGAATATATCCTGCCCTTGCACACTGAGCGTTTTAGGGGGGCGAGAGGTGGCGTTTTGTTTTGTTCTTAAGAACTACATCCATACAGTGGAAAAAAACGGATTATTTGTATAGTCTCTCTGCAGGCACGCCGAAGCTTTTCGGAGGAGGAGATTTTATAATCCGAGACAGACGCGCAGCAAGGGGGGGACAGGCAGCAGGTGGGCACACGCCAGGAGCGAGGCAGGGAATCGAGCGCGGGCTCGCAGGGCGCTCGAGCTGTCGGTCCCTTCACCTACACGTCGAAAATGTGGCTTCAAGCGGGAGGCTCCTATATGTTATTCTGCTCTCAGAATAACAAGCCGCCCCGACCCCACGCTGCATCCAAGAGAAGGTCCTTCAAGCCAGCAGTTTAGCAACTTCCCGACGGGGGGCTGCACCCAAAACGCTGCGTTCATCACCCACCAGCGCCGTTCCCCACTCACGGATCAAACCCCGACGGGAAACCACCACGCGGCTGCTGTCTCGGGCCGCCCCGCATCCTGCGGCGGTGAGGTCCAAGCCGGTTTTTGCGCGGGCGAAGGCGACCTTCCCCGCGCTTTAAGCCAGCTGCCTGGGTTTCATTAGACCTGCCTTAATCCAAATGCAATAAGCAGTAAAAATTGCCTCATTTTCTCTCCCCGCTCCTAACTTCATAGATCTTAGGAGTCCGAGCACAGAGGCAGCAGGACTGCTGGGAGGGGGGATTAGCGCTGCAAGGGTCTTTTCAACAAAAAGCCGTTTTATTAATTGCCGTTCAATAGCGGCAGGTGTGAAGAGCTAAGCTCAGGCAGAAATAACCAGCCACGGAAAACGGGACAAATGACTAGACAGCGGCTCTTTGGAAAAGGACCCAGCGATCACAGTAAATCAAACTGAGGAACAGCCAGTGCCGTGCTGTTACTAAAAAAGCGTGCATCACGCCAGTATGTACAACCCCCCTGAAATACCCCTTCTCCTCCATTTCCCTGATGACTGATCACCTGCCCCAGGTCAGGAACCTGACTTAAAACAAAACAAAAACCAAAAACAAATAACCCCCAAACCTACCAGCTGGAAAGACTTCAGAGTAGGAAAAATAAAAGTGATGAGAGGCCTAGAAAGCACGACCCTCTCGGATGGACTGAGACTACTCATCTTAGAGAGGACTAGACTGGAGAAGAACGTTACAACAGCCTCCAAACTGCAGAAGGCCGCCACAAAAAGCAGCAGAAATAATCTCTCTTCTGTGGTCACGACTGGTAGGAGAAAACTAGCAGAACTAAAGGGTAGGAAAAAAAGAAAAAAAATGTTTTCAACTACCTAACTTGAGTTTCCTAGAGCAGGGAGCATAGCGGTACCTAGGGGAACGCTAACATTAGACCAGGTTAGATAAAAATCCATCAGCAATGACACGGCCGAAGCAGAACTTGCCTTAGAGAAAGAGATGGACTAGTTGTTTCCTCGAGTTCGCCACCAGCCCCGTGAGTCTGGGATCCTTTCCCTTCCACACCTTGAATCATGTTTTCCAAATTGAACAATCCCAACGTATAATCTCTCCTCGTGTCTTTTCATTCCTACAATAACCTTTCTGAGATGGAATAACTACAACGGTACACGGTTGTCAAGATGTCGGGGTACTGGGAATTTGCAGAATGAGAACAACTCAACATTGCACTCCACATTTCCTAATAAGGAAGAAAGTCTGTGCAGTACAAGACTTGGGAATATTCAAGATGTACAACATAAAAAAAATAATAATAAAGGCAAGATTTTCCTCTGAAACCCCATAAGAAGTTAAATGAGAAGTGTGTTAGCAAAACTATACTGTTAAAAAATTAAAAACAAAAAAGCAAAGAATAAACAAATGTGAAAAAGTTTTGGTTCAATAAAATATTATGGTTTAAAGTCACCCAAATTAAGGAGATGCCTTTCTGAAGACATGTCCTATGTATTTCCAGTTAACTTAATCCTTTGTCAAAATGTAGATCACAAGCCAGTGACCCAGCGTCCCTTGAAAGAAACACAAGGTTTCTAGCGCAGAAATTCATTACTGAGGAGCTCACTTGGAGCAAGAAGAGTTCCCAGCTCTGCGCTAGACCTTAAGAGGCCAAGAATGATAGAAAGTTTAAACACAGAAAGCTTAACCATACAGTTCTGATCAGATTTCAGCTTGATTTGGGGCCACCTGAACTATAGCTGCCCTTTTCCCTCCATAGTGTGACGCTGTATTACACAGGGCCGGGTGAAGATGACACATCGAGCTCATATTCAGCATGTGCATTCGTAAAACCATGAAGCTGTTATTTCTACAAGTGTGGTATTATACAGAATGCCCCAAAGGTAGAAGCACATAACCGAAGATGCACACTAGCGATGCATTGCGGAGGGCATTTATTTTATACTTGCTTGCATGTACGTTCAAAGACCAGCGCTACTGAGAAAAAGGCCAAGATCAAATACAGAATGAATAGCTGGAACCAAACCCACACTCATCACTGGACCCACGGATGATCCTCTTGGGAAACCCTTACAAAGGGGATTCAGTATTTCTCAAATAAGCTTCTGTGTATATTTTTCCCATGTGCCGTTTTATAGATCGCATAGTAACGGAAATCAAGAGAGATCCTGAGGGTACAGAGATGGACTTCACAGTGCGCCACCAACAAAGTAGCTGTTTGCAGAATGGGAAACAGCAACAAGCCTTTACAAACAATGTGGGACTCCTGGCTAGAAACAATAGCTTTAAAAAAAAAAAAGAAGAAAAGAAAAAAGCGGACTCCTTTCATGGTATTTCCAATGGCCTCATCCTGCAATCAACCGCTGGATGAAGCCTCGCCTTGGAAAAAGCCATTGCAATACAGTTTCTTCTGATGTCAGGAAAGCCCACACAAAGAAGGTGTTCCTGCACGCATGCGTCGGTTTGTGGGATCGAGGCCTGCGTTGGAAACTAGGCATCTGCTTGGAAAGGCCAGAGTTAACTCGGAAAAGCAACAGTCAGCACAGCTAAACTAGAGCTCTTAATTCTTCTCCAGAAAACTTGCTTTTCTGAGGCTTTTTCCCCTGTTCATGACTTTGTTTCCTCTAATTCTCATTGAACAGTCCTGCACGCTTCTAGACCAGCTTCCATACAGGTCCCTCTCAACAGGTCACACTCCGTTTAGTTAGCAAGATTAGCTGTACTGTTCTCTGGACACAACCCGCACCTTTTTGGGTGCCATGCAGTTCAGACCCATTCACTAAGCAATTGGGTTTTGGTTTGGTTTTTTTTTTGGGGGGGGGGGGGGGGGGGGTGGGACAGGGAGGCGATAAATCCAGGTCACACCTTGCTGTTGAAGCTTGCTGAGAATCCAGTTCAGGAATGGAAGAGGCACACCATCTTCCCTTCCTCTGTTTTAACTTCTGCAGGAAAACGCGGAAGGTTCTCCAACCTCTGAAACTCACTGGTTAAGTCATTGCTATGCTTTTAAATATGCCCCAAACCATGTAATACTCAGATTTTAAGGCACAGCATCCAAGCTTAAATTGCAAGCCCACCCAACCCCTACACGTGGAAAAGCCTACAGTCTCTAGCTTCTACTCCCCACGATGCTGACTGGTTTCCTTCCCACTGCTTATCTACACTCCAATCCTACAAATGGCTTTTTCCCCATCCTACTGAACATAATCACTTTTTAAAGAAATGGGAAAATTCCACTTTTCCACACTTTTCTCTTGTATTTCTGCACAGCTTTAAAGGCTACAGTACTTGGAAAACCCATCCCTAGCTCTAACCATTTTACCTTCTAGTTAAGGCAACAAAAACTGGAGATGCTACTCAAAGAAACAAGCTATGCCTTTGCTTACAAGCCAGTGTTTCAGTATTTAGTGATCCCAAGCATCCCTATTTACTTTTAACTACTGTTCCTTCTTACTCTGAACACACAATGCTCTGAAGTTCATTTGCTTTTTTAATATTAATATTTCGCTTGCCAACACTGGGCAGGTACCTGGTGGTTAAGGTCAGATGTGCATCAGAAACTTTTGCTGAACCGACTCAGGCAGAATTCCCGTTACAGATAGTATTGCACACCAGAACGGGCACTGGAGCAGATGCTCCTGTAGCAGCAGATGTGCTCTTGACTATAAAGCGTATTTTTGCTTAAGAAATCAGTATAAGATACACAAGGAAAAGCATGTCTCCTAATGTAGAACAGGCCTAGCCTTAATATTTCTTGTGCCTCTAATGCACCACAGCATTCCAGTTTGCCAAAATAGTTGTTAAATTTCAGATGACTAACCCATTACTCTGGGAAGGAAGTTTTTTTGTTGCTGTTTTAAGATAGAAGGGAAACACTCCGGACAAAAGGAGACATTCACTTGGTTTCTCTTACCTTCAGTTTTTGCGCTTCACCCCTAACTTTCAGCAGCTCCGTGATGGAATCCACAAAGCCCTGGTAATGGAAGTTGCACATTTTTTCAATCTCGCGATCATGGTTTCTGATTCGCGCTTCCAATTTTTCCATGAAACGAGCGTGTTCCTCTCCATCATAGACAGACCTAAAAGAAGATGCCAGCGGGGGTCAGGATTCCAGTATGTGTTAGCGTCATTTCTTACAAGAAATACCCAGAACGTGAGCTTTAAAAAAAGTCTCCTGCGATAAAAGGAGAGCTCTGCTTATCACTTGCATACAGCTAGGCACCAAACCCAGGTTCGCAAATCTTTCTGTTCCAGCCTTTCTTCTTTTTTTCCCACCTGTCAAACACCAGCTTTGCGTTCCCTCAGAGATCACACCACGGCCAGCCCAGACCCGAATCATTTGAAACAAAGTCTCCATACTCTAGGTTTGATTTTCGATCATTATATGCCGCTGTCTGCTGTAACACAGGGCACCTCTCTGGCACAATTTGCTGGGTGTTCTTCAGGCTTCAAGGGGAAAGCCTTCTACAGAAGAACAGCATCTCTACAGCCGCCAAAATCCAGTCCCCTTCCCACCCCCACCTCTGCCAGCGCAGTCAGTCCTGCTGCAGAAAGACCAACATGGACCAAATCCCTATCCAACGGGAGGGGGATCCCCCAGGCCACGATACGGTGTACACTGCATGCTGCAGATGACTCGATCTTTGGTACAACCAAACAACATTCATGTCCAACTGAAAGAAAAAAAAAAAATCTATCACAGAATCACAGAATGGTTGAGGTTGGAAGGGACCTCTGGAGAACATCTAGTCCAACCCCCCTGCTCAAGCAGGTCACCTAGAGCACGTTGCACAGGATCGCCTCCAGGCGGGTTTTGAACGTCTCCAGAGAAGGAGACTCCAAACCTCTCTGGGCAACCTGGTCCAGTGCTCTGTCACCCTCACAGTGAAGAAGTCCTTCATATTTTGTTAAAATCCACACAACTGGTAAGAGAAGCTTAAATTGCCGTGTTAAAACAAACCAGAAAAATGCTTTTTGTTCTGCACGTGCCCAGCGCGCACCGGCTGGTACTGAAGCTGATTTCCAACAGCTTTGTAAAGCAGCTCAGGACCCGGCTCTCCTGTCTGCAGGAAGACGGTTGCCATGTGGAGTCAATACGTCACGACTGCGAAACAAGCTAATGCTGTTCTAGCAAACAGACAGCTGATGGGACCCCCAGAAACGGTAGGGGATTGTGCTTGCTTTCTGGTTTTGCACCAATTACAGTGATTTTCTGTGGAGTGTGCAGCTCCCACTCTTAGACCTGTCTCCACGATGTTATAGCATTTTGAGGAGCACTGCTAACTCCTCAGCCTGACTTCTCTCTCCAGGCAGAAGTATTAAGTACATGAGGAGCTATATGAAGTCTGAGGCTGCATCATTTCAGAAAATGAGGCGAAGTTAATTATAAGCTGGACTCCACGCAGCAACTAGAGGTGAAAGATGGGGAAGGACAGCACTGTAACAAGCCACAGGAGGCACAAAACGATCACTGTTTGCAGCAGTGGCAAGAGACACTTCAGGAGGAACCAGAAGTAGAGGAACCCTGCTAGGCATCTTAAATCTTCCTGCCCAAAGCACCCACACGATGTGACCTTTCGATGTGATCTGTGCCCACGGGTCACTTTGGAGAACTCCACCTTCCGAAGCCACAAAGGTCTCTAAAGTTAGGTAGAAAATATCGAGGCAGAACTGAAAGCTGAAGGGAAAAAACTGAATTATCATCCGTTAAAACCTTCCATAACAACTTCAATTATACAATTTCAGTAAACTATTCTCAATGAAAAAAAAATATATATATATATATATATATATATATGAAGAAGCCAGAATCTTTAAGCCTTTCTAAAATTCAGTGTAAAATAACCCAGTCCTACATCACACCTTTCAACAGTATACAGAGAAGTCTTTGAAGGTTACAACATCGTGTTCTTCAGTACCAACCAGCTTCTACCCTTGGACTAAAGGTAGAAAGGGATATAACTTCCTCAAATTATACGAATGTCACCACAGCATGATGCTAGTGGTTTTTCCTTCAGCTTAACCAGGCACGGAGATTTGCTGGTAAAACATCCAAATATTAAAGCTAGAGACAGAGTGCCATCTAGCGATGCTCGGCCCGTCTGCGGCGCTTCTCGGCGAACAAGGCCCCTCTGTTCTAACCAACTCCGACTTAATTCAAAGACGAAAACACACACAGAACCAACTCAGGCTACAGAAGCTGCGCTTTTATTCAAGTACAAATTTTAAAGAAAAATGCAGACAGTAATTATGGGTTCCATACAAGTGTGCTTGCATGAAAAGGAAAATACCGTTTGCAATACTGCTTGCATTTACAGAAGCATCTAGCAACCAAGCAATCTCTAAATAGTTTACAAACTGCAGGCAAAATTTCGTTTGCAGATGGCTAGACACAAAGTTCCCGTGTTTTTTTTTTTTATTAGCCTGACTCTACGTTAGAAAAAATGAGTTGGTGACGGACAGCAACAAAATCCCAGCATCCTAAAGGTCAGCTCTAAGCTCATTTTAAAAAATTCTGTATCTTCCTGCTCGTTCACAACCCTACCAGGTAAAACCAGCAGCCTTCACTTCCACTCTCCCTTTAAAACGCAAGCGAACGGGCAAAACCCAAGCGCTTTCTGCCACTGCAGAGAAGCTCCAGACCGAACCACCAACGCTCTTCCAAGGGCACGGGACGCCGAGCACCGACTCGGCGTTGAGCTTCACGTGAGCAGACTGCAATGACTGCCGATTCCCAAAAGAAACAAGCAGGGCTCGGTCTGACCGCACGGAAAGCAAATCATCGCCGGCCGACGCTTCCTAATGTCCCCCAGCCCCAAACCCTACCATCAGCAGCTTAGGTTCCCGGGCCCCCATCAGAGGTCCACCTTTCTCAACCAGTTCTGTAGCTGTCCAAGCTCCAGCATCACTCTCGGAAAACCACCCCTGTGGTTTCAAGTCCTTAAGGTTCATGCACTGCTATTGACCTAGCAATTAGGGGTTCCTTCTCAAGACCAGCTCCAGATCTCAGCTGCTCCACTCAGCTGAAAAAAAAAACCTAGGAACAGAGCAGAAGTTTGGGGAATACAACCATTTTCAACTCCTTCCTCCTTTTCAGGGTCACCACGTTTGGGGCATTAGACTTCACGCTTCTTACCTAGCAAACCTTGGGAAAACCCAGCATCTTGCCCTGGATATAGGGGAATTTTCTCCAGCTGCTCCCCTGAATCTCATCTCCTCTCCATGTGCACTTCACTTCCAGTAACAACTCGTCTAGTTGGAGCACTTATTCTAGCCCGCTCTGGATCTTTTGCACAGCGCTACTCAATCGCTGAGCGACTAGTGATTTATAAGACACTCGGTGAGCCACAAAAAGCCTCTACAAAAAGAAATCTTATACATATATTTATGCTACTAATAATCACAACAAAGCAATAATTAAGTAAGGAAAACAAAAATAAAAGTTAGGTTTTGGCTATTCGTTTTCTTGGTCGTAAACGCAAGGCGCTGTGAGAATGCTACAGAAAGTGATCCATGAGGTCGTCTTTTTTCTTTGATATTAAGAAAATGGTTGTTACATAGCTTGAGGAATAACCTCCCCCTTGAAAGAAAAAACCCTTTGACTAGAAGTCAGAGGAACAGCGGCCTGGCCTGCACGCACCGAGCTTGTAACTCTGGAGAAGGGTATAATTTCTTAGATTAATGATTCTGTGCTCACTAACAGATCTCTCTGGTTTATATTTTTAAGTACACTCGCTAAACAAAAGCATTTAAAAATTACTTTGAAAAAGCTCTTGGATTGTATTGTTGAGTTTCACAATTTCTGCATTCATTAAAAATCCACTTTGGTTTTTGAAAAGGTCAACTGGAAAAAAAAAAAAATCTTTCCAGGAAAGTTATACTAGGCGACGTACCAGCGAGACCAGGGGTTCTGGTCTGCAGCCTTGCTTCCGCTACAAAAATCCATCCCCCAAAACAGGTCCACACCGAGGAGCCAAGCTAGTAACAGCTAGTAACGAGCCGGAGAGACTCCGGGCGCAGAGCGAGCTGCTCAGATGCCCTTTCCGTTTTCCAAGCGGGAGCCTGCTCACGCGTCCCAGAGCCACGCGGGATGCTGCTAGCTCTCAGGCACCGGGTTGCACCAAACCATCTGCGGTCTTGAGGCCACCCAAAAGAGCAAAAGCTGGGAAGGGAGCAAAAGCTGGGGGAACACAACCCAAGGGGAGGCTGCGAGAGATCCCGGGCTTAGCCGCAGCTTTCCTCCCCAGGGAGACGGCGGGGCGGGCTGCACGCTCCCGGGAACCTTGCCTCCTGCCCCTCCGAGCACTGGAGCACCTACGGCCTCTCCAGGAGTCGCTCGGACGCGCCACCGCGCGAGCGGTCTCCGGCAGTAGCTCCTCGGCCAGACGGGCGCTGCAAGCAGAGCTGATAACAGCACTAGACGGGGGACCCTCGGTGGACGTTTCAAAGCGCGGCGAGCTCCGCACCCGAGCCCGCGCCGGGCTCCCAGCTCCAAAGCCGCTGCCGCCGCGGCTGGGAAGTCTCCAGGGGCAAAATGAAAGGGCAGCGGAACAATGCGCCGAGGACGCCGCGGGGACAGCGGGCCGCAAGTGACTCGCTTGTGCTTTCAATTAATAAGTGGAACAAATTCCTGAGTCCGCTGTGGACTTCAATTATTTTTTTTTTCTTCTTCTTTTTTTTCCCCTTTAAAACTTCTGTAGTGGTTTTAATCCGTCAGAAACATTTCCTTCTCATTAGGCTACATAAAAGCATTAGCAGTTTGTTTAATCTTACGCTAACTTTTGTTACAAACAAATTAACTACTGAGCAATGCAAAAAAAGAAAAAAACCCACAAGAGTGGTGCAACAACGCCACGGAAAAAGGTCAAGGCAAGTTTGCAAGACTAATACCTGCTTAATAGCTAACGGACAGAGCTCCTAACTTCAAGCTCTGCGGTTCACAAGCTTTGCCTGCATATTAGCAAACTGCACTTTAAAAGAAACCCCATTTACTTGGTGCATCACACCTGAAAGCGCTCGAGGTGAAGGTCAAGCGTCAAACTTGCTTTTTAGCTTTAATTCCACCAATTAAATAGAACTTAATTCCACTCTGATCTCCCATGACACTGACACAGGTTTATATTTAGGTCACAAACACAGCAGAGCAAGCAGCAACGTTTTGTTGGGTTTTTTTTTTAAATGAGAAGTACACAAGATCTAATTGTAAATATTTTTCATATCATAGTTTAGAAAGCATCCCCACGTATGTGGATCTAAATACGAAAAGTACATCTTGCACATACAAGGCTACCCCCAATTGTATTTTCAGCCTACAACAGATCTTTCCAACCACTGTAAAATTCAGCAAAATATTAGCAATATCCCATTATCACTAGGTTCTCCAGTAAAATATAAACCAGTTTCTGAACAGCACCACTACTCTTAGTGTGATTATTTGGCAGGATAACACCGGTTTCATAGCTAGGGGGAAGCTGTAAACGGGAATACCTTGACTTCAGTAAAGCTTCTGACATGGCTGAATTTGAGTATTCTCCTAAGCACTTAAGGAAAAACCCTGTACAGAAAATTACCATAAACCACATGCATACGCTAGTCGAGAAAAACCGCCCTAAAAAACCGAAGTCGCTCGTCAAAGGCTGGGCTCAACCAGAGGGGCTTTTCAACAGCGGTTCCACACGAATTTGTTCCGGGCCTGCTTTTCCTCAGCGGTTTTATTAACAAATTAGAAAATATAACGCAAGCTGTGCTTTAAAAACACGCTGCTAAGACCAAGCCGAGAGGAGTCCCAAGCCTCCCGCAACGCGGCGTCCCCCCTTCGAGACCTCGGGAGATCGGAAACGCGAGCGGAAGGCCAGAGCCAGGAGGTCGACGAGAGGCGAGCACCAGGCACCGGCCCAAGGAAGCGGCAGCGCGAATAAACCAGGATTAGCAGGGAGGCAGCTTTCCAAGAGAGGAGCCGGGATATTCGGCCCAGCACACACGGCACCAGCCACCTGGGTTGGAAGCAGTAAGTGAGAGGTGGTTGCTCCGAGGTCCAAGGCTCCTCCAAGGCTTCGGCCTCACCAGATTTCTGTAGGGCAACAGAAACTCTTGAAGACGAGTGGAATAACCTACAGAGAAGGGAGACATCCTCACTGCTGGCCGGGAGCACCTCTCCGCGCAGAGGAACGATGCAATCCTGAGCTCCGGACCTGCCCCACGTCTTCCCCGGCAGCGGGGCAAGCGCCTGCCGGAGATACCGATACCCCGACAGCAGCGATACCCCTGCGCTCAGCCCCAAACGCACACCTGCAACTTCATCCCCGGTCCCCCTGAACCACCGACTGAGCCCCAAATTCCTGAACAGGTTAATTTTTGTATTTGGATACTTATTTATAGATGGCAGGAGAGAGAAAAGGAGAAGGGAAAACGTGGTCGGCACCAGTATTTTTGGTGCAGATTATCCCCTTCTCAAAAACTCTTAAGCTCCCTTCACCGCTCAGCGTAAAAGCTGGCATCAAGTTGGCGTCAAGCTCGAAGCCACGCAGACTCTTCAGAGAGACCACGAAAGGCCACGGTAATGCCACATCTTGCTCCTCGCTCGCAGAGCCCTGCTAGATGAAGGCCACCTCCACAGTCCGTCACAGAGGTGACGGAACCACCCTGCAGATGGTTTTGGAGAAAAGCCCTTTCTGCTGGATACCGCTGCTCTCTTGCTGTACTAATTACCCTCTCCGCAGCACAAGGAAGAGGAGAAAATGAAGATTTGACAGTGAAGAAAGCCACCCTTCCAGTGCGTCCAAAACTCAGATCACTGATAACAGGATATAGTTTTTATAAACTTTAGAGAATTAATAATTTAGTCATTACATCTATAAAAGCAGATTGGATTACCACAAAAAAAATTTAATGTCTATACTTGCTGTGTTATTGCCCAATAAAAGTTTTTTTTCTTACTAACAAAGTTCATTTTGTTGTCTTATGCACTGTTTCAACAAGTTGAATTTTTTTTTTGGTGCATTCTTGGCTTTAAGTTTTGGACCCTCCTTTCTGCTGTGAAGCAATATTGTCACAACGTCCAGCAGAGGCACAACAAATCCTCAAGACATGCACGATGTTAAAAGCGCTACACTATAAAAACCACACAGAGCGCATTAAAACCCGACGGCAGGGCGACTGATAACTTCCACGCTCCAAGCACGCCCATCAGCGCCTTTGCCAAAATGACTCGGGCAGCAATTCCAGTGAGGGCTCCGCACGCGCGTACGTGTGTCGCATGCAGGGTGCTTAAGACCAAAGTAGCGACTTCGGGCCTCCATCGCCTCCACGGGAGGTGCGGTGCGAGACGCGACAGCCCTTGGCACCGAGCTCCCCGCCTGGCAGCTCGGTGTCCCAGCACCGCCAGCTTCTTGCTCCTTTGCTCTCCCCGAAGAACATGGATCATTATCAAGGTCAACTCAAGGTCTCAGTTGAACGAGATGGCACCGTCAAGTTTTTCGCCGCCAACTCGTTGTGTCGAGAAGATCCTGACTTTTCCGCAGTAGACGGATTTGCACTCTGCAGCACGCAGCTTTGCCAGGGGAAAAAAGCTCACTGCCAGTTCCTCCTCCGGTCCCGTTTACAGCTTCTGCCTTCCTGCGCGAAACCCTTAGACCCTCTCCTGCACCAGCAACACCCCAAAACAAGTGACGCTACTCTAAAAAGCCTTGATGTTTTTTTGTAGCCCAGATCAATTTAATCAAATCAGATTAGGAGCAATCATACAAACAGCTCCAGAAGGAAGGCTTAGAAAACAGTGGCGGCTTGGCAGGCGCAGGCAGTTTGCTGACCCAGTTTCTTCCACCAGCACAGTCAGAGCTAGAAGAGGCTCTCATTTACGGCCTAATTGCTTTCTAAAATTTACGTGCAAGTATCAGATTAGAAACTGATTCAGCTGCCTAAATACGGATGCCAAGTACCCTTTGAGACACCCGCCTAGGGCACGTCAATCTGAACAGGACCTACAGGAGACCCATCGCTTTCTAGAGAGGCAGCTGGAGGTCAGATAAGATATCTCAGGGCATCCCAAATGGCACGAAGTATCTCTGCTTATGGAGCTGCATCGCTCCCTGCGTGCGTCAGTTCAGTTTAAGCCGTTTCGTTCAATTTGAGAAGACTTGCGTCAAGAACCTGCAGTAACGTGTGCCAGAAGCACAGATACTGTAAAAAGAGATGCATTCACAAATGAACTTGATTTGGTGAAAGTACATGAAAAGATGGCTTCTCCAAAAAGGTAAAGCTGGGGATGGAAGAATAGATTTACTGAATTTTACTCCACTCTTGTAGTTCTCTGTTTAGGTAAATACTCCATCACATCCCCAGGAACTATGCAGTAAAAATAAGACACACTAGTGATGAACAGGAGTCTCAAAGTGATGATGAAGTTTTAATTAAGCTTTGCAGAAACTTTGTCAAAGAGGTATTTTACAGATCGTGCCTCAGTTAAAAAAAAGGAGATAAAGTGTCTTTAAGGCAAGAGAACACGTTAGGACCAGCTGTAAGAACTGAACCAAGATCCAGGAGCTGTGGCATATCTGTTGAGGCTTGGACAGCTAAATGAATGACAGGTATCTGCAATAAAAATAAGCCAAGCTTGACTAGCCTTGGAGCCACTCAAGAGGTGCGCTATGCTGGACTCCAATAAAACTGACCAACAGACCTCCATAAAGAGTTACTAACCCTGCCCCGAACCTCTGCTGTCCCAACCGGTTCAGGGGCAAGGTCTTAGACTCTAATGCTGCGTTCCAGGACAACGAACCCACCACCACCACCCCTTTCCAACAAACCTCAGCTTCATCCCCCAAACCACTGCTCACTTCTGAACTCCAGTGCTATAACTGAAAGTCCATCCTCTTTCCAACTATGTCTTCTCTGGCAAACTCATCTGGAGGACATGAGCCACAGTAACAGCAACATCCTCAGGGAGGAAAGCCGCATGAAAAGTCAACAGGGTTTGGGATGTATGACTACCAGAGGAGGCCCAGACTCGCATTCCCCTGCAAATACTTGGGTCTATTGAAGAAAGGAAAAATAGTAATGGGCTTAAATTGCCCAGGAGAATTAGGTTAAACATTAGACAGTTTTCTAACTGTAAGAGTGGCAGAAAACCAAAACAGACCATCTAGGCATGTTATGGAATCTCTTTAATTGGACATTTCTAAGAATAGGTTAGAAAAACATCGTGCAGGAGTGGCTTAGGCTTATTTGCTCCTGGAGAGACCAAATTCCTCCTCCGACAGGGAGAGGATGAAGTAGGTAACTTCTTGAGATCCCCTGAAGCCCCGTTTTCTACAATTCTGACCTGAATACCTAAAGCTGTTTGGAAACCACTTGATCTTAACTAACACTGTACTAAACCCTAAAGATGAAAGAAATGGTGTATTTGGCCCTGGGTACTAAATCCAGACAGGTTTCACAAGGATTTCAAAGAACCCAACTCAACTTTCACTGAAAGCAACAGAAAAATTTCCATTTCCTTCATTTGTACAAGATCACATCTTTAGTTATAAAATACTCTAAAGCCTTCTTAAGTACTTACTTATGACAAAGCAGCACTTTTAGACTATACGTTACTGGAAAAATGGAGCCACCATAAAGCCACAGCCATCTCTGGGGTGGAATATAGGAACTGTTCTGTGCCAGACAAGATTCTGAAGGAAACGAATAATAATTACCCTAATTGAAAATATAATGGAACAACTTGGTTATAATGTCCCTGTTACAGAACAAAACTCAGATGATAAAAGACCATAAGAGGGAGAGCTTGAACAAATTAGCGTTCATCCTTGAGAAGAGCCAGGAAATGGAAGGAGCAACCCAAAGCCAGGCAAGCCAGAACAGCTACAACAAACACGAATGTCCCCAACTGAGGCAAATACGGGGAGAACTGGCCACGAGCAGAGCTTTTAACTTCCCTCCTTTTTCTGAGAGCACAATGGAAACAATTCCCCCAAGAACAAAAGCGATGCGTCAGCAGGCCCTCCTCTCTCAAGCTCTTTCAAGTTGGAAGGACAGTTGATTTGCACCATGTGTAGGATAGGAATGCTAGCTAGAACCAAACGAGATAAATTTCATCCCATCCAAGCTGGTTAACATTAAGACAGAGATGAATCATCTTTACAAGGCCTGTAAACAACACGGTTTTCAAAAAAGAGGAAGAAATCTAATGGTACACCCTAGTCACACTTACTTTGCAGGAAGTTTCTGAGTGTTTATACCATATGCATACTATTGTTCGGAAAAGTGTCGAAATAAGGGGGCAGACAAACTCACCAGAATCAGCGGACGTGGATTTAAAGCCACCACAAATGTTCTAACCTCGCTTCTGCTGTGCCTTTCAATGGTGTTCCAGCACGTTCAATCCTTCATGACAGGCCGCGATTGGGGAGCAGAGGACACAATTAGAATAATGGAGTAGATGTGCATCAGATGTGCTATTTATAAAGAGAGACAGAAAGCTCAACAGCCATCAGCTCCTCGTCTCTGGTGATTCTCACTCTGGCCTTTAACGAATTACCAACTTTTAAAGGGGGAAAACAAATTATCTAAATTCACTAGGACACAGGCTACCTTTATATGGTAAGTCAGCTGTGAAGGAAACACCAGTACCAGACCACTGAATATCCAAGGCCCAGAGCTGTACAACACTGAAAAAAAAAAGTACAAAAACGATCAAATGATTGAGTGCTGGAGAAAGTGCCTTGAACATGGCAGGACACTTGGAGAGATCTCTCCATTTAGCTTATTTAGATGAGGAATCAAGAGGCAATTCAAACACTAGATGCAAGTGTATTCATTAAACGACATACCAGATCCTGAAGAACTCTTAATTCAGGGAAGAAAAGCTTAACAGCACAACATGGTTGCAACCTTAAGCCAGATAAACTCAAAGCAGAGAGGAGGCATACTGGTTTTGCTTGCTTGTTTCCAAACCCACTGGTAGGGACCAACAGGGAGGTGGTGGAACCAACAGGGAAGTGGTGGAATCATCCTCTCCATCAAGTATCTTCCAAGCTGGCCACTGTGCAGGGCAACGTACATTAACCAGACATGTCATCTTGCTCAATATAGGGGTAACAGAGTACAATATAGGGGTAACAGAGGGGTAACAGTACATACAGCCCTCTCCTTACCCTGGCAAAACTACACAGCTAACCCAAACTGGAACAGAGTAGGCACCACTGCTTAAATACTGTGTAACATGCTGAAGAAAATCTTGGGTAGCAGTGTACCCAGGGGTCAACACTGGAACCATTACCATTTAACATCTTCATTAATGAGCTGGATGACGAGACAGAGCGCACCCTCAGCAAGTTTGCAGCCGATACAAAATTGGGACGAGCGGCTGATGCACCAGAGGGCTGTGCTGCCCTTCAGAGGGACCACGACAGGCTGGAGAAATGGGCAAAAGCAGGAACCTCACAAAGTTCAACAAATGCAAGTTCCGCACCCGGGGAGGAATAAGCCACCAGGGCAGGCTGGGGGCCGAGCAGCTCTGCAGAAAAGCACCTGGGAGTCCTGGTGGACATCAAGTTGAACATGAGCCAAAAAATAAGTCCCTGCAGCAAAGATGGCCAGCAGCATCCTGGGCTGTGTTAGGCAGACGGTTGCCAGCAGCTTGAGGTAGGGGATCCTCCCCCTCTACTTAGCACTGGTGAGGCCAGATCTGGGGTGCTGGGTCCAGTTCTGGGCTCCTCAGCACAAGAGAGACACGAGCATATTGAAATGAGTCTAGCAAAGGACCGCAAAGCTGATTAAGGGACTGGAGGGTCTGACGTACAAGGAGAGGCTGAGAGAGCTGGGACAGCTCAGCCTGGAGAAGAGAAGGCTGAGGGGGGATCTTATCAATGCGTATAAGTATCTGATGGGTGTAGAAAGGATGGGGCCACACTCTTCTCAGTGGTGCCCAGTGACAGGACGAGAGGCAACGGACACAAACCGAAATACAGGAAATTCCTTAAACACAGGAAAAAGCTTTGTTACTCTGAGGGTGATCAAACAGCGCAACAGGTTGCCCAGAACGGTTATAGTGTCTCCATCCCTGGAGATATTAAAAAAAAACACCAGAGAAGGGCCTGAGCAACCTGCTCCAGCTGACCCTGCTCCGAGCAGGGGGTTTGGACCAGACGATCTGCAGAGGTCCCTGCCAATCCTCAGCAATCCTGTGAACATTTTCACCAACAGAGACCAGTCACCGATGCCAGGTTTTTTCTCTCCTTTCTTGCCCTCCCCACCTCCAAAAAACACTTCAGCATTGAAAGGGGCCCAGCAAATTGTTAAGCTGATGATGAAACCGATCCCAGCTTAAGGGAAAGATTCTTTTAGATATTCTTATCCAAGTAGAAATATTGCCAAAGAGAAATAAAGCTGTTATAGCAAATATTGCTTCTGAGTATTTACTTTTAAATAAAAACATTTCAAATCAGTCTGGTATTTTAATGGCTATATCTGGACAAGTTTTCTAAAATAATGTGACATGTAAGAGACATGAAGCAAGAGCTACCTCTAAAGGTCTAGATAAAATTGTTCCCAGAGGAAAGAAGGAGAAGCAGGTGATCCAAATTTCAAGTTTTATTCCTTTACTCAGTAAATGCCAGGAAAGCCCCCCGGGCAGCAATAACCTGAATTACAGGAATCACATTGTCTGTGCCCAGCACCACCTCTGCAATTATGTCCCCCTCCAAAATGTCATCACCATGAATAATTAGCAAGAGAGATAGCAGAAGAGAAGACTAATTAGTTCCGGTAATTCCTCTTTGCTCAGAGTACAGTTATCACCTCCTGCTAACACCTTAATAACAACAGCAACCCTATAATCTGCAATACCTGCAAGAGCGCAGGTAGGGGCCCTGCTCTTAAGGCTGTTTTACATCCTCCTTTTCTCCCCATACAGAGGAAATTCCAAAAACTCAACAGCTAATTTGGGCCCCGAGTTCATCTTTGCTTAAAGCATAACTCAAGTAATTCCACTCCCGCTCGAGTCAAAGTCTCCTCTCCCATGGTTGATGGATTTGGGTGTCTCAGAAGGTGCAAGCATCAACAACCTCATCCTGCGAGAAGGACATTTATACTGTCCAAATGGATTCTCCAGTGTAAAGTGAGGCACAAACTCAGGCTTTTTGTTCACCCACGGGGTCTCTTCTTAAGGCCATCTGCCTTTAAGAAAGTTGTAGGAACTCAGCACCTTTGAAACTCCCACCTCTCTGTCAAGTATCTTAAAAACACAGCCAAATCCAAGCACCCTTAGAGAGGGAACCCACAAGCATCATGACCAATTTTAGCTTAAGAGCCCCTTTAGGAAGGCAGGCTAAAGGACACATTTCCACTGCTAGATCATCTTGCAGCAAGGACGATAAAAGCAGCACCTGGAGGGGTGGGGGTACAGGATGGTGACAGAACTGTTGGAGGTTTTCACCCCTCTGGGCCCACCTCCTATGATGGTAGGGAGGTGACATCATCACCACACCTTTGGGACCGTCATGAACTTCGGGTTTCCCTCTGTATCTTCACGCATGCAACTATGATCCCTCAACACTGAGTAGGTTATCCCTCCTCCAACCGGGGAGGAAGGAACTAATCTTACCATTTTTAAACACTTGGAAGGAGCAGCAACAAGGAGTGATGAGATGTGGGTTTGTTTATTCTGGCACACAGCTCACTTATTCACGCCTCAACCATAACAGATTAGTGCAACAAAACTTCACAAGACAGCCAGATACTGCGAAGTGATTTCACATCTTGTCATCGATAAGCTTTTCACTAACACAAACGTTCATACTGAAAGCGTGTCTTTACCTTCGATATTTCGTAACTTATTTGACCTTTAATTACATAATTTTAGGGGCCTTGCAATTCTAGCACAAGGAGAGAGTTGCACCGAGCTAGATAACAGGCATACAAGTACCCCAGTAACTCACCTACAAGCGCGTGAGAATTTGATAAAGAATAGCAAAACAAGCCTCTCCCCCAAACGCTGTCCTACATTCCTGGAAGTATTTGTTCCTGGAATCAGGCATCCTGCTGGTTTGCTGTACAGCTGTATGCGGGCAAGTCTACTGTGCAGATTCCCCACCTGCCCCACAAGGACTTGCAGGAAGATTACTTCAAACAACCATCACGAGCTACCAGCAGACAAGGCGGCAGGGGAGGCGGTTTTGATAACGTTGTTCCGACTTGCCTTTCAAAGGGAGATGGATTCAACCTTGCCCGAGAGAGATCATGTACACGCTTCTCCAGCTTATCCGGATTGCCTGGTTACAGACTGATAAATGACTCGGGTGGGAAGGAGTCAGGCAAGCCCTCTAAGCCCAGAAGAGCTCAGCTAGGAGCACAGTCCTCCTGCCATGCTTTCTGCTGGGAGGGAGCCCAAGCAGAGAGCCCGCAAGTCAACCCAAGCTGCAGGGGACTCCTGGAGGAAAGGCCACATGGTCAGCAAGCCTAGAGAGAGATGGAAGAATAATGCAAGAGCAAGCTCCAAGTTCTCTTTCAGGCTAGCATTTATCGGAAAACAACACAAGGACGACAAATCCCATGCAAGAAGCACTGACAAGAGCTTAATGCAACAGATGCTAAGTGCAAGAGCAGCATCAGACCAAGAACTGGAAAGAACAGACCTCTGTCAACACCAACACTGACCCTACCAAAGCCAAACAAAGACGGACGATAGGTGCCCAAAGGCTTCCCCAAATACAACAGAATACAGATTACTAGAAGGGATACCAAGAAATGTTTTGTTCCCGAGTTTGAGCGATCCTGAAAAGAGCTTCAAGGCCACGCATTTGAGAAGTCACGACAGCTCTGGATTACAGAGACAGACTCTGACAACAGGAAAGCCAGAGCAGACCGGAGCTCCCACGAAATTCTGCAAAACGAGTGCCACTGGGGCAGAGCTTGGCCAAGACGAGTGCCACACGCACATGCACACTCTCCCCAAAAGTAGCATCTTGCAAGGTTATGACCATACTGATATGCAGCCAGCTAAGGTCCCTGCTAAGCCGACTTTCAGCCTGATTT
Organism: Apteryx mantelli; assembly: GCF_036417845.1. Classification (NCBI taxonomy): domain Eukaryota; kingdom Metazoa; phylum Chordata; class Aves; order Apterygiformes; family Apterygidae; genus Apteryx; species Apteryx mantelli. The sequence continues at coordinate 86,068,106 of NC_089982.1, read as the reverse complement.
ACGGCAAGATCTAGAGCGCAGATTTAAGTCAAGAGGAAGATCAAAGGCCAGAGAATGTAGCATCACATGCACCAGGCATGTGGGTGATTTGATATAACTAAAGCCAGAAATTTGGGGTGTTCCTAAGCTTGGACATTAACAGTTCTCCTACAGGCTTTCTCACCAGCTCATACACAAGCTGCCATCTCCATGGACTGTGGCTTACAGAGTACAGAGCAGGAGGCTCCTATACATAACACGGCCCAGGAGGCAGCAGGGACCCTTATGGGAGAAGCGAGCATGCACAGAAATAAGGTAATTGAGAGCCAAACGGACACAGCCCCGATCACAGTAAACCGAAAACCAGATTATCCCAGGCTTTGGGCAACCAGACCTTTAAGAGGCACCGCCACCCTGTGTTGCGAGGGCTGAACTGCATAGAGGTTCAGCTTCCCCCGAAGCGCAGCGACTGTCAAACAAGGCGTAACAGGCTTTTCGGCGTGTGGGCTACTAAAGCAAGGCCGGCTTCGCTATCTGGAAGGCCTCGAGTTGAACTCTGCACGCAGAGCGCCTGAAGCCAAGCTCTTCAAGCTGATGAGCAATCCAGACTCCAACTGCAGCAGATTTCGTAAGAGTCGAAGCCAGATGCAGAATCATCAAGAGGAAAGTTTGCTCAGACGACTGAAACCTGAATAGCAGAGTTACCAAAAGCAGCTTGGAAATAGTGTATCACCTCCTTGTTGAATAAGCTCAGATCACCGTTTCACGAAACCTCCCTGCACTGAAAACGAGGACAGCAGCCTACAAACTTTCGTGCTTGTTTTTAAAGGCATATCCAAAGTGTGTGTTCTACAGTATTCCTGGAAATATTACACTACAAATGATATATCAAAACATTTGCATTTATTTGGGGATCAGCAGAATACTTCTTAAATCGTGCATATGTTAAAACAAGAACTTAAACCAACTGCATGCCCTTAAGCGCTATCTCTCATCAGAAGCTACCGAAACACCTTACCAACATCAATCTGTCTCAATTTCCCTTTGAAGGGAAGCACCCCACGTGTTTTATACCGCCGTCAACACAGGCACAGGAGAATCAAGTGAAATGCCCAGGGCCACACAATAAGCTGGTGGCTGCGCCAGGAATCAGAGCGCTGCTAATTCCCAGGCCTTCCACCAGCAGCAAGGAGAAGCCAGGGAGGCTTAACTTCACCGTAGCGAGCTACCAAAAGTTTCAGACCGTGATCCAGGCCTCCTCCCACCTGCCTCAGCAGCGCAGGTATTCAACAGTCGGTTATAAACGTCAGCGCTCAGCACCCACAGGTGAAGTCTGACGGCAGAGCAGCGCCAGCCGGGGCACCCGCTGGCAATGGCGAGCGTCGCGCGCCCGAACCGCGGCCAAATCGTACGAGCCCCTCTGTGGGAGAGGACGGCTGGGCAAGGCTTCTCGATATTGCCACCGGTCCGGGGAACGCAGCGCTCTCCTGTGCGCAAAGCGATCTGCGCACAAGATACAGACAGGTTATCAAAGTCGGAGAAAATATAAACAGTATGGCTTAAAGTTAGTCCCACCAAACAGAGTACATTAAGTAAAGCTTTCGTTAAACTCTTTCCTACAAAAGTAGCCATCAGAGCTATTTTTAAGCACAAAAGAGCACTATAAGCATACTATAGCATTATGCTTATTATTTTAACAGTAAATATCCCAGAAAACACAGTAAGCCTTGATGAAGCAGCAATGCAGGTTATACGTGCAGTGAACCCAAGACGTTTATCCCGGAGGGCTTCTGCCGTGCAGTGCCCCAAACCTGCTTCTCTCCCAGTAATCCCATCACCTCCCTCATCCCTCGCTCCAGCTCCACTCCCCAAAACAGCCTCCAACCAGCAGAGGAGGAGAGCAGCTTCCGGATAGGAGAAAGCGAGCCGTAAAGCAGAAGCAGGCTCTCCTAGTACTTATTTCCCAGCTTCGATAACGAGCACAAGCTGTCCCTGCAGATTCACTAATTGAAACAGTTTTCAGCTGCCATCTGCGCAGGTGAAGGTGCAAGTGCCCTGGTGCAAGGCTGAGCTGCACCCCAAAAGCCATCGGGGACACCAGGGACACCCCAGGGCACGCGCAGCCCCCTGCAACAGCGCAGCAACCTCGGCCCGAGCTGTTCAAAGCGTTTCATCCTAGGTTATTCCCTTGTTTGCAGGAGCCAGGTGCCAGCGATTGTTTTCGGCAGCCAGGGAAATTCCCCCGCGCGCTCCCAGGAGCTACGCACATTCCTCCACCGCCAGCTGGCTCCACCTGACAACAACTGTCACTGCAGAGCTGAGTCACATTCACACCCTCCTCCTCCCCCCCCCCCCCCCCCCCCCCGTCAACCCAACATTTACCCATTTCAAATAATCACACTAATTACCATTAATTTAGGGAAATCTAAAGTTAGGTCTTTTTCTTAACTAGAAACAAGTTTCTGTCCGTTACGTATGAACGCAACTTGTTATTTTAACCAAGGGTTTTTGGAAGAAAAATCAACCAGCCCTGCTGCTTTACAACACTTAATATAAGGACGTAGCTTCTTAATTTCTTGAAGCATTGCAATGGCAGCATGATAGCACAGGAAAAATGGGGAAAACCTGAGAATTTGCATATAAAAACTGAGCAAGACAGAAACGCAGGTCTTGCAGTGAGATACCTGTCCCTCCATGGTTTTTAGAAGTGCCAATGACCTAACAGCATATATCAACCCTGCTCAATCACTGCAAATAACTGAAAAATTATTTTGTTAACAAGTGAGCTGTGAAGAGCTAAAAAAAAGATCTACAGCAGCAATCCTGCATAGCTGCCAGGGAAGGGAGCTCTCGGTCACACACGAAAACACGCGTCTCCGCTGGCTTGGAGAGAAATCACATTTGCTCTGAATTTGTTTTATGAAATCACAACGAGAAGTGCAGCACGTGCTTGTTTAGGCTGCGGAACGGGCTAAGCCCACATTTCACCCTAAATATACTTCCATTCACCCAGACTGAAGCAGTTTCAAAGCCCAGCAGGTCTTAAGCGTCACTTGACCCATGCACAGACAAGGCCTTACGGCTACTTTTCCCTCCCCACGCGGGCGGAAAAGCGACGCCATTCAGTCGCAGAGGAGCAAAGGAAACACGACTTCTGCTTGTAGATGCTGGAGGTCTCCAGCTGTCAGGATGCAACACACGCTAAGAAGCGGGACGCATAAGACTCGTCTGTACTCGGACAGGGCCACCAAGTCTGCAACGTGACAACGTCTTAAGGAAGAATGCAACTGCTATTAGTTACATGTATTGCTTTTAATACAGTAGACCTTCACACAGCTTTATGAAGATGCCTTTCAACAGCTTGGCAAGGCAGATGAGCGCACATCTAATTCTGACGTGATTGAAAGTGAGGCAAGATACCACCTCACCATGCCTAGACCACAGAGAGCACCAGTTTGGGAATGTGAATTATACATAGCAATTCCCAATTTCCATCCCCTTTAACTGAATTAGCTAGGCTTTCCATAACCACCATGGGTGGACAGTACACCTTCTACCAGTACCAAGAGCAGCTCCTACGTTGTGAACCCTCTCCAGCCTTGTCCAGATGTCATACAGTAAAAACAGGAAAAAAACCTGCAAAAAACAAAAAACGGGACAAAGAAACAGCTTGCCGTAGCATTTCACACCACCCAACCTATCCAACCTATCCAGCCTCTTCCCCGGGCACCCCAGCTCCCTCTCAGGGGGCCAGCGGGGCCCCCATAGCAGCACTCTGCTTCCCTAAGGGCTGGATCTTGGAGACGACGGGGTTGGTGTCCCAAAGGAGAGGGGACCTTCCCCGAGGCACCTACGAGGGCAGCACAAGGCAGAGCGAGCTCCAGGGACTGCAGGATGGGAAAGATGAGTCCAAACAAGGCTGGAAGCACGGTGGAGCCAGACCTCAGAGGGGATGGAGTGAATTTTCCCGGGGAGCCTGGAAGCATTTGCTTCCATTTCTTATCACACTTTGTGCTTACACTCCAGAGTAAAGAGCGGAAAGAAAGAAAAGAGGTTTTATAAATACATTTGAAACTCCATATCTGGATGACGAAAAGGTACTACCCGCTTTCCCAGGGCATCAGAGCCTTCCTGGTGGTCCCGCAATAACGAGAAGACCAACCAAAGCAGTGTCACCAATGGTTTGGCAATGCCGAGGCAGGGAGAATGGGAAGCAAACACAGCACAGAAATAACGTAATACCACCAGGGGAGAGAGTCCAAAGACAGTCCCAAAACAGCAGCAAAAAAAGTGAGAAAGAGGAGGAAAAAAAAAACCCCAAAAAACACCACATATATCTGACTTCCCTTCTGTGGGCAGAGGCAGAAAGAGCTGCAGTTCTAGGTACTTCTGAACTCCTTTCAGATATCCAAAAGTAACAGATAACCAAAGCCCAATGCAAACCTTAGAGATCTCCCATCTGAAAGCACATTTGATGTGCTGCATGGAGCGCTCCATCCGCAAACTGGAGAGAAGAGAAAGGAGATTTTCATGCCAATTTAAGAAACAAAGGTTAAAACCATCCATCAAGGTGTTGCCTTTACTCATCCCTGGACAAAATGCACCCTTCAGGAATAGAAGCCAAGTTCTTCAGGGACCTAAAAAACCCAGTGGTGATTTTTTAATCGCTATAATTGAAATCCACTGTATATAATTGTGTATCTACTGAATATCTACTGCCTTGGAGTAACAGCTGGACTGCGATATCACGTGCACCTTTTGATTAACACAACACAGTACTGAGGAAAGCTAAAGCTAAGCTTTAGGTTGTAGCAAGTCTTATTCAAAAGCTGTGCACCGTAATTAAACTTAAGCTACTATTTTAAAGCCGAGAAATTGAGTAATCTGTCTACAACGGGTAACACGGACCATTTATATTGAAGTCTGCCCATCTGAAGACCGTAACGTGCTTCAACAGTGGCTGAGTCTATTCCCAGCGTAGCACTCCATCAGCTTCAGAGGTAAGCAAGGGACACAGCTAGCAAATTAAGGGTTTTCTGTCCAGCCCAGATTTGAAACAATACATTTATAAGTTAAAATATATCAATATAATTGGAAATATATTTTTACTTACAAAACAGCTGGGAGTTGAGGGGGAGCAGGTTATCTAAGCACAACACCAACAGACACAAGCAACTCTTGAATCCTGTACCTACCTCTGCACGGAGGCCTTGGACTGGCACTTGGGAGTTTTCCCTATTCCAGAAGAATTAAAGGAAGGTATCTGCACTGCACTCGTCCCCAGAGCCTCACGACCAGCACTTAGTGGAGGATCTAGAGCACGTACTAGAGGATCCCTTCAACCTACGGAGCACTTTGGGATGCACGATGGCAAGCATTACAGATGTTTTTAAAAGGAATATTTCTCACAACAGCTTTAAGGTGCAATCCATTTTGCACTTTCTAGCCGTATTTCTAACCACTAGAAGCAACTTTTTTTCCCTAAAAAAAATAAATAAAATATAAAATAAATAAAATAAAAGTAAGGGGGTACTGGAGGTTTAAATCACTTTGCTGCAGCTCAGGAGCCAGACCTGCTCTCTGTGCACTCCGGATGGAAGCACAGGAGAAGACTCCTCTCCACAGTGCCGGGGAAAAGGACCCGGACTGACTGCGACCACGGCAGAGCGAACACCCACCCGCCACGTCGGTCCTCAGCCTTTCTGCTCGGAGGCGAGACATCACCTTCTTTAAGCTGCCGTATAAGCTAGTCCTGCTCGATTCAGGGCTCCCCGAAGCAGACGGCCAGACGAGGGTTTCCAGTTTTCATGCCGTGATATTGAGGAGTTTCCCAGTTCCTGCCCATCCAGCCGGACGTTTGCGACGCAGGCTAAGGCAAGCGCTAAGCAAAAAGCGGCGAGCCTTCAACCCGTCGAATCAGCAGGCTCTAAAACACATCGCTTGCAGGTTATGCTTATCAGAAGCAACTCCACGTCTCTCCACGGTTGAAGAACCCATCATCATCGCAGTCATCATCATGCACCTCATCATCGCAGTCTCCTCGGGGACCGGCTACCCCGGGCACCTCGCAGCACCCACTCCAAGAGGTGCAAAGCCAGCACAGAGGGCAGTCCAGCCCACAGAGACACAACGCGTCCGGACAGAAACGTTTCTGCTTAAAACCCGAAGGCACGCAAGGCATCCCGTCTTTCAGCTGGTTTTATCCATGCAACCATGAAGTGGTCTTGCGGAAAGACAGCATTTCTGTGTCCATGAGGAAAAAACAATTTGTTTCCCCAAAATAAAAGTCCCATTTAGCAGTTGACAAAGTTTTAATTCCTCCTCAGCCGGGTCAGCACACACGAGCGGTCGGAGGAACACCCTGCGCTTCCCAGTGGTGGTCTGGACAGGACCATACGGCTTAAAGCCCTGGCCACCCGCCTCAACCAGCGTGCCCACGACTGCTGTCGCTGATGGAGTCACCAAGGTAGACGTTTAGCAGCGGGAAGCTCGAGAAAAGCAGGAGGCAGGGTAAACCTCCAATCTGCCCAGCCACCGGGCCAAAACCCCGGCACGCCGCCCTACACGGAGCCCCACGCACGAGCCCGAAACGCGACCGCACGGACGGTGGAGCGAATTCTCACCACGACGCGGGCGGACGGTGCTGCTTGCTCCGCGGCTCCCCTGCAGTTTCTCATCTTACACCGGTCTGAAGGGAGCAGCCACTTGCACAGTTAAGGGTTAAGGAAAAACTCATTTTTCAGAGCATCGAGTTTTTGCTGACCATCTCCTGGAAAAATACCGTCCTCAGGATCTGGCACAGGAGAGTCTGGAGTTTGTGCCCGGGAACGATTTATTTTATTAACACCGCCAAGGGAACATCAGGTGCTTGCAAGGACCTTTGAGGCTATCGGGTTTCCTTCTTGCAACTGATAAAACATCATCAAGGTCTGAAACATCACCTCCACTTATTAAGTAATAACCTGCAGCACGAGTAACAGCTGTGCATCCGTTCCAGCTAGACCAGCTCATTGGAGTGACAAGGAATAGGTGAAGCACCAGCTGGAAAGCCTCCCTCAAACCCTACGTTTGCTAATAACCCTTCCGACAACTGAAAACTACGCTGTGCACCAAGCCCACGGATTCAAATCAGACAACCAGGACTGCAAAACACGACGGGTTTTCTTTATTAGAAGCTGCAAACCTGAATTTAACCGGTGGCAAATACACCGTGCAAATCCCATCTTCGTCCCTCCCTTGCCCGCAGCACAGAGATGAAGGACGCAAATTTTGGCAACAGAAAAGAAAGCGCAATAAATGGAAAAAATTGTTGCAATCCAAGAGTGAAATGTGCAGCGTCTGGGACGCCCTTTGCAGGGTAAAATACTTGTTAAACGTCCCTTATCCCCCGCACTGCTGTCAGCGAAGTGCTGGGCTCGGCCCCTGTTACTGAGCGCTGCTGCCCTGAGCATCACTGCCAGCACCAAACCCCCCCGGGCTCGCGCTCGTAGGCGGCTCTTACTCACCCCTCGCCAACGCACCTGACCAACTCTTCAAAGTTTAACGTTAGAATTAAATAACATCCGGAGGCTGTTTGGGAACAGAGCGGGTAAACCCTGGAAACGAGGGCTTGAACGAAGCAGGACGCGAAACTAGTCAGGAACGGCACGCGATCCATTAGGGCCGTCGGGGCTTCTTCTCGCCTTGCCGGTGTAAAGCTGCTCCTCGAGCTCGACCCTCTTCTACCTCCGCAGGCAAGACACGGCCTAAAAGCAATCCCACCTCAGCCTGGAGCCAGAGGGCTCTTTCCCGCCCGCAGCCTCTGCTGCTCCTGAGAGTCATCTCCAGCAAGCAGCAACGCTACTTTTTTGCCACTTGGTGGCACCAAAGCAAATCCGAAGTTTTCCTACAACTAGGCCAGACTTAGAAGTGATTTAAAAAAAAAAAAGTCTAAATCATGACGGGAAAAAGCTACGGCTAATATATTGCGTAAGAATACATGGAAATAACTGTTTCCTAGACTATAACACGCCTATATGCAAACAGTGCAGCAAAAGTGATTACACCGCTTGTGTCTCCAGGCTGCAAATACAGCTTTTTTTTTTACTGGCCTTTACAGTTTAGGCCACACACGATCCAGACTAGCAGCTGAACTCAGCTTACCCAGTAAGACACACATCCGTTAGCAGCGGGCGCGACAACACATTGACAACAGCAAAGCAGGCAGAGCCAGCGAGTCGGGACGGAGCCGGCGAGGAAAGAGGTCGGGGAGGCAGCTCGGGGTCCGAGGCTGCGCCCGCAGGTTTGCCAGCGCGGGAAAGCCAAGGCAAAGCCAGCCCCGGGAGCCTCCGGAGAGGCGACAAGGGGAATCCGCAATCCAGTTAAAACTCGGCAGACGATGTCCGTAACAAGAACCTTTGGAAGCCGCATAAACATTTATTACCGCTCTCCCCAGAGCGCCTCTTAATCCGGAATAGTTACTAGCCTGAACAAGCTGCGGAGGAAAAAAAAAAAAACGGGTCTGAGTTTGTTTTTAAAGCATATCACGTTTCAGAAACTGCCTGGGAAGTTTCTACTTCTGTCAGGAACCCAAGAAACAAGTATTTACTCGTCGTTTAAATGCACCTAAGAAGTACTATTCGCAAAAACATGCACGCAGATTTTACCTCAAAATTACATTTGTTGCTACTAGACTGGACTCTTCTACATTATAGTCGCATGAAATCTTAATTAAAAGTCTATGTTGAAAGCTAAAACCAAAAATACAAAGCAAGCTTGTTCTGAACATCAGACAGGGGCTGCCGGAGACATTCATCTCAAAAGCCACACGTCAGCTGGGACAGCCGGAAAAACATAGTATCTTGTGCAAAAGAAAAAAAGAAAGTCCAAGAAACCACATGGACAAATTAGCTCTACCACAATCTAGTCTGCTTTGCAGACTGGTTCGCAGCAAGTGCATTAAGGCTTTGCTTTAACACCACGTGTTCATCCAGGAACTGGGAATACAGGTCGGATTTCTTGCACGCTGACGATTTAGGGACACGGAACTACAGAAGAAGCTTGAGGAATAACTCAGTGCATTTGCACAATTTATGAGATGCGACGTCTTAGAAAACATCATCCCGTACGTACAGATGGGGAACGTCGGCGTGAAGTAGCGAGGCGCTTACGTCCCACCGCACACAACCTTCAACGAACTCGCCAAAAGAAGCAAACGCGGTGTTTCGTTATCAACGCTCGTCCCTCTGGGGACAAACTTCCCGGCACGCTTCCTTCGAGCGGCGCCATGCCAAGCGTCGCGGCTCGCAGCCAGCCAGGACGCCGCAGCAAGACAAGCTCATCGCCGAAACGCCTACGACTGCGGCGCGACGCCGCTCGGAGGACGGGCACGCACCAGCGGGAACCAGGGCCGCGCGCGCCGCATTAACCGACAGCAAAGATCGCTCCGGAAGAACAGAAACACACTGCCTTTGCTTGGAGGGAACAGCTTTACGTTTTCATTCCGGAATAACTGCTCGTGCCACGGACGTAACAGCATTCGCTTGCTGCTTAACACTCGTATGGCGACGTTGCTGGTGGAACAAACCTCTCTGAAAAACTGGAGGAAGAGAAAAAAAAGGCAAGTTGAAACAGATTCATAAAACCTGATTTAAGGCGCTGATAAACTGCTAAGAAGTGCCCTCTGTAGAGCTTCAAGCGAAAGGTAAGAGGAGTCACGGTATAAGGAGTAACTGCACCTATTAACATTATTTATGATTTATTTACTCCCGTTGCTCAACAGCAGTACTTCCAGCAGCAGGACTCGCTCCACCCAGGAGCTGAAGCCAGGCAAGCTCCCGTTAGAAACGGGGCCCGGTTTTGCGGGCAAAGAGAGCAATAACCCACCCGGCAATAAGGGCTCGAGGAAGAAGGCAACGCTGCCGTCACGAAGACGCCTGATCTTCACTTTAAGCCGCACTCCAGCTCAAGCGGAGGCCAGGAGCTTTATTCATGAATTTATGACCTGGCTGGTACAAAGGTCAGAGGAGATAAATTAGTAGTTCCTCCGCCCTTTAGGGAAGCCGGTTAAGACGGGCGGCCGAACACGATCCCGAGCCGTCCTCGAGCGGCAGCTCCCGAGGAGACGCAGGCCCGGCGCCGCATGGCCACGCTGCTGGGGCGCCCCCAAAGCGAGCGCCAACACGGCGCGGCATCGGGGAAAAAAGCGTCTCCTGCAAGCTCGGCAGACTTTTCCTACGCAGTCAAAACCCCCCATTGGCCTGTCTCGCTCCCTGACTTGAGCTTCAGCATCCGTGCGAAGTCATAGCTTGGATTCGGGAAAGCTGGTGAAGAGCAGGAGGGGCTCCACGACGCCCCGAAGGGCCACCGGCGCGGAGAGCTGTCCCCACCATCTGCTGGGAGAAAGCCCCAAGGGTAAGAGGATAACGAGGTAGGAAAATATTTATTTTCCTGCATCGACCAGAAATCGGGAAGCAGCAAGGAGCGAAAGCAAGCAACCGACACGGGCCTTTGCTCCGTGGCAAAGGGAAGGTGGACTCGCGAAGCAGGTTTTTCCCAGGCCCTTGAAGGCGTTAGCAGATTTACCTTGTAGAGCTTGTTCCCCGAAAGGCAGGAAAGCAGGGAAGCTTCGGCAGTGCACGTGTCACGAAATGCCCTCTTCTGTATCGAGCAGCCACCCTGAGCTCTCCCCAGCACCGCAAAGGCGCCTCTTGCAATCCAATAAAGGCAGAAAAAGTCAAACCACCAAGTGCACAGCAAGAAAAAAAAAAATTAAAGCCACCCAGCTCCGTAGCATAACTAAGCAGCAAGATAACAGCAAGCCAGCAGCTTTCAGGCTAAGCTAGCTAAGAACAATCCTCCTAAATATCGCTCTTTGTCCAAAAAAAAGGGGGTTGCTAATGCGCTGAAGTCGATACCTATCTGTATTGCCCAGTTTTGCTTTCTGGATCCAGCGGGTGAGATTCAGCTCACAGAGCAAGGTCACATCTGCATTAACACGGAGCACAGGAACAGAACAGCTGGCGCCCTGACCCAACACCTGTGCCGAACACGGTTCAGGGTCAGGTTTCTCCTCCGAGAGGAGGCCGGGCCACCAGCTCCGAGACTGCTCCACGCAGGACGTTTGCTTCAAGAGCCCGCTCCTGATCTCAGCTCAGGAACCAACGCAGAAGCACCCAGACACCTAATTTTACCTGCCCGCATGTGGACCCCATAGAGAGCTGGGCACAGATTCATTTGCCGGTGAGCGTGTCCTAGGACATCCCACCCCACCCGCCCTCCAGTTGCCACTCCAGAAGAGCACGGAGGTCCTGCAGGCTCTGGGTCACGCTGTCAACCTTTTTTCAGCATCCCCACGTGCTACGGAGCATCTCAAATGCCACTAGATGCTTCTGCTCACGACTGCCTGCAGGCACCTAAGTCAGCTGAGCGCGGAGAACGATTTAGCTGACCGAAAGCAGGTGCCTATTTTAGGGCGAGAGCTGCAACACCTTTAAACGAAGACACCTACGTTTAGGTGCCTCAGTCCGGGAGCTGAGACTCATCCTTCTCCCTCCGTCTCTGCAGTCACCTCTCTGACCGTGTCCTCCTGTGTCCCGGGCAGCTCACGGGCTCAGACTCTCCGTGCTCTACGTCCACGCAGCGCTTCAGAAGCGGGCTCCCGCGATCCGCAGCTCAGGCTTTAAAAGTGGCTGAAACACCACAATAAATAGCACAGAAGCAGAAGTACAACTTGCTCGTAATTGCTCCTAGCTTGAAAGATTCCCAAGGCTCAAGCAAGAGACTTCGAAAACGCTATTTTAAAATGCAAGCGGTTCATTTAAAATAATAAAAACATAATAATAAAAAAAAAACAGAGTTGTGCATTTAACAAGGAGTAACAACAACAGCCCCAAAAGTCAGGACAGCACCTCTCGTGCCAAGGGTTCCTAGAGAGTTTTCGGGCTTCGGCTCCACGTGCTGCTGGAAACGCAGCTTTGGCCCAGGCAGAACAAAGCGACTCCGCAGCTCTCCGGGGCAGGAAGCAAAGGCTGCTGCGTCCAGCTGATAGTGCAAAAGGAATTTTAAAAAGGCAACATGTAATTACTCAGGCCTCCGGCCAATTTGCTTCAAAGGACCTCAGTGTCCCCAAAGGGAAAATTAAGACCAAAAAAAAAAAAAAAACCAAACACACGCACACGTAGACCACAAAGAAACGAGGCCCAAAGCTTTTATATTTTTGGGGGCGCCTTGCCGCCAGCAGCGAGCCGTGCCGCACGGACCGTAAGGAACCACGGGGCTGCGGGACAGACTGCAGAATTGCTTGTTATCAAGAGATCCAGGCATTTCCAGGCCCAGAGGGGCTGCTGCGCCCACAGGATCTCCTTCAAAAACGCACAGGATAGAATAACCCAGCAATTCCCAAAGCAGGCAGAATCCTTCTTGAATTGCTACATATGCAAACACCTATATCCTTAGTGGTGTTTAAAATCAGCTTGCAACTATCGTTTTTTAGCCAGGGGAAGCGGAAGGCAACGTGGCGCTGGAGGACCGGAGAGGATGCCCCCTCCAAAAACATAACGTTTTCAGACAAGAGTGATTTCCCAACAGTAATTCAGCAGTGCCCAAGCATAGGAACAGCTTGCCAGAAGATGCACGTACCCACGTGCCAGCAGCGGTACTGCCAGGCTTATGCTGTAAACGAACCTTTTTATCCCTGGATATTTTGCTCAGGAACAGCAGTTTGCAAATCCAGCTCCCCACTGAGCCAACGCGGCACCGGCGCTGGCAAAGGTGGAGGTAAACGGCAAGGAATCGTGGCCACCGCGGAGGGAGTTTCACAAGCCGCGTCCTGCGGAAAAGATTCCTTTAAACCTCACCCCACGTGAAGGTTAAAGAGCCAAACCCCATCGCTTATATTTACACCTTCGTCTTGTCAAAATACGCGTGTCATTCGGCCGAAGCTTGGAATTCCTCCTTGGGAGGAAAAAATAAAGTCCTGTCTTTTCCTGTTTGGGAAGCAGGCAAGGAGAAAAACATAGTAGTACACTGTTCCAATTTAAAAAGAAAAAAAAAAGTCTCAGGATGTGCAAAAATAGGGCTCCTGATTAGATCAGGAGAATCGACTGTTTATGAGTTCCACCTTCTCTGCCCATATTCTTACTTACCGCGCTCTCACGCCCCGCTGCCAGCGGCCGCCCAGGTTTATAGCTGCCGAAAAGGGCCTGCACGTTGCACAGTTAAAACCCATCGGGCTCCCGGCTTTACAGCGACGCTTGCGCCAGCTTAGCTAAACGTGCATCTGAAACGGGTGCCCTGAAGTCTACACACACGGCAGCGTAGAAAACACTAATTTAAGCCTGGCTCACACAGCACTGAGATATCCGAATTTAAGGCACGGTTCAAAGTCTTAAAAGAAGCCGCTGGTTTAGTTAATATTACCTTGAAGCCAATGCAAGGTGAATTAACGCATGAGTTAATCCTGGAAAAAAGACTCGCCCTCCACCTCCCTGCGCAGCCTGCGTGCACAAGTGAAAGCAGACACAGGTTACTAGAGGATCTGCAAGGAGTTGGCCGCTCGCGCACACACAGCTCCTCCACCCACCCCATGGGAACCGCTATTTTCGGCTGGTTCAGACGGCGAAGCTCACGCCTGAGAAATAATCTTTACGTAGCTCTACCTGCTCCAAGCGTGAGCCGCTCTAAAAATACAATGCCCATTAAGGCAACTCAAAAAAAAAAAAAAAAAAGCACGCCAAGAGCTCATTAAAGAGCAACGGAAAGTCTCTGCCCGAGGGAAAAGCAGCCTTGCAGCGGGCACCGCAGAGGCTCGAAAACAAGGACGGGGAGGACTTCCGAGAAGGATCGGGTCGACTGCAAGCGCACGTGGAGAAGCACGCCTCCGGAGCAAAGAGCGGGCTCCGCCGCTGTAAGACCTGCGGGGAAAGGCCAAAAAGAAAAAATAAAGGCATTCTGCGCAGACAGAAGGTTTATCCGTAGCAGCCGGAAGTCACAAAACCTGGAGCGGGTGCATGATTTGGTGGTAAACAAGAGACAGGACAAACGAGGAGGTTACGGCACTGATTCCCCTAAAGACTCAATCATCACTGTCACGGTCTCAAAAATGCGAATACAACTGCTATTGCCCAGGAAAGGGAAGGAGCGAGGCAAACAGTTCACACGCAGGGCTGGCAGCAGAGCCTTGTCGCTTAATGAACGAATCCTATAAAAGCGTATATATATATTTCAGGGCAGAGGGAGGCCGTTAGTCACGATGCTGGAGCTGAACGGTTATACTTGGGTCCAAGTTCTCTTAACGGAAGAGGAAACAACCTACCAGACCTGGGGAAATGCCTGGAATACTTCAATATTTTAAAGATGCAGATGCTTAAAAAAGGAAAAAGAAAAAAAATAAAATAAGAGCAACTTGTTTGCCCTCATATTCATTAAAAACGTCCCAGTACCAGCTTCAGACTTTTGTTTCAGTGACGTCAAAGCAGACAATTTGTTCTGAAGCAGAAATAGATTGCGTGCGCCACCACGAATCAGGGTCGGTCTATCTAATCTCAGGACTGGGAGTACTGATAGACACCGGGGAATACAAAACAATCCCATGACAGACACACGCAGCAGAGCTTGTTGCGAGTGAAGGCTCCCAAAGACTTAAACGCAGATGTCTCTGTAACATTTGCCAGTTATAACCGTTATATCTTCCACTTTTGCTCTTGTTCTTCGTTTCAAATGGACTTCCCAGCTTGTCAAAATGGGAGAGCCACCGGAGCGAAGCCGAGGGAGAAGCGGAGCCCTCCTGGCTGGGCCTGCAGTGTTCGGCCACCACAAACCAGCTGGCCAGGAACGGCCGGGACGAGCCCGCGGACCAGCTCCACCAGCTTCCAGCAACACACGTTCACTCCTTTCCCTCCTGGCAGGCGGTGGGCAAGCGGACAACAAATCTTATACAATTAAGCCGTAAAAACTTTAGAGAAAACATCCCAAAAGTGCAGTTACATTAAAAACAGGACGTCTTTATTCTGCATCCCCGCAGTCCGAGCCGCAGCACCCAGCCGCAGAAGACAACTGTGCCCTCGCTTACGCACCAGCGGTCTGAGCAAACGCTATCAAGCACCTGAACCACAGGAACAACACGTGCCCGGGGGAGAAACGGCGCTGGAGGCTTTTAAGAAAAGACTACTCTGAGTTATTTCAACTGCGGCAACGTACACGGAGCCCAGTCGGGATCAGGGCGCGACTTACTGGGCACCGCATTTAGCGGTACTGCTGCAGGAGCCTGGGACACCAAGACGGCGCTGCAGACAACAGCAGCTCGGCTACCCAGGTAAACATGGAGCAGTACCACGTTCTCCTATCGGATACGGCTTTTTCCCCCCCTCAGCCACCTGTAACACAGGCAGCTCGTTCCCCCAAACTGCCTCATTTGCCAAATACCTGCTTCTTTTCCAAGCCAGGGACAAACGCAGCTGCGGCAGCTTCCAGAGCTGCCACCCAAGGCAGGCGACGGCAGCCCGAGAACGGGACGCCGAGAGGCCCGCAGCACCGCTATCGCTTTGCTGGTTCTCCTTTGGGTCAGTCGTCTGCAGCAGACGGACATTACAAACCTCAGAAGGAGGGAAGGGAGGAAGAGGAGGGCATTAATGGTCTCAGCTGCCAGTCGTTTGCTCAGGGATCTCAAGTCAGAGCCATAAATTCACGATCTCTCCAAGGGAGCACTCACATTATGCTGGTTGCTTCATGGCATCTTTCAGCTTCTGCACGAGACTTAATTCATTAGTATTATCACTCCCCACCAACACCTAAAAGTTAGCTTCTCCCCAAAAAATCTTCTCCAATCACAGCCTGAGATAAATGAGCTTCTCCTTCATTAGACCTTTTCTGAGCAAGCCACTTCTGATCCTCGATAACGGGTTTCTGCTGGAATACTTTAACGCCCAGCCCACCGCAGCAATACCAGCTAAACGGCAACGCAAACATCCCATTCACGCAGACGTACTGCAAGCAGTCCCCGAGGGAAGAGAGATACTGAAAGGAAAAACAGGTTTTAGTGAAGAAAGTCATCCCTGGGCAACGGTGCAGTCAACCAGAAAACAGGACGGAGCTCTTCTCCTGTAAGTTGCCCTCACAAACGAGCTCACATTACTAACGCATGAGAGCCGTTATCGTATGATTTACTGGGTTTTTAGCCTAGTCTCCGGTGAGCAGATGGTCAGGTCCCAAAACGCTCTCCCTAGGCCCCGTAATTGGCCTCACTGCTGGCAATGTCAGCGGAGGTCAGTGGAGACCGCGTTACTGCCACCCTAGGGACAGCCTCAGGCTACGCGGCACCGACGCGGCCAGGCCCGAGGGTTCACGCAGTCTCTGTCTTCTCGCATTTCTCTCCAGAAGACGAGAGAATTTCAGGCTGCAGGGTTGTTAGCATCCAACTTCCAGCAGCCCTAAATTCATACTGAGGATTGAAGGAAAAGACCTTACACGCATATGAAACAGTTGAAGAACCGTTTAAGATTCCAGCACAGCCGAGTCTCTTCGCGCATTTAGCTAGCTGTCCCGAGGAAGAGCGCGGAAGGTGGAGACACTCATCGGTGCTTGCGGAGTTACCCGAGCGCTGCATCCGTCAGGTTATCCAGCAGAGCTGCAGCTCCCAGCCCTAGGGGAGGAGACTTGCTTGCAGGTCCTCCAGAAGACCGACACACAGACGTCGGGCATGGAAGACCACCTGCTCGACCATTCCCAAGTGCCATGCAGATTATGCGGGAGGATAAGAACATCCCACTTCTCCAACCAGCCATTGCTCTGGCAGTGCAGGACTGCTTCTTACGACTGTAACATAATTTACCATGAGTCTAAGCTAGAGAAAGTAACATTATCCTCCATAGATCTGTAACTCAGACAAGCATGTTCCACTCCAACGGAGCAGCCGACACAGCCACTGCAGCTAGAGACCACCACCTCCGACCTCAACTCCTCACTGCACCAAACCACGGGGATATTCCCACTTCGGGAGACAGGCACGGCAAAGGCCTGCAGGCAGGCAGCTGGACACAGAAGAGATGGATTCAACTTTGATTTCTACCATCAGTCCTTCTGGATAGTGGACGAATGGTGCCGCACTTCTCTGCCCATCTGTAAGTGCAATGATTACAACGTACTTCAAGATCTCTCCATGACGCAAGCTGGATCCTTTCGCTAATCCTACACACTGAAAACAAGACCTTTCTGTAGGGCCATGAGACGCTGCCATCATTCCCTGCTGTCGATACCTTCCGAGTGCTCTGCTCCCATCAGGACTCTTTGCTTTGGATTATTTTCTCCTCTTGACAGGGAGCTTTATTTTTGTGCACACTGCCGAGCTCTCGGCAAACGCGAGTTATTTTTCAAAGCGAAGTCACTTGGCTTGAGCCAGGTGGAATCTCATTTTGTGCTTCCTGTTTTTATTTCCAGCTTCCATTTATTTTTCTGTCCTCACCGCTGCTTGCAATCTTTGCAATGTAGTTTTATCCACAAGTGTAATCAAACACAGTTTTGTTATTACCTCTTTCAGATTAAAAACAGCAAATACAAACAGGCAGCATAACGAGCACCGACACCTAACATCCCTCATGTTTTCTCCTTCTGACTTGATTGTCATTTAATCTCATTACTTACAGTTTCCACTACAAATGAAAGCACTACCGACCTAGCCCAATTTAGATTAGGTAGCCTTCGATTGAGCATCTACTTATTAGATGCATTCAGAGGCATATACCAGACCCAAATCTGAGCAGCAGCTCAAGATGCTCAAATGCAAAAACGCTCCGGAAAAAATAACTGCAATCTCCATCTGCATGGCTGAAACCCTGCCCAGGACAGGACACAGAGATCCATTCAAGAATGAGAACTTAAAAAAATGAGTCTGAAGTCCAGGCAAAGCTACGCACTACATCCCAGCTACCAAGTACTTCAGAGTGCTTTGGTTCTAGTCATTCACGAGCCAGCATTTGACCTCACCTCTGTCCCCAAGAGACAGCTATTTTTAAGGAAAAAAAAACAAAACACTTTCATTTTAAGCTTCTCTGGCATGGATTTCTATTAACTGGAAGAATCTGAGAGGAATGAAATTAGATCATACTTCCCAGGAGAGTGTTATTCTGTTACTAACCTCATGCTTTCATATATTTAGTTTAAAAAAACAGAAATCAGACAAATGAAGATTAAGTTCAGACAAATAAATTGACGGTGGGTCCATAAAAGGGTACTAGAAGGACAAGCCAGGGCTCCCCCCATTCCCAGTACGACTACGGTGGGTTGCACGGGAGTACAAGTTCTGGAGAAACCGGGCAGGCTCAGGTCCCCTTTTGTCACCATCAGACACAAAGCAGCAGCCTAAACGGACACTCATTTTCTTCACTGATTTTGGAAGCCTTGTTGGAGGGAAATGCAATTTTTAAAAAGTTAACTTTTGCCTAGGCTTTGCTTCCCCCCCCCCTTTCTTTTTTATTTTCTAACTTTGCAGCTATTTGTGGGGAAAGAGTTAACTTCCTAGCTAGATGCACAATAGTATTTGTAGCTTTACGGAAAGAAAAAAAAAAAAGAAAAACCAAAAATCACACACACACAAACGCCCTTGACATGTCTCACTGAAATCCAGGGATGTGTCATCCACCAGGTTCCCTTCCAGCGCCTATTTTGGAATTCTCCCCAAAATAAAGTACACACGCGCTGTCTGGCACGCAACAATTCATGGCATGGTACCAACACAAGAAGTTCATTTTTAGTTGCTGCTTCCGAACCAAGACACAAACAAGCAGGACCAGCAGATCACAGAGTACGTAGGAAAAGCGGGTTTTGTCGGTGGATAAATTCAAAGTCACAACCTTGCTCTTAACAGTATAACTTCACTACCAGAATCGCTAGCGGGCAGGAACACGGGGACACAGAGGTATCGTCTACATATCGGTATTGCAAAGCCCCAACCTACTCAGGCCTACGGACAAAACATTTGTATTAAATGCAGTAATATTTGGGGCCTTTTCTGATTCGGACTTTGCATTTACAAGTCAGAGAGCTTCTCAGCTGGCTTCACATTTCAGGTGAGGCGAACAGCAGCTGCTAATAGGAGCTTGTGCTAGAGCCCTTGATATTCCTTTGGTCAACCCACAGATACTACAGGATTATAGCCCACTTCTTGCCCCGCAGCTTGCGGCATCCCTGCCCTGCCGGGGCACGGCTTCATCCCGCGGCAAGTCAGGATGCTCCAGCCCCTGGCCCACCACCCGTGCCAGCCCCGCTGCCGGCGGGCAGTATCAGCCATTGCAGCAGGCATTTTTGGTCACCAGAGGGTACCACGCGGACTCCTGAAGACTGCGAGATAAATCCACACCTGAAACATAGTCCACAAGTACGGGACAAACTGGAGTTTCCCAGAATATAAATTTCCCCTTCTATTCAGGCCAACACAGCTCATACTTCCTGGCTCAGCTACATCATTTCCAGCTTGCCGTGCAAAAAGCCCTTAACTTGGACCATAACTTGTAGTGCTCTGCTCCAGCTGCATTACCAATTTGGAGGAGCGATAACAAAGCTATCACAGCTACATTGGTGCAGCTTCTGTTGCTTTGTTTCCTAAAGAGGAGTTTACTTAGTCCTGCATGGGAAGGCAGGGCCTAAAAAGCTCAGACCGGGGTTTCTCTAGCACTTAAATACAAAGGAAGCCCAATGACATCAAACACTTCTGCAGAACTTCACTTGCTAGCTGAAGGGCTTTTGGCATCTCAATTCAGTTCAGCTCTTGAAGAAATTAAGAAGGAAAATGCCCCACTCGTGGATATGTATCTCCCAAAGGGAACATCAGAAATTCCCAGGCTCTCCCCCCAGGTAAGGTGTTTCAGCTCAAATCTCTTGGCCAAATACCAGCACAGGTCACTCTAGCTGATCTTTGCAAGTTTATTTTGCAAGAGGATGTAGTGCTCTTGTCTTACTTTCTGTCCTGTAGCGTTGCCCACTTTAACATGCATTGCACTAAAGAGTTCCCAGTTCCTCAGA
Organism: Apteryx mantelli; assembly: GCF_036417845.1. Taxonomy (NCBI): domain Eukaryota; kingdom Metazoa; phylum Chordata; class Aves; order Apterygiformes; family Apterygidae; genus Apteryx; species Apteryx mantelli. The sequence goes on along the minus strand of NC_089982.1, from coordinate 86,048,135 downwards.
AAGGGACTATGCATTTCATGGAAGTCACCCAGCAATGCAATGTTCTTCCACTGCTACAGAAGGGTATTGCCAAGCTTAAAGATCTTCAAATGAAAATAAAGTCACAAGACACCAAAGAAGAACGGCAGCCCATCAGGACAGAGAGGGTCCTTATTACAGACCACAGCACGGTGGGGCTCCGAATTCCTGATCGGGGTCTTTAGCTCCTGTGGGACACATTTCATCCAGCCTTGTATCTTTTCCTGCAGCACAGGAAGGTGATGATAACTTCACAGGGCCCCATGAAAACATTTAACCGCACACCGAGGCCACACAGGTACAAAGGCAGAAAATTTCTACAGGTCTACATCATTTTGATCAGAGAAAACAGCAGCTTCAGAGGACTGACAAAGAATTCATGGTGACCAGATCTCTAGTCTTTCTTTAAACTGTGACTAGCAATGAATTCTGTAAGCTTAAATGTTTCTGTTTTTACCTAAGGTAACATCTTATTCAGCTTCTGAGCTGAGACCACAGGTAAGTTTGCTCTGAATTTGAAAGCCATCGATTTCCTTCATTCCCATCCCAAGAGCAGATCACTCATTCAGTCTGTTCAGCTACCACCCCATAACCCTCATCACATCTCCACTTCTGGATCTTGCTCCAACCTTGACCAAAGCTTGCTTTCTGGCACGCAGTCCTAATCCCATCACCACCTACATGCCCTTCAGCAGCTCCCGCTGCTGGGCACAGGGCTGGGTCACCTTGTCCCTGCCTTTCCATGCCATTCAGCTCAGCTTCCCCGCTGGAGGGGCTACATGACTGAAGGGCCGATGTGTAGGAGGGGACTCTCATACCTCTTCCCTTCGTGCGCCTACCTCCTTCCATGCTGTCCTCTACGGAGGATGACTCTCACAGACATATTTCCTAAATCATCTCTCTCATTGCATTCACATCCTTTTGAGAAGTGCATCCTCTACCAGCACTGAGGCGAGTAGTGACAGGGAGCGAGAACCACACTAGAGGAGCCATCAGAGACTAATACAGTCTCAGCCTTCCTCCTCCTCTCATTTTGTCCGCGTACGACCCTTGCTAATTGTGCTGCGCTAAGGTTACATTCTTCAGATCAGGAGGCAGATCCATACTCATCCAGGAACACTAGCTTACAAATGAAGCATCAGATTATGCTGACCACCAGGAAAAGGCAGGCTGAGGATGATCACCAATATATGTAACAGCCTTTCAAGAAGGGCATGGTTTCTCTGACTAATTCAGGTTATAAACATTTGGTGTCCAATTCTCTCCAAATTAGAGAGAGGGGGGTGGCTGACAAGATGGTTCAGCTAGTCTTCACTGTCTCTAGATCCTAACCAGAATTCACACAAAAAGAAAGCAAAGGCCAGCTTAAAAAAAAAAAAAAAAAGGCAACATTTGGAAAATAATCTTTTAACAGGTACCAACTTCCAGAAGACTACATCTGCTAGTAAGGAAGTTCCTGTCCAAGAAATCCCTTCTTCAAATCAAGTCCTTCCTCAGGACCAGGATATGCCTAACGTGAGCTCTCCTGCATGCTACCTGGAGTCACCAAAGCCCTAATTTTGGTAGCACGCAATAGTAACTTGCACCCTAAAGCACTTTTTAACCAGAGCTCAGATATCCAGGGTCCTGGGTCAGTTCTGGCATCAGTGCCCCGACCAGATTTGCTCACCTTGCTTATCGAGCCACTCCAGGCAGCGCTGGTCACACACTCGGGCTTCCAGGCACCACGCTGAAAGCAAAGACTAAAGCAGCGAACATCACCCCAAACACCGCCAAGAGCTCCCTCCACAATTCCAGCCGCTTATCTTCCTTTGGAGCTCTTCATTACTCAGGGAAGAGAGGAGAAAGAAACACTCCTTACACTCATCTTTTCCCTTTCTGTTCCTCTTGGATGGCATTAGAAAAAAAATAAAATAAACACTTAGCTTCTCAGCAAACCTTTTATGGAAGACCTGGCAAATCTCTTAACCTCACGGACAGATTTTAAGGAGATTTTGTTTGCTGGCTCTTGCTGCTTTGCCTGAAACTCAAAAAGCAAACACATAGCTGAGCATCAGTCACAGCAACAGCCCGTGTCCAGCTGTATCGGTATCCTTGGCCCCTGCATCTGCACAAGGTACCGCACGTCGGAGGGTGGGCAGCCAGCAGCTGGGGAGCCCCATTTGGAGCTTATTTGTTGCAGTAAGAGAGGAAAGGAATCATTTCACTGCAGAAGGGGGAAAAAAAGCTCCTCTGGGCTGCAGCCGAATCACCACCACCCCGGCCCAGGGGGAGGAAGGTGTGCAGAAGAAGGACCAAGGTTATTACAGCTGCGACTCTCAACTGAAGCACCCTCGCCCTCTCGGCACGAAGAGCAAAGCACGAAAGCCCTGCTCAGGCACCAGGGAAGAAGCCAGGCAGACAGCTCAGCTCATACTCCGGGGCACCGTTAAAAACCCCTCCCTACGCACGGTCTTCCTTTGCGTGATTTCATTTATCCCCGCTGCACCGTGACCGCACGGGGCACACACCCAACCCAGGCCAGAAGCAAATTATTAAACCAGGTCTTCAAAAACCAAGCTGCTAAACAGGACCCTAACCTGCCACAGGGATTTCAGGTAGTGTACAGTCGCCTTTGCAAAGCCCTTGCAGATTTTGGCTTTTCTATCGCCACTGCACACAGTTTAAAATCCCCAAAGGCATCAGTCTAGCCCAAGACATAGGATCATGACTAGCCTCAGCCTCAGGTTTTTCCTAGCTACCACTGAGAAGCAGCAGAAACAAGGATTTGCTCACCTGCTGTTCCACCCTAGCCAACGCTGCTCAGCCTCTTCGCATCCAAGCGACTGTCTAAGAGAGCGCGAACCAGCTGTGTGTCTCGCCTGAGACAACTGCCAGCTCTAAGGCCAACCCAGCAGGAGAGCTAATTATCCGTGCACTGATTTTCCAAACCAAAACCCATTTGGACCCTGAGAGAGGAAGTTCCAGCAGACAGACACACCGCATAGCCCTGTTTCTGCAAGACAAATATCCAGCCTGTTTTCCAGGTGCTATTATAAAAAAACAATTCTTTACAATGACCTAAAACTGCATCTAGACATTTTATTAAAAGATGTTACCTTCCTAAGGTACGTGCACAGGAAATCAAGAAACCTGGGCTCTAATTTTTGATGCTTCAAGGAGCCATTGGAGGCGGAACTACCTTGAGGAAGATGGCATCCAGCAGAACAATTAATCCAGCCTGCAGCTTGCTACCCAGGGAAGGTCCGAGAAGCCCTCAGAAAGGAGAAAGGCCAAAAGCTGGCTGAATGAATTACCCCGGCAGCAGCACGCTCTTAAAAAGAGCCATTCTTCTTTCTGGAGGCTCCCCCAGCCCAGCAAGAACAGAACAAACTATCCCCAAAAGTTTGGATGTGTGCTTAGTGGAAACACCATGAGGGCTACACGTGTACAGGACAGTTGGCCTGCACGAGCAGAGTATATCTAGCATCCCAAGGAAGCTAGAGACATACCTACCCACACAAAACCACCTTATCGAACATTCAAACGGTAAGCAAAGGCCCACAGTGTGGCCAAGAGACCACATAGCAAACCATCTCCTTTTAATGAAGGAGCATCACGGCCAGTCCAACCACTGCTTCTGGATCTCAGCCCATGACCAGATAGACCCACAGAAGCCAGAAAAATCAAGCATCCTGTTGATTCACAAGGGAGCTGGAAGGGATTTCAGGAAGCCACCTCATCCACTTCAGTCCCCAAGGCAAGGTCAACCTTACCTATCCCGTTCCTGACGGATGTTTGTCTGCCCTGTCCTTCAGGCCCTCCAGGCACAGATACTTCTTAGGCAAATAAGGGGGCAGTGCCAAGACTAGAGGTTTTCGTTAGCACAAAGTTAGGATAACCTACAGGAGAAGGTACTTCTGCTCCAAGCTTTCCAAGTGCTTAGAATTGATGATGGGCTCTCTGTAGCGGTCAGCGTGAAGCACTCAAATCAAGCACCTTTGAGAGCGGAAAAAACGCGTTGCGGATTCATGTGATTACAAAGAAGAAAAACAGCATGCTTCTTCATTTCTTCCCAACTGAAAAGGAAATTAAAAAGAAACAGCTACAGGTATTAAATGCTTGTGGGTGGCAGTGAAACTGGTTAAGAGACATATTTGTATGCTCTAAGCCAGCAGTACACTATCTGCTAAGAGAGGCTTTAAACACTCACATACACACACCCCCTCAGACACCAGGGTTAAGCAGCAGTAGAGGAGGGTTTCAAGGAATAAGAGAAAACATTTTCAAACCCTGGAAGATTAAAGAGCACAAGTTCTAGCAGACTAAGTACAAAATAATCTGTGTTAAAAAAAGACTGATTTACTATTGCTCATTATCCATCGTGACAGCCTAGACCTTGTCCTAGCAGAAAACAATTTTAAACCCAAAAGGAACGCACAGTGCAAAATTAAACTGCAGAACTTCCCGCTGTAAGACGTTTAAATGTTAGAATATTAATGGACTAAAAAGCTGATGAGACAAATTTGTGGAGAAAAAGAAAAATCCATCAGAAGCTCTTGAACAGAAAAATGTTGGTACTATTTCTGTGCAGAAAGTCTCCCAAGTGCAGATCTCGAGAAACTAGAAGAATACGTCTATACTTTATATCTCTGTTTTTAAGCTCCCACTCCCAGCTAACATCAGAAACGGTACAGCGAACTAGAAGAGCTTTTGATGGGATGTTTTCATAATTTTCTTACCTATTCCAACTCTCCTTACAATTAGAAAGCACTTTTTTTACATCTATCCTAAACCCCCATTGCTGCAATCCAAGTCCAGATCTCAGCCTTGGGCATAGCAAAGCAAATCCGAGTTTGTTTTCTTCCGCTTTTCAACAGCCTATTCTATATCTTCATCTGCAGATATATTGTGCCCCCCGTCTCATCTTCTCTGGATTAAGCAATCCCAGTCATTTCAGCTTTTTCTCAGATGTCATATTCACTCTCCTTTGGGAAAAGAAGGATTCAGAAAGTCAGTATTACTAGGCTTCGGCAGCCTTAGAATAAGCGTCTGTTTTATTACCAAAAAAAAAAAAAAAGAGAGGGAGAGAGAGAAAGGAAGAAGAATCCTTCAGATCAGAATCAAAGCATGACAGAGGACAGTCTAAGTAGACTTAAATGCCCCAGGAACTCTGCCCAAGGAGGGCCAGTTATCAAGGAAACTTCAGCCAGCACACCAGGTCTCCGAACTATTAGTTTTAAGCACTCTTCTACAAGCACGACAGCACAGAGCTCTAAAGATGAGATCAGCTGCCGGCTCAAGACGAAATACGGCTAAGTCACACGCAGTGACAACTCCAGCAGACGCTAATACAGATTAGTGCAGCAGCCCTTTCCTAAAGATTCAAGGGAAATATCCCCTTTCAGCTTGCTGACTCCCAGCACCACCATCCTTACTGCTATAACGGACAAGAGCAGAAAAAGAAATTCAGGGAGTTACCAAGAGCCCAGACACACTTCCACATCCCACAGGATAAGAGCAGGCATTTGATAATCTGTCCTCTGACAGCGATTCATTAAATTCTAGAAAAGAATGTACTTTTGTGAGAAAAAGGAAGAAAATAATACCGGCTATAAATAATTGAGCAGCACATTTCTGCAAGCTGTTCCCTCCAGACTGCATCAGGGTACAGACGGAGGGGAAAAAAAAAGAAAACCACTTAAACGAATTACAAGGATTCACCCTCCCAAAACTGTATGCTGAATCAGACCTTAACGCTGCAAAAGAGAAGGTAGCTGTAAAACTTGATATAATTAAGTAAAGCATACCTCCAGGCAGAGATTGCAGATGCTACGCATATTAAGCCAGTCCAGTCCACCTCCTGACAGACTACAAACGCTGGCACTGAATTATTTCATACGAGCAGTCACTGATATTTTTTGCCCTGCAACAGAAAACTTGGAGCTGAACATCATCAGCCTGACCAGAAGGGAATGCTAATATAATTCAAGCAGTATTGCAATAAACTGTCTTTTAAAAGACTCTTAATTATGTACATGTGAACAGAGGCACAGATTCATTTTCAGGAGATTGCAGCTTCCCTGCCTGGGTGGCAGCAGAACGGGCTGAAAGATGCTTCAAAAGGTCCTGCAAGGTTTTTATTAGCAGACAATTTGCTGTTGTTCCAAGCAGCTTCCTGCACAAGCTCCGTGGCCAACACTCGGCGTCGAGACGGGCCGAGCCATTTCTGCGTGGCGTTCTTTCGCTGGTGGTTGGCATTTCACGCATTGCTATCCATAAAGCGAGAATAAGAGATGGAACTTGCTTAGCCGAGACAAAGTACATATACGACATGAACCGGCACCACTGAAGGCTGCGGAATAGGGACGACAACAACTCAGCGAAGTTTTAGCCATTACATGTACCAGTAACCACAGCATTCAGCGTCGGAGGATTTTTACAGACACCGAGTCTCACTTTTGGATGCTCTCCAACTCTTACCACACTCAGGACCTTGAGAAGGCGCTTCCTAGCCAGTGCCAGCACATGCAGAACAAGTCCCGCTTCATCCCAGCCCCGCTCCAAGGTCTCCTTCCCCTCCATCAGGCCGTACCTCTCCTCCCCCAAGGAAGGCTCAGCTGAAGGACAGGCTTCAGGCATCACAGCCCTCTAACGCCAGTGAAGGCAGCCCCAAAAGGGATCAGAGGCACAGCGTACCCCCGTCACTCCACCATCCCAAAATAGAAATAGGGAAGCTGTTAAACCAGACGCACGTCATTACCCTTCGCTTCACATCTGTAACGCAGGTATTATCCTCGCCTCTTCCGCTGAAGAGGAAAGCTTAGGACCACCTTGGGGAACCTTCGTTTTTAGCAGCCAACCCAGAAGACTCAGCGTACTGCTCTGGCGCATCGCTGCTGCTGCTGCTGCTTCCCGCGTGCTGGCTCCAGCGCTCGCAAACCTCCACAAGCCAATTTAACTCCCTAAGCAAGCAAAAGAGTTTTCTGCCAGGTAAGGGAATTGGAGGCAGCTCATGGAAGAACGCCACGTCCAAGCTCACGGAAGTCAGCTGCCTAACAGTGCACTCATGCCCAGACCCAGACCCAGGACCTGCCATCCGATTCCTCGTGCCAGGCCGGACGCTGAGGAGCCCCCAAGAAGCCCATGACAGAACCAGTCCAGCTGGAAAAATAAGGCAGAGGGGAGAAAGGGTGCAATGTTTCAGCACCCGCAGGAACGCCGTGCCAGAATAACGTTTGGGAGCAGGAGATGAAACCCAGGGGACAAGTGCTTAAGCAGTTATAAAAGCCTTCAAACTATACCCTGATCTACTACCCCCCAGCTGCGACTTTCAGCTAAGGGGGCAGCGGTGAGCTCAGAGGGACTAACCAGAGCCCCAGCACCGGCCTGACCCCATCCATCAGGCTTATTTCTAAAAGCAAAGCCCCAGTTTTTCCATGTTCAGCACCGGGAAATTGAATCACAAGGAAACAGCTGAGGGTGCCAGGAAGGACTTCAGATGAGGTAACCATCAAGATGAGGTTAGTTGAACCTATTTCCACTATTCCCGAAGGAGAATATTATTTGTTAAACATTTAAATCAGGAGAACGAGAATCCAGAGGACCTCTGGCTCTATGATTTAAAATAAACCCTGGAATACGGGGGAGGTTCCAGGCAGTAGGATGAATACAGCACACTGCTATTATGAAGGGATCAACTAGGTAGCTGCAGGTCAGTTAGAACAACATTAATCCCAGACACAGTCATGGAAAAGCTGATAGAGGATTTAGAGAACAGGGCTTAATTACAGTGCTACTTTAATCTCAGGCAAGAGCTGCTTAGCAGAAAACACAGACTATCAAGAACGCTTAATTTCATTCTTAGGTTAAACAACTCTGTAATCTCTCCAAACACACACAACCAGCAGACGGACACGAAACTCCTCTTAAAACATGGTTCTATACAATATAAAAGCGCACACACTCCAAGTGATTAATTGCTCCTCGAGATTTAACACTTGTGAATTTTCTAACGGGGTACAGCTGAGTACTAGTCCCAACATAACCAGTTTAAAAACTCACCCACTAAGGAACAATCTGGAAAGTAAATAACAATAAATAAGTAAATAAAAGGCCCGATGATATAATCTGCAGATGAGAAAAGCTGGCAGAATAACAAATCATGAAGGCAGGCAGCCACAGAGAGCAATCGCTTGAAAACCTCGATCCTTTCCAACAACAGAAGCAAATGCAAAGGTACGGATAGAGCAGAGAGGAACACGAGCCATAGCTATGAACCACCACGTCCCCAAGAGAGCAACTCTGCGTTAAGCAGCTGACCCTAATGCCAAGGAAAACAGAGCTCCTCAAATCTTTCAATGTTTTAACAGGAGACTAGTGAAGAGAGTATGGACACAATCTTATCCATGTCTAACGCAGCGATGAGACTGCTGGAATACTGCAACTATCTCTACGTGGCCAAAGGGGGGTTGGTTTTTATTTATCAAATGTTGTTTAAAAATTCTTCACCTTTTTCAAAAAGCTGCAAAGGCAACTTGAGAGCAGAAGAAGGGTTTTCAACACAGCGACAGACTTGAAGAGCTCACACCGTGTAACCACTCAAAAAGATTAAGAAGTGACTTGAAAAATATAAACGTGTATTTTAACAGCGAGAAAGCCTCAGGTGTTAAAGGATGCTGCAGAGTAGCAAAGGAGAGGATAGCAAAACATCCGCAGGCTGAAACCATAAAATCGTCGAACGATTAGCAATTCTGATCACCACAGGGGCTCGTGGGGGGCTCGTCTTTGGCCGTAGGCAGATGCTAGCCAAACGCTGCGTGGCAGACCCGTACAGGGAAAAACGGGTGAAGTTATATGGCCCACATACACAGGGAGCCATACACAATAATCTGTTTTTCCTACCTTTATTCTGCACCAGTGAGAGTCATGAATTTATAATCTAGAAGGAGCACAGCACAAAACGCAGGACCGAAGATGGGACATTTCCTATAAAAAGCTAGGGAGGAGCTAAAACAAATGGAGAAAACGAGAGAATCGCAGAAGCAACAGAGCATTAGCCACGCAATAGTCATCTCTGCGTATTTAAAGGAGAAGCAGCAAAGGTGAGATATCTCAGGACAAGCGCTCGGTAAACGCCGTACGAGGCGGCAGAGCGAGAGCGCGTGCTTTTCGCAACGCGTGACTTTGCTCAGAAACCGCAGAGGCACGCCACCAAAGCGAGCGCGGGGGCAGCCGTCCTCGCTTACGGCGACTGCCACCCGGCATCGCGTTCCCTTACCAGCTCCCCAGCACCAAAAAGCAGGTGAACTGGACAAAGAGCTCGCTGAAGAGCGACCAACTTGAGCCATCAGCTGAGCGTGATAAAAATTAGAGCACGCAAGTGTCACAGTCTATCCAAGAGATGGTTTTAGGGAAGAAAGGTTTTCCCTTCCCCTAGAAAGTTAGCTGATCCTACAGAATTAAGTGATTCTTAGCAACCTAGATAAACAGAAGAGATGCAAAAATACTTTGCAAAAATCAAGAACTATAACACGAGAGAAAGAGGAGGAATTAGAGCAGCAGAAGTGGAATTAGGAGCAATGGATATAATTAGTAAAGGCTCAATATAGCAGGAAAGACATCCTGAAATGTATTATTTTGATTCCAGGCGCATCACACACTCGAGGGGATCCCTACAAAGCCTCGCTGAACTTGCCTGGCGTCCTCCTTCAAAATCAATGACATTCACTGTCAGGCATAAGAGAAGAGAGGGACCTCAAGAGCACCTGAGCTGCTGGCACAGCGAGACGTGCCTCATCGTACAAACCAATACTGCTGCCGCGCTTCCTCACATGCCCTTGTCTCCCATTTTATATTTAGAACGAAGTTTCTTTCGCTGAGGAGGGACGGTCTTTGTTCCACATCCATGCAGCGTCCAGGACAATGGAGTCCCGGCCCATGCCTCCAACTCCCAGAATCGCCAAAATAAAAGAGCAGGAAAAAAAATAGGGCTGGAAGGGACTTCAAGAAGGCATCTCGTCCTTCCCCTGCCCCAGGGCAAGAGTTACTACACTTGCCATTTTTCTAACAGAAAACTCTCTCCCTGATGGGTGGGACACAAACCCACCCAGACAGATGAATTGGTTGGACCTTAACTTGAACGTCTTAACCCCTCAGTCACCCGCTGATAGTAGAAAGCCAGCCCCAAGCACCCTGCCAAGCGCAAGGCACAGAGGGGCTGCGGTTGTCGCCTCCAACTCTGTTACTGATAAAAGTCAAGCTCTGCAAACAAGTCCCCGTTGCCAGCAGGAGTCTGGCTTTCCAGACCATTTCTGAGCTGTGTTTTGAAACTGCTCTTCCTCGAGAAGAAGCCAGCCTGGCTCCTGGAGACACACTTCTTCCATGATGCCTACAAGAAGTGAGTCACCTTTGCTAAAGTTTCCATCATCCACTTTTCTGGACTCTCCAGCACATCATGCTTACCCCGAACTGGCCTAGCTTGAAACTCTAAAAATCCTTGGAGCAAGTAATTGCTTATGCTTATAACACCACTCCTGAAGGAGGAAGGGAATCCTTCCTTATAGCAGCAACTTGGGAAGCCCAGCGAGAATCAGTCCTGCAACCACTATACTTCAACGGTTAAAGCTAGCAAAGCACAGACCTGTCTTCACCCCAGATATTTATTAATGTTTCTTCTGTGGGTATGCAAAGACGCGCATAAAGCCTGTCTCCTCGTCTAACCTCTACCGAATACTTAATATTAAGAAACAAGATCAACTGCCCTTAGTTTTATGAAATGACCAAAATACCCACACTCTTAGCTCTGGTAGCTCCCATAATTTTAACTATTTCTTAAGTTCTGTAAATAAATCTAACCAATTCTCAGTATGTCCTACTAACAACATCATATAGTTTACCTTTAAAGGGTTCACAGAAAAGTCTTAGAAAGAAAACCGCGCAGTCAAAAAGCTGAACAAACAAGCAATCCTTCAGCGAGATAAATCAAGCGTCCTGTTGCTCCATATATGAAAACCTTTTGCCTTTTTAAGTTTGTGTCCACACCAGACTGTCAACGGTTTAAACCCATTTATACTTGAAGACAGATTGGTGAGTAAATTAACTCTTAAAACCATGATTTTGTAAAACTTAAATATTTAAAAGAAATGAATGGCTGTTGTGGAGGGGGTGGCACCGGCAGCTCAAGCTCTGTTTATACCTCAATATTCCCACCTGGCACCACAATTTCCAGCTCAGCAGCTCCTGGGCTAACGCACAGGAGCTGAAGGACACCCAGGAACCAGCAGGAAACTGTGATTTACTGCAAAACAGGAATACGCCCCCCTCAACCTCGCAGCGAGAAGGGGCGCAGAGTTTGGGACAAGGTCTGAATCCAAGTTTTGGATAACATAACTGTTTAGATTTTGAAATTAAGTGCACCTGGCAACATTCCTCCACCTTTCAGCCTGATCAATTTGATTACAACAGATTATAAATATACTCCACCCACTCGTATCGCTAACCTTCCGCGCAACGTACTTCGGTTTTCAGATGCCGTTCGGGCTTCTGTTACACTGACAGCTACCACATCTTTCAGACTAACGCCGCGGCAGAAGTTGCTGCCGCAAAATCCCGAATGGCTTCACAAAAAAATAAAATAAAAGGATAAAATACTTCCAGAAAGGAGCACAGAGGAAAAGAAGAGCAGGACGTCGGTGCTCCTAGGCACGCGGCTACGCTCGCTTTTACTTCCCAGGCGGACGGGAAAGTCAGCGCTCGGGCAGCTTAAGCAGCGGCTTCTTCCAGCCGGAGCAGGACGCGGCAAGAACCGCTGGAAAAAGGTGTTTAATAAGGGAGCAAAGGAGCCGTTAACCGCACAGAAGCACTAACTCATGGCACCGTCAGGACGGCGATCGCACCCGTACCCACGGCTTCGCGACCAGTCACGCGTTGGTTTTTTTTTTTGTGGAGCGGATACAAGTAACCAGAGGGGGCACAAGGGGTTCACGAGGGCAACTCTGACGCATCCTGGGTTAGGTAGCGAAATCTTCACCGTTTGCCCCTTTTCCGCACCGCCGCCTCGCGCGTGGGCGAAGGGGCCCGTGGGCCGCCGCCGCCTCGCAGGAGGGGCCGGAGGGGCCGGGGCGGGCGGCGGCCGCGCTGCGCTGCGCGGGCAGGGGGCGGCGGGGAGGCGCCCGGGCCTGGCGGTTCGGCCCGGTTGAGCCGGGTTGAGCCGGGCCGAGCCGGGCGGGGCCGTACCTGAGCGTGGGGCCGATGCAGGCCGTGTCGGTGCTCTCGATCTCCCGCAGGATCCGCTCGTGCTCCGCCGCCGTCTCCAGGCTCTCCAGCTCCGCCATCTTCCCCCGCTCCATGAGGCGCCGGCGGGCACCCGCCGCGCCGCGCCGCGCCGCCGCCACCGAGCGAGCGACCGAGCTACCTGCCTCCCCTCCGCCTCCCCGCCCCGCCGCAGCGCCGGCGCCGCGCGGCCCCCGCCCGATCCGGCCCGGCCCGGCCCCGCGGCGCCCGGCACGCCGGGAAATGTAGTGCGGGGCTGCGCCGCGGCCTGCGCCGGCGCCGCGCTGCGCTGCGCTGCGCTGCTCTGCGCGGGGAGCCGCCCCGCCCTGCCGGGAGGGAGGGAGGAGGCGGGAAGGGCGCGGGCTGCGCTCGCCTGAGGGGGGCGGCCGCCATGGCGGGGGTGCCTGTGGGGAGGCATGGCGGCGGGAGGGAGTCTGGAGGGGACGCGGCCCCATGGCGGCGACCTCATGGGGGACGAAGCTCCATGGCGGCGTCCTCGCATCGTCCCCTGTGAGGGGACGCGGCCCCATGGCAGTGACCTTGCGTCGTCCCCTGTGAGGGGATGCGGCCCCATGGTGGTGACATCGTGTTGTCCCTCATGAGGGGACACAACCCCATGGCGACGACCTCATGTCGTCCCCCATGAGGGGACACGGCCCCATGGTGCTGACCTCGTGTCGTCCCCTGTGAGGGGACACGGCTCCATGGCGGTGACGTCGCATCGTTCCCCCATGAGGGGACACAACCCCATGGCGGTGACCTCGTGTCATTCCCCATGAGGGGACACGGCCCCATGGCGCTGACCTCGTGTCGTCCCTTGTGAGGGGACATGGCTCCATGGTGGCGGCCTCGCGTCGTCCCCTGTGAGGGGACACAGCCCCCATAGCAGTGAGCTCATGTCCCCCATGAGGGGATGCAACCCCATGGCGGCAACCTTGCGTCGTCCCGTGAGGGGACACAGCCCCCATGGCAGTGACCCTGCGTTGTCCCCTGTGAGGGGACACAGCCCCATGGCGGTGACATTGCGTCGTTCCCCATGAGGGGATACGGCCCCCATTGCAGTGACCTCGCATCATCCCCCAGGAGAGTACAAGGTCCCCATGGCAGTGACCCTGTGTCATCCCCCGTGAGAGGATACAGCCCCATGTCAGCAACCTTGCGTCTTCCCCCATGAGGGGACGTGGCCCCCATGGCAGCGGCCTCATGTCATCCTCATGAGGGGACACATCAGCCATGGCAGCAAACCTGCATCATCCCCCATGAGGAGACATGGCCCCCATGGCAGTGACACCCTTGTCACCCCTCATGAAGGGAGGTTCCCACCATGGCTAAACCTAGTGTCACCTCCCCCCCACTCCTCCCCGGGCATCCCCCATGGCAGGGACTGCTGTGCCATCTCCCCTGTGTCACACCCCTGCAGGTGGAGCCACCATGGCATTTCTTCCCACACGTGAAAGGAGCCATCCCTCATGGTGGCACGTCCTGTGTCATCCTCCCTGGAGGGGAGACACCCGCCATGAGACTGTCCCCAACCTAACCCCTCGTGGGGGGAGACCCTGAGGTCCTCCCCTCTGTGGGGGGGGCATCACCCATGTTGAGGAAGACACCTTCAGCCCGAACTGCCTCAGTGCCCCCATGAGAGCTCACTGCTTCTCCATCTTTTCAGGTCTGGTGGGGCCAGAGGCAGCCTCGGTGCTCCCACTCCATGAGACGGAGAGATGCCCAGGCGCAAGTGGCCCCGACACCTCCTGCCTGCTAGGGGAAGCCTTCCCTGTGAGCCCCGTCCCCCCTCGCTGGCAGGGATCCCCCCAGTCAGACCTCGCCCTACTGATCCCCAGCTGAAGGGAGACCTCCAGTCAGGACTAACCTCATCCTTCCTTCCCACCCCGTTGCAGGGCCTGATCAGAGCTTCCCACCATGGCCCTAGTGAAGGATGGGACGCACAGAATTGCATTTCATGTATGTATACGAGGTGACTTCCCCCGGCAGAGCCACCCCAGCTTCCCCACCAACAGAGAAACCTCCGTTCAGGCTGCCCCGGCCCGTCCCTGAGCATCGTCAAGGATGTCACCCCCAATTTTGAAAGAGTGACATTGACTCTGGCAGGCTTCGTTCCAAAGGAATCTTCCTATTGACTCCAAAACATCTTTCATCTTCATCCTAAAATGTTTCACCAGCTGCTTAATTACAGCGCTATTGAAATGCAGCCCCTCCTTGGCACAAGAGCGGCAAGAGCCACCCAGCAAAAGTTGCACAACACTGAGAACGGCATCCTTGCCCAAGGACACGGCAGGAAGCTTCCTGCAAAGAAGTGCTGCCAGGCGCTATAAACAGCCACGGATATCAAGGTCTCCTCGAGACTTTGCTATGACTCTCAGTGTTAATCTCTCCTTTTGAAACAGCTTTTTATTATTATTATTATTATTTTGTATTATTAAACTATGCTGAAAGGGCCCTGATTCCAGCTATTTGCTGCCGTTGCGTCAGGTGCCGTGGAGCAGTCCTTGCACGGAGATCCCACGGTCTGAATGAGACGCAGCGGGCAGGTGTGACACGTACGCTGGGATAAAGAATGAAAACAGGAACAGCGGTGGGAACACGAACACACTCCGCATATACCACCGACTGCTTCTTAGTGCAAGATTTGTTACTGCGTTTGTGGTTTCGTGTTTTAAGCTACATTAATAGTAGGAGCACACCTCTGACTTCCCTCCTCGCAGCTTGCTAAGAGGCTGAATGCTGCTGGGCTGAATATCTCCCTGTATGATCGACTGATTAAATGAAAAGGTGCTAAAAGAACTTCCCAGACCACAATACGTGCCACAAATGTAACAGCACAGGATGGGCAAGGAAAGCCTGAAAAAAAGTTTGTTAGTTTATGTTAAGTTCACCAGCTCTTGTATACGGTTGCCAAATACCGTGTCTTATGAGACCAGATGGATGTCGCTTTGGATGTGTTAAAAGCAGGGAGGAAATCTGTATTCTGATGGCAGTCGCCATGGAGATTTCGATATAAGCTTTCAGAGGACCAGAAGCAAAGAGACACGTAAGTGATATAATGAAAGCAGATAAAAATAGCAGGCCAATTTATGAGCCCAGCAGACTGGAGTTGCATTCCCGCAGGGCTGGTTAGAGGATCTGAGGAGAGCGAGGCACTGTGCTTTTCGTATCTGCCTCCGCTGGCTGCTCTGCAGAGGCTAACGCTACACGCGAGCTGAGGTGCTCCTTTAGCTTCGACGGCAAAAGGCTTGTGCCTCCGGCGCTGCAAGTTACAGCTTCAGTCCCCAGCGGCACAGCAGAATGACAGCCGCTGAACGTGGCGGGTCACTTGTGGTTCAAACTGCTTTGGACTTCAGACCTTTGAGATGAGCTACCTGTGGCTAAGGGAAATATATACTGCCCAGCTCAGCGTGTGGTACGTATCCTGCTCCAGTGTAAAATCCGCAGATATTACCATCTACCATCATTAGCAGCTAAGAAGATTACTGTTTTCATTCAATTAGTAAGAGCTTGTTGTGAGGGGCTGAGCCAACGTTCACTGAAGCCAGCAGTGAATATTGCATTGACTTCAGGGAGCTTTGGAAAGAGGATTAAACACCAGAGGTCAAAGAGCGAGTCGCTGGTGACAGTCCTTGATGGTTTTAGTTACAGGATGAGAACTGTTAAAAATTACGCCGATTCCAGGCTCAATCTCAAATGCGCGGTTAGGTAATAATATTATCACAAATAAGACTCTTAGAGTCTATTTTTCTCTGTTATGAGGACACTGCCTGGTCCACTAGACTACAGTACACATCCTTTGAACATGGAGATGGGAACTGAGAAATCAAGCTGTCATCAAACTTTGACATTTACTACTCTGTTGCCTTGAGTCAAACCATCCTGCAGCAGCAGAAAAAATGAGTACCACCAGTTTAGATGCTGCAGTGTCATGGTTCAGCAAGAAGAGAGGACCAGTTCATTGAGCGTGGTGTAGCTCAACCACGAAGGCCACGTCCTGGAGAAAAACAGAGCATTAACCCCTGCAGAGGAAAATGGGAAGATATTATGAGGCACTGTGACAGTCTGGTTAAACAGAAGTGTTCTGTTTTAAATGGAATGCGCACTGTAAAATAATAAGTAATTTTTTTAATTTCCCACCAAAACATCACATTTTTCTTGAGGGGAGAAAAGCACCCAAAATATTTCCGTAGATTCATAACTATTTAGGCCAAATGGGGAGGGAGAGGGATATTGTTACCTCCCAGCACAATCTTCTAAGGAGCACCACCCTTGATCTTCCATGCATCAACTAGTCTCCAAAGCTGTGGTGGAATCTAGGCTTATTTTTTAGAGAAACCCTTGGTGCTGTTTTAGATGTCTTAGGCTTTCCCACCTGGCCTCTGACTGCCGAGTAGCAGGAGGTCAGAGCTTCTGCATTGTGTCTACCAGCTCCCTGCAGGTATCCCAGATAGTCTGGGGCAACAAAAATGACATTAGACACCTGTTTGGACAACTGAATCCCACCCCTCATCCTCTGAGAGAAACCAGGGGGGTATATTGTGGCAGTGGTTAATTATGAGCAGTGTTAAAAATGCGTGCCTCGTTTCTTGTCTCGAGTTGTCTAGCTTCAAATTTCAACCCTGGATCTTTTTGTACTCTTGCCAGCCACAGTGAAGAGACTGCTGTGATCAAGTTTTTGTTGCTCACGTACGCTCCTGAAGTCTGGGATCAAATAAGTTACTAACCTCCTCTTTGATCAACTGACCAGGCTGAGCTCGTGGAGCCTTTCACTCTAAGGCACGTTGTCCAGTAATTTACTTATCTGCGCGTTCTTTACAAAAACTCTTATGATATTTCAAGATTTTCCTTAGTCTGTGGATGCCAGAAGCGGACAGAGTCGTGGCTCTAGTAACGAGCACCGAGGGAATGTAATCCGTCTAGTTCTCCTGAACGGTCTGTTTGTACTGTCACGGATACCCTCAGCCAGTGCTGCTGGCCGCCGTGTCACATTGGGAGCTCGTGTTCAGCTAATTACTCTCCATCACCTTCAGTTCTTTTTCAGGTCACCGCTGTCCAGGATAAAACTCTCCATGCTGTGACAGAGGCCACATTCTTTGTCCCTGGGCGCATGGCATTTGGTCACCTTTAAATGAATATTCATTGCTTATGGCTGGCTTGCTGAGCAATCCGACTGCAGAGTGTTAAGGATTTGTCCTCGTTATTTGCTGCTGCACAAACTTGGTGTCATTTGAAAGTCTTTCCGTAGCAACTTTATTTATTCTTACCAGGCGCTGATATAAGCAGGCTGAGTTTGTCTTGTTCTAATTTATTAATCAAAACATCATGCAGTACCAACACAAATGCCTCAGAGATGTCTGTTACAGCAACAAGCTCATAATCTCCTTGAAAAATGATCTCTAATTTGTTTGACAGAATCCATTTCCCCTAACCATGCTGGCTGACATAAGCTGTCTTAATTCCCTACTAACAAAGTCCCGTATCATTAGCTGCATTATTTTTTATGGAACTGACATCAGTCTGATGGAGCTGTAATTATTTAAGCTCTCCCTTTTAATTAATGACCTCTCATTAGCATTTTTCCAGTCCTCTAGAACTTCCCCAGTGTTTCAAAACTTATTAAAAATCAATATAACAGATCAGAAAGCTTGGGCAGCCTTCATAGAGCCTTGTCTGCGAGTTACCCCAGGCTGCTGATTTCACAATCTGGCTTTGTTAGCAACTGCCTGGTAGCTTCGTTACAGCTGAAATCGAAAGCCGTCGTCGCTACATACAAATTACTAGGTCACCTGGGATTTTCCCAAATTCAGGACAGCTTTATGATTAGTCATAATTCTGTCATTTCAGTGGAGTAATACCATTGTCAGAATGTGTTGCTTTCTTTTATTTCTTTTCCAGTAATCTTAACAAGCTCTTTCTTGCTTTTTTGGTGATCTCCAGTTTTTCATTCTGTGCTTTTATTTTGCTTGATGATTTCCAACAACTCCCAGCTTCCCTGCTCTACTCCCTGCTGCCAGCTTCCCCCTCTTGCTGCTCGCTCCTTCCTTTCAAGCTGGTTATATAGTCTTCTGACCGGATCAGCATTGAAACCGAGTTTTACGCATTCAGATAACGATATGGGGGCACAGTGCCGAGCTAATCTTACATTTGATCTCAGCAGTGTCATTCAGGAAAACGTTGCAGTGAAATGAGAGGGCTACGGAAAAGATCCAGGAGTTAAAAATGGAAAGAAAGAAAGAAAGAAAGAAAGAAAGAAAGAAAGAAAGAAAGAAAGAAAGAAAGGAGGAAAGGAGGAAAGAAAGGAAGGAGGCACAGGTACTACTGCAACGAGAGAAGAGCCTTCTGCAGCCTCTCTGGGGACCTTGCCCCTCGCTTCTTGAGATACTCCGATAATCTCAGTACAAAAGGGCTTTGAGGGAACGATCGTTCAGAAAAGGTGCGAGCAAAAACAAAAGCCTGGGTATGGTAGAGGAGGGGCCACCAGGAGAAGTCACCAGACGGACGCGAGTGATGAAAGCAGTACGGAGAACGGGACAGTCAAACTGCTTCGGCCCCAGGCGAGCCTCCGCGCGCTGCCCAGCCTTGCAGCCCCCCGGCTCCTCCGGCACAGTGCCGGAGCCACGGGCGGCAGCGATGCCAGCGCAGCAGCGGATGGGATGTATTTTGGGTAGGTCCCTTCTTCAGCCCTCCTTCTGAAGCAGTGTACTTTCATTTCCGCAAAATCTTATGCTTTCCTTGACCCGCACTCGAGTCCTGGAGCCCCTGGAGCTCTCTGGCTGCCTTCTCCTGAGCCTGCCTCAGCCTCCTCCCACTGCCACCCCTCCCTTCCGACTTTATCAACCCCTTTTGCCATAACCAAACTCTCCGCTGGGCTGTGTGCAATCTTTCGCTTCCTCCTGACCAGTCTCTTGAAACCGGGAAAGGCAAGGCAACGAGCCACTAGTATTAGAACAGCAAAGCTGCGACGCAGCGCGGGCCAGCCCGGGGCAGCTGCTGACTAAGCACAGCCCGTGAGCCATTCCTGTTTACTCTGGGCGTGCGGCAGCCTGGTTTCCTTCGTAAAGACTGACCTTTGGCTCTCCGCGCTTCAATCACACGTGAATATATCCGTGTTGCCCGGGAAGGTGCCTGCATTTCATCCCTCCATCCTGCCTCGGCCGCCTTCTAAATCATCAGCGCGCGGCACCAACTGGAACCACCAGCCCTGCGCGCACAAGCGTGAAACCTCGCCGTCTCCGGGGTGAGAGCTCGGGGCCTGGCTGCCCTTTCACAGGACGAGGGGAAAAGGGCTGCGGCTGCGACGGAGAAGCAGAGGAAGAGAAGAGCCACGGGGAGCTGGGCTGGCTGCTCCCATTTGTACGGAGGGTGGGAGAAACATCTACCTTACCTAGACCTGGCTCTGCTCCTGTCTATGTGGTTTATTCCCCCCCCATGTGCATTCCTTTGCATGTATCGGAAACCACAAAATAATCCAGCTTTCCAGAAGATATTTATGGAGGATAAATCCCAGTTTTCAAGCCACTATCCTCTGTGCTTAAAATCCTGTTCTGGTCAAGACTGAAATAAATTTTTAAGGCTCTCTGATATGCTATGCTATTCCCCAAATCCCTGCTTGGGACTTTTTATATTTATAATCATGACCCTTGCTTTCACATACATTTTATTATGCCTTTCTTTCTGTACAGCTTGAATACGGAAATTTAACAAGGACACACCAAAATATCGGCAAGATGGACTTCAGTCTGAACTGAGCTCTGGCTTTCAAAATTTCCAGAGGATTTTTCAACTCTGGGTTTCCAGTTTAGTTAGTTACAGGGACGGGATCTCTGGTGGCCATGGTGAGGTGAAGATCTTTTGGCAAGCCGTTGTGGGAGTTCTCAAACCTTGCCGAAGTCCACCTGCACGCATTCCTATGATATAGCTTCATCTAGCCAGGATTCAAAGATCTAGGAGGTAAATCCCCGTCTGAGGTTCAGAGCTGCTACTTTGCTCTGGATGGCTTTGCTGAACCTGGGAAGTCCTTGCTTGTCGGGAAGAGCGCAGCAAAGCAAAGGGTTGGTTTCCATGTCTTTGCTCAGAAACAGAAGGACAAACACCTTCATCCCTAAGCTTGAGCAGTTCACCAGACCTGCTCTTTCTCCTCCATGCATGTCAGGAGCGGTTAGCACCGGTGCGAGCCGAAGCGCTCTCTGCCACAGAACTTCCGTATGTGACACTTGGGAACAGGAGGGAGAGCCTGGTCAGCACGGAGGGGAGACCTCCTCTCCCCACGCTCCCCTTCCCACCGGGATGCAGCAGGCACGGGGGCTCCTGCCGCGCCGCTCAGCCCATCGTCATTACCATCGCTGGTGTGAGATCCAGGCGCCAGTAGTTATGCAGGCGGAGAGCATCCCAGGCGCGCTGAGCCGGTGATCCGCTGGCATCTGAGGCATCTTGTGCTTAGGAGTTCCCATAATTAGCTGCTGAGATCCCACAGTTGGGGTGGCCTTTGGGCTACCGAAACAACAAGCGGAGCTCAGGAGCGAAACCACAGTCTTCCTCTCCAGCAGCCCTGGCCATGCGGGCTTCAGGTAGTCATGGACGTGACGGCAACAGCCAGGGCCACCTCGTGGGACTCTGAGCCCTGCCCTTCTTGGGTGGTAACGACAGGCAGAAATACCCAGGGCTCTTCCCGAGCCCTATCGTTACCAGTCCTTTGCTGAAGGAATTTAGCTCTTCCTCCCCAGCAAGAGTTAGCCCTGGCAGCGCTGGGGCAGCTACTGCTCGGTTTCCACGTGTTTCCACGTCCCCCGCAGCACACGGGCTGGGTCACCGTCCCAGGAGACCTCCTGCCTTGCCCTGGGTTTGTTCGAGCCCCGTTAGACACGCCAAAAGCTGCTAAGAGTGTTGCAAACGCACGCGCACAGCAGCCGAATGCCGACAGGCTCCTCGCCGCAACGAGGAAGCTCCAGACAAATGCAACGGGTTGCATCTCGAAGGGCGGACAATTTGGATAATTCTGATAACACGCCACTAGATGTTCAAAATCGGCGCTGCCAGGAGAAGCGTACCTCCCCTAGCACCTCTCTACTGGCCTGCACCCCTGGTTATTCCCTTCCCGTCCCCT
Organism: Apteryx mantelli; assembly: GCF_036417845.1. Classification (NCBI taxonomy): domain Eukaryota; kingdom Metazoa; phylum Chordata; class Aves; order Apterygiformes; family Apterygidae; genus Apteryx; species Apteryx mantelli. Next base: position 86,026,759 of record NC_089982.1, on the reverse strand, counting down.
CCTCCGGGCTGCTCGGGGAGCAAACCCAAAGCCTCTTCCCTGCCCTCGCAGCACCTGCGCCCGGGGGTCCCGGCTCAGGCGCTGCCCGCTGCAGCTCGCCAGATTTTACATGTCGCTGACACCTAGCGTTGCTTCTCCCAACTACATCCCCAGCCGAAAACGAAGACCTAACGGGCAGGAGTTGATGCTCTGCCTCATTTCGTAGCTGCTGGCCTTGCTGCTTCGGAGGCTGCTGCTGAGATCCATCTCCAAAGGGTGATCCTGACCCTAAACGGGACTGTGCTATAGGTGTATCCCGTGTAATAGTCCTGGGCGGTGTCGAGGAATGCAGGGGATTATTATTCATTATGTATCGTATCTAGTTGTACACACGGCCCTGAGCCCGGGGAGCCCCGGGAGGCGGCGTGGTGTGCGGGGCCAGGCTGAGGCCGGCGATCTGCCGGGGAACCCCGTGCACCCTGCTCACGCGCCGTCGGGCGTTCATCCGGAAGCGTAACCTGAGTTTCCCTCAGCCAGTGGCAGCGTTGCCTACAGAAAGGCACGATCTGAGCTGTCAGATCTCTTCTGCACGTGAACACCGTGTGTTTAGCGATGATATTTTATTCTGCTTGAAAAACTAAAGAATAGCAAGCAGCTTTTTTTTCTTTTTCTAATCAACGCCAGGGTAGTATCGTAGTATCTACGTCCTTTGCTGGACTTGGCCCTTAGTCCAGATCTGGTTCTCCTACGCTAACCACGGGCATCTCCTTCTCTCCCTGAGGGGCTCTCTGAGCAGCGCACGACTGAACTTGGAGGAAGGATAAGAAAAGCGTACTGGTGCCTTCTTGTTTCTGGCCACGGAAAACGTGAGATTGCAGCAGGCTCTGAAACGGCTGAACGGTGCTTATTGAATGAGCGAGCGTCCTCCAGGAAACGGGAAACAGTCGTTACCACCACGGTTGCACCGAGTTAAAATCCAGTAGAAAAAGCAAGCTGCTGTCGCGGGAGCCCGAGAGCATCTGATCTAAGCACACAGGAACCTCAGACAGTGAGGTTTAAAATCTTCCCAATTACGCAGCCAGAGCTGCAAATGTCATTGGCCTCCAGAGAGGGTCTCCGCAGTGTCCCGAGTTCATCATGCGACAGAGGACGCAAGCTTAAAAATTCCAGTAATAAATCAGATGTTGCTAATGGGTCAGATTCTCATCTTCGCCCTTTCGCTTTACCCTGTAAATTCTCCACCTGACCAACAGGTGCCCTTGGCAGCGTAAAGGGATATTCACTAAATCCTCAAAATGACCAAATTAAAAAGCACGGTAGGGAATGAAAAGAGCACTGATGCGAGGTGGATTTCCTACAGGACTGAAGGGCAGAGCTTCCAATTCGGGGCTTTGCCTTGGGGGGGGGTTGCTTTCCCGGCACGGGCAACGCAAACCTTTTGCTCCCTCCGCTCCCCGTAAATCTCTCCACATAGTGGTTGAACCTGGCCCTATGAAATAACTAGATTTATACCAAAATGCAAGTGCCCCGTCAGTGATAGAGATGGGTTTTGGCCACAAAACAAGCGAGGAAAATATGTACGTGCAGCAGCTAAAGACTGATATTCTTGGCCCTGGCGAAGCACAGGAAGAAGTCCCAGATAACAAGTCCACCCATGCAAGGTCAGGACAGACGCCCGCTTCAGCAAAACGCAGCGTCTAGCCTTGGTGAATGATTTATCTGCGTCGGAAAAGCCAACACACAGCAGCAAGACTCCCCCGCGGCGCAGGAGGCTTTAGACTGCAACGAAAGAAGGCCGGAAAGAAATCACATCACCTTCAATTTGCCAACGGCTAAACTCAACGTGGCGCAAGGTGCTTCCTCAGCACGGGCCTTTTTATTTACCAAAGAGCACAAAGTCCGTCGCCCTGGACACCAGGAGAGCAGCAGACATCAGGATTTATATGGATTGATAATTTCTCAGCAGCCCTGCAGTCTAGTTCCAGCTCTGGGCTGCTTTCGCCACCAGTTTCCTCCCTGTCTTCTGTTTTTTTTTTCACTTTTAGTGTATTAGCACACACAACCAGCCAACTCTCTTCCTTCTGTCAGCCAAAGGAGCTGCTCTCCCAGACCCTCGCTCCCACTTCTACACCTTCTTGTGCATCAGTGCAGCCTTGGAACAGCTCAGACCTGAGAAATGAGCTGCTGGAAAAAAAATGCCGACAAAAATAATGATCACTTCCAGCTAGACCGGTTCTCTGTGCAGCGCAGCTACGCGAGAGGCAGCGGTGCAGGGCCGGGAACCAGGCGCGAGGATGAGGATGGGAGGAGGAAATCAGAGCTGCAGAAAAGGAAAGAAGGGGGAGCTGGCAATCCCGAAAGCAAGTTCTGCCATCAAGAAGCGGCTTGTGAAAAAAATACACATTTGCTGTCTTATTTTTGCTGCTGATCTTATTTTTACTGAATGTGTAATATCTGCTTTAGCAAAACAAATATCACTCTTGGGTTTTTGCCATGCCATGAATTTTTAATGTTTTCATTTCTTTAATAGAATGCATTAGGGTTTTAGCAGAGCCTGTGACTGCATAAAAGCGAAACTCCACTTCGTTACCTGCTTATGCACCACTGAGGCCATCTGTCCTTAGGATTTAACAGCTGTGAAACCAAATCCAACTGCTAGCTATTTTGACGCAAACTAGGTACCACTTTAAAAAAAATCCCCTCGGAAGCTGACTGCATCTTCGAGCGCCAAAACATTCAAAAAAGAGCTCTGGCATCACACAGCAGTTTGGCTACCTGCAAACAACTGCTCTCAGCGTTCCTGCACCACGAGAAAAAGAGACTTAGGAGGAAAAAGGTGTCCGAGGGCTTCGTTATGATCCAGCCCGAGAAGAAAGTTTGCAAATGCTGCACGTTTGCAGCCCGCAAAGCTTTTGGGAGGTGCAGACCGCGGATCACCTCGACGAAATCCTTATGGGGGGGGGGGGGGGGGAAGGCATTAAATGCAAAGCAGCCGGTGTCTGGGGAGGGCTCAGGTGCTCGCTGGAAGCCAAACTCCCCGTTTCGCTCCCAAAGGCCGGGCGGGATCGCAGCGCACCGCAGCCGCCGCCGCCGCCGCCGCGGGCGCTGGGCTGGCGCGTCCCGGGCGCGCCGCGGGGCGCAGCGCCCCCACGTGGAGGGGGCGGGGGGCGCGGAGCAGCCAATCAGCGCTCGCGGGTGATGCCTGCGCGTTGGGGGGCGGCGGCCGAGCGTTCGGAGCGCCATTCACAAGGCGGCGGCGGCGGCGGCGGCGGCGGCGGGGGAGGGATGAATGGGGGCGGGTCACGTGGCGCGCTGCGTCACGCCCCCGTGGCGCGCCGAGCCGAGCCGTGGCGCGCCGAGCGGGCATGGAGCCGGGGCCGGGACCGGAGCACGGGCCGGGATTGGGACCGGCGCCGCCGCGTTGGGGCCCGGTCGCCTGCGTGCTCACGGGCGCCTCGCGGGGCTTCGGCCGCAGCCTGGCGCGGCTGCTGGCGCCGCGCCTCGGCGACGGCTCGGTGCTGCTGCTGCTGGCGCGCTCGGCGGCGCCGCTGGCCGAGCTGGCGGCCGAGCTGCGGCGCGGCGCGGCGGCGCTGCGGGTGGAGTGCGTCGCCGCCGACCTGGGCACCGACGAGGGGCTGCGGCGGGCGACCCGGGCCCTGCGGGAGCTGCTGCCCGCCGCCCCGGCCGCCCGCCTGCTCCTCATCAACAACGCCGGTAACCCTCGGCCCCCCGCCCGCGGCTGCCCTGCCAGGGGGGTCCCCGGGCCCCCACCCGCGGCTGCCCCCCTGTGGGGACCCCCGGGGGGGGGGGACGAGGGTCTGGGGGCAGGGAGTCGCCTGGGCAGCCCGGGCCTGCTGCGGGGGACGCGGCCTGGGCTCGCTGCTTCGGGGGCTCCTTGGATGTCCCCTTGCGCAGGCAGCGCCAGCGGGTTGCCTTCACCCTGACCAGCCTTGGGAAGCTCCAGGGATGTCCTGGTGGAGACTCCACGTGCCACTTCGTCGCCTCACTGCCAGACTCGTGGCAGGGCCTCTGGGGCAGCCTGCGGGGCCGGAGCAGCCCGTGGGTGTTGTGATGCCGTGTCCGCTTTGGGGTGCGGGCTCAGGGCGCCAGGCCAGCGAGACTCCCTCCTACGGCTTCGCTCCCCTGTAGGATCCTTCAGAAAAACTTCTGGCCCTTCCTTGTGGGGGCTTCAGTTGAAAGCTTTGAGGTCTGGCGTCTTCAGTGCCCCTTTTTTCTCCCCTGTTATTGCTATAAATAAAACCAGATGTTCCTGGCGGGGTTTCGAGGTGACACCGCTGCGTGCAGTCAGCTCCGGGGAGCTTCTCCCTCCAGAGCTCCATCAAATCTCACCCTGCAGAGGGCTGCCTGGAAGCCTCCTCTTCCTGCTTAGGCTTGAGCAGCTCCAACGCTCTCTTCTTTACATGAAGCTTTGGGCTGAGCAGCTCGAGATGGTTGTGGGAGCGTGTAGGACCCCAGGTTGTTAACCGGCTTGGTTCAGAGCGAGAAAGGTGCTGGAGAGCGTGCAGGGCGCCCGCGACGGCGCGGGGAGCTGAAGGTCGGGAGCTGTTTGCTGCAGCGGGGGATTTGCGGGTCAGGGCCACGTCCCTCCTCGCTGGCTGGTTCGAGGTGGTGGCCCGAAAGTGGTGAGCGGGGCCCTGCCAGGCCGCCGCGAGCGGTTCGGCAAAGCTCCCCGCTGCGCTGAGATGTGGCTCGTGCCGGAGGTCGGGCAAAGCTGCTTTTCCCCATCTGTAACGAGGAGCTGCCCGTGGGAATGCAGGCGAAAGGGCTCGCTGGTGTTGCTGAGCCCATCTTCCGCTGCTCCCGCGTGCCTCGTCCCGCAAACCGATCCGGTGCCTTACACCCGTCTAAACCCCTGCAGCTCACAAACAGCTGGTGCCCCTGCAACGGGACTGAAACGGTGCCGCTAGCCGGGTCCCTGGGGTGCTGAGCAAAGGCCTGGCAGCAAATCGCAGGAGTTGCCTGTGCCTCCGCTTAAATTCCTGCGGCGCTGAGCCGGGCCAGCGTGGGGGGCTGCTTAATACCGGCTGAATTCGCCGGAGAGGCGTTCGTCTTCGGCTTGACGCGCAGCTCTCCCGCCTTCCTTCGTAGGCTCGCTGGGAGACGTCTCCAAATCCTTTGTAGATCTCAGCGACCCGGATGAAGTCAACAGCTATTTTGCCTTCAACGTCACCTCGGCGCTGTGCCTCACCTCCGCCGCCCTCAAAGCCTTCGGGCAGCGCCCCGGCGTCGGCAGGACGGTCGTGAACGTCTCTTCGCTCTGCGCCGTGAAGCCCTTCAAGAACTGGGCGCTGTACTGCGGCGGGAAGGCTTCCCGGGACATGATGTTCCAGGTGCTGGCACTCGAGGAGCCCGATGTCCGCGTGCTCAACTACGCACCGGGTGAGGAGGGGGCCGCGCTGCTGCAGTGCCCCGCTGAGATTGCGCCTGCGGGATCACGGGATGGGATGGCATGGGAACCCATCCAGATGGGAACAGCGGCATCGCAGCCTGCCTGGCGCAGGTGTTGCTATTAATTTTCCCCCACTCTGTGGCTAAAAGAGAAGATGGTCCTGCAGCCAGCTCGGATGCAGAAGGAAAGCGAGTACCAGATTTGGGTTTCTGCTGATGCAATTTCTTCTATTGCTTTTTCCCCAGGTCCTCTGGACACGGACATGCAGCTCTTGGCCCGGACTAAAACCGGGGACGCCGAGATGCGGCAGCACTTCCAGAGCCTTCAGGAGAGCGGGCAGCTGATAGACTGCGCCGTGTCAGCCCGGAAGCTGCTGAAGCTCCTGGAAGAGGACACCTTCCGCTCCGGCGCCCACGTGGATTTCTACGACATCTGAGCTGCCGGCCCCGCGACTCCCGCCTTCGCGCTTTGCTTTCTGCTTCTGTCCGCTGAGCTGCATCTCTGGTGCCTCCTGTCTCTCCAGCGAGCTTGCCGCCTTCCGGGTGGCCCGGGGGGACGGGGGAAATCATTGCTTCTCTGTGTCTTCAGCGCTGAGCCAGAGCCCGGGTTACGCGTCCTCGGGCCCCGGGGAGGGCATGCGATTCCCTCAAGAGGACCTCGCGGTGTAGATCTGGTCCTGATAGACCTCAGCCTGCAGGAGCAGGGATTTCCCAGCCTCTGGAGATGGGAGGGCAGAGGTGGCACCCATGGCTTACCTGGCCTCTCCTGCTGCTGCTCTAGGAATTGTCCCCAGGCGAGATTTGTGCTTTAAGATGCAGGGGGGAAAAAAAACCTTTCCCCACCCTAGAAACGCCCAACGTCCCTCCCTGCTCACTGGCAACATCCCTGCTGTCCTCTTCTGTCTCAGCCCTTCAGACTTTGTCTACCCTGATCTACAGTCATTAAAAATGTCACATGTGGTCTGGGCCATCCGCTGTGAGTGCCCTCCCGGTGCCCGCTCCTTCCGTCTCCGAGTGATTCCGTTAACTCTGCGTCTACTTAGTGGGAATGATGAGGCGCTCGGGTGTTTTGGAGGTGGTTTTGGCATTATTTGCCATCCCCGTTCAGAGCTAAGCTCCCAGGATGGAGATCGGTCTGGGTTGCTCCTGTCCTGCCTGGGCTTTAGTGCGTCCCTGGGCTCACCTGGCTCTTACAGAAAGCTAAAAATCCCGTGTCTCCCAACCCAGCATCCGTGTGGGCCCTGGCAATGCGGCTCTCGGCCCTGCGGCGGAGATCAGGCTCCTTTGCAAATAAATAACACCGATGGTCAGAGCAAGGGGCCCTGAATCCTGCTCTTGCAGGGTCTTGGACCAAGCTGGGGCTGGGCTGCGTGGGAGACTTGAGGAGCCCCAAGTTGCAGGAGGAGCTGTGAGGGTGACGGGGGACAGGACTGACCGGGGCACGGGGACCCCTTGCTACCAGCCATGCGATGACCAGCGTGGGAGATGCAGCTGCACCTTCTCGCCCTTTTTTTTCCAACCACTTCAGTCCTACCAGGGCCTTTCGGGTCCGACTTGGTCCAAGTCGCGCGAGCCTGAATCTGCAGGTAGTTTTGCAGCCGCCTCTTTGGAGGGAATTAGCCGCAACGTGTCACTGCAGACCTGCGCTGCGCAGCTGTTTCGGGGGGCTGGAAGTAGAGACGGGAGCGTGAAAGACGCTGCAGATGGGTGGAGAGGCTGGGTGGTTTGGTGGTCAGAGAAAAGCCCCCCGAGAAACGCTCCGCGCCCTGGGAAATACGTGACTGAGCTCATCCACGCCAAGCGGCGGCAGCGTCGCCAGCCCGGGGGGCGAAGCGCGGGCTTTGGAAACGCACGAGGTGTAAAGCTGTAGTCTTCTAAAAGGAGACTGATTTGAGCGTCTTCTTCTTTTCTTTGCCTCCTCGCCTTTGAGCTGGGAGCTAGGGGGAAGTTTGATGATTCAAACTTTTCTGTGCCATCACGAGAAATAAAACGGTGCCAGTTTTTTAAATGTGAGCTAAATCATCCGCTTCGTTACCAGCCTTTTCCCGTTTGGGGCGGCACATGCCGTTCTGGGATGAATACGGAAAGTGCAAGGGAAAGGGCTGTGGTCTGCCGCAGAGTCCCAGCGAGGAGGGGTGGAGAGGACACCCGGGCCACCCTCTGCCCAGGGCAGGAGCAGCCGCTGACCACCACCCATCCTGGACACGTGTGGTGCTGTGACCGGAGGTCCTTCGCCTTCCCGGGTTTGTCCTCGAGCCGTTTCACCCCTCTCCTCCCTGTGCCCACCAAGGCTGCCCTGCGCTCACCCTTCCCGCACGTCTAAGCGCATATTTGGCCGTTGCGAGTCACCATCCCACCAGCTCCCCTGGAAAAGCCTCGGTCCACATGTCCCTGTTCAGCCAAGCAGGCCAGTCCTTCCTCATCCTTCGCGGCTCCCCATCTGGTGGGACCAACGCTGCTGGTGACTCCGTGGTTTCTTCCAGGTCTGTGATACAAATGTCGGAGAGCGGAAGACCAGAACCTTCCTGCTGGTCCTTGCCAGAGGGACGCTGGCTCCGTGCTGGTTCCCTGCCTGGTCGTATTTTCAGACCCGGCAGAGAGCTGGTTTCTAACTCATTTAAAGGTGCGCTGTGTTGATTTTGGTCCTTAGCAAGACCCCCGTGTGGGCCCAGCCTCAGTGTGGACCCAGGACCTTACAGAGTTCAACAGCCACGGTGGTCGTGCGGCTTTTAAAGACGCCGAGTCAATTTAGCAGTGTGGGCTTGCTCCAAACACCTGGTGAGAGACCCCGGTGTCTCCGAGGTCTGCTGACCTCCAACTCCCTCTTCGAGGAGTTATTTGTCACCGGGATTTTGCCTAGGGCCACTGGCAGGCTGAAAGACCCCTTCCTGCCCATATGGTCCCATCAGCTCTCCCAAACACTAGTTCACCATTAATTTTCTTCTGGTATCACTGGTCCATTGGCAGCACGAGGACCAAAAGTTAGAGCCTCAGCATCACTATCCCTTCAACAAGGACGCTGCCGCCTTGCTTGAAGAGAAAACCTGTTGCTAACATCTACGCTTCAAGAGCCAGCCCATAAATCAGCGTGAATCTTACGGCCGTGGTGATGCGCGATGGCTCATACTGCTAAATTTTGCTGGTGAATCAACCATGTGCTAGAAGTTAAATGGAGTAAGTTTGTCTTCAGCTCAGCCACTCCGTCATTTGACTGTGCTCCAAGCTGTCGCCTGGATGAGTTATTTTCATAGTTTTCTTCCACGGGGACTCACTGTGCATGTGATTAGGCATTCGGCATGGCTCTGTGACCTCCAGGGACACACCGTGCTTGTCGCTGGAACCTGGGGAGCAAGGAGCTTCCAAGGGAGAAATGCTAGCGATATTTTTGGGGCAAACCCCCACGGGCCTGGTGGGTCTTTCTCAAACCACCTTGGCAGTGTGTAGTAGCTATTTTTTGCTTTGCCTTTTGTTTTCCCCAGGAATCAGAGCTGTTATCTAGTAGAGCTGTGCCAGATTTTTTTTTTTTTTTCCCCAGTCTTCCTGATCTCAGAAGTTTTCTGGTGCTTCAGTGGGCTACAGCACTCACCTCCGTGAATCGTTAAGCAGCCACGGTTTTGCCACCACAAAACTTGCCAGCTCCGCCCCGTCAGTGGGTGAGCACATTGCAGCAGAGCCCCCTCCACCTCCCCACGGGGGTAAGGAGAGCCGTGGTGGTGGGGTGCTCTTGGCTGAACGTCTGGCTGCCGTTAGAGGAGGTGAGCTAGGCTGGGATGAAGATGGGCAGTTGACCAGAGAATGGTGGGGTGGGTGTCACTCAAGGAGGATGGAGCCGTCTGATGGGTTCTGGGCTGACGACCGGTGATGGAGAGAGCCAGGATGGGTGGCAGGTCATCATGCTCTTGGTAGTGCAGATGATCCCCCGCTGTGTGGTATGTGGCTCTCCGGTGAAGATCAAGTTAGGGATGTCCCAAGTCATTGGCTGCTGGCCACCACACTGCCCGTCATTCAGGCTTTCTTCGGCGACACCTCACCCTCCGCTCTTCCCAAGGACGTGGGCTGCTTCCAGCCCCGCATCTAGGCCGTGCCTCGGCCGCCTTTCTGCATTTCAGGATTTAACACCAGGCCCGCGGAGGGAAGCAGCTCCGACCTGCCTGCATGCGGCTGTCCTAGCTTCTGGTGTGCAAGACTCCCTGGCTGGAGGGACACCTCACCGTGTCGCGTGTTAGCTGAGGGACACGCATCCGTGCCTGGGATCCTGCAAAGGTGCGGTGGGAACGGGGGCTTTGCCGGCCCCTGGGCCGAAGCCGAATGGCGGAAGCAGAGGAAACGAGAGAGGAAGAGCCATTTTTGGGGGCTTGCTGTGACTTTCTTTTGGCGATGAGGCTGGTAGGAGCCAGAGCTCCCGGCGGGTCCTGAGACCAGGCAAAAGTCGGAAGGGGAGGTGTGAGCCGCCCCCGCGTCCGTTTGCTTCCTGGTGAGACCTTGCGGATGCTCCGGGCTGGTGGGACCAGGAAACCTGCCAAGGGCTCTTCCCCGCCGGCGCGAGCAACGCCGGCAGCATCGCCGCTGCATCTCAGCAGGCCTCTCGGTGGCAAAACTCCATCAACGATTTTTTTTCTCCCCTTTTCTCCCATTTTCTGTGACCAGCTGAGGGCGTACCGAGACCGGATAACGGACACGGGCCGGAGCGGCGGCGGCCCGGAGCTGCAGCCATCGCCCGGCTCCAGCCCTGCGGGCGGCGAGGGCAAAGCCACCCGCGTCCTGCTCCAGCGGTGGCAGCCGCGGCGCTTTGGAGGAGCAGGTGCTTCTGCAGAAGGTGGTAGAGAAGCACCCAGGCTCCTTCCTTTCGGCATGAGCACGTCCGGAGCCGCGCCGTGCTGTGCAGCGGGGGGTGAAGCTCGGGGTCCCTCCGGGTCTCCGTGTCACGGGACCCTGTGGCGTTCGGTGGGTTTTTCTTAAGGCTCCGCGTCTTGGAGTCATGGGATCGTGTCCAAGCATCATATGGGAGAAAAAGGGGGGGGGAAAAAAAAAAACTTTTCCTGCTCTGCTGGTTTCAGAGACGGGCTGGAAACGGCACCGCCAGGCTCAAAGAGCAGCGAGCACGTGCAAAATTAGTGGAATAGAGGGGAAAAAAACAAAACAACATGCCAGGGGTCAGGGCTGCAGGGTGCCGTTCCCGCAAGCATCCCGGCTCCCGCGCCGGCGGGCTCCCGGCAAGCGCGGCAGCCTGGAGAGCAGCCAAGGGCCTGCGCTGCCGTGCCGGGGTCCCCCTGCCGGCTCTGCCCCGCTCCGGCCCCCGTGCCCCAGCCTGCCCGCGCTGCCCCGTCTACCCTTCCCTTCCCTTTTTTTTTTTTAATTTTCCTTCTTTCCTGCTCTTCCAGTTTTTCTTTACATCTTTTTTTTATTTTCTTTTCCTCTTTCCTTTCATTCTTCCTTTCTCCTTTCCTCTTTCTTTTCCCTTTTCCTCTTTCCTTTCTCCTTCCCTTCCCTTCTTTTCCCTTTTCCCTTTTCATTTTCTCTTTCTCTTTTCCCTTTTCCCTTCCCTCCCTTCCCCTTCCCCTTTCCCTTTCCCTTGTTTTCTTGCCTGTTTTCTTTTAGTTCTTTTTTTAATTTTATTTTCTTTTCCTCCTTTCCTTTCCTTTCCTTTCCTTTCCTTTCCTTTCCTTTCCTTTCCTTTCCTTTCCTTTCCTTTCCTTTCCTTTCCTTTCCTTTCCTTTCCTTTCCTTTCCTTTCCTTTCCTTTCCTTTCCTTTCCTTTCCCTTCCTTTCCTTGTCCCCCTTCCCTTCCCTTCCCCATCCCATCCCATCCCCAAGGTGCTTTGCAACGTGGTGCCAACACAGTGCCATTCCCACCATTCCCGGGGTGCCGGCAGCACTTCCCCAGCAAGGACCAGCTGCAGGTGGGATGAGTCCCTGCACAACCCACACCGGGCGCTTTCCGAGCGCAGCCCACTGCCGCCCACGGAGGCCTCCGCCCCTTCTCTGCCGGATAGGGGTCGGGAACGGCGCTGGGCACCGGGGCGCGTAGGGGCTCGGCGCGCCGGGGCGCCCAGGAGGAACAGGTCCAGCCGTGCCCGTGTTCCCGCAGGAGCCCCCGTCCCGTGGGCAGGGACCTCGGAGCTGGTGCACCCGGCCAGGCCCGGCGTGGACACCACGCTGGAGGTCATCCCGGGGGGACCCGGAGTGAATCCACCGGGTGGACACCCCTCACCCTGAGAGCCGTGGGGCAACCAGCAGGCCGCCCGGCTTTCGGGGCGATACCTCCGGAGCCGGGCAGGGTCTTCTCCGGGGATCTGGGGCATGTTCATCAAGCCCGACGGGTTTAGAGCAGCAAACGTATCCGTGTGCCGAGCCGGCACCTCTCTCCCGGGTGTTTCCTTTACGCACAAGCCGAAAGGAACAACACCAGCACTGTCTCCCCAAGACTGAACGCTTGCTCACACGCGGCATTCTGCCAGCAGCTGCCTGTGCTCCTTGCTCTCGGCAAAGCACCGGAGCCCCTAGGAGCACGCAAAGGAGCACGTAAAGCCGCTCCGATCCTCTTCCGCCTGGCGCAGGGTGTTTACCCAAGGGATTTGCACCGCAGCGCCGCAAACATCTTCCACCGAGTAAAAGCTCGGAGGAGGCAGAGCCGCCCGGGGCGGCGGGGGGGGGGGCCCGAGGGCGGCCAAGGCCCCCGTTTCCCGCGGGGGGCCGGCGGCTCCCGCGCCGCATTCGCATTCCTGCCGCGCTCCCGCTCGTCAGCCGAGCTGTCAGCCGCGCCGGTAATAGGGCCACGGCGGTCACCCGTGTTGGGAGTAAACACAGCCGGAGCTGCGAAAACAAGAGCGGAGCGGAGCCCGCGCGCGCCGGGGGGGGGGGACGGGGACACGGGGGGGGGTGGGGGGGGACAAAGCAGCCACCGCAGCCTCCGCGCTTCCCACGCATCCCGCCGGGTGCATCCCCCGGAAAAGCCTCGCGAGAAAAGGTTTCGGCCGCCGCGGGAGCCGCCGGGGGGGGGGGGGTTGGGGGGGGGTTGGCGGCGGGTCCTTATCGTCCTCATCAAAACCCGACCCTAAATGTTTTGGGGGGGGAATCCAAAGGGTGTCACTCCGCCTTTGAAATCCTGCTCGCCGCCTTTATTCCCAGGAAAATATCTCCCGGAGCAGCGAAGTTTCCTCCCCGCCTCCCCCCCCTTTCCTTTTTTTTTTCCTTTCCTTTTTTTTTTTCCCTTCCCTTTTTTTTTTTTAATAATACAGCATCGCAGCTCCCCGAGTTGCAGCTCATCTCACACCTAAGCGCGCCTGCGTCCTGCGCAAGCCTTTCAGCTGGGTTTTCTCAACCTCTCCTCCGCCTCCTTCTTGATTCAGGCAGTTGCTATAGGTATGTTTTAATCCCCAGCATGGTAGATTTTAATTAGGCTTTGTACAGATGGCCAATTAACATTCATTACTTTTGCCTTGAGCGATTAATTATGAGTTCGGAGAGAAGGGGCGACGGAGACAGAGGCAAGACGGGCAGGTGAATTGAATAAAGGAAAAAAAAAAAAGAGGGGGGATTTTAAGCGGAGTTTGGGATTTTATTTATTTATTTATTTATTTATTTATTTATATATATATATATATACACGCGTACACACACACACACACACACACACACACGCACATGCACACGCTGACAGCGGAGGGAAGAGCAGAGCGGTGCCGGGGGGCCCTGCCCGCGCCGGGGACAAAGCTGCGCTTTCCCGCGCCGCTGCTCCCGCCACGGCGGGCTCCAGCGATTTGGGGGGGGGGGGGCCGCCCTCGCCTTCCCGTGTTTTAGGAAACCAGGCTGCCGGAACGCTGCCGGCGATGTTTCCGCCGGAGCTGGGAGGCTGCAGAGGGGCAGGGACCTGCTGGAGCCTGCGGCGCTCGCGAGCGGAGCTGCTTTTTGCTCACGGCGGGGGGGGTTTCGGGTGCCCCTCGCACCTCCCTCCCCGGCGGCTGCAGGTGATGCCGGGGCTGGACATCCCGAATCCCACTGATGGTGCCTCTCTGCTGGGCAAATGCCGGCAGCTCCGGCCCGGCCACCTGCTAGGGAGCGCTAAGGGCAAACGAACCCATTGCGCAGATGGGGAAACTGAGGCCCGGAGCTGCCGCTGCCGCAGCCGCACGAGGGATTTCGGCCCGAGCCTCCGCAGAGCGTCGCGGTGCTGCGCTCCTGCCTCCACGCGATTTTCCCTTGCAGCAGCTCCGCGGATGCAGGCCGCAGACACCCCAATTCCCGCGGAATCGCGCACGGCGAGCTGCAGCCCGCCTTCGCCGGCGCCTCCGCGGCTCGCCGACGCCGCCGGGCCCGGTCCGCCGGAGCTGGGCGCCGTCCCCACCTGCGGCGCGGTGGCAGGGTATGGCCCTCTCCGAGGATACGCCGCGGAAATGCGCACATTTCCGAAAAGCAATATGGAGCGGCTAAATATACTGCTCACAAATCTGTTTACACTAATAATGCCTGGGAGCCTGCCATCCATATGACTGCAAGGAAGCGGCAGTTCGGCAGCAATTCCCTCAAAATTACTCGCGAGAGTGCGGGAAAAACTAATCGCTTGGTTTTTTCCCCCTCCCCGGGGGGGGGGGGGGGTGGAAAAATCAGCCCCCGAGCGATCGCTCTGCCCCGCGGCCGCCGGCGCCGCGAAGCCCGGCACAGCGCGGCAGCTCCTCCGCCGCCTCTTCCCAGCGAGGGGACGGAGCGCCGGGAGCGGCGGAGAGGGCCGAATGCCTCCTCCCGGGGAACGGCAAGGAGGAAGGGGGGGGGAGATGACGGGAATGGCAGCGTCCGAGTCGTTATTTCGGCGCGGGCGGCTCGCTTGACTTGTTTAAATGAAAACAACAACAACAAGTTCAGGGGAAAAAAATAAAAGGATTAAAAAAAAAAAGAGAGAGAGGGGAAAAAAAAATTGGCAGCTCCGCGCGTATTAGTCGGAACGCTGCAGACTTGGCTCCCGCTCACCTCCGCAACATAATGTTAAATGGCAGCAAGACAGTATATCAGTCATTTACATATGTTGCTTATAGACGCCAAACTTATTAACACAATAAAACTGCCGCCGCGCAGCCTTCCTGCCTATTTTTCTCGTCATGAATGGCAGTGTTGGAAGCACCTAGCCGCCTCGTATGGAAACACGCTGCGTTCGCCTCTCGCGTGGCGCCGGGGAAAATAAATATATGAATCACCGAGGGTCCCCAGCCGACCACTTCCGAAGCGAGGCGGCGGGGAGCCGGAGCGCTTCGCCGCGCCACCGCCGCTTCCCTGCCTTCCCCGCTTGGACCGAACCGGCCCGGCGGGGATCGGAGGCCGGTGAAGGGCCGGGGGAGGCGGACAAGCGAGGGGCTGCTTTGCTTTTGGTCCCAGCGCTCGGGAGGGGCTGCACGGCCCCCCCCGTGCCCCCGCTGCCGAAACGGGTCCGGGCACCCCGAGGGCCTCCGCTCCGTCCCTGCAGCGCCGTGGAGCAGCTCTGCCTCCCTGCTTCAGCCTTCCGGATCCCTGCAGCTTCCTGGATCACTGCAGCTTCCCAAATCACTGCAGCTTCCTAAATCATTGCAGCTTCCCAAATCACTGCAGCTTCCCAGATCACTGCAGCTTCCTAAATCATTGCAGCTTCCCAGATCACTGCAGCTTCCCGAATCACTGCAGCTTCCTAAATCATTGCAGCTTCCTAAATTGTTGCAGCTTCCTAAATTGCTGCAGCTTCCTAAATCATTGTAGCTTCCTAAATCGTTGCAGCTTCCTAAATTGCCGCAGCTTCCTAACCATTGTAGCTTCCTAAATCATTGCAACTTCCTAAACCACCACCTTCCCAAATCTCTGCAGCTTCCCAAATCGCTGCAGCGTCCTCCATCACCACCTTCCTAGATCACCACCTTCCTAAACCACTGCAGCCCCCTAAATCACTGCAGCCCCCTAAATCGCTTCCCAGTTCCCGCAGGGCCGTGGGGAGCCTCCCCGCTCCGTCCTGCCGGGCGCCTTGGCGCCGTGCCGGCAGCCCCTCGGCGAGCGGAGCACCACCACCGTTTCGGCACGTCCTCCTCAAACAACACGCGTCGGCCCCCGCCGCAGCCCCGCTCGCCCTCACGTGATTCCCGCGCACGGGAACGGCCCGGCTGAAGCTCGATGCATGTCACGGGCCGGCTCCGGGGGGGGGGGGAGCGGCAGCGGCAGGAAGCCGATTGCTTCCCGCACCAGGGTCTGCAGCCCCTTCTGGGGTATTTTTATGGATCCACCAAGCCAAAAAGGCCCCAAAAGCCACTTTTCCAAAAGGTAGATACTGGAGGCTTTGGGAGTCCCGGGCCGGGCTCCCCGGAAATGCAGGAATCGCTGATGCGGTTCCCGCGGGCGCCTCCTGCGAGCGGGTCACCCGGGCACCGTGTCCCACCTGGGACGCTAGTGGCCGAGCTCTCTGAGCCGCCTTGCCAGGACCTGGGGCACCTGCCCCGTCATCCCAAGGTGCCACGAGCCTCGGAGGCTCCTACGGGAGTCAGCGCTGCAACCGCCTGCGGGCAGCGGGACGCAAAATCCCGTCCGCCTCCGCAAGAGGGAAACGTGGCTGCCAGAGCCCAGGTCTACGCAGGGCACTGGACGGTGACACCGGCGTGACAGTAAGGCCACGCTGGAGAAGCAAGGGCAGAGGCGGCCCCAGCGGAAAAGCCGGTGTGGCCATGGCATAGGTGGGTGAGGAGCCAGCAGCATCTTTCCTGGCCGGACTTGGGTCCCCCCCAGCCCGTGGTCGAGCCGTGTAACCTCTGCGGTTTCCCATTCCCGGGCAAGGTGGAGGAACCAGCTATCTGAGCCCACGGACTCAATCTATCTCCCATCCATCCACGCTAAAGCATGTAGCTACCGTTGTCCCCACTGTTCCCGTCCACCGTCGATCTATGGATCTGTTGAGCCACCTTAAAAGAAAAAAAGGAGACTCAGGAAGGTGCAAATGAATAACCCGCTGGCTGGGTTGTGCACGGGAGGCTTTTTCCAAACCCAGCGTATTCCTGAGCCAAGCGAGCTAGAAAAAAAGAGAAGACGAAGAAGCAGAAAAGGGGTAGGCAGGGGAGCAGCCCAGGACAGGCAGGATCCTGGACCGGGATGGCGCTGGGTCTCCCGGGCTCTCCAACCCCAAATACACACCCCTTGCTCCCTTTTCCACGCTTAAAGAGTGGCAGGAACAAATCCGGGTAGGGAAAGCAACTCGGCCCCTGGGAATAGCAGGTGGGCGAGTTTCGGAGGAAATGATGCAGCACTTTGAAGTCTGGTCAACTTTTAACATCGCGGCACGCTGCGCCCGTGGCCACGCTCCGGGGCCCGGGGCCTGATTTTCCACATTCTGCCCTTTGATGCCGGAGGCCGCCGCGTTACCGATTAACGAGACGGGGGGGACGGAGCGCACCTGCCAGCGGCGTGCCGGATCCGGCCCCGCAAGCGCCTGGCTGTCCGCTGCTTCCGGGGCCTTGGAAAGGCTGAGGGTGAAGGAAAGGGCTTTGGCACCGGAGCCGGCGGTGGAGAGAGGGCCGGCGGGCGCACGGGGCCGGGGAGGCCCGAGGGGTGATGGACCCGCCGTCAGCGTGCTCGCCCCGAGCATCCCCGGGGCCGGGGCTGGCTGGCGACGCCTGTCCTCTCCCCCTCTCCCTCTTTTTCATTCCTCTTTCGTTTGCTCCTCGGAAAAGCATCGCCGTGGTATTTTAAGGGGCATCGGAGTCCCCTCTGCCCCGCCAAGAGCCCCTTGCCAGGGGGGCAACAACCCCCGGGCGGCCCTGCCGCCGCGGCCGGCTGCTTCCCTCTCGCGCGCTGCCACCTCCGGTGCCTCTTTCGTTAAAAAGAAAATGTCTTTCTCCTCCATCCCGAGCTCCTCCTGGGCAGGAATCCAGTGGGAAGCCAGGCTGCTCCCAGCTCACCTCCTCCCGCGGACGCGGGGGCTTCAACTTCGCCTCTCCATAAGCCTCATCCGCGGCAAGGGAGCTCCGCGCTGTATTCCCGCGGGGCAGCATCCTGCCGCGGAGGGGAGAGCGGGATTTCCGCGGCCCCTGCGCCGCAAGCAGCGAGCTGAGCCGCCGGCAGCCAAGCGCCAACGGGAATCCGGCTTTCCTCTCCCCGCCGCCGGCTCCGCGGGGGCTGCGCGGCCGCGCAGCGCCGAGCGGGGCCGGAGCAGCCGGGCGCCGCGGAAAGCCCGACCTCGGCCCGCGGCCTCCGCGCAGCTCCGCGGCAGAGGGAGGGAGGCTGCGGAGCGGCGGAGCTGCGCCCCGAAACGGGCTCCCGGCCCCGGCCCCGGCGGAGCGAGCCGGGCTTGCGGCCGGCCGCGGCGGGCAGCAGAATCGCGCTGCGGGTTTCTAATTTAGGAGGGACAGTGAGCGAAACGGTTTGTCCCCCGACTCAGGTAGCTTTGGGGGGGGAAAAAATAAAATACATTAAAATAAAAAGCTCTTTTCTCGGGCATGAGGAAGGGGAGATGTGCAGGAGCGACCCGGCCGGGTGGGAATTACCTCTGCGAACAGCCAGCGCCTGGAAGGATTTTTTTTTTTATTATTATTATTATTATTTCCCCCGCTGCGGATGTTAAGAGCCCGGCGAGATCCGCACGAAACGAAATCGGGGCCCCGCGCAGCCCGCCGCCACCGCGCGCTTTCCCACGGGCGGGCGCGCAGCGGCGCGGAGGCGGCGGCGGCGGCGGAGGCCGGAGCCACCCGCCCGCCCCAGGGCCCCGAGCGGCCGCAACGCGGCGGCTCCGCGCTGCCCCGGCCCGGCGGGACGGCACAGAAACCCGCATCTGCCGCCCGAATGGATAAATAAAGAAGCAATTAATTAAATTAAATTAAATCAAATTAAATTAAATTCTCCCTCCCCGAAATCATCCGGACGCGGTACCCGCTCCCGGGCACGGCAGCTCCCGCATCCGAGCCGGGCGCAGTCCCCTCATCGCCCGTCCTTGGGCCCCCCTTCCCTTCCCTTCCCTTCCCTTCCCTTCCCTTCCCTTCCCTTCCCTTCCCTTCCCTTCCCTTCCCTTCCCTTCCCTTCCCTTCCCTTCCCTTCCCTTCCCTTCCCTTCCCTTCCCTTCCCTTCCCTTCCCTTCCTTTCCTTTCCTTTTCCCTCTTTGGGTGCACTGTCCTCTCCGCCGAGTGCCCTCTCCTCCAGCCGGCTGACACGTCCCGCTTCTCTAATTGCATTTATATATATATATATATATATATATATTTATATATATATATAAAATGTATAAATATAAAATTATATATATATAATGTAGAATTTTTTTCTCTCTTTCGGCTCCTCGGAGAGGGAGAAAAAAAAAATCAATCTGGCAACGCGCTCGCTCCATTTCTACCCGTTCAATTCCGCATTTTTTAAACGCATCCCCCCCCCCGCCCGCCCTCCCGCCCCGCGCAGCGCCTTGCGTGACTCTGTCCGTGGGAAGCCCCGCGGCCGCGCAGGGCTCCGCGGGCCGCCGCCGCCGCTCGCGCCCTGCCCGCGGGCTGCGCGGAGCAGCGAGCGGCGGCGAGAGGGGCCGCTGCGAGGCGAGGGGAGGGAGGGCAGCGGTTTTCTTCCCTGCTGAAAACCTGCCTTTCCCGCGGGAGGGCCGGATCCGCGGGTGCCCACCCGGAGCATTTCGCTCCAGCCAAGTGGAAAATAGACTTTAAACCCTCTTTGTGCGGGAGGTGAAGGAACAGCCCCCCCCCCTCCCTCCCCTCCTCCGCGGGGTTAACAAAACTCAACCAATTTACGGGCACCCGGCCTCGGGCAGCGGCGAAGCAGAGGCAAACTGCGGAGTGAACTCGCGACGGGCCCGCGGAGGGGGCTGCGCGGCCGCGCAACGCGCTGCGCGCCCGCCGCCCGGCCAAACTTGCGGCGGCGCCGAGCCCCCGCCGCCCCCGTCACCGCGGCGCTCCGCCACCGACCGGCGGAAAACCGGCCCGAATCGGGACTTTGTAAATTTGGGGTGGCTTTTTTGTTTTTGGGTTTTTTTTTTTTTGCTTCTTCGATTTTATTCGCAGCGCCGGGGCATCGGAGCGGGGTTTTGTCGGCGGGTCGCGCTGCCTCGGCGGCGTCGCGCGGAGCGGAGTTTGCGCCGCCGCGGAGCCAGGCCGCGGCCCCGGGAGGGGAAGGGAGGAGGAGGAGGAGGAGGAGGAGGAGGGGGGGGGGGGGTCGGGCTTCACCTCCCTTCCCCTCCCACCCAAAGCCCGGCAGGTCCTGCCGGCAGCTGGGGAGCTACAAACCACCGCGGAGGATAATTTATTATTTTTGTTTAAGGAGGAAAAAAAAAAACCCACTTTTTTCTTTTCTTTTCTTTTTTCTTTTAAGAGAGATAAGCGAGCGGCGCCGCTCCGCAGGGAGCCCCTTCCCGGCGCGCAGGGGCGGGGGAGCCCCCCCACGTCCCCCCCCCCCCCCCCAGCCCCTTCCCCCCGCCAACTTTGCGGCGCTTCTCCGGGCAGCGGCTCCAGTCCGGCTTTTCGGGAGCTCTCGGCGCGCCTCGGCCCCCCCTCGCTCCCCCGGCGCCCCCCTGCGCGCCCCCCCGCGCCCTCCCCGCGCCCGCGGCAGGTGAGTCCGCCCATTGCGCCGGGCCGCGCCAGGTACCGGCTTTATTTGCAGCGCGGCCGCGGCGGCGGCGGCAGCGGCGGCGGCAGCGGCGGCCCCGGGGGTGCGGGCAGCGTGGGCGCCGCCAGCGCCGAGCACCGCGGCCGGCGGAGCGGGGGGTGGCCCGGGGGGGGGGCGGGTGGGTGGGTGGGGGGGTTGTGTGTGTGTGTGTGTGTGTGTGTGTGTGTGTGTGCGCTGCCCAGGGGGAGGTTTCGTGCACACACACACACACACACACACACCCGCGCGCACCCGCGCGCGCACCCGGCGGAGCAGCCCCGCTCCAGCCCCCCCCCTCGGCGCGCACCATGTTCCAGCCGTCTGCGAAGCGCTGCTTCACCATCGAGTCCCTGGTGGCCAAGGACACCCCGCTGAGCCCCGACGAGCCGCTGCGCCCCGCCGCCCTGCCCTACCCCGGCCCCGCCGCCGCCGCCGACGCCGCCGCCTTCGCCAACGGCTTCCAGGGCGCCGCCGCCGGCCGCTCCCTCTACGGCAGCGCCGAGCTCGTCTTCCCCGAGGCCGTGGCGCACCCGGCGCTGCCCGTCGGGCCGCACCAGCTCGCCGCCTCGCCGCTGCCGCACCCGCACTCCTTCTTCGGGCCGCAGCACCGCGACCCGCTCAACTTCTACCCCTGGGTGCTGCGGAACAGGTTCTTCGGGCACCGCTTCCAAGGTGAGACCGGGGGAGAGGGGGGGGGGGTCCCCGGGGGGGGGGGACGGACGGACCCCCGCGCAACGCGGGGGCAGAGCCGCGCACCGGCAAAACGCTGCGGGCACCGGGGGAGGCCGCAACCCGCGCTGCCGGGCGGCTCGGGGCATCTCTGCGCCGCGGGGTCCTCGGCCCGGCCCGGCCCGGGGGCCTCCTGCCCGCCGCTGCCCCCCCCCCCCCCCCCCCCCCCCCCCCCGCCCCGGGTTAACGAGCGCTTCGCGGAGGGGAAAAACCTGTTGCTGCGGAGCCGCCGGGCCCGGCTCGGCTCGGCTCGGCTCGGCGGCGAGAAGCTGCCGGCAAAGCGGGGAAGCCGCGGCGGTGCGGGGATGCCGAGGCGCCGGGCGGCAGCGGGGTTGCTCCGGGCCCGGCACAGCGCGTCTAGGCGCGGGGTGCGCACACGCACACACACACGCACACACACACGCACACACCCGTCTAGAGCAGGGTGCAATTGCACACACACACACTTAATAGAGCTGGGTGCATTTGCACACACTTAATAGAGCCGGGTGCAATTACACACATTTAATAGAGCCAGGTGCAATTGCACACACACACACACACACACACACACACACACACACTTAATAGAGCCGGGGGTGCCCTTGCACGCACACCTAGAGCCGGGTGCATTTGCACACCCGTCACCCACCCCCCTCAGTCCCCGGTGCCTTTGCTCAGCCCCGTGGCCGGTTCCCGACAACGAAATGCGCCTTCCGCGAGCGCGGAGAGTCCCCGCTTCCCCCGAGAGCGAGCGGCCGCGCCGGCGAGGGGGTTTGTGGCGGCGCCGCGGCCGGGGCTGCGCGGGGCTGCGCGTAGCGGCGCCGCGGGCCCGTGCGCGGCCCTGCCGGGCGAGGGGGCGCGTCTGCCGGGGAGAGAGTTTGGGCTTTGCCTGCTCGAAAATGAAGGGAAAGATTTCGCTCGATCTCGTCTCCAAAAAGAGGTTTTTCTTTCCCCCTTTTTCCCCCCTTCTTTCCTTTTTTCTTTCCTTTTTTTCTTTTTTTTTACTTTTTTCCTTCTTTCCTTTTTTCCTTCTCTCTCTCCTTCTCCCCTTCTCTCTTTCTTTCCTTCCTTCTTTCTTTCCTTCCTTCTTTCTTTCCTTCCTTCCTTCTTTCCTTCCTTCCTTCTTTCCTTCTTTTCTTTCTTCTTTCTGTCCTTCCTCTCTCCTTTATTCCTTCTCTTTCTTTCTCGTGTTGCTTCTTTTTCTTTCTCTCTCGCCCTTCCTTTCTCTCTCCCCTTCTCTCATTCGTTCTGTCTTTCTCGTTCCCTTCCCTCTTCCCCCTTCCTCCGTTTCCCCCTTCCCTCCTTGCTGCCGCCCGGGCCGTGCGCTGCCCTGCGGCTCTGCCCCGCGCTCCTTACGCGTTAGGCGCATTAGGGCTCCCGGCGGCGCCGGCCCGCGGCTGCCGCTGCCCCCGGCCCGATCCGCGCTGCGCTGCCGCCTGCGCGGGGCCTCCTCGCCCCTCGCTGCCCGCTGCTCCCGCCGGCACCGGAGTGTCTGTCTGTCTGTGTGTCTGTGTGTCTGCCTTTTCTGCCTTTCTCTCCTCTCCTTCTTTCTCTCTCTCCTTCTCTTTCTCTCTCTTTCTCTCTCTTTCTCTCTCTCTTCTCTCTCTCTTTCTCTCTCTCTCTCTTTCTCTCTCTCTTTCTCTCTCTCTCTCTTTCTCTCTTTCTCTTTTTCTTTCTGTCTTTCTTTCTCTTTCTTTTTCTTTCTTTCTCTTTCTCTCCTTCTCTCTCTCCTTCTCTTTCTCCTTCTCCCTTTCTCTTTCTCTGTCTCCTTTTTCTTTCTCTCTCTCTGTTTATTTTTTCCTCTTTCTTTCTCAGTTTTCTTTTTCTCTCCATCTTTCTTGCTTTCTCTTGCTTTTTCCTCTCTCTGCTTCTTCCTTCCTTCTTGCCTTCCTTCCTTTCTCTTTCCCTTTCTTTCTCTTTTTTTCTCTCTCCCTCTTTTTCTTTTTTTCCCTCTCTCCTCTCTTTTTCCTCTTTCTCTCTTTCTTTCTCTTCTCTGTTCATTCGTTCCTTCTCTTTCTTTCACCTTGCCTTGCCTTCCCGTGTCAGGCCACACTGTGAGAAAGCGAGGGACGGGAAGGGACAGGAAGGCAGGAGCCACGGGGACCGGGAGGGGGGCACCGAGGCCTCCCCGGGCAGGACGGGCTCTGCGCCCCTTGGGGGGAAGCCGGCTGGTGCCGGACAGACAGACGGACAGCCGGCCGTGCCGCGGTCGGGCGCTGACGGGCGCTGCTCTGCCCGCAGGGAGCGAGGTGTCCCAGGAGAGCCTGCTGCTGCACGGGCCCTTCGCCCGCAAGCCCAAGCGCATCCGCACGGCCTTCTCGCCCTCGCAGCTGCTGCGCCTGGAGCGGGCCTTCGAGAAGAACCACTACGTGGTGGGCGCCGAGCGCAAGCAGCTCGCCAGCAGCCTCAGCCTCTCCGAGACCCAGGTACGGCGCCGCGGGGGCCGGCAGAGAACGGGCGCAGCTCGGCGCACCGAGCCTCTCCCGCGTCCCATACGGCAGCAGCGGTCGAGCCGGGAGGATCTGCGTCGTTTTAGGGTTTTGTTTTTAACGAGCAGAGCAGAAACGGTGGTCGGTGGCGAAGCAGCGGCAATATCCTCCGCGACGGAGGCTGGAAACGCGGCTTCTCCCGCAGGCTCGGGTCGTGTTGCTCCGCGGGGTCGTTTTGCCAGCGTTATTTCTCGTTCGCTCTCGGGTATTTTAGCGAGCATAACACGTTTGGTTTTTTTTTTTTTTAAAAAACCCAGCGGCCGAATTAGCGGCGGCGTTATCCCGGCCGCCGGCAAAACGTGACTTCGTGGTGCTGCTTTGCGTCTGCGCCCCGACAGAACGGTGCAGGAGATCCGGGATGGGTGCAAGGAGCGGCGCCCGGCCGACGGCTCGGCTAAAGGCAGCGGGCGTTTCTGTTAGCTGGGACTTTCCCGTTTTAGGGGAAAAAACGTTTCACGGGCAGCGTGAGAAATGAGGAAACCCAGGAAGACCGTAAAGCCGAAAGTAAATGGAAAAAGCTGGGGGAAAACCAGCAATTATAGGAAAAGCAGGGCTAGCTTGAGAGCACCTACGCGTGCGTCCGAGGCCGCGATCCCGGCGTGGGCAGCGGCTCCGTTTCCCCTAACATTCGGCAACGGAGTCGCCTGGCGATGGAGAAAGTTTCCCCCAAATTGAGGCCGGTAGATTTTTTTTTGGCCTGTTCCCCGAATCGATTGAATTCAACAGGGAAACAAAGCCGGCGCCGCGTCTCCCGGCCGGCCCGGCTCCACCAGGACTCCGGGGCCCCGCGTGGCCCCCCCGGGGGGGGGGGGGAGCATTAACCCCTTCCCGTCCTTCCCCCCGGGCGTCGAGCGCTGCCGGCCCTCGGTTTTCCCGCGCCGGGGTTTGCCGGTGCCCGGCCGCGCCGCGGCGCTCTTGGTCCCGCGGGGCGATTCGAACCTGGCACCCTCCTCTTCGGGTGCGGGCTCCGACCCTGCGTTCCCGCGACACGGCGGTTAAAGCGCCGGGGTTTGGGGAAGGGATAAAACTCCCAGGCTGGAGGGTTTAAACCCATTGCTCTTCCGAGTGGGAATGCGACTTTGGATGGGGCGGATTATCCCAGCGCTGCCCGCTCCGAGCATCTCACACCTTGCCGGCATGGAGGAGCCATGGGTACCCAACCGGCTGGGCGCCAGAGCTGGTCCCATCGGGAAACCCCACCATTCCTGCAGTGTGGAGCGGGGAGATGGTTCCTCACATCCCCATCCGCAGGAAAACTCGGATCAGGGCGGGTTCCCGGCGCTGAACAGCGCTGTGGCGCGAGGGCTTTTGGTGCCGCGCTCGCCGGAGACGCTTCGCACCCAGCCCTGATTTCCACGGAGCAGCAGCCAAGCGCCTTAATTGCTTCATGCCTTAGTTTCCCCTTCTTTAAATCAGGGATAAGGCAACTTCCCTGCTCCGGGAGGGCCGCGAGCTTTAATTAAAGTTTGCAAAGTGCTTCGCAGTTGTTGAATGAAAGGCGCCGGCTCGGTATTGTTTGAGAAATGCCCCAAAGCGAGGAGAGCAAATGCTCGGAGTCCCGGGCGGGCGAGGGGGGGGGGGGGGGGGGATTATAATATATAGCGGAGCCGTAAAGCAGCTGTTCCGATGGAAGGCGCCTGCCTTAAAGCCGGGGGCTCCTATCGCGCTGCAAGGATTCGGCTCACCTTCGAAACGCGGCGGCAGGTTGCGAAGCGCCCGGCAGGAGCAGCGTCGTCTGCAACGACTGCCGGGGACGGGGACGGGGACGGGGACGGGGACGGGGGCGCCGAGCCGGGGCCACCTGCGCGCAGGTGGATGCCTCCGTCCCCGGCCGCGGCCGCGCTGCCATCGGCGGCCGAGCAGCGGCACCTAGTGTCCTGCGAGGGCCCGGGAACGGGGCAGCAGCTCGCGGCGCCGGCTGCCTGCAGCATCCCGCAGCGCCGGCCGCATCCCGCAGCGCCGGCCGCATCATCCCGCGGCGCCAGCTGCGCGGGGGACCTGCAGCATCCCGAATCCGCGGTGGCCCCGTCGGTGGTGCTGCGCCCGCGGTGCCGCGTCTCAGCCGGGCCCAGGGCCGCGCTCCCACGGCGCAACTTTCCCGTGCGGTGGCAGCGGCGTCAAAAGCGCCCGGGTTCGGAGCCGAGCGACTTGTCCGGGTGAGGAGTGAATATCTCCGAGGACGGAGACCCGTCCGCTCCCTCCCTGGGACCCCGGGCCAGCGTTTGGCCCCTGCCACGGTGCAAAACGCCCTCCTTCCGTCTCAATACGATAAATATGGTACGCGTGCCCCGATACCAGGGTGAGGGGCGCTGGGCTGCGGCGCTGCGGGGACGGTGCCGCGCGCACGGCGGGACCCGTGTCCGAGGTCTGCGGCTCCCCTCGGACTTTTTGGGCTTCCCGAGCGGCGTTCGAGGGGCTTGGGATGGGATTTCGGGCTGCTTTTGGGGTTCACCCGTGGCCTTTCCTCCCCCTTGCCGCAGGTGAAGGTCTGGTTCCAGAACAGGCGGACGAAATACAAGCGGCAAAAGCTGGAGGAGGAAGGGCCCGAGGCGGACCAGAAGAAGAAGGGCTCCCACCACATCAACCGATGGCGGCTGGCCACCAAGCAGGCGGGCGGCGAGGACATCGACGTCACCTCCAACGACTAGGGCCGGGCCGGGGGCCCGCGGCACCCGCCATGCGCAGGGACCAGGGGCGGCGCGGCGCCCCGCGCCACAAACTCTAGGCGAGCCGCCCGGCAGCGCCGCGCCGCGCTGCGCTCCGCCGGAGCCCGGCACCCGGCTCCTCCGGCCGGGGCGCGCCGAGGACGAGGACGAGGAGGAGGAGGAGGCGGCGGCGGAGGAGGAGGAGGAGGAGGAGGAGGAGGAGGCCGAAGCCGAAGCGCCCGGCGCCCCCGGGATGCCGCCCTCCTCCGCGCCGGACGCCGTCCGGCGGCCGCGAGCTCCAATAAAAACGTCCTACCTAGACGCTCGATGTCCCCAACCCTTTTTCTTTCTCCCCTTTTTTTTTTTTTCTCCCCCCCCAACCCATCCCCTTCCCCTTCCTTCTTTTTATTTTATTTTATTTCATTTTATTTTATTTTATTCCATTTTATTTTATTCCATTTTATTTTATTATTCCATTTTATTTTATTTTATTATTTCATTTTATTTTATTATTTTATTTTACGATTTTTTTTTTATTTTGTGATTTTCTTTTTCAAGCGCGGTTTCGGATTTAATTTATTCTCCTCTCCCGGTGCCTGTGTGCGTGCGGTCCCTGTCGTAGGTAGCCGGCAGCTGTAGTGTGTGTTACTGCGTGGAAATAAAAAGCGAAACGGGCTCGACGCCTCTCTGCCCACCCGCCCCATGCCCGGGGGGGTCATTTTGGGGGGAAACCAGGGGTTTTCTGCAGCGGATTGTGGGCGGGGGGACGGGGATGGCGGCGGGGGGCTGCAAATGTCCCCCAGCGTCAGCCCTCCGGACCGGGGATGCCGGCGGCTTCGGAGGAGCCTTTTCCGCTGGGAAGAGGAGGAAAAGCGGTGGGACGGCAGCGGCCCCGGAGATGCGGTTTCGCCTCCCCCCATCCCGAGCGCTGCCACAAGCTCCGGGTGGGAAAGGGGCTTTCGGCAGTGAGCGACCCGGTCTGGCGAGACCCGACGCCCAGGAAAACCTCCCGGAGCAACGGATTTGGGGCAATTTTGACCAAAACGACTTTGAGGCCCCGTTTCGGAAAGCTCCCGGCCTCGGCCGTTCCCGAGCGCCGGCTCTCCCCCCCCCCCCGGCCCCGCTCCCGGGGACGCCGGGGACAGCGAGCACCCAGCGGCCACCCACGGCAGGACGCGGTGCCTCGTGTTTCGCCCCACTGGGATTGCCCCGAATCCGGCATAAAAAGGGATTTTTTTTTTATTTTTTTTTTTCCGCTCGCTTTGCCAGAACGGGCAGCGAAGCCCCCTCGCAGCGCAGCCGGCCCCGCTCGGCACTGGAAAAGCAGCGGGTTTGGCCAGGCGCCGGCCGGCAAAACGCTCCCGGGGGGGCTGAGACATCCGTGAAGCTGGTGGGGACGGACGTCTGCAGGGCTGGAGGGGATGGATGTTCCCAGGGCTGGATGTCTGTAGGGCTGGTGGGATGGATGTTCCCAGGGATGGACATCTGCAGGGCTTCAGGGGAAGGATGTCCACGGAGAAGGACGTCCGCAGGGCTGGTGGGGAAGGATGTCCCTGGGAATGGAGGTCTGCAGGGCTTCAGGGGAAGGATGCTCCCGGGGAAGGACATCTGCAGGGCTGGTGGGGATGGATGTCCACAGGGATAGACCTCTGCAGGGCTGGTGGGATGGATGTCCCCAGGGATGGACGTCTGCAGGGCTTCAGGGGAAGGCTGTCCATGGAGAAAGACATCCACAGGGCTGGAGGGGAAGGATGTCCCCAGGGATGGACGTCCGCAGGGCTTCAGGGGAAGGATGTCCACGGAAAAGGATGTCCGCAGGGCTGGTGGGGAAGGATGTCCCTGGGAATGGAGGTCTGCAGGGCTTCAGGGGAAAGATGTCGACAGAGAAGGACGTCTGCAGGGCTGGTGGGGAAGGATGTCCTCGGGGATGGACGTCCACAAGGGTGGTGGGGAAAGATGTCCCTGGGGATGGACGTCTGCAGGGCTGGGGGGGAGGATGTCCCTGGGGATGGATGTCCGTAGGGCTGGAGGAGATGGATGTCCATGGGGACAGATGCCCACAAGGCTGGAGGAGAAGGATGTCCAGAGGGATGGACTTCTGCAGGGCTGAAGGGGAAAGAAGTCTGTGGGGATGGATGTCCCTGGGGATAGACGTCTGCAGGGCTGAAGGGGAAGGATGTCCATGGGGATGGACAGCTGTACGGCTTCAGGGGAAGGATGCTCCCGGGGAAGGACATCTGCAGGGCTGAAGGGGAAGGATGTCCATGGGGATGGACAGCTGCACGGCTTCAGGGGAAGGATGCTCCCGGGGAAGGACATCTGCAGGGCTGGTGGGGAAGGATGTACCCGAGGATGGACGTCTGCAGGGCTTCAGGGGAAGGAAGTCCCTGGGGATGGACGTTTGCAGGGCTGGAGGGGAAGGAAGTCCACAGGGATGGACATCTGCGGGGCTGGAGGGGAAGGATGTCCATGGGGATGGACATCTGCGGGGCTGGCGAGGACAGACACCCGTGGGGCTGGGGAGGACGGACGTCCGTTGGGCAGGATGCCCATGGGGAAGGAGGTCCGTGGGGCCGGGTGCCGCAGGTGCCGGCGGTCCGTGCCGGGGTGCGGGGTTAGCAGCCCTCGGCCCCGCACCGGGGCTGGGACGTCGAGGGAGAGGCCGTTCCCGCAGAGCCCCGTAAAGGCGCCGGGAGAGGCCACCGCGCTCCGGAACCGCTTCGCCGGGAGCCGGGCTGGCGAGGGGACGCCGCGTACAAAACACAGCGATAACAAGAATCGAAATAACCCCCAAAACACCTTTAATAGAGGACGTTTCCTAAGGGGAAAAAACCCTGCAAAACCCCCGAGCCGATGGCGCTCGCCGGGTCGGGAAGACGTAGGGAGCGACCCGGGCGCGTCGCCGCCGCTCTCGCGGGTTTGCCGGCACCGCGCACGGCGCTGGACGGAGCCCGGCATCCCGGCATCCCTCCTTTCCCAGCAAACTCCTCGGCGGCACCTTTCGCCGCGACCTGGTCCTCACCCGTTCCTTAATTAACACACCCAAGAAATCAATTAAGCGCTCCGTTTCTAATTCAGTGCTACGGGAGACGGTCGTCTTGTTATTAGTATCCGCGGGGTCGAGTGATTCGACGGGGGCGGTCGGGCGGTCGGTCAGTCGGTCGGTCGGCGTCTTCTTCCCGTCCCTTCCGCTCCCCCAGTTATAGGCGATAGGAAGTGCAAACGGCTGCGTTGGTCTCCCGAACCGAAGGCTCCTTTTGTGCGTTAGGGAAGCCGAAGCGATTAATTAGCGATTAAGCGAAGGCGCGGGATGCTGCCGTTAGCCGTTGCGTGCGCTTTTTTTTTTTTTCCCTCTATTTTTTTTCCTCTTTTTTTTTTTCTTTTTTCTCTTTTTTTTTTCCAGCGCAATTCGCTGCCCTAACACACGGCCCTGACGTGCTCCGGCGTTGCCCGGCCGCCCCGGGAGCCCGCGGCCGAGCACGCTGCGGGTCGCTCCCGCTCCCGAGGGCATTCGGATGCCAACGCGGCGCTCCGGAGGCGCCGGCTCTTCCCCGCTTGGCTCCCCCGGTACATCAGCGCCGCCCGAATCCGGCGCAACGGCTCCGGCAGTGGCAAAAAGCACCAGGGAAAGGGAAGCGGCCGGTGCGGAGGGCCAACGGGGCCGGGTGCCGTCTGCTCTTCGGCCTCCCTCTTCTTCGGGTTCCCGGTGCCGGAAGCTTGGTCACGGGCTCAGCAGCGCCGTGGCGCCCTCGGCACCGGTTTTAAGACTTTTTTCCTTTTTTTTTTTCCCCTTTCCTTTCCCCACCATGCCAGCGCCGGCTGGGAGACCGGCCTCCACCATTCCCTTCCCATGCACCCCTCACCCTGAGCCCAATTTCCAAGCGGGAGCTGCGCCGGCTCGCCCGGCCCTCGGGGATCCCCTCCAGCATCACCCCGGGATGCAAGACCCCAGAAAGCCAGACGGAAAGCCGGGATGCGAGAGCGGAGTTTCGCCCCCCGCGGCTGCAGGCTGCTCCCGCGCGGGACGCTCGAAGGCCGAAACGCTTTATTCGGAGGCCGCCGGGCTCGTCCGTGGGAGAAGAAGGAGGAGAAGGAGGAGGAGGAGGAGGAGGAGGAGGAGGAGGGCTACGACCTCCGTCGCGTGCGCGCGCGAAGTCGCGCTCGCGGCCGTGCCGCCGAACCGTCCCTCGGCGCGGGGCCGGGAAGGCCACCGTTCTCCTTTAGCTCGTGCTCCGACGGGGCCGAACGGGAGCTGCGGCAGCCGCTAACGTGAAACTTTTAATGTTAAAATCTTCTAGACTGGGGTGAGGCGTCAGCTCTCGCCGAGCGTTAATTCCCTCCCCGTCCGCCGGCAGCGGGAACACGGTGCTATCTCCGAGCTCGACTGCTCCTGGCGTCTTGCTTTTTTTTTGTTGTTGTGTTTTGTTGTGTTTTGTTTTGTTTTTTTTTCCCGGTCGCGATCTCAAGTTTCTCCCCCCTTTTTCCCTTCCCCAAACCTGCCGGGCCGCGACGCTCCCT
The DNA here is from genome assembly GCF_036417845.1 of Apteryx mantelli. Classification (NCBI taxonomy): domain Eukaryota; kingdom Metazoa; phylum Chordata; class Aves; order Apterygiformes; family Apterygidae; genus Apteryx; species Apteryx mantelli. Next base: position 85,996,441 of record NC_089982.1, on the reverse strand, counting down.
TCCCGCTCACAGTCCTTTATTGTAGACGACCGTCTCGCTGCTCGTGGCGGCGGCGATCTCGGGCTCCAGGCGGGCCGTCTCGATCTGCGGAAGCAAGACGGGAGGCGGCGTCAGCGGCCCGACCTTCCCCAGGCGCCGGAGCGGAGCCGAACCCTCGCGCGCAGGGGCACGGATCCGCGGCGCCGGGGCCGGCGGCCGGCTCGGAAGCGGGCCGGCGCACCTCGCGCGCTTGTACTTTTCGCGCTCGGTCTACGTCGGATCGGTGCCGCCGCCGCCACAATGCGAGGAACCCACGTTAAAAATCGAGATGCTTTTTGAAAATGTTTAACCTAGTTAGACAAATTAGCAAAAATTTGTGCAAAACAATTTAGGTATTTAAAATATTCAATGTTTTTAAAAACTGGAAAAACTGTTCTTAGCTTTCAGCTGCAAAAACCCAACAAAATATAACATCAAAGCAATCTTAACATGAGGTGCAACATAACCCTTCAGCAAAGCTGTTAAACAGCTACTGAAGCATCATGGGAAATAGCACTTCATTTATTCAAATGCACATATGTCAGGTTTTTGCACCATATGTCATTCCAAGCTATTTACAGTAATAATTAAATCTTAATCAACGTTTAACCTCTGTAAAATGTTTGAAGGGATCTAATCACCCTTCAGACTGCACTAATGAAGGAGAAATATATAAACATAAAAAGAAAATGATGCATAGATAGCGCACCAGAAAGAACAGTAATTGCAAAATTGTATTTCTTTTAAATATAATCAGCAAATTATGTAAAGTAAGCCAACGAGTATTTTAAGTGAAGACATCTTGGGTGTCAGAGGTGTGATCAGCTAATTTTGTACTGCTATCCATAACAGATGTAGCATATTTTCTTTTCGTGCCATTATTAGCAACTTCACCATTTCTTTCTGGGCTGCAGCGCGAAGCGAAGCATTGTCATGGGGGCGCGCGCCCAGCCAAGGTAACGGAGCGGCTACGCTCCCGTACGGCGGGATCCATTTTGCGAGCGGACCGACTCCGATCCGCCTGGCTCTGACGCAGCTTTTCGTTCCATTGTTTTCTCGCCCGTCTCCCAGACGGAGCTAGGAGAGCTCCCAGGTATCCAGGCCGGGCGTTTGCACCCACCGGTGGGAGAAACACCCCGGAGAAAGGGGTTTCGAAAGGCCCTGGAAGAAGGTGGGTTGATGCTCATGGCAGGCGCTGGCAGGGCTCGCTCCGCTCCGTGAAAAATCCCATGCGGAAGACGGGGGAGAGATCACCTTCGGCGTGTGCCAGCTCATTCCTTCTGTCCGTCTGGGTCATTTTGCGTTCAAAAGAGTAATTTCACCCCTTTTGGGGTAGATTGCTCTTCCAGCTGTTGGTGGCCTGGACCTCCTTGGCTGAGCTTCCACCCAACACGGCATCCCGAAAGGACCCGGGGACCACGGCGCCATGTGCACTGCCGTGCGGTGTGGACACCACAGGCCGAGCCCGACCTGGCCGGCTCAGGACTCCCAGCAGCCTTGCTGTGGACCTCTTGAGTTGAGAACTGGTGACAGAAGCCATCTCAGGAGCAGATGAATCAGCTTTCGCTAAGTTTGCTGATGCCACTGCCCTCAGACCTGCACCACTGAGCAGTTGTCTAACCTCATGCTATCATCGGCTCTGGCATCCGCTGGGTATCTCTTTGCTATGCTCTGGTCCCTGCTTTGCAACACAACTGTATTTCCAGGCTCGCACTGCTTTCCTTACTTTCTCATCTACTAAGCAAATGCATGGAATGGGATTCAAGGAAAGGCAACCTTGGTGTCGATCTCATGGAGATGCTCCTACGCTGCTGCAGGGGAGAGAAGGGTGGTTTCCTCCAGAACAGGTTTGATAGTTGCTCTCAGACCCTTGAGGGTCTTCTGGAGGTTGGGCTTGCTGGTGACTCAGTTCCTTGTGTCTCAGCTTCTGAGAAACCAGACCAGGAAGGTCCCTCTTGGCCATGGCAATGCCAGGAAGCCCTCTAAAGGAAATGCCTGCCATGGAGGGTGCAACAAGGAGCAGGCTTTACAGTAGGTGATGGGACCTGGCTCACCCCCTGAAGGACGGCTGCTCCTTGTCCTTCCAAACTCAGTGCCTACCATGGGACTGGGTTTGAGTTGTGACCATCCTCTTCCTCCTGAAGAGGTAGACCTACTTGCCCTGCTGGGGAAAAGGATGGATCCCCTTCCTGAGTCAAGGATTACAGCGCTGAGGTGCCCAACAGAAAAAGCCTTCAACAGTGATGATGGGAGAAAGCAAGTCCAAGCGGGGAACAAGCTCACCATCAGCGCTTGAGGGAATCACGGTGTGCAAGCATCACTCCTAGGTGTGCTGAAAGGGGGATGACTTGGGAAAAGCCCTCTGCCTTTCGGGCAGACCATCAGTGCAGTGCCGACCGCTTGGTAACCTGCCATATCGGGATGGAAGACACCACATCAAGACAGTGGGAGAAGGGGAAAAGCCTGCTCTTCTAGGAGGCTAATGAAAGCTTTGGGGTAGCAGCAGGGAGCTCCTCACCCGGGGCTGGCCAAGGTGCAGGGCAGGGCAGGAAAAGTGCTTCTCAAAGCACATTAGGAGATGTGGCATGGGATCTGGGCAGTTCAAGCCTTAGGATGCTCCCAACACTGCTTTTCCTCACCGGATCTGGGATGCAGTGCAGTTGGAAGAAGATCCTTTCCTCCTTCTAGCAGATAACCAAGTGCATCAAGAAAAAAGAAAGAAATCCCAGCATCCCCTGACCTTATTCAAGCAACTGTTTGGAGTCAGCCTAACCCGGCTAATGCGGGCAGGGGGCTTTGCCGCGGTGCCGCTGACCCGGCGAACCCCATCCCTCGCGGGGAACAAAGCCGCTCGAGAGGGACTCGCCTCGCGCGGGGCCCGCCGGGCGCGCGAGTGCTCTTCCCCCCCCAGTCGCTGCCTTGCAGTGGGAGCCGCTCGCCTCTAATCAGTACCGACAAGGCTAATTGGGGTGATAAAGAACTGGCTCCGCGTGCTGGCGTGGGCTGGAGGAACAAATGGTGCGGTGGTCACAGCTGGTGCTGCGGAGCCGGCGCGGCAGCGAGCGCGCGGCGGGCGCCGGGAGCCCCAAGTCTCATCAGCCCATGTTGGCGGCGGGGCGGCGAGCTGGGGGGTTGTGTGTGTTTTGCATTCGCTGCTGACACGGGTGTAGCGTACATGCGCGTCCGGTGAAGCAGAAGCAGGCAGAAAGCAGATGCTTTTTGTTTGGGGTTGATACTCATTTCTATCCCAGCTCGGGAAAAGGTGTAGAAAGGAATGTGCTCCTAAGAGTGGAGGGAGAAAGATAGGTCTAGGCGCGCTGCCAGGGATCCTGTAATGATATGGAAGGCAGCTAGGGGAGACAGGAGCAGATGGATTTGGCATACAGCTCATCACTCAGCCAAAAAAAAAAACGGGGGGGGGGAAAGAAGGAAGAAAGCAGCCAATTTTGGTAGGGGGAGGGTCCTGCGGACTGACGGATGTTCTACCAGGAGGTGGGGGAAGGGATAATGTGGCTGGTCACCTCCTCTCCTACATCTCCCTTGGGAATTACTGCGGGAAGGCTCAGTGGCGGCTCCGGTGCGGGCCCTGGGGGAGCGCTTTGCTGGCCCATTCCAGGTGCCCCACTGTGGTCCCTGGCCGTGCACCCCTCCAAAAAGGCAGTGGGCGACAGGGCAACTGCGGAGGGCACCTCCAGGCTAGCTGAGCCCTAATGAAGCTCAAAGCGGTTCAGCAATGACTATTATTAATAACATCTCAGGCAGCACCACGCACGACTGTGGTTGCTGGTTGCATGGTGGCAACTCCATGCGCAGAGCTTGCATTGCGTGCACCACGAGGCTGAGATCTTGGGCACATCCAGCCCCGATAATAGACCCTGGGCCGCCCTTGGTGTTTGCGGGCACACTGAAAAATAATCAAGTTTTCCCTTGGCTTAATAAGCCACCACTCATCGGCCAAGCTGTGGGAACCACACACGTCCGCTTGCAGCTTGGTGCAACCATGGTGTGAAGCCACCTTTGCACTGGCTTCTTGCAGCTCCTTCATGGTGGCTCACATCAAGTTGCTCTACTTTGGGCTCAATGCGCGGTCAACTAACGCACCTCTGCGGAGAAGGAACTTGTCAAACTGGTGTAACGTGATTACTTGGGGTAGAAAGACAGCTTGTCTGGGTTTTTTAGGTTTGTTCTTGTTCCCGCAGTAAGACTGCCTAAATGTTATGCTTTCTGATATTTCAGATCTTCTCTTAATTGACAGTAGCTGAAAGAATGCTAATAGGACCAAAATTGCAAATCTGTCCTGGAACCTGTACTTATTTTTATAAGGCTTTCCAAAAATAGAAAATGTAAATTGAATAATTTAAAGACACCAAGATTTTCTCTCCTCTGCTCAGATAAACTCTCTCCAAACTTTTTCCTCGCCATCAAGAATCACAAGTGCTCCCCATGGATCCACTTGCTAAGACTCAAGATCAGGAAATTGGGATTTCCTATGGATCGCTGCTTGGAAAGGCTACGGTGACATGAGACTAGCGGGTAAAAAGCTGGTCCAGCTAAGACCAAACCGTCCTGCCTCAGCCAAGCTGGACTAGATGCCGGGTGACCTACATGCATGCAAAGCTTGATCCTGCACTCTGGAAAAGCCCCAAAGAGCCGATGACAAGGATGGTTGGTCTGATGGGGGACACACAACACTTGCATCCCTCATGTTCCCCCTCGTCTCCTCTTGATGAGCTGAGTCTCAGCAGCTGTAGGATTTTAAGACGACCCACGAGGCGGTTAAGCCCAAGGCAGCAAGCTGAGGCGCTGGCGTCCTGCTTCAAAGGGTAGCAGCCATCCACGCGGCTTGCGTTTTTCTATCTTCACACCTCCAGCGTTGCATTTTTTTCTTTTCTTTGCTGCACTAAGGAGCTCTCCACCATCACATTCGCTTCCCGCGGAAGGTGTTCAAAGATGATTAAATCACCTCTTTGTTAACGTTTATAGATAAAACTCCTCACCCTTCTCCTCTGCGAGGCAGGTTATCGTCTCAAATACCGGTGTTAAAGCTCTTTTCTGACCTCTTTCCAGTTTTCCTACATACTTCAGAAACTATGCACCCAGCAACTGGACACACTGGTTGAGAGACGGTCTCATGACTAATGTACACCGTGATAAATAACTGTGTCACTAGCCGGTACTCAGGTTGCTGGCCAAATCACAAAACTGGGGGAAAAGCATTTTGAGCTGAACCTGCATTTTGTTTGGTTCTCTTTCAAATTAACAATAAAAATTGAACTTGGACTCGACTGCAACATTTCCTCTCTATTTTTTTTGTTTTCCTCAAGTCTTTTAAACGCTCCCCCCCCCACCTTCTAAAGACAGGTTCGCAGTTTTCACAAGGGAAAACCCATCCTATTGAGTCAAAAAAATGGGACCTGGGGCTCTCCTGTACGCCTGGCCTCGCCACCCTTCGCGTCCCAAACAAAAGCGCGGCCGGCGATGACGTTGGGGTCAGCGCGGGGAGGGAGGGCCGGGTGCCCCGAAACGCCGGGATCAAAGCCGGCTCCGCACCTGCGGGAGGCTCAGGCATTTCGGCAGCGATTACGTCCCCTGTTGAAGGGTCAGACGCTCATTCCTTGCCACCTCCGCTTTGATCCTTGCCTTTTGTCTGACGCGTTCAGGTAAGGAATTTTAAGCGGGCGACTGACATTCCCTAAGCCCTTGCAACGCTCCCTGGCTGGGACGGCAGCAGACGAATCTCAGATGTCCTCTCTCAGCCTGTGCAGGCAAATGCAGCATGGTGGGAAGGGGCGGAGAGCGCTGCAGATGTTTGGGGAAGGCAGTGGCTTGGGAAGGCCCAGGAGATGAGGGCTGGGAGCTGCGACGCAAGCCGATGGATTAAGCCCCTCTGGACCAGTCTATTCCGAAAGGGGAAAACTTGGCACGGACTCCTGCCTCAAAAGACAGTCGCCACTATTAGTGCACGGCTTACTGCTAATAATAAAGTCACGACACAGCCTCACCCAAGCGGTCAGAGCATGCCGAAGACTGCAAATACAATTAAACTGGTGATGCATCGCTCCAGGAGGGTAGCTGCACTCGGGTCCACGCCTGAAAGCATTCTGCCAGCTGAAGTTTCCCCTCTTCTGCAAGCTTTTTGAAGTGCAACACAGCCATTAGCAGATAAGGATGAACAAAGGAGACAAGAAGTTCAGGACTGTGCTTGATTTACACTACCCTTATACTGCCATACGAGTGGATTCACATGTAATTCAGCATATATGTAGAGGAAGGAGCTACGAGACAATCCAAGTTTATTGCTCGACTGCAAATCTGGAACTAGTGAGATGTGTCTAGCAGGTGGGTAACGTGTTTTAAATCCCTGCAATGTAGTAACTTAGCGGCGGATTTCACATAAACGACAATCTCTGAATTCAGAGCGCTGTTTTCAAGGAGCAACTTCTGGGGGATCTATCATTTCTCTGCAGACACTAAACCAGGCTTACACCAAAGCGCAAGATGGAAATGTGTTGCCTCCGGTAGGACCCGAGGTCACTTTAAACCAGCTAGCGCAAGGTCTCCTAACTGTCCTTGAAGGAGGCAACGGTCCAGCGTAGGCTTCAAAACCTGCCCAAGAAACGGGGGAGACAGAGGTGCTGCAGCCCCTGCTCCAGCCATTGCACCATTAGCAGTTTCTGACCAGCTTGTTCCCAGCTGACTTTGGTGCATTTACGGGAGCTGCTGTCAAACCTCTGGTTGGGCAGCCCTGGAACTGGCATTAAAAAGTGCCATCCCTTGAAATTAATTTTATCTTCATTTTCTCTATCCTCCTTGAAAAAATAAATATTAGCAAAAGGAGGAAAACTGAAATATTTGGCTGTCCTAGCTCTTGAAGTCTATCCATTTCAGAAAGGTTTTTTTGTGCCTGGTTCCTGTCACGGGTGCGTTGACCACCAGCATCCACCTCCAGCTGTCTATAGGACAGGGAAGAAGACAGAGGCTCTTCTCAGATCAGGCTGGAAAGGGTCTGAATGTGGCAACGTGCATTACCCCGCTATGACATCCGTTAGAGATAAAGTATGTCAGTGACGGTGTTAGTGCCACAAGCTATTCACACTCTATCACATCTGCCGACACCTCTGTACCGTCCCCTGCAAACGTCACTGCTTTTAGCAGAGCTTGAAATGCAAAGTGTCAGCAGCAACTTGGGTGCCGTCAGGTTTATGTATAGAGATGAGCAGGAATATTCCTCATACTCAACAGATGTTTGGCTAGAGATGCGCAATTGCTTCTGACACAGCTGCAAGGCTTAAGATGTAACCGCCCTCACCTTAAACGGGAGCAATTGACTTTGCCCTGAAGCAGAACGGGAGAGTTTGCAGGATTTATGGGTCAGTATGGGACAGCAACTTCATCAAGGCGGCAGTTTTTTAACTTCTGCTCCCTGGATCAGTGAGAACACAGCTGCCTATACACGGAGTTGCAAATTAGTGTATCACAGCTCCTGTAAAGAAGAATATTATGCGCTGCTTCTACATCAAGAAAACGTTTTCATCAGAAAGGAAAAAAGGAAAACACGGCGTTTTTGGGCTACCACCCAGCCAGGCTGGAGCAGAGAACAATTTACCTGCAAGGCAGTGAGCTCCTGCTGCCCCGCGGCACATTTATTTCCGGTGCTATAGAAATGAGTGATGATAACGATGTCAGCCCCCAGAAAGTGGGAAAATAACACATGACAGCAGGCACCTAAGGCTGCAAGGGAGCTTCAACCATTCGACATGTCCCTGCCTGTCCTTTGAATACAGCAGCTCAACAGACACGTTTCACTCCTGTGCTCTGTCCCCTGTGTTCGTTCTCTGCCCTGTACCAGCTCCTCAGCCAGGCACTAGCTTTAACTTTCTGGTTGTCCGTGGGCAGCCTTACAATGCCTCAGGACGACGTCTCTGGATGACCGAAAGCCGCGCTCAGGAGCAGAGCCTGGGCCTGGTGAGTGTGGGGCTCACACTGCTCCGAGACCCTCTCACCGGGAAGCAGAACATGCTCAAGTTTTCCAGCTTTCTGCATGGATGGCAAGGTCACTCCCCTGAACGAAACCGTCTCCCAGTCCTTGCAGAAGAGTGTGGTGTGAGTCTTTTGTGGAACAAGAGCGTTGCCCACAGCAACAGAAACCCCAAGAACTGAAAAAATGCAAACCATGAAACCGTAAGGTTTTAAAAAGCAAGATGAAAAACATCTTCCAGTTGCTTATCCTGCAGAAAAAAGTGACTTTTCCAGTTCTTTCTAGCAATCCCAGAAGCAAGGGGCCTTCCCTCTTCTCACCCTCCCCATCTTCGCCCAGTCACTGCTATCCAGGAGCCACCAGTGTAAGTCCAGCACTGTGATCCTGCAACGATTCACGTATACTGTGAGCAGAGGAGGAGGAGACCAAGTGGTAAGACACACGTATCATAAATTCACCACCTATATACAGTGATGCAGAAGCTCAGGCGTGAGACTCAATCAAGAATTGAAGTGAAGTTGCCCTGGAGAGAGACAAGCTGAGACAAAAGTACGATTTGTCGTGTAAAGCAAAGAACCAAATGGAAGGCCTTTGGAGGAGTTGGGTCTCCTATCCTTTGGAGGAGAAGGTCTGCTCATGTGTAGAAGACAAGTGCTCAAGAGGTAAACTATATGAACTTCTACAGGAGCTGCTCCCATCCAGATCCTGAACGGTCCGCATCTCTAGGCTAGTACGACAGCAGAACCACATGTACTCTCACCTCAAGTCAGCCAGTGTTGAGGGTGAGGAACCCTTCTTCACGAGACGTCGTTCTCCTGAAATTGTGCAGGGCATTCAGGACAAAAGGAGGCTTCTTCCATTAGGTCATGAAGAAGTCATGTTGCAGACTTTGTTGGGGGATATTCAAGCCAACTGATGGATGGAAGAGTCATCAGCCCACCTAAAATATTTTGAGAACCCCCAAAATCGCAGAGATCAGAGGCACTGCAACCCCTTGTTCCTTACTGGAACATAAAGCATCAGCAAATAGAGTTGTCTTCCCTCTTTGGAAGAAACAAAATCCCCTGCTTTCAAATATGGACAGCTGAAGGAGGCAACTTCACCTACATTTAGGAACTGGAAAAGAAGGGCCTGATTTCAGGAAGTGCTGAGCACCCTCAGCTCCCTGTGAAATCTCTAACTTTTGTCATACATGAAAGTGGAATGGAAGACATGCCCTCATCAACCCAAGTGGTTTCATCCTGCCAAAAACAGATCAGGATTAGAGTACACCAGGCCTTTAACTCACTGCAGCATGATCTTCTCTTCCCGTCCTAAGTTGCTGTGGAAAATCCTGCTGTGCTCCAGAGGGGACTGCCCTTCTGCATTGGGCTGTGCAAGTCTGTGCCATGAGAATATCTGGGAAGCGAAAATGGTGTCGCAAGAGAGCTCTGCTAAACAAACGTAAAGTGGTGTGACAGAAATCTTCCCTAAAGGTATATGAAGGAGCAAGGTTTTCAAGAAATGCAATAGTCTCTGCTGGAAGAAGGAAAGGGGAATTGTGTCATCACTATTTTGACAAAGGCAAGTTTCCCTTTTCATGAAAATGAGCAGTTAGGTCCATTTTAATACAAATCCCTCAAGAGGAGGAGAAAATTTGTTGCTACTTGGTGAGAATGTCAAACCCTGCAATTCTCTAGCTATTAGGGAGGAACAGTGTGATGGGTATTACAGGAATTTAGGGATGTCTTTGTTGCTTTAACGAAGCTAAGCAAGTTCCTCAGGACCCCAAATCTTCTTCATATTCCCTTCTCTTGAAGGACCAACAGACTCATCAGAAAGACTGGTAGATCCAAATGATTTAAAAAGCAATTATAGAGAATTATAAATGCTTGTGCTTGGGAAATGTGATTAATAAGGCATTTTCTACAATAACCAAGTATAATTACAGCAGGCGAGTCTGGACAACAGGCCTTTCTTTCTTTGCTCATATCCTTAACTTCTCACTTGGAGTACTCAGAGGTACTGATGCTTCAGATGAGCTAAAACAACTATCTCGGAGTAAGCAAAGAAGGACTTACACAACCCTGTACGGCAAGGGAGGGGTGACCAAGGCAACAGCCAGGGAAGAGCAGGAGAAGCACCCAGTTGCACCAGACAGAAAGGCTTCTCCAAGACCAGAAAGGGGAACCAGCGCTCAGGGTGGGCTGGCAGACAGAAAGGAAAGGTCTTGGCTTTCCGGATGAGAAGAAGCAAGTGAAACTGAAGAGCTGCAGGAGGCTTGGTGGATTGAACAGGGCAAAAGGAGACTGGGGCTGAGATCCCCTGCGACGAGGGGAGGCATCCTTGGGGGGAAGTGCTTTGGGAGGAGCCGCTCTGTTTATAGTAGGTGCTGCTGAAAGGTGTCCCGAAGAAAGACAGCAATTAACAGGCCTGCAAAAAAATGGCTTCTTTCCACAAAGTGCCTTTTAAGTATGTTTTTCGAGCCACTTTAAGGGTTAATGTTTAGCTGTTTATCCGGAGTTGTCGGATGTCAGCTCTTTCTTTTGACTCCTAATGGCTTATAGCCATCAGGAGGTGAAGACTCCTCAAAAGAGATGGTGTCAGGAATGTTTTTTTATGCCCACTAGCACCCACACACCTGCAGGAGCCTGTGCTTGCAGGATAGATAGTTTACATACTTGAACCTGTATCCCAGGGACAGAGATATAAACATGAAACCAGATCCCTGTCTGACACGGCTGTCGAAGCCCCTGGGCAGTACAAAAGGGTCCTTTCTCCCACACCCACGTTGAATGACCACAAATAACAGTTCGCTTCAAGCCATTGCTTCGCGCTAAGAATAAGCTCTGCTGGTCCAGGTTACAATTTTAGGGTCAGATCCTGTGAAATTGTCAGCACCTTTAACTCCCACAAACTTTACCTTTGCTCCTGAAACAAAGGCCCACTCTTACGAACAGACTTCAAAAACCAGCCAAGTCACAAATCAAAGCCTCTCGGACAGGCAAGGTGAGAACAAAGACGCCGTCTCCAAATCAATCACAACGCTGCTCACTCGTGACCTTCCCAGGCGCGGGATGTCACTGAGCCTAATAATTACCCTGCAAGGTGCAAACAGGCAAGGCGCTTGTAAATCTAACCACCGCAACACTTCCTACGGGCTTTCAAAGACTGACGGTGGAGGTGATGCCCCTGAAGACAGGGTCCTTCCTCTTCCTCTGCTCTGGAGGCAGAGCATGACCGCGCTTTCCCCAAAGGGCAGACTGCAAGAGCAGGTAGCTCCATCCCTACTCAAACCAAACCTTCCCTCTCCTAAACCAACGGCAACAGCATCAGTGCAGGCAGGGACAAGGGCCGCAATGCAAATATTTGCTCACAGTCTCTGATAAAACTCTAACTCATTTTACAGCTGATGCCAAGCTGTCATTGGAAAATATCTCCTCCTGCAATCAGCCTGGACAGTACCTAATGGGGCAGCCTCTCACTTACCTTGGAAAGGGAGACACGTGATCCCAAAAAGGAGTGGTGCCTGAGACCTCCCAAGCCCAGCCTGTTCGGGACTGAGTTGACATGGGAAATGCTTTGATTTTGTGGTGCAAGAGAAAGAAAGGAAAAAAGAAACAAGGAAAGGGGAGCTATCCTGATCCAGTAATGTTCTTCTCTTTGCAAAACCGGTTCCTTCTCTCCTGGTCGCCTCTCAGGTAAGTGACCCCATAACACAAGGAGTTTCTGGGAGGTGAATCGAAAGGGCACTGCTCAGAGTTACGCTGGGAGTTTGGCTCTCTGCTGAGGCCGATCATCAGTAACTCGCCTGCCCAAAGAAAACCTAGGAGATGGCCCTGCGACAAGGAAGATGCTGCTCTGCGAGGTTACCGCCACAGGTTTGCATCTGGAACTGCCTCTGCATCAAACCAGACAAATGAAGAAGGAAATTACCAAGTCACGGTATCTCCCCCATCGCCCAGTCCCAGAAATAGAACTTAAAATAGCATCAGACAATAGAGATGGAGAGTTATAAAAATGAGGCCTTGGGGTTTTCCAGGACTGGGGGGAACGAGGGTGTCACGGTCATGTAGAACCTGGATTCTTCTTCTTTTTGGTTTGCTTGCTTTTTTACAAGATTTCTGCAGAAACATCAACCGCTAAACTGAAGCCACCCCTGAAGCAGAAGGGAGTGTGTGGATGCTGGAGAGCGGACACAGAGCAGCTGCAGTCAATTGGTTCAGCAACTCAGGCTAAAGCACCACTGGAAGTGAAGTGGGGGGGACTACTAAGCTCAAAGTGTCCCCACGTGTTTAGGAATACCTTAACTTGGGAGAGGTGCTGGAGAACAGGGTTCACAGCATGTGAGCCTGCCTGCATCAGCCAAGCCTGAGCTCCCCAGCTCCAAAAAGCTCTCCTGTCCCTTAGACTGGGGCTTGAAAATTTATGATACGGAGGGTGGGTCTGGTCTTGTGAGCTGGCTCTAACCTGTGGTTACGACAGACACATCCAGGAAACACAGCAAAAGCTCCGGGTTGGCTTCCTCATGGTCACACCGGAGCCAATAACAGAGATGGAGAAAGTCGGGCCAGCCAGGGATGAGCTGACATGACAGGCAAGGAGAGAACAGGAATGGGGGCAGATCTCTCCGGCCAAGAGCAAGTCCTTGACAGAACGACCTGGGTGGGAGGCATGAGATGGCTTGGGAACAGTCCGTGGGCATCTACAGTGCACAGAATTAACACCAAAAATTCCTGCGACTGTTAGTGGTAACGGCTCATTGCCCTGCCTGGAGAACTGCAAAGCCCCTTCCAGCTCCCCGTGCACTTCTCTGCGAGCCTAAGCACAAACACGAACCTAGCCGAACACGCTCAGGGCATCTAAATACTCTCAATAAGGCAAAGACTTCTCCGTGCTGGCAGTCTCCTGGGCAGCAGCCTTCCTGAGCAACACAGCTAGGAGGAAACTAAAAGTTAGCCTTGTTGGGGGGAATCTCCAGCACTGGAAACAAGCTACGGCGATTTTTTTTTCCCCCCCGTTGCCTGGTTGTTTTTACAGGAAAGGTGTTCTGCAGCTGCCAGGCTGCCGAGGTGGGAGAGGGGGCGCGGAGCGAAGGTGTAAAGGGAAGGCCAAAGGGTAGGACCAAGAGAAGGCAGCGTGTGAAGTCTGGCTCCTCGGGAAACACTCGCGGGTCTGTACACCCTGCCCTTGCCAGCTGGTGCAGGTGAACAAAAACAGGAGATGAGAAGTGAGCGAGGCGCCGAAAAGGGGGAGGCAGCCAGGGAACACATCTCTTCTGCCTGACGCTCTCAATCAGAGAAGACTGGTGAGAACAGGGACGGGAGGGAGGCGGCAGAGAAACAAACGGAAAAACCCACTCCTGTTTCAAACCAACAGCGACCGAAACCTTTCTGACAAACCGGCTGTTCAGCCTGGAGTCAGGTTTGAGTTTATTGCTCATCCCTTAGCGTGCAGCTCCAGGCCATAGCTGCAGCTTTTCCTGTCCAGCAGACTCAGTTACTAGAGGGCCACCTTTGAGACGGACAGGCCAGGATTGCTGCTGCGCTGCGTGACCATGATCCCATCTCTCTGAACGAGCTATGGGGCCAAGGACTGAAAACGTGGCAGAGCTGAGCAAGGGCGACTGCTCCTGCTGTGCTTTGAGCAGCTCTGGCGACTCAATGGAGACACCGAAAGCAAAGGCTGCAGGGATCTTTGCTTTCCACTGCTCATGGTCCTGTCCCTGTGCGGGAAGACATGACTCTTCTGTAATGCAAGATGAAGGCTATGGTCCTCTGATATCAAAAATCAGCTCGAATAAGCCCTATGAGTCATGAATCAAATTAAACTAGAGAGGCCCCAGACCAAAATTAGTGTGCCACAACTTCCTGAATACTTGCTAATACTCTACTACCAGTGACCCAGCTTGTGCTTGGGCCCAGCTAGTATAGACCTAGTCTATGATCTCCATGGGCTATTATTTCTTATCAAGGATGAGCTAGCAACTTACTTTTAAGTTTGGTGCAACTGTTTCAAACCTGTGTGTCTAGTATCATCCTGCTACTCCCCAAACATCACCTCCTCTCCCATTACTTTCTCCTTCCAAGCGCAGGACTATGTGCTGCCCTTCACACGAAACAGGTCACTCATTTGTCCTCCAACCTCTGATAGGAATGAGTCCATCCTTACCAAAAACACCAGACACAAACCTTGTTTTGCACCATCCTCCATCTGAAACACAGAACAGAGCTCAACACATTTCCAAATACCACAGCTCTTCTCTCTAGACCAGCGTGAACCACATCAGCATCCAATCACTTGGTATCATATAAATCCTGGTGGGTTTCTACTCAAGTAAAAAGAGTTAAATGGGCATTAAGTGGGCTCACACAGGTCAGCTACGCATTTTAAGCTCACACTGAAAATAGTCTTGGCCATGTCACCAGTTATTTGCCAGCTTCTGCTGACATCCAGAGGGAAAACTGGATCAGCACCTAGGAGAGAAATCTCAGAGGAACTTCTTAATGCCTCAGAAGTCAGTGATGGAGAGTCCAGGCTATGTGACAGTAGGAAATCAAAGCCTTGGGGCATGGCTGTAGTCACAATCTTCTTCAATCTTTTGGAGACACATACAACTGAGATCCAGCCTCCTACGAGTCTTTAAGGACCTTCACTTCTTTCCTAAGAGCAGTTCTTTTCAAGATCAACCTCCATCGCAAGGGTAGACTTTGGGAAGCATGCTTAGGTTACCAGATTCTCAGGAAACCATTCCTCAGACCCAGAAGCAAAGAAATACCACAGAACTTCTCACTTCTCAAACATTTTTCCCTGTGGCAGCTGGCAAATCCTTTCCTTTGCTTCTCATCCAAGTTGGACAAAATTACTGCAGAGAATCCCTCCTGCTCCCCTCCCCCAGTGCAATGTAATCCCAAGGGAGAAATGGTTTCATGGGGACCCCCTGCTGTCTTGCATCTGATTTCCCTCCTAAGTATGGTATAGGGAAGCGTCTCGAGGGCTATGGCTGTGACCTCCATACAGCTCTTTTGTCAAGTGCCATTTCATTAAAAAATCAGCCTTTTAACTGTGGACACATTTCAACCTCACCAAATCTGCTAATTATTGACAGTTGGTGAAGAGGAGATTTCACTTGTTCCTCCTGTTAAACTGCATCTAATTAGTAATTACTGGTTCACTGTCATCTTTACTGCAATAATCCCACTGCACATTGGCTCATTAACCTTTTGCTTTTCTAAAGCAGCCTGCCAACAAGATGAAGGCTAAAACAGATTGGAAAACAATAGCTCAGCCTTGGATTTTAGGCTGTTTATTCCCCTTGTCCTGGAGATCCAAAAGGAAGATTATTTTTAAGAAAAGGCTTTCAGCTGAAATCAGCCTAATTCCGGAAGATGGCTTGTTTTGCCCTAACCAGCTACAAAGGCCCTTTAAACTTAACCTGTGATGAGGGCACGTGTATTAACACAGCCCGTGCAAAGGTTTCTCTGCCATCAACTCCTGCCACAGATGCTTCAGCTCCATTTCTCACCTGGGTTTACCCTTCTTTATCAGCACCATTGAGCGTACTGGGTGTGGGATGAGCAGGTTTCTGCGGGTTTGCAGCACCCTGCAAGTCCAATAGAGTCCTCTTTGGTGCTGCAAAATGAATGCTCTGGATGAGCAGGGACCAAAGAGTGGAAAATCAGTGGAGCAACCCCATGGTTATTTCTTTTGCTGCTACACTGAATTTAATTTACACAAGTCCCATTTTCAGTTTGGAACTGTCACAGCTGTTTCTATTGGCAGTGCATAACTGAGTAGGAGTTGTCAGTGGGGATGCTGTAGGATAGGCGGCTAGAAAAGAGATTCCCTGGGGGGCTTGGGAGGCAGTTTCAGGGTGTGGGCTAAATGCATTAACTAGATGTTTCTCCTAAACTTAACAGTAGTGAATTATTTAATGCATATGGATGTATTTAGATACTGGAGTTAACACTCTGTTGGGATGAAAGGTATATTGCTCAGTATATGAAGTTTGCTCAGACTCAAGGACCCATGACTTTACGGCTGATGCTAGGTTTTTATTTTTCAAGGCTATCTTCAAAACCATAACACCTAGAAACAAGCTGTAATTTTGGAGAACGCTTGTAGACAGTAAAGTGGATTCCATCTGTGCCAAATCAAGGAAAATATGAGGTCTTAGTCTGTCTAAATACCAACCCAAGAGAAGGTCTGGACGCGTTATCTTTCCCAGTACATGAAGGTTCAGCTCCGTGATTTTCATTTAGTTCATAGTGACGTTTCGGTATACAATCAGAGCTGGGTTATAATTTCTCTTATGCTGCCTTAAAGCAGGTACAATTCCACTGACTCTGAAGCAGCTATGGCTGATGTATATTGATGTATATTGTTAGTGATGTATAAGCAGAATCAAAGACAGTAAGGAGGGTGGTGAAACTGTGGCTCTTGAGTTGCATCAGCCATCAGCAGTTCAAGTGGGGCTTCCATGCCAGGATATCACATAAGCAATAACAGGACCATGTTGGTCTGAGGCTGCTCCCCAACTGTGAGAAGCAGCGAGCCAAGAGGGGCTGCCAGTGCCCACATTGCCAGGTCACCCACAACCAAACATGGGACTCCCAGGGAGCCAATTCCTGCCTCTGACTCACTCCTGGGGTTCTCCCTCTCCTCAGCTCTCCAAGCTGTGCGATATGTGTCTTGTAGGCTTTTGGCCATGGGAGCATTTAGGCATGAAGTTCACAGACACGGCAAGGCTGGCTCATTCTTTCACTAGTACTAGTAGGGTTCTAAAAATGCATCCAGGTTACCTGCTCCACTAATCTTCAAGAAATATGTCAAAACCCACCTTTTTTATAGATAAGTGGGAAGTAGGTATTTGGCAAGATAGGGAAGGAAAATTTTGGTGGCTCATGATATGGTGCCTGCATTTCTCTGGGACATTTACTAAATCTATCGCAAGGCTTTAATTCTGCTTGAAAACTAATTTAAGTTTGAAGCATGCTCAGAACCCCGTTAGGGGAGTGGATCAAAGGAGGCCAGTCAAGCTCCAATGCTAAAACCAGAGCTTAATAACACATCAGCTTTTGCGTTTGCTCTCTGACTAAAGAAAAAAGGACTGTGAATGTGTGATTAAGGGCATAATTTGGCTCATTTACAATTCCTTGAAGGGTTGCTCTTCAGACCATAATCATATTTCTGGAGCAGAACACGCCTATCACATTCTTGTTGTTAATAATTTACTCCCTGGGTAGAGCTCATTACAACAGCATCATCTCAGTAGTGTTATGTTCATAGCTGCTTCACTGACTGCAGTTATGAAAAAAGCAAATACATGCATACATACATACATACCTATATTTATATATGGAAAGAGAAGGAGAACACTTGGAATAGGGTCAATTTCCAGACATTTGGCAAAGTCTATTATCTTAGTTGTCTGAGGCATTCATGGATCAGTGATGAATGATCAAAAAGTCACACGATCATTGAGAGATGCTCTATGGAATGAAAACCAGGTTTCCTATCCAAGACTGTGAAGAAATGGCTCTGAAGAGATTGTTTCAGATAAGTCACTTACTCTGCTCACTTGAATGGCCCCAAAGTAGCGACCCCTGAGGAGATCTCAATGAGATTCTGCAGAATGGGATGAACACCTTTATACATACACACACTTACAGTGAATGCAAATATGATTGGAAGATTGATTGGACTGGGTTTTAGAGAACCTGATTCCTTGGCTTCAAAAGGTCCAACTGTGCAAGCGGAGATAACTCCAGTTGACCAGAGCCGAGACCCCAGTAGTCAATGAGCTATACCACCAGCTGTAATGGTTTCTTGTCATTGACATGATGTGTGGGCAGAGAGCACGTCATTCTGTTTGATCTACTAATCAGCACTGATTCATGTTTACACTGCAGATAACATTTCATCTGCTTTTAGAAGGTCATTCCCAAGTGATTCTGCATGGTTTCAGTATTGCTTGGTGCCTGCAATATTCTCTGAAGGAAGCTAGACCTTAATCCTCCCTTGTGTCACAGAGTGCTAGAATTCATGCAGCTGTTAGCATCAACACAATTTTTCAAGCTGCAATATCCAACACTACACATTATAGCATATCTTTCATCCATAAAGCTCAGACTATATTGAAACAGGCAGAAAGGGCTCTTGAGTTTCATTTTATAGCTAGAGAACCTAAGACAATGAATAGTTATTTCTGCAGAGCCCAAATTCTCTGAGAAAGTATTGAGCTCCGAATGCCTTGGATTCTGGTACCAAACCATTAGTCCCTGCTGACCTTAGCAGGCACTACTTCAGAGACTCAGGTGATGCTGGGTGAACCTACAGAAAATACTGGAAATGCACTAAATTTCAAAAGGGAATTGTAGGGCAAGTTTCTTGTCTATGTTGAAAGAAAAGTTTGGTTTGGCCAACACTATTAAATGTGTGTTGCCAATGACAAGGAAGAAAATATACAGTGATTGCTGCTAAAGGTTTGAGAAGACACAAAGTCTGGGAAAGTGGTAAATAATTAAGAGCACAGGTCACTGGTACAGGGACACTGGGATCACATGGTGATCTGTGGAAAGAAAGTCAATGTGCATTGTACTATGGTCAAACATAAAGCTGCTTCTGGAAGCAAAGACTGTACTTACAGCATGGGGCACTCTTTTGGGTGAACAGTGGTAGTGTGTAACTTTTGGGATAAATGAGCTCAGTGGTAAGTCCCATGGTCCTGCTTCCCTGATTATTTTGAAAGGAGACCTGTCAGAAAAGGCCATGGCTACCTTCTGTCGGTGCGTGTTGCAGTTCCTTTCCCTGCAAAGGGGATGATATATCCTTCCAAAACGAACTTCGGACATACGCTAGGCATATACCTTGAATGGGTGCTGGACCTGGAAATACTCCCCTGCCTTTCATAGCCAAAAACTCTGAGCAGAATTCGAGGACACAGCAAATAACTGATGGACCATGAGCCAAGGCGGGAGCTCATGCCAAAATGACTAACATGCTCTGTGGATGTATGAACTCAAGTAGGAGTAGGCACATCACATTGCCCCTGCAACTGGTACTTGCGCACAACTTCTTACTGGAATACTGTGTCTGGTTCTCATGTAAATGACCCCCA
Source organism: Apteryx mantelli (assembly GCF_036417845.1). Classification (NCBI taxonomy): domain Eukaryota; kingdom Metazoa; phylum Chordata; class Aves; order Apterygiformes; family Apterygidae; genus Apteryx; species Apteryx mantelli. Next base: position 85,977,347 of record NC_089982.1, on the reverse strand, counting down.
AAGGATGTTGACTAATTAGAAAGAGTTTAAGGAAGAGCCGTGTGAATCATTAAAGCTTCAGAAATCGTGTTTTAGCAAGAGCCTCCAAGATTGAGATATATTCAGCTTCCTAAAGAGAAAATTAAGGGACAATTTTATCTCAGCCTGTAAACAACTAGAGGGACAACAAAAAATTCATAATATGTTTTTCAGTCTAGCAGACAAGTGTGCAACAAGATTCCCTGGCTAGAAGTTGTGGATAAACCCATTCAGACTAGAAAAAAGGAATTAACCAGTGGAATAACATAGCAAAGACTGTGATGCCAATTTCTGATCAACTGTTCTAGTTCAAACAGAAAGAACGCCATTAAAGTCCTTTGCCCTGTTTGACAGAGGTTTTATCATTTTATAATAGTGATCCTCCCTTGGTTTACAACCTGCAAATCTCCAAACACCGAATGACTGAAATTAATGACTTTAAAAAAAAAATTGCAGCTTAACAATATGTTCAACTAACTTAGGTATAAACGATTTAATTAGCCATTCTGCCTGTTCCCTTTTTCTTTAACAGCTCCATTCCAGAATTCTCATCCTATCTTCCTTCTTGCATTTTAGTGGCTATAATATGCAGCATCCACTTGGTGCAGAATTGTGGGTTTTTTCCCCTGGAAATCACTCAGACCCAGAGAAAATATTATTTTGAAGCACCGACAATGCAGTGTGGAACACAAAGCCCCAACAACCCCTGCTCCATAGGCTGTGTCTTTGGGGATACAGTCTAGAAGATGAAAAGGCAGAAATCCTCAAAGAAACTCTGGGAAAGTACACCTGCTCGTAATGTGTATCCTTGTTACAACTGTTTGCTTGGTGGACAGACTATGTTAATACCAAGGAAACAACACTGTCCTGGGAGAGTGGGAGCTGAACCATGTTCTGGCTGATGCAGCTCCATTCTGACTAAGCTCACGTTCACAGAAAAGACAGGAAGAGCCCAGCTTGACTCTCACAGCAAGAGTCATCGGTTAGAAACACAAACATCACTTGCCTTGTGATCTGACCACATCTGACTTGGACGTCACCAGAAGAGGAGACAGCTACCCACAGTGCCAGCTGAGACACTTTTCTGATTGAGGATCAGGCAGGCAGCGTGTTATCCTCATATACTTTCAGCAATCTCTTATTCCAACTCGTTTGCCCCACGATTCCCTGGTGCTCTAATTAATTACCTTACATGCTAAACATCCTCCGTACAGGAGAGGTCTGAAGCAGATCACTGCTGGGGGAGAACACAGAACGCAATGGAAGGGAGGAGGATCACGCGGTCCCCTCCCTTGTGTCTTCAAAAGTATGTTCGTTGGGTGGAACAAAGATGCTTCTGTTCAGTTCTTTTGTGCTCACTAGAAAGGTATATCCCAAAGCAGCTTTGAGATATCCCCGAGTATTGCCCGGACGTGTACTGACCTCGGACATCTGCGGGAAGAGACTGATGGCCAAGGGGAGGGCCAGGCCAAAGGCAGCGAGGCACACAAGGCTTTGGACTGGGAGAATCATCCGGGGACGGGACCTCAGGAGGGATGTTCTGTAAAGAAAAGGCTGTGTTAGCTCACTCCATAGACCACATTAGCACCTGCCGCCATCTGAACAGACGTTAGCATTTGGCCTCCTTCACCCCAAATGGTGTTAAAACCTGTGCGGAGACCAGACCTTCAGCTTGACCTACGACTCTAGCCCTTCATTTTACAGATCATGAATAATAAAGGATGACGTTCTCCTGCTTTTTTTTCACGTCCTCTAGGATCCTTCTCTGTGGGTCATTCTAGCAATAAGAACAGGTTCACCGATAGAAGAGCACGATCCAGCCCCGGGGCAGTCCTGTCCGAGCACAGCACACTGTGGTTTTCCACCCAGTGGTGTTACACAGCCACGGGCAACTTTAGCGCTCAGTTCTCCCAAATTAAAACAGGATAACTTCACACACACTTCCCCCACTTCAAACCAGTCTCACACTGGAGTAAGCAACACACAAGGTGATGTGGACTTATGCAGGTGTTGCCTGCATTAAGGCTTTGGAGACGATGCGAGAGACATACTTCACGGAGGACTTTGTCGTCTGTGTAGCAGAATGGTGCTGAAAAAGGCATTTGACTTTGTTAATGGCGTAATAAAGTAGTAAACTTGACAATATCTTAATTTGTTAAAAATCAAACATCTTTAGAGTGGGTGATAAGGATGTTTTCACACTAGCTGTCCCCAGGGGATATTTATGAGTTTAAGATGTGTTAACAGCAAACGCTTAAAGATATCTGCAAGGTCAAGTTCTGATAATGACCCATTAAGTGACCCTAATGATGCAATTAACACTGAATGACATGGACAACATTCAACCGATAGAAGCTGGTATTTTAAGTATGTTACAGGATACAGGACCTCAGACAGTTTGCAAATGAGTGTGAACTGGATGCTTTAGGGAGAAAAATAGAATCCTTGAGGATTTTGTTGGGGAGTTATTTTCACCAAAATGACACCTGTCATTCAATTTTTTTTCCACCAATCGGAAACAACTGAGAATACTGAAAAGAGAGAGCAGCTTGGTTGTGGGTTTTGTCCAAGTATTCAGCAGACTTTAGCAATACAGAGAGTCAGCTGGACTGGCCAGTGGGCCGCCAGCTCCTGCCTTAGTCCCAGTGTGTCTCTCTTCACTCCTCGGCCTGACCAACAGTGCCTAGATGATGCTGATGCCTCGAGGTGGCCTGCCATCAAATGTGGGCAGAGACCTGCTAGTTAATGCCTTTCCAGTGGGATAACAACAGAGGAGCTCTCCTGGGCAGGGAAGGTCTGATAACGACCAGATGACATTAACCACTAAACAGCACTGTGGTTCCCATCACTGGATTTCAAAAAATGTTTCTAATCAACTGTGTGCCATTCACAAGGACCCCAGCCAAAAGGAGTGAAGCAATCTATCCACATCAGGGGATGCTGCCGGCCCCGAACCTAAGGGCTTTCGCACACGCACATGTTATTTTGGAGGACCATCTCCCTGTGCAGCCTGAGCCTGCCGGAAATGCAAGATAACAGATTACCTCAGCCCCCATCTGCTTCACATCTCCTGCAGGCTACGAGCATGCACCTGATGGATTATAACAGAGCAGCTGATGTGTGGGAACTCGTTATCCCGCTGCAGGTTGTGTGTGCGTGTCTGAACATCCAGACTCTTTGCCCTTGCCTAGCAATGACTGCTGAATGGTTGTCTTCATCTCAAGAAGGTGTGGTGGAAGCAGGGAAGGAGAACCAGGAAAGCAAGATCCAGACCTTTAACTCCGCCGGTATCTTAACTCCTCACTAATAAGCAACTCAGAATCGATGCTAACAATTCGCACCGTGAAAGCCAGGCTTCTGCTCTCCAGTATTTGGCTACTTTGCTCTGAATTGAACAGGGTTTAAGCTAAAAGACCCTTGCAGAAGTCTGCGAGTGTTTCATCTGGGTCAGGGAAGCAAGCCTCCTTGCTCCATACAGTAACCGCACTCGCAGACTGCTGTTCTGTACATGAGGCATTCAAGATTTGCCAGCAATGAGCTGTGACAACTAGTCCCTGGGACGCAGAGGGGCAATTGCTGGAGCTGATTTGTTCTTATGCTTAAAACGTCGTGATCCATTAGAGCCCTTGCTGAGCAAAATCACAAGACCAGCATCCTTCTAGCCTCCCTGGAGTACAGTTTAGAACCAAGACATCACTGCTTATACCACCCTGACACTTTAATTTGGAAGCTGCACCCTCTTTAATTACTGCCCTGTTGGGGACCTTATAATCACCCAAGTAAAAACTAAACCAATTTAAAATGATCCGTGGTACAGCCTCCAGGTGTGATTTCCAGGAGTGTTTCAGACTCAGGCCAGTTCAAATTACAGTGGCTAACCTCCTAATTAAGAAGAGTTATGGCTTGATTTTAAAGGGGGAGGGGACTAATTAACACATGTAGTGTAATGTCTTAATTGGGATTCGGATTCTAAAATTTGTGTAGTTCAGAATAAATGACTCATAATCAGTTGAGAGGTCACTTTTCTTCGGTCCCTAGGATCCCTGCTCACGACACAGATCTTGGAAGAAAATTTAGTTAATTATTCAATGCTGCATTTTGTTACCTGTCAAATACAACCAAAAACTATCTTCTTTCACCCACGACCATTCCCCCTCCCGATGAAAGCGAATGATTAGATGTTTCCTAATGGCTTAATTGCAGAGTATTGTATTATAGCAAACCATAACCAAACAAAACAAATCTCCATTTGTCGAAGAGTGAATTATGTTACTGCTTTGTACTGCGCGCTCTACCTGGAGGCTAGATCGTGGGTGTGGAGGTCCAGACCTTTAGATCCTCCGGAGAGCGCAACGTTGCCTTTAGCACCTCCTGAACCAGACTGCTATACTCACACGAAGGTGAATATTATCTTACCTTAGCAGTCATTCTGCCCAAGTAAACAGAGCTATTCTTACATGACAAAAGTACTTTTATACACTGTCCTGTCCACAGGACAGAGCTGGCCAGGCTCTGATGAACTAAACTTTGGCATCCAAACGGGACACACAGGCTTGAAAGGTTTGCGCCAAGACAAGGTCTTTCGCTTGAAGGCTGCAGAAAGACAGTAATACGTATGTGCTGTTGTTCCCATTTTAGAAGCCAAATTTTTGCACCAATCCTCTGCCTTGCTATGGACCAATACAAATGATTAATGCTTATATAATGTTCTCTGGATGCACAAGAACATGCATTTTTCTAATACCTTCCTCTCGCTCTGTCTCTTCCCCCCCAGCCTTTTTTTTTAAAAGATTCATTTCTTTACTCTCCTTCAAATCCCCTAATGCTTATTCTTTCTATAATTTGCTGTCATGAAATTTGCCTGGCAGATAGAAATAAGGGAGTAACATGTTGGGGACCTTCTGGCTTACTGATCTTAGGGAGCATTTACTGTTAACAGATATACCTAAAACAGCTAGACCTTAAGGGTAACGTTTAAATATGCATGAGTGTGCATGTAGGTAGGTATATACACAGACACACGCATACTTGTACAGACAGTACATCTGCTCCACAGAGACAGTGTGTTGTAGATCTTGTAAATACACCTTCATTCAACTTTCATCACATTGTTCATTAGTGGTTTAAATTTTGCATAATTTGGCAGCTGCCTCTGGCGTTTTTCAAGAGGTACTGTAATTTATTCCATATGGAAGTCACTTGCTGTACTAAAAAGGAGTTATCAGGTTCAGCGAACCAGAGCTGTATTTGTCTAGAAGGAGGTGTCAGATGCTAAACTAAATATGACAGGAGTTAACCAAAGTCTCCCAGCTGACAGATTCTGTGGGGTTTCTGTAGCGTTTGGTATAAACAGGTTCAAAGCTAATACATACACTGCAAGACGCCGAGGATGCCGGCGGGGTAAGAAAAGCACCGGAGGCTAAAGCCCCGGATATCCGAAGGCCCTCTGCCGTGAAAACAGAGTTTGGCGTTACTCTCTTATCCCAGACGACTCACTCCAAATCCCGATTCTGCTCAGAGCGAGCAACGTACCCCATCGCTCCACCTGCGGCCATCGTGCGCTTCGGGGCTGCCCCGCTGCTATCTCCCGAGGGTCCTTCCAAGCCGGCAAACCTTCCTCGCTCATTCGGGGCACTGCACGAAAACCGGCTCTTCTAGTGAGCAGGGTCCCGGTCGGCAGCCCCGACCGGCGACCTGCCGTCCTCCAGGGCCTTGTCTACTCCAGGGAGCATCTCTTGCTCCGGCTATTCCCGCAGTGCCCCCTCCAGGGACCGCGCGGATGCAGACGGAGTGAGGGTGGGGTATTTTTTTTTTTGCTTGATTGACATAATTAAGGGAGCAGTTTCAATGTTTACTCTGGTAACAGCCATAACAATTTAAGGTGTCACTGCTGTCAGCTGTTTAGTTCAAACAAACTTCACTGCAGGCATAGCCGGACAGAGAGACTTTGCACTTAAGAGGAGGAAAAACATTGGTAGGGAGTGTTCTGCAAACGCTGCCACAAGAAAATCTCCAGCAAAAGGGCATGAACACAAGCTCCAGGAAGCCCTCCTGCTTCACGTACACTTCTGCAGCAAAAAACAAGGTCTAAGCTGAAGAAAGCTCCCTTCCACCACCACCAGGCCATGGGCTGAGCGCTGGCTATCTATCAAGAGAGAAACTCTTTATACTGTTAGCCTGACTTAGCTATGCCAGAGCAGCTCTGAAATGTCCTTATTTTATGAGCTTTATGGGAAAACAGCCCTGACAACTGGTGTGTGAGGATGCTGACATACTGCGGTGCTAGCAGCTCTGCAAGCCTCAAGATCAGGATGACGTGGAGATGAAGAAAGAGTAGAAAAGCTCCTCTTTCTGGGACACAACCATTCTGCTCCTTGCTTCTCTTACAGTTCTTGCCCCCTGCCAACAGTTCTGGCTTTATCTCCCCTCCATAATTCACACAGTCAGCTCTGTGGTCTTCTCTTGTCTAGCCTGACATACATGAGCTCTCGGAGCTCATCCTCAGGCCTTCTGCACTTCAGACCCTCTGAGGTCGCCTCTATTGTAAGGTGGGGAAAAGGCTTACAGATAAAGAGTTTGTGACTTACACTCTCCTATCCCCACTGCTGGCTATTAGTCCACAGCATCCACAGCAGACACTGGTGGTGGACTGAGCTGTGGCTGGCTTGTCCACCACTTATCCAGACCACGTGAACCTAGTACCACTGAATTTGGGCTCTTCCCACCGCAGAGCTCAGGCTACAGGGGAACCCGAGTTTGCACGTACACACAGACCTGGACAGCCCAGATGGTCTGCAAATAGACCATCTGGATGATGGGCTCCAACTCTGCAAGAAGTAGGAAGCTGGACAGAAACTATTGGAGAAGGCTTGGACGATGGCTGGTGCTTTCTGCAAGAAACTTGTGCGGCTTCTCAAATTCCATCATAACTATCAGATAAAAGGATTTGCACAAGTATCTGAATAACAGAAAAAGTATGAGGTACAAGAGGTCCAACTTAATGCAATGGACGTAATTGTTCCTGCACCTCTATCACATAGAAAGGTTGCAATGAAGTTTCCATTGTCTGCTCTAGAGTCAGCTACATCCTATAGATGAGTTTTCTTCATCTTAGAGATGATGTGAAACCAATATTTTTCTGTATTAAAGTTGCCAACATAGATATTATTTATAAAACTTAAATGAGAATACATCTGCACAAAATAACTGACACCGTGTTCCCCGCATGGCATATGCAGTCTCAAAATAAACATTGATTCTATATGTTAGCTGCTTCAACAGAGCGTCCAAGCAGCAGGAAATGCATGAAACATGGGGAAAGAATGGAACGCTACGGAGCTCAGCAGTGGGAGGTAACATTGAATTACTTGGAGAGCAGAGAAGGCGGCCCTGGGAGTTAAAATACACAGCAGGCAAAGAGACGAGAGAAGCCAAGAGAGCTGAAAAAAATGGCACAAGAGACGAGAGAGGCAGCTGGGGGAGTTAAAACATGCAGATGGAGAGATGGCTGAGAGAGAGGAAAGACCTGGATCCAAGTGGAAAGACGACGACCAGGAACTGGCCACTTAAAATAAAACTTTTCAAATACCGAGACAAAAACGATGGAGCAGGTTTTCCATAAATCTGAAAACCACTGCTGGGACACCACAGCCTGCTCCTCAGGTGGTACAACTCCCACACAGCTTCAGCACTGTCACCCATTTACACCTGGACTTCTACACGAGACAGGAGAGTCGCTTTCCTTCTTTACCACAGCCTCAAATGCAGGATCCAGATTGCGACTTCTGATTCCAGATCTCCAGCCATCAAGTAATAAGCTGTCACCCTCATCTTTCTCATTTATAGATACTGTCAGGATTTCTATAAATAAATTGATAATACATGCCTTCATATGATTCTCATTTTAAAAGTCCTAGTCTAACTAAAATTGCACTAAATTTAAAAAGCTGAACTTTTCACAGCCCCCTCCCCAATCAAACTGGGAAAATAAAATTGAAATATGCAATGTTGGCTGGGACAGATTTAATTTTTTTATTGTTTTTGAACTAACCCAAAACACTCCTGCTTCAAACTCTCTCTTGGGCTACTGTCTCACAGATAATTTATGTGGGTACTCTCTGGGTTCCTTGAGCGTCCTGTATCTCCTGGATTGTAATCCAGTTTCCCCTCTGGCTGTGTCCTTCGGTAACCATTGCAAGGGATCTATGGGTCAGTATCTGGAATATGAATCCCTCAGATATGGAAAGGGATGCTTTCCACGTCAGGTGGATGGTTCCATGTCATAGAGCAATAATGGGCACATGAGCATCTTTTGGACCACAACCTCTATTTCTGTGGCCAAATTTCACCCCGTTCCCTATGCCTGTTGTCACTCATTGACAGGCTTCCAGGAATCCAAAGGTATTTAGTGAAAGATAAAACAGTACGCACAAAGTTTGAAGTAGAATTAGGCAGACAAAATCAGTGCCTGTATATTTTGTATCTACAGAACCTCATTTGGGGGAGGTGAGAAGAAAAGGGTTCTCATGCAAACCTTAATTAGATCTTTCTATCAGTTCAAATGACAACTTTTCGAGGACAGCCTCCTGTATTTCCACGTTTGCTTGACAGATAAAATTAATTTCAAGCACTCTTGCCTGGAGCACAGTTACACTGACTAAACTGCATCCTATTACAACAGAAGTCAGCATGCCCACAAGTGCAAAGAAAGTTTTACTAATAGTTTTATCTAAGCTTGCAGATGCTTAGCAAGACCCATGATGGTCCTCAGCGTTTCCTGCTGGAGACAATTCTTCACCGACTTGGATCCTATGAACTTTGTGTTTTTGCACATACAGATTTTTGTGCGTTTGTGTTGATAACCAGAATAGTAAAGAGCCTTTGAATTACAGGCATAAAATAGTTTGTTCTCTGGGGTGACCTTTCTTGGATGAGCTAATCACCAAGATACAGCTCAACTGGAACACAGGGCCTTGATAAGCAAGCAGTGACACACACAGGCACTTTGGTAAAAGGCCTTAATGCTACGGAAAGACTGAAAGAAAGATCTCTGTGGTAGGAAATATCACAAATCTGTGACATTTCTTAAGTGTCTGGCATGCGGACAGACGAAAACAGAGGTCCTTTAGACTGACACCAGCAAAGCAGTTTTGATGGGATTATAAAGGCTAGAATCATGCATCTGAGTTTAAAGCAGGGAAGCTGTCGAGGTGGTAGGGTCCAAAGAAACAGGACAACTCCTGTTCTTCTTGCACAGGACATCAAGCAAGCCCTGAGCAAGATATGTCAGAGTAAGGGACGGTCACTCCTGAGTGATTCTCCAGTGGAGCACTCTCCCTTCCATCCTCAGTCTGTAAAGCTGGACTAATAACACCAATCCAGACCTCTCCACCTTCCTCACCCCTTACGCCTGAGGCCACACGCATCAGATCGTGCAACAGAAGGAAGCATTTGATGCCTCAAATGATGGGAAAAGTGCTGCTAGTGCTACGGTGTCGGTGTGCGTACCCCACCTGCTGCAGGAAGGGTTGCCCCTGCTCCCCCGCTTCGGTGCAATACACCCCATGGGCTTTCTCTAGCTCCGTGATCTTGCAGGTTAGATCCCTGGCTGATGGACCACAGGCTGGCAGGGACACAGGGTCATGGAGCAGGAAAAGGCTGCAGTGCTGATGCAGGCTTTATCGAGGGGCAGCATGAAGTGAAATCGTACGCTTTCCACAAAATTCGTGGGACTGGAAGCTACCCTTCTTGCTTTTGTTTCTCCAGCAGCCGTCTCCAACCAGTGGCTTGCAGCAAGTGTTACCAAGACTGTGCCTTGACACAGGACATCACCACAATCCGTTGAGAAAAGAGAGGAAAACAACATGCCTTAGCCAGCGAGGGCTGAAAACACCTACTTTAGAGTTCCCAAACTAGAGTTTGTTACCATACTTCTGCCCCACACCTAGCTCACTGGAGGAGCTGGCCTTGGTGTGAGACTCTAGGTGCTATAGCGATACTTATGGTACATATTTTTTAAATTTAGACACCAAAAATGAGACTCAACATTTGCAGAAAAAACCTCAATTCCTCTGTTAAGGACAGAGAATTGCCCTAGGGTATTTTTACAAGAGCAAACAAGGCTAACCAAAGCTATGGGTCAATACCTAATCGTCCTAATTGTTATTTACTTTGTCAGTGGAGTGCTTTAGAGCAGCCATTATCAACAAGTTTGTTTAAAAAGTGCTTCCAGCTTGACTGTCTCGACAAAGGTAGCAAGTCCTTTAGCATCCCCATCTTTCAGTGCAGTAATCGGTCTCCCAAGGTTCACAGGGAGATCCATGCCCCGGCGAGGGCCATTCGCACCGCATGAGCTGGTCTGACGGGAGGCGAGGATGCAGCTAAGTAGGAAGCCTGTAAGGACACACCAGCCAGACTCCAAACAGTGAGTGCTCACAGCATCTCTGGGCAGAGGAAAACGCTGCCGTGGAGGAACGCAAAGTGGGGAGAACAGCCAGTGCACACAGCTCTTTGGTTTCTTCATTGTTAGAAACCAGTGACATGGGATAATTAGACACGAGAAAATAACCTTGCCCTTTCCTGCCCACTCTCCAGAAGTGCTACCAGAAACGCAGCGTTTCTCTCGAGGAGCACTGGGGCTCCACAGAGACATCTATCAAGAGAGACTCTGGCTTACACAACGATGGAAAGCAAACTTCTGCTGAATATGTGAAGGCTAGTGCTCCATTGCCCTTCCCTTTTGTCAGCATGGAGGCACACCCTGGACTGACCCAGGAATATAGATGACAGGCAGGAAGGAGAAAACCAAGGCAGAGGTCCTGTAATCACGAATGGAATGGAGAAGGTGAAAGGAGATTATTCTTTGCAGTCCCCCACAAGGTGAGATGAAGGAAGCTGCCAATTCAAAGGTCAGAGAAGTTTAAAACAAACAAAAGGCAGTACTTTTCCCCGCTGTGCGTAATCATCTGTGTAACTCAAAGCCACAGGATGTTACTTAAAGAAAGTACAAGGGGGTTCAAACAGGGTCTAGACAAGTTCACAGAAGACAAGTCCTGCAGCGGCTATGGCCAAGAGGGTCCAGGCACAGAGCCTGGTCGGTGTGTCCCTACGTTCCCGACTGCGGATTGAATGCAAGCAGCACACCCCAGAGAGCTCCTGCGCCGATGCTGTGCGTCTGCGGCCAGTCTGGCTGTGAAACAGCAGCGGCAGGACCCCGAGGCTGAAGCCTGGCATGGGGCACAGAAGCAGCCAGCAGTACGATTGACTCAATCCTTATCCTCTTTCCCTATTTATCCACTGATAGTTTCTGTCAGAAAGAGAGTATCATGCTAGAGACCTTTAGTCTGACCCCATGTGGCAGTTCTAATGTTTGCAAAACAGAGGATTGAAAACTTACGGACACTTTTCCACTGAATTCAGAGAATTTTGGTTCACGCTGACCCTATAGAATAGGGTTATTCAAACTGTTACAGAGTCTCAGAAAGATGGTTTAAAATAACAACACCAATATAACACTTGAACAGTCTACAACAATGGTCAAAGATGCTGGGACATGAAAATTGTAATAAGCCAAAAAAAAAAGTCTTTGTTGGACAACTGCTAAACGATATCAATGAATAACACTTATTAAGGACCTTTTCTCCCTTCCCCATGAAAAGCCCCCCGCTTTCATACTACCCAACACTTACTTTTCTAGTATGGACATAATAATTGGAGGTAGAACCAGTATAGGCATTGGCAGGACCACTCTAGTCAGGGCTGTTTCTAGCAGTGCCTGCAAAGGAAAAACAAACACACCAATCCAAGACATTTAAAATGAATCTCAGGATGTACCTGCACTGAGCAATCAATGCGTAGGCATGGAAATGGCTTGGCTGGCCTTTCTTGTGTTGCATATGTGAATGAACGTATCAACAAGCATTTCCAACTTTGCTATCAGCTATTTGTACACAACCTGTCTTTGCTCCATTGCTACAACGGATGGGCTACAGCCAGGTTTGGTCGCAGATGCAGAGGAACAGACCCAAACGCAGGGCGCAGGGCTCCGCATTTTAGAGATAACCGAGCTTTCCCCATTTCACCTACATGACCAAAAGTGCTCAAATATCATATTCCCACACAAATACGCTAGTGCTGCCTGGGGGTAGAAAAAAAAAAAAGGCAGAACAGCTGTCTGGCTGTTCTGTAAGGTCAAATATCCCCGTGCAGGCTGAGCTATGTGCAGTCCCAGTCCCCTGCCTGAGGCTCCCCGAGCGCTGCCCGTACGCGTGGCTCTCTGCGAGACCTAGGCAGAGCATCCTGGACGGGAACGCTGAACAGACTCGGAGCGTTCAAACCTTCCAAAACAGGAGAAGGTCTTGGAGAGGCGTAAATTACAACACTAAGGACCTGCCAAATTTTATGCTACAAAACCAAGTACTACACTATTCGGGAAGAACCATCAGGATTAGATGGCAGCTGAGCATAAGTTCTCAGGGTCCCAAATTTGATGCTTAAACTCCACCTAAATGACACTTAACGTACCTTCATTTTTAATATTTATTTTTTGTCTTGTCTGTATTCTCCTAGACCATTAGCATGGAGAGAGGAAGAAGGGTCTTGAAGCCAGTAATGTAAGTGAGGAAAACTGGCTCAAATAAGTGTCTCTGAGCCCTTCAACAGATTGTTTTAAGCTCCCTGTTAAACAACAATATGGAGATATATTAGAGATCTCCCATTTCTTGCAGAAGACTGTAAATCTGTACATTAATTGCTGTCTATGAAGTGCCTTAAGAGCCTTGGACAGAAGGAGCGAGAGAAATGCCAAGCATTATATTATTAACTCCTCTGCCTGGGCGTGTGCTTCTGTACATGCTTTACATTTCAGATTAAAGCCCACTTGCAAACAACATGCCTCAAACAATCAGATGATGCTCAGGAGACAAAACTATGTAAAAAGGAAGAAAACGCAATAATTGCAAGCAGATGGTAGAGAGTAGAAGGTTACAGGCGAAAACAAACCAGGTGTTAGTACAAGAATAAAAACATCTGGCCACCCTTATAAAGCTCTGGATGGCAATTGTTAAAGCAATTTTGACACGGCAAGGGTTAAAAAGCTACTCGGCTTGAAAATGAAGTCTTCCTCATTTAGAAAAAGGTGTAAGTTATCTTTGCTTCATATTCAACATGAACTGCTTACAAGTTTCCACAAAGAAATCCTAAGGCTGTGAATGCATAAGGGGAGCACAGGATCCTTCTGATGTAAATCTGTACATTCCCAGACCATTATGATCAGCTACTGGGTCTGCTTGCATAAGGCAAGCTTGTTCCTGCACAAAGCCCCAACTTCTGCCAAGGCTATAGCCTGTTTTTCAGAAGAAGCTACCTAGCCTTGACTTTTGGGACTTTTGGGAAACCCAGGATGTCACGTTCAAAAGCAAACAGGTCCAAAGATAAACTACTCTGCTTTTCACTTCCTTGAGCAGTACCGGGAACTGCAGCTAATATTTCAGACGGGAGACTCTGCTCTCCCCTACGATTGAACAAATGTGCTCTTGATCATGTGCTCAGAAATGACGCTTAGAGCAATACCCCAGCTTGTCACCTCTAAATTTCTATGTCCAGCAGCACGGGCAGTGCTGCGCATACCCAACTGCAAGCGCGGGTACAAAGCAAACAGTCAGTTTTGCAGCATTCCTCCTGCATGATCGGTTACTCTGACCTATTTCTAGCTTCTAAGTCATCGATTCCTACAGCTGTGGGATTTGTTGAGCCTTAAGGCCAGTTGTGTCCACGCTTAAGTCGAGTGCTTGCAAGGAACATCACAGGTACATACGTGTTTTGCAGCAATTCTGGAAGATCCGACAATGTTTCCGTTATTGTCCAAAACGTCAATTCCTTCTTCCAGCTCCGTGTGCCTCATCAGGACAACGTTGCAGATATTGGCGCTAGCTGAGGATGAGAAAAGCACGATGATTAGCAACGCGGCCCCGGTCAATACCAAACGGCAGGCTTCTGTTCTCTACGACACCCCTTCAGCTTCGTTTTCATCAGTCTGCCAAGAGGTTTCTGAAAGTCAAGGGTTCACCCCTGTACAGAGATGCGATTTTGAGGAGGAGAATAATACATCAAGATCATTCCCTGTTACTTGCAAAGGAATTTGCTGCCACAATCAGAAACGTATTGAGGCAAAAAGGACACCAACACTTCCAGATACTCCGAGCTCCCCTACTTGGTGAGCTGAGTTGCTCAGGGATGAGCGTGAGGAGCACGAGCGTGGGTGTGCAGGAGACGGCTGGCACGAACGGGGAGAAAGGACATTGCCACCTCTTTTGGAGCCCCTTTGCTGGCTGTAAACCTGGGAAAACACAATGCGGGATACACGGCTTGTGGTTCAGGAATATCCTTCCCCCGTACAACTCTCCTCCAGGGCCCAGACAGAAGTTTCTACATCCCTGTGGGATACACTCTGCTGCAGGAACCAGTAATACTACTGCTCGCGAAGTCCTGAAGGCTGAGAGAGGTTTGAGGACAAAGACTCGTGTTTTGGTACACACAGTTGGCCTGCCCTGCCCTCCCCGGCTCGTGCACTTATTCTTACGTAAGGACCGTGAGCTTTCTGCCCTCAAGTCCCTTTTCCTCCTATAAAGGGGATGCGCCAGGTATAAGTGAGAAAGAGGAATTTGGACCTGGACCACGCGCCAGACTACTGACCCACTGGCTACCCTCTATGACGCTCTACCAGCAGATCCCATCCCATCCTTCGAGCAATTTTCCAAAGAAAAGTTGAAAAGCCCTACAAAAGTTTTGTTTTTGACAAACTGGCATTTTCCAGGAGGGGGAAAAAAAAAACCCACAACGTTTTGTTGCAAACTTTCCAACCAGAACTATTGCAAAGCCACTGCTGCTGCAGTACCACTGCTTCCAAAAATGTGTTTCTGTGCTGTTTGATGGGTTAATATTCGCTAATTAATCTCAATTCATGTCATATAACAAATGTCTAATTTTTTGAGGGTGGTGGGTGGGTGAGCCCTATACGAACGCAGCTTTCGGCAATCAAAGATGATTTGTGGTGACAAATGCTCCTTACACTCCCGAACGAGAGGAACATACACACACGCACACTCTGTCTCTCTCGCTAATCTTCTAACTACCAGACCACTCTTCCTATCTATCAAAATATCTGTGTTACCAGGCCTTCAGCTCACTAATGCGAGATAAAAAAGAAAGCAGGCGTTTCATTTAAAGAAAGTTTAGCCCCCCTTCTCTTCCTTTTTCCCTTTCTTTTCCCCCCTCTCCCCATCCTTCTAGCTTTCAGTCAAGACTGAGCGGATAAAAGCGTGCCAGAAGAGACTGTTTTTGTCGTATACGTGGTCTGGTCAAGGCAAGAAGCACTGGCACAGGACTCTTGTGGGAATTTCTTTGGGGTTTCCAGATCTGAAGTTCACGCGGGAACTCTAGATGCTTCTCCAAGTCACTAGACCCTTTTAAGGATTCATTGCCGAGATCCCAAATTCCTAACCTGATTCCAGCACATTTGCCCAAGGCAAACAACTCTATTAGCTGCCTCTATTCTGCTTCAGTAAAATCCTGGGACAGCATTAAATATGGCAGATAACAGGTAATATTTGATTTTATGAAGGTTTCAAATGCAAGAGATGGAAAATAAGAAATAAGCATATGGGTAAAAAACTAGACTTTCAGAATTTGGGGGGAAATTGTGGTAAAATAGCCTGTGAACTGCTTTGTTGAAAATATTCAGTGACATATTTGAAACTGCGTGCAGATACAAAAGCAACCCAGCACCCCAATTCTCTATACATCAATTCTAAATCAGGGTTTCCCAGGGGAACCCCAACCCCGCAGGCTCAGCTGGGACCCCGGGGCTGAAGCCCTCTGGTGTGGATGGGAATCTTTCTACCAGCTTTAACCTCCTTTGGATTAGGCCCTGGGATTCAGCATTTGCTTTTTTTTTTTTTCCCCACTCCTTTTGTATTTTTTTTAATGACACACCTCTCCGGTATAAAGGACACTGTCTCTAGTGACATCCCTTATCTTCATATTATGGCCCAGTGACAGCTACCCACACCCAGTACATTCACTGGGCAGCACTGATTTAGATGATTAATTGTTTATTAAGGCAATTAAGCACCTGCTTAAGATCATTCTCACTTTGGAAGACACTTAAGCAAGTATTTCATTTGATACCTCAACAGACAAGTGAGTTAGGAAGCACCAGGACTGCACCGCTATTCCTTCTCTGGTTGCTGAGCTGACTTTGGAAGCCGAGGGAGAAACCAAAAGCATTAACGCTATTTTTATCACTATAGTAACCATGGACCACAGATCCGGAGATAGCCCAATCCTTCTTCCAGCGGCTCCGATGATCCACTCAACGGCCTCAAAGCAGAGTTCAAGCGTGGGAGCTGGAATTCAGTCCGGAGCGAACCCAGCCTCCGCGGCTGAGGTTTTGTCACACTTCTCTTTTCCAACTGCATTTCCTTTCCCTTCTTTAGTACCCCAAAATCACAATGTCTCATGCAGCCTTTTCTTTTCCCCTGGAAAAATCCTTCAGGGTGGCTACTGAGAGGAACCACAGAGTGTGGACAAAAATCATAAAAGCGCCAAATTCAGACTCGAGGGGACTGGGTTCAGTTTCCCTGCCACTACCGCAGCTACAGCTACGTATACCCGGCCTGAATTTGGAGACTTCTCTGGTGTTTAAACAGGCAATTTATGATCAGTTCATGCCCACATTATATCTCATATATTCATGGCACTATCTGGAAAATATCAGAAAGACGCATCTACATACCGCAGTGTGTTTGGTGACTGACGCTAGCATTAATTCACTGCCTGAGAGGGCTTAAATTAAGCTGTCCTATTTCAGGATCTGTAGCTGGCTGAAAGATCTTGGTACTGGCAGCTGCCCATTTTGGGTGGGATTGAAAGGGGATTGCAAAGGTTCATCCGATGAAGGCAACTCCCATCTGTTAACTCAGCATCTTGCTCACTAGGGTTTATTCAGCTCCCGGTTGCTGATGCTTGAGACACCAAGAGAGGCTGAAGCTGTCCACGAGTGGCACGGCAAGGCCACAGGGCAACTCGTACCATCCACCTCTGCTTCACCGGTAGAGCTGCCATAAAATCTCCGTGGAGACTGCAGTCTGTGGGCTCAACCGAGTTTAGATCTTCCAGCGTAACAGCGCCTGCGATAACATTATAGCTATCCCTGGTCAAAGGCTCCTGCTCTATGTCCCCTCCGAAGCAAAATTCACCTGTCAAAGATTTTGCTAGCAGAGTGACGTATCTATGGTTCTTTGATGGGGTGGGAATTTCTTCTTTCTGCCCCAGCAAACAACGGGACAGAACAGGACAAAGATAAAAGTTGCGATTTTTGGCCTCGCCATGAAGCCAGAAGGCAAAGGAAGGCGTCAAAGCCCTTTACCTCGTAGCGAATCTCCTGTCAGCTCTTCTCTCAGCTGGGTAAGGCTTGGGAAGAAGAAGGTAAATTGTGTTTCTCACAATAATACCGGGCATAGATACCCTTTACTACCTACATCTCTGAGTAAGGGTTAAGCCCCTTCTTGTTCAAATTTGGAGACACCAAGTCTCCAGAACACAACAGCGTTATGCTCCTCTCAGTGAACCCTACAGATTTGTTCTCTGCACCGAAAACCCTCACAATAAACAATTTCACTAGCTAGGTGACGGGCTGGGGTGGCCAACATCGAGCACGTAACACCAGCTCCCAACAGGAACCCTTTCTGCATAGAGTCGGCTGACGATATATGCAGAGCATTAGCCATCTCCACGGTAAAGCACAGCTTGGTTAGCTAATGCCACTGCAAGAGCAACCTACTTCTTGGCTGTGAGGACATCCCTCGCCCCCGATGACATCTCTGCTCCACGTGACCCCGTGCTCTTACTAAAATCTCTCGAACCGTGCTGGGACCTGGCTGTCTCTCGCCTGAGCAGTAGCTGCACTTCCCCAAGTCTCCATCGCTCACATCCCTTTGGGATGAGAGACTGTAAGAAGTTTGACACATGCCACCAGCCTCTCCGCTGATACAAACCACCATAATTCATCGGAGATCGGTGGATTAGGGAGAGGGAGACGACGAAGAGCAGGGGGAAGCTCTGTTTAATTGTATGTATGTCAGTAGAGCAAGAGCTTCACACCAGCTTCTGCCCTTTTGGGTGGGAAAGGTGCAATTCTGCCCTTCTCCTGGGGGCTGGCAGTTCAAAAAGTAACGGGCAGGCACATCTTAATTAAACAGTTTGCGCAGGTCTGCAAAGCAATAACTTGCAGCTTTCAAAACAACAAAGCAGCAATTAGTCGGACGATTCCTGATGTCCTGGCACATAATTAAGCACGACAGTACACAAATAAAGTAAGAACTAGAGAATTAATTAAGGGCTAAACAAATTAATTAGGGGTCCTCAATCAATTCCGACACAAGCCTAACCTCTTCCTCCTAACACCTTGGTGCAAAAATAGAACAATCTGACGGCAAAGATTTTCCACACGCATCTCTGATTCAAACGTGGTCTCGGAGCTGCCTCACGAGTCTCGTACTAACCTCCAGTGCCCTCCTGAATACAAAAATCAAAAGCTGAAAACCTCTAAAAATACATCGGAAACAGGAAGAACAACAAAACTGTGACATGAGAGGTTTTTCTGAGAATCACTGCTGCTTCAGTCAGGGAGCGCAGGCGAGACCGAGCATCATTCCCGTTACGCCCGGGAAAAAATGGGGGCATAAAGGAGTCGCAAGGTCTCCCCCAAGATGAGAGAGGGCTCAGAGGCCGGCAGCGGCCGTCTGCCCATCTGCGACACCAGGATACAGGAATTAGCAAATAAACGATTGCACAAACACCAGGATTGGCTTTGACATTACTTTTGAAGTAACGACATCCACAGATGCGTTATGTGACAGCCGAGCAGCCGGAAACGAGCACCAAGTGCAAACTACAGACCACGACTCCAGGTCCTCCCTGCTCTGCAGAAAGGACGCGCCGCTGCTTTGCCGGTGGAAAAAAAGCCCCCAAATCCTGGGAACCGAAGGCAGGAGGCTCAGAGCAACAAGCTCCACCACCGACTCATGGAAACTGCATCGACTCCATACGTCACAACCATCCTCGAAACCAGCACGGGCGGACAAGGAAGCATCAGGAAGCATCTGATTCAGAGGCAGTTTAGTGACCGTCCTACTGAAGATCTAGTTTTAGAAATACAGAGGGGATCAGACTCAGAATTTGCGTGCACCAGTAAATCTCACGTAATCAGCTGGTGCGTATAAGGGCTTTGGTGGCCTGTTCAAGGATGTCATTGCCTGCCTCATCTGAGCGCTCCAGCCTCAGACTATCGTGAAATCTCAGCCATCCCTCTATTTATTTTACAGTGCCCTGAGCCAATGAATAAAATTAACTCACACAGAACCTAATGCATCCATGCAGTGAAGTGGAATCACCTGGGTAAAGCTTTTAAAATGAAGCCGGTCCCCAAAAGCCAGGGCTAGAGGTCCGTTAGGCGTGGGGAGTTACGCTAGCTGTTGAAGGCCAGCAGTGCCTCCTAGCTGGCAAGCAGACCTCTAAACCACGGGGAAATCAGATTTGTCTAGGGGAGCTAGAAACGGGGCCATGGAAAGCAGGCTGGGAAGCGATGCTCTTCGGGTGCTGATGCTGCCCTGCGAGACAGCGTTCAGAAGCAGCTCTGAGAAGGTGGCCCTTGAAAAAGCAAAGAAAAAAGTTTAAAGAAAAGCTTTGAGTTAGCAACAAATTTGAAAAGGGACCTGCAACAGCAAGCAAAAAAAACCAAAACCCTATCTTGCTTGATTTCCTTCCTGCTTTGGACAAAAATGTCTTTGCACTTTGTAAATAAACAGGCTTTTATATATATATATATATATATATATATGTGTGTGTGTGTGTGTGTGTGTGTGTGTGTGTGTGCATGTGTATATGTGTGTGTATATATATATATATATATATATATGTATGTATTAAAAACAAAACAAAACTGAGACCACTGGAGATTTCTTCACAGCCAAAATAACTCCTAATTTGCTGAACGCTGTAACCACTGGATTCAGGAAAGAGTCACCGGCTGAGTGCAGTGTGTGCCTTCCCCGCTCGGAGGCCGAGCGGCTCACTGATAATCCACTGCAGAACCGTTTATCTTGTGCTCCCAAATGCCAGCAGCAGCCTTCGCATTCACACACTTCAGCCCCGTTTGATCCACGGCTCCGAGAAATTTATGTATTCAGAACAGGAGCACTTCATTCCTTTTTCATTGAAAAAAAAAAAATAATAATAATAACGGCGCTACTGCTGATTCAAGGATTTGATCTGACACGGATTCAGCCAGTATCTCGAAAATGAAAAGCTCTAGGATTTGGATGGCCTCTGATCAGGCAGCGCTGATTATTTCAGCTGCCTGAAAGTGGAAACTGCTGCTTGACACCGCGCTGGGGCTTCGCTGGCGCAGCTCCTTGCAAAGCGAACGCTACGACCGAGTGTTCAAATCGTAGCCAATATAAAACCCAGCATAAGCCAGAGAGGCAGGAGTCAGCTGGACGCTTTGCCAGCTTTAATCCAGTGAGGTTTACAGCAAACACTCGGAATATAGAAAGAATGCATCATTTCTTACCTACAGCAGGGAACGGCACAAACCTCTGGATCAGCAGACGGGTGGCTGGGGTAAACTTGTTCGCTCGCTGAACCAGCACATTAAGGCCCACCTTGGGACAGAGGGAAAAAAAAAGAAAAAAATCAGAGAAATGGAAACGTTGAGCGACAAGGAGCAGGAGAGACGCCGCGGCTCGCAGGCGGCGGCAGAGCCCTTTGCATCTCTGCCTTCCCGCGCGGCTGGGGACCAAATCCCCCGCGCCGCGGTGCTTGCCGGCCGAGCCGGGCTGGAAAACGCCGCAACGCCATTCAGTCCCCTCGTGGAAATGCCCCCAGCTGCGTTTTACGCCCAGTTGCCTGAAATTTTCCCAGCTGATCGCTTTGCTCTTCCATCGAGCACAAAACCAGCGGGCCCAGGATGCGAATGGCAGGGTGGGAGCAGGGTGCTTGGTCCAAGCCAGGCTCCCAAGTCAGCCCTGCTCCCCCCGCCTCTGCCAACCACGCCACTCGAAAGCAAACGTTTGGGCTGTAATAAACTTATTAATAGAAACAAGAGAGAGCAGGCAATTGATGATAACTACAGCTCATTTTCCGTTGCCTCCTCCAGCACTTGAATAATGCAGCTCTCTGCAGCTTTGCAGTGATCTAAGTCATTGCATATGTTAATACGAAAAGCAGGGAGGAGGCTCCCTGACTTGTCAGCATCAGTGTGGTTAGATACTAGTGACAGAGGATTTTCATCGGAGCCTTTTTTCGGTCAGAACGGGGGTTATTAATAAGCCTATTGGCAGAAAATGGCTTCTGTCTTCAAATTACTTTCCCTCCCCCCCCCCCAATATTTTCTCTTTTTCATCCAAAAAAAAGAGACAAGCAAACAAAACCCAACAGCCCCAAAGCAGAAATTTTAGGCTGAAAATGGAAGTCTTTAACAACTCCCGGCCAAAAAGTTTTTCAGCCAAAAAAAATGCAGCAAAACTCAGAAAAATTTTCAGCCAAAAATCTGCCAGCAAATAGTGGTTGGGGGGCTTTAAAAAGAAAAGAAAAGAAAAGAAAAAAAAAGAGAAATGAAAACCACGGGAGAACATATTTTGCGAGCTGCTGCATTATACATGCCTCCACAGCGCATCCTGCCTTTCCGCAGGGTGATGGGAAGACGTGGAGCAGCACAACTGCTGGGCAAGGCCCGCACAAGGCCGCGGGCGGGTTTGCAAACGCCGGCGAGTGCTCCCAGCGCCCCGCGAGTCTTCCACCGCGCCCTGAACCCACAGGTGTCCCGCTGGCACCCGCCACGCTGACGCTAGCCCTGCTCAGAAGCTCCTTATTCTGGACAGACCGGGTGTTTTGTCTTCATCTCCCCTCTCCAAAATGACTGAATGCTGTTTTCTTAAATTTTCCGAGTCCTGCGAATACATATTGTCAGAATCTGAAAGCTCTGAGAAACTGTAAATGAGCCTAAAACGGGTTCCTTTAAAAGTAAAGCTAAGTCAGCCTTAACTATGGCTTTGCTGGTGCTGCCCCACGGATTCAGGTATTTAGAGATTGGCTAGACTTAATCGTGGAGAGGGCAAATTTTGTTGGGTTCCCAACCTCTGCTCGGAGGCTGAATTGAAGGATTTGAACGTGAAGTGAAAGAGCGGCAGCTCTGGAAACAAGAACGACTCAGCTGAGCCGGGGAGAGACACTTGCTGTGAGGCTCGCGGTAATAAAAGCATTTTACTTTCAGATTCAATTTGGTGCTGCGGATGAACTCGCTCCTCCACTTACAGCAACTCCCCTGCTGTGCATATGAAATTAAATGTTGCCATAGATTTAAATCTCATCTCCCAAATTCCCAACACGAGGAGTACGCTTAAGAAACTAATGAGGGTTTGTTGTTACAGTTCTGAAATTATTTTAGCCAATCTGCGAACTCTTTCCCGCAGCCCACGTAGTGGGACGACAGCAAACAGGTAGAGGAGAACGTCCAGCAACGAGCAGGTACTCCTCAATCTCGCACCACCGTGAGCAGAAACGACAGCGGCAAGGACGGCTTAACGAGGTTAATTCCTAGAGGCCGGCCAAAGAACATCGACTATTGAGTCGAGTTCATCACCGAAGCTAATGAAATGACCGCAGGAGGATTATGGCGATGACAACCCTGCCTACGGGCCGAGTCACAGATCAGGGATCTACCGCGCTAGCTCTGTACAAACACCTAACAGAGACGGTCAGGTGGGATTCATCACACCAAAGGCGGTATCTCCATGGGCTCGTTTGGCAGCCCAGGGCAGAGAAACGGGCATTTTTTAGGATGTTTCATCTCCTCCCAAAACAGACGCTTACGTGCGCTCATGTGAAACACCCCCAAAGGTGCTGTTGGTCTCCACTGACCTTCAAAGGAGTTCTGGGGGCCTAACTCCAAGGAAGGTGCCTGCACTGATGATATCTAAACCAAGGCAAGGCAAGGGTCCCTCCTTGAGTCTGGGAACTCTGGGCACGGGTCTGCAATGCTGGTTTTAGTTCAGTGCTGGTTTAGGGTATTTCTGCCCCTCCATCACTCAGTCCAGCCTTTCTCTGAGGTGCTCAGAGCTCGGGGAATAGATCCAGCTTTTAAAAGTTGCATATTCTTTGATGTTTCTTTTTACGGAGCATTTCCTCAATTCCGTCCACAGAGCATCCCAACAAACTGGGCACTGGGAATATGTTACGCTGCTACTGCTGCAAAAGTCTTGTAACGTGAAACCAGGGCCTTACGCTGTCTGCTGGAAAGCAGCCTTACTCAGGGCTCTCCTATGCCTCTGGTCAGCACAGTCCCAGTTTCTAGAGTCGATGGACTACGTAATAACAAATGAAACTTTCTACCTCCTTCTTTTTCTTCCTGTCTTCTAAAAAACATTCTGACCTTGTGTCCACAAAGACACGGCTTCAGGAATCAAGAGGCATGGAAACTACAAGCCAAAAATCCCCCCTCCCCCCCAAAAAAACACTTTTTTGGGGAAAAAAGGTTACCTTTTTTTAATGCCAATTATTTTTGAAGCCTGACAACCAACTTTTGAATGTCTGAAGTTGGTAATTACTAAGTGATTTGAGAAAATTTGATTTGAAAATCCTGCTCCTCGTAAACCAGTTCTGATGTAGTAACTACACCAGCAGTTCACTTACAAAGAAGTTATCACACTTGTTTTTGACAGCAAGTTTTTATGAAATAAAAGAATATTAAGAGTCCAGCCAACAGGGCAGACATCAGTCTGCAGTTTAAGACACCTAAACATAGCTGAGCTGCTCCCTAGACTCCATTAACCACATTGATTAGATCTCCATTGATTTAAGGGGATTCAACGCATAGACACCTAAATTTAGACACCTTAATCCACAAGCTGAATCGTGGCAGGGTCTGAACCCCACTGGACCATCACAATACTCCCCTCGGTGCTCAGAGCAGGGGAGCAGAGACGCATCTTCTCATCTAACTCCTGCACAGCTTCCAGCATCTTTCTTCCATAGCCTGCGGTACGGCCGCTGTTCGAGGTGAGATATCGGGCTGGGCAGCACACAAATTTAGCTCAGTCTGTTCGTTCCTAGGTTCCAGCAACACTTGGGCAAAGATGAGTACTACAGCTTGAGCTAAAAGCCCCAAGTGATGTAGAAAGTTTATCTGGAAGGAGGGGCTAGCTCTAAAGAAGCATTAGCCTTCAGCCCCCAAATCACCAGGCTGCTGAATCGAGCACCAAAGCACTAATTGGATCTGGTGAGTCCCACACAGCACATCTAAAGAAAAGAGCATTAGAAGAAGGAAGGAGAAAAAAATCATCCATTAGGGCTGAGAGGTGAAGATGGAGATGGAAAACTGGGAAGTTTTACCAGCTGGAGATGTACCAAGGGAAGCAGAACAAGCTGGAAGAGTGTAAGGGAAGGGGAAGCAAAATCTTCTTCCTTCTCCACTCAGGTCATTAAAGAGGGGCAAGAGGAAAGAAAGGAGGGAAGCTGCAGAGTCAGACCAGCAGTCAGAGGACTGCAGAAGGGCTAAGAGCAGCCCAATGGCTGGATGCTTCAATAGAAGAACATGGCACGGTCTTGCGAAAGGTAAGGTAGAGTATGGTGAGAATGCAGGAGAGAGAGATAAGCAGGAAAGGAGGGACTTAAAAGCGATAAAGAAACAAGCTTGATTCGATAGACGATGGAAAATAAACAGAAGGATTCAAAGAGGAGGATGGCAGAGCCCCATGCTCAAGGTACAGAAGCTGTTGTTTTTGCATCAAGCTTTCCATGCAAGCGGATCCTGTACAAACAACACACCTGAGTACTGTGAGGCTGGCCTGGGACAGAAGAAGCCATGGATGAAACCAAATTTGCAGCAACAGAAAGACACCAGCGAAACAACAGGAGAAAAATGCTGCAGAGAAGACCAAGGAGTTTGGAAGAAGGCAGTACGCAAGGATCCTATGATTGCTATACATTCCTGAGTCCAGATGCAGGGTGAAAGGCGCTATGTGCCTACCCTGAACAAACCACACTTCAGGATTTGGCTTCGCCATGTCAACACAGCTTAGTCCGTACACAAGGCTCAAGGCAGAGCCTTTGGGAATTGCTACTACAGCTCCAATGACTTACGGGCTTGACGCAGGAATTTCTGGGCTGGGTTTCCAGCCTGGGTGATCACAACAGCCTCTCTCCTGGACTTGGTATCTGTGAATCGTTAGAGAAGAAGAGGTGATGAAACAAGAAGAGGAGCTTCTGAGGTTTTGCCAGGACAGGTATCCAGAACACAGAGCCATGCGCTGCTCTAGCTGAAAAGTTTAAGCAGCCAACAGAAGTTTATCATCACCTGCTCCTCAGTTCTCCCTGCGATTTTCCTGCAGGCTCCTTCCCCTCTCGTCCCTCGCCCTACTTTGTACCGACTTCCTCCTTGTTCTAAATGTTGCTTTACCGCACTAAGTGGCAGATAGCCCTAAGGGCAGTGGGTGGCCTCCTGCGCGGTCTCACAAACTGATTATGGGCATCACACCAAATTCACAGGCTGTCAATGCAGCCGCTCCACGCGGCTCGCAAACAATTATCAGGAAGAGGGAGCTGGGATTAGAAAAATCCACAGGGGCACCTGCACCTAGACAGGAGAGTGCAAAATTGTGTCTCTGCGTGCGCAAGTTAAGTGTGTGATGGGAGCGGGGAGGGGGCGCAGAGCCGGGGAGGAGGAATGCCTCGCGGCCAGCCACACCATCCTGGTGTCTCTGCTCAAGACTTTTAATTTTTTTTATTTTTTTAAATCCTTAAATGCAACAAGCCAGTCCAATTCTAATTTATCTAATTACAGCCTTAGATGCTCCTCCTAGCTTTGGTTAGACACCCTGTCCCCAAACACCGTGGAGTTTTTTAAACCTGCACATGGGAGCAAACGTACTTTGTACAGGTGCATCAGCTACACAGTCTCCTGAGCTGTGGGAGTTGGGGCTGCAAGGCCAGGTATTGCCAAAACTTGGCTGTGACATGACTGTTACAATGCTAATGTTATTCTACAGGCATAAGCTCAGGCTTGAATAGTCTTCAACTCTCAACTTCCTTAGGAGGAAAAAAAAATAAGAACTTTCTGCTGAAATCCTGTGTGGTCGTGAGAACATCTTAGGTTGTGAGGGATCTTTCCAAGACAAAGCCTGTTTTGATTTTGCAAGCTGTTGACATCTTTTGGGGAAAGAAAAAAAGAAAAAAAAAACCACCTTGGTCTAAAAATATCATTTTTGCTCTGTCCATTTGTCTTGAAGCAGACTCTGCTTTAATCTGACCCCTCAGACTCACCCTGGCCTTTTCTGAACTTTAGATTAGACCCTTGCACAAGTTTTTTTCCTCATACAGCTAAAAAATAAAATCTAGGAGTTCTAACTTTTGTATAACCTCTGTGCTCAACCAGTTCTGATCACAGCCAAGATTCCTAGCATGAATTCTGATTTACGGACCCCGTGGAAACACGACCAAAAATCTCTAAGATAAATTACTGTGTTTCAAGGTGCAATGAAAGCTCTGCAGAGTTCACTGCACACAGCAATTCCCTAAATTCACCCACTCTGGTTTTCCCTGCCTCCAGATTTAGATGCGTAGCCCAGACAGAAGGCAGGGCATCCTCACGCAGACATCTCTCTGCAGTAAGCTGCTTTCTGTTTCTTCCTCAACAAGCAAGTTATGTTTTCCTGGAAATAACATCACTAAGGCTTCTGTACAGGAGAAAGTTGCACCTGCTGAAGCCATTTGCTGGATGAAAATGTGTCCAAACTCGCAAACCAAGATCGAGCATGTCAGGTGTCCTAAAAATGACCTGTACAAAACTCTGAACTAGCAGTAGTGCTTTCTTTTTCTTGCATTTTTCCAAGGGAAAAAAAAGTATCACAGGACGCCTCAGTAAATCAGATTAGGTCATTCAAATCACCTCGCTTCCCTCTGGTTTTAACTTAGTCTGTTCTTACACTAACGTTCAAGTTTAACTTCTCCATCACTTTTTAAAACTTTGTCTACTTTCATAGTTCATTAAAACACCGGGTGCATGTCCTACAGCAAAACGCAGCTTGACCGCAACATACAGGCACAGGTTCCCTGCCTCCACCGGCTTGTCAAAAGTCAGGATTTAGGGTCAGGAAGCAATGAAGTGTCCATAAAACAGCACTTTTAGGAGTACAGTGAAAACACCTGGACCTGCATGGGAAGAGATGCTTTAAACGTCTTCCTGTGCACCATGACTGGAGATGACTCCGAGGTGAGTCATTAGTAGCTGACAGCACTAGACACCAAAGCTACCAAAAGCATTAATCACCTGATTTTTAACCAAAGGTTACCCCAAAAAAGTGAGACAAAAGGAAACATTTAAGTCCTAGGCAGGTAAATCTTAAGAATATAGAACAATACAAAACACACAAAATATGCCTGGCTGCCAATCATAGGTTTATTACGCTGTAGTTCTAGCTTTCATACCAAAGACGACAGAACACCTACTTCTGTGCAGAATCTAGCTCAGGTTGCTAAGTGATAACAATGTATTTATTTATCTCTATATTGACAAGACCCAAGCACCTAAGAGCACCCAAACGAACAATCACAAATTGCCATTCAACAAAATCCTTCTTCTTGGATGTTACAAACGACAGTAGATTTGAAAGGAGAACGAGGGAGCCTGGCTACTTTTTTAATTGAGAAAAACACCAACATCCCTCCATTCAAGAGGAGCCTGATCTCACACAACCATATGCCCAGTCCCGTAACTATCGACTAGATTTACTTCCGTCTTGCCTGGAAATTCAGTCTTTGCTCTGAGAAGAAGTGTGATCAACAGAAACTCGGCGTAAAGCATTTCTGGGGCTGGTTGTTTTTCATTCCCCTTTCATCGGGGAAGGACTGAACCCCTACTATAATGAGGTGTCTCCAGCAGACATGATAAGCACGTTCTGGTTAAAAGTTATACATACACATACATATGTATGACACACTCTGTATGCATGCCGGCTTTACTTTGGGCTAATTACAGACCATCCAATCACTAGGATGGGACACCACCAGCAGTACATATGCCTGTAGCACCTCCAGGGTCTGCAGAGTGGACAACAGATGGACAACTAGCCACTGAGCTGGGCAACAACCCAAGAAGCACTACATTGCTTGCTGGGAGATGTCAGAAACGTGGCCAAACGATACTGTAAGAAGAGAGAAATCTCTTGGGGAATCCACACGGGATTTTCAGTATCACAAGGAGCAAGATTTGGAGCCAGCCTTGGCAGAACCTGAAGCTGCGACTGTGGAAGTTGAAAACCTGATGCACAAAGCTCTGATCCAAAGACTCCAGACACCAATGGGAATAATTCCACTAAGAAATCAATTTTGAAAGGAACCAAATCAAACCCTCTGTTAGAATAAGATCAGCAGAGTTTGGGGTAACAGAGGATGGAGTATACAGCATCTGAAGAGAAAAGTCTCAGGATCCTTCGCATTGAAGAGGAGGCACAGTGAAAATCCACTCTTGATTACCAGGTTAACGAAGGCACCAGATAAAGCAAAACATGCCTCTGTCCAGCACGGAGGGTGCACTGAGAAAGCCAAAGATTAACACCGCGGACCCTCGGTGAGTGCTGGCGCAGCACGCGCGGTACAGACACTTCTGGTATCCATCTCCTCTAGTTTGCACACATTTAATTGCACCTGCAAGAATCACTTCTGACCTGAAACTGAAGTCACACTTTAAGGCCCCAATACTAAATAGTTGAGTCAGAAGCAAAAAGGATCAGTGATACGACAGCAAATCTAGTTTGGATCAGAAATTAAGAAACCAACTTAAGAAATATGTAAAAAGTTATTAACATCATTAATAATAAAGATGTTTTGGTTATGTAGCTTTTCTTTAACCTTTTAAAAGCTTGACAAAATTAGCAGAGCGTGTGTGTATGTGTATTTGCTGGAAAGAGTTTCTGTATAATTACAAACTCTGATTAGTATAGCTCTTGGCGCTAGAATATTTGAGAAAAAAATATTTAAAATACGCTTGGTCTTTCTCAATTCTTATTGCTACTCTCTGGCTTTGTTTGCCTTGCTTAGGAAAACCAGCTGGTATTAATTGTGCTTCAAACACCACCATCATGAACAGCAGCCAGATATGAGAAAATAAGGCCTAATAACAGGAATCCACTCAATTGTTAAAAAAAATAACAATTACTGCTTAGCGTTCGGAAAAGCAGTAGAGCCAGAGCAATCAAAATAAAAGGCAGGAAGGAGGCTCGTATATGGAGAACATGATAAAAATAAACTAAAATCACAGAAGGAGAAACATAAATCTAGGTTACTTAACAGTAATCAGAATCCTCTAAACATATTGTCTCCTCGGAGCTACGCTTTTGGAAGTCGTATGCTGTGCCGCGCTCATTCAGAGCGGTTAGCCTAGTTCTCAGCGTGTGCTCAGAAGAGCTAAGAATACACCCAGCCAGAGCTCTGCCTGTCCCCGCATCCCTCCTGTCCAGGGTACGGAAAGCACGCGTGCTCTGCAGGGACAGGGCGCGTGCAGAACGGTGCACAAGGATCGCCTAAGAAGAATATCTGTTAAATCAGCTCTGCCACCTCCTCTTACCCACAGCCCATCCTAACATCATTTCTTCCGACATCTTTTCTAGCCCCATTTCAAATGGCTGTTTCACCTCAGTGCTGGGTGGGAAGCGAAATAAAATTCTGGACCTGGCATAGCTTTCCTTGCCCAAAGTCACACTGTGGATCCGGCAGGGCTGGGAGTAGGTGGCAGCACCCACATCTTCAGAAGGGGTGCACGAAGCGGGGCTGGATGTAGCTATAACGAGGAGAGGGGATGAGGAGGCAGACAGCACTTACCAGCGTAAACTCCCCAACATACGTCGTCCCAGTATGCGTCAACGGCACAAGACTACAAGGCTTCCCTCCTCGGGGGAGAAGGAACATTGATTCCTCCAAAAACACATCCCAAAGGGATGCAAATCAAGGGTCCCAGATTAAAAGTGAATTGAGGGTCGTACATCCAAACGTCCCTTGGAAGTAACACTCACCAAAAATGCTAACAAAAAAATGATCACCTACTAATGAAAGTTATGGGGTCAACACATAAATCAAGCACAACAGATCTCGATCTCAGAGAAAAAGATGTTTAGAAGTGGTACTAGCTCTAAAAGGAAAGCGTTGCTTCTCTGTGTTGGAAAAATCTCTCTTTTTCTCCAAAATGAGAAAAGAATAAGGTTATTTGCAAAGATTTGCTAAGATTTTCAGTTAACTGCAAGAAGCAGAAAGCCAAAATCCGCTTTTGGGTAGATGTGAGAAAGCAACTTGCTTGTCTCTGTCTCTAGATGAAGACAAGAAGGGTTAAGACTATGGGAAGCACAATCACAAGTGAACTGAACTGTCTCTTCATGAGCCTTCTCTCTGTGTCGCTTGCCAACTGCAAACATGGAAGGGGCTCACTTTAATTAATACCAGGTCTCAGCAGACCACTGGAGGTAATGGCACTTGTTTTCAGGTCATCTGGTCCTAATGGGCTCACACTGAGAGGTGATTTGTTGCTAACTGACAGCAGAGATCAGTTAATGAGGTCTGAGGCTTTAGAACCCAAGCTAATGAAACTTAAGGCTATTTCTAAATAATTTGTCATCATCACAAAAAAAAAAAAAAAAAAAAAAAGCTTGAGGAGATGCTGGTTGTTAATCAAGATACTTACCACATAAAAATCACTCCCTGCCCTGCAGGATTTTCTCCAGGCTTCTCCACGTAGGGAATTTCACATGCAATAAGCAATACCATGGATCTGCAGTGCCCTGGCTACTCTGCTGTAACTCGCACACGCGTTCTCAGGGAGACTCGGGGCTTGCCGGCACGGGGACATCAGCACACAGCCAGCAAGCAGGAGCCCACTGCACACGCTGACCCTTTCTTAGGGCACACCAAGGGCATCCAAGTGGAAGTCCAGTTTGGTGTTCCCACCATGGCATTTACACAGCAAGGCATCAACACCCTGGTGGCATCCATACTACTGAATGAAAACACGTTTTCTTTTGCACAAATTTGAAAATGCTGGAATTACAGAACACTGTGGCATCATGTTTCTTCATGGTGCTTTTAAAGATCTCCCCAAGATGGACAGCTGAGGTGTGCAAGATGACCAAGCATTTTCACTTCTGCCTGACACTCACTCACAAATCACGTGGTCAGATAAATCCCAGCATCGTTTGGTTTTCCGCGCTGATTCAAAGCTACTTGCTATGTACACTACATCAGCATCACCTCCAGAAAGTGAACTATAAACTCATGGAGTCACAGACCACCACAGGATGAAGAGCTGACTGACCAACAGCAAAATGATTAGCCACCCAGCGTTGACAGCCACCTCGCAGTCAGCAACAGCAGGCCACCTGTGATAATTTCTTTTATCTACAAGTCTTGATGTTCAAGAACCAGGACAAATTTTTTGCAGTGCTTCAGAGAACCAGTGTTTCTCACACAGCCACTGCTGGTCATGTGAAGTCCGTACGGCACTTTGAACCTTTGGTCCTGCTTCAGCACTTTTGCAGGCAGCTTAGGAGGAACCAGAGATTTTGAAACCTGTCCCAGCACGGCCATTTCTGTTGCAGCCCGAGTGGTTTCCTTACCAAAGCCTGTCAGCATCTCAGGGTGACAAAACTCTGCCAACATCACCTCCTCTGTGTCTCCTGACCTCTATCTGCCCCTGTTGCCAAAACGGAGAGCAGCATTAATGCCAGCAACGTGGAGTCAGCGACCGTCCCTTGGCTGGACCCATGCCTTCCTAGGGGCTGAACCACAGGCCACGAGCAGCAGCACGGGCACGTCACACCAGAGTGCTTTGCTTTGCTGAATTCACAAAAAAGGAAACATTCTGAACTAAGGACCAGAAAAGAGAGTCAAGTTTTCCCACCGTGCGTGAAGAAACAAGCCACAGAGAACTGCTGCTAACCAAAGAGTAGAGGACAGCAGGACAGGGACTCAGACGTCCCATGGCTGCATAAGCGTGGAGCTAGCGTGGACATATCTACGTGGGGTTGTGATGGGTGGGCATTTGCACCAATGCACGGCTAGTTGAGGTGCACAAGTCTGGGTCAGTTCCACAGTGAAGATGTAACATCAGCGATACAGAAGAGTAACACGGCAATGAGTAAGCCAGCAACGCTAGCGCTAAGAAACTATTATGCAGAAGGGTATCCGATAAAATCAGTGCTCTCCAATCCATGCTGTAAGGTACTTTACCAACTCTGTGCCCCTGAATCAGGGGAAAGTGGTAACTTTAGAGGTCTGAACACTGGATTTACTAGTCACTGTAGGTGCAGAGGGCAGCAACTACACACAGACACACTTCCTGCAAACTTTCTTCTGTCTGCTGAGGACACAATAAGCCAAACTGCTCACTGTCAATTCCCATCCAGTAGCTCCTGTCTCCATAACTCTGCTAGCAACCCCAAGCCTGCTCCAGGCACAAATTTTACCTTGGAAAGGAATCTAAACAAGCCCATGCTGACTTCTCTCCAGGGTGAATTAGGGAACCTGGATGCAACCTGTGTGGTTCCCAGAAGCAGAGCAGGGGTAAGCAGGCTGAGGGGTGACCTCTTCCCATGGCACAGTCTGTTTGCAGAAGGAAGGTCTGGAAAAGGATGTCCATGGCTTGAGACAGAGGAAGAAGTTTTGCCCAAAGTAAAAAGTCAAAACTGCCATGGGATCTTTAATGTTCCAGCAGAAAAAGCACTGTCATACATTTTAAGGGCTTATTTGAAAACCCATCATGAAAAGTAACTCACATAAATTGCTTCTGAGAAATGTATCTACCTCCTTGGGAATTAGCTGACCCTGTTAAAGACAAGCACTTGTGCTTCTGGGGAATCTAAGCCTGATGGTAACACCACAAAGTCATAATTTCAGAGATTTTAGCTTTTAAGAGCTCCTCTTTATTACAGAAGACTTCAGCTACAACTTGAACATTGATTCCAGTTTGCGTGTTGCCCCCAGGTAGATTCATTTTGAGTATTTCTGCTCTTTTAAGCCAAGGTGCTGACCTGCCAGGGGAATATTTCCAAAAGCCCGTGTCTGTTCAGCATGTCAGCTGTCACACAGTCGCTCTGTGCAGCCTCAAGGTCACTCAATCTGGCACTAACTTGGACTAGGCTAATTCAACGGAAGTTAATGCAAGCATGGATAATTAATTGCATACTAATGCAAGCGAGTTTGCTCAACAGTAAAGACACAGGCTCAGAGTTCCTGTGCACGGAGCCAAGCAGTGCATAGTGCAGGACATGTAAGCAACCAACGGTAGAACTCTCCTTCTGTTGCAAAGTTTGGGCATGCATGGACAGAGACACCTCATGGTTAAGATATTTTCTCGTTATGTAGACTGATTTATGTCAATTAAAATAAACACGCTTGGCAATTCAAACAAATATCTCAAAAGCACTACAGTACTACTGCAAGGGAGCAGTTAGTAGTGAAATATATAGATATAAAGCGTTACCCACTGCTATTGAGACAGCACTTATGACAGCTCCCAAGTAGCCCTGGATGAACTTGGATGTCGGAGAAGGCTTTGGAAAGAAAAACAAACATATTTTCAATAAACAAACTTTTGGTTATTAAAATACAACCAAATTTTTTCTGTTTGTTTTGTTTTTTTAAGCCAGAGACAGGTTTAATTTTGTCATATTGTTCTGTGACACACGGTCTGTCATCTAGTAGTGGCAAAACCAAGGAAAATTGTAGCTTCATGAACAAGGTTAAATGTAATGGAAAATTAATTGGCACCAGAAAATTATAATATTCTCAGCTTAAAGAAAGTATGTGAATGTAATTTAGCAAATAGTAAAAATATTAGCACTCTTATACACTAGTGATGAACCTCAAACTCTCCAAATTAAATACACGTCTTCAAAAGGTTATCTTGATGAGCTGGATGGTTTCCAATTCAGCTTCCTGTCTTGAGCTTCCAACATCCCAAGAAGAAATGAAACAACACAAAAGTGATGAGGAAAAGAGAACAGGAACAGCAACACTTCACTTTTGTGGCACCATTTGCAGGAGTATTGCTGGTAGAGTATATAAACTCCTTAGAAGATGCAAGTATGATCATGGAGCCTTCTTTTGCTACATGAAAATCCAAATAGCTATCATTTTGCTTTTTGCTCATTTACATATCAAATTAAACCATTTCATATTAGTTAGAACGATATATTGGTTTAGCTCAAAGGCAACTTACTGCTGAGCCAGCATTATTTCTATGCCTTGAGGAATTTCAAGATCTGAAAGAAAAACTAGGATGTTTACCTAACTTGGTGGGTATTAAGCATAATGCAGAAGAGAGTTTTGTAACCCAGAAATCTCATATTTACATGCTCTTGGAAATGACAGCATCTGATTTGGTGTGCAGGACAGGGATACCAAAAGGGCTCACAAGTAAGCTTCTTCTAAGATCTGCCAGCGCAAAGGCTAAGGAGACTTTGGGTCCAGCCTGACCCCAGCCCTGCTGTCAGGTGCCTGAAGGTTGCTTGAAGGTACAGACCAAAGGCTGTGGAACATTGCAGCCCCGGCAATACACCGCATACAGATAATTTTTACAAGCGTTTTTTCACGCCCGCCAGTGTCACCTACACTCCGACCAGCAATACTCTGTAGTGCGACCCCTAATCTGTGCCAAGCGTTGGGGAGTTTTGGTGACTGGAAAAAAGTACATCTACAGACTGGAGTAAAAGCAAAACACTCATGTCATTTCCAGTCTAAGTTTAAATTTGAATCCTCTATAGGAGAACGGCCAATCTATAAATTCATCACAGTGCCTACTCCATAGTTTCTATTAACAGCAAAGAGACAGGATTTATCTTTCTGTGTCAAAACAGATCAGCCTTGCTGCAGGCACTGCATATGCTGGGTCTCCTCACCTTTGTCGCATTTCGGTTTGCATAGTTGACGCATGCATTGTGGCTCTGATTCAACCACTAAAAAAGAAACAAAAAAAGAAGGAGGCATAAACATAACTTTACAAGAATAAATCTATACACACAGGAGTACCACAGGAAAACTCATCTCCCTTCATACCTGCTCACGACTTGCCACTTCTTCTCTAAGGCTTGTGCATACAACAAATCTGATCTAATGTCCCGGCACTAAACTCATCCGTAAGCACACGCACAACTGCAAGCACAGGTACCTGAAAAAAACCAACTAGTTCTAAACTTAAACTTCAAAACTATGAGCAAAAGCAATCTAAAAGCTAAATCTTTATTTAAAACCTTTTTTTTCTTTTATTAATGCAGTGTCAGTGGGGGACTGTGCTTGGTAACAACTTCAATATTAAACACTGTTCCAGAAAATCCTTTAGAAACAGTTGTAATATGTAACAGTAAGTCCAGCAGCCTGTTCTTCAGCCATTTATTAAGCTCCATGGTTCTCAAACAGTGGGTCATAGGATGCTTCATCTGACCAAATGCACCATTTTAGGGACACAGATGCCACTAAATTGGTATTTCTGTCCCTAACTTCTTGTAGAAGGATTTAGTATAGAAGAAGCGTGTCAGCAGCTAGGGAAGAGTAGCGCCACACTCCTGAAGGGCTTTATCCACAGCGACTATTAGGAACATAAAGAAAACAACGGTTTCCACCCCATAAATACCATATTTTTCAATTTAGATTATTGATAGAACTTGATTCCTCTCCAGCTGTGGTCAAAACTGAGAGCAGAGAGGGAAAAGAGAAGTGGGGAGTGAGAAGAGTCATGATGTGGAGCGAAACAAGGCACTATAACATGGGGATCGCCTAGTCATCGCAAAGCCGAAGCCCAAGAGTATGTTCTCCCTGCCAATCGCAATTTTCTATCGAGGAACATCTGACCCAGCAAAGCTTGCTTTTTTGTTTGTTTTCTTTAAATTGAACAACAACAAAAAAAAAATTAAGAATTCAGCTTGCCAACATGTGCTGGAAATCTGTCTCAATTTTCAAGAGGGTTTTTAGAAAACTCCTCTTTCTAAAAACTTCCACTGAAGAATCCCAAAGAGCCAAGATGGTGCTGCTCCTATGTAGGACCATAAGGCAGGTAGAAACAGGGTTTCACTGTGAATGCAGACCCATTTCAGAGCAGTCACAGAGCACGTTGACATTAGCAGGTCAAGAGTCCACTTTCAAAGCGTATCTCCTCCCTGTCCCCACTAACGCTCTGCTTCAAATAACACAGCATCTCAACACGCACGTCCTGCATTCTCTTCTGACCAAGCTAAGCTAGGAGTGCACCTAAGGCACTTCAAGAACGTCTGAGTAACTCAGGTCCATAGGACCAGGCTAGAGCTACCTGAAATGCATCTGTCATGGGCATCAGGTCCTCTTATAGGCCCTACTGCTTGTTAATGCAGTCATGTGCATAGTCCCAAAATCCTACACTACTTATCCAGATGAATCCCATTTGCAGAGAGAGATTTAGATGTTCTGCTCAGATATTCTTTCTACTCTAAGGGATCTCTACATTGGAAATATCCCCACTAGCCGTTCCTGAACTCCACTGTCCTCCTGGCTGGCTGCCTGACACCCTTCTGGGCTTTTTGGGTGATGGCTCTGCACGCTGCAACTCTTCCTATTCGCCCTCTTCAGACAAGGGTGGCAAATGTTCACTCTCCTATGGGCATACAGGACTAGCAGGGGGTGGGCGGCCAGCATGCCCACCTTGGTCAGCAACAGCAGGACTCAAAATGCTGTCGTGAGTCCACCGCTGCTGCTCCGATGACTGCTTACCTCGGCCTGGGGCCTGACATGACCTGAACTGCAACATGGGTACTCAGGGTGCTGTGGTTAAAGCATGGTAGTTTAGGGCTGCTCTTCTCCAGCTGCTGCTCAGAACCTGGGAAACAAGACTGAGAGGAGAAAAGAGGGAAAAGAAACGGAAAGGAGTCAGAAAAGGAGGGGGAAAGCACAGGAAAAGAGAGAGAGAAAAATCAGAAAGATGATGGTGAGGGAGGACAGAAGAAAAAGTAAAAGTAGGAACACTGAAGGGGAGGTTTGAATGTTCTTTGTCTGGGGAGTTTCACATTTGTTATATTTTTGAAGTGAGAAGGAATAAAAAATTAAGGTAGGACCTCCAAAACAGCACTCCAATTTGGGGCTATCTGGTTTGATGAGGGGTCCGGCAGGTTATGACCTGGAAAAGTTTGAGAACCACTAGTCGAACTGCAGCTTCTCAGTGGGTCTACAGTTACTGGACTTGCCTGCTACGACCTCTCTCTCTCTAGTGGGCTAGTTCTGCATCTGATCATATCTGAGGAGCCATAAACAAAATCTGACAGTTTGTCAAGCAGTTCGATTCCTACATATTCCTTGCCAAGTTCTACCTAGCACATCTAACTCCCAGTGAAACCAACGCTGTTCTAAAATTGGCTTGGAACTTGAAGTCTGTGTATTTTGTTAATTAATGTCTCCTTGAAGTTGGTTTTTGATTTTGTGTTTTAAATATTCTTTCTAGTTCCAAAAGGATTATTCCACCCTTCTAAAGCTGAAAGGTTCCACTGACTACATTTAGACTCACTACGCAGCAACGGGTGGAATATGCTCTCCTAACTTAAGCCATTTACAAGACATCTAGTCCAAAACAGTTGCTTGGGCTGGCTCACCCTTTCATCACTTGAGGGTGACTTCTCCAAAACGGTCACCTGAGGGTGACTTCTCTTTCTATCTTAGAAGAGAAGTCTAAAAACAGGTGAGGTAAATTGTCCTTTAAAACTACAAACATTTCTAGACATCTCCAGCCACAATCCTATTCCCAGCATCTGAAGCCATGTGGCCACAACTTATGTCTAAATAAACCAAGCCACAAGCCACCAGGATATACTTATATTTTCTCAGTTCTGCACAGTCTTTCTAACATGCTAGGCAGATCCTATCCTGCTTTGATATTCCTTAACCATACAATTCTCTATCATAACTTACACAGTAGATAATAAAAAAAGACATTGGCAATTAAAACTAAGTCTGAAAATAACTTACTTTGCCATTTCAGCTATTGCTGAAATACTACTTAATTGGGGTGTTTGCTATGGGTATAACTGATTCACGCACACTCTTCCTCCCCTTCCTCTTAACTCCCAGAATTTTACTGGGGAATAACACCAATAAACTCCATTTATTTCCCAGAGTCTATTTAGTGCACTGAATGCAAAGCTCCTTGCCTTTATGATCTACAGCTATTCCTGAAATTCCTCAGCACTGGGGACCTCCTGCTGCCCCAGCCCTGTGGATAAATTGTACTTCCAAACAGGAATTTTCCAAGGTAGATTCCTACTACTTTACTTGACCGAGCATCTTCAAAACAGCAGATGTGCGAACGTCAGGGCCTACGTTTCCATGGAAGTACACACCGTGCAATCATTTACACCTGTACAAAAAAGCTCTAAAAAGCTAATTTTGAGATCAAGTGCTATTTTGCATCTCCCTCACAAGGTGTTCATGGTGGCACAAATTGCAGGGCACCACCACAAAGCAGGCCCAATAGCTTGCTTACAGCACATACCCGACCTACCAAGCCTTTTCCCGATTATATCCAGCCCCATCATCTTCTCATTAACTAAAGCACTGCTGATGAGGAAAAGTCACGTGCATTAGTTTGTCCTGTAGATACAGATCAAATTCAGCTTTCCTTTTCATCACATTCTCCACACATTCAGTGCATGGTGGCAGAAGAGTGTTACCTGCCAAAAAACGGTGGACGCCAGTGTCTGGTTGGGCAAGAGAAGACCAACAACCTGCAAGAGAAGAGAGGTTCTTATTAACAAATATATTGTTGGCTTGCTCTTGGTGCTCTTCTAGGCATGAAAACAGCAAGTTTACTTTTATTGACATGATTAAACTAACTTCATTTCTGGATTTATTTCATGGTGAGTGGCCAGAGCACAAACCAGGAGCAACAGGGTGGGGGAACAGATCCATCTCTTCAGTTCTTCTAAAACTGCCCATTCCAATATGAAGCAATGTGATTATCGTAAAAAAAAATAATAAAAAAAAGGAACTGCAAATTTAGAGCACAGTCCTGCATTTTTTTATTTTATTTTTTTTTAACTCTGAACTTCCCTTCACCCCACTGTCTCTAAATTTTTTAATGGTGAAATTGGACGATGCAGCTGACCATTAAAACTTCTCATCTTTAACTCCTGCTTGCAGCATACCTTGAGAAGAGCGTGGCAACATATACTGTCCAAAGATTAGTATATTAAACTACAACCAATTGTTTAATCCTGGTATTTCTAGAATATAACTCAAATGTTTCATTAATGAAGAGTTCTAAATTGTTACTATTGGCAGTGAAGGGGTTTTTCGTATTTTCCTTTGGCACATCCACTGTTTCAAGCACAGGGAAGAAATCAGATTTGAACATCTGAAGACAGGAGTGCCACCTGGAAGCACATGTGCTCCTGTTTGGGAGTTTGAATTCTGTTTTAAGATAAGAGAATTGTTGATGTGTCATACTTAGAGCTGCGAAAACTCCTGCCTGGGTTATGAGCTCAGCCTGACGATCGGTATCTCCCGAAGAGGCTTAAAGCAGCCTGTCCCGCACATTTGGCCAGCTGCCGGCCAGCTGCAGGTGCCTGCGGATGCGAGACATCATGGCTCTGCAAGGTCACCCTTGGCAGCATCTGGGGCCACGTGCACATCTGCGCTGCCTGTACAGTCCTGAGAGCATCCTTGGGACGTGTTGCAGAACGCAACATAGACATACTCTCTAATCTTTAAAGGCCCCACGTCTTTTCCACCAGCAAATATTCAATACAGCAATGCCAGAGCCTTTCCTGCCTTACTTTGTGGCAGTCTTTCCTCTTAAGAAGTGAGAGGCTGAAGAAGAGGAAAGGGATGCCAAGCACGGGAACTCCCAACGATAAACCCAAACACACGTTTCCAAGAGGATGAGTTCTCAGGTAAGAACAGGTAAGATGTGATACTTTTCATTACTGTCTTTTTCTCCCCTCTAGCTCCTTACATTTCTGATAGTTTCCGAAGAAGATGGTCTTCATGTAACAAAATGACTTGCATCTTTGTTAAGAGTATAAAAAGAAAGACCAAATCACAGAATGGTTGAGGTTGGAAGGGACCTCTGGAGATCATCTAGTCAAACAACCCCTTTTAACTAAAAAGGGTTTTCTTTTCCAGGGCACTCAGGTAAAGATGTGAGTAGAAATGTCCCTGAGGCACCTGCACGTCTGGGCAGAAAGGGTATGAGACTCTGGTCTGGACCAGCTTCTTTAGCTCTATTCCTGCAAAAGCCGAGAGGAAAGGAAACTTCCCTGTTCCAGCCCAGAGAATCTTCCACAAAGAGGGATAAGCTAAAGTGATCTTTGCACATCTGCAGCAGCATCAGTTGAAGAGGAGGCAACTTTTACGCTTAAGGACGTAAAAGAGAAATAACAACAAACAAAAGGGTAAAAGGGTTGGGAGGCCTGATTTAATTTACATCTTCTTCCCTTTCTCCTCCTCCTCCAGCTTTTCCTCCTACAGTCTTTCTTGAAGTTACAGCTACTTTGTACGCTGGCTGAATGCCAATCTGTGCAAGTTGCACTAATTTACTGCTTCCATTCAATATGCGGATCTTGCCATTAATTACATATTTGCTGGTCGCAGCCAAGCTAATTCAATAGGCGATGCACCTCCTTACCCCGGGTTTGACTCCAGCCCCAAAAGCCAGTGGGCTAATGAGACTTTGGAGGAGAGGAAAGACTGCAGGCAGCTACTACATTGTCAGCTGAAGCTCAGCACAGAGAAAAATAAAAGAGTAAAATAAATAAATAAAAGAGCACCCAAAATCTGTATGACTGAAAGAGGCACGTTTAAATGCAAACTCTCCATATGTGCAAGAGTCTGTCAAGAAATGTACAGTTTCACTTTTAATTACTGTCAGGGGAAAAAATAACTAAGAAGGAAAACAAAATAAAAAAAGCTTCTAAACACCAGAAAAGTATCGACTACAAAATTTAATTGCCTATTAGGTGTGAACGGCCATTCCTGGCCAAAAAGCCAGGGTTAAACCCACTTGGACAGCTGTCAGCTCTGAAGAGCCTCTTAGCATATCAGCGTTAGGAGCTCTCATTCCGCAAACCTGAAGCCCTGCCTCGTTTGTCGGAGCGAGTCGTCCGCGACGCCGAGCCAACGCCAACGCGTGGGTCCTCTCCGAGCGTTCGCGAGTCCGAACGAGGCCTCCCGAACTCCCAGGCCGGCTCGCAAAGGACAAAGGCTAGGAATTCGTTTTATTCCTTTGTTACCGGGTGCGTTTTAAACTAAAATCCTTGCAGTCGGCTGCTGGGACGGGAGCTTTCGGAGCCGAGCCCAACAGCACGAACCTCGTAGCACCGCTCTTGCTTTCCCGCCCAGCTCGCAAAGCCCTGCGAAACGGGGAAGCCTCCTTCGTTTTTAAAAACGCCCGTGAGAAGTAGTTTACCCTGAGCCGTGGATCACAGCTGGGAATAGAAGCACGGCCTCTGCTCCCCCTCCACCGCTCAGCGTGCGGGGCTGAATTAAGTAAACACCGATAAATCTTCCTCCTTAGCCGAATGCACTTCCAAGGCTGGAAACGCAAACTGGGCAGCGGAAGCACCGCGATAACAGCCGGCGCGTTGCAGCCCGGAGCGAATGGGGGCGAGCGCGGGCAGCTTCGCTTTCTGCCTCGTGAAGCCTAGGAGGGCAAATACGGACTTTCCCTGCCACTTACACAAGCTTATCCTGCAGTTTGCTGCCGTCCCCGTCGGGCCGCTGCAATGGTTTCCCGGGTTGGACTGTGAAAAGATCCCGGAGCGGATGGAGACCGAGGAGAGCAAACTATCGCTGCGCCTCGGATCCAGCTCACCGCACAGCCCCAGCCACCGGTGCGCTTAAGGGACCGATGCAGGGCAAGAATAAGCAGCCACATCATTGGGTGCTTAGGCCAAAAAAGAAACGACCGTGTCAGCACGACCTTAATCTCTTGTGCAACGAGCTAAATTGTACCAAATTCTTTTGCATTA
Source organism: Apteryx mantelli (assembly GCF_036417845.1). NCBI lineage: Eukaryota > Metazoa > Chordata > Aves > Apterygiformes > Apterygidae > Apteryx > Apteryx mantelli. Next base: position 85,935,252 of record NC_089982.1, on the reverse strand, counting down.
GCTATAGGGAAAAGCTACAGGACCGCGCACCGGCTGATACGCGGTAAACCTGTTAAATACGTAATCTGTTCGTGTCTCGGGCAAAATGCGTTCAGGGTGTTTTAGGTGACCCCGAGAAGCCGGGACAGTTGGCCCTTAGCACGGCTTGAAGGGTAAAGATGCCTAAGTTGGTTCAGCTAGAGCTAACCGCAGGCACATTAAGTCTCTCTTGAGGAAATCCCATCCCCCTATGTTAAATGTAAGACTCAAACTGTTTTTATGCTAGAGCAGGCTGCCAATTTTGTCACTAAATTTCACAGATCGATTGGCATAAATGTTACATTTTAATTTTAACATTTGAAACGTTTGGGTTTTTTTTTTTTTTTTTTTTTAAATGACAAGAGGTTCCAGTTTATCCTTTACAGCTAGTGAAATTGGGCTCATCTGACAGCTCTCGGCTCCTCTGACAGCTCTGGATTTGGGCCGATTTCATTGTCAATTTGATCGTTAACTCATTTTTGTTTAACCTTTTCTTTTAAAATGCCCCATACAAAGTTACCGTCAAAACGTTACACACAACAACAAATAGTAACAGCAGTGATGATTTCTGCTTTTGGGCTTTAGCAACCCTGTTATCACCATTTCAGAAAGGATCGTTACCTTTACCTAAGTACTGCGCCACAGTCCGTTGGGTTGTGGAAGATTTAATTTAGCAGGTTTCGCTACTTTAACGGTTCTAATGCGCATGATCTAATAGGCTGAGCGAAGAGCTGGAGGCTAGAAGGAGCAGGGGTTTATTTCACGCCGCGTTCTGGCCCCAACGCGGGTGATTTTGGGCAAGCCCCCGTGCCCCGTTCACAAAACGGCGTTAATAGTTACTGTTTCTGCAGATCCGCCGGCGCTTCGGCATTAGGAATACAGTCAGAATTATTGCAGCTCTGGCTTTCGCTATAGACAGCCCCCGAATACTTATAAATTTCATAGACAGTAACAAGTACAAGCTAAAAACGCACTTAGCAATAACCCCATACAAAGCACTCTCGGTTCTAATTAATGAAGAAGAGAAAACATAACAGAGGCCTGGCGACGCTCCGGCTCTCTAGGTTTGCCACATTTGGGAAGTGGCTCGTAAAACGGGCAAAGGAAAAAAAAAAAAAAAAAGTCTGAGGATTAATCCCAGAGTTGCAAAAGTTGCATTCTGCAGGCAGGGAGCTCATTTTGGTCTTCCCTTTCCAAAACGGAAATAAAAAGCTGAAGATGTTATATATATTAAAAAAAAAAAAAAAAAAAAAGAAAAAACAGCCGGAGCGCATGTATGCGCTGCGATTGGCAGGGGGCTGGGTGAATAATGTTAAATAGACAAATAAACCTCAAGCACAACAGTCTAAATCCATGGGGCATATTTTACACAATGAAACCATTGCTAACGTGCGACGGGAAAGGTGTGAACCTTTTGTGAATTTGTCACAACACAGCAACATGGAATTTGGAGAATTCTATGCGAGTGCTAAAAAATGCATTTCCTGTTACGCGCAAACAAAGCGGGGAGGGATGTTGAAATACTTACAATGGGTGTTCCAAAGGGAATGTAACCTATTAAAGAAAAAAAAAGAAAAAAAAAAAAAAGGAAAGAAGGAAAGAAAGAGAGAGAGACACGCATGCATTTTAATACACACAGTTTCGGGGTGAAAGAAATCACACCTAAGCAAGCTAACACCGCTACCGGTTTAGGGTACAAGCCACACCTGGCAAGACAGGCTGCTCTCACGTCTACCGGCTTCCTACCACCGCGAGCACGGCGACTGCCGCGGGGCTACACCTGAGGCCCCAGCAGGAACAGGCTCCCGGGTTTGGCCAAAGGGCCTTCCCATCTTTCTTTTTCTCTTGGGTTGGACACCAAGAGTTGCCCCGAAACTTCCAAGGCCTCCTCAAGGACCTGAAAGTTAATCCAGTAAAACCGACCGTGCGCCAGGACGTCGTACGAGTCCTTCAAAGGGCATCGTTCTACCGGACTGGGCTATGGGGCGAGGAGAAGGTCCGGCCAGCAGAAGCGACGGGAGGGCAGCTCCGCACGGAGCCGCTCACCGCCGAGCGGCGGGAGCCGGATGGCTGCCGCTGCCAGAACCCAACTGACCTAATGGCTTGCTGCCACCGAGAGGGGGAGATCCTGCCCCCCTTCCCCGCTTGCAGTCATGCAATCTGTTCCCTCCCTGGTGCCAGCTCTGCTGCTCGTCAGACCCTCCTGCTAGCTACCCTCGCTAACCCGGGAGGAAAACGACCCGGCTTTCTGCTCCTTCCCCCGGCTTGCCGGGTCCCGCTCCCGTCGGGTGAGCGTGCCGACGGCACTCATGGAGCGGTCTAACAAGCCGCAGGGGCCACGCAAGTTAAGGAGCAGGAGCACGTCACCACGGCTGAGTCCTCCTTCCCCTACCGCCCTTGTTCCACCAGCCTCTCCAATAGTGGCTTTATACCAGGATAACTCATTCATTTCCAGGTGAGCAGAAAAAGCAATGCGCTATAAGCACTCTGAAGAAAGTATATTTGCCTCCGTGCTGAGGAATAGAGGGGAGAGGGACTATTTTAGTCCTACTAGTATAAATTAGTAAAGCCTGCTACAATAGATGAGCCTTTACCCCAAAATCTTAATGAGTGCCACAAAAAAAAAAAAAAATCAAATGCTTCACATTTGTCCCCCGTTAAGGCTGCCAATTCTTATGCTGCTTATAATTCATTTCCATGACTTCTGCTAGAAGGTCTCAGAGCATTTTACCAACATTACTGAATTAAGCCTTATGGCTCCAATTTACAGTCAGAAAGGGCAAAGACCTGAGAGGAAGAACGATTTTTTTTTAAGTTATAAACAAGGCAGCAAAGGAGTGGGTCCTGGCTTTTCTCGCCTGCACCTCGCCCTTAAAATTCTCCTTCTTCAAAGAACTGGAGAACGGAGCCCATCAACCCTGTTACTTTTCCCATGTGCCCAAGTTGCTCCATCACGTGAAGACAACTCCCACGTGAGAAACACGGAAAAGGTCCTGCTAAGAGGGGCAAAGGGGATGGTTTGAACCCCTCTGCCTAGCTAAGGCACCTCACCAAAAGGCAGTCTCCAGAGGGGAAGGAGCGTTGCTGCAGCCGAGCCGTGGACACGTGCAGCTGATCCTTCCAAGGCTTCTCACCACTATTACGTACCACCACGCACTGAGAAATAGGGCTTATCTTCTTCTTCCTTGGACAGTAAAGCACTAAGGTGCTCGTTGGGCACCGAGCTTCTTTGTTTACCGCAAAGTCAAAACGACCACTACAGTGATGGATACCTCAAAAATGCCAGAAGGGATATTAGCTTGAGGCCACTTTAAAATATCCGACGGAGAGGAAAATACTAGGCACTGGCTCTCTCAGAGGTATTTAGGTCCTAATTCTCCTTGATTTCAAAGGGAGTTAGAAATTTGAATTATTCTGTGATCTTAGCCTAAATGTTTAGAAGATGCAAGTGCAGAGGAAAAAAACCACATTTCTGATGACTTTCCAGCGCGATGAGTTATTCCCCGATTAGGGCATACTATACCTGACATTCTGAAAGGCATGAAGATGGTCTCATTTGTGTCGGGATGGATGATGGCCTGTAAAACAGTCAGCAAACAGACATAGTGAAGGCACAGCAACAGTTGGCGAGCCGTAATGAAGCAAGCAGTCAGCCTCTCCAAATAGCACGTTTGACTAGAGAGTAAAGAGGGACTTCATACGTCTTGTCACGGGCACAGCAGCACGCTCGCGTTGCTTTACAGCTCCGCTCAAAGACAGCTATTGTTCAGCAGTCTCCACAAAAGCTGCTCCTACTTCTGGTTTTCCCGTCTCTTTTTAAGGATGCTTGACATAATTTAGTACAAGCGCCTAACAACAACGAGAGCCCGAGATGTAGAAGTGTCTCTTGCTTGGCAGCACAACATCCCCAAAGACCACCCACCGCCGTGCCTTAACCCAAGCAGGGAAAAACGCAGCTTCAGGAGGGGGGAAAGGGAAATCTATTTTCTGTCCCCGGCTGTTTTCGGCAGCTCCACCGAGGTGCAGCTTGCTGTTCTGGCTGAAAAACTGCCCGAGCAAAGCAAGGGAGAGCCTTCGTTCTGGCACGAGGAACGTTGCCTCTTCTGCTGGGAACGAGGGTGTCGATCAGCTCAAACCCCTGGTGCCACCGAGTCCTGAGCCCTCTCACCGCGAGCCCGTACCGCAGGCGTCGCCAGCGCTCGCTGCCGGCCGTACGAGGGGAGTGGGGGGATCCGACCCCTCGCGTGCCGCAGCAGAGGCCAGGGCTAAATTACCGCCCTGCAGCAGCTGCTCTGAACACGGTCCTAAGCCCGAATTCATTTCACGCAACCTCTGACTGCCGCGAGGTGGGAATAACTCCCTGCGCGGGGACCAGGGGAGAAACCGAAACGTTTCCCGAGGAGGGAAAAATCAGTTCTCGGCAACCGCCCTGACGGATTTCCAAAGCGTTATTCGACATTTCCAGGGTAAAAATGAGTCGGTCTTATTAGCAAATCGGCAGCGTGCATTCTGGGAAGGCAGACTATTTCACTTTATTTTAAAAACGAGGGGTTCTAGCATCACCTCCGCTAACTCCATCGACATGTCTTCCTCCGAGTACAGTGAATATGCATCAATAACGCACGACAACGGGAAACGTTTCCCCCATTTGTAGATATGTGCAGATACAAGTCTGCATACCAAATCAAAAGAAGTCTTAGATTTTCCTTCCGGATCCGACTCATTTTTTAACCAAACTTTACAACGTGCCCGGGAGGCTGCCCCTGCACAAGCTTTTAGGGTGGGAGGAAAAAACGATCCCTAAGTGATCAGGGACTGCGGAGGAGAAAGGTGCGTCCTAGTTTTAAGCCTCACTGAAGAACCGTCAAACCGTCTTTGAAAGACTGGAGACCAGAAATCTACTGACTAGAGAGGAAGGAGAAAACGAAGACATCAAAATATGTAAATACAAAAAGAAAAATCGGAATCGTAGGTAGGAACAGTGTTCTTTGCATATGTATTTTCTGTGGCAAGACAGAGAAGCAACGGAGAAATCCAGTACCGCAGAAGAGGACAGCACTTTTCCCTCATTTAGCAAAAAGGGGAAAAAAACAAGCAATATTTTAAAACATATTTTAAAACAAAATATTTTAAAGAAATATGAAAAAGCACATTACCTGTTACAGAAAAAAGGCACGTTACCTGCTTTATTTTTTGCGCTCCCCACAGCTAGAAAAAGAAAAGAGAACATTACATTTAGGAAAGAGCAGCACAGCTTCCACAGCCCCAAGTCTCATTCAAACCCCCAAACGTTCACCTTTTCGCTGCCACAGTAAACGCACGGGAGGAACTGCTTTAAGGCAGACTCCTTCTCTGCATCCTCCCGGGACCTCACCCTGCTATTTCAGGGTCCTTTATTCACTCCGAATTCTTTTAAATTCGGGTGTCCAGAAAGACTACCAGGCAGAGATGACATTCTTTCTTATTTTGAATGATCAGAAATAACAACAACAGTGGGGGGAAAAAAACAGAATTCATACAATGCTACAACCTGTAGAAATCAAGAATTATCTTCGTAACTCTGTTGCACATAGATCTCGATGCAAATTTAGCACAACCTTTCCTTGAATAAGCTCCCGTATTCCTGCGGGAATCAAAGCTTGCCGGGGAACAAAGGTGGAGCAAATATTGCAGTGGCACATAAGCAAATATCTCCTCAGATAAAACCTGCCAATTAGATTCGGCACGAGAAGTCTCCGCTATTTTTTGTTTTTCAGAAGAAGGGGAACATTCTCACTGAAAAATACTCAGAAAGCGGACAAAAATCCGCTCAAAACTCTCACAAGTGCCTATTTTTATTTACTAATTGCTGGAATCTAGCAGCATGAAAACACCTCAAATCAGGCGCAGACAGCAGAGATCTGTGAACACGGAGAAAAGCATATCAGAAGCAGAGGATTTTACGCGTTGGGTACAGATAGAGGCAATGAGTAGGGGGCACAGGACCGAGAGATACTGGAATATAGTGCACAGCCCGAGTTGTGACTTGTCTGCTCTGTAATAAGGCCAGAGGACTTTCCTTCAAGAATTATGCTTAAATGCAAGGGAGAGTTTGGAAAAAATCCCCCATTTTGATGTCTGCATTTCCGGAGACAAAAAAAAAAAAAAAAAAATCCCAGGATTATGGTAACTTGTCAGAACAGTTAAATTGCCTTTATTATTAAAAAAAAACTGTTCTACCTTTCCAGCTAAGGGCTGGCTGCAACTCCCAGGCACCGGCTCGTGTTACACCTCTGTCTGACAGCCTTCGGAGCTGCCTATTTCTGTTCTTCGCGCAGGTACTCAGCGCTGCTAAAGCCACCCTTTCACCTCCGCTCAAAAAAAAAAAAAAAAAAAAAGCCTCCAAGAAAAACTAAACGGAGCCAAAGGACTGGCTGCTTCGCTGGCAACGCACGTTTGCCAATCTTTTAACCACCCTCGTGGCTCTTCTGCGTCTTTCCAATTTGTCAACATCCTCTTGAATCGAGGATGCCAGGAATCAGACAAATTATTCCAGCAACAGTCGTACCGGTGCCAAATCAAGGCTAGGATAACCTGATGATTTGCGCTCTGCTGTTTATAAATCCAAAGACAGCGATAGCTCTTTTTGCTTTAGGAGAGCTCACGTTTCTCTGATTATCCACCAGAATACCCACCCAAACGCGGTGCACGTATTCAGTCATCCAGTCATTCAAGGTGTAGGTTTTGTTTCGGGTGTTGCTGTTATTAAGGCCTGAATTAAGCCCAGTTCCGCCATTCTGCTTCACCTGAGGCTCAATGCTTCCCCCAGATAAACACAAATCAATGAAAACACTGCTGGAATAAGGCAAATACCCTTTTATAAACAGTAAGGCAATCTACCTACCGGGGGGGGTCGAGCCAAGCTATATCTGCTAATCCTAAAATCCAAAGGGCGGGAGGCTGCGTGCCGAGACAGCTCACGGGGCTTTTCCACGTCCGGCCGGGCTGTCGTGCCCGCATGCCAGCTCGGAGGACCTCCACGGGGCGAAGATGCCGCGGGCGACGAACCGGAGCAAGCCTGCGGCTGCCCCCGTCTCACCTATCTTAGGCACGAAACCGAAACGCGGGACCATCCTGCCTCTCCGACTGCAAGCGCAAACGCTAGTGTAAAGGAAGAGGGATGGTTTCTGAGCCAGCTCTACGGCTGTTTTGGTCAAGATATCTAATTTCATTAATTGATCCCAATATTTATGCATTTTCCTGCTGCAGTGCAAATATTGTTAGAACATGAGATTTCATTACTTCTCAGAAGGAGACTTTACAAGATGCACCTGATGAGTCACCTACAGATCCTGCCAGCTCATTTTCACTTTTTTATCCTCTAATTCATTTTCTGTCTACAGCCTTTTTCAATAGCTTCAGTGCTCTGAGTAGTCTTGCCAGTTGGGGGGCTCGTTTCTGAGAGCACGTCTCTATTTTAGCTAGAGATTTCATTCACACCCTCTCTGGCCATCTTAGAGAAGCAGCCAGATTTTGATCTCATTTACACGAGCGTGAATCCAAAGCATCTTCACTGGAGCGTGTGGAACTACTCCAGATTCATGCTGAATTTATGTTAGAATTCGGTCCACGATCTCTAAATATAGTCAGTCTACCCAGAGCGGGTCTCCTCTGATAGATCATCTTCCTTTATATCAGCTCGGCTGTATATTAGTGACTCCAAGCTGTAGAGCAGGCAGTTAGCTGTCTGCACCCTCTCCAAGCAGTTTGCCACCGCTCCAATCCGGGTGCAAGGACCAAACGTGCTCATACGTGGATTTACACCAAAGAAACACTGTGGACGAGGGGAAGGAGAGTCAGACCATAGCGAACAGATTTCCCTTTCTGCAAAGCAACCTGAACAGGCAACGACAGGACAGTTGCTTTGGCCTGTGGCCACTGCAACCTTCTGCAACGCGAGATCAGCCTCCGCTTTGCAGAGGCGTCCTGCACGACCGCGGAGGAATCAGCTCCAGGACCGTTTGCCAGTGCTCCCTACACAAGCGTTTCAGGATGCTGAATCCCGTGAGGGGATCTCCATCCATCTTTCCCAGGACTCTATTTTTCCATAATGCTATGAGGAAGAGATTCACACCCACTTTGCTCGTGACCTACGGCAGATAGCTTTGAAAAAACTGAACTCAGGAACTGTACTCAGTTATACAGAAATTTTATGCACTTATGAAGTTTAAGGAAAGGTATCAGAGACACTGCCACAGCCTAAAGAGACCCAGAGCTGCAGGAAGGAGATAAAGCCTGGAATAACTCTTGGGGAATATACATGATTTTTGGTTGGCAGGACCCTAGTTAGCCTTCCTTACTTAGCAGTAAAATGGCAGCTTAGAAATAGCTCTCAAAAAAGTATTTATTTAAAGAATATATCCACCCCAAATCTAATAGCTAACACCTGCCACGATAAAGATAGTACAGAGGGTACCACATATTCCTAAGAGATTAATTTCTCTCCTATTAACTACAGTAAGATTCCATGGTTCTGGGCTCAAAGACGGCATTTTTTTTTCGTCTGTACACCCATAAAGTTTCACCTAGATTAGCAAACCGTGCTTACAAGCTGCCACAGTTCACCCTTGTTTGCAACCAGCTCCAACGCCGCTCAAGCAAGCGGCCAGCTCGGCGCTACGCAAGCACAGCTGGCTGGACTGAGACCACCTACTGCACCGCTTCGGTGGGACTCGGCTGTCCGAGACCAAGAGAGCGACGACGGATTCGCACCACCTCCTCCCTTACGCTGCCAGACCCTACCTCCCTTCACCGTCAACGGGGACACAAAGGCGCATTTGTGAGATTCACATCGGGAAGCTGCAGTAGATGTTCCTACCGCCTCGACTGCACGGGCAGACGGGATTTGTGGCTCTTGCACGCTACGCTGAGCAGACACGCAAGCACGCCGTCTTAAATCCTAGACCACGTGCTCTAAATAGGCCATGTCAGGGATAACTCTGCATGCAGTAAAGACAAGGTAGACGAGGAAATCCGCAGAAGAGCAAAGCGTTTTAGCGACTTTATTCCATCCGTCCAGTCGAACGGAGACAGAGCTCTGCCCCGAAGCTTGCGTGTCCCCTTCTCGCTCCGTCAGGGCGGTTCTCTCACCCTTTCACAAGATCCTGCCCGCACCCAGGAACGCTCGCTTTTAATGAGGTAGCAGTCTGCAGTTTGCACCCCATCAGAAAGCGCCAGTTGTTTCACGCTCCGGGAGTTGCAAGGTTTATTAAAGCAAAGCTCCGGTTATCTATCCCACACTGAATTCCAAATATTTCAGTGTAGGGACTGGAACGTGTGATACAGCAAAGCTCATTCTCAAATACAAGAGCAAGCTACTTTCACGTACCATGTGGCCATTCAGGGGACAACCTCCAAAACCAGACGTTCTTTTCACCAATCCCAATAGTGCACAGGATACAAAACCAGAAAAATAGCATCTGCTCCAAAACCATAACTTACTGTGCTGGAAAAGCTCACTGGAAAGCTCATGCTTCAGATCAACAGCAGGAATCTGGCATCACATTAGTGTTAAGCAATACTAATAATTTTACATATTTCTAGATCCCTTAACTAGTAGTCAAACAGTCAGAACAAGACACTGGAGATGGGCCTCACCTCTCCAAGACATCTACAACACAAGCATCTACTGCAGTGAGTTCTCTGGACTGCCTTTAGGCCAGGGGGCAGAAAACAGGCAATTTGTTTCATCCTGACTAGCTGACTGGTCCAGGCTAGATGACTTGCACACCAGCAGTACTTGTTTCTCTCTGTTGACTTGCAGAAGGATGCTGCATGGTTAGTTCTGGCTCAAACTGTGCATGGCCCAAGATGCAAGAACACCCCAAGGTGTCAAGCACCTGCAGCTCATACCGACTTCGGCATGGCTTGTTTGGAGTCTTTTGGATTCTGGTGGGAATTTCATGAAAGGTGAAGCTTTGTAGGTTGGAACATTGAGACTTGTGTTGCATTTTTTCCAAACAGCTCGTCACACAAGTCTAGCTGAGCAGTGAGCGGGTGAGTGCTCTCACCTGCCTGTTACTTTCCTCTCCTGGCAGCTCTGGCTCCACCAGGGCCACCCGCGTGAATCAGGAGCACTCATCAGCAGGTTCAGTACAAAGTCAACAGGGTTAGCTCATATTTATAGTCCCTGTGAGGTTGAACATACTGGAAAACCTCTAATACTTACTCCCTGTGAAGGTCAGCAGGTGACAGGAAAAGAAATAAGTGTCCATGTATTTTCAGTATTTCACTAAAACCGGAAACCGGTGCCAATCACAAGGCAGTTTGGTGCAGCCTGATGGAGCTGCCTGTTAAAAATCCGTTCTGCTCTGCTCTCCACCCTGTACTTTCTTCTTTCCCAGGAGCGTGATCACTCGTGCTTCGCGTGCCTTTCTCCCACTTGTCTCCTGCCTGCTCCAGCTCGAGTCCCAAAACCCACATTTCCCACTTCTTGAAAAGTGATATTTAACATAGAGGCAAATGCACACTACAAGCTCCAACCAAAGCATTCAGTTATGGTTAAATACTTTTAGAAAGACTTACAGACTTAAAATGGTGGAACTGCTTGCCTTTTGGCTGTGCATCAAACATTGCCTAAACGTCTGTAAATCTGGTTGTGGTGCCTACCCTAGCAGCTGATTTACGTGGAATCTGCTGTCTGGCTTTATGACTAACAGGAAAAACAAGGTAACATAACCCACAGCCTACACTTGCTCCTCACTCAGAAGTCTTGCTTCTTGGACGCTTTCCAACCGTGCTAACAACCTTTACCTTAGGAGGGTTTTAGCTCCAAGGAGATAAAGCTCAAATGACCCATGCATGGGCTAAACCACAAAGAGAACCTACGCACTTTCTGTCCTCCATCCAACACTGAAATGCATCAGCAAAAAGGCACCCTCTCCATCCTAGGCATCATGAAGTCACGACTGCTGGACGCTTGCAGAGCCATAAAGCCCTCAGGAAAACCTGACCATTAAGAAGCATCAGCTGAGACAGGCGGGCCGTGGGACAGCTAGCAGGTGGCAGGAGCCATGCGGGGACACCACGTGCGGCGCCCGTCCGCGCTGCAGTGACGCAAGGCAAGCCCCGATTGTTGGGAATCGGACTGTGAACCGAGAGCAATTCTACTAAAACACACAGATTTACACAGATATAAAACTAGTGTAGGTGGAAAGAGAATCAAGTCCTAACCGATAAAAAAAGATAGCACTTAAATAACACTTCACCGCTTCGCAGCGCTCAATAAACATTAACTAATTAATCCTCACAGCATTCTACTGGAAAGGTTTAAACAGACTAAGAAGCACTCACAGAAAAGCGTTTCTTGTGCCAGGGTCAGAGAAGGACTTGGATGCCATTACATGGTTTAAAGACAGCCTTGGAAACCACGATTGCTAATGCAAGGAGCTCGCTCATGATCAGATTTGTTTCAGCTTACTTTAGCCCAGACAGAACTTGTGAATCAAGCCTAATTTGTAACCTAAATGTGAATTTAGAGAGAGTCTCTCAATCCTCTGATGATTAAATGAAACTAAGGCAGTCTGCTGCTGAGTAAAAGCTTCTACAGTCAAATTCAGCGTGCTTTTATTAAGGTGCATTAATCTGCAGCCCCTCCACTTCTGCCCAAGCTCCCTAGGTGCCTTTTGGCCTCTGATAGTCTGGACATGATGCCTAAAATGTTCAACCCATCTTAGGCCAGGCCACAGTGTCGCAGAGGAACACTGAGACTGCAGAAGACACTAGGTCCAAGTGCAATCCTTGGACCACCGAACAGGCTACTTTCTCAAAACGAAAGGGAAGCAGCAGGACAACCAATATATCTAGGGTTTATCGTATCCTGCAAGAGACCAGAGGAAAAAAGTACAGTTTACTGCAAATGGACCTCTTCGCTCTTCATCAACACTGTTAAGAAAAGCTATTATTCTCCAAAAGGGATGCTGTTTAGACTCTGATAGATTCATTATTCTCTGCTGTGTCTGGGACAGCATGAGTGGCTCTTCCCGCTGCTAACATGATTGAAGGAAGAACACAGTAATAAATACATGCCCATTAAGCTGGTGAGTCTCTTTTCACTTCACTGATACTAATGGGGAAGAAATGAAACAGTTTCAAAACAGCAAGTTGCCAAAACTGCATTTGGAAAGGCTCAAGAGTGAGAAGTCACAACTGACACACCACAGTTCATGCTCCGCCAACGCTCACAGGAAGGGGCTGGCTGGAGGAAGAGCGAGTGTCTGTCTCCAAGGGACAATTTCAAAAAGCAGCATTTTTCCTCTCACTACAGATCATTCAGGTTTTTTCAGCCACCCTCGAGCGCTGAAGGGCTGAAGCTTTCCGGGTGGAGCTCCTAAGGGTAACAGGACGGAATAGGATAACAGAGCTGCCTCGCTGCTGTCTTGATTTCTAACAAATAGATAAGCACGCATCGTAACATATGCACGTATATAAATGTTTTGTCAAATGAGCAGCTAGAGCGAGTAAATCTAGGGAACTCTCTAGGATGAGGTGACCTCCTGAGGTCCCCTCCAACCTGACCATCCTACAATCCTATGGCAGACACAGAGGAAGATCTGGTTCCTGTCCTGGATGGCTCAAAATCTAAATATATGGGGTTTCAAAGCTACAAGGATTTTAGCCAGGAGGCGACCCAGAGCTCAAGACGTTTAGTTTTGGTCTTAAGAAACCTGGATTCATCTCCTACCTCCACCTCAGACTTGCTCTCATCCTCACCAGCTCAAGCAGATACACGTTTAAGGCCCCACGGCCCCACCATCCTTCCCCTATCCTGGCGGCGCACTCCCTCCCATGCCTCGTACCGGCACGGATGTTCCCGCAGAGCAGACAAAGTTCAGGGAGCTGCTCAAGTCAAGAAACGAAGCGCTTCAGGAGTGGGGGAAGGGAGCTTTAGTTTTTTTTATTAAGATCAGCTCTCTGAACCAGCTGTGCCAATGCAAGCAAGCAAGGAGGTGGGAACACATGGCCGGGAGGAGAGACGGCAGAAACATGGCAGTGCTGACTTAGAGCAGCTTATGCTGTCATGGAATCACACTTTCCCTTACAATATTCTGCACACAGACCAAATTTGTATCAGTGCAGGTATAAAGCGCAGAGAACGACAGAAGGACAATCTTCCTTACGGGCGCGCATTTAAAGAAATAGCTATTTCCATCAGACTAACAGCTGCATCTGTGCGAGGGTTACATTTAGTTAATTCTATTAGTTTTTAAACCTCTTCTTGGTCCCATGCTGGTGTTAAAAAGTAGGAATTTTGTAGGGAAAACGCATCATTCAGCGCTAACTCTTGTGAGTCCTTGTTCAACGCGCACGTAGCACTCTCAGACGCTCCTGCCGGTGCGCTGCTCTTCTGTGGCTCTTTACCTCTCTCTACTGGCAGGACCAAAGGGAAGAGCCGGGGCGCCAAATCAAGAGCGAAGGGACAGATGGGAGGTAGAAGAGGACGAAAACCTTCATCACTGTTTCTTATACTGTATTCTGTGTCTTGTTTGGACACTAGGGTTTTAGAACAGAGTGCTACGAGTCTGCAAATGGGCAAATCGGGGTTCTGATCCCTGCTGGACCAACGGCCTCGTGCCACAACGAATACTGAACAGCAGCAGCTTCGACTCTTGGATGCTAGAGCAGCAGCTATTCCTACCTCCATTCCAAAGGCGAACAGAGACCTCAGGATTCAATGCACAACACGGACATGTTTTGCTGGACCTGCCAGCAACGTAGTTCAAGCATGGAACTATTGCAGAGAATTTTAGCAAAGGAAAGAAAAATACGGGCATTTCAGGGGAAGAGCTGAAAGAAAAGAGCCGTGTTAAGTTTGTAACAAAATCGCCCCAGCGCTGAGGTCTTGCTGCAGCCCTTCGATGGCAGACGTTCATCCCGCGTGCTGCCGTGCCTGAACAGGGCCGTCCACGTCCGACGTTCGCCAGCCTTTGAGAGGGCTGTTCTGCAACGCGCATTTCTGCAGCACAGCAATCACACAGGAAAAAGCAGCTGTGCCGTAAAACGGGAATGATTTAAATCTCTCTTTCTCTGATAGCCGTTGAGTGTTGCTTCTCTTAACTTTTACCGCTGCTGACATGCCAGCACCAATCTGTTCCTCCAATCTGTGCTGGTCTGTTGGACAGGTTGGAAAAGGGACTCACACACACAGAGGACACAGATGCAATGCTACAAATTAGTGAAAGAAGCCTGAGGATAAAGGACAAAAGCCACATCGTTATGCCTGCAGTTGGTACAGCCTTGCGGTTCGAGGCTAAACCTCAGCACCGGTACTCCAGCCCTAGAGAAAACGTCCACTTTCAAGGAAGCCGTCTCTTGATTCGTATTTATCAGGCTGATATTTTGCGACAACCGTTTTTACAGGAGAAAGTATTCCCTCAAATGAAACCATTTTACTCCAGTGGAGATTCCCCACAGGAGGCAGTTTGGGGAATTGCCTGCCCTGTTTAGAATTGGATATGTTACAGTCTATACCTTCTGCTGCAAATTGGCTCCGAGTGCACTTGTGTGTGTCATTTTCACCTACCCACTCTCAGATATCACCAGCCACCAGAGTTTCGTGCTAAGGGCCTGATTCTGCCAGCCCTGTACGCCGCCAGTGGAAACCTTCATTAAAAATGGCTTGCGACAGCGGGCCTTTTAACACATCCCTCTCTCGCTGCGTCGCAGGCTGTAAGGAATGCAACCTAAAAAGATTGCTTAACTGTAATGAGAGATGGCTTAAATGAGGAGCGCATATAAAGTGCTAAAGAACACACCAGCGAGACGAAGCAATCCTTATGGAACAGCAATAATACAACAGTATCTCCAGAGCTGGAAAAGATGGGACATAAATTGCAAGCGAATTGGTTTCTCCCATCAACACGAATCCTACACATTTCCTTCTCCCCCCCTCTAAGAATCCTACTACTTGTTTGTCTCCTACGGGACCAGTAGATGAAACGGGATGACAAACCATTTCATGCCAGCACTTCAAATGCACTAATCCTCTGCAAGAAGGAGCTGCGCGACCGGCATCAGTAGAACATTTACTGGGATTTCCACGTTTCCATTTTGACTGCCAAGAAGAACTAATATAGGTAATAGGAAGTTTTGTAATCTCACCAGGTCTCTTCAAGTTTTCAAGACAGAGTTTTTATTTCTAGACCAGTATTAGAAACTGCTGCTTCTTCCACCAAAGTACATGTAGATTTATGGAATTCAGTCATTCAATTCAGAGACACGTGGCAGTCCCAAAACTCCCATTAGGAGAACAAACATCCCCAAAGCCTTCAGAGGGGCTGTTCTTCAAGTAGGTTTTATGCAGTTCTCATAATCCCATTAAAGTGTCTAACCCAAGTAACCAAAAGGACAGAAATAAACCCTGAATGGTGGCATTACTAAGAACATCATCTTATTCAGAGAAAAAATTTGAAATCATAATAGCCTGTGGTCAACCTCCCTCTGACAGTGTGGGGTATTCTCACTACAGAGAATGTTTTTGGTTGGTAGGATTTTAATAAGTGGAATGAAAACACCCAACTTCACTCGTATCTAATCAAAACCAAGTGTGACTGTCAAACACTGGAAGAAAAGGTTGGGTAAATGAGCTAAGCTGAGGGGAGGAGTTTGGAGCATGTTTTCTTGCTCAAATACAAAGTACTGAATAAACAATAATCAAACATGTATTCATCCTTAGCTTTGCTAAGTACATAAATTATGTACCAGCTATGGGAAAAATCACGTTTTGAAAACATATTTCCAATGTAGAAAATACCATGCTTTCCCTCATTAAAAAGCTATCAGCAGTCTAGCAGCTATTGACAGTTAGAAGATCAATTCTTCATTTTTGCTAATAATGCCCAAGAAACAGGTTTTTACCACCTCGAGTTAACGGTCATTTTCCCGAGCAGTGAGATCACTCCACTTCAAGAGCAAGTACAAGAGCTACTGGATCAGCGTGAGACCTGCGAGCAGTAAAGATGAGCCAGGAGGTGACTGATGCAAAGAGAAGTACGAGTTCGTGGTGGCAACCAAGGGAGCCAGCAAGGGGCAGACCCAAAGGGGGAAACTCTCCACTTTTCACAAGTGCTCATGCTTCAGCCTCTCTCTCTGACACAGAGATGAACGCAGAGCTAATGCACAGAGGGGCAGAAAGATGGTGGAAGGAACATTATTAAAAATGTAGATGTTGGGAGCGTTGAAGACCACAAGTCTTCTCACCGAGAGCAACTAGAGATAAACAGCATTTCTCCTGCAATCTGGCTTAGAGATGGTCATGGGGAACAGGAGCAACGCACAACTCCGGCTGTCCGGAGAGTGGTTTTTTTTTTTTAGAACGGTCCATAATTGTTCCATTTCAACTCATTTTGAAAAATCTGTTTTGGAAGGGAAAAGAAACACTCTCTCTATAAAGGCCTGCCAAGAAGATAAGAAGCGTTGAGGAGATATTTGACGTCATTTTAGGCTTTTATCTTTTCATTTTTCAGGCAGTGAAATCATTTCAGCAGGCAATATAGATTGAGCTGAGCTTTTGGTATGCTTTCAGCTACTGCCTGGCAATCCTTGACGAGAACCACAAATTTCTGAATGGGGGGGGGGGGGGAAGAGTTTGAACACTGTCAAACATGGTGCACCACAGAAGCAGATCAGTCAGAAAATCAAACAAACCTCTCAAGCGATTAGCTCTGCCCACAGTGAAACAGGGTTAAAATAAGTCGAAATCAAATTACCTCCTGGTTGCTGTTTTTCTGCCAGCATGTGGCAACTTGCTCAGTGCGTCGGGGAGTACGTGACATACTTGGTTACCAGCTACATAAAACATCGGACGGCTCAGTCACTTATTCCACCATCAACACAGGCACATGAGCCCCTCTCCCCAAAGCAAGCACCTCATCCGAGCTGCACTGGGTCCCTTTTCCCAACCAGCACTAGAACAACTGCAGAGTCACCTAAAATGATAGGAAATATCTCCTCAACTTACTGCCTTGTAGCCAAAGTCCATCCTGCAGAGAGTGGCGCATGCAGAAACCATAAAAACGGCAACTCAGCCTGGGGAAGCAAAACAACAGGGTGTTCTCCAAACTTCTTCGGCTCACCGATGGAAAATCTGGGGTGAAATCAATGCAAGGGAGATGCTTCCCTTCCCCCAAAGCAATCAACCAGCCCATCGTATGTTCTGCAAATGCCCCTGTAATTAATGAGACGCTTACAGCTGTGTATATCTGGCACGCTCGTATGTCATTCAGTACCGGTAAGCTTGCCAGCTAGCTAGATCTCCCCGCATGCTCCCTCAAGCTTCTCCTCTGCCCCCGAGTTAGACAACAACTGATGCTCAGAGAACAAGTTCCATGACGTATGTTCAGAGCTGCTGCCGGCCACAAGTCCTCCAAGCAGAGACAACGTTTACAGCCCTGTTTTCATCAGATGTATAGTTAGATCTTCCTCTCTGCCTCAAAGAAGGAAAGAGATTATTTGGCTATGACTGACCAACATGAGAAGTACCAAATGCATCATGCCACCACAACCTCAACATTCGGTGAAGCCTCATTTTATTACAGATCATCTAGGCCATTAGTTGTTTGGTAGACAGGGCCATCACCAGGAAAAGTGAAAATTAGTTACAGTTATTTGGAAAAGGAACAGTGCTTTCCATAACAATTTGGGGGCAATGTCTAGCCTGAGTAAGAGAAAAAGAAGAGGACAGACAAAACAAAGGAAGTTAAAGAACAGAAAAAAAAAATCAGCGTTATTTTGTGACTGCAGCGCAGCAGTAACCAAGGGAAAAACAATACAAAGTGAGCTCCATGACAAGAGAATACCACAGGGGAAGGAAACAACCAATGCCACTAAAAGCCTACAAAGATTACCTTTCATGCAAAGAAAAGAGCATTCCCAGGAATATCTACATGTGCAATGGTTAATTGTGGTTTTTCCTTTATACAGCTTAGAACTGCAAAGTAATGCCCTCCTACCGGCTGAGTTTATTTCTAAATTGATGGTTCTGCTTTAAAGGATAGAGATATCTCACCCATTTGGCTACAACAATTCTCTCATAACCTATAATCTACAATAGTACGTTGAAGATTTTCACCACCTTTCGTTGCAAGCAAACACAGCCAGGTAGTTTACTCAAGTTCACTCAAGAGCATGCTTAGGAGGGCAAAAATATTCAGACATAAGGGATTTGAGACTTTCAGACATCCCTCAAGGGACATCACTGTCATAACCAAAGGGCTGGCTGGTCCATCGACATGCTGGGAAGCTCCTTGCTTAACCTAGGTGGAAGATCCCATTCACCTACACCCAGAGGGACCATGAAAGTATCAAAACCTATTTGGCACATCTATTGCCCCACACTGCTACCTCAATCTCCCATACATGCTTTGCCCAGTCCTTTTAAGAAACTAGAAGTAAAATTGTATTTTCCATCCTCTTTAGAATCAAAGGCATCTGGTCTGCTCATCTCAAGCCTTCTGGTAACCTTTTAAAGCTTAAGAGAAGATGTGGCCTACACTAGTGCTAATTTGGGGATCTGGGCGTTAAAATCCTCATCATAAGTCTTTGGAACTGAAATGCATGCGATCTGTTGGAGGAGACCAGATCAAAGCAGTCTCTCTGTAAGCAAAGTCAACAGTTCCTTCCTAGGAGAAGGAGATCCCATCCTTGGCCCTCCCAAAAGAAGGGGAACCTCTGGGATTAGGACACTGGGCTGAAAATCAGGAGACTTGGATTCTCTTCTCAGTTTTACCAGGGGCATTGGCATACCTAAGTGGAAAACTGTTCCACTTCGCTGTAACTCAGTTTTCACTTCCAAAAACGACAGCATTAACAACAGCTGCCTCTGCAGTCATTAAGTTTCCAGCCACTTTACAAGAGTGTCGGGACAAACCACAGCGACAAAAGGGAAGAAACACTTTCTCCTTAGAAAGACTCAGCCTTTTTGACGGTTTTCATCCATAGTAGCAACCTCCTTTACCTATGGCCCGGTATGCAGTTCCTGCCTCTCCTGTTCAACCGTTAAGGAGTTTGATCATTCCTTACAACCAACCAACTCAAGGAGCGAAGAAGGACTGATGCCTGCTGGCTTCACAAATCATTTCCCCAGGTTAACGAGCCAGTTTCGGCTGCTTCTTAAATACGGTCTGTCACTCCTGTCACGCTGTAGCCTGAGCACGCTGATCTATCATCCGCTTTCAAGTCCCTTCCATTGTCACCCTCTCTACAGAGGTTGCAGTGTCACAGGTGAACACTCGTGTCTCACAGCCTGCTGCTGGGATCCACCCAAGACTAGCTCATCCTTCCCCGCTGTTTGGTTTAATTAATGCAGCAAAGGATACTTAAACACAATAACAGGTACATGCTGCAACTCCCACCCCAGGCTTCATGGCTGCTTCTGGAATTTGATCACTGAAGAAAGCGGTATCCAGCTCCTTGGGAAAGCTACTTATCCTACAGTCAAATGTAGGAACAAGCCATCTGTCAGCAGAGCCCACTTAAGACCCCCTAACACAATTTACACTGTGATCAAGATAAACTGTTCGGTATTTTTATTATTTTTTACACTGCTGTGCTGACATTTTTTCTAGGAAAGACATTTTTGGCCTCATTTTCACTTTCCTCCTCCATCCCATACCTTTATTTCACACTTGAATTCCTCCAGTTTGCATAATAAAGTCAGCCTCATGCTTATATTGTCATGGCTGAGGGAAACAAGTAACATATGACACTTTTTTTTCCTCTCTCTCAATGCAATTCTGAATGAACTCTGGGTATACCCTAGGTTTATCACTACGCAAACCCAGAAATATAGGTCAAAAGCCTGCGTGGCTTGCCACAGTGAATGACTTGTACTTCATCTGCCTTAAGGCAGATGGGAACTGAGTCATCTGCTGCTGCATCATTCCTTGCTTTCCTCTTCTCCTGAGCTCTGGTTTCTTTTTCTTACCATCAAATTATGGTTGACAGAACGTAGTGACATCAAATGACCACGAGAGCGATGCCCCGTACAGCAAATCACACAGGGAGGGGATAATTCCCACTTAGTTTTTGTTGGAGCAGTGCCTCTTTCCCTAAACAGCACCCACCTCATAAGTAGCCTCTTCCTAAAGCGAACACAAACCTCAGTTTTCTTCATTTACATCCTATAGCTTCTTTACACGAAAAGCAACTATCACACATGTACAGGAGAAGAAATAAAAAGGTCCTTTAACCTGCAGGGAGTTAAGAGAAGAACACACTATCGTTTCTGTCATTGTTTACTTCAGAGCTGCACCAGTCCTTTGTCACAGTCTCTTCTTGTAACTCCCGAAACAGGTCTGCCAACAAAACGCTGTTCTGTACTTTTCCCTTTTAATCTTGGGCGCTTATGAACGTCACCACTGTAGAAATGCCGCGATGGAGAGCTGGGAGACAGGACAATCCGAAGGTTAAGGTAGCACTAAGGACTAAAGCACTAACTCAGGAGAACGAAGTTCTGCATTTCTAGCCTTGCAACAAAGTCTGTTTATGCTTTTTACCAATATTTTATATCATGATATGACTTAGGACTGAAGTGTCTTACGCTAGGTATTGTACAGACACAATCCACAGAAGAGCCCTTGTGCTGGTGTTACAGTAAGGTGTCCACACACCAGCAAATATGGAAAAAAGAGTGAGAGAACACCTAAAGAAGTCACAGCTATTTCATTTTAACGCTAGTGATCTGGACATAAAAGGCTCAAAATGCAGCCTAGCCCCTCTGCAATACTTGCCTCAGATTTCACAAGTTTTAAGTACTTATATAGATGAGAGAGATCACCTAGTCCACCCCTCTGTCTCAAAGCAGGATCAAGTTCTACCAAAAACTACCTTCTTCTAGTCAAACTGTGCTAAGAACTTCCCATCAGTAGGGTTTTTACAACCTCCTTTAGCAAATCTACTCCATCCTTAGGTATCCCAACAGTCGCAATGCTATCTCGTAAGAAGTACCACTTTTGAAAACATATTCTACACCATGAGGACATCCACCAGGTTAGCTGTGGCCCAGATGACAGCCCTCTATTTCAGTGAAGGAACGGTAATTTTTATAACCTTCAATGGGAGCACAGCAGGAGAGAGGGCTCCCGAACCACGGTTGCTGGTATAAAAACCTGCAAAACCAACAGCAAGCTCTCCTTCACCAAAGCACAGGAAGCTGCTTTTTTTTTTTTTTTGGAATTCTTAATAATAAACACACTTTGCAAGGGAAAGGGGAGCACTAGCGTTGATCAAAGATAATCAGTAATTGTGCAAGCAGAAAAAAAAAAGTTTTCTACTTACTCTATATAAAAACCTTGTACGTTTTTTTATTGCAAGCTCCTCGCTACCGCTTTTGTTCAGCAGCATTTGTAACATGGAGATTTCAAAACAGCCCAACTTCTCCATAGCATACTGGCGGCTGAGCTATGAAGGACCGGCAGCTCCACTGTAACGGTCAGCAATACAACCGAACCCATCCAGTACCAGATGCTGACAGCACAAACACCAAAAACGTAAAGCAATACTGCATTTGACTGGAGACACGGATTCCCCTTTGGATGGCATGAAGGAGTAGAAAGGTAGCTAGGCTTTTTCCTCTTACCTCTTTGTTGGTGACTCCTGGGGGTAAAGTTCCATGCTTATAATCCTCCAGCAGCTGCACGGCTTCTTTCAGACGACTCTGCAAATAAAACAGTCAGCAACGTTTGTTCTGCACGGAATTGATTTATCTAAGGCAATGCCTTTAAGTTATGCAATCACATCTTCTTTCATGCACACCTTGCGATGGGTCCTTCTACACGCACGATATAAAACAGGAAATAGCTTAAGACAAAAAGGATGCATTTATACCTAACGCAGAACAGATTTCTAAGGAACTGATTCACTCCACGTGTCAAACTCTCAGATGAACATCTCCCAGTGATGTCGAGAGGGAAACTTCCGAGAAAGACTGAAGAGTTGACTTTGCTCCCACACCCCCTCCCAATGCAAGTCCTGGAGAGCTCCATCTAAAATGCACCAGCAAACACATTCAGATTGCTGAAGGGAGAAGCAAGGCATAAGCCTGCACGTACAGGCTTGTATAGTAAGGTATAAGCCATCACCCCCAAGAATTCAATGCCCACTCAAAAGTTACAGCGCAGCAAATTTGAGCCTGAGTTCCAGCACCGCAGTATAAAGAAAGGCAGCTCTACCAAATCTAGCATTTAAGGGGATGCAAGACAGCGTAATAGCCCCACTTTGTAGCTACGTATCGGAGATCAAGTTGGGTTAATTTATCTTAAATGCCGTGACATTTTCCGTATACTTCAGATGGAACTCAAAGTACCAGGATGCAGAACTGCTAACTTGTGCTGCTTTGTTACGGTGCCTGGTGCACACCCATTGAGTTGCTTGTTGCTTTTTTTGCTATCAATCAATTATGTTCTCTCTAAAAATATCAAGAATTGGTATCAAGTCATTGGTGCAGTTAAAATTAGAACTGGAATATCAACAAGCATGCATGTGAAAACCCTAGCAATTAAAATAACTGCACGTGCAAATAAAGATCTTCTTCACATTGTGATAAAACAGAAAAATAAATACATTGCATGTGTTTAAGTGATCACGAGGGTATTAAGCCATGCTACCAGCCTGTCAGAATCATCAGTTTACTCCCAGAACAGTTATTCATATAAAAGGAGAATCTTTTGCAGTTGAAGCAGTCAAAGAGGGTTTTTTTTAATCTTATTTATTATTGCTGAAATAATTTCACCTACAGAAGAACAAGTCAGGTTATAAATGGTGGCTTTGGTGGGGTTAAATCTGCTTATCCAAGCCTGCAGAAAGCAGCAGATAACTGAGCAATGGTTCCCAAATATTCAAAGCCAAACAAGCCATTCAGATTAACATTTTAAAAAGATTGCTGCAGGTTATCTATCATCCAGATGAATAACATGGAGTTCATTTGACATTTCTGCACTAGCTGTGGTGGCGGCAGTTTTTATAATATTAGCGCCCGAGGACATTTTACAAATAGAGAATATTTTGTCTAAAATAACATGCAGTGTGATTATGACTCATCTAAAGACCTGTGGTTTTACCGTAATAGTGTCAGGGCCCCTCACGATCATTACAAGCGCTAGTCTCACACCGTCTCGTAAATAAGGCAAGTATCCTTCCAGCTCATTAGGTCCGCTTGTATGCGGGATCAGTCGCGGGGAGGCTACTTTTCTCCCTTTCATGCAAACATCAAAGGGGACTTTGTTTTCTTGGAAGCGCCAGCAGTTACGCCAACCTGAGAGTGGCAGCTAATGAATGACTAGTGCCTTTACAACATGCAGCACGAGACATTTGGAGAAGTGTTAATTCCTTCACTCACCAGAGCAAGGGTGTTGGGGTTGGATTCGTGACCGGTTTTGCACGGGCTACGCTAATATCCCAAGCATCGCGTATTTTCTGCCCTGGTATTTCGTATCTCATTCCCTTGCACTGATTAGCAGCTACTCAACAGAAGCGGAAAGTCTGTACAAAGATGCCAAATAAGCCTCAATATCAGAGGTAGGAATGAACTCTGGAAACAACCACATATTCTCGGGGAAACGTGGCCTCAGAGCTCGGGCTTGGTCTTTCCGAATGCTAAAGCGGAGGTCAGTGCTACTAGACCGAAGCTCACTGCAGCGTGTCACTACGCACATGTATCAAGCGACAAATTCTCACCTCTCCCCTGCTGAAACCGTGGAGGTGCCTGGGATGCAGATGCCTGTATTAAAGCAAATCTGATTTAGGTGACGCAGCCACATTTTGACCCTTTTGGGGCTAAACGAGAAGACCGTGAACCTGTTCTCAAAGCAAAGACTGCTACGAATCAGAGCACTACATACCCATAAGCCAACAAGGCTTTTAAAAACATTATGTTGTTGTAAATGTTTTCTGCCCTGTTCCAGTGTTAACCCAACCGTTTCAGGCTCCCTTTCTGACTGAGCCTGTCCCATGAAGCATGCCTGCCAAGCCCCTGCAGAAGGGGACCGTTGATCGCCCTTCTCGCACTTCAGTGCCCTTCTCACCCTTGCTCTAGACTTCCCAGAAGCAGGCTGGATTTCTCTGTCAGCTGGACTTGGATCCACTCCTGGAGTTTGGCATCACC
Source organism: Apteryx mantelli (assembly GCF_036417845.1). NCBI lineage: Eukaryota > Metazoa > Chordata > Aves > Apterygiformes > Apterygidae > Apteryx > Apteryx mantelli. Next base: position 85,911,098 of record NC_089982.1, on the reverse strand, counting down.
CTAGGCTGGTACGCTGTTCATTCCCCTTCCTGAACGGGACTAGGTTATTTTAAGAACATGCAGAATATCAAAAGAAAGATAATTAACAGAAATCTGGATAATTTCCTAGTGATAGGTGCGAGAACTTTCTTTTGCTCTCTTCTATTCCTATTTCATAGGGGAATTAGGAAAATTAGAAAGCTACTTTTCTCAGTTATGAGCAATTTCACAGAGTATTGAAGATGAGTAAGAAGGTGTGTACAAGAATCTCCCCACTGCTTGACAGGTTGGGCAATCACCGATTTCACCTAAAAGCAGGCTGTGGAAACACCATGCATTGCAAGAATCAGAGAATTATTTAAAACAAACAAAAAAACCTTTCATTACTGGCTCAGAAAAAACATCCATCTAGCTCAGACTTTCTCCAACGGTGCCCATAAGCAGATGCACAGGGAAAAGCGAGAACCGGGCAAACAGAAGTGATGTTTCCCGTAAGAACTCTCCCAGCTCCCAACCGCTTGCAGCTCAGGGGTGGCCCAAGCCAGATGAGGTTTCCCCGTATTTAGCAATGTTCAGTGGACTTCCCTTCCAGCGCAGCATCCCCTGGCACCAACAAGCTGGCAGCATCCACTGTCAGCAACAAATGTACATGTCTTAACCCCCCTTCCCTTAGGCACAGACACACTAAGTCTCTCTTAAGATTTAAACTTATCTGAATAAACCATTTTATTGCGCAAGTGATGGCATTAACATTTAGGTCCTTTCTTGGAAGAACCTTATTTTCTTTAGAAGCATAAATAAGCTTGATCTGGATACTAAAGGGAATAAGACTAATCACTTGCCATACTTTTCCACCTCTATCCAGCATCCCACAGGCTTAAAAAATGAGTGCTTATTGTTTAAGCCAAAGTTACACATGAAGTTACACATTTTCCTAGTAGGATGAACACAGGCTAGTAACTGTGGCAGGGCTGTGTCCTACGAACAGATCTTCCCCTTTCAGAAGTGGCAGATGATGACTGACAAGGAACTGAAAACTAGTTTCACTCCTAGAAACAATCCTCAGAGACGGATGTTGAGCCAATTTCCTATTCACTACTGACGCTGGACAAAAAGGAAGAGTTATGGGTTATGATGACGATTACTAGTGATGCAGTACTGGGATGCACTGCTCCTAGGAAGAGGACTGAGACCTTGTATGGGAAGAAACGCTGAGCTTGAGAAGTAGCATACGGCAATGGGATGAAACCCAGTCGGACTAACGCGTGGCCAGGCGCTTGGGGAACAGCATGGCTTTCTGCTAGACACTCAGAGCTCTGCAGCTGGAAGCGCTCTCCTTCGCCAAGCACTCTGGTTCCTCTTCCTTTCTTGCATCTCGCCTCTCCAACAGAAGAGGCAAATAGTCCTAGCAGATAGGAGGAACCCACGTACCATGTAGAAGCTGCGGAAACACGGAAGAGCATCAAACCTACTCTCCTGTTTAACATGCTGGGCCTCCTCATTGCAGGGACAGTTTTGTTCTTTACAATCCTGTTTATTAATGAACTGTGAAAGAACTTGGACTAGGAGAAAGACCTAGTTAGAGTACTGGTTGATCACAGGAAGACTATAAACCACCGCAGCCCTGAAAAACAAATACAACTTTTAAGCTTTTTCAAGTGAGCATTTCTAGTGCATGAAGAAAAATAATCATACAAGATTATAACAGGACATTACTCCCTTTTAGTTCTTCTTGATGGCTTCTTGCATTATGAGTCTCATGGTTATTTGCTTAAAAACCATCACATTAGTTCAGGTAGGAAAAAGCTACTACCTACCCTGCATATCAATAAAATACAATTGTGTAACATTTCAGATAGTCTGGTATTGCAAGCCAAAATCCAGAGGTGAAGAGCCAGAGCCAGCTGAATAGCTAATAACTGCAGATCCAGGGAAGACGACCATTCTCGCCTCCAAATCTAAAAAAAAAATAAACCAGTAGTGCCAGCACAACATTTTGGAGAGCCATTTGTGCTCATTATTGGTATGTTTTTTGTCACTGAGATTACCTACACTGTGTGTCTTGCAAATTATCTACACAGAACAGCATGTAACTCTGAATGAAAAACTGGAAGTAATAGATGAATGGGTCTGTGTTCTATTTTTTTCTCCTTCTCTTGAGGAAATCTTAGTAGTTACTATAACAACCCTGGCCAGATCCCATCTTGTTTAGTATGGTAACAAACAGAAAACAAAAAGGCCCAATTTTGCTTTTAAAATTGCAGTCTTCATGAATTTCCTTTCAGCTCGGTGGGGAGAGAGAGAGAGAGAGAGAGAGGAAACTTTCTCAAAGAAAAAGAGTCCTAGGACAAAATTGCTGCTAGTTCCTACAGTTTGCAAGAAGTGGTGCAGAAAGCAAACAGGAATGTTAAATGCAAGGATCACGTTAAGATGACATCTTCCAAATGGCTTGGAGGTGTTCAGGTAGTTTTAGTGAACCGTTCACAGCCTCAATATTTTAACAGTGAAAATACGTGGTTGCCTCGTACCCTTCCAGAATGCCAAGCAAGCTCTTAACAACTTGAACCTCCAAAAAGACAGGAAATAACTTTACAGCGTGCAGCAGCTCAGAATGCCAACCAACCCCGCTCCCTGCATTTCAGCACAGCACAGCATTATTACGGTAGCTGGTAATGTGTTCACAGCTAAGATTACACTGCATTTCCATTTTAACAGGGATAAGAGAGGTCTATAAGCACACTGCCTACGAGGTTGCGCTACCATTTCAATATTTATTGTTGCTTGATTTTATTTATTTATTTTTTAATACAGCTATTTGTAGGGAGAAATGTCACTTGAGTTTTTAAAGCACTGTTTAAAAGGAAAAAAAAAAAAACCACTCTGCAACTACAGTTTTTACTAGTATGCGACATTTCTTTCATACCCCTTTTCTCATAAAAACCACAGCACTTCTAGTGGTGGATTATGGGGTCTCAGTTCTCACAATAGGGTGCTAGACAGACCATCTGTACCCTGAGAATGTTCTTACAAACCTAAAACCAGAAGCAGTGCCAGGGATCTACTGAGCTCAGCAAGGCAGAGGCACACAAACTCAACGTTTAGTGCTCCACCACAGCAGCCGGAGGAGCATCCACCTGGGAAACGCTATCGAGACAACAACAACAACAACAAAAACCTCTGAACAACGGTTCAATCTTTGCCTCGTGCCGAGCGCAATTTAAGAAAGAGAATCTTTTGGACTACATCTCGGGTCGCTAAGGCCATGAGAACGGTGCAACGGGCTCCCGTTAAACTGCGTGACCAAACTTTATGGCTACAGCTGTGCTGTTAGACCAGCCAGGGCCTGGGCATGAGCCTGCAGACATCAATACTGGTCACCTATCAGCATGGTCTCTGGCATGGTTTTGATTGGGACCAACTATCCCTCTCCCAAATGATTCCTGGTCATGGTTTGGGAGTTCATGTGGGCCAGGACAGCTGCCAGCACGCATCTTTTGGGGAGGAAGAGAGCTCAGCTGCATGGACACAAGCCATACCAGTTGCCTGCAGAGCCCAGAAACAGTACCTGGCTCAGTTTGGCTAGACTGGCTCAGATTCAGCCCACAGGTTTTAGTGCAAAGAACTAATCTAACCTGCTCTGCCCTGGCCCGGAGCAACAGGCATGGACTCAGCTGCTCTTTGCCTGAAGCACGCTTGCAGACCTGCTCCGGCAGGAAGCTTCTGTCCCTGCAGAGACACTCCTTACTCACACCAGTACGCATGATGGCACACCGCAAGAAGGGAGTGACTAGAAGATGACATTATCAGGAGCCTAGTTTTGCCCTGCAAGGAAAGGAAAACAATGAACAAAATCTAAGGTGCCAGCAGGACAGAGTAGCACACATCAGACTGAGCAGATGGCCACCTCCAGGAATCCAGTGCCAGCACCCAGCGTCCCTCGTGGCCGTCATTTTGGCACTGTGGTGGGACAGAGGACACAACGGCATCGGGTCCCATAAATGACTGTACTAATGTACATGCGCCAAACACCCCCTTCCAGCAGGTGAGCTCTTCTGCCGATTTTCTACCTTGTCCTCTGTGCTCAAGGGCACACCGTTTCTGTTGGAGATCTGTGCCTCCTCTTGTCTTGGATCTCAACTGATGCCTACACATGGCTTAGAGCTGCCTCCAGAAAACCATATGTGCGTATACAGGCCAGAATAACAGTCACTGTGCCAGTAGCACGACATCGCTACTGTTACGGAATCAAGAGAAAGAGTCAAGTTTTGAGTCCTAGAGTCCTGGGCTTTTACAATGAAAAGATGGGACAGGGCCTGCTTGAACAGGGTGCATCTCACGCTGCTTGGATGGGGCTTCACTGGGGCTGGAAGCTGCCTTAGCTCTGGCCTCCTGCGAGTTTCCCTGGCCTAAGGCTCAGGCCAGGACTGACTTACTCAGCGCACAAACCAAAGCGAGACACTTCTGCCCGTCGGCACCGCAAACTCAACACGAGATACGGAAATCCAGCTGTGCTCTGCCTCCAGTGATGCAACAGTTTCCAATTTTTTCTCACCAGTCGATGGGATGATACATACGGCAGACTTGACTCCAGCTGGCCCTATTGTATTGGATCTACAGTGACAGACAACAGGAGCCAGAAACTTTTTGTTCAAGTAGAGCCAGCAGATGTGACACTGAATAAACACAGACAGTCAATCTGCTGAGTAAGAAGGTATCGTTCATATAAATAACATACATCTAATCCTGCTTCCATTTTAAACCCAAATATGGGAATGCAAGATGCTCAGCGCTCTGTAGATTTATGCTTTAAACAATGAGATAAAGTACAAGCAGATAACACGCAGCCCCTCTGAGCACAGTTTAATTCTTAGTTCTTACTTGACTTTTGCTTTGAATTATTGTCAGATCTACAGCTTCCTCCATGAAGAGCTTCCCACAGTGTGTTAACAGTCTGTCCAGGCTCATGTCAGATAGAGTAAGCCTTATAAAAATATCTGCTGGTCCCTACTGCTTCTCCCAAGGAACCTTAATTACAGAGCAATTAAAAGTATTACTCCAACCATTTTGACCTCACACATTTCAGAAAATAGACATTACGCCCACTAAGGGGTTTCTCATGGTCTCAGCGACAAGACTTCTTGGGCTTGACCTGAGAAGTGACACATTTTTCTGCTTATTGGGAAAGTTTGCAAATTTGCTGCAGCCAAATATTATTTCATGAGAGAGCTACTAATGACATGAATTAGCACACACGAAAATCCTCTTTTTAAAGATGACATGCAATACTGACATAAGCTTGGTGCTTTGTTTCAAGAAAGCACGCAGAAAGCAAGTAAAACTGGTAGGTAAGTTTGATGCAGATAATCTTTCTACTTGAACACTCCTAATATAAAACTGGGGCAACTGGCTTTCAACTCCTCCACTGCAATACGCTTTGCACAAATATATATCTTCTTTTCAGGAGTTCACAGACTGCTCAGTACAGTGACACCTAACCTAATGCTTACCACGCATCCCATGAAGATTCCAGCTTAAGAACCTCTAAAATACAAGGCAGTTTTTAACTGTGTTAAGAATTTGCTTTATTAAAAAAATAAATGAGTAAGATTATTGTCATTGAGACTAAAATAAAAAACGCCATAGAGTCAATCAGGTAAAATTCAAATTATACTCCCTGTCACTGTGCTCGGTTCCCTCACGCAGAGGAATCATCAGCCACCAGAAAGATGGAATGATGTAATGCACGGCAATTAAAAAAAGAAGTGGAAAAAAAAAAACATTATTACATTTCCCAGCATTTTCCATGGGATTAACCTCCATTCTCATTAGAGACACATTTATTTACTTTTTTCATTTGCTGGTGAGCTCCTCCAAGACAAACAGCAATCTATTTGTTCTCCGAGAACCTGGGCCCAAAAGCTGCAGCCATCTGTCAGCGGGAAGGAGCTCTCTGTAACCGGCTGCTTGTTCATCTTTTTGCCTTCAAACCCTTTATAGATTTTAATTTGCCACTTAAATTATCAAATGAAACCAAACAGCTTTTGGTTACACATACATACACACAAAGTATTTTAAAGCACAAAATCAGATGCACAGAGCTCAGCAAGCAGGTCAACCAACAAAGCAGATTTAATGTTCTGACAAGTGCTTCCCATGACACCAGGTATTAGTGTCTGTTTTGCCAAGAGACTTATCTCAGGCAAAAGAGCTAATGCAGACTTCACAATGTGCTGCAGAAGGTCTATCAAAGCATCACTCTAATGTAATTCAAACACCCAAAGAAAAGGGACAAGGTGTCTCCTTCTGTGGAGAGCCACCAAGCCTGAAGATCATTCCTGAAGATGGATTTCAAATCTATGCTCAGATAGAAGGAAACCAAATCTCTCCACTGTTGAGGTTTGTTTTGGATCCAGAATTGCTTGAGACACTCAGTTCTTTGTATTTGTCACCAGGATGAAAATGGATCACTCAGATTTTGCTCTTTTTTTCCCTGCGTCTCACCTGTGTATACATACACAACACACACACGCTCCGTGTATATTCTCACACACATGCTACAGACTTAAAGGGAGTTTTGAGAAAGGTAAAGAATATTGTGAGAACATGGAAACATTCCCAAAGGAAGAGAAATTTTAACTAAACAGAACTGGATGAATTATCTGCACCCAACCAAATTTTCCTCCAAAAAGAGAAAAAAAAAAAGAAAAGAAAAGAAGTCTAGGCGTAATGAAGAATACAAAACCAACAGCCTGGAGAAAGGTGAGCAGAATCATATGCTTTTTCTGTCATACCACATAACCAGAGAAGACTAAGAGGCAGAAGACTGAAAACCGACAAAAAGGAAATATCTGGACACGGGAACACTGTGGCACTAGGCTTCAGGGAGACAAAGTCTGACAGATTCAAAGAGCCCTAGTAGCTGTTTGAATGTCTTACAGGAGTTCAGCCAAGTCTTCCTCAACTCAAGATTCACAAACACACAAAACAAGACAGTCGACGCTGGCCTGCAAAATTTTCCCTGCTGCATTTCCCTTCCCGAGCATCAGGGCCACGCACCCGATTTCTTCTCTTCCAGGTGACCAGATCAGGACCTCCTGGAGCAGCTGCCTGGATCCCCAGGACCTGCGTCCATCCCCAATGTATCCTGGCACCGTAAGCACAGCTTCTGCCAGATCCTGGAGCACGAGACTGTAAAGCAGCGTGCTTGCGTGTCTACGGAAACATATAAAATACCAACTCCGTAAAGCTTCCTAGTGCAAATACTTGTATTACACTGCTGAGATAGAGTTTTACTGATGGTGTTTCAATGCTTGTCACGATCCAGATATGTCTGAGCCTCAGTTTCCTCACCGTTCTTTAGGTTTTTAATTAGCATTCTCAGTGCACTGCAAAATTAGTCAAAGATGGTCTGTCTCTCTTCTCTAACATCCAATTCCCTTTTACATGTGAAGCACCTTCTCCTTCACTCCAGAAAGCATCATTTAGTAGTGAAGACCCCTTACATGAACCGACTTTTGCTCCGTTACCACCTCACTAGCGTAAACTGGTTCTCCCACCCAGTGGGGGTCTCTAAAAAGGCTTTTCCTTTTCCACCTAGAAACCACCCTGTGCCACCACTTGTTCAAGCTTCATTGTGGAATATGGTAACACAATATTACCGTATAAAAACAACGTGGAAAGCAGGTTAGCCCCTACAGTCAAAATATAATCTGTGGATTTTGAATTTCACAATAAGAATTTTGAAGATATATACAGAGAGCTCACAAGCGATATATAGCAGTCCTCTGCATCACCCCAAATGCCGGCTGGAGGATTCCTCGGGCTATCGCATACCCTCCTTCAATATGCGTTACGTTGTACTTAACGCTAAATCTCTGTTAAGGTCACTGCAGCACCGAGCCTTTAATGCACGGTAATGTTTCCGATTCTGGCATATGCGCTTGCAATCTCTTTAAATACCAACTCCGGCATCTGCAAAGTGCACTGGATCCTCAGGTAATGCTGTGATTTTCATTCCGTTTTATCATGACACCGATGGCAAACAATCTCTCCCTGGGATCGCGATGTCCTTCTGCTAGCAGGTTACTTCCCCAGACTGAGCTCCATATCAACAACGCCGGCTTTTGAAAACTGATCTCATCCTTCACCTGAACCTGTGTTTTTACAAGCGAAAGCATAATCTTCGATTTGATGGTGTGAAAACAGCTGCTTTATTGCCTGCGTTTCTCTTGGGCACACATCCAAGAGGTGGTCAAAAGGAGCTACCCGGTACATCTTAGCGTTATATTTTTGGAAGAAGCCAACAGATTTGGAGAAAAAAAAAAAAAAAAAAAAAAAAAAAAGAACATTTAAAATGGTACCAGGTACTTTTCCGTCACGACGTGTAAGGAACTGGACTCTGTCTATCACTAACTAACTGGCAGCTCAGCTCCCAGTGTCCTGAGAATGAAGTTTGCATGTATTTTTTTCAATTTATACTACCCCCGAGAAAGAGAAAAAAAACGAAAGAAGAAAAGCAGTTGCCTCTCACTGAAAGCAAAATCTCAAATTCTGTCTGCTGGCCAGAAAACTTAAGATCACCAGGAGGAATATTTCTTCCGAGGGTTTCCTCCCCCGCAATTATTAGTGGGCTATTTTGTGAATGTGGTGAAATGCAGTAACGCTGGACAACACTAATGAAATGCAAATAGGTCAGGAGACTTAAAAGCCCCTTTCAGACCGGATAATTGCTATGGAAAAATTACACCACCTTACTTGGAAAAAGTCTTCTCCCTGCGTGTGGCCACAGAAAAAACACGGTGTGAGCCCACCTCCGATTAAAACCAGAGCCCACGCAAGAAGGGCCGCTAACGAAGGGTTTTCCGTCGGCTAACGGGGCAAACCGACATCTTCGCGGTACCTACGGTGCTCGTGACACCTCTTAGGCGTGCACGGTCCAACAAGGAGCTCGTGCTGCAGCTTCCCTCCTCCACGAGGTCTTAACGTGGGCGCTCCCATCTACGCAGCTCCGGTTTCTCCTGAAAACCTGCAGTGTCCTCAGATAGAAAATTCCTACATCTCTGGCAGATTTGAGTGAAAATTGCTCAGGGGAATTGCAAATTATTAGCGGGAGATGGGCAGGCAGCTCGGTGGGGATTCACTGATGTCTAATAAAGGACAAGTTTCAGCTGCAGGTTTAACAGAGGTCGGTTAGGGAATCAGTCAACTGCGAGACACAAATCAATCGGAAACCTGGCTTCGTTAGTTCCACTGTTCACAGAACAAATTGTTTTTAACCCAAACCTGTCTAATACATAGTACTTTCAGAAAACGAGGAGCATATACATTACCTCAGTAACAAAGAGAGTGCGTGGATCAATGATATCCAAGAAGTGCCTGAATCTGCCATAAAACGAAGTCTGGAAGACAGGGAGAAAAAAAAAAGAACAAAACATGTTCAGTTAGAAACTGCCTTTTCATCTTCTGCAGAAAGAGATTTTATTTCCACTGCAGAGCTAAGCAGCAACTAGAAAGAAATAATCAAAAAGCCATTCACTCACAATTTGCTTGCGACAGGAGCTCTGAAAGGAGAAGATGAGGACGTTGACCCTGTTAATACTCACCATAGCAATAGAGATGCCAGAATAAAGCGATACTATTAAGCTGTTAAAACACCCTTTGCTTTCCCCCACCCGGAAAGAAATACTTCCCCTGCTCATCGTGCCATTTGCTATACAGACACAGCAGAAGGTGGACTGGGAACTATGGTCTTGCCTTAACATATGGAAAGGAAATCATAACTTCATGGTTGGAGCTTGTTCCTAGCTGCATGTTTGGAAAACGCTTCGTCAACCTCCAGGGCATTAGAACATGGGAAACCCCACGCTGAAACGCATACGGGATAAAATAACTTGGAAAGACTTCACAGAATTTGGCCAAAATCTATATTCAACCCCTCACCCCCAAACCAGACAACCCCCCCCCAACACGCTCAAAGTCCTAAAGGAAAAGAATAACTGAAGGCCAAGGGAAACAACGACAGCGCAGCAGAGAAAGAGTCACCAGGCAGGATGCAGGATCCAGTCCCTACAGAAGGGGCCGCGTTTCAGACGCTTCCACCAAACTGCACGCACATGCCGTCGGAAGGCCCTCGGAGCTTCGCGGGAGGGGGACCTATGGGTGCTCGCGTACGGATAACGGCACGCACCGCAGCAGTGAGGATGCCTGCACGAGGAGCAGCAAACCCGGCTGAAGGACCACGAAAGGGTCCAGAGAACATGGAGGAGTCTCAAAGGGGAAGGCATCTAGGAAACAGGCCGGAAAGATTACGGACAGCTTCAAAGTAAGGGGGAGCAGCTTTAAAATAAGAAAATCTGAATTTAGGCAAGCCCAGAATACTGGATCATGAAGTCCTGACATCTCAGGAGCACCGAGGATGCACATGCATCATCATTTAAACCCAGGTCCAGATTCGCTTGCATCCCGCTGCAAGCGCACGCGGATGGATGCAGGCCAAGCGCCAGAGCTGCCGAGGAAGAGCGCAGCAGCCCAAACTTTCATCCGAGGGCTCCGGACGTCGGCAAGACCGCACAAACGCGTGGCACGCCAGGCCAGCGGCCGCTGTCTCCCCTTGGCTTTTCCCGAGCAGAATTCGTCCAAGCAATTCGCACCCCATCGCACCCGTGGGACGCGGGACTCCACCTGCTCCTGGGTCCGCTTTGAATCTCACGGCCGAGGCCAAAATCCAGGAGGCAAAGAGCGGCCAGGACACCTCTGCTCTACAGACACGAGCAGGCCGATCTCTCCCGCGAGCCCGTAACGCGGAAGCGTGCTATAAATAAGGGAAAGCGATATGGCTACAGCAGCCAGAGCGGCGTTTAATCACTGCCTGGCACGATGTGATGAAACCTGCTGCCTCTCCTCGGCCGAATCTCAAGCGCAGAGAAATACCAATAATAAAAAATACCAATAATATTGCCGGAGAAACAGCGATAATACTTATTCAGACAAAAATCGCTCTCAAACGGCATTACAGGGAACGAGAGGAGCTTGAACACTTGAGTTACTTAAACTCTCCATAAACGCCAGGAAAAGGGACAGGGAATCCTAACGAATGCTAGGAACTCCTCCGGAGCCAAGTTCGCTCCCGGAGAGGACAATTTGCCTTTATTCAGCTCGGAGACTCGCTCGGAGGGCGCAGAGAGCCGCGCGGGAGCCTCCAGCTCGCCCTCGCTTAGAGGCCAGGCTGCTTGCGTTCCCGGTCACATTGCCGTCCACCACTTTGCGTGCCAAGACCCCGTCTCGGTTGCTTATAAAACATGCTGTTAGTTTTCTGTGTTCTGCGCTAGAAAAGCAAAAAAAAAAAAAAAAAAAAGAACACAAACCAAGCTTCAAATTATTTCGGGGGAAAAGGGAAAAAAAAAAAAAAAGAAAAAGAAAAAAAAAGCCCAGTGGGTTTTCATTAACATTGATTTAATTAACACTCATTCCAGTACTTCCTAGCTTTTGAGAGCTCGACGTTTTGCTACCTTACTTTTATTTTCAATACCAGATTTCTCTCTTTGGCGCTGCGCTCCCCAGCGCTGCTGCCTGATGCTTTCCAGCGGTGCAGCGAGGGACGTGACTAATGCGTGATTCACTCGGTCGCTCATCGCTTCATCCCGAACGCTCCCACATATCTTCGTTCTCCCACTGCCCATCCTTCTGCATTTGCTAAGCAGCAACATGAGGATTCAGAACGGTGGTAAGTATGTGACTTCAACAAGAACAGCAGGAGGAGGGGGGGGGGGGGGATTTTTTAGACGCACGTGGTCTCGACTTCCCCACCGGCTCCCTGCTTATACCGTCGCGGTATGCATTTCACGGCGAGAAGCCGATGTTAAACGCTACTGGATTAGATCATTAGGATTTTACACCCACTTTATGAAGGTGTAAATGACAATACAAGGCACAAAGAAGGGGGGAAAAAGAGGCCATCCTGTGCTTGTGAGTTAAAACGTGTGATACCGCATGATGTAAATGTGATTTTGGAACTACGGATGTAAAAGCACAAAGCTACAGAGGCGCTGAGGAAGCCGGGCCGGCAGCCTGGGGCCGCGTCCGTTTGGCTCGGGCATGATGCTGGTCTCGGTCCGATCCCTTAAGGCCGAGCCTTTAAAAGCAGTCCTAGCCCGTCCTGCTCAGTTTAGGCAGCCCCCAGCCCCGCAAGCCAGGCCTGCTGCAATCCTGCTCCCACGCCCCCGCCTCCTCTCGCTCCCCGTGTCCGCACCAGCACTCCCCTGCTGCCGCGACGAGCCCGCCGGCGAGCGAGAAGTGCCAAAAGACGGATCCTTAAACGAGGGATGCGTTTTCAGGGACTGCAGTTGCCTCAACAGGTTTAGTCCAGGGTCAGAGAAGCTCCCCCGGGCAAGGGCAGGACCATTTTGCTACGGTCAGGACAACAGCCCTGACTCAAGCTACCCTGGAATTGCACATTAAGCTTTGGAGCAAGAAAAATACCTAATACTGCCATGCCGAGCTGTCGGCAATTCTTCCAAATGCTTACAGCTAACAACCATATCTTTCTTTTTAAGTGCACACGTGCACAACCAACCAGGAACTGCTGCAGCCCACCAAGTGAAGAAGGAGTTTTCCAGCTTTGTGGAACTTCTAAGACCTGCATGAAACAGTTTTGAGGCATTTTGAGGACTTTCCCCGAGAAGCAAAAGCGCCCTTGCCTCTTAGCCTTCTTCCTGAAAAGAGTCTCAAAATATAGACTAGGAAGCAAGAAAATTAATACCGATGACAAGCAGCAGACATTGTGCCATGGACATGCCTGGGAAGCGATGGTGCAAAGACCCCTTTTCCCAAACACAGAGCACTTCATGACATTAGGTTCCTTAAAACCAGCCGCTTTTCTGCTGACGGACAGGACGGTTTCAGCGTTTGCTTCTTTCATCCCCACTTTTGAAAGATGTGAGAAACTATGAAATACACTTTTGCCACTGCTATTTCAAAGCGGAGGCAATGAGAAGGCAAATGTGCTTTTTTCCTAGGCCGAAACACAAGGCAGGTTCTCAAGAACTTCTGATCACCAGGGAACATCAGGCGGGTAGGCCTGAGATCTCATCCTCCCTCCCTACCCTGACACAGGCAGCAAGACTTGACTGATCACTCGTGGCTTCCACTTGCTTTTTGAATTATCCCATGGTCTCTAAAACATATCTAAACCTGTTCTTCTTTGTTGTTTTTGGTATGAGCCCCTTGGAAGTGAAAACCACTCTCCAAAACCTCCAAAGAAGGGGATCGCATTCCCGCCATAGGCACGTTGCTCAAACACCTACCTAACCTTAGCAGTAGAAGGGCTTTTGGCACATCTAGGCTAAATCTCCATTACAATGATTTCAGCCAAACCCTTCCTGCTCCGTTTTCCAGATCCCAACAAACGGGATCAGCCATAGCTTTGCAGCAGCGAGTTATTCTTTAACACACAACTGACCTGGTTTGCAAGCTCACAGGCTGGTTTCAATTACATCCCACCTGCGTGCCTCATTACGCTAAAGGGTGGCACTGCAGAAGATGAGCTATTAGCAAAACTTCTCGCTCTGCTGTCTCTAATCCAAGTTTCTTCAAACACGGCAACTGCATTAAACCTCATTTACTCCCACGTCCAGGCCCAGATTTTAAAGGGCAGCTTTGTTAATCAAGCATCTGAAAAAAAAAAAAAAAAAAAAGGGGGGGAGGAAAAAAAGTAACTGGTGAAAAAAAGCACTTCCCCGTTCTCCTGCTTCTCCCCCTCACATGAACACTCAAGCTGGGCTCACTCACAGTCAAAACAATTGGGGGGGAAAAAGCAAATAAAATGCAGCCTTGGATAAGGAAGCAGCAAAGTCAGAGGGAGACGAGTGCAAGAATGGGAATAGCCAGAGTTCCTCAGGTCTAAATCTAAACTCTCTGGAAGAGTCATTCACTTCTCCCTGCCTTGTTTCCCAGCGTGAGGATAATGGCATGAAAGGGGGAAGAAAAAAAAAGAAAAGAAGAAAAGTCTTTTACCAACGGGATGCGAGTTTGAACAAGTTTTTGATGACTGAGAACGTCTTTCTCCAGGAGAACACAGCAAAAGCTCCCTTTCCGCACAGTTCACCAACGCTTGCTCTTCTAGCACACAAGAAGTGCGCAGAAGCAAACCGAATTCAGACTCCGAGCGAAGCGTTCCTCTCGAGGCTGCCTCCGGACGGCTCGCTGCCTCTCCGACTGCGCAGCCCTCCGGGGCAGCAGCCTATTCACCAAGGCTGTACGGCCCCCGAGCAAAACAGCTCCGTTGTCCATGCGGCTGCTGTCCGGTCATGGGACCTTCCACCTTTTCCATCTTCTGGAGTTCGCAAAAAGCTGCTTTACTGCAGGACACTGTTGGTTGCCTTTCTACCTTTCAGGTCAGCTTCTGCTTCTTAGGTTTAGTCTCCTGACAAGAAGCCATCAGATCCTTTCAAATTAGTTTAAAGACTATTTGTTTTTACATAAACACATGCAAAAGAAGAGTTAAAAAAAAATCCTAATCTTGCTGAAATTCAGGGGCTAATTCAATCAGATCCAACTGCTACACCTCAAAGGCATCTCGACATGCCTTTGCAGACCTAATTGCAATACTGCTGCTCCCAAAACAGGCATCGATTATGAATTTGCTCTCCAATTCATATTTCAATACTTTCCTGCAAATGCTGAATTTCTGCAGGACGGGGAAGAAACAAATAGCCATAACGTAGCAGACCATTTTGCAGCCAGTGCCACAGCCAAAAAGAAAAGCATTCAAGAACTTCTTATCTGGCTCTAACAGAAACAAAAAAATTTTCTTCCCACTGTTAGGGGGACTGAAACCAGAGACCTCTTAACTCCCTTTCTCTGCTTTCAGCTATGCCCTGACGTTTTACACCGCTTACTTGCTATTCGGGTTTCACTGAACGATGCAAAACCATGCTATCACTCTTATTCAGAATTACATGCGATACTCCCATCACAAAGAAAAACAATACCCCTGTGCGAGTCCTTTATGCAGATGGCTTAAGCAGCCAAAAATCCAAAAGAAAACATTGGAAGCGCTCTGGAGACAAGTGCAATGTCCTACAGGACTTGGACGTAAAAAAGAGACAAAATCCTTTCAGCTTGAAATATATTCAACTGCCAAATTATTTCCAACACCAGACAGTTTCACTGCACATTACATCTTCTGTAACCGCTTGAAGCTCCACCATTGCCACCATAAACCTTTGCTTTCCTGGGGCACGACTGCATCCTTTTTAAGAGAGTTAAAGGGCTTTTTGGTAGTTCTATCTCGTGCAGGAACACAAACAGCTTCGAGCACCCGCATGAAGGGCGCCACGACAAACTCTCAGGGTGCAGGGTGAGCCTGGGAATGCCGTTCGGTCATTTACCACAAATCCCGAGAAGGGGAAAAAAAATGTGATTTTATGTGCCTTTTAGATGCCAGTTCAGTTACATTGCTCAAGTGCTCTCAAATAACGTTATATGCTCTTCCACCGTGTCTTCTTTGGCTTTCCATCATCCATGGATCGCTTCTTCTGTGCTTACTTCTGACCCTCTCTCCTTTCTCCATACCCACGTTACACCCGCTGCCATCTAGTAAGGGGGCAGCAAGGTATTTCCATCTCCCTCGAGGCTTGAACTGGATACACCAACTTTGCAGTCATCCGGCAAACCAACATTATGTTCAATAGTTCTGACAAACGACTAGCGTTGAGGACCGTGAAGTTCCTGGGCCCAGGAACTGCCTGGCACCGGTGCGTGTACGATCATAGTGGCAACCCTAGTGCAGATTTAAGCGGGAGCCATCCTGAGTTTTCACTTACTGGGATTATTTCTGGTAGCTCCGAGTTCTGGCTGTCATATTCCATGCAAGGGACCGCGTTCCAGAACCAGCACGCCCCAAAGGTTGACCTTTGGCTCCCAAACACCCATCCGGCATCTTTTTTTCGCCATTTTATTCTTGTAACAGCTGTCGTAGTAAATGGTGATTTGGAAGAAAAACTGAATAACACAAATTTCCTGTGATTAATCACGGCTATTTTGGTACCAGTTCTCACCAGCCTGCAAGCAAGATTAAGTTCTGAAAAGTGGCTGGGAATATTAATTCCCTTCCCCAGCACAGCAGTTCATAGAGAGCAAGGGAGTACATTAGAGCTCCAGTTCAATTAAATCGCTGTGCTGCAGGCCATGTAGGATCCAGCTGACTCCAAGATAAGTAGCACAGGAACGAGAATGCTCCTTGCAGGCTCAAGAAATTTGGAGAGAAGGGCAGCGAGAGATGGGTAGAACACCAATGGCAAGCGCTCGGTTGTCACCTGCCTTTAAAGAAGGTGGGCATTCCTCAAAACTGTACGTAAACAGATGCTTAGGAAACTGGACAGCCCAGGGGAGTAATAGGAGACGGCGCAGAATTTTGCCAGTTTAATTACAGCGCGATTTTAAAGAGGATTTAATTAAGTCAGAGCAAAAGGCACATAGACTTGTTTTTTCTAGCCAAAAATCAGGCTTACGTCAGCTTGCTTTAAATTAATTAGGAAGAGATTTAAGCTAAACTAGGAAAAGGAAAAAAAAAAAAAAAAAAAGAAAAATCAAGCAATTGAGCAACTGCACTTTGGCAAGGTACTGCCTGACAGCAGAGCTGTGGTAATTGCATGCACATTTGTAGTCTGCCCTATTACAAAGCAAAGAAGATGGTTTAGGCTCTGACTTGACAGTATGAAAGGGCCAAGGGCCTCTTCCGGATCAGGTCCTGCATCTCAACAGGCAGCCGATAGCTCGGGAACCTGCAGGGACAGGTCTGCTCGGGAACGTGAAGATAACCTGGAACACGGCATGGAAACCTTGCAAGGGTGTTACACAAAAAACAAAGTTTTCTTTCCCAGGCAAATGTTTAAATGCCCTGGCAGAGCCACAGGGAAGAGACCAAGCCTTCATCTTCCACTTCGGAAAGAGATGGTGGCCCCGAGTCTTGCCTTTTCCCCCGGCACTGCAGATCCTGGACCTACTTCACGGCCTCCGAAGTTTCTCCCCACGTTGGTTTTGACCCTTGAGTGACAGATTCCTACCCTTACCGTAAGCTGCTCAACCCCACGCGGGAGCATCCATACAAGCGCTTACGATGACTGAGCTGAAGACAAGGCTGCAGAGCCTCCGTTTTGAGGGTGCACGTGTGTGTGTACGTGCACAGCGGGGATGCTGGTAACACCACCAACTGCTCCCCCAGCTCCGGGCAGGGGGTTACATCTTGTACTACAAGACGTAAGCAAACAAATTCTCCGTTTAAAAATCCAATCCTGGCTGATAGAGACGTAAAAAAAGCCAACTGATGGCTTTCTTGGCAGATAATACGAAGTTAACAGATAAACATCAAACCCAAAGGTGTCTGTATTTCCTCTTCTCCCATGCAACTCATCTTTAAGCATGTGTTCACAGAATCCAATAGATTGCATAGGATAAACAGGGTCAGCACCTCTCTTCAGGGCTGAAAAAGCCACGTTTAGAGACAGCAAACACCATTTAGGGTAGGCCAACCTCATCTCAAGCAGCTTTAAGCACTGGGCTGGACCTAGTTGCATGCAAAAGTTCAATTAATTGCAAATACTTCTTGCCTTTCAGACATCTGTGAGCTGTTTTAAACAATATTCAAAGCATCATCGCTTGACAAATAAAGATGGTAGATCTCGAGCCATGTGGGTGAACAGCCCCAGCTTCTCACCACTGTTCGCTGCTGTAGTGGCCTCCTACTCCCAGGTTGCCACCAGCGACCTTCTCAGTTCCCTAAACAAAACTGAATGGACCAGCTCTAAATCCAGTAACTACAGCATAGCTGGATCTGGAAGGGACCATCCTTTCTTCACCTCAAGAGCCTGACAGACCTCATGGCACAAAGCTTTTAAATGAGGCGAGATTTAAGGAAATCTCTCCTCCACCATGATCTTCCAGGGCCGCTAGGAGAAAGGAGTCTCATTCACTTTCTCAAATGGAAAAAAATAGCATTGATCAAGGCAGCATGAGCAGAAACTGGACTTCTGTGTTAGCTTTACGCTGTTTGTTTTATTCTTCTCATTCCTCCTGCCACTCCTATACCGAGGTTTTCAGCAATTACGCTACGCAAGCAGCAAGCCATCGGGCTCCTGAGAGGCATATCTAATCAAGAGCTTCTTTATCTGCACGTTATTGCAAGGGTTATCTTGGACACAGGAGCCATGTGGTTTCGTTAATGGGGTAATAAACCCTGTTGTGTGTTAAATCTATCAGATTAAACTATACAGAGAGTAGGAAATAATGATTTTTAGCGCTAAACGTCCTTGTAAGACATCTACGAGATTAGCATGTGTTCAGCTCAAAGACTGAAGATAGCTGCAAGGTCAAGCTCTGACAACAGTGTGTCTCTAATTATGTTGTTAATATTGCAGTCATAAAAATGACATGTTTGGCCAACAGAAGAAACATCCTAAGCACATGATGGACTACATGACCGTACATAGCTTCCAGTGAACATACACACTGAACTGCTCAAGGGATAAAGACGCTTACAGGTCTGTTCCGGATTTATTCCCCTCTATTTCCCTCTCCTTCCCCTAAAGGATCTTGAAGATCTGTCACTTCTCGTCTTCCTATTTAGCAGGGAGGATAACGCAGGCTAACAAGTTTGGCGTGTTAAGGGTGATTAGTTAAACGTCAGCCGCGAAGAAAGTTAGCTCGCTTGTTGTTCAGTTCTTCTGGGCAAAGTTCAGTCCTCCCTGTAACAGCTTGGACAACCTTGCGGGACAGTTTAAACCCCAGCAGAGATAAGGAGAGCGTCGGGTGAACTCCTCTCCCTAGCACTTAACACCATTTGGCAAACAACCCTCACCCGCGTTCGCTTCGCCTTTGCAGGAAGGGCTTCATCTCTTCCGATAGAGGGGAAACGCATTTCCTTGGTACGGGCAAAAGCAGGGGGCCACGGACAACCAAAAAAGGCTGCCGGACCCCAGAGCATTAGGAACACGCATTTAACGCTTTTGCTCTAGGAGGGGGAGCACTTGGCAAATCCTCTAAGGGAAGAGTATGCTGAATGAACTGGAGCTACTTGCCAGGAAATTAAACCCTTATCACATAGATTCTCTAGCCTAACATCCTTATTTCTTCTTTTATCTGAAAATAGTCTGCTTCTGCTAGAAAGAGCCTTAACCTCTCACACACACACACACACACAAAAAAAGTGACTTGACCCAATGTGACTTGTCCAAAGATCAAGAAAAACAAGTGAACTGGAAAGTAAGCAGCAGGAGAAGGGGAATTTAATAATTTCCAACGGTTCTGCGGGGAACGGATGTTTTCCGTCAGCTGTCCTAAATTCTGTTTGGTTCCTTTCTCGGGGCTCTGGATACTGAAAAAGAGAATGAGACCATCTCGTCTCCTCTGAACCAAATCCCCAGAAAGCCGCGTTTTCTCTCCAAGGTTTTTGTTCCTAGCACACAACTTTCCCTTGTTTTCCTCCTCGAGGACAAAGGTGCTTCGTGCAGCTCCGCTGTATCTCTCGCAGCCCTGGTTTTAGTCCGGTCACCTCTTAAAGGGCCACAGTGAAGAAGGGGATAATGCCAGTATAAAGGACAACTTCTACGATCTGAACGGCCACCCCGAGAGCCATTAGCTCTTTACAAAAGCAGCAAGATGTCCTTTGTTAACTGACGGCTTAAGCCCGAGACCTTCGAAACAGATATAATGCTGCAACAGGCCACCGGGAGAATTTGAAAGAAGGCACTTGTGCGGCGAGCTGTCGGGGAAAACCCATTGAACGGATGCTATAAGAGGATCACCGTATTTCAGGTGCACTTCCCTCACGCTAATCTACTGCGTTAATATGGGCATTCTTCACCAGCACCGTCCAACAGCCCCGGAGACTTCAGTTTTCTGACAAACAACATGGTCAAGGTGACAAAATAAATACCGGTTTCCTCTCCCTGAGCCAGGGTAAAAGATCAAGGGTCTCATCTCCGAGTTAAAGTTAAAACTTTAAAACTTGCACCAGGTCATGTCACGGGAGAGAGCATCCGGCTGACTGACTCCAGCGCTCAAGGAAGGGCCAGGATCCTGCACCTCAAACTGCAGCTGGGCAGCCGGACTCCAATGGACCTCTCCGGTTGCAGGAGCTGAGCGGGTGCCCTCGGCCCCTGGCTGCACCACGGCCTCTCTCTTGCTCCACAACCCCGCAAAGCTGCCGGATCCCAGATCAGGCCATCCGGCCGCATTTTATACACGGATACACGGAGCAGGGGAGAGGGTGTCGTGCTGCGCCATAGGGGAGCACCAGGCAAGCGCCAGCAGCATGAGCATGGCATTTGCCGAGCAAAACTTCACAGGTTGATTGGAAACAACTCCAGTTGACCAGGGTGGGTCTATCCCACGCTTCAGGACCCTGCTGATTCCCACCAGCAGGTCAGTGGGAGCTCTTGCATGGATGGGTTTCTAGTCCCCATCGCTCACCTACCTTGACGTGCTTGGAGCAGTCAGAATGGGGCACCAGCAGGTGACCCACGCTCCAGCTCTCGCCGTGGCTCTTGCTACCGGATCACCACACTGCTTAGCGGCAGAAACAGAAAATTTTCACAGGAAGGGACCATAATGACGCGAGATGAGAGGGGAAATGAATTCAGAGCTCGGGGTGGCCCTCCAGCAAGACACCCCCCAAAACATCCAGTTCCAAGGGTGCTTCCTCCGACAGCAGCACTCGCCCTCTGGGACACGGGTGGATTTCCACCCAACTCGTTCCACAGAAGCTTCAGTTAAAAGAGAGGACAGCTATGTTCAAATACGTATGCAATCATTAACATCCTGCCATACCCCTCGAAACATTTTCTAAATGTTGCTACAAGTGACAGTCACTCCTTAATGAACAGAATGCACCGATTCTGTGCCTGACACGCTGCCAAGTGTGCCTCGAATCATCTGTGGTGTCTAGAAGGGAGTAGCGTCTCCTCCTCCTCCTCTCCTTATTAAAAAGCTCTGTCTCCTCAGCCCGAGCATCCCTTGGTTTATGCAGGCAAGCCGATTCTCCGTATGGGGAAATAGCCCCTCGGTGTAGAAGGCTTGTTACTACAAGAAGCTCCCTCCACCAGCGGACTGATCTCCTGTCCTGCGCCGCAGTCACGCGGCCAGCTTTCTTCGGAGATAAGCCGATAGAAAGAAGAAGCACGTAGCTGCCTCCTAAAGCGTTGGCACCGCACGGGAAACCAGCCACTAGACTCCTTCGCAGCCAATCTAGGTGGCTTCCCTCAAGCAAAGCTGAGGTCTGCATTTAGCAGATCGGATGGCTGGCAAACAGCGGTCTTGTCGCTTGGGACTTCAAGCTTGTACCTTGTGGACTTCAAGTGGATACGGGCAAGAAAGTCTCCTTGGAGATTTCCCCAATAGTCAGAGGTAGGAGGGGAGAAGGCCCTACTAACAAGCAGATTCTTGCAACTCACTCTCGAGTTGGTAGCTACAGACGAGCAGACTGAAACAGCGTCTCGTTCCTTTTCCAAACGGTCTTATCCAGCTCAAGAAAGAAATCAACAGAAGCCAAAGCAGATTATAGTAACTTTGTTAGCCACACCAGAAGTCTGATACCGCTCCATGAAAATGAAGAACAGCCCTTGTCAGCCAAGCTATAGAAGGGAACCCAGGAGTAACTCGGGGAGCAAAAACTTCAGTATCCGTGGAAGGAGTATAGCGGAGACAAACTACGCCAGAACTTGCACTGGCTTTTCTTACCTCTGTGTTCTTTATCAGGCCAGTTTCTGCCTGTTTCAGGCCTTTCTAGTTATTTCCAAATCAATGGGGAGCTGGGTATTTCTACAGTTTCCTAACCTCCAGTGTCTTCTGAAATCATGTTTCCTCTTCTGCAGAGTCAGCTGTGCAGATGCAATACTTCATCTAGAGTGGTTTTATGAATATCAGGCTTCTACTTGCCAAGCAATAACCGTGAGCATGTAAATAGGTACTTAGATCGTGAAGTGGCCACGTGAGTCAACAGACCAAAGCCATTTCTCCAGAGCATTTACAGCCAGTCAGTACGGTGAGGTCAGATTTTCTTTCTGCCCCACCTGGATCAGACCCAGAAATCCTGCAGCCTTGCTCACCTGAGGACCTCACCTTCAGCTCAGCTCCTTCAGGAAACCTCCCCACTTCCCCCCCCCCACTGTTGCTGAGTCCCAGCAATGCAAATGCAAACAGCTTCTCTAGCACGCTGTTTCCCAGGCCTGTTGCAGGCAGAGCGAGGCGACAAGCGAGAGGAAGGTCTGCGAGATATCTACACCAACGCTCTCACCGTTGTGCGCAGGTTGGAGTTTCCCAAAACATCCCTTAAGAAAACTCATTGTATTTCTGTGCTGCTTTAACCTAAAGCAAGCAGGAACAAAGCAGGAACCTTAAACCACCACAAACAGAAACAACAAACCCTCTAGCACAAAACAGCATAAAATTACACTGCTTTCATCCTTTAATTTTTTGCTTTAATGAACCGGCTATTTTGTTAATGACAGCCTTCTATACAAATTTGCGTGCAAGCAGGCTTTCTCCATGTCCAGTATTCGCTTTCGGCAATGTAGGTCTTACGCATTAAAAACAGATCTTATGACATGCCACGAAACCTGTTTTTGTGTACCGGGACAACCCAGTTTCCCCTCCGATATTAAAACAAAACAAACTTCCATCCGTTAAAACAAGCAGACAATTTCACAGAAGAGAAACCCATCAAGACCTAACAGGTTTGACGAGGAAGTCCCTCAGCTGTGGGCTCCCAAAGCCTGGGAGAGGTGATGGAGAAGCACTGCTGTGCCCTTGGTGTATGGACTTTCTGCTGTTGAGGGTGACAGAGCACTGGAACAGGTTGCCCAGAGAGGTGGTGGAGTCTCCTTCTCTGGAGATATTCAAAACGCGCCTGGATGCAATCCTGTGCAATGTGCTCTAGGTGACCCTGCTTGAGCAGGGGGGTTGGACTAGATGATCTCCAGAGGTCCCTTCCAACCTCAGTGATTCTGTGAGTGACATCGAAGAGGAGCCAGAAGGACCTTTGGTTCCTCCAGGGACCAGGGCTGCTGGCTCCGGGGATCATGCCCTACGCCGGGGTCAGGGCCCCCATAGGCTACCATGGGGTGGCCCATCCAGCGGGGGCCATGAGGGTGGTCAGGGACATGTCACCGCTGCCTCGCAGGCTGGGTGCCCGGGCGCCAGCCCCACCAAGGGCCGGCCCTGCTCTTCACCTCCATTCAACCTTGGGCTCCCCATCACCACCTGCAAGGAGCAGGGCCAAGCGCCATGCACAAGCCCTGTCCTGGGTGGGAGCACGCTGGGTGTCCCCCCGAAGCAGGGGACAACTCAAGAGCCCTGGTGTGCAAAGGCATCATCGCTTCACCAGCCGCAAAGGCACTTCGCGGCTCCCTGCCTCCAGGAGCGGGGCTCGAACCGGCGACCCTCGCGCTCCGCGCGGCGTCCCGCACCCCCTGAGCCACAGGGGCACGGCGGGAAGCACCAATCACCGCCCGCCGCGGGAGCCACCACGGGGCGGGGGGCGGGTGCGACAGAGGGGCTATGAGTGACATCCCGGCGGCCCAATGGGAGGGGGGCTGCGCGCCAATCAGCGCACGTCCGTAGGCGAGGGCGGGCGAAGGGAAGCGGCGAGGGGGGCGAGGGGGGCTTCTCCTCAGCGGCGAAGTCCAGGGGGCGACGCCGCGCCCGGCGGGGGCCGCTCCCGCCGCCGTGCCCGTCCCCCCACACCCAGCCCCCTCGCCCGGTGGCCGTACCTGCTCGAAGCGGGGCTTCCCCAGCTGGAAAGGCGGATAGTCCGCCGGCTCCGCCATTCCTCTCGCGCGCCGCAAGCGCCACTTTAAACAGCCTCCCCCGCCGCCGGGCCCGCCCCTCGCCGCGCCGCCGCGCTGATTGGCTGCAGCCCACCGCAGCTCCCGCGCGGCACGCCGGGAAATGTAGTTTACCGCCCCGCCCGGCGCCTCTCGGGAAATGGAGTTCCAACTGAGGCGGGAGGCGGGAGAGAGGGGGATGCTGGGAAATGGCGTTTCCCCCCCCGCGGCCGGCCAATGGGGCGGGCGCTGGAGACGCGGTGCAGCATGGGAGATGGAGTCCGGAGGCGGGGCGGCGCCCCGGGGCACGACGGGAAGTGTAGTTTGGCGGGAATCTGTGAGGGGGCCAAGAGGGAGGTGGGTTGGGGGCTGCATGGCGGGGGGTCTCCTCGGGGGGGGGGGGGGCTGTGTGAGCTCCCCCCGCCATGTGGGGTGGCAGGGCTGGGCCCCATCCTGCCTCCTCCTGCCCACCTCACTGCGCAGCCATGGCTGTGGGGCGCGAGGCACACGGAGAGGCGCGAAGGGTTTGGGTGCAGCAGGGGCTCCCCCACAGCAGTGTCTTCCTTTCTTAGGACAGTTTCTTCCTTTCTTAGAGCAGTTGCATTTAGGCACTAACAGAAACTTCATTGGCAGTGGACCACCGCTGGATGAGAATTATGTTCTTCCTTTCCCCAAAAGCCCACCTACTTCATGGTGCGCATTTCTGACCAATTCACTAAGGATTCATTCCAAAATGTTCTTAATTTTTAGTACTCAAATGCCATTTTTTCAGTGACACAGCAGCTAAAATATGTGTGCTGACATAAGACTGCTGGGAGGCACAGGAACATGACACAGATAGCAGACATTTGCCTTAACTCTGAAGACTGTTCAAGCAAATAATAATGCACAGAAAGATGAAAGTTCAAGAGGTCCTGAATAAACTAAATATTCATCATTTCTCTGTGGAAATGTGTATTCTTACTTTGGCGGGAGCCTAACAATTGCTTTTGACCTTGAAAATATGCGATTAAATATAAAGAACGGGAAACCTGGAAATAATGAGTTTACTTTGATGCAGACTATTTGTCTGCTTCATCAGTATTATGATTTGTAGAGATAAAGCCAAGATTTGAGTGGGACTGAGAGCCTAAGGGATGCATATGAAGAATTCTGTTCTCTAGATTAGTGGAATAAGAAATGTCTGGCCCTTCAAATGCCTGCAAAATTGTTCAGAGGATTAGGATCAATTGTCCTAGGAAGAGCAAAGAGCCAAGGATAACACTGGGGATGCAGATGAAGTAGGGAATGTAATCAGGGCATGAGAGGAAGGCTTGGCACAGCAGAATAAAGGCAACAGAATATAGAGCAGGTTATAAACGGACCTTCCAGCTAAGGAGGAGTAAAACAATGTACCAGAAAAAAAAAATCCTTATTTTTTTTGCTATACAGTGAAAAACATGAACATCAGAATATTTTGCTGTGGGAATGCTGCTCTGCTTCATGGGAGTTGTAACGCTTTGTGCTCCCTTTCCATTAGCAGCAACAGCAACTGTTTTTAGGCCAAGTCCCCACTGATCCCCTCCACTGAATCTCAAATCTTTCAGGCAGTTTCAGGCAGAAAAGGGGCAGAAAAGAGGCGCAGCGCAGGGCCTGCTGCAAACACGATACCTCATGTCACTGCCAAAGCGTTTGCCCCATCGTAGCTGGCCAAGAAGTGGGCAAGAGGCTGTGCTGAGCCACAGCCAGGGACGGGAGCTCGTGCCACCCTCCAGGCTTCATGTTATCCTACTGCCGCTCTGCCTGGGCTCGCAGACTGCACTGCAGCCTCAGCCCCGCAGTCGTATTTTCTTGAGGGAGTCCTGCGGCATCGCTCAGGTTATATGAGAAGGGCAAAGTTAAACCTCGTTTTACTGGAGCTTTAATCTGCCACGGGAGTCTGGTTCATGAAAGAAAAGAGGGATGAACAGACAGGGGGAAATCCAAATTAATGTTCAAAAAGCACCATGGTGAGATAGACCGATTTTGCTTCTGCTGAGATCAACCAAAATATGCCAGGGTCCTTACAAAAAAGAGGTTTTCTACATACTGGAAACCCACCATTGATCGGTGGCAACACCGTGACCCTTTAGGGCCCCAAACCAAATTTCTGCATCTACCATTTAAAGGTTGTCATTTTGGAGGGCCCACCTTGTGATGTTTGGGACCCCAAAACTGTAATACAGAGCCCAAGACAGCACCGCCAAAGCGTACATACCTACGCCTTCTACAAGCACTGGAGAGCAGGATTCCTGCCTGAGGGTAGAATCAGTTAGCAAGAACTTTTTTTTGGTGCTGTCATGTTTGCAAATCAATAGGTGACCAAATAGAACCAATAGGTCTACCAAAATAAAAAAATAGCATTTTCTCATTTCTTGTTCATTTTCCATTAGAGATACTGTTTGGTTAAAAATCAGATTTTAGCTGATTTATAGCCAATATAATTGATACATATGTTAATACCTCCTGCACTGCACCAATCTGCTCCATTGCTGTCCTTGTACCCTGTCCTTAGAGTTAGTTGTTTGCTTGTTTTAATCAAACACAGCTGTGGTGCAGACTCTGCTTTGGGTGCTTGCAGGCTTCTTGCGACACACTGTGCAGGTGAGCAAGGGTCTGACCCTGCTTTCAGATCGGATACATCCACACTTCAGCTCTGTTTACACTACTGCTTCCTTACTCCTTATCCCTCTACTTACAGTGTGATTTTAGTCCTCATCCTGAAGAACATGTAATCTAGGATCTGCTTTTTCTAAGCAGGGTCTAACACTGCTTGAAGCTCTAACACTGTGTTACAAAAAAAAAAAGAAAAAAAGTTGTTACAACTAATACTTTAGGAGGCAACTCTTCCTCCTTTTCCACAGGTTTCATCCTATACTTCACGCAAGTAAACACAGCAAAACCGTTAGGACTGTCTAGTAAATATTATTATGCTGTTTAGATCCCAAATCTTCTCTCAGTCTATGCACGAGGGAAATCCCCCTCCCTTCCACTGTGGTTAGAGCCAGATAATGGATACAATCCCTAATGTTCAGACACTTAATGTTTTATAACAACAGAGGGGAGAGAATCTGTTTATCTTAAACTACATTTGGAGTGACATAAGACTATCACTTTTTTGGTTGAATACCAGAAAGAACTCAACTCTTTGGATGATATCAATCTAACTAGATGCATTTAGACTGACAACTCACATTTCAGTGGTTGGGGGAAGAAGGGGGAGTTTTGCTTCCCCAGATCACCCACTGTTAAATCAACATTTCTTTCCATTTTGGTGGTGGGGAGGAAGGAACAGAGCCCCCAGTTATTGCTTCTTGACAAACTCACTCAAAGTCACGTTTTAGGGTCTCAGGTGGTGACCCCGCACGTGACAGCTGGGCGCAGAACTGGGCTGAGCGCTCATTCCAGAGGAAAGCAACAGGAACATTTCTTGTCGGCTTCCATCTGTAAAATCAGATTTTAGGAAAACTTGGAGCCAACAGCAAAACTCAGGTTTTGAGCAACAAACCCAGCCTTTTTTTCCCCTGCAGGAACAGAAATTTCACATGAGTCCTTGGCCCTGAGTCCGCGTTGAAGCTTTCAAGCAAGCAGAGATATGTAAGCATATACGTCCGTTTTAGCAGGACTATGGCCTTAAAATCCTTTTTTCTGACATGAAGGACTCCAGTTCTGCAGCCTCCTAATTACTGCTGCTCTGCTCTAGCCCATGGGCCTCTGCAGCCAGGAGAAACCCGCACGAACCCAATAATTTCAAGCTGTCTTTACTTAAGCATAGCTTTTCAGAGGGTCACAGTTCAGCCCCCCTGATCCCGAGAGCAGCGCGCTGAACATTTCCTCCCCGGCAGATCTGGGCTCTCGGCGCTAACATGATCCCCCCAGACAGGTGCCGGGCTAGATAACTGACTGCAATCCAGCTGGATGAAAAATAAACCAGGATTATGGCTAACGAAACACTCTTCTGTTGGAGCAGCAAAGTCATTTACCAAAGCTTAAGGGGAGTTAATTTTTTTAAGGAGAAGGCATGAATTAAGAAAAAAGCAAGCCTTGAGAAGGAAAACAGCTGATGAGGGAAACAGGTGGGTGGGATTAGGACAGCGAAGCTGGAGGCGAAGGTCTCAGCTGGGGATCAGTCTGTACGGGCTCCCCGCACACACCGGCTTGTCGCCGTAAAGCGTTACGGCCACCCCTGGGAGAGGCGATATCCTCGCAGGTCCGTCGAGTCTCTTGCCGTGCAGAAGCGCGATCCTGTTTTTGCAGGTGTTGCCCGGATCTCGCATTGAGCCCTGGCCCCTGCTCACGGACTGACTGCTGATGGAGTCGAGCAGTATTTGACCAGCCCCCTTTTCCCAAAGGGCCTTTGGGATTGCAGTCACCATTTTACCCTTTCCTCCTCATGCTTGTTCCAGGGGAACCTATCGCGCTTTAGCCTATTTTGCCAAAAGCACAAAGGTCTTCTTCAACGCGTTCCCAGGAACAGCGGGGCTCGTGAACCTGGGTTTCCTCACCAGGCCCCCGAGGCTGAACTCTCTAGGGAGCAGGATGCAACCCGAGCTCTCCTCTCCTCCTCCAGCGTGGGGCAGTTAGGGTCTCTCTCCTCAGTTCAGCTGCTGATTTTTCACAAATCCTCAGGAATGTAGTAATAACCTCTACCCTTCCGCTCCGTGCGGTTAACCTCAGCAGCGCACAATGAGGGTGTTGTGGGCACATCTGATCCCCTAGGGCAGCAAGGCCACCCAAGCCAAGTGTCGGCAGCCTTTCAGCCAGCGGCGCGGCTGTAAGGCGCGTGCGAGAACGCCCGATGCTTTAGCCTGCTCCATTAAAGCACCGCGCGGAGCCGCACCGTGAACGGGAACCTTGTCAACTCGAGGTGTAGGAGGATTATGGCGCTATCAGGTCCCAAGTCCTTTAGCTTGGGCCCTCGCATCAAAGCAGACTCAAGAAAAAGCCGGCCTGAGCTCCAACCCACTGGGTTTACAGGCTAACCCCTTTGAGATGCACTAAGCAGCGCAGGCAGGAGCAATATTCAGGGGGTGTTTCTGCAGCAACAACACCCCCAGGAGCCTCCGCATGGCAGTGGCTGCTTTGGGACCGTTAATGATACTTCTGCAGCATGGAGAAACTGCTGGAGAAGTTAGACACCGTCATCCTACTTTGGAAAACAAGCAGATAAATGTCACTCACTGTCCAAGCGCTATCAGCACAGACGCTGTTGTCAATAAATCAGAAGTATCTAGGAACAGCTTGAACAACTTTTATTTTTTTAAAGTGCTTAAAACGTAAATAACAAGCTCTTTATAAACATTAGTTGCAACTATTAAAACATGAAACACACAGAACCCACTTCCTGCATACATGAAGTGCAGGGAAACCAACAACCCCAAATACCCCAACACTTCTCTCTCCACTTTCAGGATGTTTTTCCACCCCACGTTTATAACACAAAACAAACTGCTGTTTCTTCACAGAAAAGTCATAAGGCTGGGTTTACATGACACTGTTCAGTATCCATATCCCTTCAGGTTTGTTCCAGTTTAAGGATATAACTTGGCTTTTCTTCTGTCCCTCTGCGTAACTCTGGGTCAGAAGGGCCAATAAAGACAAAAATAAATCACTTGACCAGAGTTCTTTAAAAAAAAAAAAAAAATCAAAAAAAAAAAATTGTGGGCAGACAACAAAAGCAGAGCACAGATATGACTAACAGCATCCTGCGGAAAACCTATGAAACAGTTTGAGTGTGGAAAGTGAAGGACAAATTGGGATGCAAGACAAAAATACAGAGTTATTGCAATGGCCTTGTTTAAAATGGCACCACTGAAAAGCTGCTACCGGCACAGGCAGCTTCATTAAAATCATTTCATCTGCTTGACTCAGCAAAGAGCAAAAGCATTCCAGCTTGAAAAAAAGTACTGTTCATCTCCCTGTTTTTGCAAATAAATCACTAGATGTGGATTGGGGACATGAGCAACATTAAAGTTTAGAACATTTTCCCCAATTCTTTATTTTGTTCCCCCTCCAAGAGAAAACGACTAGGTCCTCAAAAACAGTCTTTTCTGGTAACTTAGAGGTTTGAACAAAAAATTACACAGGTAGACTCTGCCTTCAGTGTTATTCTGCAGTGTAGTCAAGCCTTGCTTAAGCTTATGCAGAAAATAAAAACTGTCTGGAGGAAAAAGAAATTGCAGTATAATAGGGTGAAGAAACAGAGAACAAAGCCAACAGCATCTTTAAAGATGCCCTTTGCTAAACACAGTTGTCATTCATAGATACCTCTGGACTTCTAAACGCTCTGGGACAGACATGAAACATCAGGGCAGCCTTGGCTGTCATCATCACTCTTTTTTTTTTTTTCCACAGCATGTCTAATGTGAGAAGCTAAGGTACCCACGCTGTAGCCCACCACCGTGACTGCTAGATGACCCACCACGTCCTTTGGGGATGCTCTGCTATTATAAAGTGGAGGCGCGAGCATTTCAGCCCCGCTTGCTTCGTGGCTTTCTAACCACGTCCGACATGGAGCAGATTCCGGTGGTGCAAGGCAGCCCAGGGACCACGTCGCTCCGCTGTGACGCATGGAAAGCGGGTCACAGGAAGGAGACTCATATTGCTGAAAAGGTCATACACCTGATACAGTCTTCTGTAGCTCTGAGATAAACTTGAATATATAAAGTGCAAAACATTCAAGCTTTGGAAAAAAAGGCAGAGAGCTGACTAAGGCAAAGAGGGGCTCACAGAGGCAGTTAAATGTAATGGGAGAGGAGGGAGAGAGAGGGGGAGAGGCAGGGAGGAGGTGCAGCAAGCTCTTAAAAACGTTGGCACTTGTGTGTGGGGAGCACCTACAACACAGTCATCCTCAGAAGGAGACATAACCACAACGAAAATCTCACGAGAGCAGCCAGGAGGCAAACCGGCCCCAAAGGCGTCCAAGGGGAGAGGACTGGGGTGCTGCCGGCACCCCGATTTGGTCTCGAAAGCGTTTCTTCTACTTTGCATGTTGGATGAGCAGTGTAAAAGATGGCCTGGAGCATCCCCCACTGCTGATGGTTCACGAGGGAGAGGTCCAAGGAAGCAGCTGTTCTGCAGAGAACGGAGAGCCAGCGAGGACAACTGGCTCTCGTATGGTATTTCGGCTCTACACCTCCCCCCTTAACAAAGCCCGTTTGACGCAAGCCTGTACAGCTCAGCATCTTTGTCTTCTGTTGCGGCCGCCCCTTCTCCTAGCCTTCCTTCCCATGCTACACACAGCTATTCTGGTGCTGTACTGCTTTCTAGCTGTCCACAACGCCTCCCTGCCCGGTTTTAGGTAAAAAGGAGGGTTCTCCACAAGAGATACGCACCCAAAAAGGGAACCCAGTTCTCAGGCCAGGGGGTCCTCTGATTGTATAGGCAACAAGAAGTTCTTGGTACTATATATAAAGAGGGACAAATACGTTCCCTCAGGCCCTTACCCCAGAACGTAACTCCCCCTACCTGAGACACAAACAGAGGGAGGAAGTACATAAAGATGAAGATAGAGAAGTGTGAAATCCCCGTTTACTTTCCTGTTAGAGACAAAGGCAGATAGGAACCCAAGGCTCGTGGCCAGTATCTTCCAGGGTAACAAATCCTCCTACTCATACAATGGTCCACAGACTAGATATGATCAAACGTTGCCAATGACAGCAATGCCAAATCTCTTTTTAAACTGACACCCCTTTCTCCAATAGCCCCCTCCAATCTCACACTTAGAGCATGACCCAATACTGTCTTTATCCAGCTGTATTTTATCTCGGAACATTTGCCATGCTCTTCCCCCCGCTTCATCTTTTTATATATGTATCTCCCATGTCACTTGCATTCCTGCCAAGGACCAAAATCACCAAACTGCAATTAGAGATGGGAAGGCTTTGCTAACTGCTTCTAAAAATAAACTCACTTCTCTCAAATTAGCAGAGAAACAAAAGAAAGCTGGTCAAGCTGGGTTACATTGAACAGAGAATTGGATTTTTAGAGCCTTTTTTTGTAGAAAACTCCCCTTTTTCTATTGCAAAAGGCACAATTTTTCAAAGTCATGGTATATGTTGAAACAGATAATGAGAAAAGAATATAGAGGTTTAAATAAAATCAAGTAACTTTCAAAGATCTATAGGAGAGAGAAGATGCCTTACATGTAAAGACAGCTCAAGTCCTACAGCAACTGATTCTTCCAGCCAAAAGCTGACAGAGCAAGAGAGGGAGCAACTTCCTTTACATACCCTTCAACAGCATCTCCAAATCAAAAGCTACGCCGTACTCCTGTGTGACCAGGAGCATCACTCACCAGCCTCAGACTAACATCACCTGCAGTTATTAAACCAAGTAAATCAGAGGGCTTGATATGGTTGCTCAACAGTTAGTAGCAAGAAGCATCCAACTCCTGACAGAGCTGGCCTAGAACATCTAATGGTGGGCCCAAGTCATCAGAGGCCTGAGGTGTGTGTGTAGAGTTGATGCAATTCTAGCCGTGTTATTAATACTGGCTTTTAGATGGTCTACGTCTATTACTGAATTGCTAGTTTTTACAGAATGTATCTGCACGTCTTTGACAGATGTCTGACTAAACAGGATGTCATGCATAGAGAGATGGATGGCCGGGCAGTCAGACATCCTTTCCCACTAGCTTCGGTCCTTATGGCATTTTCCTGTTGCATTAAGAAAGACAACACAAAGTCAATGGCGGAGGGGAGGGGGCAGCCAGTGAAAAGCAATCCCTGTGAACACAGGAAAGGGGAGTGTAATACTGAGTACAAAATTCAGCTGTGGTTTACACATATGGGAGTCCCCGGTGCATAGCGGTGCCAGCCAGCCTGATGATGGGTTGGGTGGTGTTAGAGAAGAGCTCTTACCGCATCGACCTTGCATAAACCATCACTGACCCTTCCTCCAGATTATGAATTTAGTTTTGAGCTGAGTAACTAAGGCAGCATCGCAAATCTGCATGCACGCAGTGAAGGTACCAACACAGCTCACGATCAGGCAGTGACACTGGCTTGAGTCCTTTTTGGCCTCCAATTCCAGCGCTGTTGCTTTCTGTAGCATCTCCCACGTGGTCAGCTACAAAGAGGAGCTGGCTCTTCAGATGGAGACCCTTCACTTTGGGGTATGACACACGGGGCAGGAAGGAAAAGAGGCATCCAGCAACAGTCTCTTCCCCTAGCTGCCCTGCTCAGCAGTCTCAGCAGATAGTAACATGCGGCTAAACCATTACCGAATTTAAGCATCCTCAATACGGCATCAACCAGTTTAACCCTGTCCATCAGCCAGGATACACCATTTCAGAGAACAGGAGGGTGGGCAGGAAGAGCAGCAGCAGCAGGACGAAGACAAGGGCTAGGTGGCCAGTTTCTGGCTCTCGAACATCCATGGACCACTTAAAGCACTGGCAGGATGAGTGCTTGAGAAGATGCCACTTGGTCACAATGACAGGAACCAAAGGAGGCATTGCCCTCCTGGGGAGGACTCTGCTCTTCCCCATAGGGTGGAGGACAGCCCACCACCCTACAGTTCCCTGGAGCCAGCGCTGGGATAAGCTTGGGCTGGGGAGGAGCAAATAACCTTTCCTGCTAAACTCTGCAAACGTAAGCCACTGGAGCCCTCTTGTAAGAGGAGGGGGGAGTGCAGGGATGTTTGTAGCGTGTTTATTGGAGAAGTGCTCTAGGCAAGTGATGCTGGTCTCTGCAGAGAGGTTACTTGGTCTTTCCTTCCCCCAGCGGGATCTGGAGAAGCGTGGGAGACTGTTCCATGATGCGCACCAGCAGCTGGTCAATGTAATTCTCCAGTTCATGGATGTGCTCCTCCTTCTTGCTAAGTTCCTTCTCCCTCTGCAGCAGGAGCTGGATGAGTTCATCATGGGTCAAGTGATAATACTTGGCTGACTGGTCCAGTAAGGTGGGATCCTATGGCAGAAACCAAGAGAAACGTTCAGTGAGTTGACTGAAAACCACTGCTCCCTTTAGAGTTTGCAGGTGCAGCAACAACCAACGCAAACAGCGTATCTTTCTTTTTCCCAAGTTTGACCTAACAGGCCTGAGCCTGTGTGCAGCTATCGCTTCATACCTTTACAAAGCAGCTTTTCTACATACCATACAATTGCACAGAAATATTGGACACAGGACAGCTGCACAGACATCTAGCCAATGCAGTCCTCCATGTGGCTAGAACTTACCACACAGCACTTCCATCAGTGAATCAGTCTTCATCTTAAAAGTGAAGAGGGTTTCCCCAAAGACTGTTTCAAACCTCTGCCCCCAGCAGTTAGAAGCTAAGGACATAGGCACAACAGAGCATGATTAAATTAGCCTGGCATAATGAGGCCTGGCATTAACTATTCTTTTGCTCTGGGGTTTCCTCCTTCCCCTGCAGCTGAAGGCAGATCTAGATGATGGCAGAAGATGAGAATAAAGACAAGAGCAGAGAGACCCCTCGGAAGTTCCCAGAGGGCAAGAACCCCAGGGAAGTCAGGTCTCCTGGCAGAGCTGGGGTTGGCCAACAGGCTGGAGTAGCACAGGGGAGCAGGACCCAGCCAGATCTCATCCCAGGAAAGACGAGGTGGTCGC
This sequence comes from Apteryx mantelli, assembly GCF_036417845.1. Taxonomy (NCBI): domain Eukaryota; kingdom Metazoa; phylum Chordata; class Aves; order Apterygiformes; family Apterygidae; genus Apteryx; species Apteryx mantelli. Next base: position 85,876,714 of record NC_089982.1, on the reverse strand, counting down.
AACCTATGACTTGAACTGCCCACAGAGCACCGTAAAGGACTTTTTGGGTACAGCAGAGATGCAGTTGTCCTTCCATCCAGGTGAACCCCAGCAGCAGCATTTTACATGCTCAGCTGGGGAGGCAAACATGGAGTGGCAGTAGTCAAAGGGAAAAGCAGAAGGCATCCCCATAGGACTATACCTCAGACATATTGCACAGATGTTTTGCTTGCCTCAACACACCAGCAGTTGAGACACAGCCAGGCAAGCAGCATTTAAATAAGGCTCCAAGAAGCATCTTCCCTCTACCTCTGGTAGGAGAGAAAACCCTTCAGGCCTTCAGTCAGGCCCAACCAGGCAGCGATCACATCCTTCACCTTGAGAGACTTTTTGCAGACATTGATGTCTTGCAGATAACCAGCCATTTGCTCACATACTGTACTATAAAAACCCAAACCAAAGAAAGCATTGGGAGAAGCATGAGGAGCTGACAAGGATCAGTGGCCATGTAATGGAGGAAGGGAGGCCGGTGGGATGCTGTACAAGTAGGATTAAGTACGATGTGGCTAAGTATGATGTAGTTCTGCTCATGTTGTGGCAGGACCCTGTTCAACATCCTTCAACACCATTTTTCTGCTCCTCTTTGTCACCAACAAAACAACATCACGAGAAGGTGAGAACGTGGTGGTGGGATCCTACCTTTAACTTCTTAGGGTCCGTCTTTTCCGGATGAGACAATGATGTCATGGGCTGGACGCTGCTCGTGGTGACTGTTTTCAGCTTCTCCAGGCCACTGCTCAGAGCGGTTGTCAGACTGGACCTGTGCTGCTTCTTCTCACTGGAGACCTCTTGTACTGCAGTGCTTATGGGTTTCACTGGGTGAGGACTGAGGAGAACAAGGAGGTTGGACAGTTAACACCCTGCACAGCTGGGAGTGACACTGCTGACTGTCCCTAAGGTTTTTTTTTTATGGGGATGGGACCCACTTATCAGATTTAGTCAGCTCCACACAGCTCGATCCTCTAAACACATGCTCCTCAAAGCTCACCTGCTCTGAGGAGAGAGAGAAGAGCCAGAGTCCTGTAAAGCAGGCAGCCCAGAGAGCTCTCCAGCACCATCTCCAGGCAGAGATGGGATCTGTGCCAATATGGAGCACCGGGACACAGTGCTCAGCCAAGACACAGACCCAGGCCCCAGCCCTGTTCACACACCTACACTGCTCAGTCCACACCGAGAGCACTGTGTGTCCTGATTGACAGGTCTCAGCACAGCTGGGGGAAATCTGACCCAAGGCCAATGCAATCAGGGGCTGCTACGGCCATTGCTCAGATGGGTATTTGGCTGCGTAGGAGCCCCAAGATTTGTGTCTGGAGTTACCACTGATGATTCACTGATGATCCTGTACCACTATAACCACCAGTTCCCGCACTATCTAATGCCTTTAACCTCTGCCCGCCCCGACACGCGGGCCCCACTGCCACCGCTAGCTCCCAGCGGTTATCTGACCTTACGTCAGACCTTCAGGATTACAAAGGCAAAAATTGTTTTCCCTCCTCCTCCACTTCACATCAAAGGGAAACTTCTGCGAGACACAGCGCCACTGTGATCACGACCAGGGGCCAGTCGTAAGCTGGATGCGCTGCACAAAGCGATGCACCCCACCATCCCGTGTTGGCCTCTCGCACAAAGGCACTGAGCTGCAGGCATGAGGACTCACGCCACCAGCCTTGCGGGTACCACAGAATTTGCCCTGAGATACATTAGCCAAAACGGAGGGTAAGGACACCGTGTCTGAATGCACCTTCTTTGCCAGCTATGAGGGAATTTTATTTTCATCTATTTTTGCCTCACTGTTCATCACAGTTAAGCTGTTTCAGTTCATCCAAACATTTCATATTGCTTCTGGGCTTAAACAAAGAGTGTTTATTTTTCAGAGTGATGGAAAGAGAAGTGACCTGACGCTACTTTCCTGCAAGGATCAGCAAGTCCTGTGTGCCAGTACTCAGGGCATAAGAGCTTAACATCTACCCAAGGGCTCCACAAAGGCTCTGTGCTTGTCAGGTGCAGCGGCTGCCCTGAAAAGGGAATTCGCACCCACTGTGCACCCAAACAGCACTGCAGGGGAAGGGGAACATCCTGCAGCCCAGGAGCTCGCAGCGCCTCACCTCTCAAGCAAGACAGGAAAGCTCAGTCCATATTCACAGATGGGGACCTCAGGTGTCGGTGTCCTGGGTTGTAGGAGGAGGAATAATGCCCACCATCACAGTGTGAGCTGTCAGCCAGGTTGGTACAGACCCCTCAAGTCCAGCTTGTGCTCTAACCACCAGGTTGTGCTTTCTTTCCATCTCTAAAGCAGAGCAAGTAACTTAAAGGTTTTGGGGTTTTTTTTGTTTTTTTTTTTTAAAAGGAAGTCAGCAGTCCTACCTGAAAGCCATACCTACATAACAAGTTAAGAACTGCCCCTTGTGAGAAGGGAAACGTCCTCTCAGCAGCCCATAGAGCTTCTGTGCTCTAGCAGTGCTGCGGGATGCTGCAACAACAGGAACAGAGCAAGCAGAAGAGGGACCTTTTCAAATGTTAAGATCACAGTGACCAGCATCTACTTTCAGAAGGCTGTTTTCAGGCCAGATGGGATTTTGGAATACCAGCCCATCTGAATATGCTCGGGCCACAGGATGGAGAATCTGCTCCTACTTCCAAAGTCTCCAGGCAGAGAGGAAAACAATCCTCCTGGACATGTTCTTGGGTCCTTTCACACACCACCAAAAGTCAAAACTGGGTCTTTGCCCCTTCCATTTCTGATTTTGCCACCCATCTGGCAAGGTTAGACTCAGATGGGAGAAGAAATGATGTTTCAACCCTGCTCCAGCTCAGAGCTAACCAGTGAGGCTGAGATGAAGGTCATGTAGATGGCCCGATTCCCAAGGACGGTGTCTCCGTGCCTTGTCAGTGGTGACAGGATCAGGATGTAGCAAGCAATCTCTCCATTGTGCTGATGGAGCACATCTAGAAAGTTCTCTTCAACAATGACAATGACTCCTGTAATCCATTTTCTAGGAGAGGACAGCAATCATAGCCACCAACCAGTGTCAAGAAGCCAAAGCATTAACACTCCGTACCAGACGTGTCCAAATCCAGGGATGGAGTTCAGGTTTCACAGACAGCTTGAAAGAATGGAGAATGATCCCGTGAGCCTTTGCAGGAACCCAGTGACAAAGTCTGGAGTTGGAGAAGTCGCCATTCTGTATCCACCCTGAATTAACACCCTTCACCAGTACAGCTGCAAACACCGTGACACTATGCTAAAGCGTTCAAGCAGTTAGCTACATCCTTTTGTTATGCCATAAAGCAAGGTGAGAAATGGAGGCCTTGCGGAGATCCTGAACAGTTGCTTGTTGCCAATCCTTTAAGAAACAGAAGTACTGGTGCTGCTTGCTTAAACCTCTGCCAGCTGCAGAGCAGGAAAGGTATTTTTTAAAAAAGATAATGATCTCATTCCTTGCCATTGCTTCCCAACGGCAGGAGAAGCTGCAGGCTGCAGGGCAGTGCACAGCTCCTGCTGAGCAGAGCCTGGGGGCTTGCCCCCTCGGCTTGTCACTCAGAGGCTCCGAAAGCAAGAGGCATGCCTCCACCAGTGTCACATTCCAGGAGAGTCGGGCACCAGGGTACATCCATGCGAGCAGAGATTGCTTCATGCTTCACAGCCACGTCTGAAGTCCTGATGGATCTGCCGAGAAGCTGGACCTGTTTCAACCTGCCAGCATGAGTGTGAATTTGAGAGCAGAAATAACTGATCACACCAAAGACCTGCCTAATCCACTACCACATCTCCATGTGACCACAAGCGAGCATGTCACGACAGATCCTCCTCATTGTTACTCTCCTGTAGTGATCCAACCGCGAGGCCTTGCACTTTCGCCAAGCAGGCAGGGGAGCAATGAGGAACTGGCAAAGCCTCGGGGCACGACTCCTCCATCACCAACAGGCTCTAGCTCTAGCTCCCAGAGACGCACTCTAACTGAAACCCAGGTGACCAGCTCTGCCTCTGCCTTGACTTGCTGTCCAGAAGCAACCATGGTGATCCAAGTGGCCCCTTCTGATCTGTTCCTTCTAGGTGGAGGATGGGACATGAGTGACATTTCTGTATAAGCCCTCTTTGCGGGGGAGAGGAGTGGGTTACAGCTCAAGATAGCAGCTTCCAATCCTGCTCTCAAACCTTCACTTGTTTCCCTAGATCTGTCACGATTTACTATGTTTTTCATGACAGAGATACAGGAATGCCTTCACTGCACATCAGAGCACCTGGAGGCTTCCTGATGAACTGACAGGTCAAAAGTTTGAAAGGAAGTAGCCACTAGAGGTAAGAATGAAAACTGACTTTTCAATACCACTTCAGAAAACTGCCTGGGAGAATCCTTTGTAAAATGTACTTATACAGAATCCGAGTGTCATATTCACTTTGCTATAAAATAAAGCTAAGTTACCAATATGGTAAGAAACAGAACCCCCTAAAAATGTAAAGGAACAGAGAAGGAATCCTCTCCCAACTCCTGGAAGTGCTGTGCTTTTTATGGACAAGGGAGATCGTCCCTCTAATACTGGCAGAGTGCTTCCAATCTCACACTTTGAAAGTTCAGAGGTTTAAGATGAATCTTAACAGGTTTAAGATGAAACACCTCAAGACAAGAGGCAAAGCCCTGGCCCCTCTCCCTTTCTCCATCTCCTGAGCAAATCCTGTGTTGCAGCATGGCTTTCAGTGATGCTCCCAAGGTTATTGCTGAGCACAGTGGAAGAACCGGAGGAACTTCCCTACAGCAGTTTGGAAGTAATGTCTATATCTCCTATTAAAATGCTTCTCAGAGGACACAACAATACAGGACAAATCTAAGCAAGTCAGTCTCCCAGTTTCTAGTGGATAATCTGCTGTGCCTGAAGCAGCACACAGCACCTGGGGGCCTGACCTCATTGGAGAAAGGTCTATGGGAGGAAAGGGAATGACTGAACATGAGAGCAGCAACTCTCCTCCTAAGTCTATCTGTGGCACTGCTGCAGTGGTGGATGTGGCAAACTGTTCTCCAAGCAGCAAGAGTTCCACAAGGATTAAGTTCAGATGCCAAAGACCAGCTTATGACTTAGCTTGGAACCTCATTTTCAGGAAGTTACAGTTCTGGTGTGCTGTCAACATCAGAAGGCGCAAAGCGGCATGTGGCAATACAACCTCAGCACCACTGATGTTTCCAGTCCCATCACCTGCAAGTGCCATAACCTGCTGTAGTGGTCACACATTTCACAGTTCCTGACCAATTTGTAAGAAGCTTCATAAGTGCTAAGCTTCTCCAGGCCAGGGGAGTTCCCAAATCACTATCGTGGCCTGTCCTTTGGGTTCCACCTGTACAGGGGGATGCAACCAGAGAGGCCTTCCCAGCACTGAAGCTGCTCTCCTGCCCTTCCCCAAAGGGTGGAACAGGGAGCCTCTGTACACCTGATTGTTGTGACTGATGCTTTGAGGATCCTGCCTTACCCAATCACTTGGGTTTTGCGATGAGGGCCCTCCCTTGCTGCAGGAGGGCAGGGAATGCTCTGCCAATGCAATGAGCAGGCGCTTTTCTCGACTCAGGGTTCCCCAGCTACATCTTCAAGTACAGTGCACAAGGAGTCGTTCCAGGAGGACACAACCTCCCAGCTTGCTGTGACCAGGCAGTCCCCTGGCCAGTCTAGGTGGGAGTCCTGGCCCAGTCCATACCAGCATCAGTCACAGATACGAGTTTTCCATTTGATCTGCCATCTCTAACAAGATGAGACTAGCAGAGAGCTGCTCTGGTCACTGAGGAGGGGACATGGCTCCCCACACCCATTTTGCCATTCCTCCCCAATAAGGGCAAACGACACCACTCCATCAGAGACTCCCTGGATCACCCACACCAGACACCAGCTCTTCCTTTCTCTGATGGAAGAGGGAGACTTTTCTCCCAGTAAGCCTTCAATTCCTGCTCTTGGTTTGAAGCCTTTTCTTTCTTCTTCCACCTCTTCTGTACCTTTTTCTTTTTTTTTGTACCTACCACTGACCATCCTATTAGCAGATGCTTCTAGGAAAGGCAAGCCACATCACAGGAACCAGGAGAAGGGCCCTTCCTCCTTGCCTTGCTTCCATGACAAATGGGGGGAAGCACATATCCCCAGCTCTGTAATGAAGTGCATATCCTCAGAGCCTCCCACAGAGACCTCAGGTAACTCTTCAAAGACTCTTGAATTACAGCAGCAAGAAAACATCCACATTTTACAGGTAGAGAAACCACAGAAGAGGTTAAAGAACTTCTTAGGCATGTAACATGACAGAACCCAGCACAGATATGATGACTTGGATCCAAGCCCACTTTCATCCCACAGGTCTGTCAGGCCTTGGATGGATGCATGGTCAAGTCCTAAGGTGACAGTGAGCGTGTAATATCTACAGAGAGGGTCCTGGGACTACACTCCTCTCTTTACCTAATTTTACCCTCTGGGACTGCAGGACACTTCTCTTTCCATTAACAAAAATCAAGAGGTTTCTGTATACTTGCTATCTGCAGATTTTGAACAAGGTTATCTGTTGGAGAATAAATAATCCAATTAAGAAGGATTTGAGGTTCTGGCAACAAGAAAGGAAAAAACAAAACAAAACAAAATCACTTAACAGACTAGTCTGTTGTTGGTGTCTGCTCCTGAGACCATTTTGCACACCAAACCCACCCTCAAGCCAAGGAGGGATCTCCATACAGAAGGACTATGGCTCAGGTTAACTTCCACTGACCCCATTCTCATGGGCTCCCTCTTCCTAGGGACATGACCACTACCATTTTTAGGCCAGAAGGGATTTTATCATTTCAGTGTCCCCATGAAGCTCCATTTTGCTTTCTGTCACAGAAGTGAGGCAAATCAAACCAGTGCTAGAAGAAGCAGGTACACCTGGTTCCCACTTAAGCTGTAAGAGCTTCCAAATACAAACAACTGGATCCTTGATACTCCAAGTACATGGATCCCATGACAATCTTCTCCTGCCCTAAGCAGGCTGGAGGAAGGTGTACCAGGGAAATCAGATGAACTGGAGAACCTAGAGCAGAAGACTTGAGGCCTTACACTCAGCATCCTCCTCTGCTTCACAGCACTTCTACAAGCTCAAGACTGATCTGGGAGGAGGAACAGACCTTCTTTTCCTCTGATACACTGCCACAGTACCCCCACCCCTTCCGGTTATCCTCAAGGCTAAGTCCTACTTTCTTCTTTACCAACAGGCATCTTGGCAGGAGAGAGGGGAGAATGGCACTTTGCCACTGCCCCAGTGAAACTACTTTTGCTTTGGCTATGGAGAGAAGAAAGTTTTTAGTACCTGATGGTCATTTAAAAAGGAAAGAAACCAAAGCTGAATTAATGAAAATGGAAGGGGCAATAGCTGCAAACATGCCATGAAGGAACTCATGAGAGCATTAATGGCTGGAAGCTCTCCAGGCAGACATGGAAAAGGTACCTATTTTGCAAGCACAGGGAAGATGATGGAGCCAAAAATAGCACCGAGTGAAATGCGGCTGCAATTCTGCTGTGGCTGAATTTTCAGCTGGGGCAAATCTTGGATGCATTTGAAACCACTCACCCTAGTTTAGAGCAAACACAGGATACCAGTGGCCATTCTCCATCCTGATCCGAGAGCGCCAAGGGTTTAAGCTGTTCAGGCAAGACTCTCTGGGACCACAGGTTTTCATTCAATACGGGAAGGTCAGGAAGAGAGGACACGCAGCAACACATGCAGCGGCCTCCTTCGAGTCAACACAACTATGACCCGCTGACGCTGACTCGGGGCCCACTTAGTGGCCCCCCAGCAGAAGGGAGACAGGGTTAACCTCTACCAAATACACACCCTTCGCCTTCCCCGGAGTGCTCACCTGGTCGTCTGCTGGAAAAAGGGCTTCTCAGCTGGCTGTGTCTCCCTGGGCAAAACCACGAGCGCTGAAGCTTGTGTGTCACCGGACTGCAGCAAAGGGCAGGGCTGGGCTGCTGCGTGGCTGGTCACGGCAGGGACCCCACTACTTGCGGGGCACGCAACAGGGGAAGGGAAATCAAACTGTTTAGGGTTAGTTGCAGCCACGGGGAAAGGGGTGGAGAAGGCCAAAGGCTGGCTGTCATGCAGGAAAGGAGGCTTGCCTAGCTGGTCCCTGGGGAGGTTAGTGGGCTGGAAGCCTTCCTGAAGAGCTTCCTCGTGGACGTCTGTGGAGCTGAAGCCTCCCTGACCAGGCCTTACGGATAGTACAGCTCGAACAGGGAGGGTGTCTGGTGGCTTTTCCACAAAGGGATTCGTTGGGGCATTTGGGCTGACTGCTGGAGCAAAAGGATTGCCTGGGGCTGAAGCATCCTGCTCACTCCTCTCCTCTGCTCTATCTGGCTTCCAGAAATCGGCCTTCTTGAAGTCTATCCTGCAGTCTGCTGACCACCTACGCCACGGCCCCAGCGGCCCCTCGGGCTCGCTAGACGAATGCCTGCCCTGCTCTGCCTCCCGGGGAGGGCCTGCCACCACCTCAGGGCCACGAGGCTCGGGCCAGCCTCGTGCTTGCCCACCGGGGCCGGCTGCCAGCCCACACCGCCCCTCACCGTCTCCCCACGCCATCTCCGGCTCCGGCTGGGGCGGACTCTCCCCACGCGCTAACCTTTCAGGTCGAGCAGCCTGGCTGGGACCTGGAGGGCAACCCGCCGGCTCTTGCTCTTCCAGAGCCGTCCAGAAGCTTTCCGGTTGGCCTGAGTCTAGTTTGGAAGATGGGGTTAGTCCCGAGGGAACGAGCTTCTCGGGGAACAGCTCCTGCTCTGGGGCCGTCGGCCACTCGGCACCGTCTGCCGGCCCAGAGGAGCGTATCGAGGCGAGTGGCTGCGGCTGGACGGCCCCAATTACAGCAGATAAGCTTGGCTGGCTGGAGCTCCCATCGGCACCTGACAGGCCTAATCCATCGAGGGAGAATTTGGACGGGCAAGTCTCAAACTGCTCAGCCACATCCGTCTCACTTCTCTCAAACGGGTTTTCCCCCAAAGAGTTGTCCTGTTTTGCCAGCTCGGGAGCTCTTGCCTCCAAATTAGCCACCAAGTCTTCAGCGGCAGAGTCGGCATCCTTGGTGACCGGAAACTTGCTCCCGGCTTCAATTCCCGTGGTGCCGAGCGCAGGCAGGCTGGGAGCTGCCGGGACAGAGGGCTCGCGGCTCAGCCAGGCCCTTGGCAGCACTGCTTCCACCTTCGGGCCCGCCGCGTTTTCCTGCTGGTCCTCACCGCCTTGCGGCCCCAGCTGCAGGTTGGGAGCGTCCTCCTCACCTTCCCTTCTGCTGCCCACAGCCGCGAACCACCGTGGAGGTTTGGGGGGCGGTGCAGCCATCGGCACGTCCGAGCCAGCTGCCGTCTCTTCCCTCTCTCGGATACCAGTCCATGGAGAGGGGCACGTGTGCCCCTCGTGAACATCTGGGCTGACTTTTGCACGACTTTCTCTGGCCTCTAGTCGCATGCTAGCCTGGAGCCGGTAGACTGACGTCCGTATGTCGAACATTTCCTCTTCACTACCAGCACCCTGGGGTGCCTTCTCCGGCTTGGGTGCTGTGGGGAACTGTTTCGCTGCCACATCTCCGAGCACCCGTGGGGGCACGGCGGCGACGTTGCTCCCGGGAGGCATTTCAGAGGGATTCTGGGGGGTGAAGTTGCTTCTGGGAAGCATGGACGTGGCAGCGTGAGAACTGCTCTTCTCTTTGAAGATGCCTTCATTAAGGAATGGCCGTTGTCCAAACACGCTCTCCTGATCTCTGTGCTCCCTCTCAAATGCATTTTGGGCACTTTCTGACAGATCAGAAGCCGTTTCAGTGGCTATGGTCATCCATCCGTTTTCCCCTGCACTAGTGAGTTCTTCCTCATTACTATCCCGTTCCTCCCTGGCAATATTTTCAGCAGTTAGTTGTGTTGAAGTTTCCTTCTCCCCTGGATTTCCTGATGCAAAAGTGGCTGTCCAAACTGTAGGCGTGCTGCTTTTCCTCCTTCCCATCGATCCTGCAGACACAGGGCTCAACACATCTTCTATCACAGTTGCTTCCTGGGTTGTGCTCACCAAGTTCGCCCCCACATCTAAACTGGAGAAATTTGTCCAGGACCGTAGACTTGTGGGCATTTCATTGATAATTTGGGAATCAGCCTTTTCAAATGCCTTTGTCCCATTCTCGTCAGCCAGGTCTGTTGACCTTTCTGTTGGACTAGCTGCATCTGGATCGTCAATGAAAGCCATGCCCTCCACTGCTACAGAAGCAAATAAATTTTCTTTCTTCAGTTCTGGTTTGAGCCTGCTGGTAGCAAAGGCATCAAAAGTATCGTCCCACTCCGAGAGGGGAGGAGGAACAGCAGGTTTCTCATCTGGAGGAGCAAGGTCTCCTTGTGCTGGGGGAGTAGTTTCTGGAACGGGCACACAAATGCTTTTGGCTGGAGATTCCCTCTCTGGATCTTTAACTCTTAGGGAGGCAGAGGGACTGCAATCCTCAGAGGAATAAAAGCTCCCAGCGACCTCTGTTGAAGCATGCGGCCCAGACGGGAAACTAGAGAAAAAGTGAGTAGGTGAAGGAGAATTTAGTACCTGGTCAGCGAGGAGGTCCTCAAAGAAAGGATTGCTCTGCAGGGAGTTGAGGAATGGATTGGTAGGGGACAAGCATCCAGATTGACTTTCTCCAATAGCGGGAGAGAGGTTAGCGCTAAGCATGCTAGCGAGATGGGCTACAGCGGCAGGAGGAAACTGGGCAGGGGAGCAAGGAGAAATATGAGAAGGAGCATCTGAGCTGGTTTCTACCTGAGGAGACACTTCCAGGCTGTGGAGGGAAGACAAAACAGTCCTCCTGGTTAATGCTGTGACAGTGCTGTAAGCATACACCACATACACTACAAACGCTTCAGTTCAAAGCAATGCAATGATCAAATACATACTCTTCTCTCTTGTTAGGCAGAGCAATGATTATGGAGTAAATGCATGGAAAGGGCATGCACTACAAAAAGGAAAGAGCAGCCCTTGTTTTAGAACAGTTTTCTAAATTTACCCCTTCTTGCTTAAGCAGTCCCTAAAACTCAGGAGCTAGAGAGGTTTATTCCACCTCCCGTGGCCCAAGGACTCGGCTTATTCTTTGTCCAGATGTTGGTGCGGACCGAGGGCAGATGGCACACGAGGAGCCCAGCTGAGCTCTTGGCTAAGGTCTGCTTAAGCCAGTAAGAGCACACAAGAGTAAGCCTTTCCCAGTTTACTCCAGTGTCTCGTTACTTGTTTGGCTACCTATCAGGAAGCCAGTGGCAGTGGTGCTCCCTCTCTCACAAGTGGGAGAGCTACCGTGGTGACCGGTGAACAAGGAATAAGAGCCAAGTGAGACAGAGCGTGTGGCCAGGACGTGGGATGGGCACACAAGGGACTCCGGCCCCGTTCTTGACTCTGTCAAGCCTCCCCGGATGCCCTTCATCAAGTCACTTCTGGCCCGAGTGCCCAAGATGCCCGAACCCCCACGTGGGACCCCAAGAGGAGGGAAGGATCTTGGCACATCCTAAACTCAAACTGTTGATCTCCTTCTGTGGACATATTTTCCCACTCAGCCTGAAGTCAGGCTGCCTGTTCTTTGCTGCCTTTGAAAAAGGACTAAATTTACCTTTTTGTTCTTTTGGAAACTCCTCTATCAACGTACTCGCCACCACCAAGGACAGCTTTGCCAGGCTGGGGGAGGCAGGCAAGCGTCGGCCGTCCTGAAGGTTTTCACACCATGAAGGACACAGCTTGGACGTCCTGCACCCCTGCCAGTGCTCCGACTGTCGGCTTCCTCCTCCTGATCCCCTTCCCCTTGACTTATCACTGCCAGAAGCCACCCAGGCCCCCTTTCCTCCCAATCCCGGCCCCACGGTTGGGGCACTCAGCACCGGCAGCGAAAAAAAAACAAACTATAGATATTATTTCATTCTGCATTGGCCACAACAGCACACCTAGATGTGGCCAAAAGGTGAGGTGCCTGCTTACAGGAGAATTAACGGAGGGGGAAAACACAGTTTTCTCCTCTATTTTCAGCCATCAGTCCTTGCAAAAGACAGAATTGCACTGTTTTGCCAATATGCATGGTGTGCCCCATCATCTCCAGCTCTTGAGCTACACTGTGGTATGAGCCTGCCTCAGCCAAGCTGCTTGTAGGGATCACAAGCAACACCAGAAGGTCACCCGCGGTCAGCACGTGGCCTTTGAGCCCCAGGCCACCTGTCCTCCCGCACCCCTCACAAGGGGCCTGGGCTGGCTCTCCACGAGGACTCAGCCTTCACGGAGAGCCAGGCTTCTCCCCGTGCAGGACCCACGTCCGGGACTCACCTTTGCTAAGCCCCTTCTCCTCTTCCAACTTCGTTCTGTCTCCGCTAAAGGAGCGCTGCATTTTACCCCGTGAACCCGTAACACCACAACCAGCTCAACCATCAGAGAGCCTGGAGAACATCTCCCCCTCATGGTCTGTGACTTGCAACTGGCCGGCAAGAGGTTGCGAGCGAACCACAAAGCACATTTCCACAATGGCACGTGGCCATGCAACCGCCCCTGCTCCCGGGTGCTGCGCGGGATGTGGCAGCCTCCTCTCTGCAAAGCGGATGCATGGCCAATGCAGTAGCTCTTAATAAGCCACGTGAACACTGGATGCAGAAGGGAACCAAATGGCAAAGTTGCTTGGACAACCATTTTCACCTGCTTTTAGGGGTGGCTCTGTCACCAAAAACAAACTTGAAAGTATTTTACAGTGCAAAAATGCCATCCTGAGGCAAACGTCAGTGACGTGGGGAAGGAGCAGTCATCAGCAGTTGTCTCCAGAGCAGGCAGGGCCATGAGCGGGCAGCACACCTCTGACCACAAGTGGTGCGTGGACTGGCAGGAGGATGCATGGACTGTGGCAACAGGGAAGCACCCACTTCCCGTCTCTTCTGGTGGCTCCAAAGCTCCACGTAGCAGAGCCCCCCAAATACCCTGATAAACTTAAAAGGACTTTCCACTGGGAGCAACCCATACTGACTTAGCCCTCACACACACACATAAATAAAAAATAAAAATAAAAAAAAAAAATCCCTCAACTAGCCAAAAGAAATCGGGACCAGGGCAGCGTTGACATGATTTCTTCCAAATAAGCTGATTTTAACTCACCATTTCAAGCCCTACAAGCCCTCACACTGCAGTTACACGAAACGGTTGAGCCAGGTGTGGTTTGCTGTCAAAGGCAGGAGGCTGTTAGGGCTTGTGAACCTTCACCATCCTCAAAGAATGAGGTTTCTGTACCAAAACTTCCCACTGGAGGCTTAAGAGGGGTACCAAGATGTGAGGACCAGAGCACCTTGGAAAGGTGCTTATTTATTCAGTCAATGCCACTGAAGCCTCCTCCTGCCTGGTTTTCAGGTAGGTAACTCACGCACAGGCAAGCGAGCGGCTGATCTCCGGGGTGCCTTGGGTCACCCCGTGCCCTCGCAGGGGGATCGGGGGGATCCAGCAGGCAGCTGTGGAAGGAGAGGCAATTCCCACCAAACCCGCACGTGAGGTTTGGTCTTCGAGGACAGAGCCCCTGTCCCCAGGTGACACTGCTGCTGCCGTGTGTGACGGGCTCTCGCAGAGCGATTCCTGCGCCTCCAGCCCTGAGTCTCCTGCTCCTCCTTCCCACCACAGGGCAGTTTTTAAACCATTTTTTTAACCCTGTCACCAGAGCTGGAAAGCCTGGGCCAGGGTGCTTTCACGCATGAAATGGCATCTGTTACCAACCATATAATTTGGTGTCAGTTTGGGGCTAAAAGGTGGTATTTGAAGGGCATTTGCCTGCAACCAGATCAACTGCAGCACACATCACACAGCACTGCAGATACCACTTAGCAAAACCAGCAGCTCAGGCACAAAAAGAAGCCCTGAAACCTCTTCCACTCAAATCAGCAGCTGAGCACCCACTTGGTGCTGCGGGCAGAGACAGCTCGTGGGTGCCCTCTCCTGCTGTCACAAAGCAGCAGTGGTGGCTGTGGCACGGGGCCCGGTCCTGTCCCCGCACAGCCCAGCCATCCACTGCTGGCTCTCCACGGGGATCAATGCAGCGGGGTGGAAAACGCCATCGCGGCAGCTGGGCACGCAGCTCCATGGAAGTTAACTCTCCAAGTGGCCTGTTTCTTCCGCTGCATTTTAAGCCCTGGCTCCTCGGTGAAAATAAAACCTCCTGGAGAAGCGATGGGAGAAGTTGATGGAGAAGGTGCTGCAGCTCTAGGCACAAATCGCCCCAGGGAGACCGGCAGCCTCTCTGCGCTTGGGAGCAAACCTCTCTGGGCACGGTGCAAAGACGGGGCGCTCCAAGGTTGCATCCTGCCCACAGCATGCCCAAGATACCACAAGACCCACTTCAGACTGTACCTAGGGCATCCTCGCTATTGCTATTGCCACGAGGCCATGGCGGTGTAGCACGTGAATGTTTGGGAGAGCAGATGGGGCAGCCCATCTCTCCCAAATTCTCCGTCACTGCAGCTAAACTGCTCTACCCAGGCCTGGCAAATGTCTTTTTTTGCAGGTGGAGAAATGGGTGCAAAAGCCAGCTAGCTTTACGGTGAAGCTTGACAGATACCCGAGTGGGGTTTTATGGTACGGCTGGTGATAGCACAGGCATCTGCTCACACTCCAAAGGTCACTGCGGCCAGCTGTGCAGGCTGCCAGCATCTGCCTCCACCACGCGCACAGCCGCTACCGGCCAACTCGCTCGTCGGGTCAGCGCTGCTTCTGCCTACAGGACCCCGCACGCAGCAGAGCAAAAGCGCGGTACGACCTCCCCACGGCAAGGGCGAGATGCACCAGCCGGTCGCACGCAGCCCCCGGCTGGGTTCTCCAAGCTGCAGGGGACAGCTCGGGGCCGGAAAAGAAAAGTCCAAGTTTTTGCACACATTAAGGCCAAACTTGCAGTGACAGCAGTAACTTCTTAACCGTAGGACGGGAACTCAGTGCCCTGGGGATAAAACCTTCCCATTTCCCCCCAGGACCTAAACGCTAAGACTCCCCTCTGGCAGGGGCAGCCAGCACAGCGCTGTTCCAACAAGCCACATCATCCCAAAGCCAATGGTAAAACAGCCAGCAAGGGAAACGACGCCTATTTGGAGTTTTCCATCCACAACATTTTAAGGATGCTGCTAATATTGAGAGAACAGCTCGATTCCTCTGGCTTTATGAAAGAGGACGGTGAGGACAGAAGTGCCTGCAGCCACAAAGCAAGCTGGTGGGGCTGTTTTGTGGCCTTGGACCCCTCAGCTGAACACACGCGCGAGGGCACCAGCGCCGGTTCACTGCCACTTGCTGCAAACCATGTTTTTCCCCCAATACACGGCTCTAGTCAAACCAAACTGGGGAAGCAGGGGGGAAAGAGGACCCCAAAATGCCAGTGCCTTTATATTATATGGACAATACAGCGAGGATATCCAGCTTGCAGACTCTGCCTTCCTGCTCCTGGGGCGTCCACCTCTAGCTCTCGCATATCCTCCTGCCTCAGCCGAGAGCAATATCACGGGGAATCACTTCCTTTATACCCGTTTCAGCAAGGGGGAAGAAAAACCAAGGCACAGAGAGCCCGAGCCCTGCCTGAGACCAGCAGCCCAGGGCGAGCTGACCATGCAGCCCCTAAAGCCCAGCCTGGCGATTCCACGCTGTCCACGAATGGGTTTTTATCTGCAGCACGTGGCTGGCTGGAACAGGGCAAAACACGGCAAGTTTTCCCCTGTAAACCCAAGAACGGCAGCGCTACGCGCGCGGGCAGCGTACCTGCCGCTGGCCCCAGGAAAGCGCCGCGCCATCCATCTGCCTGCACCTTTTCCTGCAACGCTCACAGCGATTTCGCTGTAACAAGCCGGGAGTTTAATCACCTGTAGTTATACTGCTGCCCGTTTGGAAGCAGGCAGGCAGCAAGATCCAACTCGAAAGGCTGCGATCTCGGTCAGGGTAACTGCAAAGCTTCCCATTCGCTCCTACGCTCGCTCCTGCCGCTCACGCTTGCTCACTTCAGCGCTTGAGTCCAGATTAAGATCCTTCATCATGGTTCTGCTGAAGCAGCACCTCGTGTGCAGCAAGAGCAACCAAGGCTCAATCCATCTGGCTCTGCCAGGCTCAAGTGCTAAATGGCCACGGAGCAGTAATCAGCTTCAGGCTCCTAATGAGTGCTCCCCGCTAACGACCTTCGCAGCTGCCCGATGGCCTGGTTGGTTTAACTTCCTTCCCCAGCACGCTGGATCCTCCTGGGACATCTGATGATGGGCAGCTCGCCCTAATTGCACCCATCCCTACCTGTCTGTTTGTGGCATTCTGGTCCTTCTCCTCCAAAATCCCCTGCCAAAGTTTTCTTTCCATTGCCTGTTCCCATTCCTGCCTTTTCCTAACGTGCCTCCGTGCCTCTTGCAGAAGACCGCTCCCGATTGCAAACTCCTGGCAGCAGAAACCGCGTTTCTCCTCCGGGTTTTCAATGCACCGGTTGCACCGTCCGCATTCAGCCTTTTTCCCCCCTGGATAGGAGTCTCCTGTTCGAATGGTTGTCAGCCGGGCTTTGGCAGCAGACCTGCCTTCCGAAGCCACAACTATCCGGGTCCGTCTCTCTGCCGAGGGATGCTGCAAGCGCTCGGCCAAACGCGGAGCCCGTGCTGAGGACGGTGGATGCCTCTAGAGGGAAACCTCCGCTTGCAGCAGCCTGGTTTAAGATTTTTCTTTGCTGCATTGAAACGCTGACTCACCCTCCTCCTCCTCCTCCTCCCGTACCCCACATACAGCTCGGCGAGCCAAAATAAATAGCGGATACCTTTCTGCCCTCATTTATTTGTTTGGCATCACTTCACAGGCGCGTTTTAGCCTCTCAGCAGCAGGAAAAAAAGAAATCCGACTGCTGAGCAACCCCCTGATGGAAAGTTTATTGGAAACAGCTTGTTCCAATGCAGGGAGGTTCTCCCTACGGATCGCAGCCTGAATTTCAGGCTACGCACGGCCATCCCGGCTCTGCAGTTCCCAAACATCCATCCGCGGCGGTCGCGGCCCAGTTTGCAGGAGGGCGGCTGATGCTGCGCTGGTAAAGGCAAGGAAAAACCACCTACGTGGTGGAAAAGCAAGGACTTTGGGGAGGCAGGGCTCGAATCCGGCCCCGGCGCGCCAAGGCCGAGCGGAAAATCCCTGCTGGCGCAGGAACTAGGAGAGGCCGATCCGCGCGGGAGGGCCGTGCCCGAGCCGCTCGCTTTCACGAGCACATGAAGGCATCAGGGCCAGCGAAAGCCAGGCCGTCAGCCCAAGCCAGGATTTGCAAGGACAGCTCGGGAATGAGGAGCCTGGGGAAGGGTGGGAAAGCCGAAGGCCGGGGGGAGTTAGGGGCCCTGCGGGAATCAGGAGTTTCCTCCCAGCCGCCAGCAAGTGCCAGCCGGCCCGAGGCTGCTACGGGAATTTGTGCAGAAAGGGGATGGGGAGGAATCGATACGGCAGCCCGGGACATTTTTCCAAAGGGTGGGAACCACAGCTGGAAGGATGTGGAGATTTGGGGCCAACGGAGCTTTTAAATAGGAAACTCAGGAGGGCAGAGCACGGGGTTTAGCTATTAATAACGCCATAACCGCGTTGCTTCCCCCTCCGTCCTCGCCTCCCTCTCTCACCCGCGCCGACCCCTCTCCCGACGGACGGGATTTTGGTGGCCGGGGCCATTTCTCCCGGCACGGCGCATCCTCCGTCCTCGCTCGCCGGGGCCGGCTGCTCCGCTCCCCGCCGCGGTCGAGGCGGGGGGCGATTTCGCATGTTCCTCCCACAAAAGCAGAGCCCGCGAGCGGCGCTAACGCGACGGTTTCCGCAAGAGAGAGGGAGCCGTTCCTCCTCCTTTCCTACCGCCCAGCGCGAGATGTAGCCGCGCGTTATCATCCCGGCTCACGCCGCAGGAAGCCGCCCCTGCGCAGCTCTGATAACGCTGTAGGAAACACCAAAAATGCTTCAACCGATTGTTTCGGCCCCAGGCCTCGACTCAAACAAACCAGCCGAGCTGCTTCCTCGCCTACAGCTCTCGACGGCGCAGCCTTAAAACAACAAACCCCGAACGGTCGTTTCTTCAAGCCGCCGAAGAGCGAACGCTATCTCCCCGCCGCTTCCGCTTGAGCCGGGACCGAAGCAGCGCCAGGTCCGGCGAGGCCGGGCCGGTCGGCAAAAGAAAAAGCCCGTAACAGAACAGAGCCTTATCGTAAAGCTGAAGTTAAGAGCAGCCCGACGTGAGCTGCTTCCTTATTTCAGAAAGGCAGTGGTTTTGCAAGAGCGTAGCTGAGGACAGGCTATGCCAAGCGTGTCTTTGCTGCGGGCTAATTTAAACCTTAACTCTAAGGAATCTTTCTAATTACAGCTCTTTTTAACTAATTGCAGGTTGGGTTTTGCAGCCTTGCAAACATGCCTGCTGTTGACACTCTCTCCCCACGCTCAGCCGCAGGTTAAACTAGACCCATCCGCGCCGAGCGAAGGGGAACTGATACGACTCCGCTTCGTTAGCTGGCAGGAGCTGAAAATTTAAGGTTTCCGGAATCAGGAGAGCGGCAGGGGGAAAAAAAAACTTTCCACGGGTAAGTCAAAAAGGCAGCGAAAACCTGCTCGATACGGAGGCCGGTCCTCCCCGCAAAGCCAAGGCTAATCCGTCTTCAGATCTAGAACAAGTTGCGCCAGCAATTGAAAAGCTGCAGGCTTATTTCTCCTGCAGATGCAGATGTGCCTCCATAAAAAGCCCGCAGATCAGCGCTGCTAACTTTCCAGGCGCACGCTTTAGAGACAATATGCATTTTATTATCGAGCTACGGAGGGCAGCTGACCGTACGCGTAATCTGTAGCCAAGGCAGATACTGTCGAGACCTAATAAATTTTTCAACAGCTCTGACTTCAGTCGGTGGCATGGTGCGTGAGGCGGACCAGTGTGAGGAAGGAGAATAAAATAAAAAAACATAAAAGTGTTATATAATTAGAATAAGATAAATAATGACATTGTAATTAATGGTTAAAAAATATATATTCAAGGACCAGGAAAATAAGCCTAAAGGCAATCTGTCCCACTGTGATGATGGGAAGCCCATTTTTGCATCGACCGAGACTCGGCAACCCTCTCCCAGAGCCCGTCCTGGGCCCTAGGCTAGGACAAATGCTTCTTATAATGTTTTCCCCCCAAAAATCATCTGCCCTGCTCTCAGAAACCCCAAATGCTGGGATTCCTCCCCTCCCCGCCAGGCAGCTCCAGCATTTTCCCATCCTCCGTTAGATACTTCTCCTAAATCTAACTTAAGTCGCCCTTGCTACAGTTTAAGCTTGTTTCTTCCCACCTTGCAATCGCAAACTGCAATAAAAGCCCCTTCTATTGCTTTTCGGGGGGCTGAGACCGAGGCGCTGAGCAAAACCGGCTTGGTTTGAAACAAAGCTGTGAGCGCCGAAGTAGCTTAAAAAAAGAAGCACACGGAGTAAAAACGCTACGGGAGGGGAACGGCCCTAGGTACGGTTCCAGCCGCCGGCCTTGAAAAAAACACGGGATTGTTGGAAACAGATAGTTTTTACGGGTGCTTCTCCACTGGCTCCGATTATCTGCCGCGCTGGATGCTACAAGCGTTCAGGAGCTGATTTACAACCGGATCAGACACCCCTGCCTAGGAGGCAGCAGCATCCATCAGAGGGATGCGACCGGAACGGCTCACGTGTCGGATTTCAATGCACGGCCCATGTTTCTACGCTTCCGAACCGTATTTCCTGCTTTGCTAAAATTGCAAAGCCACGAGAAACCCTCCGGTTTCTCACCGATTTATCAATGAAAAGACTCCGAAGGGAGCTGCGCAGGGCCAAATACCTTCTCCCCATCACCCTCACGCTTGCTGTAGGTTCACGGCGCTTCGCACCCTGCCCGAGCCAGCCAGTGGAGTCGGTGCTTGGACATGCTGGGATCTTTTATGGGTTTTATTTTTCATACAGTGACTTTTCTGCTAGAATTTAAGGCGGACGGCAGGTTTATTCATGCAAAACTAAAAAGTGCCGGAAGAACGAACCTAAGCGCTAATAGTCCGTCCTTGCTGAATCAGAGCAGCGGAGACCAGAGTCGCTTAGTCTCACCCAGAAGCAAAGCTCGCACCGGGCAGCGACACCGTAATCCTACAGGCAGGGACTTCGTGTTCATCTCTCCTGCTGCCGGAGCAGCTCGAGGACGGAAATCTTTCTCGGGAAGCCCTCGTCCCCTGCGAGGGCGGCCCGTCCCTCCTCCGCGTAGCGGCTGGGTGGCCGCGGCTCCGTCGCCCTTCCCGTCATCTCCTCCGCGCGAGCCGCTTCTTGCCCGTTTCAGACAGCGGTTCCCTCTTATCTTCCAGCCTTTGAAGAAGAAGGGGGTGTCCGCAGGTGGGAAACGCCTCTCAGACCCCTCGGCGTGGCCCGGCGGATGCAGGAAGCGCATCCCAGCAGAGGCATCCGCAGTCCCGCGCAACCGGCGGGAGCCACAGCAGCCCTTCCGGCTCCCGTCGCCTCCTCTCCCCGGAGCGCAGCGCGTTCTCGCTTTCCGTCAGCCTTAAAGAACGCCGCGACTACGAGATCTTCTTATGAATCGAAAAGACGATTCCTTTGCTGCAGGGCTGCTGCTCTGCCTGATGCGCTCGTGCCCTCGCTCGCATCTGAGCAGCATTTTGCAAGCAGTTTTCTTTTAACTCAGGCGGGAATCTGGTTCGGCTAAATAAACCCTGAGCGCCCTCCTCATTAGAGCAGGCTTAGACTGAATTACAACCCTCCTGCTTAATAAATTAGGTTAAAGTCAGCCCAGCTTAGAAAATCCCTATAATAAATCAACCCGATCGCTTCGACCAGCTCTAGGCTGCCAGTTCTTTTCACCGGCTGGTTTTCCACCCCGTTTTCTCCCTCTGCGGAGCGCTGATGACACCATGCCGTGCTCTCGGGCAACCTCTGGACCCAGGCGTGCCGCAGGGCGGCCGCCGCGGGAGCCGAAGCCGAGCCCCTCGGGCGCACGCAGGGGGCAAAGCTCAGAGGCAGCCGACGCGCTCTGCTAACCCCGGCGCAAGCTCGCACCGGGCACCGGACTCGCCGCTGGGTAAGGAAAACCAGCCTGGAAACGGCACGGAGCCATCCCGGTTTGTGCGCCACGAACCCGGCGCTGAGGATTTAGAGGGATGAATCATCACGTTGAGCTAGAACAATCAGGGATTCATCGTGGGGAGGAGGGAAGGCCGGGGTGGGATGGGAAGAGGAAAGAGCAGGGCTGGGATGAGTTACTTCAGAAATATTAACGCTGTCTCAGGTTACCAAACTACCACACCCCAGGCCAGATCGGCGATGCGGAGGGCGTGGGACGTTAATAAAAAACTGCGACTGCATGTCAGTACATCCCGCATCCTACCCCGAATGCCAGGAAAGCGTTTTAGCTAATTAAAGGATAACGTTCCTTTGCCTTCCCATCGCACTTCGAGGCCACAGAAGCACTTGGCACAACCGTGCTGAACGTCACCCCCGCGCAGAGGTGGGTCTCGCTCCCCGGGGAGCCGATCCCTCCTTTCACCACCGACCGGGAAACACAGCCCAGGATGGTGAATGGACTTGGGTTGTGGTAGAAGCAGCAAGGGGAAGATCCAGATCTCCTGGCTCCCTGGTTCGTGCTTCACCCCAAAAAACCACCCTCCCGTCCCTCGGAGAAGAGACATTTAACACCGAAGAAGTATTTCCCCCACTATTATCTCGGCAGACCCAAAAAATCAGTCTGACGTAGGTGCAATGGGGACCAGTCCTCCAAGTGATGCTGGAGAGCATTTAACAACCATTCAAGACCGGAGGTGGGGCAGCTAGTTCATGGCCTACACGTCCCTACCCCCCTTTCACTGACCTGGGTTTCTGAGGAGACTCTTTGGGCTCCTTTGAACCAAACCAGCCACTGGTCTTAATTTTTTCTTCTCCACCTGCCGCCGCTTGGACGGATGAGCCGTGGGAGGGTCCCACTTTCTCTCCCTGGCCTTTGCTCCCCGCATCGCTCTTGTGGCCTCCGTGGTGGAAGAGGCTGCCCTTAGCTTTCTTGTCTTCCTTCCTCATTTCCTCAGGATGTTTTTCTTTTGTCATCTCCGTGGAGAAGACCATGGGTGTTGCAACTTGGGTAGGTTTGGTCTCTAAGCGGCTGTTTTCTTCCATCTTGGCTCTGCCCAGATGGTTACTGAGGGTTACGGCTTTAGTGGAGACCTTGAGCTCCTCCTGCAAGGCTAAGCTGGGAGGAGACGGGATGAACCTGGGCTCGTCTCTCTGCTGCACCCTCTCGAAGTTGCTGACCCCCCAAGGCACCTCGTGGGAGTCGGGATGGAGGGGAGCGAAGCCGAAGCTCTCCTCCGGCCTTCTGGGGACGCTGGGCACGGACAGCGGTGCGGAGCTCGGCGGGGCAGACATGGGGCTCTTTGGGGCAGGCTCGTCGCTGTAAATGTGGCTCCCGTTGATGCAGAGAGAGGACCGGGACACAGGATCGTTCTTTGGCTTCAGGCTTTGGATTGCTTTCGGCTCCGGTTCCGCGCTGACCTGGGAGACGTCGTCACTGAACGCTCTCTTGTGGGTCAATTTTGGAGACGGCAAGTAGTCTTTAACTGAAGGGGGGGAAAAAAACACAAAACAGACGTGAGCCTATCTGGGTGACGGGCACGGGTACTACAAAGCATATCGCCTCCCACTGCAGGATCCAGACAGCGGTCTTCGTAAGATGACAAAACCCTAGTCTGAGAGGATCTGAGAATGCAAGAAAATGCAAGAAACTATCCAAAAGCTTCTTAAAGGGCTTATGCTTAAGCAGGGTTTAAAATTTTGCATTGAATACAGGACGATGAGCCTCTAAGCTCCACTCCACCAGGGTAGGTTGCTGCTTTGCATAACGTAAGTCTGCTCTTGCGCCTGCCTTGCCTTCCCACGGCCTGACTCTGTAGCTACTGCTAAGGTTCAGCAGGTTTTTATGGTCATCTGGAGAGCCCAGTTAGAAGAGCTGCCCGGACATTAGATGATGCACATCTGATCTCCCCTCCTAATCGGAGAGATTCTGCCTCCTTCACCACGGTGCGGGGACAACCAGGGCCAAACCAGCGCCTCCGTTCGCACTCCGGCACGGCAGGCAGCCGTGCACGGGAGCGTCACCCAGCAGCACCCCAGAGGCACCAAGCAGGCGGCTTCACGAACGTGGCGAGAAGCAGCACGTACCCGGTGACTCCCACCCAATGCGGGAACTCGCCGTCTCTAGCCAATGAAATCATTTAATTACATATTTCGTTTTCAAGGGACGGCCAGAATTAATGCACTACAAGGGCCCTTTTTGTTTGCAAATCACCGCTGTCTGAGAGCCAAGAGCTCAGATTGCTTTAATCACCGGGAACCGGTCACTGTTTCGACTTTGCATCCAAGCCGGAGGCGTCTCATTAGAGAGCAGGGCGGCAGCACGGCTCGGCAGCAAAGCGCTCCGCTCCGCTTTGCCCTCTCCCGCAGGCTTCCTGCAGGGGAGTATTAGCAACCTGCTTTTGGGAGGCAGAGGGCAATTCTCTGGTCGTGGACACCAAGCTCCCATCGGAGCCGTTTGCACGGACCGAGGAGAACCGGTCCTAAACTACCCTCCTAGGGCACAGCCAACGCCTCGGCGGGCTGGCGGCGAGGAGGCTCGGGGCGTGCTGCGGCATCGGTGCAAATCGGCACTGCCGAGAGGGTGTCCACGCACAGGCGCGGCGTTAACACCAAAACCTTAGCCGTCTCCTCCCGTTCTGGCCCGCGGAAGGTCTCAGAGGGTTTGTGCAGGACACTGCAAGCAATTAGCGAACAGATTTGCAGGAAAGCCTTAGCCGCCCGTTACAAAGGAAAGAAAGAAAAAGGGAGGAGATTAAAACCATTATCCTCTTACCGGAGCGCTCCGTGGACAGACTGCTGTGTCTGCTCGGGGATTTGGTTACCTCGGGAACATTTACGGCCATGCCCAGGCTGGCAGAGGAGATGGTGCTGTCGGATCCCAGGGAGGTGTTGGACTGGGTCAAGGAAGACTTGCGAAGCTTGTTCTTCAGGAAGAAGCCCTTGACTTTGGACTTCTTGCCCCCGATGTCATAGTCATCCTCCATGTCGAGGGCGCCCACGCTGCTGGGGATGATGGCAGAGGCCGACTCCAAGTCGTATTTCTTCTTGCCCTTCACCTTGTCCTTCAGCTTGCCGAAGGGCGACCGCGGCTTGTCCTTCATGGACAGGTCGAACATGCTGGCCGTGAGGTTGTTGCGCGTGAACTGGATGCTCACTTGGATCTCGCCACGCTCCTTCTCCTTCTTGCCAGCCTTGGAGTGAAGCTTGTGCCACCTGGAGCCGGACAGAAAAGAAAAGAAAGGGTCCCCCTGTTACCACCGAGGACCACAAACCCGAACGGCCCGGAGGAGGCCGGTGGGAGCTAGCACGAGCGTGCCTGAAGTCAGCCGGCACCCGCTCCCGCTTGCAGACACGGAGACGCACAAACCCCCAGCACGGAGGCGGCGTCCGGGCCCGGACCTCTCGCCGAACCGCGGCGGCTCTGCCTCCGGCCCCGTCCTACTGGCGCTCACTCCGAGGAACCCGCACGGACCCTTTAGCTTCGGCCAACGTCAGATGCCGCCGTGCAACTTCAGGGGGAGGTTAGCGGCGGCCACATTTTTATACGATCAGTTGATAGGTCGCTGCCGTGAGCCCGTGTTTAAAAAAAGAAGGTGCTTTGTGCTTGCTTTTTAAATATTTACGAGTCGGTGACTCAGAACAAATCCTTTCAGGTCAGAGTCAGCACGGTAAAGACAAAGGCACCGAGCGACGTTCCTTTAAATAAATTTATTCCAGACCCTCTCCATCTCACCCTAAAAGAAGATGCCCAAGAGTGCCCCAAAGCGTCCTTGTCCACCGGGAAGCCCCTTAAAGGATAACCGAGGCTTTAGGGGGACTGCAGGAAGGCCGCGGGGAGGCTCCTGGCTGCCCTGTCGCGACCGACTGCCGCCGCGGCCTCCGCTTTGCACCTTCCTCCGTTTATTCCCTTCGCCGTTTGCTCACGGACCTTGCAAAGCGTTTCGGCTCCTGCCGTCTCGCTTTGTCGCCCGAGGAAGAGCCCGTCTCCGCGAGCAGCTCCTGCCCAGGGCAGCTCCCAGCCCCGCCACACTCCTGCTGGCCTCGGTCCCGCTCTGCTCTCCCGCTCCCGGCTCCGCGGGCGGCTCCCTCCGGTGCTTTTCCGGCTGCTCGTCCCAGGCCGGGTGCAAACTCTGCCGCTTGCAAGAACCCGGACGGACGCCTTGCTCGAAGGATTGCCAAGCGTCCGGAATTAATGCCTGAAACAGCCAGCCACTCCCTGCCGAAGCAGCGCCGCAAACGCACCCCTCGCTTTTCAGTGCAAATTCATCTTTAAAGGTTAAAGCCATTGACGAGACAAGCAAAAAAATTTGCCGCTCCGCCACAGCTGTACATAACCACTCTAACTCTGCAAATCGCACTGCGAGCGGAACAGCTCTGACCCTTCCTGGATCAAAACATTAAAATTCCCCTTAACCAGTCGAAAGGAAGCGCGTGCATCCATGACACACGCGGAGGGGCGCGCTGATAATTCAGGACAGGCTGCAATTCTCCGGGACAGGCTTTAGAGGCGAAGCGCGGGGCAAAAGAAGTTGGGGGAAACTTCTAAGCCCGTAAACGGAACAATTTCCCGCAGACTTGTTAAAACCCCAAATCGAAATCTCAGCTGTATGTTGCACCCGCTTGTTAGAGCGCACCGGGAGGGTGAAGTCATCCGGAAAAAAAAAAAAAGGGGGAAGGAAAATGTGAAGCGCCGGAGATGGGTGTAACCACGCTGAAATCAGCAGGGTGAGGAGAAAATACCAACCGGCTTCCCGAGAAGGCTTTGCGGTCCTGCCAAGGACGTTATCGGATCACGGAGGAAAGGAGGAATGGGAGAGCCCGCTGCTCGGGAAGCTTCCCGGGAGGCTTGCCCAATATTGCCCCGTAACCTCTAGCGGCGATCCGGAGCTAGAGCATGCAAAGCCCGAGGTGCGCGGGATCCACCTGAGCCCCTCGGAAACCCCTCGCGTCAATCCAGCTCCTTCTCCGCCGCCAGCCGCCCAAAGGGCCGGATGAGACACGGGGCCAGGAAGCGGTGCGGGAAACGGGAGCAGGTGAGTCAGGCAGAGCCTTTCCATCAGAGCGCTGGAGGAAACGCCGCTCGCCACGAGCCGCTGCCGAAGCCCGGAAAACATCCTGAGCCCGTCGCTCGGCGGGAAGTGAGCCTCGGGAAAGGGTCAAGCTGACTCAGCTAACGGGAAAAAACGGCGCGAGCGGTTTTGACGTCTTGCGTCACCCTGTGAAAAAATAATTAAAAAAATGAAAGAAAAAATAAAAAACAAAAGGGGGGAAGGTGGCTGAGCACGGAGCCGGCCAGGAGGCGTCACGAGAGCGGGGCCAGGGCGGGTTTCGGCCCCGCAAACCGCAGCCCCGGAAAGGGGAAGCGGCCGGAGGCCCCGTCGGAGCTCTCGGATGGTTCCCGGGAAGCGGCTTTCACGTACGTCTCCCTCCCTCATGTAGGTCACCGCGTTCAATCGGCACGTGGTGCTGAGCCAAGGGGAAAAAAAAGCAGCTTGGCATAAAAAACACGAGCGCGTCGGAGCTGTTTATTAACGAGGGGAAGCGACCCCACGGAGGATGCTGACGGCACAGCTTCGCGCCGGCGGCAGCGTCTGCCTCGCTCCGTCCTCCCGCTCCGGGCTGGCGACCGAGATAAGGGAGGCCGGGAGAAGCCGGGAGCCCGGCGGCCGCACTCCAGCACTTCCGCCCCGGCAGCCAGCTATCCGCCCGGCAAAGGATACCACGGGAAGGTCACTTCAAGGATAGCCACGGAGATGCTCAACACCCCACCTCGGTTGTCCGGAGGCGGCTTGGACAACCTGCAAGACCTCGAGCTCTACCTGTCCCTTCTCCTGCCGCCTCCGAGCAAGTCCCCCAGATGGGGGCGAGTCGGTGGCCGGCGGGCAGGAGAGCCCACGAAGCTGGTGGAGCAAGTGCAGGTGGGAATCTGGGAGGGCAGATCCCCCACCAAACTAGTCTACAAGGAGCACATAAAGGGAGCAGGAGCGGGGAAAGGCCCAGCCAGGCTTGGCCCAGGGCAGAGGAGCTGTCGTCCCAAAGGGAGCTATGAACAAGGCTGGGAAAACACTTCTTCAACAGGTCAACGACCACCATGATAGGCGATCCCCCACTAAAGCAGCGCTCCAGGAAACACTGGTGTCCAAATTACAGGACCACCCAGAAGGAAAATGTTTGAGCAGACGGCTTTTTCCATTAGTAAGAAGGTTTGGTTGGGCTTATCAGATAGCTGGTCTGCACTGAGCTGTCCCAGCATCTCCAGGACAGGAAGCCAAGCTGCTGGGACAAGAGGGACATGGAGCCAACCCTTAACAGAAGGGCTTCCCTTAGCCAGATGCCCCCTTTGCCCCCTCGACCCCCTCTTTTCCCCCTACAACTTTTCCACCCATAAAACGTGCATCCCCACATAGCTGCGGAGACCCAGCAGCCCCAGGGCTACGGAGCAGCTCCGGCCAGCCCAGCACCTCGGCCGGCTTCGGTGCCGTGCCAGCACAGCCCGAGCAGGCCAACAGCACCGCTTTGGAGCTGGTGTCTCTCCGCAGCACTTCGGAAGCGGCATATCCAACATGAGGTATCAGAGACATCGATTTTGGCCGTGAAAGAGAAGTACGCAAGATACACGAGCCTTTAGCAACGTCCTTCACCGTTTTTCCAAAGGGGATCAGCTGCTGCCCTGTCCTCCACACCAGGATTTTTAGAGGCTGGGCAGACCCAGCCCCACACGTAGGACGCGGCTCCTTTAGCACTTCGGTTCAGACCGGGCTGCGCTCTAAACCGCTCCCCACGGCTCCCGTTTGTCACACTTCGGTCTCCTCCTGGAGAAGACAAAGCCAGAAGATGCACCTAGTGGCTGCTCCAAACACCCAGGGGTATCGCAGAGCTGGGCCAGAGCCAAGCTTCAAAACATGGAGGGCCCGAGTCAGGTGCTCAGCACCATCCTGCCCTACAGCTCACTCCTGCTGCTCCTCACGAACAGCGGCAGGTATCATCACCCGGCCGCGTCCCATGCTGCCTGCCGGCCACCGCGCGCTGGACGGGTTAACCACCGCGACGGCGGAGAAGCTGGAGCGAAGAGCTTGCACCGAAAGCAGAGCCAGGATTTCCCTGCTCACCCATGCCCACGCCGTCATGCTCAGCCTTTCAGGGCAGATGCGGACCTCTCAAGGAGGACGTGGTCCTTCCAAGGAGGACCACGCTTGCTCTCCCACCAATCCAGTTAAGGTCCTCGAGAGATCCCCATCCACCTGCCACCCAGAGGAGGCTCAGCCTGACCTACCTCGCTCCGATGGACCCGTCTGACATGCTCCGGACACCTTCAGCAGAGGTTCTCCAGTCTCACCCCCGGACTGGTCCCAGTGCTTTACTGGTTCAGGAGCAGGTAAGTCACTTAACAGCTCGTGGCGTTCATGGACACGCACAAGCAGAGGATTTCTAGAGCACTGCAGTCGGACACTTCCCAATAGCCTCCCAAAGCCGTTCCGATGTCGACCGGGAGGCCAAGATTCACCTCCGAGCGAGCAGAAGGGCTCCTGCCCCGCGACGCTCAGCAGCCCGAGCCGCAGCTACCGAGCAAGACAGAGCCCGACGCAGAGCCAAAGCCTCTTCTCCTCCCGCGCCAGCCTGTCGTTTGCTGCTGAATCATCCCTGCAACAAGGTCAGCGCTGCTCATGAAAGGAGCCGCGAGTCTTTAATTAGAGACTACTTCGGCCCTTGCAGCAGCAGAGACACCGGGGCGGCCCGGGGCTGCGGGAGCTGCAAGGTGAACGCGGCAAGGACGACCCGGAAAAGGGGGAAATAAAAAAAGGAACACATGCAGGGGAAGGGGAACCGCGATCCCCCCCCTCGACGGGGCACGGCCGCCGGCTAAGGGGAGCCTCGGAGAGACGGGAGTCTTGCGGGCGGACGCGCAGCGCCGAGGACGAGAAGGAAGTTCACCTCGCCGAGAAGCGCGGCGTGGAAAACGACCCAGCCCCGGGGAGTTTTGTGCTGCTCGCCCGGCTTCGTATTTTTAAACGCAGCTTCCCCCGCCGACGCCGGGAAGCTTTTCTGCAGCGTAGGTTCGTTTCGTGTTGGTTTTGGATGCCCTATTTTGCAAGGTGAACCCTGCAAAGCTGCTAAAAGCACAGATGGAAAATAAATACAGGCTGACTCCCCTATGGCTGGGGAAGAGAGGGCTCGGGAGCGTCAGATGGAAAGAGGCTCGTCTCTCCAAACCTTCCTCCGGGAATTGCTCGGAAACAAACCCGAAAACCCCCCAACCCCCCCCCCCCCGCAGCTCACCGGAAAACTCAGCACGCTGCAAACGGGGCGGATTCTGCCCCGTTCATCGACCGAACGCCAGCTTTGACGTGACCAGCTCGCCCAAGCGAGCGTTCGCTATAGGGGACGGTGGAGATGAAGCGCGGGAGCCGCGCGCTCCCGGCACGCGTCCCCCAGCCCCGCACGCGGGCGACTTCGCCGTGCATCAGTTTAGGCTGGAAACCAGAGTTTTTCCCCTCCCTAAAGGAGGGTGGGTGAGTCTGGGGACAGGCGGGAGCAGGGTGGGCAGGTAGGAAGGGGAAAGGAGGGAAGATTTAAGCAGCTCTAAGACGGAGCATGAAACATTCACGAATGGAGCAGACTGAACCTGATGTCTTTAGCCGTATTTATCTGCTTACGCTCCGAAATGTTTGCATCCTCCGGATTGCTAGCAAGTCACAAAAACCCACCGCGTTCGCCCACTGCACGACCTGAGCTGCCAGCATTTCCCAAGCGTAGCAGAGCTGGGGGATGAAAACGAATGCCTGGGAAGGGCGGAAAAAAAGCATGTTTTTGCTATAAAGCCTTTCCCGCTTCCAGCAGGGCAGGGCATTAGGGCAGGCTTTGCACGGAGAACCTAACGCCCGGAGGCTAAACGCGCCGGCAGAGATGCAGCGCCTTTGCTCCGGAAGGGAAACCAGTTAAAATACCGGCTCAAAAACCCGCTTTGGCAATAGGTCACGTATCGATTGTTCATTCATCGCACCAGCAAACGCTGCAACCGGCTCCCAGGCATGAGTCACGCATGCAAAAAAAAGGGAGAAGAATGGAAAAAGGAACAAATCCCGGAGCCCAGCAGCAAGTCGCCCTAATTGCTTCCTTTTGCCCGCTCCCATCCCCGGGGGGAACTCGCCAGCAGAGACCCTCGAGCATCGCACGCCGGGAGCATCGCGCACGCCGGCAGCCTCTTCCCGGGTTTCCCCTCGCCGTCCGTCAAGAGATGGAAAGATTCAAGGTACCCGTTGGACCCCTTTCGTTAAGAAACCCCCCGCGCAGCGGCCGGGCCGCGGCAGCCACGCACGCCGGCGCCAGCGCCGCGTCCAAAGCGAGAGCGTTGCAACGGGGGAAAGCGTCTCCGAGAAGCTCGTGCGACGCGCGCGCACGCGCCCACGCGCCTGCCCCTCTTCCAAAAGGCGCGATTTACCACCAAAACAACCCCGCGGAACAAGCGGGAGACGACAGGCGCGTGGTTCGGACGCCACAACACGCAGCTCCGCGGGGGCAGGCAGGGTTTGCAGGGCACGGAGGTTGCCAGACTTCTCCAGCACGGCACCACCATGAGTTTGGCCTTGCCCAAACCCCAAGTTTGGCCTCGGAAACGGTGCAGACGCCGCGCGGGAAGGCAGAACCGTGAAGCTCAGCGGAAAAGGAGGGACGGGGCTGGAAACGTTTTGGCAGACCCTGGAGCGAAGGCAGGGAACCACCTGGGAAAGGTGAACGGAGGCAGCGAGCAGCTCGCTGAGCTTGGCGCACGCTCCTGGCCCGACACCAGCTCCACCCAGGTCGGGAGCTTCGTACCAACAAGTTCGAGGCATTTTCGGCGCCGGCTGCGGGTTTTTTTCTGCAGCTGCGAAGGGAAAAGCGCAGCTGGAGGCACTCGGAGCTCTGCGGATTCCTGCAAAATGGCGAAGCCCGTTTCCGCAGCGTTCTGGGTTTTAGCAGAACTGAGCGAGGTCATTAAATTCCTTAAATCGACCTCGGCAACGGGGCAAAAAGCAGGGTAACGGGGCAGGTGGGAGCAGAATAAGAGCATCGCCGCCCCGGTCTCCTCCAGGACCCCAGGATGGAGGAGGCCGTTGGGGAGCGAACGGCACCGGAGGTTGCGGGCAGGGGATCGACGCCAGGAACCTGCTTGCCAGCGCACGTGACGCTTTTGGGGCAAATCGTTTCGAAACCGGCCTCACCGCAGAGCCTCCGACACCCTCCGTGCTCCCCGCGCGGGCTCCCACCTAGGGGCAGACCCTTGCCGGGGACGAACCGGCCACCAAGACCCCCGTGCCCGAGTCACCGCCGGCTGCCACCGCAAGGCAGAGAGCATCTCGGCTCGATTTTGGGCAGCCCCAGCCCTCCCCTCCCACGCTTGGCTCACTCGGAGGAGGTTTCGAGCGGGCGTTTCGACACAGCGAGCCGTTTCCTGGCTCGACTGAGCCCGCAACCCCTCGGAGCTGCCTCGCCTGCCCCAAAACGAGGACATCACCGGCCAAGGTGGGTGCTCTGCTGCTAATCACCTCCACCGATTTTAATTTGACGAGGGTGGTGATGGCCACAAGCACGCCATGGGCCGAGAGCGGTCCGGAGCCGGAGAGGACGCGAGGATGGTGCCGTGCAAAGCCCGCCGCCCGTCCGCTCTCGCCGCGGCGAGGAGAGGACGTGACGGGCAAAAACCGATCTCCTCGGTGGCCACCTGAAGTCAGAGCAAGGTCTCCAGCTGCTCAGCCCCTTCCTTCCCCTTCGGCTGTGCTGCTTCTCCCTCCCTGCCCGAAACTACCCACGCGCCAGGCAGCCACGGGAACGACAAACTCTCTCTCTCTCTCTCTGACCTTCTCCGCAAGCCGCCGTGGCCTTGCTCTGCAAAAGCTTCCTCCCGAACCCAAGAAACCCCCCCTCCTTTCTCCAGCCGGCCTCCAAGACTTGCCAAGCCCCGAACTGAGCTCCGTTGGGACACGCAGCAGGGAAACGCCGACCGCCTCAAGGACTCTCGCTAGTGAAGTTTAACCCCCCCCACCCCCCGGGGGAAAGGTTTAGCAGTGAGGATTTGTGCCCCCGACCGCGGGCCGTTTCCAAGAGGGACCTTTTGAAGGGTGATGCACGTCTGGGGGCTCTGGCCAGGCAAGGAGAAAGGATCCACAGCAAACGCTTTGGATCGCTCAGCACTTTTCAGGGATGCTGCTGCAAAGGACACGTCGAAGACGCGCTGCGCGAAGGGAGAGAAGATGCAAAGAGGCTGAATCAGCCCAAAACAGCTTGCCAGCCCCTACCCCACCATCCCGGCAGGAAAAGGCAGCGGGTCCCCAAACCCTGAGCAGCTCCCACGGCGGTTGAGAGCGGCTCATTCCTGCCACCGGGGGAGATGCCAAGGCTGCAGGAGAACATGTAACACCACAAAAAGTCCTCACCTCCGGGGCGAGGGTGTTTGGAGCCTACACGCCTACCCTCGGCCTGTCCCGCTGGATGCCGCTACACCCGGACGGCCCCGAGCCGCCTGCTGCCCTTCTCCCCAACCCGCAGCTCACATGGTAAATGCCTTTCCCAAGCCCTCCGAGGAGGGAAAGAGCAGGGGAAGGGGTAAGAGGAACTACAGCAGGGAGGACTTTGGAGACCTGGGCTAATTTCGCAAGGCTAACGGCTCCGCACGAGACGCTTCCTGTTGCGGAGGCACCGAAGGCCGCTTGCCGCCGTCGCTCCATGTCCAAGGCAGCAGCCAGCAAGCAGCGGGCGGTTGCAAGTCACCACAGGAAAAACCGAGAGCCAGGAACCAAGACTCCTCTCCGACGTTTGCTCTCCCCTTATCCCACAGGATCCAGTGCTGTAAAGCCTTAAATGTTGCTCTTCATGAAGACCCGGCTCCGGGAGCCACGTGTTTGCACGCGAAGCTGAGCTGCTCCCTTCAAGGCTCCCGGCTTTAACCCTTTCCTTTCGCGAGGGGCTGTAAAGCTTTAGGGAAGAAAGCAAACCAAAAGGAGATGTCAAAGGGACCCCGGCAATTAGGACTTTCTTCCCCCAGCCAACCCCAGGCAGCCCACGCAGCCGTTTCTGGGGGCCGCACACGGGAAGGGGACTGGGGAAACCCAAGATGACGCAGGGGAGCTCCAGTATCGGACCGTGGGATGGAAGCTCTCATGCTGCTCCTGCTGGAGGTCGTGGAACGATCTCCTCCCTCCCCGGACGCTCCCTTTACGGGGCGGATGTGAAGGTAGCACAACCCTCCGCGTGGGCGCACGGGCCTCAGGACGACGGAGAAGGATGAGCTCCTCACCAGACCGGGAAAGGACAGTTGCCTAGAGACATGCGACAGTGACCCAGATACGTCCCCCCTCGCTGAGCAGAGGACATCCTGCCCGGGAGCTCTCCACCAGGCGCCAGCCCCACCAGAGGCCTACCCAGAAAGTATGACGGAAAACGGGCAGTCCTTAAGGGAAAAAATCTGAAGGGCTAGTAAAAAAGCCATCCCACCACCGTCAACGTAGACGGCCGAGAAAACCATCCCACCACCGTCAACGCAGACGGCCGAGAAAGCCATCCCACCACCGTCAACATAGATGGCCGAAAAAGCCATCCCACCACCGTCAACGTAGACGGCCGAGAAAACCATCCCACCACCGTCAACGCAGACGGCCGAGAAAGCCATCCCACCACCGTCAACATAGATGGCCGAGAAAACCATCCCACCACCGTCAACGCAGACCACAGCCCTGGGTAAAAGCCATCTTGATCAACAGGGCAGTAAAAGACATTGGTTAGAGATAAAAGCGCTACATGGCACAAGTGGGAAGGGGTGAACCGATGTTGCGTGCTGTGACACCGCCAACCCCAAGCCTTGGAGATGGCTGAGCAGATCAGGGGCGGCTTGGGATGTCCGGGGATGCCCGAAAAGGCCGTGGGACCTCTCGCGCTGCGACACTCTTGTGAACATCTGAGAGCTGCTTTTCTCGCAGGCAAAACACTGAAACCACTGTGAGATTCAGCTGAATAAGTCAGCTAATAAACGCCGCCGGACACTGGCTGACGGCCTTGTTCCTAGAGAAGAGTCCAAGTTTGACGGCACATTTTCCGTTGAGCTGAAAACGAGGAGGAAGACAACTGCCGGTAAAGTTTCCACGCAACAAAAATCAGCAGTAAAACGAGAACAAGGTCAGTGCGCCGACAGCCGAGCCCTTTTTGCGAGCGCTCAGGCCGGCAGCGGTTTTACACCTAGGAGCAAGGACTACGGATGAGGTCCCGGAAACCGGCCCGCGGTGGAGACGGGAGGGACGGCGAGAGCAAGCTCCCAACTTCCAACGCCGCGGAAAAGAGCAAGGACGCGGCGCGTGGGAGAGGCGCCGGCGCCGGGTGAGATCGGCCCCGTTCACGCTTCCAGCGGGGCGCGGAGGAACTGGGACGGGAGCGCCGGGGACCCGCTGAGGGGATAACGGCATCGCTCCAGCCGGGCAAATCCAGAGGGACGAGGCAGTGCCGAGCCCTCTCTTGGGAGCCGGTGCATGGGTGGCATTTCCGGCACCTTCGGCGCACGGCACAGCCGGGTTTTTCGGTCCCTCGCCCAGGATCCAGCGGTTATCTCCGTGGCGCAGGCCCTCGGTGACACCGGCGCGCTCCGCTGGGCGGTCTCGGAGGCAGGGAGAAGGCGTTTATTTAGCTCCTTTTTATCCGGGACTAAAGCTTCCTCCTCAACAAAGCTGCCAGCGGCGGGACTCGGCCGGACGTCGGGAGCCGGGTCCGAGCTCGCGCAAAGGCGGCCGACGGCGCCGGCCCCCCCGGGGGCTCCCTCAGCATCCCAAACCTCACCCCGCTGGCTGCTCGCGTTCCGGCACCGCGGGAAGCCTTCGCCCCGCTCCGGATGAGCGCGGCCTCCTCCACGCTGCAAACCGACCCCGGGGACACGGCGGTGTCCCAAACCCACCGGGGGGGTATCCAACCCCCAAAGCAGCCCGCGCCGCCGCCGGACGCGGCCCCCCCCCCCCCCCGGAAAGGCCGCGGATCCGCCGTCTTTCTCCGCCTCTCCGAAGCCGGCACACGACGCTGTTTTGCGTTAGGCCCGAAGAATTCAGACCTAACTTCTCCGACGCCACCCACTCTCCCGGCAGCGCTAATAAAAGCAAAATAAACGCCGGCGGAGCGGGGGGGGGGGGGAGCGCTCCGACGGTAACTCCGGGGTTAGTCCCTTTTCCTCCGTGCCCACGCGCCCGGTTTCGGGCATGCCGAAGGCTGCGGATGCAAAGCCGCCGCCGCGTTTATCCGCGGGAAAAGTTCTCCCCGGCCCCTTTTCAGGTTAATCCCGCTCTCCCGGAGCGGGGCCGTGCTTCCTGCCAAGCGCCCGGCCTTCCCCGGAGCAAACCTCAACAAACTTCTTCCCTGAAGGAATTTCATCCACATTCCTGCATTTCTCTGCCTGGCAAATGCTAGAAAACCTTCTTTTTTTTTTTTTTTTCCTTTTTTTTTCCTTTCCTTTCCCTCCTCCCTTTAACCGTTCTGGGGGAAGGAGGAAGAACAGCAAGTCGCCCCGCAGCGATGCCCGGCTGGGCCGAGGGGCGGAGGAGCAACGCCGGCTCCGGCGCCCCCGAAACGGGAGAGCCCCCCCGCGGCAGCGCCGTGGCAAAAGCGGGTCACGCCGCCGGTCCCGAAGCGCCGGCGGGGGCTGCGGAGCCGCGGCGGCCACCGGAAGGGCAGGCTCCGGCACGCGCCCGCTCGCGCCTTCGTGCCACCGGCGGGGGACAGAGCCTGGGGCGCCTTTCCCGGGATGCGGATGGACCCCACGGCACCCTATCCCCTGGGACTCCTTTCCCGGGGGAAGGATGGACCCTGAGACCCTCTGTCCCCCTCAACACCCACCCGGGGGCATGCACGGACCCTGCGACACCGCGATCCCCTGTGACACCCACCCGGGGACGTGCACGGGCCCGACGATGCCTGTCCCCAGCGACGCCCTTCCCAGGTCGTGCGTGGACCCCACGATACCCTGTCCCTTGCAACGCCCTTCCCAAAGCATGGAGGGGCTCCAGGATGCCCTGTGCCCCATGACAAGGGTGCGTCCCTGCCCAGGACACGCATGGACCCTGGGATGTCCTATAACCCATGACACACTTCCCAGGACATGCATGGACCCTGGGACGTCCTATGTCCCATGACAAG
Source organism: Apteryx mantelli (assembly GCF_036417845.1). Classification (NCBI taxonomy): domain Eukaryota; kingdom Metazoa; phylum Chordata; class Aves; order Apterygiformes; family Apterygidae; genus Apteryx; species Apteryx mantelli. The sequence continues at coordinate 85,840,449 of NC_089982.1, read as the reverse complement.
CTTCCCAGGACACGCATGGACCCTGGGATGTCCTGTGCCCCATGACACCCTTGCCAGGACATGCATGGATCTGGTGCTGTCCTGTGACACCCCGCCCAGGACACACATGGATCCTGTAATGTCCTATGTCCCGTGACACCCTTGCCAGGACATGCATGAACCTGGTGATGTCCTATGTCCTGTGACACCCTTGCCAGGACATGCATGAACTTGGTGCTGTCCTGTGTCCTGTGACACCCCGCCCAGGCCACACATGGACCCTGTGATGTTCTATGTCCCGTGACGCCCTGCCCAGGACATGCATGGACCCCGGGACATCCCACATCCCACAACACCTTCCCAGGCCACGCACGGACCCCGGGATGTCCTATGTCCCACGCCACCCTTCCCAGGCCATGAACAGACCCTGGGATGTCCTATGTCCCACAACACCCTTCCCAGGCCACACACGGACCCCGGGATGTCCTATGTACCACGCCACCCTCCCGGGACACACAAGGACCCTGGGATGTCCTATGTCCCACGCCACCCTTCCCAGGCCACACACAGACCCTGGGATGTCCTATGTCCCGTGACACCCTTCCCAGGCCATGCGGGGACCCCGGGATATCCTATGTCCCACGCCACCCTCCTGGGACACACAAGGACCCCGGGATGTCCTATGTCCCATGCCACCCTTCCCAGGTGACACACGGACCTGGGATGTCCCATGTCCCAGGACACCCTTCCAAGGCCACGCACAGACCCCGGGGATGTCCTGCGCCCCACGCCACCCTTCCCGGGACACGCACGGATCCCGGGATGTCCTATGTCCCACACCGCCCTTCCCAGGCCACACAGGGACCCGGGGACGTCCCGCGCCCCACGCCACCCTTCCCGGCGCCGCGCGGCCCCCACTCACCGGGGCTCGGGCGCGCGGCCCGGGCGCAGGGCGGGCTCCAGCGGCACCAGGGCCTGGCCCAGGAAGCGGTCCATGCCCACGAGCGCCCGGTGCATGACGGTGAGCAGCAGGCGGCAGGCGGCGGGCGCGGCGGGCAGCTCGAAGGAGCACTCCTCGCGCCACTCGGCGGCGCCGGGGCTCTTCTCGGCCACCGACGTGCTGTACCGCTCGCGGCCCAGCTGGATGATGGTGTAGGCGTCGCTGGTGCCCGGCTTGCCGCCGCCGCCCTTGCACCGCAAGCCGCGGGCCCGCACCACCGTCACCTGGACGTGCGTGGGCAGCCAGGCCGCGCCGCCCTCGGCCGGCAGCGCCGCCGCTCGCAGCAGGGCCATGGCGGCGCCGCGCTGCGACTCGGCTCCGCTCGGCTCCGCTCGGCTCCGGTCGGGCCGCGCCGCTCCGGGACCTGCTGCGCCGCCGCCGCCGCCGCTGCCGCAGCCCGGCCGCAGCGGGAGCGCCACGGGCGCCCGCCTTGCCCCGCCCCGCCCCGCCCCGCCCGCGCTGGCCACGCCCCGCCCCCGCGCTGGGCCCCGCCCCCCCCAAGCTCCGGCCTCCCCCGCGAGCCCGCCCCCGCCTCGCTCCCGCCTGGCGCCGGCCACGCCCCCTCCTTGGCCACGCCCCTTCCTGGCACCGGTGGGGGCGGCGGGGAGCGCGGGCACCGGGGCGGCACCGGGACTGCGGGGCGGGCAATGCACCGGGGCTGGGCGGGCACCGGCTTGTGCAGACACCGGGTAGTTCCTCGGGGACTGCAGGGCAGCGCTGTGCACCGGGCTGGGCATGCACCGGGCGGTGCACCGGGACTGCAGGGCAGTGCATGTCCCAGGGCTGTGCACCGGGCTGGGCTTGCATCGGGCGGTGCACCGGGACTGCAGGGCAGTGCGTGCCCCGGGGCTGTGCACCGGGTGGGGGATGCGCCCGGGCTGGGCATGCACCGGGCGGTGCACCGGTACTGCAGGGCAGTGCGTGCCCCGGGGGCGTGCACCCGGCTGGGCTTGCACCGGGCTGGGCATGCACCGGGCGGTGCACCGGGACTGCGTGCTGGGGCCAGCAAGGGCTTTTGGCTCCGGACATCCTGGCGCTGGCAGCAGGATGGGGTCTGTGCCGGGACTCCGGAGGCCGGGGCCTGCCTGCGATGTGCAAGGAGACCCAGAGGCCTCGTTTTCCACCCCAAACTGCCCCCTGCTTGCGCCAACTGCTGAGCCGTCGCAGGCTGGTTTGCAAACGCAGCGGAAAGCCGCGACACGCCAGCTCGGCCCTTTGAATCCGCAACCCCAGGTGCGAGCGGCCGGAGTGGGCTGCGAGCAGGCAGAGCACCGCGGCATCGCTGCAGGCCCATGGCCCGGCACGCCGGGAGGAGGGGGGACACATCTGGGTGCCCCGTTACTCTGGAGGCCCGTTGCAGCAGGGATGCGACGCAAGCAGGCTGCCCTGGCCCCTTCCGAGCCAGGGTGTATTTCTTTGGGTTGCTTTTAAGGGCTTTTCTCTTGCTCTTCTCTATTGCTCTGCTGCAAGAGGTGTGTGTGCGTGGATGTGCATGCACGTGTGTACGCGCATGTATATGTGTGTGCATGCATGTGCTTGCATGCATGCATATGTGCTTGCATGGATGTGCATGCACTTGCTTGCATGTGTGTGCATGGCTGTGCATGCATATGTGTGTACATGCATGCATGTGCTTGCATGCATGCATATGTGCTTGCATGGACGTGTGCACATGCGCCTTTTGCTGCTGCAGGACCGAGCCGCTGGGCTTTGCGAGGGCAGTTTGCAGGAACTGATCTCCGGCCCCCACGAGAAGCCGGAGGGCCGCGGTTCTGGCCAGGAATTTTTGCACGATTTCTGCTTTTTCTGCCTTTTCCCCAGCGGCCGGGACGGCGCCGCCGCCGCACACGGGCTGCCAGCACCATCTGCCGGCGCCGCCTCGCCCGGCCCCGGCGTCCGAAGAGCCGCAATTTGCTCAAGTGCAGGCAAATTAATTAATTAAAATTTAAAATTGAAACGGGCGGTAGCTGGGGGGGTGAGGGGGGGGCGATTTATTGCGGTTTTATTGCGGTATTTAGTGCCAAAGCCCCTCGGCCGCGCTCCGTGGGATTTCCCACGACGGCCTCGTCCCCGCCGCAGCGCGCCGGTCCCCTCCAATAATAATAATAGTAATAAAGTAAATAAATAAAAACCACCGAAATGCAGCCGAGCAATAATAATTAATAATAATAATAATAATAATAAAAGAATCCGAGTCCAGAATAATAAGAGCCGCCTCTAATTCCCTTTTTAGCAGCCTCATTAAAAAAAAACTCGCCTGCGAGGCGGCGGTTCCCAGCGCCGCCGCTTATCCGGGACCCGAAGCAGCCTCGGCCGAGGGTGATAACCGGGGCAAATGGAGCCTTTTTTTTTTTAATTCCCCCCCCCGTTCCCCCCCCCCCCCAGCCCGGCCCCTGCGGCAAGGTCGCTCCGGCGGCGCCCGGTGCCGGCGCGGGGTTTTATCGCGGGCCGATCGCGGCCGCGGGGCGAGGGCGGCGGCGGCTGATGCGGGCGAGATAAGGGTCGTTTCGGGGTCGTTTCGGGGCCGTTCCGGGCCATTTCGGGGCCGTTCCGGGCTCGGCTCGCTCTGCTCTATCGGGGCCATCGCGCCGCGCTCGGCCGCTCGCCGCCTCTCCCCGCCCCGTCCTTCCTCCCCCCCGTCCTGTCCTTCCTCCCCCTCGCTCCGTCCTTCCTCCCCCTCCGGGCTTGAGGCCGTTTGTTCCGCTCGGCGGCGCCCAGAAAACACCTGGGGATGGGGGGGGGGAGGGAGGGAAACACCTTATTTAGGGGATTTAGGGCAGGGTGAGACCCCCCCCCCCCGGCGATGCTCGGCTGCAGGTGCAGGGAGCCCCGAAAAGGCACCCGGGGGGGGGGGTGCAAACGCATTTGGGGTGCGGGTTGTTCTGCGTGTGCGCGCTGCCCCCCTTTTTTTAGGGGGGGGGTGGGAATATCACCTCCGGGGCGCTCGCTGCGGTGCAGGACTCCTGGGCCCCCGGGCCGCCCGGCGGCAAAACCCTGCCCGGCCCAGGCGGGAGAAGCCGAAGCGGCGGCATCTTCCCGCGCGGTGCCGAGCGCGTCAGGCCTCAGCCCGGGAAGGCGCTGCCGAAAGTGCGGATGGTTTGATTCCCACGCCAGGGACGAAGCGGGGATCCCTTTCCCTTGGCGGGGCCGAAGGAGGCTCTGCCCCGGCGCTTGGCCCTATTCAAATCTCACAATAAAATATTCCCCGAAAACAGGGGGAGGAAGAAAAAAAATACCGGCACAGGGAATTTCTTATCGCTGCAGACGCGGCCCAAAATCCAATTATACTCGCAGTTCCGGTGCCCGGCCCGGCCCCGCCTGCCTCCTCTTATCCTTAGTCATGATCTGCCTTTTATTTTTCCTGCCTTTGATTGTTTTCCCTCTTTTTTTTTCCCCCGTCTCCTTGGATTATCTTTGCGCTTTCGGCATCTCTGGCGCTTTCTGCCATTGCCGCGGTAATTGCGTTTCTTTTCCCCTCCATCTCCCTTTCCTCGCCCTCTGCTCCGGTTTCCAGCTCTCGCTTACTCATCTCTTTATTTCGCTGCCTCCGCCGCGTTTTAGGCATAACGAGGTTTTTAATTATCCCTGCGGTTGGTTGATTATCACTCCCGTGCCGGAGCGAGCGGGAGGAGGAGGGAGGCCGAAGGGCCGCGGCGCCGCGTTCCTGGGAAAGCCGGGATCCGACGGCCCCGCGGCGCGAACGGCCCGAAACCCCCTCGCACACCCCCAAAACCGCGTTGGGTTTCAGCCGAGTTTCCGATCGATCGATCGCGTTGTGTTTGGAAAAAGGGAAAAAAAAAAAGAAGGAAAAAAGGGAGCGGGAGCAAAAGCGCCGCTCCGAGCCCCCGGCGCGATGCCCCGGCGTTAACACGGCTCCACGGGGCCGAGCTCCCGAGCCCTCCGCTGAGCCGGGATTTGGCGGCCAGGCGCTGGAGCGGCTCCGAGCCGGGTGCCGGAGCGGCTCAGCCGCGTGGCCGGGGCAGCGGGTGCCGGGATTACGGCCGCCGGGTTCCCCGTGTTTGTTTTACGGCGGGAGCAGCTGCGCCGGCGATTCGGCAAACGGCCCCCCAGGGCCGGGGATGAAGTTTTCCCGGCGTTTTTGCGAACGCCACGGATCCCGCGCCGTGCGTGCCACGAGTTTCCCAGGCCTCAGGCGCCGGCCGCCCCAGCGCCATCTGAACCCACGGCTCCCGGGAAACCTGCTCCCGACAGGATTCGCGCGGCGCGGCGGGCAGGGGAGGGAGGCAGGGGAGGCGCAAACAAACGCCGAGTTCGGATGTGAACCGATTAGGAGCAAAGGAAAGCGCGATAAATCGCAAGCCGGGGAGATAAGGCGCGGGAGCCCGCGCTCCCTCGTTAACATTCATTGGATTGAATAATCAGGCCTCATTATCTCCAATTGCCTGCATATTTTGCCCTCAAAATGCTAATTTGGAAGTTGGCTGCGAGCGCCGTCTGCCTATTTTGACTAAAATATTATTTTGCTTTATTGTGCATTGTTTGTAGCTCCGGGGGCATTTCCAGTTTAAAACCGAAAAGAGGGAGTGGGGGGGGGGGAAAAAAAGGCGAGGAAAGAACCCCCCCCCCCCCCCGTTGCAGGCTGGCTCGGGAGCGGAGCGGCGACGCGTCCGCCGGCCCTGCTTTGCGTAGAAATGGCATTTCCAGGCCTCGGAGTAAAATATCGAGGCGTTATCAGTTTCTTTTAGGGGATGGACGGTTTATCGCTAATCTCGGGAAGGAAAATAGGAGAAATAATGGTTTTATTATTATTATTATTATAATTATTTTGCAGCGGGGGGGGGAAGAGCAGCTCTGCCGCTTCTCCTCGGCTCCCCCCTCCCCTCTGCAACCGTTTGACCTTTAAGGAGAGGCGACGTCGTTCCCAGGCCGAAATATAACGGGGGGAAAAGCAAAGCGGACGGGACGGGGGGGGGGGTTTGCCGGTGTCGCGGGGCGATTTCGCGGGACGGGCGATCGGGCCGGCGCGGCGGCAGCCTGTTCGCGTTATTACCCTTTTTCTAAAAGTCAATCGATAGCTAATAACGCGGGAATCGTGTCCGGAGTTTCAAACCCCCCCCCCCCCCCCGTCGGCGGCCGGGGATTAGGGTTAGCGAAGGGCAATTGCTTCCAGAATCGCCTCAATCCGGCGTTAGCGATGCCGCGATCCGCCCGGCAGCTTACCCGCGGCGCCGCTAAATGACACATTTCGCATGCAGGCCCCCGCGCGGCCCCCAAAGCTGTTTGCACAGCGCGGCGCGGCCGGGCCGGGGGGGGATTAGCGGGGCCGGGGGCGGCCGCCCTTGCTGACAAACGCGCGCGGAAATCCGCCGCCATCAATTCTGCCGGCGCCTCGGGATTTGGCAATGACACGGCTGTGACTTTCCCGGCGGGAAAAGCCGAGGGGCCGGCGGGGCCGGTGCTGCTCCTGGCGGGGTTGTCCTGTCCCCCGGGGTGTTGCGGGGGGGTGGGGGCCGTGGGGAGCGGGTCGGCACTGCGGAGAGGCTGTGACCTGCCACGGGACGGGACGGGATGGGATGGGATGGGATGGGACAGGGGATGCAGCAGGGTTGGGGGATATGGTGGGACCGGGCTGGGGGTGGCCAGGCTGGTGTGGGGGATGCAGCAAGGATGGGACAAGGGGATGCGGCAGGACTGGGACTGGGGATGCAGCAGGACTGGGACCGGGGAATGCAGCAGGACCGGGACTGGGGGATGCAGCGGGACCGGGGCTGGGGGATGCGGTGGGACTGGGACCAGGGATGCGGTGGGGCCGGTGCAGTGCGGTGGGGCCGGGACCAGCAATGTGGCAGTGCCGGGACCAAGACTGGGGATTGCAGAACGGCCAGGGGATGCAGCAGAGCCGGAGATGTGGTGGGGCTGGGACCAGGGATGCAGTGGGACCGGGGATGCAGTAGTACCAGGGATGCAGTGGGACCGGGGCCAGGGATGCAGCAGGACCAGGACCGGGGATGCGGCGGGACTGGGACCGGGCAATGCAGCGGGACCGGGGATGCAGTGGGATCGGGGATGCAGTGGGGCCGGTGCCGGTGCAGAGGATGCAGCAGGGCCGGGGATGCAGCAGGACCGGGGATGCAGCAGGGCCGGGGGATGCGGTGGGACCGGGGATGCAGCAGGGCCGGGGGATGCGGTGGGACCGGGGATGCAGCAGGACCGGGGATGCAGCAGGACCGGGGATGCAGCAGGGCCGGGGATGCGGTGGGACCGGGGATGCAGCAGGACCGGGGATGCAGCAGGGCCGGGACCGGGATGCGGCGGGCGGCAGCGGCCCCCGGTGGCGATGGGGAGAAGGGCGCTGCCCGGCCCGGCGCGGCCCCGCGGGGACCCAGCACCCGCGAACGGGGAGCTGCTAACGGGGACCCCCTTAATGGGCACCCGCTAACGGGGATCCTGCTAACGGGGAGCTGCTAACGGGGACCCCCAGTGGGGATCTACTAAGAGGGATCGGCAAGGGTGGACCCATTAACAGGGATCTGCTAATGGGGACCCACTAGCAGGGGCCTGCTAACGGAGATCCTGCTAATGGGGTCCTGCTAACGGGGACTCATTAATGAGGATCTGCTAACAAGGGCCCGCTAACGGGTGTCTGCTAATGGGGATCTGCTAACGGCAACCTGCTAATTGGGACCCACTAAGGGGGATCTGCTAAAGGACACCCACTGACAGGAATCGTGCAAACAGGGATTCAGCAAAGGGGACCCACTGATGGGGATCCGCTAATGAGGAGCCACTAATGGGGATCTGCTAATGGGAAGCTGCTAACAGGGACTTGCTAATGGGGACCCGCTGTCAGGGATCTGATAATGTGAACCCACTAAAGGCGACCTGCTACCAGTGATCTGCTAATTGGGAGCCACTAACTGGGATCCCCTTAACTAGGACCCACTAGCTGGGACCTTCTAACTGGTCTCCACTAGCAGAGACCCACTAATTGGGGTCCATGAGCAGGGACCGACTGACTGGGACCAACTGACTGGGATCCACAAACAGGGACCCACTAACTGGACTCCCACTGGGATGCCCGCTAACTGGGATCCTGGCTAACTGGGATCCCGGCTAACTGGGACGCCCCTGGGTGCCCTGGGCTCAGAGCTCCTCAGCCCTTCGGGTGCCTTGGGGAATCGGTCCTGGAGGCCGGACGCATGGGAAGCGTCGCTGGGAGCCGCTCCGCGTTGCCTCCGCTGGGATCAGGGGAGAGGAGCCGAATCAGCAGGGCTGTGGAGCGGGAACGGAGCAGCAGGGACAGGGCCGGCGAGGCAGGCGAAGGTGAAGGACGTTGTTATTTGCAGAGGCGCCTCCCCGCCGGCGAAGCTCTTAACCCCACGGCCAATGCTCCGGCTTTCGGGAATGGCGTTTTCCTTTTTTCCCTGCAGAACGATCCGCCTTTCGACCCCCGCGAGGCGGTGGCAGCGAGCGCGGAGCCACCTTCGCCGGGTCGAGTCTATCGAGCGGCGAAACGCTGCCGCATATCTTAAAACGCTTAAGGGAGAGATTGATCCCGCATCCCAAATCCCGCCGGGAGACCTTTAATAACAGCAGAAGAAGCGGATATTTAGCACGTGCACGGTCCCGGCGTTCGAATAAAACCAAGCGGGGCCTTCCAAAAGCCAAACGCCAAACGCCTTCCCCACTTTTCCCAGCCCCTGGGAGGCAGCGGACGGAGCCCGGGATGGAGCCGGAGCCTCCCGGGGCAGCTGGCAATCCCCAAAGCACCCAGACAGCCCCATCCCGGAGCAGGCAGAGGAAAACCTCCGGGCAAACCGACCCTTCCCAGACCTCGGAGGAAACAACCGGACATTGTCCCCAAGGTGTCCTGCTGGCTCTTAACCCTTGCCGTGCCACCACGGGGCAATCCCAGCGGGAACGTCCCTCGAAAGGCACCGCAGGAGCCAGGAGCCAGGAAAGGGGCCGGACTCCTCCTTGGACAGGTCCCTGAATTGAGGGATACAGGGGAAGCGAAACACGGAATCAACCCAAAAGCGTCGGTGCCGGGTGAAGCAGGGAACATCCCGATTCCCGGGATGCAGGGCGAGGAAACTGAGGCAGGGGGTCCAGTTTTCCAAAAAACACCCCCGGGGGTTGGAAACCCACCTTCCGCCTCCGGGAGAGACGAGCGCGGGCGGGATCAGCGCTGCAGTTTTCGGGGGGGGGGGGTTAGTTTAGCAAGGGCAGAGCCGGACGGGGGGGGGCCGATCCCGCATGGCCGGAGGGGGGGGGGGGTCCGGCACAGCGGCGTCCGGCCAAGCCGCCCGTGTTGACGCTGCCCAAACACGGCTGTGTTTGCCCTCGCCAAGGGGATGCGACCGGAGAGGGGGGGGGAAGCTCGGAGCCGGCGCTTCCGCAAGCGTTTGAAGGGGTTTAAGCCCTTCCCGGGGGGGGGGGATGTTTGCCGAGCAACCCGGGGAGAGGGCAAAAAGAAAAAAAAGGGAATAAAAAAGGGAAAGTACCTCCCGGCGAAGCGGGGCCTCCCGCCTTTTTATCTCGGCCCTTTCAAGACCGTAATTAAGAAGCACTAACGACAAATCCCCCTCGCCGGGGCGGCCCTTTCATCTGCCCCCCCCCCCCCCGGGCCCGCTATTTGCCCCGGCGCGCAGCAGCTGCGGGCCGATATCCCGGCAAAACGCGGATTTGGGGCGCCCGGGCTGCTCCCCCACCGAACTTTTAGGGCCTTTTTCCCGGTGCCGCCCGCACCCGGCGGGTTGGATGCAGCCGTGCCGTCCCGAACGGCCCGCGGAGGAGACGCGTCGCCAGCTCGGCGTCGGGGTGGGCAAAGGCGCTGCCGCGTGATGGCTTTCCCAGCTCCGTTTTCCCAGTTTTTCCCGCGGGTTCCCCGGGCGCTGGTGAAAGCCAAGCCGAGGAGGAGGGGGGGGGATATGGGCTGCGCGTGGCGAAACGCTTTGCAGCTGCGGGCGCCGGTTTTCGGGCTCCCCCTCGCCCCGTTTCCTCCGCTATAAAAGAGCAAAGCGCGGCGGAGGCTTTCGACGGGGGCCCCGCTCCCCCGCCGGGCCGGCGTCCGAGGTGGGACTTTTCCCAGCTCGTTAGGAAAAAGCTGCGCGATTTTAAGACTCTCCAAACCTAATGACCATCTGAATCCCATCAGCAGGGTCCTGCCGGGGGTACGGAGCGGGGAGACACCCCCCCCGCCTCGGCCCCCGGGCTCTGCCACCGCCTCCGAGCGCATCCCCGGTCACGTCCCTTTGCCTTGCCGGCCCCGCGATGGCTCTGCCCCGCTGAGCCGTGGGGCGGCCGGGCCGGCGAAGGGGTCGGGCCCGCTGGATGGCTCAAGGGGACCGAGGGCCACCGCGAGGCCCTGCGCCCCATGTCCCCCCGGGCTGGCTGAGTGGGGGTCCCGGGGTGACGCCGGCCGTGCTGGCTGGTCCCGCATCCCCGTTCCTGCCCCATTTTGGGATAAGAGCCTCCTGCAGGGAAAGAGGACACGGGGGACAGCCCCGCACCGAGGGCAGGGGACACATCGGGGGACAACCCCACACCAAGGGCAGGAGACCCGCCACCCACCCCACACTGAGGGCAGGGGACATGGTGACCACCCCACACCAAGGGTAAGGGACACGCTGGGGGACAACCCCACATCAAAGGCAGGAGACTGGTGCCTGCCTCACACCGAGGGCAGGGGACACGGTGGCCACCCCACACCAAGGGCAGGGGACCCGCTGCCCACTCCACGCTGAAGGCAGGGGACACGTTGGGGGACAGCCCCACACTGAGGGCAAGGGACATGGTGACAACCCCACACCAAGGGCAGGGGACAGGGTGACCACCCCACACCAAGGGCAGGGGACACATTGGGGGACAACCCCACACCAAGGGCAGGAGACCCGCCGCCCACCCCACACTGAGGGCAGGGGACATGGTGACCACCCCACACCAAGGGCAGGGGACACGCTGGGGGTCAACCCCACACCAAAGGCAGGGGACACGGTGATGACCCCACACCAAGGGTAGGCGACACATCAGGGGACAACCCCACACCAAAGGCAGGGGACATGGTGATGACCCCACACCAAGGGCAGAGGACACACTGGGGGACAACCCCACACCAAGGGCAGGAGACCCGCCGCCCACCCCACACCAAGGGCAGGGGACACGTTGGGGGACAACTCCACACCAAAGGCAGGAGACCCGCCGCCCACCCCACACCGAGGGCAGGCACAGGGGAGGATGAAGCCCACACCGAGGGCAGGGGACACAGGGGGGATGAAGCCCACGCCGAGGGCAGGGGACACAGGGGGGATCAACCCCACGCCGAGCGCAGGGGACATGGTGACCACCCCATGCCGAGGGCAGGGGACACAGGGGCGATGAAGCCCACGCCGAGGGCAGGGGACATGGTGATGACCCCACACCAAAGGCAGGGGACACAGGGGCGATGAAGCCCACGCCGAGGGCAGGGGACACGTTGGGGGACAACCCCACGCCGAGGGCAGGGGACACGTTGGGGGGATGAAGCCCACGCCAGGGCAGGGCACCCGCGGGCGTGGGGCCGGGCCGGCGCCGCTCCCCGCCCCTCGGGGCCCGGGGGCCCGGCGGGACCCTCCCCGCGGCGGCCTATAAAGGCGGCGGCGGCGGTGGCAGCGGCCCCCGAGCAGCTCCCGCCGCCATGGCGGCCCCGGCGCCGCCGCCGCCGCCCGGCCAGGCCTTCACCATCGCGGCGCTGCTGGGCCGCGCCTCGCCGCCGCCGCCTCCCGCCAACGCCGCCGCCGCCGCCCCGCCGCGCTGGGGGGCGCCCGGCAACGCCGCCATCGCCGCCCCGCCGCCCCCGGCCCCGGCGCCGCGGCCGCTCTGCGCCGCCTGCTGCGGGCCGCTCGCCTGGCCCGGCCGCCTCGGCGCCGCCGGTACGGGGGCACGACATGGCGGGGCCTCCTCGGGGGCACCGGACCCTCCGGCCGCCTCCTCGGGGCAGATCCTCCTCAGGGGGGACCTGCTATGGGGGACCTTCCTGCTGCCTCCTGAGGGGGGACCTGCCGTGGGGACCCTCCTGCTGCCTCCTCAGGGGGGACCTGCTATGGGGACCCTCCTGCCATGGGGACCCTCCTGAGGGGGGACCTGCCATGGGGGACCCTCCTGCTGCCTCCTCGGGGGGAACCTGCCATGGGGGACCCTCCTGCTGCCTCCTCAGGGGGAACCTGCCGTGGGGACCCTCCTGCCATGGGGACCCTCCTGAGGGGGGACCTGCTATGGGGGATCTTCCTGCTGCCTCCTCGGGGGGACCCTCCTCAGGGGGGACCTGCCATGGGGGACCCTCCTGCTGCCTCCTCAGGGGGGACCTGCTATGGGGACCCTCCTGCCATGGGGACCCTCCTGAGGGGGGACCTGCCATGGGGGACCCTCCTGCTGCCTCCTCGGGGGGAACCTGCCATGGGGGACCCTCCTGCTGCCTCCTCGGGGGGAACCTGCCATGGGGGACCCTCCTGCTGCCTCCTCAGGGGGAACCTGCCGTGGGGACCCTCCTGCCATGGGGACCCTCCTGAGGGGGGACCTGCTATGGGGGATCTTCCTGCTGCCTCCTCGGGGGGACCCTCCTCAGGGGGGACCTGCCATGGGGGACCCTCCTGCTGCCTCCTCGGGGGGAACCTGCCATGGGGGACCCTCCTGCTGCCTCCTCAGGGGGAACCTGCCATGGGGACCTGCCATGGGGACCCTCCTGAGGGGGGACCTGCTATGGGGGATCTTCCTGCTGCCTCCTCGGGGGGACCCTCCTCAGGGGGGACCTGCCATGGGGGACCCTCCTGCTGCCTCCTCAGGGAGGACCTGCCAGGGGGACCCTCCATGGCGACCCTCCTGCTGCCTCCTGAGGGGGGACCCTCCATGAAGATCCTCCTCAGGGGACCTGCCATGGGGACCCTCCTCCCACCTCCTTGGAGAGGAGACCCCCCATGGGGACCCTCCTGCTGCCTCCTGAGGGGGGGACCTGCCATGGGGGACCCTCCTGCTGCCTCCTCAGGGAGGACCTGCCATGGGAACCCTCCATGAAGATCCTTCTCAGGGGACCTGCCATGGGGGACCCTCCTGAGGGGGGACCTGCTGTGGGAGACCCTCCTGCCATCTCTCCTGAGAGGGGACCTTCCATGGGGACCTTCCTGCTGCCTCCTGAGAGGGGACCCTCCATTTGGATCCTTCTCAGGGGACCTGCCATGAGGGACCTTCCTGCCACCTGCCCTGAGAGGGGGAAGCTCCATGGGGATCCTCCTGCTGCCTCCTGAGGGGGGAACTTCCATGGGGATCCTCCTGCTGCCTCCTGAGGGGGGACACTCCGTGGGGACCCTCCATGGGGACCCTCCTGCCACCTCCCCGAGGTGGGACCCTCCTCAGGGACCCTCCTGCCACCTCCCCTGAGAGGGCAACCCTCCATGGGGACCTGCCACGGGGACCCCTCCAAATGGGGCCCTCTCCAAAGAGGGTCTCCCCATCACCCCCTGCCCCAGAGGGGACCCCCCTCAGGAGCTCTCCAAAGAGGGATACCCCCCTTCCAGACTCATCTGTAGGGGACCCCCATCCCGAGGTGCCTCTTCGTCCCACTTGACTCACCCCCCTTCTCTTCTCCAGGCTACCTGCTGTCCAAGTGCTGCTTCCCCATCTTCAAGGCCAAGGCGGGCAAAGCCAAGCGGGTGCGGACCATCTTCACCAGCGAGCAGCTGGCCCGGCTGGAGAAGGAGTTTGCCCGGCAGCAGTACATGGTGGGCGCGGAGCGGTGCCTGCTCGCCGCGGCCCTCCACCTCACCGAGGAGCAGGTAAGGCCCCTGCCGTCTCCTGCCACCCCAAAGGTCCCCCCTTTCTGCGGGGTGTTCCTGATCCTATGTATGCCGTGGGCATTATCTCCCCTTGTTTGGGGAGAAAAGTCCCAAGCGGGAACCTGGGATGGAGTCTGGAGCTGGGTAGCTGCTCCATCACTGTTGGCCACCAAGCTCTTTGCCTCGGGGCTGGGTTTTCCCTCCTCTGGGATGGGAGGGAGGGCAAGGTGTTGCTCCACAGAAGTATGAAGAGCAAGTCCTGTCCCGCTGGCCGTGCCCTTGGACACGTCCCGGGAGATGGGAAGCTCTCCCGGAGGGGATACTTGCTGCCTTTTATCCCATCAGTATTCGCAGTGCGGGGCTGGGCTCCTGTTTCAAGGTGTGCTCGGAAAACGGGCTTTTCCTCTAAAGTGTAATTGCGATTCCTCTAAATCCTCTAAATTTGCCTCTAAATTGCATCTAAATACTTTAAATAAAAAGGCTCGCAGCTGGGGAAACAAGTCTCAGAAGCGGCAGTGCCGGGGCTGCGTGGAGGGGTTGAACTTGGATCCCGAGTTAATGCTGGATCTTCCCTGCTGCTGGCAGGCACCAGATCACGGCGGGTTCAGCCCCTGGGTTCAGCTGTCCAGTTTGTCATCCCCCCGGGGGACAGAGAGCGCTCCCGGGCGCTGCACAACACTGAGACTTCAGCTGCCTGCTGAAGGCAACCCCAAAACCCCAAATTGAGCCAGGGTTTAATTTCAGCTGGAGCAGGATCGGGCCCCTGAATTAGGGATGTGCGTGGGAAGAGCTGGAGCATGACAGGGGATATCTGTCCTCCTGATCAGCCAGGGGAACATCTCTGAGGCTGAGCCTAATTAAGGGGTTTTGTAGTGTCTGGCCTGAGCCTCTGAGGTTTAACAGCTCATGGTCCCGTGGAGAAGCTGGGTTCAAAAGCCAAACTTTGCCTCTTTCTCAGGTGAAAGTCTGGTTCCAAAACCGGAGGATCAAGTGGAGAAAACAAAGCCTGGAACAGCAACAAGCCAAACTGGCCAAAATGGGCTTGGCCACCCCACAGAGGAGCCCGGACTCACAGAGTCACCATGGCGAGGAAGACAGGGACTTCCCGGCAGAGGACAGTCGGGAAGACGCCACACCGTCCCCGTGCTCAGAGACAGTGACTGCGCAGCCCCCTGGACAGGCTGTTGCAACGAGCTGCTGAACTGCTGCTTTGGGCCACGTTTCCCATATGTATTATATTGATGTATGTATATTGATGTATATTGATGATGCTGGCAACGAGCGTATCTAATATATACAGGGCAGCCGTTATTTTTGCAGTGCGAAAATAAATTATTTATGCAACTTTGTTTAGAGAGAGACTTCAGAGCGAACGTGGTCGTTCCCGCTTGGCTCACCTGCCCCCGTTCTTCCGACGGGGGGAACCGTGGGGCACAAAGTGAAGCAGCTCTTGATGCTTCCCTGAGGATTTAGCAGCTTGAAACTGTAAGCTGAAGGCTCCCTCCTCCCTATCTATGTATTAAGCCATCCTAGCTGCCTTTTCCCTCCACAAGGAATCGGGAATTTAGCTGTAAATGTCACTCAAGTAATTGTCTTACATGGTTTCACCTCCCCCCCCCCCGACACGCACACTTCACTGGTTTAACTTTGTCCAACTCCTCTCCAGATAACACTCCGGATGGCTTTAGGTGGTTTAAGATAGATGTTTGCCCATCCAGCAAGCTGGTTATCGGTGCGTAGGACTAACCTCCTCAGACTGGGAAGATGGTAAAACAGTGGACAAACACTGAGATATTGGGATTTCTTTCCCCCCCCTCCCATAACACTCGCTCCAAAGCTGGAGAACAGGCTGCAGAGATGAGCTCTCCCCTGTTCGCAGACGGCTGAAGTTGGGCTCGCCTGGCTCCCTTCATCCCTTCCCAGGGAAGGGAGGTGTCTGCCTGCTGGCAACCTCAGCAAGTCCGATCCCTGCCCCAAGACCTGGGATTTGTCCGGCCTTGCCTTAGGAGGAGGAGGAGGGCTGTGACTTTCCCGACACAAGTCACCGGCAGAGCTGGGAAGCAGCCGACGGTGCTGGCACCGCTTTGCTGGAATTTGAATCCCGCTCTCCAGGGATAGTCCCTAAGAGATGCCGGGGTGCTGCCTCGAGGCAGGCAGCCCGCGGCATTAGGGAATTCATCCCCCCGACGGCCAGAAAACGGGAGGATGGAGGAGAGGGGGAGGAAGGAAGGCGAAGGGGGTGATGAAGGAGGGGACGATGATGAAGGAGCTGGGGGGGAGGGGGAAGCGAGGAGAAGGGGATGATGCGACGGGAGCCGCCCTTTTGTTACGGCCGCTAATCCGCCGCGCCGGCGGGTTTATTGCAACCGGCCCGGAGACGACGGGGCTTCCGCGGGGCGTTTTAATACCGCCCGGCCGGGGGCCGAGCCGCTCGAGGGAGTTAAGTTGTTCTCAGGACACGCGGTTAATCCTCTAGCGAGCCGGCCGCGTTTGGCGCCGGGCAGGATTGGGCCTTGCCCGCGGTGCCGGGCCACAGCACGGCCTCCCATCCCTGCTGCGAGTGCTGCCTGTGCTCAGCCCGTCTCCGACCCGGATGCGGATGGCATCCGGCGGGGAAATGCCTTTAATTAACGTTGCTGGGCTCGACTTGAGCAGTTCAAAAAGTGGTTTTTATCATGAGGAGTTGGGGGGCTTTTCTCCTCCTGCTTGATGTTCCCTGGGGATTGGCTGGTCCGGGGGGGGACGAGGAGACCCAGGACACCTGGGCCCCGTCTGCTGCCTGCCACTGGGCATCATGGTGCTGGGGGGGGGGGGGGGAGGCTGAGCCCTGCCGGCCTCCTAGCGCTGATTAATTTGCTGATTAATTTGTTTGCCGGCTCCGCAGGGCGGGGAGGGAGCGGATCTGCAGGACAAAGCTGCCCATCGCTGCCCGAATGGGAATGATAAGAGCCCAGCGCCCGGCTCCGAGGCCGAGAACGGGCCGGACGCCATGGCTCATCCCAAAGCCCCTTCCCGATCCCGGCAGCTCTCTTAGAGAAGGGGCGCTGATTTTTTTTCCCTCCCTACCTGCAGAAGGTGGGTTGACTAAATCACACCGAGAAGTGAGAATTAAGCCGCCTTATCAAGAGGGCGAGACCCTCGGCTGAAGACGTGGCGCTGAGCCTCGCGGGGTCAGCCGCCCGCCTTTCCGGGCTCCGGCCCCTCGTGTAATCTTGTTAAACGCTTCAGGAACCTTCCCCCCCCCTTCTGCTCTCGAATTCCCGATTGAAACATCAAATAAAACCTCCCCAGGCCGGCGGGCGGCTCTGCCTGCTCCGCGCTGCCTGGCCCGAGCGGAAATAATAATAAAAAAAGCCACCGTGAGCCATCGAGGGAAGCTCCCGACGGCCCGTTTCCGCAGGGAATCACCCCGAGCTCAGGGTCTGCAGCAGCCGACGGTGCAAAACTCCCGCTTCCCCTGGGACGGGGGGGGAACCGGCGACCAGCCGGGTGGCTTCACCACCCCAAAACGCTCAGCTTAAACTCCTTTTATTCCTGCGGCAGCTCCGGGATCGGTGGCGGGACGGTCACCCCGGATGGAGCTGCCTTTGGCAGCGGGACCCGGGCGTCGAGGGCCGCGTTTAACCACCCCGCAGGGCGATATTTGGGGGGTTCTATGCAGAAATATCGCCTTGACTCGAGTCAGGCGCGAACGCGCGCGGCGTCGCCTTGGCTCGCCTCCGATCCGACCCTCTCCTCGCGCTCGGGAAGTCAGCGCACCCCTGCCGCGACCGGGGCTGGATCCGACCCCTGCTCTGGCCCGTCCTTCCCCCACTCCGTGTCTATTGATTTAATAAGATGGAGAGGAATTAACGGGGCCAGGGCGCTGGAATAATGAAAGATGAACAAAGGGGCAGCGCTAGCAAAGATGCTGCCAGCTTTTAATGATGAGGCCCGGCCGATCCCCTGCTAGCCGTCCCTTTGGAGCGGCGATTAAGACCATACTGTTATTGTTAAGGCAGAGAGATAAATCCGTGCACCGTTTCTGATGTGATCAGCCGGGGCTTCTCCCTACAATTTGTGATCCTATTGTGGACGGTGTTTGCCCTGGGCAAGGAGAGTCTGGGAACCACTTATGAACCATCCTTTGGTCATTAGCCTCCTCATTAGGGGAGAACAATGTGGGAGAGAAAAGATAATTGAAGGGAGCAGCGGGGCCGATCGCGCGCTCCTGACTGTACCCATGCGGCCTCAATGCTTAGTTTGTTTATAATTCCCAATTAATTTGAAATGCATGGTTTCGGGATGCTCTTAATACCTGCGGCTGCAACCCGCTGGCAGGCTTGGGAACAGGGCGCCTCTGTTCGGGGCCTGCGCGTGACCCGCGGGCGTCCTCCCAGGCTTTTTTGGGGGGGATCTCGGTCCAGTCCGAACTAGATAAATCGGGTGATAAATCCCGGGAAGGCCCGGAGACTCCAGGGGAGAGAGGTGCTTTCCCCCTGCTCTGGGCGATGGAGTGACAAGGGGAGTCGAAATGCAGCAGCGTTCCCACGTCCCCGTGTCCCCACATCCCCACGTCTCAGGTCCCCATCTCCTCACATCCCCATGTCTCAGGCCCCCATGTCCCACATCCTCATGTCCCACATCCCCATGTCCCCACGTCCCCATGTCTCAGGTCCCCATGTCCTCACATCTCCATGTCCCCACATCCCCACGTCCCCGTGTCCCCACATCCCCATGTCCCCACATCCCCATCTCCTCACATCTCCATGTCCCCACATCCCCACATCCCCATGTCCCCATCTCCTCACATCCCCATGTCCCCACGTCCCTGTGTCCCCACATCCCCGTGTCTCAGGTCCCCATGTCCTCACATCCCCATGTCTCGTATCCTCATGTCTCAGGTCCCCATGTCCCCACATCCCCACATCCCCACGTCCCCACGTCCCCATGTCCCCTGGCCAGCTGGGCGCAGGGCCCGGGGGAGGGGAGAAGAGCCGCAATCCTTCAGGATGCTCGACATTATCAAGTGCTAATGAGACCTGTATGGGGCTGAGGTGCTTTGCAGGCCATTACCCCAAATTAACCTGACAAAGGAGCCCGGGCGGGTGTCTGAAGCGGGGCTGGGTTGTGTATTGGCCGTCTGGGGCTGGGGGCAGAGGGGCTGCTGCCCTCTGCCTTTCCCAAGACACCGTCTCCCCTTGGCAGCACCCCGCTTTGCTCGCAGCCCCTTGCAGAAAGCGAAGCCCCTAGGAAGCATCTCCCGTTGCGCTGATGGACCAAACCAACTGCCCCAGAGCTGGAGAAAGGAGAAGGATGGGGGGCAGCAGGACATTGCTCTTGCCATCAGCCACCTCCGCTGCAGGCCAGTGTTTGGCCCGTCTTTCTCAGAGGCGAGACACGTTCCCCCACCCTCATGTCCGTGCCCACGTGCCCGTGCAGAGCGCCGTCACCCTTCCAGTGGCCCCATGGTGGATCAACCTGGGCAAAAATAACCACCGAGGTCTCGGGAGAAGCGTTCCCTGGGTGCCTGGCTCTTGCAGGCTGATCTACGGCCGAGGCACCGCGACACCCCGGCACGCCTAGAGGAGAAACCACGACGAAGGAGGACGGTTGGCCTTGGGAGCTGGTCTTCTCCAGGCTCTGTGACCAATGAGCTAACATACATCAGTTATCCCCCATGTTCCTTTTTTTGCAGTAAAGACGAAGCCCTGGTTTCCCAGGACGTTCCCACCTGTGCTGTCGCAGGAGAAACGGCTGGGAAAACGTGACATGAGGGTAGACGTCAAAGCCTGATGGGTGTTGAGCGCCCATTTTTTAGGCCAATCTTGGTTTCCGAGCTCATGATTTCAAGCTCCTTTGGTCGCCGGTGCAGGACTCGTTACCCTAACGAGCGCCAGCACGCGCCTGTCTAATCGGCGGCAGGAGCCCCCGGGACCCCTCTTTTCCCTGACAGGGTCCGGCCGAACGGACGCTGCCGGTCAAGGAGCTTTTCGGCCCGGATCACCAATGCGCGAAGCCCCCCGTCGCGTTTTCGCGTGTGCTTGCTGCGGGTTTTCGGAAATTTCCGCCGCGTCCCTCGCCCAGCCGGGGAGATTTGCGGCTTGAGCGGGCCGGGGGGGGCTCGCTCCCCCCCCAACGGACTGAGGCGAGGTGCGAAATTTCTCATGGGCAAACAAGGGAGAGCTGCAGGGTGCCCAGGAGCAGGGGGACGGCGAGGAGGAGGAGGAGGATGGTGGTGGGGGGCGAGCGAAGGAGGAGAGAAAGCGGCAGCCAGAAAGGGACAAAAATCCCGAAGTTTGAAGAGTGGGGCGTTTTCTATGGGGGGATTGTAAAATGCGCTCTCTCTTTCCCCTTTCCAGGGGGGGATAAGGGGGCCCCCCCCCTCTATCTGATAGTCATTAGCATCAATTAGGAGCGTTTGAAGTGGGCAACATCTTTGTCTCTTTGCAGAAAAGAAATAAAAAAACCTTTCAGGGAGCCCATAATAACATCTGGAGCAAGGAGAGGCTGAGCTCAAGTTCCCCACTTTCATCTCTTGTCAAGGTACTTGGAATGTTAATGCAGCCTCATTCTTTAATGGAGTTATCAGGAAATGCTTTTCACCCCCTTCCCTTGGCGCAGGGGGGGTGTTTACAAAGGGCTGGGGGCTTTTTTTTGCTGTTGTTTTGTTTGGGGGGCTTTTCTTCTTCTTCTTCTTCTTCTTCTTCCAGGTCCTCTAAGAACCTCCCCCCCCCCATCCCGTTTTATTTTCTGCACTCTTTAAAGAAAAAAAAAACTCAAAAAAAAAAAAAAAGAGGATCAGGGAACGTCCTTTCATCTCCACGCTGGAGATTTTACGCCAGGCTTGGAAATGAAGCCGGCGCGGCCCGGCCGTGCGGTGGGGGGGGGACACGGTTTGGGTGGCGAGCGGTTCCCAGGGCCCCCAGCGCCCTGTTTTCCTTGCTGCTTGGTGCTACATTTGCCAAGTCGTTACCAGAGAGTGAAAATTCCCAGCTCCCGGACCGCAAAGCGTTAGCGGAGCGCACGGGCCTAATGGGAGACGGAGCGCGTCGTTAGGTGGCTAATTCCAACGTAGGGGAGACCCGGGCATTGTCCGTCTGGCCCGCTCGCGGCCTGTCCGTCTGTCTGTCCATCCGTCCAGGCCGGTTGCCTTTCCCCCAGCATCCCCTTCGGCCTGGCCGTCCTCCTGATCCCAAGCCGAACCCACGCTGTTCCCAGCCACTGCTAATGGCGATGCTCAGTAATATGGAGCATCTCCTCCATTTCTCCCCGTGGGAAATACCCCCGAACTCCGGTGGTGGCCGCTGCTTATTAAAAGGGGAAAAAATAATCAGGAGATTTAATCGAGCCTCAATCGGGCGGGTTGAGAAGGTGCCCGTTAAAACACATATAACGTGACCCATGTTTTAATCCACACCACCTCGGTGCAAACAGCCCGGAGGAACCGGATCCGGGAGCTGCGAATCTCAGCTGAATTTGGAAGCATTTTTTTTCTCTCTCTTTTTTTTTTTAAACTGGTGGGGGCTTTTTCACGGAGGTGCTTCGGCGCTCGCCTAACTTTGAACATGTGATTGCAATTAAAGCCCGTATTTAAATACCGGCGGGGTTGGGGTTGTGTATTTGTATAAGGAGCAATCAACCGGCAGCTGTATTTATTCACTTATTTTGAAGCTGCTGGGGGGGGGGAACGACAGGATGCTAAATGGGAGGAAAAAAAAAAGTGTTTAAAAGAAAAACCTGATGGTTTCCTTTGTCTCCTGCAGGCATCGTCTTCCCTTTAAGTTCTTATATGGGCAGCCATCACCAGGGTATTTCCTTGCTATCAGGATAATTATGCCAATACAATCTCATTCTTTCCATTTGCCTCGAAACGCTCGAATCACTGAAAAACGCATACAGAGAGATTTATATATATATAATATATAAATATATTTTATATAGAGATTTGTAACCAGGCCTATTTTTATGGCTCAAGCAGTGAAAAGGAATTTTAAGGAATAGGGAGGCTGGGTGTCCACTTTATTTAAGGTGGGATTTGCTAGCGACGGACAACTTGCACGTGCACGCGGAGGTATTTAATGGCAGGTTATTAAGCAGCAGGGGAGCTGGGCTCCGTGTTAACCTGGAGGCTCCGGCACGGGGATCTCCCTGCGCTTGGTACAACCGGGTGGATTTTCAGTGTGCGCACGGCGGCGAGGTGTCCGTGCCGCCCGCGGCTTCGCAGCGGGGCTGGATCCGTTTCCGCGTTCGGTTCTGGGCCATTACGCCGGTATTTCACCAGAACCGAAGCTGAATTTCCAAAGCGCGTGTTGTTTTTGCCGTGTGCCAGACGCACGCACACCCTGCAGCGCACACGCTCGCACAGGCGGACCCGCTCACCTCCGCTTCGCCCGTGAGCCCCCGCACGCACAGGTTTCGCTGGCGCGTGTCTGCCTGACGTGCACAGGCGCATGTCTGGGGGTATTTCTGCCCTGATGCAACCTGGGCGGGTGGTAGGACGTGGTGTGGTGCGGGGGCCCTGCGCTGGTGCGTCCCTAGCGCTGGCTGTGTTTAGGCCTGATGTGTGTGCGACTGTGGGGAGTGCAGGTGTCTGTGCAGGACCAGTGCGGGTGTTGGGGGCCAGGGTGTCCATGTGGGTGTTGGTGCGGGTGACTGGCGGGGATAAGTGTGTGGGTCTACATGCGGGTGTCGATGCAGGTGCCTGTGGGGAAGGTGTGGAGTCCACACAGGTGTCAGTGGGCTCAGGGGGAAGGTGGGGGTGTCAATGAGGGTGTCGGGGGGGGGGAGGTATGGATCCGTGCAGGTGTTGGGGGAAGGTACGGGTGTCAATGCGCGTGCCAGTGGGGAAGGTGTGGGGTCCACGTGGGCGAAGGGGGAAGGTGCTGGTGTCAGCGCAGGTGTCGGGGCAAGGTGTGGGTCCATGCTAGTGCTGGGTGGAAGGTACGGGTCCGCACTGGTGTCGGGGGGAAGGTGCGAGTGTTGGCCTGGGTGTTGGGGGAAGGTGGGTGTAGGGGGCAAGGTGTGTTGTGGGTGCGGGTGTTGGGGGGAAGAGGCAGGTACCGCTGTGGGCGTTCGGGGGAAGCACGGGGGCTGGTGCCGGGCGGGGGGGGGGGATGCAGGTGCGGCGGCCGGACGGGCCGCCCCACAGCCGGCCCCGGCGCGGCCCGGCCCCCGCCGCTGCTTTGCATATGAACGGCCGGGCCGGGCCGCGCCAGCCCTGCCCGCTGCCGCCCCATATAAGCGCGGGGGCGCGGGCGGGCTGCCCGCCGCGGCCATGCTGCGCAGCCCCGGGCGGCCAGGCCCGCCGCCGCCGCCGCCACCAACAACCCCGCGGCACCGGCCGCCCTTCCACATCGAGGCGCTGCTCGCTGAGGCGCCGCCACGCCGCGGCCCCGCAGCCGCCACCCCCGCTACCCCCAGCCCCGCCGCCGCCTCCGCGCCGGGCTGGCCCGCGGCGCCGCCGGGCTCGGCGCTGGCGCTGGGGCCGCCGCCGGGCGGCGCCTGGGGTTGGCGCTGGGGCTGCGCTTGGCGCTGGGGCTGCGCCTGGGCCGCGCGGCCCGGCGGCGGCGGTGGCGCAGGTGAGCGGCGGCGGGGCGCTGTGAGGGGGCGGGTGTGAGGGGCGCGCGCGCGCGTGTGTGTGTGCGTGTGGTAGCGTTTCTCTCAGGTGTGTGTGAGGTGTGTGTGTGAGGGCTGCGCGCGCGTGTGGTAGCGTTTCTTTCAGGTGTGTGTGTGTGTGTGAGGGCTGCGCGCGTGTGTGTGTGCGCGTGTGGTAGCGTTTCTCTCAGGTGTGTGTGAGGGGGCGCGTGTGTGCGCGCGCGTGGTAGCGTTTCAGGTGTGTGTGTGAGGGGAGATGTGAGGGGGTGCTCGCGCGTGTGGTAGCGTTTCAGGTGTGTGTGAGGTGTGTGTGTGCGTGAGGGGTGCGTGTGATAGTGTTTTTCTCAGGTGTGTGTGAGGGGGTGCGTGCCCACGTGTGAGTGGGGGTGTACAGGTGTGTGTGTGTGAGGGGAGTGTGTGCACGCGCAGGGTAGCGTTTCTCTCAGGTGCGTGTGGGTAGGGTTGTGCGTGGGTGGGAGCGTGTGTGTAGTTTTCCCCTCAGGTGTGGGTTGTGGGTAGGCTGTGTGGAGGGGGGGTGTAGTGTGTGCATGTGGATGAGAGTGTGCGGAGGTGTTTGTGTCAGGTGTAGATGAGTGTGTAGGTAAGTTTGTGTGTGTGTTTGGGGGAGTGTGTAGGGGTGCTTCCCTCAGGTGTGGGTGAGGGGTTGTGGGTAAGTCAGTGTGGGGTGTGTGGACAGGAGTTTGTGTAGGGTGTGTGGTCAGGTACACTGTCAGGTGTGGACAAGTGTTTGGGTGCAAGCGGGTGTAGGAGTGTTAGGTAGTGGCTGGGGGGTGTGTGGATGGGGGTGTGTGTGCAGAAGTGTGTTGGGTGTGTGAACAGGAGTGTGCTGGGTACGGGTGACAATGTGTTGTGGGTTGTGTGTGTCTTGTAGAGGGCTGTGGGGGTGAGCGTGGAGGAGTGCATGTCTGGTGGGGTGTGTGGATGTGTATGCGCATGTGTGTAGGGTGTGTGTGAGGTGAACTTGTGGAGGAGGACTGTGTACACCTATGTGGTTGTGTGTGGATGGGAGGGTGTGCTTGTGTGTAGACAAGCTTGTGTGTGTCCGAAGTGTGTGCGTGTGTAAGAGCGTGCCCCTCCGCCTCTGGAGGGGTGTGCGGGTATGTGTGGGTATGTGTTCAAGTGTGTGGGTGTAGGAGTTTTTGCCTGGAAGGTGTGGATGAGTGTGTGTGTGTATTTGTGAAGAGAGTGTGTATCTACAGAGGAGTGCATATGCCACCTAAGGCAATGCGTGTGTATTGTGGAGGGTGTTGCAGATATACCCATGCAAGGAGTGCGGTTGTACGTGTGTGTGCGTTTGTGGAGGGTGCACAGTGTGTATGTTTGTAATAAAGGAGATGTGCAGGGACTGTATTGGTGTGTCTCTTTATGGTGTGTATATTTGGGGGGGGCAGGGAACCAGCAGAGCTGCGTGAGGTGGTGCACAGCATACGTGTGTGTGTGTGTGTGTGTGTTTCGGGCCAGCAGGCCCTGCTGCTGGGGTGTTTCTGTGCAGCGCGTGACTGTCGGGGCGCAGGGCTCCTCCACCTGGGCACTCTTTTGGCACGACTCTTCCAGCTACTTGCTTGCAGCTTTGGCTTTGCTCATACTCGAAAAGGAGGGTTTTGGGTGGCAAAAACTTGCTTTTTTTTTTTTTTTCCTTCCCTCCTCCCTCTACTACTTTAATTTCATCGCGTTCAGCCTCTCTTCTGACTCCAGGGCTCAGAGACTTAAAGACTTGGGGCGAGGCAGTAGAAACGAGGGAGGGAGAGGAAAGCGTTTCCCCAATTATTTTTCCCCTTTTCCCTTTTATAGTGCTTGGCTGTAAATGGCTAATACTAATTATCAATGCTAAATGACTGGGTGAAGTGAGACCCTGGTGACACGATTTCTTTCCTTCAGGCTTGATTTTTTTGTAGAAGGTTTTGGGTATGGGACGATCTCTTCACGTCCACGTGTACCTTCCACCTGCATTTTAAGGGCTGCTTTGCATATAGCGTAATTTATTTTTCTTTAAAGAAAAAATCTGATTTTGCTCCTGCTCCAGAAAACCCAAGTCAAAAAGACTGGTAGAATTACACTGTGGTGGTGGATGATACAGGCTAGTCCACTGCTTTTTCTGTATTTTCATTGAGCTGTATAGTAATACTTTAAAAGCAAAAACTACTCGCTTATTTTAATGAAGTGCCTCAATTCCGAATAGCTGACACCTTAAACTTTCTTGAAATTAAGTATCTCTCTGTGTTGAGAGCCTGATCCTGTGGTTATTGCCCAGGCAAAACCTCTAACCTACATCCAAGAATTTACTTTACTATTTACTTTCCTTTTATTAGGAACTCAGATTTGGTCCTGGTAGTTACCAGCTTCAGATACCAGAAGTATTTGCTACCTTCAATCTGTTTTTAACTACTTAGAATAGCTATTTAATATATATTATTTCTTATACTAGACAGCATCTGCATGTTTATGTATGCTATTCTATTGTATTATATCAAATATGCAGATATGAAAATATAGTTAGACAGCTTGCAAACCTATTTCCACAGAGCATTTCTCATTTGAAATCACACTTGCTATTATCCAAGTATCAAAATAGGAAAAAAAAATGTTGCTAGTGAAATTATTTTAGTGATGAAAACAGTTTTAAGTGCAATTATGGCTGTTAAGCTGTCAGGTCTCTGTCACACAAATCCTTCATCACATGCATAACTTTTACCCAGCGGATGAGATGAAGTAGGGCGAAGTGCCCGTTTGCCTGGAGAACGTTACGGCGTCAATCGTTCAATGGGAGATAAGTAGCTGCTGTGAATCAGCGTTGTTTTGCGTAGCGTTTTTACGGAAGTTAAAGAAACTCTCTCAGCTTGCCGAGATTACGTTACAGCAGTCGAATGTCTCAGTGTGCTGCTGCTCTACCCTAGCTGTGTTGTAAAATAACTTAGGGTGAAGGGACCTCTGCAGGCTGGTAGATCCAGCGCCCTGCTGCAAGCAAACCTAGCGTCAGGGCTAGACCGCGTTGCCCGGGGGCTGTTTTTTCAGAACTGCTGTAGTCTGACTGTTCCTGATCCTGCAAACACATGCTCTGCTTTCCACCCCAGAATGGTCCTGTTAGCTGAAATAATGAGTTCTTAGTTAAGCATGTGCCTGAGTGTTTGCAGGACAGAAACACATCATTCTAACAGCTTAATAGTTTTACCATCAGAAATGTCTTAGTGCTGGTATTAACGAGTTCCTAACGTATACACAATCGTATTTTGATACTCAGAGATGCTTTCATGACGCCCTGTGACCGGTCATCTCATCTGGGAAGGCAGGTCCCATTGCGTGGAGGCTTTCTGGGGCGCAGAGCAGGGGCAGAGGTCCCCAGGTCCAGCAGTTTATTGGCAGCGAGCTGCACTGCCTCGACTGTCTCTTGAACGCTTTACGTTTGGATGTGCAAAGCCTGAATTAATCTGCGTGTACACGTTGCGATTCCAGAACCAGCATTTTGGATTCAGTTTTTCTTGCCCTCTTTCCTTAATCAGTCGTTGCGTGGGCTCGTGGTCTTTCCGCCCTGCCGTTCTAGCAGGGAGATCTGGCTCATGTGGAGGTCGGTCAGGAGGACGGGGCTGGCGGCAGTCAGTCCTGTGCCTCCCGGGGAGTGATCGTGGGTAAAGCAATCACGCTCCTGCTCACCGAGATGTGTGTGAATCGAAGCCTGTGCTGCTCTGTTGGCAGGATGAGGGCTGGAGAAACAACACTGCTCTTAATCTGGTGCAGTTGGATCATGTGACAGTGCTGATGTTTTACTGTATGTTAATTAGGTAGTTATTTTTATCGCCAGGCCTAAAGTAAATAGGGGGCTGTGCTAGACACAGAGAGCAGATCTGCTTGTCAGTCCTGCGAATGCCTCTGCACACGAGTAACTTCAGGCACAGTTCGTCCTGCCAAGGCCAAAGGGACTGGGGACAAGGACCTGCGCAAGGGCTGCTGCCTGTGCGGACAGCCAGCCTTTAGACGCTTGATATTAGGGACTCCCTGAGCTGGAGGAGGGGTCTTAGTGTTTAAAAGCTTGTAATGGATTTTGTTATTATGGTATAAAGCTCAGGTATAGGTGGGGGTCAAACCTTGCTCATGTTACTGAGTTGTCAACTTCTTTGGGTCTCTCTGCGTGCCCAGGAGAGTCCTAGGTTGTATCGGCGGTTAGGACATCCCTGCTTCTCTTCTCGGTGTGTTTCTGCTACTTTCTCCCAACATACTTTCGTGCTGCATGTTGTAGCACAGCCATACTTGGACCTCAATGTCAGCTGAAGTAAGCTGGGCTCGGTACTTGATAGGGCAGCCACAACCAGTGTGCTGTGGGCACGGGGCGTTTGCTGGGAGACGTGCAGACCTCCTTGATTGCCGCTTGTTGATTCCTGCTCCTTGCTTGCAGGTCTGGAGTTGTCTCACTGTGTAGGTGCCGGCTCGCTGGGCCCTCCTGTGCCTTGGAGGTCTGGGGGGCCCTGTAAGATGAAGAGGGTCCGCACGGTCTTCAAACCAGAACAGCTGGAGCGGCTGGAGCAGGAGTTCCTCAAGCAGCAGTACATGGTGGGCACGGAGCGAGTAGACCTGGCTGCAACTCTGCATCTCACAGAGACTCAGGTAAGGAATTAGGGGAGTTGGGGGTGGTGGCATAGATCCCGGATCTGGGTTCAGTCTGTGATGATTCCCCCTCCATGAAGAGCAGCTGGAGGAGCACATGATGCCGAGCGACCTGCTGTGAGATAACATTGAAACCACATGTTTGAAGAGATGCAAGATAGGTTTAGACATTTTATGAGAAATAACGTTTTTTTATCTAAGAAGTGAAATAAAAAGCATTTAGGCACACAGATGTTTTTGCTTTGGAGTTAAGCTGGGTTGGACTAATGTAGATTGAGATCACCTGGAGACGGGTTGTGCAGTGAGTGTCCTTTTATGACATTTTCTACTTCTCTGAGCATGTTTCCTTCCCACTGAAAGCCACTTAGTTATTGCGGAAAGGAGGACCCGTGCAATCTTGCCTGGTGGGATCCAAGTAGGCAATTCAGCTGCGGGGGAAAGGAAGAGCAAAGCAAGGGGATGGAGTGGCACTGGGAGAGAGAGGGAGGTGGGAGCAGCCAGAGAGCAGGTGTAGGGGTGGCTGGGTGTCCCATCTTGCTCCCTGGCATCCGAGGGCTATTTCTAGCCCTTCCCTTCTTCCCCCAGGCAGAGCCTTCCCTGTGCAGCTGCATCCCCCATCTCCCCTGGTGCTTTCTCCCAGCATCGCTCTGTCCTCCATAGTGAGGCCTCTTCCTGCTCATGCTCGCTGTGCTCTGAGCAGAGAAGGGACATGTCCCCCGCTGTAAGGAACTCTGCCTTTTGGGGACATCTGTCTCAGAAGCATGTTGCAGTACCCACCTTTGGAAATGGGGTCCCAGAGACTTGGACTTGCTGTTTGCTAGCCCAGCTGGGGGACTCCGGATGTGCTGTGGAGCGTCAGGGGAGGCTCAGCCTGCTGTCGTGCCGTTTTCCTGCTAGGTGAAAGTCTGGTTCCAGAACCGGAGAATCAAATGGAGGAAGCAGAGCATGGAGCAGAAGAAGGCAAAGCTGACTCAGTTCGGAGTGATTCAGCCTGCCACTGCAGACTCAACAGACATCAAGGACCATGAGGAGGACACTGTGGATGTTGAGCTTTGAACAGCTGATGAGATTCAGCTGCCACTGTTGTTTCAGAGCAAAAACTGCAACCAATTTACAGCTGTGTCTGCTCGATGGCGATACTGGGGATGCAGACATACCTGTGCTGCTTTGGTCCAAGCTAGGCATTAAGCTCCTCTCTGAGAGCTGGAGCTACAGGACTAAACTGCTGCTGGTTGGGAGGAAATCTCCAAATATAGAGGCCCCTGTTTCATAGCTGTGCGCTGCAATTCCTGGGGCTTAATCACCAGGCCAGTTCTGCCTGGTGGTGCCCTGGTTGTGGCGAGGCAGCTGATCTCGCTCACTTGCTATTGATGTGCCAGGAAGCACAAACCATTTCAGTAGAGAGGCCAGGGTGACAATTAGATGGTGTCCCTGACTGTTGTGAGAGTGAGGGCATTTGAACGCAGGGTCACTTGGCGGGAGACCTGTGCTGGGAGGAGAATCAGCCCGACTGTTTTCTCCAGGTCAGTTTGATTGCCGCGTTCAATGCCTAGATTGCAACAGATCGGAAAGTCCCTTGCTCCTAACCACAAACTTTATCATTACATTTGCAGTAAGATGAACCAGGTCTGAGCAAACACCAGGAGAAGTGAGCTGCAGGGCCTGCCGCTGCCAAGACAGCGGGGCTTTATCCCACGTTGTGGTCCTGCCTCTCCTGTGTCCTTGACCTGATCTTAGCCCCACTCAGTTGCCGCGCTGGGTTCCCACATGGCTGCAGAATCAGGCCCTAGGTGGGAACAAGGCAGCCTGAGGAGCAAGTCTGCCCGAGAGCTGTGGCGGCTTGCAGCCTGGAAAAGAAGTGCCTTCTCCTGTCCTGTGCACCGTTTGGTGTATTTTTGCCTTTGTTTTGGCTTCCAAAACCCAGATGACAACCCAGCGTGTCCCCCTGCCTTCTGGCATTGTCTTACTTGGCCAAGATTGTATGCTGCTACAGCAGGGATTTAGACACTCCACTTCACTGAGGTGTGGGGACCAGGGCTTTTATAAAAAGGCAGCTTTCAGACACCTCTGATGCCTCAGACAACCCCCTGCCCTTAATCCAGATGTGATTCTGGCCCGGACAACAGTTGCTGTGTTCTCTCCCCGTTATACATTAAGGTGCCATGGGAAGCAGCATCTGGAGTTTTTGGCTAGCACATCTGTAACTGCACAGTGCAGGTGGTAATTGTGATTTTTAGTGGGTGGAAGGGCTTTGAGGGGTCAGGACTAAGTATCAGACTCTCCCTGCCTGTGTGTTAGTAATTCTTAGGGGCTGGTGTCCGCACCGGCAGCAGCTAAGTGCTCTTGGGTCAGGCTGTCAGTGCTCGGGCTGCCATCTCGCCTTCCTAGGTTTGCCCAGGGTACCAGGCACGATGTTGCATGAGCTCAGGATTATTTATTGTGTCTCTTTCTGACTTGGAACACTGTATTTCACTTTACTCTTATATTGTTATTTATAGAAATAACTTTTTTTTCTTGACAGGTGTCACTTATTTATTTGCTTTATTTCTGTATCAATAAAAATCTAGCGTATTTTAAACAGAGAGATGGGCATGTCTGAGGAGAACCAGGCTTCGGCATCTCTTTGATTTCTGAGCAGGTGGTGATGCCTGGGTGGCTTCTCATGGGACTGTCACTAAACAGCCTTGGTGAAACACGGACTTGGCCCACAGTTGCCAGGGATGGTTTATCCGTCCCTTTTGCTGCGTTCGGTTTTCACTGTGGCACTCGCAGCAGGCTCTGCCCCTTGCCTGGCTTTGTGGTGTCCCCAGTCTCTGGTACCAGGGGAGCTGCCTGGGCTCCCTCTAGCGCCCTCGTGGCCTCAGACCTTTGATGCGGGTCCCTCATCTTTGTGGTTGAGGGATGCTCCTGCCTCATCTTGCAGGAGGCAGCCCTTGGCCCGTTTCAGAGCAGCTGTGACTCGGGACCTCTCTTTCTCCAGCCTGATCGCAAATTCTTGATCTAAAAGGGGGATCAGGTGTGTGAGTAGTGCCAGAAATCACCTGTGCTTGCCACGGTGGCTGCGTGACGTCCTAGGAGGACAATTCCTCTGTGGCCTCCTGCTCCCGAAGCGCAGAGAGCTGCCTGGGGTTTATAGCAACAGCCGATTTGCTTCTGAGAAACAACCCCGCTGTGCAGGCTATGAAGCCTCTCCAGAAGTATTCTCAGGCGTATACGATATGCACAAGCAGAGGGGATTTCTCGCCTATCTCTTTGCAGCTTTTACAATATTTCTGTGCGTTTTGCTTGAAAAATAGGCTGAACTGTGTTTCGAAGGGCAGCGTGCTGCTAATGCAAGCTGGAGTACTGTTTCCTCTGGGATGTTTCATGGGAAAAAGAAGCTCTATATCTTTTTTATTCCTCTCTCCCTTTCTTTGTTGTTACTATAGGAAATACAGAGAGTAAAAAAAGAGGAAAAAAAAATCCACCTTTTCCTCCTTCTAGTAAGACCCCAGCTGTCAAAAAATAACAGCTGCTTCCAAACAGCAGAAGTCATGAAAAGGTGTCTTCTTCTCACCCGTTTTCATTCCTGACATGCCGACAGAAACACGAAAGCAGGTTTTTCCCCCCCCACTTTCTCGTGCGTTTTCTGGTTAAACCCAAAGTGAGCGGGGACAACTTGGGAACAGATCAGCTGGAAGGGTCAGAAAACGGGAGGAAAACCTCTTTCCAATGTGAATTTTTGAGTGAATTAAAAAAAAATAACAAGAATTTCACCCTTGCCAGAAGTTTCGGAGGGTTTTTTTTTCTTCTTCAATAAGCAAAGGATTTTGGACAAAAGTGCAGAAAAAAAGATTTTGGGGGGGGGGGGAAATCGGTGCCCTGTATCACAGACAGGCGAAAGATCACTCGAGCATTTTAAAGGAAGGCGAATTTGAAGCGTTCCTGGCCGGGCCGATCGAGTCCGAAAGGCTCCGGCTTCGCTTGTTGGAAAACGGGACGTTTCTCCCCTGTCCGGCGGCGAGGCCGGAGCAGGCCCCGCGCCGAATAACCGCCGCCTTTTCCCCGATTTCGGGGCCTTCGCGGGCTGGTTTCGGCGACTCGCCAAACATTGGGGTGTGGGGGGGTGGTTAGAAATTAAAAAAAAAAGCGTGGTTTTCCACAGCGGGGAGAAGGGCGCTGCTGCGGAAGCCCCATTTTGGGGGTGGCGATGGGGACGGGGAGGGGGGCGACGCGCTAAGATGGACGCCGGCCCTCGCCCACCCGGCGGGCCGGGCGCCGTCCCCGGCGGGGGGAGGCCGCCGTCGGCCATCTTCACGCGCGGGGCGCCGGCGAGGCGAGGAGGAAGAGGAAGACGCGTTTCCCGCCCCCGGCGGGTCAGAGCGGGGAAGTCGCCGCCCGAAGATGGCCGCCTCCGCGGGGGACGCGTGTGGTGGCGGCGGCGGCGGTGGCGGCGGGGTGGGCGGCCGGGCCGGGGCCGGGGCCGGGGCGGCGGCGGAGGCACGCTTCATCAGCAGCGCCAAGGTGAGGCCCCCGTCCCCGTCCCATCCCATCCCGGCCTCCCCCTTCCCCTTCTCCTCCCCGCGCCGCCGGCATGGCCGCAGCGGTGGATCCCCGGGAGGGGGACAATCCGGCGCCGCCACTGCCTTCGGTGAAATAACCCCCCGTATTTGCCACGGGAAATACTCCAGGAGCCGTCTGGGGAGGGGGGGAAACGCAGGATCCGCCCTGCAGGATATTCCCACCATCGCTCCGGGCTGGGTTTTGCCCTGGCTGGGGATCCAAGGAGAGATTTCGGGGGCCTCTCTGGGTGGGCTTTAGGTTTCGGGTCCCTTTTCCTTTTCCTTTTCCCCTTTCTTTTTCCTTTTTCCTTTTTCTGTTTCCTTTTTCTGCTTCCCTTTCCCCTTTTCCTTTTCCTTTTCCCCTTTCCTTTTTCCTTTTCCTTTTCCTTTTCCCCCTTCCTTTTCCCCTTTCCTTTTCCTTTTTCCCTTTTCTGTTTCCTTTTTCTGCTTCCCTTTCCCCTTTCCCTTTTCCCTTTCCCCTTTCCTTTTCCCTTTTCCCCTTCCCTTTCCCCTTCCCCTTTTCCCATTTTCCTGTTTCCCCCCTTTCCCCTTTTCCCCTTCTCCCCTTTTCCCCTTTTCCCCTTCCCCTTTTCCCCTTTTCCCCCTTCCCCCTTTCCCCCTTTTCCCCTTCCCCTTTTCCCCTTTTCCCCCTTCCCCCTTTCCCCCTTTCCCCTTCCCCTTTTCCCCTTTTCCCCTTTTCCCCTTTTCCCCTTTTCCCCTTTCCCTTTTCCCCTTCCCCCTTCCCCCTTTCTCACTTTCCCTTTTCCCCCTTTCCCCCTTTCCCCCTTCCCCCTTTTCTCCTTTTCCCCTTTTCCCTCTTTCCCCCCCTTACCCCCCTTTCCCCCCCTTTTTCCCCTTTCCCCTTTTCCTTCCCCCCGCTGACTGCCCTGTCTCGGTTCACAGGGAAAAGGCCTGTTCGCCACCAAGAGCATCCGCAAAGGGGACACCGTCTTCGTGGAGCGGCCCGTGGTGGCCTCGCAGTTCCTCTGGAATGCCCTGTACAACTACAGAGGTGAGGAGAGGCGCCACCGGCGGTGCGAGAACCCCAATTTCTCAGCGGTGTGAGGTGCCAACCAAGTCACACCGTTACGGAGCGCAGCCCGCAGAGACGCCGGTGTTCTCGAGAGACGTGAGAAATGAAAGAGAAGGACGAGAAGAGCAGGATTTTATAGCGCCTGGCTGCCTGTGGCTTATTCTGCTCTGCGCGGCTGGTGTGGTTTTTGGGAAGCTCCGGTCTTGGCCCCAGGGAGAGGAAGATACTGTGCGACTTGGGTGAAATCAAGGCAAGGGCAGGGGATCAGATACGAGCTGGGTCTTGTGCTAACTGGACGTTGCTCTCTGCCGAGCTCCATCGCACGTGAGCAAAATGACGTTTTCCACGCGTATCGCAGGGCCCTTAAATGCTTCCCAGCATTATAAGGATGGCAGATGAGGGCTGAGGGCAGGAATTTTGAATGACAGCAGGAACGATCCTTCAAACGGAGCGAGAGGTGGGAGGTGGTGACTCCAGACCAGAGGTGGTGGGCTCTGGTGCTGCCGATACCGGCTGTGCTGGTTTATCCCGCGCTCCGGGCCCTTTCCCTTTCGCAGGCTGCCATCTCACTGCGCCGTCCGGTTGTGTTTTCTCCCCGCAGCCTGCGATCACTGCCTGCGGGCTTTGGAGACGGCGGAGGAAAACGCCCAGCGGCTGCTGGGGAGAAGCTCCCAGGTGCTGCCTCACCCGGAGCAGTGCAGCATCCGCAAAGACCTGCACCAGCAGTGTCCCCAGTGCCAGGTACGGGGTTGCCGGGAAGGAGCACGATCGTAGTGGGGCTGCTAAATCCCTTATAGCATCTGGCCAAACACTTAGTCCGGCTTTCTGCCCCCGAATGCTGCATGAGTTCATCCCTACAGGCTTCACTCAACTCCTCAGGGGAGTTTGCATCTCCTGGGGCCCAGGGAGGGATTTACCATGGTGTAAAATCCGTGTCTGCTCTTCCCTTCTCCCTCTCGCGATGGCTGAAGAGCCTGGGCTCTGCTCCGATGGGCGGACGGGGCATGGTCAGGGCCCAGCACCCGCTTTGCCTGCCGCTGCAGCTAACGCCGGGCGCTGTGCCCCTCGCTCTAGGTGACGTACTGCAGTGCTGAATGCAGGCAGTCCGCTTGGGAGCAGTACCACCAGGTCCTCTGCCTCGGCCCGTCCCGCGAGGACCCCACGCACCCCCTCAACAAGCTGCAGGAGGCATGGAGGTAGGGGAGCAACCCACCCGCCACTCCGGGGGCAGAGGAGCTGGCTGTCCCGGTCTAGGTGACACTTGTTGGGGACAGTCCTGGCTTTACATCCCTGCATGAGGTGGCTGGTGGGACCTGGTGGCTGTGAGACACTGCTCCCCTCCGAAGCCCAGGGCTACCTGCTGCTTGGCGGCAGGTGACTTTGTGCCAGCAGCACAGGAGCTGGGAAACGGGGCCGAGCAGTTCTTGTTTTTCTCCCAGTAAAGGGCTGCGAAGCCCCGAGCAGCGCATCCCTCACTCCTGCAATTTTATAGTGCGTCTGCACATCTCCAACCTCCCGGACATCTGCCTCGCAGCACCCCTGTGGGTACATAAAGCTGTCCCCGCTTGCAGATGACAAAACGGGCACAGAGAGGAGAAGCGACATCCCTGACCCAAGACGGTCACAAATCCCAGCTCTTGCTGCACTCCTGGGCTTTGTATGGGACCAGGATTTATTCCCCAGGCCGTATTGTAGCAGGATGGTTGGCCACTGTTTGTATGCTTGGTACAGGCAGGCAGGCGCAGGCTTCTCCTCCTTGCCCGGAGCAGCGCCGGGTCCCCACGCGGTGATGCTGGGCGTTGATGTGACGGGCTGCTCCTGCCTCCCTCCAGCTTTTTCCTTCCATACCAGCACTGATCTGCTCATCTCTCTTCTTCCCTTTTATCCCTGCAGAAACATGCATTATCCGCCGGAGACTTCCAGCATCATGCTGATGGCACGGATGGTTGCCACCGTCAAGCAGGTACGTCTGCGATTTGGGGCCACAGCTGCCGGTGTGCGGTTTTCTCTTCCCATTGTGTCTGTTGTTCCCAAGGACCGATCTCTTCTCCAGTGGTCGGCAAAGCAGGGTCCTGCTTCAAGAGGCTGCAGCGTTGAGTGATCCTTGGTCATGGGGACATCAGGCAGCAGAGAAGGCTCCTATGTCCTGAGCCAAGCAGGACTTTTTCTCCTTACCAGATTAACACACATTTTTCAGAACTGAACCTTTCCTCTGGCTCCGTTTCTTTTGCCCAGCTTTACTCTGACAGTAAACTACCGCTGCATGAACGCTTCTGTTGCTCCTTGATAGCAGGCTGGATACCTCCGAGCTCGGCGGGGCTTGTCCCCTCCTGCCTCTCTCCCGGCTGGCGAGGAAAGCGGTGTTAGTGCAGTGCATTTGCTTGATTTCTTTTTCAGGCTAAGGACAAGGACTGGTGGATAAAGGTCTTCTCCCAGTTCTGCAGTAAGACGGCAAATGAGGAGGAGGAGATTGTGCACAAGCTGCTGGGGGACAAATTTAAGGTAAGAGTCGGGCAGCCCTCGGAGGCATTGAGTGCTGGGAACCCCTAAGCTCGCCGTCTCCCAGCCCGTGTGTGCGAGTCCGCGGATGTGGAGGCCCCGTTACCTCTGGGATGGGAACAGGCTCTCAGTGGGGGGGTTGCGGACCCACATACAGCAGGTCCCAGCACCCAGGGGTGCAGCGATGAGCAGGCTGGCTTGGTCCCACTGCCTGGTCTGGGAAGTTAAGCATGCGTTGAGCTGGTGCTGGGATGGGAGATGCTGGAAATCCCGAAGTGGGGTGCCCAGCCCCGTTAGGGGCCTCTGCTGAGCTGACAGAGAGGGAATGGGTCACTTAGCAGGCTTTGGGCTTTGGGGTGATGCAGAAGAACAAGCTGGTAGTTTCTGCAATGGAGATGCTTCCCCTTGGGAATGGGACAGGATGATATTTCGCTGCTGAATGGGTGGCTTTTGCTGCTAAAAAGGGTGGATTTTGCTGCTCCGAGGGCAGCAGCCTCCAGCCTTGCTGTGAAGGCTGAGGAGCCCGACTCCTGAGCCCTGTGGCTCTTGCTGGGCTCATCTGTCGGCCCGGGTGTGACGCCCGGTGGCATCTGCCCCCCCCGATGTTGTTGCCATTTCCCGTCAGGGCCAGCTGGAACTGCTGCGGTTGCTCTTCACAGAAGCTCTTTACGACGAACATCTCAGCAGGGTGAGTGGAACGACCTCCCCGCTAGCCTGCGAGTGCGGCTGGACCCTGCGTTTTGTGCTGGTCCCTCTAGGTCACGTCTGCCCCAGACTCCCCGGGGAGTCCACTTCCCCCCAAGCTCCCCGTGGGACTTGAGGCACGTGTTGGTGCATGTGTGCGTGCAGGGTAGCGTGCAGCTGGGTCGGCAAGCGGGTCTTCTTCGGCACGTGACGGATCAAAAGTGCGGGCGCAGGGGGAGGGCAGCTCCTACAGCAGGTGGGGGTCCCTTTCCTCAGGGACACCCAGTGCTCCCGGTTTCTGGACTGGCCTCACGTGTGTGTGAGCATCTCCCTCCTGAAAATCATGACGGAGCATCAAATCACAGCTGCAGACTCGCTGCCTCAGTTTCCCCCAACGGGTCTCACTCCAGGCATCTCCGGGGACCGTTGCTTTGTCGGGGCCAGGCGCCTATGGGAGCGTTTCTGCCCCCATCCGTGTGGGCCTGGGGCCCCGGGGCGGGCAGCGCTGGCCCCTGGCAGCGGCGGGATGTGGAGCGAGGTACCACTGCGGGCCGGCCGGGGCTCAGCCGCTCTCTCATCTCCCTCCTGCAGTGGTTCACTCCTGAAGGCTTTCAGTCCCTCTTTGCCCTCGTTGGGACCAATGGCCAAGGCATAGGAACCAGGTAATGGGGCTTCCCGCTCGCTTCTCGCAGGGCGGCAGAGACGTGGCGTGGAAGGGATGGACAGTCCGTACATCCGTGTTGCCCTGGGTAATGGCTGGGTCCAGACTGGGCCGTCACGGTGTCCCTCTGCTTCCCCGATAGCTCTCTGAGCCAGTGGGTGCACGCTTGCGATGCGCTGGATCTCCCCATGCCCCAGCGAGAGCAGCTGGACGCCTTCATCGACCAGCTCTACAAGGATATCGAGAAGGGTAAGGCCCCGGTGTGGCCATGGGCGATGTCAGGCAGCTCCATTTGTAGGTCCCGGTGGGGTTTCTGCTCCTGGGGACTCCTCCCTGTGTGCAGGGACTAGCAGAGGTTCCCACTGGGGATCGGGAGAGCCTATTTCCCCCGGTCCACGTGAGCCACGTCTCACGCCATCGCTACCTGGACGGGGCAGGTCCGAGTTTGTGAGCAGCGTGGCCCAGGTGTACAGGTCGGAGTGGCTGGAGGGGAGATCTGGAGAGATCCCATGCAGAAAGTCCAGCTTGCAGCGGCGCTGAAAGACCCATTTACCATTTTTTGGACTGACTTAGGCTTGCCCCTTCGAGGAGCTGCTGATGCAGCTGTGTGAGGGACAGGGGAGCATCCGCTTGACCTGGGGGTGCGAATCTCCGTGTCCTCCATGCTTCTTGGTGGTGAGGGAAGTGGACTTGGAAACCACCCTCCAACATACGGTCCCTTAAGCAAGCGCTGGCTGGATGCACGTGTCCGCACTGGCGGACGTCCCCCCTTGCATGCGCTGAGCCGCATGCGTGGAAGAGCCGGAATGGCCCACGCAAAGCCTTAACCCCCCTCTCTGTGCTGCAGAGTCAGGAGAGTTCCTCAACTGCGAGGGATCGGGTCTCTACGTTCTCCAGAGCTGCTGTGAGTAACACAAGGACTGGCAGGAAAAGTAGTCGTGGGGATAGGGATGTCCAGTGCTAGACCGTCTTGCGTTTTCCTAAAAGCCTCTGGGTGGGACGGGATGGGATGGGATGGGACGGGGTGGGATGGATGCTGTCCTGGGGCCTGGTTCTTCTCTCAGGGTCTCCTGGCACCTTTCCCGGCTATGAGATGGTCAGTTGTGCCTCGAACAGACTTGGACGTGATGTGGGCTCCGGAGCTGCGTGTGCCGTTGGCAAAGAGACCATCTCGGGCCTTGTCTGAGTGAAACGGAGCCGGGTGAACCGTTAATGCAAGGGAAGGCCTCTGCCTTGGCCAGGCCACAGGGATGTAGGATGGGACGTCCTACCACCCCGAGCCACCTTCTTTCACTCCTAACCATTAAAGGCAGAGTAGGGATGAGCAAGGCCTGGGGAGCGTCACGCTGGTGTCCCCAGGGCAGATGGGGTGGCACGTCCCTCTCTGTCGGGGGCACCGGCTCCTGGTGTGTCCCTGGCCACCGCTAGCCCGGAGAGCAGGCTCCGGCGGATGAAACCAGCCTGGCGCATGGCCCATGCAGGATGCCAGGATGCCTCTGCCTTCGCCTTTTTCTGGAGACGTCCTTGCAGCTGAACCCCATCTTTCCCGTAGGTAACCACAGCTGTATCCCCAACGCCGAGACATCCTTCCCGGACAACAACTTCCTCCTGCATCTGACAGCTCTGGAGGATATCGAGGCAGGAGAGGTGAGCCAGCGGGGCTGAGCCGAGGCCGGGGCGAGGAGCGGGACGAACCGCGCTGCTCCGGGTTTGTCGGAGCCGGCTCTCAGCCGGGCCCGTTTCTTTTTGCCCGGCAGGAAATCTGCATCAGTTACTTGGACTGCTGCCAGCGGGATCGGAGCAGACACAGCCGCCACAAGATACTCAGGTGGGGGCCGCTCGGCGGCGACGGGGAAGGCGTGCGCGTGGCGTAAGGGGCTCCCGGGCTTCCTCCGCGCCGCGGTCGGACCGCGGGGGGACTCGTCTCCGAACCGCGAGCCCTCCGGGTGGGGGGCAGCACCTTTAGCCCTTTCCTGGCTGCTCCATCCCCGTTGCCCCCCACCTCCTTACGCAGCCCCCTGGCTCTTTCTCCCCTTCCCGTCGCCTCCTCCAGGGAGAACTACTTGTTTACCTGCTCGTGTCCGAAGTGCCTAGCGCAAGCCGACGACGCCGACGTGACGTCGGACGAGGAGGAGGAGGGCGAAGGGGAGACGGATGACGCTGAGCTGGAGGATGAGATGACCGACGTTTGATCCTGCGGCCCGGAGGAAAGAGGAAAGGCAGGGAAGGGGGAGTCCGCCGAGACGCGGCAGCTTTAATACTAGAAACAGGGTTGTGTTGTGGGGTCGGGGTGGGAGGCCGCGTGCCGGCGGCGGGCGCCGAGGTCTGTCCGGCGGCGCGGGGCAGCGGCGGAGCCGGAGGCAGGCCCTGCTCCCGCCCGTCCTTGTCGTGTGCTCTGTGTGTGCGTGCGTGTGCGACGCCGTCCCCGGCGTCCCCGCGGGGAGAGGCCGGGAGCCGCCTTCCCAGCGGTGCTCCGGTGCATCCCGGTTCCTGCCGGCGCTCGCAGGGGACGCTAGAGGAAAGCGGGATCCGGCCAACGCCCGGGCCGGGGCAGGGGACGTCGCGGGCTAGCGGCGCTCGCGTCGTGGCCGCCTCCGAGGCCGCTCCGCCGTGTCTGTGCTGGCCGCGGGTACGGAGGAGCGGGTCCTTTCCTGCCCCGCAGGGATGAGGGGAATGTGCGTGTGTGCGTGTGTGTGTTGCGCACGAGGGTTACTATTTAATGTCTATATTAGCACTATCTACACACTAAGGAGCTGAGGTCCTTATACATATATATATATATATATATACACACTCCATTTCACGCCTTGGCTTGCAGCAAGCAAGGGGTGAAGCGATTTTGCGGGTGGGACGGAGATGCTGTAGGGGCTCCAGCGAGGAGAGAGGGGCCGGGGCTCCCTCCCGCCGGGCATCCTTGAGCGCTCCGGTGTCCTCGAGGGCACCGAGGGGTATCGGACCTTGCTGGGAGCATCTGTCCTCTTGCAGGGCTGCGGGATGGGGCCGGGGAGGAAGAGCCCTGCCTCACCAAAGGCTTCGCAGCCTTTGGGGGAGACCGACGAGCTCTGGCGGCTCCGCGAGCTCCAGAGGGCTGGCAGCTCTCGCTGCCGTGCTGGGTGCCATCCTGGCAGCCGCTCCGAGACGTCGGGTGCCAGGGACGGGGCCAGGCACTCGGTGCCTGCAGACCCCAGGCTGTCACGGCCGGGCCAGGCCAGGCCCAAGGGCAGGACGCTGACGGGGGTTAGCGCTAACTCTGGGTGCTGTGCGGAGACGTCGCCGGAGCCAGGCGGTTGTCATCCATCCCGCGCCGTCGGGACCGCGGGAAGCACGCTCGGGCGGCGAGGCTCGGCCCCGCCGTTTCGCTTCCCGCGGTGCCCGCGGCGGCCGGGACGAGGGGGACACCACAGGGAAGCGGAGACGGGCACCTCCGTCCCCGCCGTCCCCGCACCCCGCTGCTTGTCCCCAGCCCCGCGGCGTCCCGGGCCCTCGCGCCCTTCAGTGTTCGTAATAAACTGAGACTGGTGAAAAGCGGGGCCGCGTCGTTCCTACCGTTAAACCGGAGCGGGGTGAGTGCAGAGATGGGGGCCGCGATCCGGCTGGGGAGGGTGCAGGGACGAGGGCAGAGATGCCATCCCACGGCGGTGAGGTTGGACCGAGCCACCAGGGACGCAGCCGAGCGCGCTGCAGTCCCCCGCGCGGCATCGGCGCCGGGCGAGATTTGGCCCTTCGTTCCCCAGCCCCTGAAGAAAGAGGAAATTCTCCCTTCTCTAAAACCTGTTTAGACTTCGTTAGCTCGGACAAAAATATACAGACGTCGGGCGAGCCCTGCTAGTGCAGACCGACCCCGGAGCTAGCTCTCCCTCCCGCCCCCCTGAGACTGCGTCCACGTAATACTCTAAATCGGCGGCACAAGCTACCGCCGGCATCGTAAAAACGTTTCCCGGGGAAGTGCCGGCCCGGTTCTCCGCTCTGGGCCACCACCTCCCTCCCAGAAAGTCCCTGCAAAGGTTCTTCAGCGCCACAGTGCAGGTCCCACCGCCGGCGCCGCCGTTCGGCCCGACGCCAGCGGCAGCGTGAAGGTCTTCCCGTTGCGGAATCCAGCAAGGCTGGGCGGTGGGATTTCGGGAGCGCGTGGAGGCCCTTTCCTCAAAACTGGTCCCCGGGGCGAGCTCCTGGGATCCCCCGAGAAGACCGCGACGCTCCGTGGCCTCCTGCTGCTACCAGAAGGTCCAGGGTGGCTGCATCATTTCGTACGTTGGGATGCTGGTGACGTTGACGGGGATGGAGATGACGGCCCACGGGAGCCCGTGCTGTTCCAGGGAGCGTCGGATCATGTACCTGGGAGGACAGAGGAGTGACGGGCGCGTGTGAGCCTCCCAAGCAGAACCTGGCCACGGTTAGTGCAAACTCCCAATGACCTTGAGGAGAAGCTCCGTGGATTAAGTATGACTGAATCCACCAAAAATCTGGCTCACAAAGCGCAGATGGGACATGAGGCTCCCTGGGACCTCTCTGGTTTGTGGGCACAAGGCTGTCACTTGGCCCTTCCCACAAGACGCTCCACATTTGGGAAGATCAGAGCATTGGGTGACCAGAACCAGATCCCGAAGGGCTGACGTACGCTGAGAAAACAGCCGCACGTAAGAACCTGGCACACAGGGTGACGCGGAGACCTCCTGGTCGCGAGGATGACACCACCCAAACCAGATCTGCTCCGAGAACCAGCCTCAGTGTTGGAGAGGGAGCCAGATGCCTCCAGCCTCCTCCGAGAGCAGCGACCTGCGTGGAGCTAACGCGGCCACCTGGATGCCGTGGTGGGCTCACGGCTGGCCGGCCGTGACATGTCCCTCAGCCATGGTACCTACCCATCCCTGCCCAGCAGGAAGAGCGCGGGGATGTCCGCCGTGCGCCTGGTGCTGTCCTGGATCATTTCGATATAGAAGCTGTCGTTATCGTAGGCGTTATCGGCAATAATCACCGCCCGTCCTCCGTGCTCCTGGATCACCCGCGTCTTCGACAGGAACGAGCAGCCCCTGGGGCACAGAGCGACCTGTCTAGGGACGCGGGAGCCAGGCGCCTCTCAGACAGCAAGCGCCAAGAGCTCGCCTGGAGATGCCCGAGACGCGGGCTGCCTCCCCGGCTCCGGGCGTTCCCCAAGCCCTTCCGATCTTGGACACCGCATTTTAGCAACAGGACTGCCCAAACTCCGCTGGTGGGCCACCACCTCCCCCAAAATAGGGCTTTTTCTAGCTTGCTGTAGGTTGTTTTCGAAGAGACCCAACACGCTAAGTCCTCTCCTGGGATAGTTTTGCAACCAAGGGGAAGCGGCTGGAGGCGACGGTAAAACGCGGCCGCGGCCCCTTCCTGCGCTCCCGTCCCGGGTGCCCCCCACCCAAAGAGGTCCCGCGGCGCCGGACCTACCCCCGCTCCACCAAGGCGATCTGGTCTTGGATGAAGACCCCATTGTTCAGCTCGCCGCAGGCTTCGGGCGGATCCGCCGGGACCAGGTGGATCTGGTCGTACCTTGTGTTCTCCGAGGAAGAGACAGGCGAGGGTGAGCCAGGGGAGGGGAAACCGAGGCACGGCACCGTGCGGTGAGTCGCGCGAGGCAGGGAACG
Organism: Apteryx mantelli; assembly: GCF_036417845.1. NCBI lineage: Eukaryota > Metazoa > Chordata > Aves > Apterygiformes > Apterygidae > Apteryx > Apteryx mantelli. Next base: position 85,797,477 of record NC_089982.1, on the reverse strand, counting down.
GCGGCGGAGGCTCTCGATTGGATCGGGGCCTGGGGCAGCCCCTTGGCAGGACACAGGGAGTCCTTAGGGCTCCGGGAGCGCTGGGATGCTTGGACTCCAGGATCGAAGAGATGCTCCAAGCTCTTGCAAGAGCCCGGCTGGGACTGGCTCCTCCACGGAGGAGGAGGGAGTGTGCCCGGATTGAACGGGAGCATCTCTACCTGTTGAAGCCGGTCACGGAAATTTGGGAGCTGCCTGATCTAGGCTCCAGCGCGTGCCGAAAGCGCCGCTCCGAAAGCCTGGCGAGGCGGGAGGCAGCGTGCGCCTCCTTCCTAGGGGAAAGCTCCCGAAAGCCGCCCTTGCCGTTAGCTCCGCTTTCGCAAGGGGCTTCGAATCACCAGGCCCCACAGTGGAGAAACACGGGAATGGGGGGGGGCTCCGAGACAAACCCCGTCCTTATACTTACAAACACTCCCCCAAAATCCTTGGCCGGAGTGGCAGTGAAGATGTAGCGGATGTCTCCGGGGCTCAGCACTTGGAAATACAAGTATTCATGGACGCGTAAACCTGCGGGTGCGCGGGGAGAGATGAGAGGCAACGAAAAGGCAATGGGAAATTCCTCCCGCGGGATTTCGAGCCGAACGCGCGGCCGCGGCCTCGACGTGCGGCTCATCCCGGGCAAGCGCCCTCCGTTTTAACCCTATTTAGGGTTTTCCGCTAAAAAAAAAACAAAGCCTCCCTCCGCCCCCTTGCGAAACGTCGGCAGCAAAACGGGGCCTTTCCCCGGGGGGGGCAGCTCGGCCGACGGCTCGTGACCTCCCGCGCCGTTCGGGCAGCCGATGCGCGAGAAACGAGACATCCGGGCAGGATGCAACGGTGGGGGACGGGCAGCGAGCGCAGCAGGGCCTGCAGCCCCCGGGGGCCCCGCAAACACCTGCAAAACGGGCGCTGGGGCATTGCCGGGGGGGGACAGAGCGGAGACGGGGGAAACGCAGCCAGACGGGGGTGCACAGAAAGGGGAAACGCACCCCGATCTCCCAGGGGACAGGGCTGAAATGCATTGGATCACGGTGCCGGAAGGGGTGAAATGCACCTGGACCCAAGCGCCCTAAGGGCAGATGCACCCAGATTGGGGTGCCCCAAGGATAAATGCACCCGGATCGGGGTTGCACGGAGGGGAAAGGGGAAAATGCACACAGATCATGGAGGAGATAGGGGTATAATGCACCCGGATTGGGGAAAGCGGAGGGGAAATGCACCCGGATCGAGGTGCCAGGAGGGATAATGAACTGAACCCGGCTGCATGGAGGGGGATGTACCCCACTGGAGGTGCTGGGAAGGGAAATGCACCCAGAGCAGGAGGCACGGAGGGGAAATGCACGGGGATCGAGGTGCCTCAAAGGGAAATGCACCCAGATTGGGGGGCCCCAAGGGGAAATGCACCCGCTTCGAGGTGCTGGGAAGGGAAACACACCCGGAGCAGGATGCACGGAGGGGAAATGCACCCGTTTCGAGGTGCCTCAAGGGGAAATGCACCCAGATTGGGGTGTTCCAGGAGGACATGAACCCACATCGAGATGCACGGAGGGGAAATGCACCCGGATCGGGATGCACAGAGGGGAAATGCACCCAGATTGGGGTGCCCCAAGGAGAAATGCACCCGAATCGAGGTGCTGGGAAGGGAAATGCACCTGGACCGGGATGCACGGAGGGGAAATGCACCCAGATTGGGGTGCCCCAAGGGGAAATACACCCGAATCGAGGTGCTGGGAAGGGAAATGCACCCGGACCGGGATGCACGGACGGGAAATGCACCCGGTTAGAGGTGCCTCAAAGGGAAATGCACCCAGATTGGGGTGCCCCAAGGGGAAATGCACCCGGATCGGGGTGCCTCAAAGGGAAACGCACCCAGATTGGGGTGCCCCAAGGGGAAATGCACCCGGATCGGGGTGCTGGCAAGGGAAATACACCCGGATTGGGGTGTTCCAGGGGGAAATGCACCCAGACCGGGAGGCGCGGGGGGAAGCGCCCGGTGCCGGTGCCGGTGCCGGTCCGGTGCGGGCCGCACTCACCGCGGGCCGGGCAGGAGCAGAGGCAGATGCAGAGCCAGAGCGAGCGGCGGAGCATGGCTGCGCCCCGCACCGCACCGCGCCGCGCCCCCGCCCCCGCGCCGCGCCCATTGGCGGCGCCCCCGCAACGCCCCCCGAGGCGCGCGCGCCCATTGGCCGCCGCCGCCGTCAATCCCGCCCCTCCCCGCACCGAGCCGGGCGCCCCGCCACTTCGTGAGCCCGATCGCTTCTTTCTGCCCTGCCAAATAAAGCTCTATGGCGCGGCCCTGCGCCTGCCAGATTGTGTGCCCGCTCCCGTCCTTGCAAAATAGTGAGCGCCCGGCTGCAGGCCGCTGCGCGTCACCGCCTCTCTATGGTTCCTCGCGAAGGAACGGAGCTTCGCTAGGGCGGCTCTGTCTACGGCCCGACCATAGAGTGCGGCCGGAAGCGGTTACCTAGCAACGCTCTCTTCCCCTCCCGCCCTCGGGAAGCTTCTGGGCGGGCGCGGTGCATTGTGGGAGCGAGAACAGCCTGTACCGGGGGAGCCGTTGCGAAGAGAGCCGCCGAGATGATGGTGAGTGGCGCCCGCCCCATCCGCCGCCATCCCCGCCGGCGCCGTGCCCCTCTGCCCGGGAGCGGCCTCTTGGGCCTCCGCCGCCTCCGGGGGCCCTCGCTGGCGGGGGCTGTAGCGGGGCCGGCGCGGGTTCAGCCCTGGTGGGGGCGGCCGGGGGCGGCGCTGCCGCCTGGGCCCGCCGCCGCTGCCCCAGGCGTCTGTGAGGGGACGAGCCGGGCCCGCGGTTCCCGCCGGGCTCGCGTGGGACTACCGCTCCCGTCAGGCCTTGCGCGGCGAGCGCCGCGGCTGAAAGGGAGCGGGCGCGCGGGGCATGCCGGGAGCTGTAGTCTGTCGGCGCGTGGGGAGGGGTGGTATCCCCGGCCTTGCGGCCCGAGCCGAGCCTGTCGGGCCGGGCCGGGGCCTCGGAGCGGCTCATGCCGGGGGTTGTAGTCCGGAGCGGGGCCTGGGCTCAGCCCCCTGTTGCGGGGCGCGTGGGGGCCCCCCTGGGCCCCAGTGCTGCGGAGTCCTGCTACTGCCCCACCGGTGCCGCCCCACGGGTGTGCGGGGAGTGGCGGCAGCACGAGGGCTGCGCGTCTGCCTCTAACCTGATTTTCCTCCAGGATGCAATCATCTGCTTTCCGTTTAGATCGCTGCTCTGACACGTGTGGAAGGAGCTGGTACTTTCTCGAGCTCTTTCCGAGACTTAGGTAGCTCTGACTGTGGTGCTCATGCCCATCTTCCGCTCGCCCGGCAGACCCTCAGCACCAGGCTTGCCGCTTTTTAGCGCAACAGTCGTCATATAGTTTTGCTCTTTGCAGATGGCTGTTAAAAACTGAGTGCCTAAAAAAGACTTTGCATTCATTTGGAATTTGAGCTTTGTCTTTAAGGCACGTTTGGTCTGTTTTCTAGAAATCTGAAAAGGGGTGGTGTGCTCTTGGAGCACAGCGAAAAGCTATTTGTTGTGGCCTTTGAAACTTTCTGGGCTCTGCGTGTATTTCTAAGCTGTGTCCAACACAGTTTACTGGCAGACAGGTGTAGTCGCTTGAGTGCATCTGCCCTGTTTCCTTTATGCGCAAGCACATTGCAGCACTTGCCGTCCTCAGGGTAGCTTGGACTGTGATCTGAGCGCTGAACTTCTTAGGAGACTTGCGTTGGCACTGAAGTAACTGATCTGGGTTGTAGCACTTGTGCGGTTCCCTGCTGTCTCCGTAATTCTTGTACCTATTATCCCTTATAGCGTAGAGATCCAGCGCAGCACAGAAATTAGACCTTCCCTGAGCTATATGATAGGGAAAGAAGCCTGGTTGTTTTGTGGACAGTTACAAATTGGTCCCTGGTCATATAAATGGAAGCAGCTGGATAATTTCCAGTTATGTTATAGCAGCAAGTGAAGCTTTGCCTTGGAGCAGTGGGTGACAGAAAGCAGTTTGATTGTGTGCATGATGCTTTCTAGGCAAAGGTGAACCTTCAACCTTTCATTGAGGAAACGCTCTAATAAATTTCTTCTTTGAAGCTACAGGAGTTCAGTCAAAATAAAACTTAAACCTGGAATGCTTGAGAATGTGGAAATAGTAATTTCTTGTTTGAATACTCTAAAAGCTTTTGTGCACCAGTGGCAGCCTGTGGCCTTGTCTCTCAGGTCTTTTTGTAGTCACAGTCTTACTTTGAAGCTCTAGTTCGGTCAATAAGCTCAGTAAGGCAAGATGATTAGGGATTGGGATTTTTGTGGATTTTTTTGTTTTGTTTTTACCACAGGGCCTTTAAGGAGACTGTAGTTTTTGGTTTTAGAAGTGAGAGATCTGTTATGTAGCTAGTTTCTTGCGTAAGGGGAAAAATGCCTTTTTGCGTGACGGTAACTTGCTGGACTGCGTGCGGAGTTAGGGCTGGGCTGTCTGTAGACTGTTGAGATCGGAGTTACAGCTCTGCCGTGGTTTGTCTCTTCAGCCAACACCGGTTATCCTGCTGAAGGAGGGCACGGACACCTCGCAGGGGATTCCGCAGCTCGTCAGTAACATCAACGCCTGCCAGGTTATCGCGGAGGCTGTGCGCACCACCCTTGGGCCCAGGGGCATGGACAAGCTCATTGTGGACGACAGAGGTAAGCGCTGGGTGACGGTCCTTCACGGCTGTGTTGAGACACGACTCGGAAGTAATACCTGGGAAATGGTGTGTTTTGAACCTGGTCCTTGGATATTCCTTTCTAGGCTTGTTTTAAGATGAGGCTTATAACACGTGTAGAGTTACTCAGCTCTTGGTACGGCTGAGTGTGAGGTCAGTGGGGGTTCCTGGGTTGCTGTTTTTGTATGAATTGGGGATGGCTCCCAGCCCCCTCTGAAAAGGATTGTATTAAGTCACCAGACTAATCTGTTCCTTGCTTTTTGTTACTGTTGTGTTAGAATTGTCCTTGTATTACAGGTCCTATCTGTAAAAGCAATTATTTATTTTAAAAAGGATCACTGAATTTTTAGTTTACCTTAATGACTAATCCTGTTGACTTCTAGCGTTTTTCTGTTGTGTCAGACTAAAATATCTGATTTCTTAATTTTTATTTATTTGTTTTAAATTTGTATGGAGAGGCTATTGAGAAATGAGGGGGTGAACGTAAAGCTCCTGTTAACTGGTATGAATAGTTCTGTACTTAGTCTTCACTCAGTCTGCTCCAAAAATGGAATAAAAGGACACTGTTAATATGCAGTGAAGAGACCTTCTGTGAAACAGCAGTTCTGGACTCCCCCTCTCCACGGAGATGCCCCTTTACTTTCCTTTTCAGCTGATTAGTAGTTTTGTATCTTTCTGGATGTAGGAAGGTGTTTAAAATACCGCAGTGATCACGTTCCAAATCACATAGGGAAAAACACTAGTTTGGCTGAAGAAAATAAGACTTCGACGTGGCAGTTTGGGATGGGAGCCTGTGGTTGTTGCAGCGTGACAAACCCCGCGTGGGGTTGCTGGATCAGGGCTCAATCAGGGAGGTGTTCTAGCCTCCTAAAAGCTTGGGGCTGCGCTTGACCTGGAAGGCAAAACAGCGAAGCACAGTTAGGCTGACAGGTCTGAAATTCTTGTTGCGTTTATTTGAAATCTCACTGAAGGCTCGAAAGCTTCCTCGCGTACTGGGGTTGCCCTTTTCCGGTGGGTTAGGGCTTTATTCAGAGCAGCTGAGCTTGACTTTCTTTTCTAAATCAATCGCAGGCAAAGCCACTATATCTAATGACGGCGCCACTATCCTGAAGCTCCTTGATGTTGTCCATCCGGCTGCGAAGACGTTAGTGGACATTGCCAAATCCCAAGACGCAGAGGTAGGAGGGTAACCTGGCTGTGCTCGGAGGCGCAGAATGCAGCAGCAGCCTCGCTCCCCTTGATGGTGGTGTGCGCTTCCTGCTAGTGGTGGGGGGAGACCCTGCAGAGTGCCTGCATTTAGCCTGTTTTTTTTTGTTTGTTTTAAGTGCTTTCACTTCTTTAACTTTCAGATCTTTTACACTGTTTCAGCTAGATTTGCTAAGGGGGTTGGGAAGTTTCAAAGCTGTGAAGTTCACATTTCGTGAATGTAGGTGACGGACGAAAGGGGCGTAGTATGAACCCCATCGTTTCTTAATCACTGGAGAATGCAGCTGCAGACCTGTGAGCAGAGAAGGTCATGAAATCTGATTTTTCCTATGGAAGCCCTTGCGCGTTTTTGAAGCTGTTATCCCAGCACCTTTGCAATGTACCGGTGACACAGTATTTCATGTCCGTGCAGGTTGGTGATGGTACCACGTCCGTAACTCTGCTCGCTGCTGAGTTCCTGAAACAGGTGAAGCCCTACGTGGAGGAAGGCCTTCATCCTCAAATCATCATCCGTGCCTTCCGCACAGCAACGCAGCTGGTAAGGAAACGCTGCTCGTAGAGGAGAGAGGGCTCTGCTGGCCCTTCGGAGTTGCGGGGCGTATTGGGCTCCGTGAGGACATCTGAGGGGAGCAGTTTTGTACCAGCAGAGGAGAATATAATGTGACTTCCAGGAAAATCGTTTCTGAAGTAGGGTGGGAGGGAAGCGGTGGCAGTAACAATCTCATGATGTTCTCCTGCAAACATCACCTGGCTGCTTTGGTGTCAGCGAGCTGTTACTACCAGCGTACCTCCTGAGCGCTATTGCCTTCTCTGTTTTTTTTTTTCTCCAAGGAAGAATGAATAAGTGGAAAAATTCATTTCCCATTCTACTGATCTCTGTTACTCCTTGATAAACCTTACGTCTCCTGAAGCACATCAGTCCCATTAAGCTGGAACCTCTTCTGGAGGTTAACTCCCTTAACAGCCTTTTTCTTAGACTTGATTATAATGCCTGACTGCACACGAGACCTGGGTGAGAAGGCTCTTAAATATGCAAAGGCAACGCTTCAGAATCCCATCTGAGATTGTTAAAATACTTCTTTTTATGGTATGAAAAAGAAGAATCCTCTTAACGTAGTGCTATGTGAATGAGAAAACGTTGTAGCAGTTGGAGTCCATGGGATTTTTGCTTTAAAGGGGGTGGTGGTTGCATGTAAATGTGCTCGGACTGTACCAGCTGCTGCCGGTTATCTTGTGTGTTTGTAGTTCTGGTCCCCCAGATCTCTGCAGAAAGCAGCAGAGCGGGTTTTGAGCCTTGTTCTGAATCTTGTGTGTTTGTTGAAGTGTTTTTTACAATCACTGTGCTGGAAGCAGTGGAATAGCTTAAACGCTTGAAGTTGTGAATAAAAGATAACGTAAAATGCAAAATGAAAAGTTGGAGATCTGATCAATTTAAAAACATGAGTCATTAATCCAGCTGCTGGCTTGTGTTTTGACAGGCTGTAAACAAGATCAAAGACATCGCTGTTGCAGTGAAGAAGGAAGATAAAGAGTAAGTTCCCCTCTGGGTCCGTGGCTGGATGGCCTGGTTGTGGGTAGATGGGCTTCATTTCTTTGGCGTGAAGGTGTTTCTGACCTCTGATGTGGCTCTGGTGAGGACTCGAGGTCGGGAGAGCGGCTGTGGCCCCATACAAGGGTTTTTCTTTGACTTTTGGAATTTGTTGCTCCTCCTGGGAAGATGCTGTGTTCTTACTTTGGCTGCCACTGCAGTGAAATATGTAGGCCGGTGTTTGCCGATGCACGTGGAGGAAACGAGGTACCAAAATAAGTGGCCTGATTTCTTTTTTTCCAGTGGTGGGGGGAACTTGCAGCTTCTGCTGAGATCAGTTAAGTGCTCAGCACTCCTCTGAAAATCCGATCAGGAAGTCAGATCACTTTGTTCAGTTGAGTGCATGAAGTTAGATAGCTAATAATAATAATAATAATAATGAACTCATCTGTTGGAATGAGATGAGAATACCAGCATTTTTCTCCCTGCATTTTAAGCTCTTCTTTGTCTGACCTGACTAATATCTCCAGTAAAACTCCAAGTTGAACCACGTGGCAGTCCCAAATGAGCCAAAATGCTTTGTACTGTCTTTCAAAGCAAAATACAGTGGTTCTCATGGTAACAGTAACCAGGGCAGTGACTCTGGTGGTGGAGCCTGGGAGTGGCATCCAGGGCTCCCAGCTGTCCTGGTTCTTGTTCTCGCCTGCTTTGTCATGACATACGTTACTTAAGTTAACGTTTTGGAGAATATGTCACCATTAGAGGGATTCAAAACTTCTGATCGCCTTTGAATGAAGATGTGGATGCTGAGCCTTGCTGTGCTGGTCAGGCCTGTGATGTCTAAAAGCCAACCGACCTGCTCAGTGCTAGTCTGATGTTCAGCCTCTAAAATGGGGACGTGTGCTCTGACGGTCTGGGGTTTGACTTCTGCGTGCCTCGCTTTTCCCCCTGGTAGAACAGAACTGATCTTTGTCCCCGTCAGAGAGTGGGGACATCAAACCGTACACAGTGTTTTATGAGCCAGCAGAAAGAATTGGTGTGTGAGCAAGACGCTGTTTTTTTCCTCCCTTTTTGCAGTGAGCAGAGAAGCCTGCTGGAGAAGTGTGCAGCCACAGCCCTGAGCTCCAAGCTGATATCCCAGAGCAAGGAGTTTTTTTCCAAGATGGTTGTAGATGCTGTCATGATGTTAGACGACTTGCTGCAACTCAAAATGATTGGAATAAAGAAGGTGCAAGGAGGTGCTCTGGAAGTAAGTCTCATCGGAGCCTGTTTTGGAGGGATAGGAGGAAATGATTACAGCTCCTTTGGTGGGTTGACCCTAGCGGAAATGCAGCCCAACTTGATAATGTTTGTTAGGAAACTACCAAGGCAAAACAAAGCTTTTGACAAGCGGAAAAAGTGGATGGGGCTGGATTTCCCTTTTCTATAGGCAGAGGAATTTTTTTGAGCCACATAGACTATATCTCTTTGCCCTCTAGAGTGAATGTTACTGGTGCAACTTCCATTTGTATCTCTGCAAATAGTGAAATAGTTTTGGTATTAGTTGGTGGGAAACCTTTGTTGCTTCTGGAAGCAAAACCATATGGTCTTACACCTGAGCACTGGGCTGGGAAAACTGCAAAGAACATGTTATGAAGGAGTTAAGGTGGTGGGCAGGACAGATGGACTAAGTGCCGTAGTACTAGAATACCTGTCATACGGAGGACAGCATGCGGATGTTCGGCAGGAAGCTGCTCTTGGGCTGTGCTAGAGCTGGTGAGTCCGTTCTCTCTCTTGCCGAGATCCTGTGGAGGTTTGGCTGATTGCTGGGCACGTTTCTGCTAAAAAAGCAAGGCTGCCGTAGTATCTCACAGAATTATTATTCTGTGGCTGTTGCTATCTGTAAACACTTCAGATGAGCATTTTCATTGAGAAAAGACACTGTGATTATGCCATTATCTTGCCCAGACAACTGATTTAGTGAATTAGGAATGTTTCAGCATCTGTTTTTTTGTTTTTTTTTTTTTGTTTTTTTTTTTTTTTTTGGAGTCTGGGCCTGCTGGTGTTTTGAAGCTTGCAGGAATTGGTCCCTCGTGGAGGGAGGTGTCTCCCATCCCAGATGAAAGCTGCTCTCCTTGTGGTTCTGTCCTGGTATTCAGTCTTCAGCAGTTACAGAGTTTGGCTCTAAGGACTCCTTGGAGAGCATTAACAGGATGGGGTAAATAATTTAGCATCCTGCTTTTCAGGGCTGGCTTACGATAGATACTCGTGGAGGGTAGGAGATTTGGATGCGATTTCCCTCCCAGCCGCAAAGTCAAGAAGTTCGCGTTAGGGGGCAGCGTTGAGCACGGCAGGTCTGCAAAAGCCTTCCAGGGATGGTGATGGAGCCTGTAAAACAAACCAGGGCAAAACCAAAAAACAACAAAAAAATCTGGGCTGCGGATGAGTAGAAGTATCCATCTTCAAAGGCAGAACTGGGAAAGACATCAGAGAGAGAACAAATTGCTTCATCCCTTGATCTTGAGATTGCGTATGGCATCTTTCACGGCGGTGTCTTGAGGGGTAGAAAGGAAATGGCAGAGGCTGGTTTTGTGAACAGAGGAAAGAAAATTATTCGCTGCTTGTTTTCTTCAAAAGTGGGTTAATCAAAGGAGGCAGCTGTTGGTGTGTAAATAGCACAGTGCTTTGTAAATGAGGACTCTGAACCAGGGAGTCTCCCGTGGGAGTTATTAACCCTGTTGAAGAAACCTGGGGTGGCTGAGCTTAATGCAAATCCCTGTTTTCAAGGATTCTCAGCTGGTGGCTGGAGTTGCCTTTAAGAAGACGTTCTCTTATGCTGGGTTTGAAATGCAACCCAAGAAGTACCAGTCTCCCAAGATCGCCCTGCTGAATGTGGAGCTGGAGCTCAAAGCCGAGAAGGACAACGCCGAAGTCAGAGTAAACACGGTGGAGGTGAGAGTCGGGAGGGAGCTCGGAGCTAAAACGGCACCTTGTCTTCTGGGGTGATACCTGCCCTTGGCTGGAATCCTCCTTGCCCTGTCTTGGTTGTCGGTCTTCAGTGGTGTCCTGAGGCCGTGCCCGTCCTGCTTCCCTGTGCCCACAAGATGCGACGGCTGCTTGAGAGCCAGGGGAATAAATGTCACCATCTGCTGATTGCCCGTTTGCCCATCCTTCCCTCCTGAAACTACCTGCTGGGTTATACTGCTTAGGCTGAGGGAAGAGTGTAACAGATCTTGAATTACAGTGCAGGTGCAGCAGGTTTAGGGCACGGTTCTGCGCTGTCATCATGCCAGGATAAATTTATCAATGGTGACGGTCAAGTGCTGATTTCTTTATGCCCTGTAAGTGGCCTCCCAGGGAAATCTTACTGAGCAGTGCTTTAAATGCTGAGAAGATGTTAGTCCTGTGCTTATTTAAGCAAAGAAGGTAGCCATTCAAACCCTAATTCTCCTTTCATCTTGTTAAAATTCCTTTCTGAAATCGTGGTAGCTCTCTACTGCCCTCTTGAGAAGCTGCCCAAAACGCTTCAGTAGCATCAGGGAAGAGAATCTGAAATTCCCGGTGTCACAGCGCTGCCCGTGTTTGGCTCCCGCAGTAACTGCGGTGCCTAAAGATCCCCAAGTGCTTTGCTTTGGGGTCTTGCTCTCATCTCAGTAGTTGTTTCCGTGACGTTCTCCACTCTGCCTTGGTGAACGTGATGGTCTTTTCTTCTGTCGCAGTTAATCGCGTAGCGTTGTTGTACGCTACCGAAAGCTTTCCGAGGCAGCTGTGGCTGTGTTTCACCGACAGCTAGAATACAGCTGGCTTGTGTGCGCGGCTTACTGGCTTCAGCACCCTGGAAAAGCATGAGATCGCTCGGTATCTGTGTTTTTCCTTTGTGATAGATGCTGTTAGTTCCTCCACCCCAGCATCCATGCACAGTTTCCGTAAAGTCCTCTCGGACATCGGGCATCATTTCTTCGTTCTCCTATAATCTCTCTCCTGAGCTATCGCTGCCTTTCCGTCAGTTCATCTAACCCCTTTATCTGCTCGGGGTTGCTGCTGGAAGCATTTTAACAGACTCGCTCCTTTGTTATAAAACGGAATGACCTAAAATTGGCTGCGAGTATCGGAAGCAGTTGTCTGCCAGTGCTGCACGGCGCAACGTCACCGCTGCCTTTGTTTTAGCAGAGCTCTCCCGTCGCCGGCGCCGCGGCGTGGCCTTTGCAATCCTTTGTAACGTGAGCGCGTTGTACGTTTTCTCTCTCGGCCTCGCTAGGATTACCAGGCCATTGTGGATGCCGAGTGGAACATCTTGTATGACAAACTCGACAAAATCCACAAGTCGGGAGCCAAAGTCGTCCTGTCCAAGCTTCCTATTGGTGACGTGGCTACTCAGTACTTTGCAGATAGAGACATGTTTTGCGCTGGCCGCGTCCCGGAAGAAGATCTCAAGAGAACTATGATGGTGAGCTGCTTTGGTTTTTTGAATAAAGATTTTTAGACTCATCTTTAATGGTACCAGGCTGGTCAGATCGTTCCCAAAACAGGACAACAATCAGCGTCTGAACACACAGTTCCTTATGTAAATGTAAAATTTCATAACATATGAAAATGTAAAATCACATATGTGTCTTTTTGGTTTTGGGGAATTTCTTTTTTTTTTGGCAATGCAGTTAAGTTGCCATATACTGACAGAGCTGTTCCTTGATGGAATGAGGAATCAAAGTCTAATTGCGTCCGTGCGGCTTTTATGGCTCTCTGATGTTGCAGTAAATTGGGGGGGGGCTGTACGCTGTGTTGGCTTATTTTCCCTAGTTTTTGCCTGTTCTGTCTCGGGCGATTTTTTTCGTAAGCCTCCTTTTGTGTAGCCACTGGACTCTAGAGCTCTGAGTCAGCGCTCAGAAGAGGCATAATCTTACTTTGCTCTCGAGGATTATTTCTGATGTTGCTAGCCTGCCTAGATGCCTGGGATGGGAGGAAGTTACAAGGGGGGTTGCGTTTTTTGTGCTTTTTTTTCCTTCTCCCCCCTCCCCTGAATCTGGCCTGCAGTGTGGTTTTGCATCAGCTAAAAGGCTGGGCCGACTCTGCGGAACAGGAGCCTTCTGGGCAAATTTGTCTCGTTTGTCAACGTCGGTAACGCTCTGTTTTTATCTTCTTTCCGCGCAGGCCTGTGGCGGTTCCATTCAGACTAGTGTCAATGCCCTCTCGGATGATGTGCTGGGCCGATGCGAAGTGTTTGAGGAGACTCAGATTGGAGGAGATAGGTAAATACACCGTGGCTGTGAACCTGCAGTCCTGTGCGAGCACTTTAACGTTAGTTTGAATGGTCACCTGCTAGCAGCTTTGAGCGTCTCAAGGTGATGGCTTGTGCAAGACTGCAGCGTTACTCCTGTGCCCTCCGTGTTTGTAAGCAGAAGCAAGCTTTTGTTCAAATCTCACTTCTCTTGTGTGCTTTAATACGTTTATTCCCCAGTGACTTGTAGAACGCACTTCATTCATGACTTAAAAACAACACCTTTTGGGGTTGACTGTGGCATTTGTCTAATATCCCGCAGTGAAACCTTATTATCGGTGCAAATGAAGCTGGGTACTGTATAATGGGGTTCTTCCATGTTGCTGGAAGAGAAATCCTCTTTGGAGCCATCTCTTAACATCTGCTGCGTTCCTGCTAAGTGAAAATGAGAGCACTGGTTTCGTGTAAAGCCTTATCAGCAGAAAGAAGCTGATTTTTCCTGGGTCAACTTGTATTTCCCTTGCACCTTGCCTGGCTGAGCTCCTCCTTGACTTAAGATCTGATAGAGTCTCTGTACAGGATGAGACAGCCGCATTCATGCATCTGGTTTGGAAAGAATCTCTCTGTTCCCATACCGTTTCTTATTGCCGCAGAGTGTGTCCGGAGGCGGCGTGGCTTCTCAGTCACCTTGACCCTTCTTCTGTTGTGCCGTTGGCAGGTACAACCTCTTCACAGGCTGCCCAAAGGCGAAGACTTGCACGATAATCCTGCGAGGGGGTGCTGAGCAGTTCATGGAAGAGACGGAACGGTCCCTGCATGATGCCATCATGATAGTCAGGAGAGCTATCAAGGTAAGGACCGCTAGAGGTATTGGCCAGCTGTATTGGCCAGCTGTTGGGGGTCTTGGTTGGACATGGTGCAGATGTAACTCGTCGCAGCAACCTTATGGCACATCAGTATCTGGCTGAGGTTTCTCCTGGAGACGCCGTGGCTTCTCAGCCTGTGGAGTGCACAGAAGGGCAGCGTCCCACTGATAAATTCAGGTGCTCTTCCTTGGCCAGAGCAGCGTTGTCTCTTTAAAGCCAGCTGCTCTCCAGATGTGCCTGGTGTTGTCGTCTTTAGTGCAGTCGTAACTTATGTGCGCTTCCTGGGTTGTAGTGTGTACCGTAAACATCCTCATTCTAAAGAGTCACAGTATCTTCTGGGTGTGCCAAGTAGATCTTCAGTTGTTTTGGATAACAAGGTTGCTCTCATGTGCGTGTCAGCTTCTCGCGCCCTTGTGTGCACCCAGGAAGCTCCTTGCTCCTTCTCCTGATGAGTTGTCCAAGTGCTGGTCACTGTCCCCCTGCTCTTGAGGGTGGGCAGGGAGCACTGAGAGAGCTCTAGCCACGTGTGAGCGTGTGTTACGCTCGTGGAGTTACTGATCCTGCGTGCCGGATGCTGTGGGCATTTCTGCGTTAGGCATGTTAACGCGCCATTTCATGGTAAAAGGCGCTTTGTGGCTGGGTGCCCAGAGGGGATGGGAAAAATGTCTTTTTTTTGGGAACTGTTTTGCTTTTAGTAAGAACATCCTGATCTCTCCACTGAAGCAAATAAGGAGGAAAAAATAGCTGGTAACCGAACTTGGCTGCTAAGTGGTGTTGCAACTATCTTCAGCTTCGGATGCTTTAGGGAAGCGAGGGAAATCTAGCCAGCGCTTCCCTGATACAACGTTCCCAGAGCACTGCTTTCCGTCTCGCGCACAGCCCTAAAGAGCTAAGAGGCTGCTTGAGGTTCTTGACCTGCTTCCGAAACTCCCGGCAAAGCTGGCAGGCAGCGCTAGTGAGGGCAGCGGCCCGCGCTGCAGACTCTCCTGGGCCTCGCTTGTCCGTATTGCCCAAATCCATAAAAGCTCACGGGAAAGGACACCTTCCTGCTCTCCCCCTTCGCCGATACCAGCACAACAGCCGTACGGGGAGAGCTAATGGCCTGTTTTCCCTTTGTCTTTCAGAACGACTCGGTTGTTGCTGGTGGTGGTGCGATAGAGATGGAGCTTTCCAAATACCTCCGGGACTATTCCAGGACCATTCCAGGCAAACAGCAGCTGCTGATAGGTGCTTACGCTAAAGCCCTGGAGATCATTCCCCGCCAGCTGTGCGATAACGCTGGCTTCGATGCTACCAACATACTGAACAAGCTCCGAGCCAAGCATGCGCAGGTAGGTGCCGGCTTTTGGACAGCGGGCTGTTACGGTGAACTGAGAGCCTGTAATTTCGGAGCCTCACCGACATGGTGTTTAATTCAGCCGTAGCCATGTTAAGCTCGTGTTCTCTGATTAAATGCTGTGTTTGGTTTTCGGATCCAGTGTGGGCTCGCTGCAGGCTTCTAAAAAGGGAAGTGGTTGCTCTCCCTTTGATCACAGCTGCTAGATGACTTTTTTTTAGAGCTGGGGTTTTTTGATTTGCTTTTTAAAA
The DNA here is from genome assembly GCF_036417845.1 of Apteryx mantelli. Classification (NCBI taxonomy): domain Eukaryota; kingdom Metazoa; phylum Chordata; class Aves; order Apterygiformes; family Apterygidae; genus Apteryx; species Apteryx mantelli. The sequence goes on along the minus strand of NC_089982.1, from coordinate 85,782,398 downwards.
ACGCATCATTTGTCAGGAGGGAGGCTTCTATATTAAACACTGAAGTAATTGGAGTGTAAAAGTTGGCTGAGCCATGTGTCTTTCAGATGAGCTGCGGCCTGAAGCTCCTGATCGCTTGTGATCGTTTCAGGTGTTGTGAAGTCTGTGTGTGTACGCACACCAAGTCCTCGTGAAGGCGGTTAGAGGTTACACCCTGCTCTCCTGCTAGGGTCTCTCCTGTCAGAAGTGGCTGCGGTGTCATGGGTGACGCTTGCCACGTTTCACCTCGCAGACGATAGTGTGAGCAGTGTTGGCCCTGAAGCTCTTGGGGGGGGGGGGGGGATGCTCTGAAATGAGTGTTGCATCTTGGGTCACAAAACCGTGCGGCTGCGGATGAGGGGAGGAGACAACAGTGAGGTGGAGGTCGATCCTCAAGCCTTCTCCAGCAGCTTTGTGAAATGGAGCAAACCCCCTCTTTTGCAAGGATCGGATGGTGCTGTTGCAGACCACCGAAGCTTCTTTTTGTTCCCCTCAAATATTCTTCCTTCACGCACTAAGGTGCAGTCTGGGCTTCTCCTGGTGCGCTTGCACGGCCTTTCCTCCCGGCATGCTGGGCCCCGAGGTCCTCTTCCACCCTCTAACTCGAACATCTTCCCTCCTCTCTCTCGCCAGGGCGGTATGTGGTACGGCGTGGACGTGAACAACGAGGACATCGCCGACAACTTCGAGGCCTGCGTGTGGGAGCCGGCCATCGTGCGCATCAACGCGCTGACGGCGGCCTCTGAGGCCGCCTGCCTCATCGTGTCTGTAGACGAAACCATCAAGAATCCCCGTTCCACGGTGGACGCTCCGCCCGGCGGCCGGGGCCGGGGACGAGGCAGGCCCCACAACCACTGAGCTCCGAGTCGGTGTCGGGACAGGGGCCGGTGCTCTCCTCCAACGTACGAATTGGAAAAGAATCGATCTCTAGCTTAATTAAGAGGCCGTTTACCATATGGTCGTTCGAGGGCTTAGGGGCAACCACTGGCCTCGTTTAATTAGAATCAAGTCTTGGCATCGGTCGCGGCAACCTCCTGCGAGATGCCCTGTCCCAACATTTTCTACGCAGCGCTGATCCCCTGAGGCTCCTCTCTGGTCCTTCCCCTCGGAAGCTGCACTGAATGGAGCCGTCTCCAATGCCGGCAGGTAGTGCAGGGAGCGTGCGTGGGGTTTGGTTGTATTTATAATTTCTTTTTTTTTCTTTTTTTCCTGGGAGTTTTGAACCCAGGCTCAAACACAATAAAAGGATGGAGTGTTTCAGTGGCCAAGCGGCTGTTCTGTGTTCTCTGCTGCTGCCTTCCCTTCTTCCGGTGTGTCTGAGTCCTGGTCGGAGTCATCCTTAAAATGTTCTTTGCTCCTTTAAAAGCAGGCACCGCCCTGGGAAGCGCGACTGACTCGTAGCAAAGCCAAGTTTCTTGTGCTTGTTAAAACCTCTTGGAGCTGTTTGCTCAGGGAGGTTTTTCTTTTTAACTTGCTTTTGCTTAGCGGGTTGTTTAAATCTGGGCTTTTGCTTAATGGTTGATGGCCCGTTACACCCCAAAATGTGTTGCTTTGCTCTGTTCATGCAGTACCGCCGTGCAAACGCCTGTAAGAGCATCCGTTACAGGCTGACGGCGCCCGGCGCTTCCCGTACGCAACTCTCGCGGCTGTTTTCCTCCTTCGAAGGGCGTTTGGCAGCGTGCGAGGGCTGATGCTGAAAAATGGGGGAAGCTCCAGCTTCCCTGTAAAACCGTACTGGGATTTCTTAGTCACGGCATTTAAACGTGAACGCTGCCGAGATGAAATACATCAACGCTCCTAGCCCAGGAGGGATAAAAACAGGAATTGTGGGGGGCGCAATCCTTGCATCCCTTGCAAGATCCGCCTCCCCCGGGCAAGGGGGCAGGATTGCTCCGGAGGAAGCCGTCGGGGCGGTTGCTCCTGGAGACGATGCCGCCACGGCTGCTGACCTACATCCAGCCACTGCATCCTTAGCATAATTCCTGGCGCCACTTAGGGAGGAGGGCGGCTCTTTCCAGCTCCTGCCCCTGGCAACTTGCATCTCCCTCAGCCTGTTTTGGGTTTTAAACCCTTTTTTTTTTCCCCCCCGCCAGCCCAGTTTGGGGCAACCGACCCTGCAGGGTTGAACCTGGAGCTTGGGCCCTTGCTCCATCCCCCTGGCCTGGATTTAGCGCATCCCAGGGGCTGCTCCCAGCCCGAACCGGCAGGGAGAGACATCGAGGCCCCAAACCCCCCCTTGCTTTCAGGAGTCTTATTCAACACCGAATCATAAAATAACTCTTTGCACGCTTTTTTTTTTTCTCTTCTTTTTGTAATTCTTAAATACACATTGTTTACACTCGGCAAAGGTTCAAAGCAACAACATCAAAGTGCGTCTACAGGTGATAGTACCAACCAAAGTGCTAAAATGAGGGGCTCCCGCGGGGGCCCGGCGCCTTCCCCGGGGCCCTTGGCTTAGCGTCGGGGCCGGAGCGACCGCGGGACGGCGGGGGGGGAAAAGGGAGGTTTGGTTCTCCAGACACTGGCACGTCGCTGCGAAAGACTAAAATAGACCTAGATTTATATAGATTTAAAAAAATAACTTAGAAGGCAAAGTTTCGACCTTCCGGGGGCTGCTGTGCAGAGCGCCGCGGGAGTCGGGACGGAGCTGGAGGGAACGCCGCGAAGAAGAAGTGCTTTAGGGAAATGATTGCAATTTCGGGGTGTATATATATATATTTATATATTTATATATCTCTTTGTGGGCAGCGCGTCCTCTGATTATCTCTAAGCAAGTGTGGATCCGCGGCCGTGAGCTCCCTCGCGCCTGCTCAAAGCGATCCTACCCTCCCAGACCGTTGCACCCGCTTGGTCCCTAGGCTGGGTTGGAAAAACCCTGTTTTACCGCTTTGGGGCATTTTTTTTCCTTCCTCTCCTTGCTTATAGGGAAGGAGCTGCAAGGGATCGGGAATATCCCCGTGCGATAGGGAAGGATCCTCGAGACCTTTTCCTGGGGGCGGGAGGGATTCGTTTCCGTCCGCCCCTTGTTAATGTTGTTTGGCACGAATTCCCAAACGGTTTCGCCCAACCTGAACCTGCAGGATTTCAGCCCAAAATAACAGGCTGAAGAAATGCGCTCAGGTTGTGTGGGTACCGGCATCGTTACGGCTTGTCCCGGGGCTCCGCTCACAGCGGCGCGAAGCCGCTCATCCTTTTCTCACCGCAGAGGCAGGGACGTTGCCTGTCGGGAACCACCAGGCGGGAAATAAACTCCTGTCCCGGTGGAGAAAAATTAGGAGTGGCGAAAAATTAACGTCTTCGAGTTTAGAGCAAATAACTGTGCTGAGAAAGGCCTCTATCAATATTTTTTTTTGTTGTTTGTGGGGTTTTTTTGGTTTGTTTTAACCTAATTAGGAGCCTTTAGGAGGAGCCCAACAAGGTGTGTAAGAACCGGCCTTGGCCATGCCTTGGGTGGCAGCTGGGACTGTGACACATGACGAGATTTGGGTTTTTTTTTCTTTTTTGCCATCTGCCTTGTTTGAAACCACCTTGGACTGGCTCCGTCCAGGGTCTTTCTTTCTTCCTTTGAGATATTCCACCCGTGACCTGCTCCATTTGATGCTCCCCAGAGGGAGGCTGCCACAGACATGTTAGGGGAAAAATGGACAAAAGATGTGAAAACCAGCTGTGTTTCAGCGCCTCTCCAATGCCTGCTCCTGCCCAAGGTCCAGGACATCAGCCTGAGCCCAGGAAATGCCCCTGGGTCCTCGGGGCTCACGAGCGATGGATTAAGAGCAAAGTCACGTCTTGAGAAAAGCAGATGGTGAAACGAAGCTTTGGGCTGAATTTGGCCTCGTGCCACCAACCTGGCTTTGCTGGTGTTGTTCCTCTTGAAATCACTGACCGGCACCGATGTTCAAGAAATGGGGAAATCCGGCTAAAATTGGCCATGAAAAGCTTTGGGCAACCTCAAGAGAAAAATATATCCACCAGGAGCTGGTCCCGGAAACCTCTCTAGAAGGCTGTTCCCGGCAGGAATTGGTGTCACCACTGGGCCCAGCTCCTCGTGGCTTCAGCAGCGGGTGCTGCCAGGTACCACGAGCCAAACCAGCTCTTGGTGGACACTCACCCCCGGGCTGGGCAGATGTGCCCTGATTTTTGCAGGCATGGCAGTGTGGATTGTCATGGCTGATCCCTGGTGTGGCTTCTCTGGTGTCTAGTATGGGGTTGAGCTTAGCTGCAGCAGGACCTTCCCTACGGACACCCTCTTCAGCTGCTTGATTTCACGTCACTTCTGGGGGACTCAATATCTCTGTGCCTGTTCCCTCACCATCGAATCTGGCTAAAATCACCCAGCAGGTTTATAACTTCTTGGGGAAGGAGACCACATGCAGAGCATGACTGTGTTGCCCTCATTTCCAGAGGAAATTGGGCTGAAACCCTAGGACTGAGCAGTGAATCCTACGGATACGGGGCAGCATTGGCTGAGCACCCGGAGCTGGGGATTAGGGAGGCTTCCATGGGCCACCCTGATGGGATGGGGCCATCCAGGGGCTCCCGCTGGCGGGAGAAGGACAACCGCCTGGTAGCTCACCCTGGCCCCAGCTCTCCCTGGGAGCTGGCAGGGAAACGATCAATACGACATTTCAGCTGAAGAAACACAACGCCCTTAATGAGCTCGTTGCCATTAACAACGGGGCCAATTAGGAGGCGCTGGGGAGGGGGGAACGGGGGAGATGCGGGGCCCTCATTGCCGCCGGCATCACTTGCACGTCGCTGAGCCCGTATCACTGTGTCAGAGCCACGTGTGCTGCCCAGGCTCCTGTTTCTGAACTGACACCTTCATCCCCGGCTGAGGAGGAGGAGGAGGAGGAAGGGACCAGCCCAGGCTGGTAGTGCTGCCGCACTCAGCTGGGGAGGGACTTTTCCCAGGTGCTAGGGGAGATGTTGGCTTTGTCTGTTGAAGGATGGACTTGCTTGGACCAGGAGCCGGTGTGGAGGTGCATGAACCGGGCTGGCTTTCTGAATCAGCAGAAAAATAACCCGGGTGGGGGAAAAAAAATGTTTTCTGCTCGTTTAGTGAGCTTCCCTGCCCTTGGGACTGGTGTCAGCGTGCTTTCGGGCCAGCAGCCGAAACGGTCCCAGCCTTGGTCTGGCACCACCAGGGATCTGCTCTGCAACGCCGGCTCTGAGCGTTGCAGCATCCCGCTGCTGCCTCGCCGGGCAGCCCTGCGCATGATTCATACCGAGCAAAACGGGGAAAAAAAAAAACCACTTTTCATTTTCAAGGCTTGGAAGCCACTCAGGATCTCATTCCATTGTGCTGGATTTTTTTTTTTTTTTTTTTGTAAAATATGGATTAAATTTGCTTTTATCTAAGCCGGAGGTTTGGCTTTGTTTTGGAGCGAAAGGCCAATGTCTGGGAGGCGGACGGCTCGGTCCGGTTTCGGAGCGGGCGCGGGGACGCACCGAAGTACCGAATTCGGGTGACATTGTCCCACCAGGGTTTACAACACCCTCGTGGGGGGGGGGGGGGACAACGAGGGGAGGCGTCACACATGGACTAATCACACACCTACGGCTCCACGCCACCGCGATCACGAGCAGAAACTTCCACTGACGACACAAACAGCCGCTCCGGCCTCGCCGACCAACAACGAACGTTTCTCCAAGAGTCCTCAACATGTTTTTTTTTTTTTCCCCATTTCCACCACCCCGTCCTCATCTTTCCTGCAGCCCGGAGGAGAGATGGGCGCTGCAGCCGGCTCTCGGCGCCGCGGGAGGGACAGGGACGTCCTTGAACTAGCAGCAAATCTGGAGCAGACACCTTCAGTCTTCAGACGGGGCTCTCCAACATGATAGTCTTTAAGCATAGTGTATAAACATGCTGAGTATATAATTTTTTTTTTTTCTTTAAAATCTTTTCTTTTTTTCTTTACGGAAATAAATACTTACTTTGTTTCTTTTAAGGTAATTTCACAAGTCTCTGCGCCGGTGCAGAAGGGGACGTCCCCAAGCTGTAGCCCTCATGGCCGTGGGCTGCTCTCGTGGGAAGGTGGCAGATGTGGCACTCGGAGGCTGGGTGGTTTCCTCCCGGGGATTGCAGCTTTGCTCGGCTTTTTGCTGGGTTTTGCTCCCTTCTTGCTTTACCCTGTGGATTTGCGCCCGTCCCACCTTCCCTCCCAGCCCCAGGATGGAGGTAAGACATCGGCGTCCAGTGGTGTGATGGACGAGGTCTCCACGCATGGAGGTGAGGTCCCTCCCGGTGCTGCCCTCGGGGGCAGTGGGACATGGGAATTTCTTTGAGGCGGCTTTTCAGGCTCCCACCGGCTGCATTTTGGGCATACGGGAAGCAGCCTTCTCCTGGAAAGCTGCAGTCGGGGGGGGGGGGGGGATACGGAGATGCTTCGAATCACGGGTTACGGCAAAGAAGCCGCGTGCAACCCTACCCTGTTTTGGAGGAGGCAGCTTGGACAGGATGAGGGGTGGGTGAAATGGTCTTCTGAGATTCCTGCTGCAGCTGGAGACCCAGGAGCTGCCTCCAGCCCCCCCAGCAGCCCGGCTTGCTCTCCGGGATCGAGGATTTAGGTGTTTTCTCTGTTGGGGCCGTCAGCATGATGGGAGCTGCTGGGGGCTCTCCAAGGACAGGATGCCTTGGTTTCGGGTACCGGCACTGGAGGCCTTTGGGTCTGTTCCCGTGGCGCTCTGCATGGGGGAGTCCCGCGCCGAGGTCTGCAGCTCTCGTGATATGGATGAGGAAGGTGTTACCAGGTTGGCCTGTGGCTCTGCTCTCCTGCCCAGGGTGCTCTCTCCAGCCCAGGGGTTGCCCCATGACGGCGTCGCGGAGGCTGGAGGAAGAGGAGATGCCCCCAGGAAAGGCTGATTCCTCACAGCCGCGGATGCGCTGCAGGGCAGCTCCAGTTGGCCAACGGGCACCAAAACGTGGCAAAGGCCCAGAGAGCCCAGAGTGGAGGACGAATTCCCCCAGATCTGCTTTTCCTGGTTGGCTCTTCTCAGCTGGGTCCAAGCGTGTGTGGTCGGGTCAGGCGCTCGCTCCTCTTCAACAGCACTGGGTTTCCGGGGGGCTGTGTTTAAGGCCGGTGTGTCCCTGCTGCTGGCAGTGCTGTGACGGGGGTCCCCTGGGGCCTGGACACCTCCTGGCATCTTCTTCATGGGGTGGAGGATGGAAACATTTGAACCTGCTGGATGCCTGTCAAGAGCCTTTTCCTTTGGAAAAAGAAGGGGGTGTGGGGAAGGGGGGCTTCCCTCCAGGAATAAGGTAGCCAGAAGGGAAAAAAACAGGATTAATAAAAAGCCATGGCTGTAGATAAGGGATCTGCTGTTCAGCACGGTGGGTTGGTGAAAGAAGCAGCTTTGGATTTCGGAACAATTTGGCCAGGATTTCTCCTCCAAGCTGCTCGGGATGGTCTAGGAGATGGCTGAACATCGGTGTTGTGAGTAGTGACGCTCCCTTCTCACGCGCTTTCTTCTGCCCATGCAAGTCCCTCTCTCAGCACGGGACAATCCACTCTGGAGGGGGTTTGAGCCAAAGGTGGACGTTTACGAAGACAGAAGCGTTACCCGTGTTTCCCGGTGGACAATGGGTTTTTCGGAGATAGTTTATTGCCTTGGTGGGAAGGGTTGGGTGGAGAGGAGGTGAGGCTGGAGACCTCTGGAAGAGCAACCATCTCTCCTGGTGCCAGTTGGCTCCTGCAGTGCCCGAGAAGAAGGAGGTCTGCAGCCTGTGGTTGTGCTGTCATGGCTGCTGGTTTCTGGGCGGTATTCACCCACGTTTGGGTGCCCCCTTCTAAAGAAACGGGTGAATAAAAAGAAAGCTAGTGGAAAATCCGCAGGAACACTGGGTACTGTTTCCTCTTTAGGGATGGCCCCTTCCCACCCCACTTCCACCATCCCATGGACAGCACAGGACTGGTCCAGCCACGACTCCGCGAAAGGATATGTAAGGAGCTCCATGAAACACCGGCACCGAGCCCAGCGCGCCCTCTGCGAAGAGCCACCGGCTCACGGCCTTCAACCATCTGCAGGCTCCTCCACAGCAGCGGAGATGCTAGAGATGCTCCGCGTGGTGGGAGGTCACGGTGAGAGCCCTGGGGATGGCCTGCGGGGCTGAGTCATCCTCGGCTCCCGCAACAACAGACAGCCCAAAAAATAAATAAATAAATAAATAAAATAAAGTTCAAAGAAAAAGACGTGGCCCAAACAGGGATCCTTGGCAATGAGCAGCCATGGGGTTCGAAACCATTCTCCCTCCTGGGAAAGAACGTAGCTGCGTTCCCCCACCTCGGGCAGTCTAAAAATTTCCTTAAGTAGCACCTTCTCGCCCGCGACGTGTCCGCGAGCCAGCCCCGGAAGAGCACCGGCTGCCAGTCACTAAGGCCTGCAAGAGCCATTTTTTTTTTTTTGTGCATGGGCCGGCGTCTCCACGACTCCGGGTCCGGAACGGGTAAACGGCGGACCGTCAGTTTGGTTTCGCTGGGCCGCTGGCTCCGTCGGGCGGAAGAGGGAATGTGCTTTGTGGTTCCCTGAAGGTCTAACAGCATCCTTCTACTTTGATGTGTAAAATCTTTGAAAAGCCGGGTCTTTTCCTCAGGGCCTGGAAGAGGAGCAGAGAGTGGGGTCATTGCAGGACTGGGGAGCGCTGCCGCCCCGCGGGGAGAGCGAGGCAGGGAGGAAAACACCTGAAACGCCACCAACTGTTGGTTAGAGGTCTATACTGGTCTCCCCAGCACCCACGTCCCCGGGGACTCTGCTTCTTCGTGGGACTGGCTCTGCTCCCGTTAGTCTTGCGTCCTTGAAGCCAGCTCTGGATTGGGTTTCTGCTCTGTCAAAAATACTGTTTCAAGAGGATGGTAATAGTTTGGGGCTGATGACGTTGGTACGCAGAGCTGGGTGGGTGAGACCTGCACGGAGCAGGGATGGGCGGCCCTGAGGGGAAGGCCCGTCCGAAACTCCTCTTCTCGGCAGGCCACCTCAAGCCAGTGGCTGGAAATGGGCACGGCTCACTCCTGGCCCCTCACTCCTGCAGCGCCAGGTCTCGGGGTAGGAGGGCAGGAAGTCGGTGACGGGAACTACGTGAGCCATTTGGTTGCGTTAGTGAGCCACCATCCCCAGTTTCTTCTTGGTATCTCAAGGGCATTTCTTCTTAAGCCTCTTAACCCTGCTCCCCACTTTGGGCAGACCTTCTCTCCTTAACTTCTCTTTCCTCAGAGACCAGCTGGCATGGGGGGGGGGGGTACGGAGAAGGAAGGACGTTCCCATTTGACTTCCTCACCCATGCTTGATCTCACCGAGGAAGGCTCGGTGGAGATGTCCTACTCTCGAGCATGCTACCAGCTACCTCTGGCCTGGTCCCTAGGAAGATATCGCTTGGCTCTTGCACATCCTTTGCTCATGGATCTGCACCCTTATGGGAGCCTAACTGACTGTAGGGTGAAGATAGCCGGAGACTGAAGTGAAATGGAGGCACCTATTTTTCCCCTTGACCATGCAAGGAGACATCTGTCTTGAAAACCTTGCCCAGAACAAGGAGAGCTGACTCCTCTGCCAAGTGTCACAAGCCATGCAAGGTCTGCACAGCTAGCATTAAGTAACTAAAGTCAACTTTGGCTTTCATGGGAGGACTTTAAATCACTCTATAATGTTAGTAAAGTAAATTACCCTGGGAGGGAGGCGTCAGCCCTTCTCTATCCATGGGGAACAGGCATGAGAGAAGCAGTCCTGGTAAAAGCAATGGGAGGGAATCGCAACCCGTTAGATCTTGGTTTAGCCTTCAGGACATACATGTCTGAAGGAGAGCCAGGTTTCAAGATGTCTCTGGCAAGCTAAAATGTTCTCTACTGAGCGAGTTTGGCAGATGGCAAGAACTTGTCCCCAGAGCCCCGGGGGGGGCACAGTGACCTGGCACTGGCATCCCTTACCTGGAGTTTGTTCACCATTTCTTCAAACATCTTCTTGGCTTCAGGGCTGTGGGGCTCCTTGAAGTAGTCCACAATGCCCACCTGCACGACGATGGACTTCAGGCTCCGGCACACACCTGGGGGCAGAGACATTGCCCGGCCTTGCCATAGCTGGGGGAGGAACAGCTTCCCCACAGCCAGGATGGACAGCAGGACCGAGGCACAGAACCCTAAAGCCCACGCAGGGCTCCTCAAGGCCTTAGGTATTTGGGGAAACCTCACCCTGAAGATGGAGGAGACCCGCTCTTGGTGACTGAGCCCTTTGTAGGAGGATGGTGGTCTATGCAATGGTCTCTGCTTGCCCTGTCCCATTCAGCTGTCCTACCCCTTCCCTTCACTACGCTTCCACCCAGAGGGGAAGGTTCCCAGCAAGTCCAATCACGGTCATGTGTGCCACAACCACCAGGGATGGCACCTCAAACAGACCCTCACGTTGGCTGCAGACTCTTCGCTTGAGGAGCTCCTGTCCTGGAAAATGGCTTCAGTAAACTCCAAACTCACATGTGCCAAGGTGAATCTGGGGTATGCCACAGACATCATGGTGTAGGTTAGACTGGGAGAAGCCTAGAGGGAGTGTCTCCATCATCCCTGTGTCCCAAGGCAAGACCAGCTCTTCTTAACCCATCCCTGGCAGGGGTGTGTTGAATCTGCTCCTAGAAACCTTCCACCACGGAGATCCCAGCACCTCCCAACCTCCCATCAACTCCCAGTGTCAGCAATGGGTTCTGGTGGGACTGGAAGGCAGGGTCTGGTTCAGGGATCTGGGTACCTGCTGGCCTTTTGGTCACCCTCCCCTCTGTCCTAGGACCCTCCGCACTGGAAATGTCTCCCTTCTCATGGATGCTGTGTCACCCCTAGGTATTACTACTCACTGTTGAAGTGCAGCAGGGCTTTGGGGGTGACTGGTGTGGAGGTCAGCACAAGCATCTCCAGCCCCTTCAGCCCCTCTCTACACACTTCTGCTGCAACCTCCTGGTTGATCTCCGCCACGTGGTCCAGCTCCAGGACCTGCAGCCGCATGCAGTTTCGGGCTGGAGAGACAGAGCATGTGCCGTCAGCGCCCCACACGGCCCTGCGGAGGTGACGAGACTCGTTTGCGTCACCCCGTGGGGATGGGATGGGGGGAGCTGATGGGATCAGGGTGGTGGGAGGGCTGGGGTGGCAGCACGTGGAGGGGCAAGGGCCTCTGCCACGGTCTTTGGGGCGGGCTTGTCCTTTGAGGTCCCCATGGGATCCCCCAGGGATCTACCCTGCCCCTAGCAAGGTCCCTTTCTCTCTGCCCCATCGGAGGAGAGCTCCTGGCTGCACCTACCTAAGGATGCCAGTCCCTGGACACCACAGCCTGCCCCTCCGACACCCAGCGCCCGCAGGTGCGGCCAGCATCGGCCAATCATCTGAAGACAGCGGTTGCTGAAACGCGTTGGCTGCTGGCTGGGGAGATGAAGAAGAAAAAGCTGGGGAGAACTGGCAAATGAGCTTGTCTCCTGCCGCGGCTCGGTGCCGTGCTGCGCTCCTTTGAGTGGAGCGAGGATGGAGCTCCTCACGGTTGTCATGGGGGCTGCCATCCCCACCAACCCGGGGGTCATCACGCTAAAAGGGGATGTGACCAGTGGTCTCCACCAGAGCAATTACGCTGGGTTCTGCTACAGCTGAAGGAGGACAAGTCAGTGCACTCAGCAGAGTCCCTCTCCCCACCCCAAAACATCTGCTTTTGGAGATCTGAGAGCTGTAATAGGAGCGTGGACTTCCAGCTTGGATGTCTCCGCCTGTGTGTGGATGTCCAGCATTGTGGGCTGATCTGCACCAAACAGCAACACCAGGACATGCTTTCTCTGCGTGCCCCCACTCACTGGCAGGCAACCGGAGCACACACTTTTTTTTAAGACCCCCCCCACCCCAGACCACTGGACAGACTGTCTCGCACACCGCAGTATGAGCACACAGCACAAGTACACGCTCACAGCTGGAGGGACACAGCATGGACGCCCTACACGTGCTGCCTGGCATTTCTTCTGGGGAAGGGAACAAGCTGCCAGTGACTCAACATCCAACTTCTCCTGCTAAGAGATACGCCCTTCCATACACCTTGATCCAGCAATGCCATCTCTTAACCATGAACCTGCAGGCTGAAGGAGGACATGACATTGCAACAAACCTTCCAGGACAAAAAGAAATGCCCAGGAGGCAGCTCCGTGGCACGGAGGTGAGAAGACGAGTGACCTACTCTGATTTCTCAGCCAGCCTCTTCATGGTGTTACCTAAGCCATGAATTCGTTAGCACTCAGAGATGCTGTGGAGTGGGGAAACCTCCAGCGTCTTCATGCCCAAAATGCTCTTCCGAAGTGAGAGAAACTGCAGTCATCTCCTAAACAGCAACTCAACACCCTTTTAAAAACACCCAGGCTCTTCAGGGCTGCTGTTATATAAGTGGTGAAGAGCTCAGAAAAGCGTTTGATGCTCAGACTTGCCTAGCAGAGTGATCACAGCTCCCCTTTCATCTCTGATGTTAGCAGCGTCCCCAGAAACATTCCCAGCTTGGCAGGAATGTGGCTACATTCAACAGCTTTCAGCCTTTGCAGCGAGGGATGGGGGCCGAGCTTCCAGTCCTTCAAACTGGCCTCCAGGATTGCTGCTCAATTATGAGGACCCCCACTAGGAAATCTGGATTTGGCACCTGATTTCTTTCCAGTCCAGCAGTGCCTCTCACGCTCGGTCTAGCCCCCTCCTAGCCCGGCAGGTGCTGAGCGCGACTCTTACCACGGATGCAGAGGTGCGACCTGGAGAGAGATGATGTCTCTGCAACCTGCTCCAAGGGCCCAGATGACTTCATGACCCACGGGGTCTGTAGAGCTCCTGCAATGAGACAGAGGATACGTGGTAGTCCCTGCCGGCTGTGTGTCGTGCCAAGGGGATGTGTCTGCAGCTTCCATGCCACCATATCTCTCTGCACCCGGAGGTACAAACCTGGTCATTATTTATAACCCGTGTTCTGCCTGTGAACCAGACAGGAGGAACCACACAGGAGAAAGGCTAAAGGCATTTCCATCTGGAACTGTGCCTACAGATATGCAATGTCAAAAAAAAAAAAAAAATGGAAGAGACTGCTGTTGAAGATGAGGTTGAAGACGAGGGCAGGGAAGAGTCTTCCAGAATCAGAGATGGCACATCAGCCACGCATGGCTCAGAACGGGGTTGGATGGCTGCAAGCGATTCAACTGAGGCTGCCAAGGCTGTGTTGCCTTGCAAAATGAATATAACGTCCCCGTGAGGCCCACCAGGGTGGTCTCACTTTCTACCTGCCTGGCCTGGTCTGGGAAGGTGCAGGGAGGCGGTAATGACATTTCAGCTGATGGGTGGTAACATCTAGCCAAGGGCAGTGTCTTCTCCAGGGCCTCTACATCAGCCCTGTGGTTGGGCCATCTCATCCACAGGCAGCTGTCGGCCAGATGATGTCCCTCCAAGGCTTTACTGTGGGCTCCTCCTGAAGCAAGGGGACACTTGGCATTTTTGGAGGTATATCTGAACAGCCACTCTGAAGGGATGCCACTGGATTCGTGCAATGGCACGGTGGAGACTGAGGCTTATTGTCAGGCACAGGGCATGAACACATCCGGCTGTGTCACTGGCTCAGAGGAGCTGTCTCCGAAGCTGTCCCCACCAAGTTAACAGAGGAGCGATGTCAAACAGCGATGTTTTCCCGACACTACCAGCCCAGACTGGACTGCTGCTGGAGGCCCCCGGCCTCTCTGCTACACTGGGCTCCCTCCTGAAGACTGAGGACATGCTTACTAACTCCAAATGACCTAGTTCAAAACTTCAGGCAAGCCTAAAAATAAGTGACGGGTGTTATTGTGAGCGTTTCACACATTTCCATCGAAGATGCCTGCCAAGAGCCCCTTACGAGCGCGCCGGTTAATTAGAGCATGTGAGTCACAGTCACAGGTTAGCGAGGCACCAGGAGCATTTGGGCTTGCTCAGCCCTTGGAAGGGCACATGGACGAGTCGCTGGGTTAAACCCAGTGGTGCAGGCCTGCCTCATGGTCCCCATCATGGTGCCGTGGCTGAGCACACTTCATCCGACACGGAGGACCTCACTGTGTGCCTGGAGTGAGGCCATCTCTGGCCTCAAACTTTCCCACCCGAAGGACTATCCGCTCTGGGCCAGACATGGAGAAAGCCAGATGACGCAGGCTGCTCGCTCTGGGGATTGTAGTGGCGAAAGTGGGATACTGAGGCTGAGTTGCCTGGAGAGCAAGTCCAAAGCTGTCCTGCTGAGCAGCCCTGGCTTGGAAAATTGTTCCTTTAGCAGAGGGAAACTCAGCAACTGAAGGACATATTGGTGGTCTCAGTTTTGTCCTTCCTCTGCATGTCTCTCCTACCTCCATCCCTGCAGAGCCTGGCCAGGGCAGGGTTTGCTTTGCCAGCACAAGTTCAAAGCTTGGGCAAACACATCTTCATCAGATACCCTCCAGGCTGGCAAGACCAAGGAGGGGAAGGTGCCGGCCATCTGGCAAAGCCGGAGTCCAGGGCTGCCCTCTCGCCTGGCACAATCAGTGCAGTGACAGCATGGTGTTGCCCTCTCCTCTGCTTGGCACCTGGAGGAAGCCCAGGTCAAACCCCAACATGAGCAAGCTCCCACCAGGAGCTATTTCCCCGTCTGCAGCAGTGGTCTGTCACCTGCAAGGCACAGTGGAGCAAGGATAGTCTTTCCTGAGCACAGAGAGCAGAAAGAAGGAGAGCCTAGTGGTTAGGGATCGGCTTTGTCCCACCTCTGCTGCGACACAGCCTTCCTTCTTGGCAAGTCTCTTCTGGTACCTGCTCCAGGGTGGGCTTGCTCTGCTTCTCTAGCTGGGAAGGTCACCACAGCGGGAAAGAAAGCTAAAACCTGTCCTCATGGGAGGCAGAGCCTTCTCGTGAGGTGACCAAGACCAAGGAGCAATCTTGGATCTCCTCCAGGACCTGGGCACCATCACTGACCTCATGGCCTCACTCTTGGGCCAGGCTTCATTCCTCTAGTGACTGGAGCTTGGTGTCTCCACATCAGATCTTATATGGGCAGAGCGACCCCATAGCAGAGCCCATTCTTCCCCACCCAGGACAGAGGACCCTTAGGTTTCTGCTCTCCTTCAGGAGTCCTCATCAAGCAGCAACAGTTGGGTGGGACTTCTCCAGGCCTTGGTGTTGGCTGCACTTCTTTTCTTTTGCCCTTCTTTAACATAAAACAGTGTCCCCAGATCAAGACCCCAATCACGCTTCCAGCCAAGGTGAGTAACTGAGATCTGTAACAGGATGGTGGGAAGGAAGTAGGAGGGGAAACATCTGTGTGGGAATGCATCAGAAGAAACAACGCAGAGTGAGGGTTGCAAGGATGGCCTCCATCGCTCCCCGGGGACACCAGGACCGCTGCCAAGCTGGAGACACGGAGAGGTGGGTCCTTCGCACCCAGCCAGAGGGGCAATGGTCCGACAGGGGCACAGCAAAGAGGGCTTGGGGCTGGGCATCGGGAGGACGCACCAGCACATCCCATGGCCTGCTCTCTCAACAGGGAGCCATAGGCACCCCAAAGGAGGAAAGACAGCTGGAGAGGGCCCCTGTAGCAGCTGCTTGTCTCCTAAAGGGCATAAAAGACTTGTCTGAAAATCTTTTTGTTGTCACCGGTCAGGAGGACCTCAATAGACACGGGAAGGACTCAGCACTGGTGTCCTTGGTGTTGCACCCAAGTGATGGCCAGGCCTCACGGATGCATGTTGCTGTACAGGGTGGGAGAGCAGGGGTGTCTGAGATCCCTCCTGCCAAACCAACATCCCCCTCCCCTCCCACGAGGTCTCGTGTTGGGTTTTGCTCCATTCGCTGCCCAGGAAGGGCTCGGCCATCTCAACCTGTAGACAAGCTCTTGGGCTGCCTTGCCACCCGTAGCTACAGCGTTCGGTGCCGCAGCCCTGCCATGGAGACTGTCGGTCAGCTGCCTGCTTCCCGAATCATGTGTCGCCAGGATGATCCTGCTCAATGCCAGGCTGTGCTCGCTTCATTTGGCTTTAAATTAGCCCAAAAATTAGTGAGCGAGTCCCTTACGAGCTTCAGCAGAAACTGGGCTGATCCCCCCACTGCGGATGCCCGGGTCCAGCGCACGGACACCAGCATCGCCAGATGCCCAGTACGAAACCGGTGCCCTGGGGCTTTTCCTACCGTCTTGGCGCAACATGGCACTGGGGTCACGGTGTCCCCAGGAAGCTCTCGCTGTGCCTGGCTCCCGGCGCTGCTGCCCGCCGGCGCGGCAGGACCGCGGCGCCCGTCCTTACCGGTACGTGACGGCCTGCAGAGCCCGGCAGTAGCAGCTGGCCAGCCAGAGCGAGCGATCTGTCAGGACGTTGGGGCAGTGGGAGATGCGGAGGATCAGCAGGTTGCTGCCCGTGGCCTTCAGCAGTGACTCCAGCCCGGCTTCGAGGCAGCCCCTGCCGAGGACAGAGGCAGGGTCAGGCAGAGGCAGATTTGGGCTAATTCTCAGGGGATAGGGCAAAAAAAACCCCACAGCTTCTTGGAGAGGTCCCAGGCACCCTGGATTATTTTTGGCCTGTGCCCAGCTAAATGCATGACTGCGAGGGGCCTTTCTGCTGCCCTGTTGGCCCAGGACCAGCTGAGCCCCTCTTCGGCGTGGTGGCAAGTCCCCTACAGCTGAAGTTCCCTCAAATCACTGCGTGCCACTGCAAACTCCCTGAGCTGGAGCCAGCCTGCGTGTGTGCATGCGTGGGCTAAGGAGGGGCTTCACTTTGGGCCTCCACGTGCAGACAAGGTGATGTGTCCCATGTGCCTGGGAACGGGGCTCCGGGACGCTGGTCCCCAAAACCCCGGTGCTAGAGCTGCCGTAGCAGAGCAGGAGCTGGGATATTATCGGCGGAGTGGTAAATGGGATGCTGGGCACCCGTGGCGCTGTGGCATCGAACCCAAGACGCTAAAAGTGAGCGGTACCAGCTGAGGAAGGAAGGAAGGAAGGAAGCACCTGGCTGGTGCCCGAGACTCACCGTGTGCTCTTCATGTAATCCTCCTTGCTCTCCTTCTTCCCACGCTGGCGCGGCTTGAGGTTTTGGAGGGTGAGGGAGTGTGTCTGGGTGCACCACTGCGACAGCATGGCCAGGAACTGGGAGGAAGGAGGGCGTCCGTTGGCAGGGGGGACACCTTCGGCATTGCCCCGTGCCTCCCGTCCTTGGCTATCTCGGACAGGTTTGTACACCCCTGCCCTCAGCCGTTCTTTCTACACGGGGTTGCACGTGCACGTGGCACGCACAGAGCCACACGCGCATGAGCAGTAACACGCGTGCGCGCCCAGCCCTGCGTGAACACCCCACCGTGTGGAAACGCACGCACACGTGAGCCGGCGCACGCAAGCATGCACGCGTGAACATGCAGAACCTCCGCACGAGCGCACGCCTGCGTGCATCGCCATCCGCGTGGCCGCGACCCACGTGCACACGCATGTGAGCGCGCGCGTGCGCATGCAACACGTGCGAGCCCGCGCACAGCCTGCTTCGTCTTCCTGGAAGGATGAAACCCTTGCATGCCCCAGCCCTCCGCGGATTGGGATGTGGGGACCCTCCCCATCCCCGCGCCGTCACCTTTGAAGACACCCTGGCGTTCTCCAGCAGCACTCGCGTCCACACGGCCGGGTGCCGGGCCACAAACTTCCAGTCCTTGCACACCTCGGCCACCCGCAGCAGCGTCTTGGTGTCCAGGTAGGTGAAGATGCAGAAAAGCGCTGCCCGCATCTTGAGGATCTCGGGGCTGATCACCTCGCTGGAGTGGCCCGGGCTGCCCTTCTCCAGCCGGCCCGCCTTGCCCACCGCCCCCTCGGACCTGGCTGTGTGACACGCGGCCTCAGTCCCCAACCCGCCCCCCCCGTCCCGTTTCGGTCCTTCCCAAGGGACGTTGGGGGCTTCGAACCGCCCCCGGGCTGCCCGCGATGGGGAGCTCCTTGCCGAGGTGGGGAAGGGAATAAGGGGAAACCCCAAGGAACAGCCCCTTCCCGTCTCCCGGCTTGCTGCCGTCCCCGCCAGGGTGGGCAGGAAACCTCAGTGCGGGCACAAACCCACCCTCCGACCCCAACCGGAATGGGAAGCTTCAAGGAGAAGGGGGCAGGCGTCCCCACCGCCGGGTGCCCGCCGCGAAGCCGCGGGAGCTGCCGCCGCCGGCGCCCGCGTGCCGGGCTCTCACCCGTCAGCCGGCAGCTGCTCACGGGTCGGGAAGCGCCGGGCGCCTCCGGCTCCCAGCCCTCGGCCTCCGACTCGGTGGTGCGGGAGCCCACGTCGGAGATGTCGCCCTCCTCGCCCTCGGTGCTGTTGCGGTAGGGCCGGCGGTGCCAGTTTTGGATGGCCTGCCGGCGCAGCCCCGAGCCCCGGGCGCCGTCACGCTCGGCGCCCCGCGGCACCCCGCCGCCGCCGCCGCCGTAGTGGTGCCCGTCGGCATCGGCGTTGGTGGGGCACGGCTCCGCGCTGTCGCTGTCGTAGCAGCCCGAGCTCTGCGACACGGCTTTCGCCCGGCTCGAGGCCCTGGGGGACGGGGAGAGCTGGCCTCAGCGCTCGCCTTGGAAGGCTGAGACCTTGCAGGGTTGGTGCATGCAAGGATGCTGGGGCGTGACTGCCCCCGGGAAGCGCAGCGGCAAGGAGAGGCTGGGAAGCAGGAGTCCACCCCGTCCTCCCAGCCGAGGCTGCGCCCCCAGACCTCCTCCTCCCGCATCCCCGTCATTAAAATGCTCCAATTAAACTGCGGACAAGGAGAGGGAGCGCTCACCCCGTGCTGGAAGAGGAACGCTGGTTGGAAATGGCGTACGGGCCGTGCACGGCCACCACCGGCCCGGGGTGCCTGTCTCTCTGGAGGGAGAAGAGGAGACAACGCGGTGAAACCCGTTTGCCGCGGGACGAGCGGGCGGTGAGCCAAAGAGGGGCGAATCCCCGGACACGGCTGATGGTGTCACTGGCATTGCAGGGGAACGCCATTCCCGGGATGCACAACAGCACCCCTGGCATCGGAGCCCCATATTTGTACAGTGCCTTGCCCTTGCTCACCTCTGGAATGCAGCCTTGGGATGGAGCAACCACCAAGACTGAAAATGTGGCTCCCCTTTTGGGAAATCCTCCCCCCACTGGGTTTTTCCTGGGTTGGTTTCCTACGGATGTGAGGGGGCCCCATGCACGCCTGAGCTCAACCCTTTGCAGCCATCAGAGAACCCACCCAGGCGCGTTGGAGAGCGAATCCACGGGAAACCAGCGATGCCGTCGCGTGCACCGCTCCTGGAAGGAGCTGGGCTGCCCCATGCATCGGGCACGGCTGGCCCTCGGGCCGTTCCCGCATCCCCGCGGAGGGACCCGCACCCCGGGGCCCCGGAGAGGCAGGCAGAGGTACCAGTCGGCTGAGGCCCTTGGCGCCGGGCGCGCTGCACCGTCCCAGGCTGCCGTTGGGGGTGGTGCCGCAGCTGCTGCTGATGATCTGGAGCTGTTTCTCGGCGCGGTCGGCGCGGTCCAGCAGCTCCTCGATGAAGTGCTGGAGGCGCACCTTGGCGTTGGCCTCGCGGGCGGCCGTCTCCTTCAGGAACTGGTCGATCTGCATCACCTCCCTGTGCAGAGGGACGAGCGGCAGTGATGGGGTTGGGGCTCTCCCGCCCTCCCCACGACACCCAGGTCCTCCTGGCACCCACGGGTGCGGGGTCCCGCTTGTCCTCGTCTCCCTCCCAACCCCTCGAAGCTCACTCTGCGGCCATCCCTGGGGCATTTGGTCCATCTTCCCTCCGCTCTAGGCTGCAGGAGACCCAAATCCTTCCCCAGCCTCCTAATTTCAGCACCTCTCCTCACCCTACGTCTCCCCCAGGGAGCCAGGCTGTGGGCTTGGGGTGCTCAGCAAGCATCCAGAGTGGTCCAGCGCCAGCATGATTTTGGTCCATGACAACCTGGATGGTTCCTGGACACAGTTTGGGGCAGAGCAGGGTCCATGGATTGCTCCTGGCTTACAGTAGGGGTGTAGCCACGTTGTTTTGGAAGAGACGAGACCTTCACTATATGGACCCTCAAGACCTTTGTTATACGGCCCCCTTGCGACGTGTGTCCTGGCCCGAGCCCTTGCTGCTAGGGCTGGTGGCTGGCCCACAAGCTTAATGGTGAGGAGGGACGACAGCAAGGAAGGATGATGGAGAAGGATGATGGAGAAGGATGATGGAGAAGGATGATGGAGAAGGATGATGGAGAAGAAGGACGATGGAGAGGAGGGCTGATGGCACAGAAGAAAGGTGCCAAGGAGGATGATGGAGGGAGGGAAGATGGAGAGGAAGGATGAAAGCATACAAGGAAGATGGAGAGGTGGGTTGATGGAGAGGGGGAAAGGTGGCACGGAGACTGGTAACAGGCAGCGGCACCCACAGCCTGCCTCATTCAGGAAGGCCAGATTTGGGCAGAACAGCATTAAGGGCAGCCTTAAATGCCTAAATCCCGCTCAGCCCCATCTCTCACTAGGGAAATGCCTGGCGCCTGCAGAGCCCTGTGACGAGAGCTCCTGGTCCCTTGTGCCCTCAGCACAAAGCAGCCAGCTGTGCAGGAAGGAGGCCCCATCTCCCTCATTAAGGTGCTAATTAAAGGGAGCTGGGGAGCCTCCGGGCATGTCCCTGTGGGGTGGTGAGCGGGGCTAGCCCTGTCTGAGGTGTAGTGCAGGATCTGGCCATGCCCCGGCCCCTGCACAAGGGCTTTTTCTGTCCCGAACTGAGGTGGGGCATTGGGGCCACCAGGCTCTGCGCTGCTGCGGGTGCTTGGGGCATCACGGGCTGGTCCCTTGCCCCTGCTGCCAGGGCAGCCCCACGGCTTTAGGGGCCAGTGGTGGTTTCGGGGGTGTGAAACTGTTTTCCAGGTGTTGTTCATGGGGGAGCTGAGAGGGGACCAAGGCCCTACAAGACAGGGTAGGAAACAAAGCCAGAAATATCTCCCTGAAGTTGTCCCTTGCAGGCGGGATGTGCTTCTGACCACTGGTTCGATCCTGAAAGCGGGGAAAAAGCTCCCAAAATATCGGGTGGTGGAGGGGACGGGGACTGGAGAGGCACGGGGCAGGGGGGTCTTGGGGAAATCAGTGGCTGGGCTATCGTGTGCAAACACACGCTTCCCTTAAATGCACATGTGTACAACCCGACACACCCAGCCATCCCACACCTGCAAGCGCTTGCCCTAAGCGCACGCGCACGCACACAGAGCCGTTGCACACCCACGAACCTTATACGCACAGTTTCCATAAATGCATGCGTACGTACACCCACCCAGCGCACGCTTCCCACCAAGGAGCGCGCACGGAGCCTGTGACGCCCACCCGCAAAAGGCGCGCTTCCTACAACCACGCACGGGCGTGCGCGGAGCCACTCTCGCACGCGTAAACGCCGTGAAAACACAAATACGGACACGCATACTCCAACGCACGTGTGCAGCCAGTCACGTGTGCTACACACACACATGCACACACACACACACACACAGCCGATCTCACGCCTTCGCTCAGCAGCACAAGCACCCACAGCCACACAAACACGTCTTCAGCCAGTCTCGCGCGCACCCAGACGTGCTCAGCCGGCCATGCGTGTGCACCGAGCCGTAGCCTGGAGGAACCACCAAAGCATAGCGGTGAGGGAGCAGCTCTTTCCAACGTGATTAATCTTACTGATTATTAATTATGCACTTTAGCAATGTTTGATGCTACTGAACCCAAGGCCTCCTTTGTGCAGACGCTCTGCCGAGCTAAGGAGCACCTCTGAAGAGCTGGGGATGAGGTTTTCATGGGGACGCAACAAGGATCTCCAGCAAAACCCGTGTCTCTGACCCATGGATATGCGGCGTAGCCAGAGAGGAGGAAAAACAAGCCGATTCCCTTGGCAGAGAAATGCAAAGCTAGAAGGGAGCGGATGGGGAGGTGAGGGGCCCCAAGGTTCTCCACTCCCGCTCCAGCAACAGCGAAGCCCCTCGGAGGCACTTGGAGCTACTAACCCATGAGCGATGCTGGAGCCAAGCATGCAAATCTGGCCGTGACCTTTCCCGCAGCGCGCTCGAAGGAAATGCCAGGGCGATGGGATGCTGTATCGCTGCCGGCCCCCAACCCCGGCATTTCCAGGAAAAGCTGGGGAGCTCACCGGTGGCAATCATTTGGGAAGGCTCACAGAGAAGAGCCTGGGAGATTTGGAAGGCAAATGGGGTGCTGACACCCAGGCAGCAGATGTAAAGTGATCCTGATGCTTATCGCCTCCTACGGCTCCTCTCATTCCTATGGACAGGATGGAAAAAATACCCATGGCAAAACCAGCTGAGCCTACAAGGCGAAAAGGCTCCCGACACCCAGGATGTAGCTCCAAGGCTGGATGTCGGACCGATGGCTATGGAAATAAATGTCACCGGATGACTCCGTGCTCTCGGGTGTCATTACACCCCTGGCAGGCATTGGGAGCACAGCGGATGTAATGCATTTAGATTTGGCTAAACCGTTTTCATATCGTGGCTCATGAAACCTTCCTCAAAAAATTAATTCAAGCCGGCGGGGATCTGAACACTGTCGCGTGGATGGAGAATTGGCTGGAAGACCGTAAACAAGGAAGGATAATAAATGGCAGCGCAGCAAATTGCGAGCGCGGGGTAAGGCAGGCGGCAGCGTCTGCTCTCATTTAGCCTCCCCATGAATGATGGGGAAGAAGAAGCAGCCGTCGTCTTGGCGAGATCCGCAAATCAAACTGCTGTCGCGGAGGGTGAAGAGGAAGGGGGCCATCACCTTCGTGTTGGCTGCGGAGGTCTGCCGGGCTCGGGGCTCTCCGGGACCAGACCGGCAGGAAGGGTTTGAGATGTGTGGCCATGACCACGGTGGGCAGAGGTGGGCTTGGGAAGATGATCTCGTAAAGCATCACCGTCAGAGGAGACCTTGGGCAGGGAAGGGACGCGGCGAGTCTGAGGCTCATCCCCAGCAGCTTCCCAGCCTTTCTGAGAAAGCAGGGCTGGAAAATGTCCCTGATAATCTTGTTTTGTTCTTGGGGGAAGGGCGAATACGGCTTTTCCAGTGAAAACGATTTCCAGTGATTTCCCCACAGCCAGGAGAAATCAGTTCGTTTCATCAGCGTTTTTCCACGTCTTGCTCTGGAAGATGCCAAGCTATTTAATTTCTAGCAACCCCCATCCAAATTGTTTCAGATCAGAAAAATTTCTGTTACTTTTCAGGTTTTCTGTGAAACTTTTGAAAAGGCCGTGACTGATTTTAGTGCTTCGTTTCCTTTTTTTCTGCATTTTTTTTGTAGCCACTTCTTGCCCAATGAATGCAGCGTGTCCCCCTGCCGCCTCGCAGCCCTGTCCTTGCAGAGGGGCTTCTGCTGTGCCCCCAGCCTGCTGCTCCCTCCCGGACTGTCTCTGGCCTCAGCTGGAGGAGTTTGGGGACCTACACGAACGGTTCAGGTGCTGGAGGGTGTCTCTAAGGAAAGGTGGATCCAGGAGGCAGTTTTGGGATGTAAATCCAGGTCACCTTAGGCAGCAAGGGACTGGTCCAGGACCTCCCATGGACTGAACAAGTTGCATTTGACCCATCCGTCACTCTCTGCCAGCCCTGCCAGGGCTGTTTCACACCCCGGTTGCTCTGGTGCTCAGGACCTTTTAATTTCCAGGCTGAGTTTTATTCACGGCCAATTTGCCACTGTTCCTCCCGGTGCCAGCACTGCCCTTTAGTTGACATTGTCTGTCCCTGTCCCCGACATCTCTGCAGGCTTCGGTTGCATCCTCACGTTGGTCTGGCTCCATCAGCCAAGCTCTCCCCATTTCCCAGGCCCATCAATCCCTCATTCCCCTCAGCAGGTCCCTGGTCCAAACCTGCACTCAAAGCAAGCCCAGTTTAGATGAGTATCTTCACGGACAGAGGTGCCACCACCTCTCTGGGCCCCAGTCCAGAGTTTAGCTACCCTGTTTTCCCTTGTCCTGCCACCGCGCACTCCCAAGATGCCCTCTACTCCGATGTCCCCATGATACCCACAAGATAGCTGACAGCAACACTGAAATCTCCCCTTTGTCTCCCTATACGTCACGGTCCCCTCTTGCTCTTCTTCTGCACTTTCCGAACCAAATCTTATTCCCCTTATGCCAGCCTCAAGCATCATCCTGCTCTTCGCCCAAGGACCATAGCCTTCACTGGCTCTGAGTTGTCAGCAAATGCCATGAACACATGCCTTATTTCTGAGCCAAAGTCATTAGTTTTGAGCCAAAGTCCTTCATAAATGTACTGAAGATGCTGGGGATCAGGACCAATCCTTGAGGAATCCCACCAGTGCTCTTGGTCCAGTACAACCGTTACAGTCCCCCTTTAACCTGCTCCTCAGACTTTATGAACCCCATGATGACCTTCAGCTTTGCTAAGAAACTCCCAAGAAACAGAGTCTCGCTTGCTTAAGCTACACTGATGGACAAAATAACTCAGCATTTGACTGGGACGAAACTCTGGAGCAGTACTAGGGTGGGAAGAATGGTTTTGATTGGGGATAATGGGATGAAAGAGAAGGCGGCTATGCCACAGTCCTAATAGTGAATGGAGGGTATATTGCTTGGGATATATCATCCCCCTTCTGCGAGAATAACCCTGAATTAGGCATGGCCAAGGTGGCCCCCCTCATGTTTATGACCATGGGACAAGTTGATGGGATTGCTCTTGTTGAACAGAGCCAGGCATTTCAGCCGTACAGCCAAAGGGGATGACGCAGCCCTGATTTTGGGAGACACCCTTTGCTGCTAGAGACAGGTTGGAGCAACACAGCCATTCCTTGGGAGGGCAGTGGGATGGCGATGGGCTCCCCCAGTTTGGCCATGCACTGGGGACACTGGTGGCTGCGGGACAAAGTCCATCAGGTACCAGCTCAGTCACAGATATGGAGAAAGCTCAGGTCTAACGTGGGCACCTGCCCATGGGGTTTCACATGGGAGAGAACATGCAAAACCCAGTATAGCAAAACCCTAAAGAGGGCTGATCCTAAGAGGCATTGCAAAAGGGATTGCACCCTAGCACTTGGTCTAAGGGTTTGCTGACAGTGTTGGGCTGCTCTGGGCTCACCACAAGCATGCACGCACCTTAAGGAGATGATTTCCACCCACCCCACAAGAAGGAGAGAAGAGAAAGGACTCACTGTTGCTTGCGGGTCAGCTCCTGCTCCTTCTGCACAAGGTCCTGCTTGAGAGAGGCCAACATCTCCACGCTGACGTCCACCTGGCGGGACAGCTCGGACGCCCGGTCCTCCAGCTCCTGCTTCTCCCGGCTGAGCCGCAGGCTCTCCTGCTTGGCTTTTTCCAACTCTGAGCTCTTCCGGTCCAGCTCCACCTGGAGCCGGCCAACCTGCGAGGCAATCTTCTGCTCTACCTCCTCTGTCAGCTTCTCCAGCCGCTTGTCCACCTCCAGCTTCTCGAAGGCGCGGATCTTCAGGCGGGCCAGGCCTTCCTCGTAGGCTGCGTCCATAGTGGCCGGGGGTGTGGGGGCCGGCGCCACGGCTTTGCCGCGGGTGAAGATCTCCGTCAGTGGGATCTCGATCTCGTGGACATAGCGGGGCGAGGGGGAGGAGGACGGGGCTGGCTCCAGCTCCTCGGCGGGGACGAGGTCACAGGAGAAGCGCTGCTCCTTGCCTTGGAAGGAGGTGCTCTCGAAGTAGTCCCGCCGGGCGGCCGGCGTCAGCAGGGCCGCGTCGGCGGCCAGGGGGAAGACGGCGGCATCGCAGATGCTGTTGGTCTTGGAGAGGACGTAGAGGGTCTCATAGGTGTGGTTGTACTCCAGGTGCGCCCGCAGCGAGGACAGGCTCCGGAAGCGCTTGTGCTCCCCGCACCGCGGACACCGGTAGGGCAGGTCCAGCGAGGCCATTCCTCAGCTACGTGCCCTGCCGGAGGGGAACCGCAGGAGCCCGCTCATGGCACGGGCCGGGCGGCGCGGGGACAGACGGGTGAGGGCCAGGTCGGGACGCCGGCACCCGGGGACACGGGGCCCCAACTCCGCAGGGGCATGGCGAGGGCTGGAGCCCAGGGACGGGAGCGGGGTGTCTGGTGAGCCTGAGGGAGCCTGCTCAGCATCGGGCAGTGCCGGGAGCTGGAAGAGAGAGGGGATCAGCGATGCAAGGACAGCTGCGCCCCAAAAGTCCCTTCCCGGTCCCTCCTCTTGGTCCCCTCTCTGCCTCCATCCTCCCCTGCTGTGTTTCTTCCCAACGGGGAAGGAGCAAAGCCACCCCCAGTTTTACTCTGTGAGGTGGTCAGCAGCCCTGTCATCCCTTGGTGCTCCGGGTCTCCGACTCCTGGAGGTTTTGTGGGCAGCAGAAAGGAGATGGGAACCCTCTTACGGAGCTGGGAGCCCTCCAAGCCCATGCTGCTCCAGCACGTGATGCTGTAGGGGAAGCCACTGGTTTTCCCATGCTGGACCAACGGACGGTCTCTGTATGGACCTTGTTTTCCCCATCTCACAAAACCCTCCGAGACATCAAGGAAAGAACCCCCCCCCCCCTTGCAAAACAGGACAAGCCGGGAGAAATTCAACCACCAGAAATGCCCCGTTTCCCTCTCTCCCACAGCGGCTCCCCTCTCCACCAACACCGGGCCGAGGCGCTATCAGGGCCAGCCCTGCTTCCCGCGCTGCCTTGTTTCGGCATTATCCGGCGGGAAATCTCCCAAACCGCTCCAAAACAGTCCCCAGCGCCAGCACCACCGTAAAAAACCCCACCGAGCCCCTCTGCACCGGTGTCAACAACCGATTCCCCGCGAGCCGCGACGCGCGACCCAGCGAAGCTTGGGTGTTGCTGCCTCTGCATCCTCCGCCTGGCTAAACACGGGATACCCCGGGATGTCGAGTGCGCTAAATCATCCTAAAAACCTCCGTCTGCGATCGTAGCCGGGTTCGTGGGGGCCTGCTGTCTCACCCGGCCCTGAGCCACTGTGGCGCAACCGCTGGGGGACGTGCGGCTCAGGCCCTCACCAGCCCCAATTCGGGTACCCACCGACGTCCCCCCCGGCTTGGCAAACCCCTCGGAAGAGACGCCCAAGCCACGAGGGTTGGGAAACCGATCGTAGGTGAAAAATCAGTAAGGGAAAGCGGCCCAAGCCAAAAAAATAGATATATGCTGGGAGGGTTTATGGAGCTGCCTGGCTGTTCTTGAACCCATCTGCTGGCTTAATTTTGTATTTTGGGGTGGTTATAAAACGCATCTTTGCACGTGAACCTCACCTCCGTTAATACTCGCCGGAACGAGCGCAGCCGAAACCCAGCCAACACAAAGCACTGCCTGTAACTTCATTTTAATCCGGCGTCTCTGCTGCCGGCGGGATGATAAAGCGCTTTTCAGCTTTAGGGACAGGGCTACAGCATCGTGCTACCCTTGTTTCAGGATTGCTGCCCTCGACACCTGGGGCCTCCGACCAGCCCTGTTCCGTATTTACAGGGATATAAATACGGGCGGGATCCGGCCTTGAAGGCACACGCCACGCCGGTCCCTGTCCTGGGCAGATCCCAGCAGATCCCAACCTCTCGACCGCAAAAAAAAAAAACCCCTCTCCCCGCTCCCAAACGGCGCCTGGGATTTAAGGACATTTTCAGTGGGCGCGAGCAAAAGGCACCGAAAAGGCGGCGGGCGGCGGCGGGATTGCAGCAGCCCAGCGCGGGGCTCTTCCGCCGCCGCTACCTGCGCTTCATCATGGAGCCTTTCTTTGCATTGTTTCACGGGGGTTTTCCTTTTTTTTTTTTTGGATTTTCCCACCCCCCCCCATCCCTCCCGGCTCCCTAAATCGGCGGCAGGCAGCCGGCAAAGCCTGCGAGCGCCGCTGCCCGCGGCCGCGGGGGGGACGGGACGGTTCCCGGCCGGGCGCCCGCTGCCGCCGCTGCCCGGCCCCATCCCGGGGGCGGGGGACGGGGGGGGGGTTTGTCCCCGGTTTTGGGGGGACCTCGATCCGCTTTTCCTTCCCCCCCCCCCCCCTCGGCCCCGGCGCGGTCCCTACCTGCTTGCGGCCGCCGAGCTGCGGGGCGGCGGTGCTGCGGCGGCATCGCTCCCCCCCCCGCCGGCTGCGGGCCTCCCCCCCCCCCCCGCCCCCGCCGAAGGAAAGCGGGGGGATGGACGGACGGAGGGACGGACGGAGGGACGGACGGACGGAGGGGTCGGCTCAGCCCGGCGCCGGTGCACAAAGGAGGCGGCTCGGCGCTGCGCGGGCGCGCAGGGATGCGGCCGGCTCCGCGCCGCCGGCACCGCCGTGCCCAGGCCCCGGGCGGGCAGGGAGGGGGGGGGGCGGCTGCCGGCGGAGGAGGAGGAGGAGGAGGAGGAGGAAGAGGGGGAGAGGCGGTTTGGACCCCCCCCTCCCTCCGGGGATGGGGTGGCCCCCGGGGCGCTGCGCGGCTTGGGGCGGCGGGAGCGCGAGGCGATGGCAGGAGGGAGGGATGGAGGGATGATGGAGGGATGGAGGGAAGGAAGGAAGGAGGGAGGGAGGGAGGGAGGGCGAGCGCTCGCAGCCGCCTCCTCCTCCGTCGCAGCCGGAGCCCGGGCTGCTTCGCGCTGCCTCTTTCCTCCTTCACAGCTCCCTCTGCCTGCTCGGCCACGAACGCCGCGGCCCCTCCGTGGGGCCTGGCGACACGCGGCAGCCCCCCACCCGTGTCGCGGCCCCCCAGCCCCGGCTGCACCCATGGGTGCAAGGCCGAGTGGTCCCCGCGCCCGCGAGCATCTCAGCCGGGTCCCCGGGGCCGAAGCCGGCCAGCGCCGGCGTGTTTTCGGGTCGCGGGGAGCGCGCTGCTGCGGAAACGGCTTTGGGTAGTATTGCCAGCGGGGTTTTATTTATTTATTATTTTATTTCCAGCTGCTTTTGGGATTCCCCGCGCGAAGCACCGCCGCCTGCTGCAGCAGGGACCTGCCGCCAGCGGCATCCCCGAAGGAGCCGGCCGCTTCCCAGCGCCTTGCTGGGCAGGGTGGCAGCACCCCGGGGCTTCATGGCATCCCGCTCTGCTGCAAGGGTGCTGCCCGTTGCCCGCGGGAGCCGCGGCCGGCTCGGCTCCCCCCTCCGCTCCGTCGCCTCCGAACGGGGTCTAAACCCGCTGGCTCCTTTCCCAGGTGCAGGTGCCCCGGGGTGGGGGGAGTCGAAACCAGCTGGGAAAGCGGAGCGGGAAGGAGCAAGGCTGGAGCCCCGGCGGCTTTGCAGAGCTTGCAGGCCCGGCATCAATTCCAGATGGGCTTTCGGAGGGGTGTTCACGCGGGCTTCGTGCATCAGGCACGCGCGGCGGCGCGGGGAGAGCGGGGCTCGTCTGTGGCCCCGCTCCCGGATGCGGCACCCCGAGGGGACCCTCTGCCCAAAGCCCGCTTGGGTGCCAGGGCCTTGCAGGGGGGGGTGTCGACAGCATCCGGGGCCTCCCCCAAGCAAAAAGGGGGTTTTCCTGCCGAGACTAACCAGCAGCGAGACGGGGCGATCGGCAAGAGCCGTGGCTCGGTTTGGAGCCGGGAAACGGCGCTCGCGGGATGAGCGAGCCGCTCGCGAGGCTGCTGCGTTTCGTGGCCTCCTGGTCTGCTGCAAACGCTTCTCTGCTGTTTCCCGCGATAAGGACGCGATTTCGGGGCTGCATCGTTTCACCCCATTTTTTTTTTAACCACCGGAGGAGGACGGCTCTGGTATCAACCGTGTCCTTCGGGCTGAACGTCGCCCAGAAGATTTCTGCTGGAGCCGTTTGCCTGTTTGCCGGTCCCAGATGAAGGGAAACGTCATATATCATCCGCTTAAACCGACAAAAGGCAGCAAGCAAAGCGCGCTGGTGCCTTGCGGCATGAACCGATGCCGACGGGTCCTGCCGACCCGGGCCCGGCATAAACCATCGGAGCCAGGGCTTCAGGGTGCAGGGAACTCGCCCCCCCCCCCCCCTTTGCTTTTTCCCTAAGCACGTGCGGAGCAGCTCTGCTGCTGCCCGACGGATGCCGGGAGGCAGGACCCGGGGATGGATCCTGCTTCTCCCAGCGCCCGTCTCAGCCCGGCGGCTCCTGCGGGGCTCGGGAGCAGCGTTCGGTTGTTATGGGAACTGCCGAAAGCGGCGGCCGTCGTAGAGGGAAGACAGGCAGCGCACGTGGAAGGAGGGCGAGAGCTGGGTGTTAACGGGCCTGAAACGCAGCAGGGGGCACGTGCATATCGTCTGGGGCACGTGCATCCCACCCAGGGCACATGCATCTTGCCCGGGGCACATGCATCTTGCCCAGGGCACGTGCATCTTGCCCGGGGCATGTGCATCTTGCCTGGGGCACGTGCATCTCACCTGGGGCACATGCATCTTGCCTGGGGCACGTGCATCTTGCCTGGGGCACATGCATCTTGCCTGGGGCACGTGCATCTCACCTGGGGCACATGCATCCCGCCTGGGGCACGTGCATCTTGCCTGGGGCACGTGCATCCCACCCAGGGCACATGCATCTTGCCTGGGGCACGTGCATCTTGCCTGGGGCACGTGCATCTCACCTGGGGCACATGCATCCCGCCTGGGGCACATGCATCTTGCCTGGGGCACGTGCATCCCACCCAGGGCACATGCATCTCGCCTGGGGCACGTGCATCTTGCCTGGGGCACATGCATCCCGCCTGGGGCACATGCATCCCACCCAGCGCACGTGCATCTCGCCTGGGGCATGTGCATCCCACCCAGGGCACATACATCTTGCTCGCAGCACATATATCTTACTCGGGGCACGTGCACCCCACCAAGGGCACGTGCATTGCGCCTGGGGCACGTGCATCCCACCCAGGGCATGTTCATCTTGCCTGGGGCACGTGCATCCCACCCAGGGCACATACATCTTGCTCGGGGCACATATATCTTGCCCGGGGCACGTGCATCTCGCCCAGGGCACGTACATCTTGCCCGAGTGTCCTGCTGGGGCATCGGGCTGCAGCCGGCGCCCAGAGCGGGAGAGCACCCGGCTCCCCATCGCCGGCAGCTTTTGCTGCCTCCTCCCGCGTCCGCGGAGGGCCGGATCCCTGCTGCTTGCCCGGATAAGCCCGTCTTCCCCCACCGCCTGGGGCCGAGAGCCCGGGGGCCGTCCGGGCGGGCTGAGCACGGCAACCCCAGCCCTCCCCGGCCCGCAGGGCTGAGAATGGCTTTGGGGGGGGGGACAGTCCTGGGGGCGACCCCTGTCCCTATCACGGTCCGGGAGAGCCTGAATCGCAGCGGGACGGAGGGCCGGGCGCCGGCTAAGCCCCCAGATCCCGCGGTTCCCCCCAGGGCTGGGTGCAGGATGGGAAGGGAGCGGTGATGATGATGATGGAGGGGGGAAGGTGTCCAGCGGTGAAGCGCGGGGAGCCGGGGGCGCACGTCGCCCCTCGGCGGGGCAGGGGCAGTTTTGGGGACCAGCTCTGCCCTTCGCGTCCTCTCCGTGCCGGTTCCCGCGGGCGGCCGGGCGCAATCGCCGAGGACACCGCTTTCTTTTCGGTTGTGCCTCCTCCTGGACGGACCCGGGGCAGTGGCACCGCGTCCCCGCGCTGGAGACATCCCCGCGATGTCCCCGAGCCGGCGCCGCACCAGCAGGGCTGCAAGATGCTCCCGGAGCGCCGCCGGGGACGGAGCCTGGAGGCAGCACTTAGGCCGGGTAGGACCTTGCTCCTGGGCTGAGCCGGCACCTCCGAGGGTTCGGGTAGGCTTGGGAGTGGGCTCTCTCCGTTGCACTGATTTATGCGCTTTCCCTGCTAATTATTTAGGCATTTCTCCCAAACACGCGGCAGCAGAAGGTCAGAAGCGCCGCCGGCGCGCTACCGACGCTGGCCGCTCTACGGTTTCGCAAGGCAAAGAGCAACCGCGGCAGGCTTTTAGATTAGAGCAAATCTTTAATTACAAAAATAGACACCCATCTGTAATATTCCTGATAGAGATTCTTTTCTTTTTTTTAAACAAACAGCAAAAAAAAAGAAAGAAAAAAAAAAAAGAACGACATCACCTTTCCGAAGGGACCGTTACACGCAATTCTCCGCAGCCGGAGTCTGTCGAACCGCAACGGCAGCAGCGTTCGGTTCTCAGCGTTTCAGTCCGGCGTCACTGATTGCATCTAGTTCCTTCTGGAGGAACAGTCAGGATCAGGCAGTTCTGGTGCAGTTGCAGCCTGAGAAGATACCATATGTCAAGCGGGATCGGGCAGGAAGTCCACGCAAAGTGCTGGCAGGGTAAATCAGAGTCAGCTGAGTCCAAACGCAGCCTTAGCGAATCCGCCCGTGGCGCTCGGTATAAAAGGTCGGCGGCGATTTCTTTCTGTACATTTTTTTTTTTCCGGTTTGTTTTTTTTGTTCCTTTCCCCCCCAAAACAGGAGCCGTAAAAATGACTCAGTCCCTGCAAGCGTGGAGACGCTCCGGGTGGCCGGGGCCGGCCAGGTCCGCGAGTTGGCGCAGGGCTGTCGCCTTCTCCTCCGTCGCCTTGTCTCTCCCTCCGTGCCGGGCATCGCCGCGCGGGATCCGGCTCCGCGGCGTCCCCGCGCCGCCTTCCCCTGCCTGTCGGTACATCCCAGGCGCTTGTCTCCTTCCCGGCGGAGCGAGCCGAGCGGAGGCCCCCCGGCCGGCCGCTCTTCGCCGTCTTCTTCTCCAGGGTCACCCCGGGGTTGTGCACGGGGTGGGGGGCTCTTTGCACCCCAACTCTTCCGCAAGATGCAGGGGGACCCGTCTCGGGAAACGTCACCTCCCAGCGCTCAGGCCTGGGCCTCACAGCGCCCCGAAGGACAGACCCACCGAGAAGAAGCCCAAGCCTTTGAGCTTCTCCTCCGTCCGGGCTTTCTGCTTCAAGTGGACTTTGCTGTGCCGCTTCTTTTCGTCGCTGCGGGCGAACCGGCGGCCGCAGATGTCGCAGGAGAAGGGTTTCTCGCCGGTGTGCGTGCGGATGTGCGTGGTCAGGTGGTCGCTGCGGCTGAAGTTCCTCAGGCAGATGCGGCACTGGAAAGGCTTGTGGCCCGTGTGGATCCGGAGGTGCCTGTTGAGCTCGTCCGAGCGGGCGAAGCTCCGGATACAGTTCTCCACGGGGCAGGCGAAGGCCTTCTCGTGAGGCTTGGGGCAGAAGCATTTGGAAGAGCATTTGGTCCTGCGGGTCTTCTTCTTGGGCTCGGCCAAGGCTGGAGGGTTGGCAGGGAGCAGAGAGGCGATGGAGGAAGGGGTGGGATGGCCCAAAAAGTCCGTGGGTGGGACGGAGGGGGACGGGTGAGGATGGAGCAGCTCGTTTGAGCTAATCAAAGCCGGCATGACTTCCGGCTGCGCCAAGGAGGAGTCAAACTCTGGGATTAACTGGGGAGGGAGGCTGTGAATCTTGGTGTCACCAAAGTCACTGCGGGCCTGGAAATTTTCCGGCTCGCAACCAAATCCCAAATTGCTGCCAAAGCAGCCGGGATCCTCAGCGAGGCCGTTGAGCTCCGACTGGCAGCTGACAGACAGCACGTTTTCAATCTTGGAGCCCAGGGGATGAAACATAGCCTGGCTACTGTCGGCAGCGGGGAAGGCCTCGGGCGAATGGTACCCGGCGGGCAGGTAGGACTGATGCTGGGTGACGGGCTCCCACTGCGAGCAGGAGGCCTTAAATTTGTCCAGGGATGGGGAAACGGAGGGCAGCTTGATGTCCTGCTTGTTGTCCAAGAGCTTGGTCTCGAAGAAGCACTGCGAGGCGTTTCCCACGCCGGGTTGCGCCTGGAGGGGAGGCACGCTCTCCGCCGCGGGGAAGCCGGCGTAGCCCTGCTCCGCGAACGGCGCTTGGACGGACACGTTCATTTCGGGCTGGCAGTTGGAGTAAAGGTCCAGCTGGTTCTGAGTCACCTCGGGGCAGGAGTAAAGAGCATCCAAGTGTCTTTGCTGGCCCTCGGAGGCGGCGAAAGGAGAGATGCCCAGGATGCCCGACATCAGGTTGAAGAGGGACTCTTGGTCCTGCGGGTGCTCTGGCACCGTCTTGATGAAGAAGCTGCCGGTGTAGCTGAGCGAGGGCGAAGGCTGGCTGCCCAGGAGGAAGTAATCCACCGCCTCGCCGCTCATCGGGGAGCCCATGAACTCGCCTGGGGGGGGGAAAGGGCAGCAGGACTGTTAGAGAGGCACAGGGGACCGGAGGGATGCGGGATGCGGGGCCGGGGGGGTGGGGAAGCAGCGGGCGGCTGACAAGTTGTGTCACCGCGCTGGTCCCCATCCCGGCCAGGTGCCGGCGGAGCCCCTGGCTTTTTCCCCCCCCCCTTCCGAAGCACCCCCAAGGCTCCCAGCACCCCCCCAGCATCCCCATCCTGAGCTAGCTGGGGTCGGTCTGACCCACAGCCAGGGGCTGGGAGCTGGCTGCGGCGGCAGCGGAGAGGGGGAAGATGCCCGGCTCCCGGTTGGATACGCCGCTCCCAGCGGGAACCCCCCCCCCCCCATCTCTGCCCGCCTGGCCCCTTCCCTTATTACCTCCGAGGAAATCGGCTTCGGCCAGGAGTTGCTGCTCCTCGGGCTGCCCCAAACCCTGCAGCTCCCCGGGGGCTTTCATCTCGCACGGCTCCTCGTACTTGGAATACAGCGGGTCCGGGCAGGAGAAATCCATCACGTTCAGCATCTCCCCCGGGGGCGCTGGGCTGGGGGGGCCCTGGGGATGCTCCGGGGAGGGGGGGATGCTCCGGAGGGGGGGATGCTCCGGGAAGGGGGGAGGGATGCCCGGGGGGCAATGCAGAGGGATGCTCCGAAGGGGGGGGATGCTCCGGGGGGTGTGTGTGGGATGCCCGGGGGGGCAATTCAGGGGGGGATGCGGTGCCCGGGGTGGGGAAGGGGGGGGGCTCCGGGGTGGCCGGGGGTGGGGGGCAGGCCGGGGGCCCGGCGGCAGCAGCGCCAGACCCTGCGCACGCCCGGCTCTCCCTCCCCGCCGCCCCTTTTATACCTGCAGCGGGGCTGCTCCGACCTTCCGCCGCATCCATTTCTGGAGTCCCCAGTGAGGCTGCTGTGACGTAAATGCCCATATATGGACTCAGGATGTAGGCTAGGGAGTCCCAATAAGGAAATCTCTCCCCGTGACGCGCTGCCCCCTCCCTCCCCCCAGCCCTCCCTCCGCCTTTTTTCTCTCCTTTTTTTTTTAAAAAAAATGTTCCCCCCCCTTCTCTCCCTTTTTAACTAATAATCGCGATATTTTTAACAAATCGCGGCTGCTCGGGCAGCCCCGGCTCCGCGGTCCCCCGGGGCGAGGGGAGCCCCGGGCAGCTCTGTGTGTGTGTGTTTGTGTATATGTGTATATATGTGTATATATGTGTGTGTGTGTGTGTGTGTGTGTGTGTGCACAGCCCTGCACCCCTTGCACAACCTCCATCACACCTTTCGCATAAACACACCTACACCGGTATCTCCCGGCAGGTCGCCTGCCCGCGCGCGGGCACACGCAGGGGCACACGCGTGCCGAAAAGCCGGCACCGTGCACCTGGGCCCGCAGGTGCACACACATACGCGCGTGCAAACCCGCGGGCGGGCGCGGAGCTCCCACGGCCCCGCGGGACGCTCGGCTCTGCTCAGCATCCGGCCCTTGCGCCACGGCAATGCGCTCTCCGAGCGCTTCGGCTTTGGCTTCCCTCCCAACGTGGGCTGCTGTTATTCCAGATTTACATCTCCCCAGGCTCTTATTCGCCTTATGCTATTTTTTCCCTGTGAATGCCTTTTGTTGCTCTTGTTCCTTCTAGAAGCGTGAAAGGTGCCGGGTTTGCTATTCCCCCCCCCCCTTCCTTCCCGAGGCTGATTTTGCAATACTTTCCGTTTCTGCTGGCATTTTGCATTTGCTTTGATTTGGAGCCACAAAGTGGATCCCGGACTGCGCCGGCTGCACTGTCTTCTCATGCGAGCGAGCGAGCAGCCAAAGCGAGAAGGAAAACATCGCAGTCGGCTCCTGCGCGGGTTTTCAGTCATCCGAGTTCATGGCTTCTGCCCAGGCCGGGGGGAGATACGCAGGCATCCGGGGTGGCAGAGGGCAGGTTGACGCCACAAATCCCGCGGATTCATTACAGGGGGATGCTTTAGGGATAGACTGAATGCGAGCAGTAGCTCGGAAGGATCCTGGTGGCGTTTTTCCACCGCCACGTCCTGCCTCCTCGCCCCAGCTCCTCCCTGGGCTGCCCCGGCCGCCAGGTTCGGGTGAAGCTTCCAGCGAAGTTGCACACATGGGAGAGGGCGGTGGAGAAAGCGCGGAGGTTGTTGCTTTTCCTGCTTAATTGCTCGGGGATTTCCAAATTCCCAAGGGGAACTTTGATTTGGAGCCAAACCTGGAAAAGCAGCAATGTTTCGGGGAGTTGGATCGCCGCCGGGATTGAGCACATCCACTTTGGCCGGAAGGGAAGGTTTTATCTGGGCAATCTGGAACAGGGCTGTTGGGTTTCAGAGCCTCCTACAAAAATCAATCCATAAAAAAAAATTCGCAGGCAGTGTTGAAACAAATCCGTCGCTTCCGAGCGCAGTGCCGCCGCCTTGAGAAACGTGCGTTTTCTGCACAACAGGGTTCGAACCGAGCCACGTGGGTTTTTTTTTCCTCCTTTCCCCCAAAGCGAAGAACGCGGGGAGAGCGACACGGTCATCAAACGCCGGGTGTTCGCTGATCCCGGGGGCCGGCGGCGCGACGGACCCTGGGGAAGGCAGGCAGGAGGAAGCCGCACGGGAGGTAGGAAGCGAGGAGCAGACCCTTTCCCCGGCCTCGCTGCCCGGCCTGCCACCCGCTGCCCGGCACCTTTTACCCGCCGCCCGTGCTCAGAGCCCTGCTGGGTCCGTTCGGGATGAGCGGCGCTTGAGAAAGGAGGGAGCAGGGGCTGAAACGGGGCCCTGCCTCGAGTGCTATTCCTGGCTCCAGCGGTGACTCACCGCAGCACCTCGGGCAAATCGCTTCCGAACGTGTCTAGCAGTGCTTCCCCACTTTGGGGGCAGCGCGTTAATAGTTCCCCGTGTAAAATGCGCCGAGATCTCTGGCTAAGAGGTGCAAAGAAGCGTTAAGCTTGGCTGGTGATTCAGGAAGCGTCAGGGAATGAGCTGTAAGGTTCAGGCAGGGAACAGAAGAGGGGCCGGAGGGAGATCCATGAAATTAGCAGCGTGTGGAAACGGTGAGTGGGACACAGTTATTCATAGCTTCTCATCTCACCAGAGCTGGGCTGGGGGAGAGCCCAGGGAAATGGCCAGAAAGCAGGTTTCAAGCCAACCGAAAGCAATACTAGTCCCACAGTGTTCAATGAGACGGGAACTCGCCGCCTCAGGAGGTCACAGTGACCAAAACTATAACCAGGCTCAAAATAGCCCACCTGTGGCTACCAAGCACAAACACAACCTGCCGTTTAGAAAATCAATGGACACTGATGGGATATGGCCAAGGGATGGATCACTGTGTCCTTGGCCTGGTCTTTGCTCTTCTGCAGGCATCTGTCCCAGGCTGGGTTAGATGGACCTTGGTCAGATCCAGAATGGTCGCTCATATGTTATTTGGACAAACTGTATCTTAAGTGAGGTCTCAGACTCTACCTTGTATGGACGTGTAGGGCTTCTAGTCTTGGCGCTGGAGCTGCAGTCCAGATCCTGCTGCATTTACAGCTTGATACAGGATCGCTCCTCAGCCGGGCATAGCCCTGGTGCAGCTGTACCTCCTGCTTTCAAGAGAAAAAGCTACTTTCTTTTTTTCCGGAGATGGAAAAACCCGTATCACCTTTTGTATGATTCCAGCCAGAAGAGGGTAAAAGAAATAAAGACCAAGGGACAACCGCGTAGTTCGCTTCTGACGCATTAGCGATTTGCTGGCGCTGGCAGCTCGCGAAGCGCCGAATAGGCGCGCTCTCCCCATCTCCCCACCGCCGTAACGGTGAGAGCGGGGCGACCCCGTGGGACGGACTCCACTGGAAATCAATACGTGACATTTCGATGACTGCCGCTCGAGGGGAGTGACTTTGCCCTGAAGAGAGTCCGTGTCAGCCGGGCAGCGCACCACGGGAAGGCTCCCTGTTACCGCCGCGCGGCACGGATGACCCCGTTCAACCGCTCTCCGTTCTCGGAGATGATCTGAAAACAGCGGAGACATTTCAGTTATTCAGCCAGGGACAGAAGCAGGATCATGTCATCTAGACAGGCCTTGTCTGCTGGGGAACGTGCTCCAGACTGTACCGGAGCAGCTGTAGTTACGCAGGTATGGTCCCAGCACGTCGTATCCTCTTACTCTGGGATGAACGATTTTCTGTTTAACTTAAATAAAGGGTCACTTGCATTAGGGTAACAGCCTCTAAAGGCGTTGGAATGGCTAGTTTGGTTTAAATTCATGTCTGAAGCTACGTTAAAAGCCTTTCCCAGGTAGCTTTTGGGTAAACTGCAGACTCACTGGCTTCACATCCATCTCTGCATCCGTTATTTCCGTGCCTTTGAAGCAGAGATTAGTTCAGCAAGCAAACGAGAGCGGACGCCAGCGACGTCTAACAGCAGGGGACCGGTGAGCGGCCCTCTTTTACGGAGGGTGGACCCGCCGCAGTTGGGTTCACGGATGCCTTCCCTCAGCACGGCAGGAAATTTCCATTGGAGGCGCGTGGCCGCCTCACCGAGGGCACGGCCCACGGATCGGCTCTGCCGGTGGAGGTTGCACGGCCAGGAAGGGCTTCTGCAAAGCGCATGAGCTAATACGAAAAATGTGACGATGATGAAAGCCAAGCTCGGCGGCCAGTTGGCCGGCACAGTGCTTCGGTTCCCACCTGGGGCATTTGGCTTACGAACGCGCGGGATAGCCTTCCCACAGCGAAATGCGTAAAAATACGCGGAGGAAATCCGTGCACGGGGCCAGGTGCCCCCTTCTTTCTTGCATGGGCACCCCAGGGAGGTACCAGAGCTCAGACTTCGCCCCAGGATTCGGGTCCAATCTCTCCGGTCCTTGCGATGCTCCAGGAACCTGCGTGGCAGCGAGGACCCCGGAGGAAGGAGCCGTTTTCCTCCGGCGATGCCGAGAGCCTGCAAGGTGTCGGTGAGCCCGCCGGCAGCCGCGAGCTACCCCGAGGCCGAAGCGGCGCGCAGGCTGCCAGCCCGGGACTCCCCCAGTCACCTGCCATCTGCAACCGGCTGGCACGAAGCGCCGTCCCCCGGCGGTTTCCCGCCTCCGCCAGTCGGGTGGGCTGGAGCGAACGCTTGCTTGGCTAAGTCCTTTCGGGTACCAGCAGGATTTTGGTGGGGGGCTGGATGCTCCTCGGCTTCCCGGCCCTGTTTGAGGGAGAAACTGCTCTATTTGTGGCTGTAGTGGTGGGGGGAGAGGAGCCAGGGAAGCTGCGGTGGAAAGAAGGCAAAACAACCTCCTCTGCCCACCTTGTCCTCGCCATGAGCCAGCAAGGAGTTGGAGGAAGGCCTGGGACCAGCTATCCCACTACAACATGCAGGCTCGGGAAGAGGAGACAGCCCTGGAGCTGCTAGCAAGGGCAGAGAGGAGAAGAGGGACAGGCAAAGGCAGCACTGATTGGAGGCTGGAATTAATTTTTCCAAAGGGATGGGCTGAGAATTGGTTAATGGCGATACGGGAGGGGAGAAGAAGGGGGGGACAGCTCTGCTCGGCTTTTGCAGAAGACCCTGCAGCAGAGACGAGACCACCCTCCCCTCCGCAGAGCTGGGAGAGCTGGAGACACATTTTTGGCAGCGAAACTTGTGTCTGTGTGCCCACAGCCGGCATCTGGGAAAGAATAAAATTTCCAGGTGTGTTCTGCCAAGCTCCAGGTGTTTGTGGCTCACGGATCTATTTCCCCACCAATTTGCCCAATTGCTTTTTGAACCCTCAGCTCAGAGACGAGCTACGTGTTTGGTGGAGGAATCTCTCTTTCTGTTCGCTTGGAAGATGCCAGCTGCCAGGTTTGTTGGGTGCTCCACGTTGCATTAAGGCTGGATGCATGGGGCTGGCCCAAGCCACGGAGCTGGAATTTGAGGGGTTTCAAGCCAGAAGCTGCACCTCCGGCATTCCCCCTCCTTCCTTCCCCGGTATCGAGCGCAGGTATCCGGCACTTCCCTCCGGGCTCGCCTTTACGAGCACTTCTCCCTTGCCTCCAAGTTTGCAGCTTCGGAAGGGCCTCCAGGCAAATCTGTGTGCGTGTGATAAATCTGCACGCGGCTCACATGGGGCCTCCCGGCTTACGGCTTCTTTCCTCCTCGTGATCAAAATCTCTCCGTGGTGATGGGTGAAGCCGGAAAATTCTTCAAAAGGACTCGCTGCCGGTAATGCTAACATCTTCCAGCGGCTTCTCTCACAGGTGAGAAAGTGGCTCCGTCGACTCTGAAATATTCTGGATATTCAAGAAGATACTTTTGTGATTCAAAATCCTTTTTATTCCGGAAGCCTGGGAAAAGGAAACAGTCCCTGCCTCGCTGCGGCAGCAGTGCGGTCCTCAGGTGTGCCGCCCGCATCTCCTTGCTCCCCAGCATTTGGATCCGTTACCATCAGTCAGCATCCCTCGGTTTTTCGGCTTGTGGTTCAGGCTTGCTCGGCAGACGCCTCCGAGCAGCAGGTGCAGCTGGATATTTTTGAGAAGCCCCACGGGAAGCGCCGCTGCACAGCGCCCGCGGAGCGAGGGGCAGGGACGGAGGTGGGCACCCAAAGAGGTGGCTCCCAAGGTGCCCCTGCTTGCACTGACCCGTGCAAGAGGCGAACCGCCGAATTACCTTCGGCGATCCCCGTCTTCCGGAAGCAGAGCGGCTCCTTTACGTCGCCGCCCACCGAAAAAATGCCCAAAGCCAACGGCAAAGCCCGGATTCTTTATAAATGACCCCCAGATGTCCCTTGACCAGACCCCTGAAGCAGAGAAGGGAGCAGCATCCAAAACTTGTGGAAGCTTGCAAAGGAGTTAGCTAACCAGGGAGGACGGCGGCACACGACGGAGCAGCGGTTCCTCCTGGGAAGGCCACCGGAGACAGCACGCGGTTGACAGGTCACTGCCCAGATCCTCGATTTCATCTCTTTGCCTTAGATCTCCCCCTCCAATCGCTCCGGCAATTCCCCCTTCCAGGAAAAACTTCTAGAAGACATCGCTCTGCATTTCCATGGCAACTGGCACGCGACCAGCGGCGCCGGCTCCGCTCCGGACCTATTCCCGGCGCCGCGGAGGGGGGCCGCGCGCGTGAGAGCGGGGAGACGCCGGGAAGGTCGAGAAGCGGATCGCCCCGATGCCGCGTCCGCGTCTCCTGCCTCCGCCCAGAGAGGACGGCGGAGCGGCTTGCCAAAGCCGAGAGGTCGCTGCAGCGCCCACCATCGTGCCGCCTCCTAAAAATAGGCTAGCCAGAAATCTATTCCGGGGCTCCCACCCAATAATAAAATCAAAATCAATAACACGGGCAAAGCGCTTAATGCCGCCGGCTCTCGGAGAAGCCGGCTGCGAGCAGAAGTGGTGTTTCTATTCTCGCCTTCATCACGCTTCCCAGCCGCAATATTTTTAGCAGGTGCTTTTTGTATTCGTCGGTCAGGGGCAGAAAGATTAATCGGGCTCAGACTAAGCGCAGGGCTGAGGACCGGGCTGTCAGGAACACAGTGGTTTTGTTGGGCAGCCGCTGGGCATGTTTCCCAGGAATAAAACAGGAGGGAACAATTTTTTTTTTAAACAATTGCATCGGTAAGAATATATCTGCCTTGCCAGGCATGGGGTCTTTTGACTTACTACAGCTCAATTTTTCGACTTGGTTGTTTGGTTTATTGGCTGGAAAGTTGCAAACGCTTCCAAGCAAGCTTTTTTTCCAGTTTGAATGAAATGACTCATTGAACCCCAAATCGGTCTTTCACCGCTCATTATCAGGCTGCTTCTTAATCACCTGTAAAAAATTCTGTATTTTTTTAATAAAACATTCTTTAAACCGAGCTATTGGACTGTTTCATTTAGAAAAAGGCTGAAGCAAAACATTTTGGACTTTATTTTTTTTTTTAGTTTCTTTCAGTGTGTTTTCAGCTGAAAATTACAGCCTTCAAAATTTCCCCTAGACCTCCCAGCAATACAGAGCAGCTGGCTTTTCAGCTTGGTTAGCCCAGTCCATCAAATGCACGGGCATTTTGCAGTTCTCCGTTGGCCCGAAGCCGTCTGAGCGAATCAGCGAAACAGGCCAGGAATCTGCGGTAGTCCCTGGGGATCCAGAGGCCTTTGGACAGGACCTCAGACCCTGAGACAAGCCCCTTGCAGAAAAGGCATCGTTAGGCTCTATCCTCACTAGGCTGCAAGGCATCTGCATCCATTTGCCCACGCCGCAAACGGACAAGACGGTTGTCTGTCTTCTCCAGGCCGCTGGAGCTCGGCAAGTTTCGCTATGGCAAGCAGAGGCTAGCACAGCGCGGAGCAGCCTCGGGCTCCGTCTTTGCAACCGGTACGGCGGAGGTGTGCTGGGGACGCGTGCCCCGGACGAGACCCGACCGCTGCGGCGATTGGCCTGTTCACCACCGGCGTCGTCAACAGCAGCCTGGAAATCAGATAACGGAGTTCATTAACAAACCATTAGAATAAAATCCTTTTAAAGAGAGAAGACGTAAGAAAGGTAAGACGGTTGGAGAGGGAGGAGCGGTGCTCCCCACGGTTTCCTTGCTCAGGGGAAGGAACAAGCCTCCAGGCTCTTGCTGCGTCGGCTTTGTCTCGACTCATCCCTTTCTCGCTGGGCACTGGCCAGGTTTCGAGATCCTTTCCATGCTTATCAATGCCAATGAGGATTACTGAGGGCAATGAGGATTGAGGGAACGGGCAAGGGGCTTCCTAGACAAACGTGGAGCTAACAGCGCTGTGTCTGTACCCACCGGCGCAAGCTTGTCCCAAGCGAATTGGCCGAGGACGTGCAGAGACTGTTGCAGAGGCAGGAACCAACGCAGTGCTTCTTACACCCTATGTGACTTTTCTAACCGTCGGCCGAATCACCTATTGCAGATTGTGCCCTTGAATTGTGCTCAATTAACGACCCCTCTGATTGCAAAGGGAAGGGCCTGGCTGGCCCGGTGCTTGCTCCGAGATGAATTTATCTGACAGCTTTTCATTCGCTATTTGCTTCCTTGACCAGCTCACTATTCCTTTTCAGGAATGTTTCCAAGAATCAGGAGAGATGCTCTCCTGAATCATTAATCAGAGCAGCATGATGATTTATTAACTCTCCTCTCAATGAAATAAAATCATCAGCCTCCAAAGTCAGCTTTCTATGCCATCAATTCTTCCTCTCAAGTAAATTTAAAGGCTGTCGCTGTTAGCTGCTAGAGAAGGCAAATCGATCAATCAAGTTCTGATTTGTTGCTTGTGGTTAGAGTATAGTGATCAACATTCACATCCAAAATACAAGAGTGAAATGATAGCAGTCTTTTTTTGCCATTAGTATTAATTATGTTAATAAAAGTTAATGATATTCATGCCAAAAGTTGGAAGTGCGTGGAAATTCATGGAACTCTTCAAGTTAACTGCTCTGATCTCTTGGCATATAATTAGGAAAACCATTAAATACAGTATGCTATGTAAATTAAAATAAGTTACAGCTATTATACAGTTCCTCAGTTCAGCTGTGAGAGTAGCAGAATTTGCCATCTCACCTGCAAGAAGCAGGCTGTTCAACCCAGGCATAAACTGAAAAAGCGTAATTTTCAAATGTATATATAAGAGTGGACAGGAATTTTTCACCCCAGGTCTCTCTCACTGGAAAGTACCATGGGAGAATGCTGTTTTTGCCTACTCTTAAATATTTCTTAACCTGTATTTTGAGTCAAATTGCTACAGACTGCCAGAACCTGGAAGGGCATAACAAGGTGAATATGACTGTATATAAATGCCCCCTTGTACCTTCCTCTAAGCCTCCATCAGTGGCCATCATCAAGGGACAAACTACCTGTCTAGATTGGTCTTTGGCTTGACTCAGAATGACCAGCCTTATGTTCCTGCTTCAGGCAACGATCCCTTTGCCATGGTGTGGGAGTAAGGTTGTGTTTTGGGGTTACTGCGTAACCCCCCAGCACCTCCTGCTGTCAGCATCTGGACTTTGGTGCCTCATCCAGTTTGGCAGTGTGTTTGAGTCCTCTCCACGCTCCTTGTTCATGCAGCGAGGACAATTCTCCAGTCCAAGGTCTGTCCTTTGGGGAACCCCTTGTGGCTCAGGGATACCAGTGCCTGTAGCAAGGGAATAAACTGGCTGCATGATGTCCAGTTATATTTGTGCTCAGACACACAGGTGGGTCTGCCTGAACCCAGCATGTGAAAAAGTAAATGCATCCCCTCTTGGTCAGAGCCTGGGAGCAGAGCTCGTCACCGGGTGCAGGCCAGAGCAGCTCCTTCCAGCGGAACAACAGGCTCCTGGAAACCTGTGGGTGCAGAGCACAGAAAAGAAAGCCATACCAGTGGCCAGCTCCTTGCTTTCAGGGCCATACATCACCTTTTTATTGGGATTAGCTCGAGCAGGGAACAGATCATTAAATACTGCGGTGAGAAAGCAGCATACAAGCAGTAGCCTGAGCTGGAAAGCAAGGGACAGAGGTCGAAACTTTCCTATAAACATATGAATCATCATAATGCCTCACATCAGAGTATTTACATGTAGTCTGAAAGAGAGTGAGAAATAGGAAGTATCTAGAGTTGGTTTCACAGGAACACTCCCAGGGTGTTCATGCCTTTGATTTCGGCTCCTCTCTGACGTTAACAGAAGGGACTTTTCATTCCCTTGTATCTGCCCAAAGAGGGATTCCAGCAACACCAAGCACTCGTCCTGTCCACTTGGGAGTCTGCAGGATGAGGACTTCATGGTGAGCTTCTTGGAGTTGACTTGCATCCTGGACTGCCTCATATCTACCTCTGCCTCCATTCCCTGCTTATTCCACCCACCTGGAAAGGCTTTGCCTTTGCCAGCAGTGGGGTGGGGAGATG
The DNA here is from genome assembly GCF_036417845.1 of Apteryx mantelli. NCBI lineage: Eukaryota > Metazoa > Chordata > Aves > Apterygiformes > Apterygidae > Apteryx > Apteryx mantelli. Next base: position 85,737,619 of record NC_089982.1, on the reverse strand, counting down.
GAAGGAGAGGGAAGGCGACAGCAGCTATCAGTCCTGTGCGCTCATAAATTTACATTAGTAAATATTCCTGCAGTCTCTGTCAAGAAGCTGCGGAGAATGGAGTGGTCCAGTGTTCCATGGTGATCCCAGGACACACCTTACTCTGCATGTCCACATGGCGAACAGTCTTTCGTTGTCCCAGCCTTCTACTTTAGCTTTCAGCTAGCGATTTCACTTCACATTCCAGCTCTCTCCTGGTCCCCAAGCCTTTCCAAGTGCTTATCCTACTCCCATCATTGCCTGTTAAGACTTGTTTATGGCAGTTCATTTGCGTGGAAATCCACCCCAGTTAACGACTAGAGCCATTAGCATCAGTTATACAGTTTACATCCAACTACAAATAAGCACGCTAGTTGAGAAACAACTAGGGATCTAAAACCAGGATATAACATGAGGTTTTGCAGGCAGTCACTAACAGAGTGTACCATTTATAAAGCATACAGTACCTCTTAAAGCAGGGCGATACCTGACTTGCGGTCCATGGGATGTATCCAACCATCTCAAACAGTTCATCCAACCTGCTGCCTGCTCTGTGGCACCCCTTAGTCCTGCAGCCCCAACCCTGCACATCCAGCACAGGACCAAATGCAGCTCTGTTATGGTGCAGGTTTGCAGCCAGCTGCAAAGGGAAGATGCACCCAGTGACTCCAGTCCCATAATCCCACGGCATAAACAGCAATTGCACATGACTGGGCGTGTGGGAAAGAACTGATAGGAGCCACCTATATTTTGGGGACAAGCAGGATGTACATCTCGTCATGTACTTGATAGTGGCTGTGATTTCTAATCCTCAGATGCGTCCAGAAGGAGTTTGTGATCTGCTCCTGCCCTGTTCTGAATTATTTCCCAAAGCGATCAGATACGCTTACACTGTAAAGATGGGGAGATGGCACATGAAGTTCACAAAACTGCTAGATGGAGACAGCGGCACAGGGGAAGACAAGCTCAGGATTCCTGCTCCCTGAGTCTGTTCTCCAGGCCTTGCATGGGCAGGCATTTCCTCATCCACGGCTGTCCCTTCACATTTTTTAGCTGCGTGCATCTTACTCTCACCAGCTAAGAGGACTCGCCTCTCTTTCTTTGCAGGAGAAAATGGCCCTGAGCTGCAGAGAATTAAATAAACCCCACAAGAGCTGACGGAGCACTAGCAGAAAGCAACGGTGTGCCTCCTTGCTCTGTGCCCAAAGCTCTGCCGTAAGGAGTCAGCGGGAAACCAGAGTCACTCCGGATTGACAGAGCAGGGTTTGGCCCACTCTGGCTCGCTGACAAATACAAATAAATATAACTGGCATGAAGCATAAACTGCCTGCTAGGACAGCGCGCTGTCTCCATAGAAACACCTGACAATAGTATCTGACGCTAATGTAACGACGGCAGGAATAATCCTGTAGCCTGTTAGTGTTGTAAACTTCCTCATCCGAGCTCTCTTTTTTTTTTTTTTAAAGCAAGTAGAATGTAATCACTGCAGACAACGCCGGGCGCAGGGGCAGGGATGGACATCTCATCTCTGATGTTGTGACAGCAAGTGATGACAGATGCACGCTCAGCTCTCACCAATTTCTCCTTCGCTGCTCCGGTTCACAACTAAAAATAAGCAGCAGAAGGAGCTGACTCTGCTTCAAGGAACTGTGGGGCAATAGATAAATAAAAGTAACCAGCAATGCTCCTGAGTGGAGACATTTGCAAAGCTAGATCAGCTCAGTGTCGGCCCCTTAAAGCTCTGCCCAGGAAACATCACGAAATCAGTGAGTTCCTGTGAAAAATAAACCTTCCTTTCCCATATGGCCAGGAAAAACATCAAGAGATGAGAATGCAGTCAGCACTGCCGACCCAAAGTGTTTGGGAAACACAAAGGCGACTCCCCAAACTGCTAGATCCGTATAGAGAAAAAGTTCTGATTTCTTTTTTTAAACTTGCTTTCGGCTTTCGGATCTCGAGGCAGTACTCACACTTGTGTCTAATTGGTGTGATTCCAAGAATCTAGGTTAGACAGTATCTAGGCTCCTAATTGAGGTTATATTTTAACTGGAGACCAGGAAATACTCTGGAACTCCTGAGGACGGAGTCACCCCCTCTGCGGGTGCATCCCAGCTCCTCATCAAGGTGAATCCCACTTTCCCTCGCAGGATCGTTCTGTACAGAGCCCTGTAAATACGACAGAGCTCGCTAGCTCAATAGTCTTCCACCCTCTGCATGCCAGGCTTACGGTGTTTTGGACTAGGTTTATTTTGTGCCTTGATCATGCCTTGACTCCATGATGGGAAGAGACCTGGCTACACATCATCCTCCCATCCCTCTCCTCCATGCTCTGGTTGTCCGTAGAGAGGAAACGGATGTACGTGGTGCATGTCGTGACCATTAGGTTACCTGGTCTGGCTGGCAGAGGCTCTGGGACTCCAGAGACTCACCTGCCTGCAGTCTAAGCCTATCCTTCATTACACACGTTAGGGAATGAAACACACCTGGGAATGTGGACAGGGAGGCTGAATGGCTGGTGAACTCCCCTGCCCTTGAAACCAGGGGGGCTTCCTGCAAACCACCTCCTGGAAATGGTTCCTGGCCGGTGCCAGCTCCCAACCTGAGCTAACTAAAAGAAGAGCCAAAACTAGAGGGAAGATTTGTTTGATTGTTTTCTTCTATGTTAATAAAACCAACCAGGAGGAAGAGAGTGGAGCTACAGCCCTGTCCTCCCTTTGAAATCAGGTAGGGAAACGTAACTGCTTACTGTAACGCAGAGAGGATGGAGTGATTGCTAGGTGGCCCCTGAGGCTGGGGATTGATTTGCAATTATATTAATGACCTGTTTCAGAGGAACGTTGTGAGATTTAATTCATTAATGTCTGAGAAGTACTTTAGAAAGCCCTATAAGGTGAATAGTCTCTGCCCTGTCTCGTGCATGCAGCCAGTCATCTGCAGAGGTGTAACTGAAAGAATTGAGGAGTGAGATCTGGTTGCTGTGGGGACTTTCCTTTGGGAATTTTGCTGTTGATTTTAATGGAGCCAAAATTTCTGGTAGGTTTCTAACATATCTCGGGCTTTAGGCACACAGAGACATTTTATGTCATACACAATTCTGCTTGTTTCATGACTGTTTAGTCTGAATTCCCCTTTCCTCCTCCCCCCACAAAATAAATAAAGTTTATTTCTCAGGAAACATCTATTTCCTGAATTGTTCTAGGTGTAATCCAGCTGCCTTTAGGGCCTAAGCATGTTCACAGGTATTTTGTCTTAAGTCTGAAATGCAGCCACCTTTGGTGTGGAACAAGAGGATATTCTCTATTCTAACTTCCACGCAACCTTTCCCCCCCCACCTTTTTTCCCCCCTCTTTTTCTTTAAGAATCCAGATTTAATTACTAATAGCAAAATGTCTAACAAACACAAAGCACTGGAAGCTTGAGAGTTTCATGGAAAAGTTTCAGAGCAAGGAACATGTCTGTTTTTTCAAGGACATGAAAAGAGATTACGTTTTGTTGGCATTGTTGTGACTTCTCAGGATGATCTGTAGACAATGCTTTGAACATATATTACATCAGAAAATGTCATTCTGCACTTTCTTCTCATTCTCTTTGGTGATTATAACATCTCACTGTAAACTGCTCCAGCTTCCCCTGCAGTCACTGTATACGGTGATTAATAATATTTGATACTTCTCTGATGTGTTAAATAAAATACCGCACATTTTTTTGCGAATGTCAGTCTTGCCTGAACTGAGCTGGGAATGTTTTCTTCCGTTTGTCAGGTTTCACTTCCCCATTTTCATGTTTCAGCTCATGAAAAACAGGCATTACATTTCATTTTCCATTGAATCACAGGGCCAAGTAAGTCTCTGGAGCTAACCAATTGACACTAACTGAAGATCTGACTCATAAAAATTGGCTGATGTTCCAGAGAAGACATAAAGCTGAGGCCGTAACCCCCAGTGGGGAGTTGTTCAAAATCCTACGGCGCTCTTCGCACCAATGTCTGTATTAGCTCTTCATTATTATCCATACAACTCGTTAGATCAGGAAAACTCGGGAATCAAATTACGCGATATGTATATTACGTGCTTCTGAACATATTAGTCTACCTTTCACAGAGATATTTCCTGTAGCAATACAAACAGTATCTACCTACTGTATTCATAAAATACTATGCTGGAGAACAGATTGCCCCAAACAGGGAACGCCGGAGGTAAGGTTGCCTGTGCAGTCCTTCGCAGGATGATACCAGGCTACATCAAAACTGCAGGAGCATGGTACAGCAGTCCTTGTGGTCCCGGTCCCAAAATGATCCATGGCAGGGGCTAGGCTGCAGTGAGTCATAACTCCTCTCCACCTCATGCACCTAAATTTCCCACGGGCACCTTGCTATGCAAGTCTGGCCTTCCTATAGAGTCAAGACATAGCCTAGGCACCCATGGCGATCTGGAGAGCACCCCTAGGCTCACATATCAGGCACAATCCCAGGGAAGGATTGAGCTGCCCAAAAATCAGCATCAGGAGTCATTTGATGTGTCCCGACATCTGCACATGTGACAGATGATCTGCAGAAGCCCTGTGGCCTCCTGGAGTGGCGGGTAGAGCTCAAGCAGGGCACCCTGACATGACACTATGTCAGCTCTTGCTCATATCATTCTTGGCACTGGTCAAGAAAGTTCTCCTGAGTGATATTCCCAATGTGTGCCACTTGCTGTAGGAGCAGGCAGAGCACACACTGTTCACATTCAGGAGCTGTGGAGGGTTGAGTTATACTCATCCAGGGCAAAAATGTTCAGAGAACATGCCTGCAGAGTTCCCATAAGATTTATTGAACAAAAGCCAGAGTTTTCAAAGGTATTTATCCAAGCACGTTTAGGTGGATTTTCCTGGAATAGGCATCTCCATGATCATCCTGTATTTTACAAGTTTTAAACATTTTTTAATCTGGCAAAACAACATATTTTTCTCCTCCCCTCATTCCTGAAAATCACAAAACTATTTCATCATCTGAAATGTTACACAAAATCTCAGCTGGAAAGAGACATTCGTCCTGAAAAAATTCTTGTCCAAATAATTACAGTTTGGCAAAAGTTCTAAGCAACTGAAATCAGGCCCTGGAAATAGGAAATGTTGGGCTGTCTTAAGGAACAGAGCAGTTGGAGCAAGAGGAACCAGAAAGGGACCGTATTTGCTACCTACAGCAACAGTTTCGTTAGCTTTACACGCATGAAGCAAACTATGTTTTAGTTAGGCCTTTGGCTTCCTTATCTGCAAGACTGCCATTGGCAAAATGTTAAATACAAGCACACCTTTTACATTTTGCACTGTGAAGAGTCTTCACTCTTGCTTCCTGATAATTGCACTGCCCCAAGGTCAAAACCAGGTACATTTCAGCCCGTATGACAGAACTATGGTTCAATAACGAATGAACATATGTCTTAATAAGCATGTGTCTCGTCTTTTTCAGGAGGCGGGATTTCAGGATCTTCTAGAGATTTGAGGTTAGCTAAGGCAGACTTTGTCTCACAACAGCAAATCTTGAACTTGCGTTGCACTGATTTTCAAAGGAGATCAATTCCAAGCTTCTAAAATCTTAGCATAGTGGATGACAAATATATAAGCCAAGGGCATCTTGCTTCACAGATGGAAAGATACAAAAATCATGCTGATAAAATTACTGAAAACTGTAACACACCCACAACACATAGGCTACCATATATTTTTGCATGCAAATTCCGGGTGATCCTGTAGCCAAAAATGGCAACTAGAAAAGCAACCTGAGGGGATGCAGTTCCTTCATATAACTTTGCGTCCAAGAATAATGATGTGTGTCAGCTCTGTAGATATGTGCTGAACCAGCCAGAATGAATCAGAATGGTTGGCAAAACGGAAGCGTTAGTCACTGTGAAAGATCAAGAAGTTAGTGTTGGCATATCGTGGGCAAGTCAAGGAGAAATGAAAACCAAATAGGGAAAGGGGTAATGTAATGGAGAAGAAACTGAGAAGGGGATGGAAGTAGAAGGGGTAACTTATATAAAGAAGCTGCTGGAACATATGAGTAGGGTCAATACATATAGGCCATTGAAAGGTCATGAAGGTACACTGTGCTTGAACTCAGAGGAAGAGAATCTTTAACAACGGCAAGCTTGCGAACAGGAACGCATCTTGCTCGATGCATCAGTGCCCTCAGATGGGTTGTCCTGCATCCTCAGCCCAGCATTACTGAATCTAAAGCCATGTGCTGGCACTGACCTCTTAGACTGGATAGTTCTGCAGGCAACTGTAGGTCCTCCAACTCTCTGCAAGAGGTGCTGAAGCAGGCTCAAGACCAGCCTTACGTGTGCCAAGCTTTCTGACCTCTTCTTTCCTGCTGCAGGCTGCAGCTTGGGCTGAATGCCTATTCTTGCTTGGGGTGTCTGCTAAGGAGGTGGGGGGCTGTCTATTTGGCCTCATACTCTGCTTGGAGAGCATAAACTGGAGTATGGGCCTTCCCAAAGGGGCAGAGGTGCTTGGGCCCTCTTGGAGAGGGGCTGGATGCGTGCCTAACACTCAGCATACACAAATGTGTGCTGGCTGCAGATGGGAGCAGGAGAACTACAGCAGGACATAAACTATTACTTGACTTCCCTACCTGACATATTCAGGTTTAACACGTGTATAATATTGAAGCAGTATGAGGCCTCCACATGAGGTGAACTTTGCCCACAAAGTACGATGAACCACGTAAGAGAAAAAGTTGGGCAGCGATAGCAGAACCACTGAAGCCTGCGGTCCTATTGAGCTGTAGCTCATAATTGGGTCCCCTGGTATCTTGTAAAGCTCTAAATCACAGACTCTAACTAAAGTCTTCTTTTGTTTGGGACATTCACAACATTTGGCTAAAACTGCCCGATGGCTATTGGCCAATGATTAGTTTGTTCCTTTAAAATTAGTAAAATGGACAGGCAGACAGACGCCTGTGTAAATTGGGATGCGACCAGCTCAGTCTTGTTCCCAAGGAAGTCAGGCTCATAACGTTCTGAGACACTTCAGGGAATTAGGATGGACATCTTACACTTCTCAAGCGTTGATTCATAAACCCCTACACAGGGAGTGACCTGCCAGGCAAAAGTCAACATCATGCTTTCTTGGTAATAGGCTTTGACAATGCGTGCGTGTGAAATACCAGCCTGGCAACATCTGAATAGTCATGAACGGGAATAAAGTGCACTTTTAGTCAATCACCATTTTAGATCTGTTTCTGTACTGAAAGGAGCGGGGGAGAACATGAAAAGGTTGAAGGAGCACAGACAAAATGATTCACCACAAAAGTGTGGGTCATTCAGTGGGGATGGGCTACACGCTTATTCTCAATCTCTGTGCCTGGGATTTTGGGGTGTGACTGAGGAGCTGATCACCTTCTGGAATATAAGTGGATGTGTGACCCCTCCTAAGGCTGCATTATGGGGTTTCATTTTGTCTTTGCAACTAAAAATTACAGCTTAAAAATAGAGGAAAAACACATTGTAAATATTTGGTTCAGCAAAGAAATCTGCAGAGGGTAATTACAAATATATATTTTTAAATAAATAGGTGAAGTTCTATGTTAGTATAAATTGGCTGTATTTCTATGGTGCCTCATGCACCTAATCTGCTCAGTTGGCATAAAGAAGAGCATAGCAAATATAAGCATCCATTTTAAGGTGACATGAACTACTCTCTAGACTCCATTGCCTGATCTCCACTGATTATATGGGAGGTTGGATGCCGTCCATACAAGCGGGGAGCCACATAGAGACAGAAAAAATTAGGTCCATCTTGTGTGCCTCTCTTGTTTCAGCTAAGATCAAATGCCTCGGAGTTGAGTTTCTGCAGCTTGCAGCCCAAGGGGAACCATTTCTTTGTTGGACTATGGCCAGGACCCAAGAAACAATATCAACAATAATAACTAACACCTCTCCCCCCTGAAATAAAGGCTTGATCCAGATAACACTACATATTATGAATTTGCAGTCATCATAGGAAGTCCAGGGACTGGAAATGAGGATTTACAGGACTTGGCTTCAAATGCACAGCAGTTACACAGAAACGATTGCTCAAGCCAGTTCATAGGGCAGTGTGAGAACACAGCGTGAAACGATTTGATCTGGAGAGTTTTGGAAAGGTTGGCTGAAATATAAAAATACTGGCCAGGCTGGCCTGGCACCCTGTTTAAGGAATTGAATAGACCCCTTCCACTACCCCTCATTACAGTTCATTCTCACTTTTTCCCACTGGCAGTGCCCGCCTCAGGGATGGGGCTAGTTGCATTTTTTTGTCCACTCAGGAACACTGTTGCAAACGGTAATGAGAACGAAGCTTATCTGTAACTCAGGGATGTGTATGAAGAGACCCTACTCCTTTCCTGGGTATGTTATAGATTAATTAATAGTTACAAAGTGCTTAGAAAGCCACATGTAGGAGATGTTATGTAAGCACGAGTTATTATTATTAAAAAAAACTGAATGAGTTATTAGCCAACAGATGAAATTATCGGTGGAATTATATTTTAATCAATCATCTTTCATTTCATTTTATGTCAGATTTCTTTTATCAGCCTTTAGCTCTAGGCTGGCAGTCCTAATACAACTTAAATGGACAATGTATTGAATGTTGCATCATTGGACAGCTCTCAGCGGCACGGATGAGTAAGCGAGCTGTTCCCAGGCAGTGAAGAGATCATATTGTAAAACTAACCAGAATTCGTCAGTGGGTTGAAATGGGCACGAATGATTTAGAACTGACAATAGCTGAGGCCTGAATGTCATTTCCGTCACCAAGGTGGCTTGGAGCTTAGGCAAAGCAAGTGGCTGCCACCCTCGTGGGGAGCTGTGGGCTGCAAAAGAGGAAATCTGCCAATGGGAAACATTTACTATTCCCCAGCAGTAACTGTTCTTCATTAGAACTGGTAAACTGCTGTGACGGTGAAGGCTCATTTTCTTTCTCATCTTCTTGAGACGTTGGGAAGTTAATGGCACTATCACATATATCCTCACATAAGAGGAAAGAGGTCAAAGCCAAAGCTGCTGATCAGTGCTTATTTTCAAGGCAGGTTTAAGCACAACGGGGAGCAGCATAGCTGAAGCTCAAAGTCTGTGTTTACTGTGCACCTCAGGAATCTTTTGCTTCCAATACACGGATGACCTACTTTAAAGAGGAGCTGGAGGAAGCATTTGGCAGGATGGCTAGGAAAAGCTCACCGTTGCTGTCACGATGGGAATTCCGGGGGCATCTCCTTCCAATAAGTCAGTGACAAAGCAAAGATCCAGGTGATTTTTCAATAGCTAAAGCTCCCAAAGGGTTGACTGTCCCAGTCATGGTGCAGTTTCAATAATTATTTTCTGTCTAAGCATTTGGTCTGTAACCCTTTCAGCACAGTAAATATTTCCATCGTGCATTTGTACAGTGCCTAGTATAACAGGCCTTGTTTCTGACTGGGAAATTTTAATGTGCCGAGACATAAATATTTCCTTTTATTACTAGATTTCTCTGGAGTGATTTTTATTTTATATCTAGAATTTGCAAAGTTTTTGGGATACATATCAAAAATGGAAAAAAATGGCCCGTGTAGAAAACATTTACTGATAACATAACATAATCATAATTTCTGCCCAAGGAAACCTTTTTTCCTTCTTGACTATATTGGGAATGACCAACTGGGAGAACCGAATCCTATAAAACGCACATTTGTGACTCTGTTGCTCTTATACTGTTCTCCCCTCCAACATCCCCCCCACCCCTGTCAAAACTTTTCATGTATCTGTTATTTGCTACACGTTTTCTTTTAATTGCTCCATTTAATTTTTGATGCTATTACATACTAAAATAGATAACCTGCTTGGCAGAATGTATTCCTAAAATAATCAAGTTCATTAATGTGATTAAGAGCAAATTCATTTACTGCTTCTGCTACTCAATATTAAATTGAAAAATGAGCATTTAAATAGACAGTTTCTCATGTAAAAGCCTCTTACTTTTATAAAGTACAAAAACTCAGTTAATTTTAAAGGGTTATATCCAAAAATAGTACTGTACTGTACTTTAATAGTAAAAAGTAATCCAAAAAAACCTTCTGTGAAGTAAGAAAGAAACAAAATGTTAAGCATTGTAAGTTCCAGGCATTCAGTGCATGACTAATGCTGTAATGATGAATTTAGACTGGTCAGAAACCAAATAACAAGGATTCTATATAATACCAAACTATAAGAAGTAGATGATCGTGCAGTTAACTTGGGGTGATGGTTTATGATTAGTGGGATTTTAGTTACAGAGCTAAATTTAGACCCTTAATTTGCTTAAACTAAAATTGCTCAGCCTGGTTACAGCCTTTTCTTAGCCAAGCCTGAAAATGAACTACAATTCCCAGTTACTAGTCTTATTTTTCAGGTTTATAATTATAAGATAAATAATTTAAGGTTGATCAGACAGTTAAAACTGAGGTGATATCCCCCTTCTCCTAAAGAGCAAGATCTTGTACAAATTCAGGGCCTCTTTTCTCTCTTGCGAGAATCCAAGGTTAGATGTCCATCGCCGAGAGTGTATTTTATTGAATGTTTATTATTAAAGTGTCTCTCAGCCCTGCTCACAGGCAAGGGCCACACCGTATCATGTGCTGTACAAACACAGAAATAAAAATACAGTCTCTGTCTCTAAAAGCCTACAGTCTAAGGATAAGGCGAGATATAACAGATGGAAAGACAGATGGAGGAATGCAAGGAAACAATGATACAATGTTAATCAGCATGACAGGAAGTAATCTCAGCACCCCAGTAGTCTGTTAGGCAGCTTTTCGCCGGAATCACAGCAAAATGCAGGGAGTGGCATGGGAAAGAGCATGAAGGTGCCTGTGTGAAAGCTAACACAGAGGTAAGGAAGGCTGGTAACGCCGGCAAAAGGAGCTGACTTGCCGACTTCTTGATGCTGATGAAAGGTGAGGGATGCAATGAGAGTAAGTCAAAAGGGGCCTTGAAAATGAAGAACACACTTTCCAGTTTGAGGAAACGGAGGGGAGGGAGTCAGTAGATGGATGCAGTGAACAGGGCAATAAAAACAAAATGTTAGGTTTTGCAGCTGCAAATAGTACAGGTGGGGTTAGACTGTGAAGTCCAGAGAAGAGAATACTGTAGCGTTTATGATGGGAGATGGCTGGAGGTGCATGATTGCATCTCAGAGACTTCAGGAAGAAAGAATCAGAGACATTTAGACATCCTGAGTGAAAAGACCAAGGGGAAGATCCAAGTCAAAGGCGAGGCCTGCATTAAAAGTCTGAGTGAAAGTGCTGTGCTAAGAAAAGCAGACAAGGGCTTGAGGAAGGTTAAGAGCCCTGCTCTTAGCCGTTCAGAGCTTGAACTGACATCCAAAGCATGGAGATATCAAAGACAGGCTGGGTTTCTGTTCCAGACTGAGGAAGGCAGAATAAAGGGCTAGATCTGTGAGCTGTTACCACAGAAGCAGTACCTGAATTTGTGTTTGTCTATGAGATTCTGGAGATGTAACAGGAGACCATAGCGCACAGCATATAGACTACACTAGGAGTGAGAAGAGAAAGATACTCCAAAGTACATACTAAAGAGTCCATTAAAGAAATAGGAGGGTGCCAAAGAAGGACAAGACTTCCAGAAGATCACTGTAACTTTTGGAATTGACTGACAGGTCAGGGACATTGAGGATGAAGTACTGGTCTTGAGATTTACCTCTAAAAAGTCACGAGGGACAGTGAAATGGGTACTTTTTAGGTATTGAAAGGGGTGGACACTAGAAAAGAGCAATCCAAGATAGATTTGGTATCTCCATCCTTGGAGACATTCAGAACTTGACTGGACAAGGCCCTGAGCAACCTGATGAACCTGTTTTGAGTAGGAGGTTGGACTAAATGACTTCCACAAATCCCTTCCAAACTAAATTATTCTATGACTCTCTGATAGCAATTATTAAGAGTGCATTCAATGAGCTTAAAGATGGAGAGAGAAAGCAAGGTGGGGCAGGAATGGGGGTGGCAAGTGGATTTCAGAGTGGGAGTTTTTGAAGACGGTAAAACCTAAAGCAGGATTGTATTGTGAGGAGAAAATACCAGTCAAGAATGAGAGTTTAAGGAGAGAGTAGGGGAAGGGATGAAAGTGAGTGTAAAGGAGATCATGAGATAGTATGAGATTTTTGAGGCAAGGGTGGGCAAGATCAGGAAACTCCTGTATCAATGACCTTGGAGGTGGAGAATGAAAGGCAAATGGAGGGCAGGGAAGCACAGAGGTAGAGAAGGGTCACAATGTATTTTGCCCATGCTCTCTTGGGAATATTAGGCAAGATCCTGTGTGGAGAGAGAAGTGGAGCAAAGGGCAAAGGAACCTGAAGGAATTAATAGTGTAAGATATAATAGCATACTAGACAGGTAGCATAACTTGAGCTTGAGTGAATTCACTCAAGAGAATGAATATATAGTGAATGAAGTCACCCTTGCTCTCTATTGCTGGGATTCATCAGACCAAAGATAGACTTTTATAGCACAGATATCTCCATCTGAGCCAGTCACCCTGGGTTCCCTCTGAAGTCAACATAGAAGAACAAAAACTTTGAGGATATGCTTCATCTCATCCTAAAATAGATGTCTAAAACAGATCAGCTGACTCATGCCCTAAAAGAACATGATTTTTCCCCACAGATTATAAAGGGAGCTTACATTCATGAGCTCAGATTAGAAGTCTACACTGTAGGCATATAACTTTAGATAACTCCCATGCTGTCTTTTCACCCAAAACACTCTGCAGTCTGAGTACAGGAGCAGAGAACTGATATTAGGGATGAGCTAAGACTAGGCAACCTTCTAGTAGGAAAGCAGGGCAGAAGAGTCGAAGGTAGAAGACAGTGAAGAGTGGAGATAAGTAATGACTATAGTAATGGCAGAGAGATAGGGAGCGCTGAGCCCAGAAGAGAATATGTCAGTACTGGTCATCATGGAAAAACTGACTGTGGATTAATGGTCAATGCTGAAAGAGGGCAGGTGGACTCAGAAACAGCCATCAGAGAAAAAGCGGAGACTATTTAGTGAGTGGCTCCTCTCATGAGTATGAAAATTGAATAAGGGCTGCAAGTACAAGACTGGTTTACTGCAGTTTATATCTTCATAGAGCTTTCAGAAACAGGCTTTGATCCTAAAACAGGAGCACTGAAAGCATATCCTTACACCTGCATGGAATTCCACTGACTGCAACTGTCTTGCAAAGGTTTAGTGAGAAGGGTATTTTTTTGGTGGATCAGAATCTAGAAAAAATGTCGGCCGAGTAATTCACAACGGTAAAGCTAACTTTCAAGATGGGGCATGAGGGGTAGGATTCAGCTCATTGTTTCAGATGCCTACATTTAAATGTGAACATTTGCATCTGAATTAGGCATCTGAGCTCCCTTTATAGTCAATTAAAATCTGAGGATCAGTTCTGTTGCCTAAACATAGGTGCCTAGTGCTATTTGAGATGCTTAGCGGTATCACATCTCCATTTCAGTAAGGGCACAGGTCTCCCATAGGTCTGGTGTCAGATTTACCAGCTCTGCAAGGATGTCTTGGGTACTCTGCTACATCTCAGGTGGCACTAGATGCCTGTGTGGATAACAGCTAGCCCAGTGAAGTGTAGGAGTAATTCAGTTCACCTTAAAGTAAACACCTACATTTGAGTAGCTGCATGCCTCCAAGGAGTCCATGGAAAGCTGTCATTCCAGAAGGGTGAGGGCCTTCCCCCTCGCCAGCTCCAGGCAGATGTGGAAGTACCTCAGTCGGAACTAGGTGCTATGTTTAGGCAACTGGATCCCATCCTGGATTAACACTGATTATAGTGGGGTTTAAACACATAATCCATATGTAGAAACCACTGTGTAGACACTTAAATTTAGGTGTATTAATCGGTCAGCTGAATTACATCCTTGGTCTTTAGTTCAGATACCCTGGATGCCAGTACACTATGTTTCTTTTGGTGGATGGACTTAGAGTATGCTACTGAAGAAGACAGATTGAAAACTTAAATAGACTCCTCAACATTTCAAGCATAAAACAGATGCCTCAGCTTCCATGGGCACAGTCTCAGAGCCCTTATGCCTACTGCAGATTTTATCAGGAAGATTTGTTTGAAGAGCTAGGTAACCCTGGCACAGTTCGGTTTGAAGTATCCAAAAGCCACCAACAGAACTGGCTGAAATTGGTGTCTTTTTTGGCAGTTGTACGCAGCACAGAAACCAAGGTCTGAATGGGTCATGGAGAGCAAACAATTCTAAGGGCATTCGCTGTCAGAGCAAAATCATGTTGGTGGAATGGCACAGACAGAAAGTGTATTGCAGGTGCTATTCTAGTTCTGTGGGTAAAAAGAAGTACTCCAGTTTCCAGAACTGTCAGTTTGTCATTTTTCATTCTCACTAAATCCACTTATTTTTTTCTTTTTTTGTTTAAACTTAGCACATAACTCAAAGAATGTAATGTTTTAGCTTGACAAGTTGGTTTATTCAGGCAGCTGATTTACCAATTCAAAGGCTACTCCCTACAGACTCTTACCAGAAATGTTAGCGTTCAATTGCAAACCTCTGATTTAATTAAAAAAAAAAAAATTAGACCTTCAAACATTATCTCAGCTGGAAAATCCATAATTAGCCATGCATTTTTCTGAAGGAACTTTCCCCTGATTTGTCTGAAACCTGGAGAAGGACTCTATAAATCTATCATAATTTCCTAACACCTTCAGCTCAGGCATTAGAGACGTTGTGTGGGCAGATTTAATAGGTTCCTTCTAGCTTCCTGGTGAGGAGAAGGATTGCATAACATGTGAGTCAAGACATAAGTCTTGAATCTGTGACTGCAACACTTGCAGGAGTTGCACTATTTGTTGTCAGTTGGAATGTCAATAAACAGCATGCTTGGTAGCAGTGATAGTCTACTTTTGGGTCACTGAGGAAAGGTTGACTAATATATTTTCCTTTTCTTTGAAATCAGGGGCTCAGCTTTTCCCATTCTTTGGAAGGAAGGCAGTGGGGTTCCTGATCTTATCCCAGCTTACCCCTTCACACTTTTAATTGCATCTAAATTTTTTTCATCTCTAAGATATAGCTCTCTTTAATGATGAGTCCTCCTGATCACACTTTTAGGGTCTCTGTTTATTCCTAGTGTTCTTTTTGAGGTTGCTTTTCACCCAGGTCCAGAGCCCTTCATTGTAAGGTCCTCCTCTTGTACATGGAATACGAATTTCAGACAGATAATGCAAAACTGACAGAGAGAAATTTCAAGCTTTCTCCATATTCAGGTACCCCAAACTTGGGTTTATTTAACCTATTTTTCAGCATCTTACCAGTGAACCTAACTTATGTGTTTAATTTCCCAGGCACCTGCTGGGGCCGCTAGAAAGAACTACAGACCTTCAGAGAGGGAATCTTAAGCGTGCTGAATCATACTTCCCTAGGGGCTGCTGAGCAACTGTGGTACCAGCTTAGGTATCCCCCTTAGGTGCCTGAAGTTAGGTGGAGTGAAACTGGGCCCAAGTTCCTCACGTCATTTGATCTCATTAAGTAGTCTTCTTAGTTTAATCATGGTTTGCCCTTTTGAGATTGAAGACTGCAGTTAAATCCAGATTCTGTTTATCCCTCAATCTAATCTAGACAGAATCAGCTAATAAACCCTCATGCTTTCTCTGGCAGTATTTCAGTAATTATGGCAAATTGCTAGTGCTATTGCAAACAGTAAAAATAAAATTCTTTTATCAGCTCTCCTCCAAATTATTCTGAACTATTCTAGTTCTACTCCATCCATTCTAGTTCCTATTTCTTTAGTCTAGTAAACAACTGGCACATAATGCAGCCTTCCCATCCACACATTTATTTCCATCTTTCCTGAAAAGCACATATTCTTTGGTACCTGTGCTTTAGTCATGAGTTATAACTCATTATTATTGTTATTATAATACCTGGTTTCATGTCCTGCATCAGTAATTCGAACTCCTTCACTTGTACTAACATATACACATTTCAGCTTTTCTTTTAATTGATCACTCCCACTGTCCTTTCACTAATTGTATCACCTATCTAATTAGTCTTCTTGAGTATGAACACTTTCTCTGTCGTTGCTGCCCACCCTTTTGTGCGCTGACATTCTTTATCTGTTGCCATTCTTCATTCACCTGATTTTTCCTTCACTTTTCTTTTACCAAGACTAGATATAGAGATTACACGAGTCTCTCCCACTAAATCGAATACATTTTTAAAATCACAAACCAGGAAAAGATAGAGTGGAACAGCCTCTGTCAGGTGTAAGCTTTTAGGATAACTGACACTGATAATACTAATACACAAAACCAAAAAGCATCATAGCTGAGATTTTCAAAGACAGATGAAGAATCCTGTTGACCAGCTGCCAATAATGTTGAGTTTCGACGTACTTCTGTGCGTCCAAATCCTACAGCCTGTGAACTCAATTATATCTTCAGCAAAATATTTAAAAATCAGTTTCCTATTTTGCTGGTGTGCCAAGAGGTCAGTTAAAAACTGCAATAGCTGAGGATATCACAACCATTCACAGATTACATTTCTTTTCATTGTCTCAGGCTGCCTGGTACCATCAGTTGTGGTAAGGGACAGAGACTCTTAATTAATGGGTCATAACATTCACAGTACTCTATATCTGCTTTTATTATACTTTTCTCCAGAGGTCAGATGTAGAGTCCTCAGTCTGCCTGGGTGCTTTTGCACTAGATATAAAGAATCCCTATGCCAACAGCTTTGCAATTAATATGTCACTGGCACAAGTCAGGACCTGACTTTTAAATATTTCTTCTTACAAGATATTTGCAGTAATGATGGATGCCTATATTTTATATTCTACCATGGAATTAGTATATTCTTCAGTTGCTTATCTTAATACTTCACCTTTAAAAGTCCTTGGAATCTACAGAGTTTTGGGGAAAGCCAAACCCGGTAGTGCTGTTCAGGCCTGGCTCTCTCTGATAATCTTCCTCAGTGATGGCCTGTTTTTTTAATTCCTCTCTGATTGTCATTTCAAATGGCATTTTATTGGAAAGGATTTTAGCATATTACATTTCAGACTGAGTAAGTCTCTAGATATTGTTAGAAAATTAATAAAGAATTTGAACAGCTTCCTGTATGATGTGTAAGTGATAAACATTCAGAAAACCCTTCCTCCTCCCCTCTCTCCCTGTGAATTGCTCTTCTAAAAATAAAGGGTATGACAGAATTTCTGTATTGTATGACAAGAGAAGTCCTTCAGTCATTTGCAGCAGAGAAAAGCAAATGGCAAGCTTTCTCACAGATGACATTTGGAACTGTTATTAGCACTACAACGTATGGGCTAAATTCTGCTCTCCTTTATACCACTGTAATTAGGGGAAAATGGCACTGAAATCAAAGAGACTCTTCCTTATACTTTCCAGTGTAAGTAAGTGTGGAATCTCTGCTTCTCGCAGAGGTATTTACTTCTTTGTTGAGGCCTCTTGTCTTCTTCACCCCGTTACCCTAGGCACACACCCTCGTACATGTTATTCTCTTAAGCCTCACTCCTAAATTATTAGGTGATAATTTGGGGGATGTGCATAGATAAGGACTAGGATAGGCTGAGACCAGCAAATTTAATTGCATTCATAATAGGAGATGGGTTTGGATATAAAAATGAATTTTCTTGTCAGCATTTCGTATCATTATAATTGTGTTAAGGAATGTTTTCCTTTATATGTTTTTGTGTTCTGATTTATCTAGTCCTGAAAAATAACAGCCAATTCACTGCAGAATCAACACAGTGAAAAATGAACATATACTGCCTTTTGGGAGATGTTACATTGGATACATGGCAGATAACTGCTATGAGGAGAATACATAACTCAGGAGACAGAAAATGTTATGGAAGCTCCTTCATTTTCTAATCCACTTTAGTTTCCCTTTACTTAGTAGAGAATGAAAACTGGTGCAGTTATTTATTGTCTTACATGCAGCGAAGCGGGCAGTTTGGAGCTGTATTCTAATGGAGAGCTGGATATATTGCTTATACCAACAGCAGAAAAGCTTAATTGCTTTGAGAAGGAGCTCAATAAGTTTATGAAAGATTAAATGACGTTCTGTCTGTGAAATAAGGATTTTGAGCCTGCGCTAAATGACCCTTGAGACTCCTCTCGCTCCTCTGTACCTTTCAAGTCGTGGGGGAAGGATTCTCTACACTGCGTCAGATCAACGATCTGCATCTTTTGCTGCTCTGGCTTCAACTGTCACCTGCTCTGGATGTTTTAGAGAAGAGGAAATAAATAAAACTCAAAATACATCTGGGTAGTTGTGCTTTTAAGGGGAAATTCCTTCCTCGTCCTTGCTGACAACCAGCTGAAACAGGAAATGTCATTACAGCCAGGTGTACTTGTACTGAATGCCTCAGTAAAAGCACCGTGGTTCTTTCAGGGGAACCGTGGGGCTTCGTCTTTTCTTTGTGGCACACAGAGGGAGGGCACGAACGATCGGGGGGGATCGCCCTGACACCAAGGCCCGCAGGGATCACTGTCAGGATTCATCTTGACTTCTCTGCACGCTCAGGCTGCAGAGTATCTCTCCCCTGAGCTCGGCGCCTGTCCTTTCTCTAATCTAACCGGGACGACTGCTTATGGCAGACCACCAGGGACAGACCACCTCTCCCGGTCACCTCTTTGAATAAGCTGAACGGACTTCACACCTGGGAAATGGCATCCTATTCTCTGATTACACACCTACCTAAGCTCAAAATGTCTGCCACTGGATTTTGCTATATGCTCATCACCGAGTCCCAGAATTTGCTGTGACCAGGTATTGCTTCGTTATGAATGGATCAACGCAGAATAGGGGGAAGTGGTTCCTTGCCACAGGAAACACGTACAGCTGCCAGAGTCATTTGAAAAACTTCCCACTCACACAGACCCTTTGCCCAGAAATTTCCTTTCTGTGCGCACACCTATTTCTAGCTGATTTTGGACGGGACGGTGGCTTCGCGAGGTCACCCCGAGAGGTGAGGGCAGCGCCAGGCGGCACCGACACAAGGTGGGACAGGCCGCCACGCGTCCTCAACGGCAGGGCCGCCTCAGGGCCCGGCTGGGGCTTCGGGGCTGTGCAGAGCGAGCCGCTCCGGCGGCCCCCCCCCACCCTGGGGAAGCATGTCTGTGCGTTTATGCGCGTTGTACATCCCCGTACGGCAGCCACATCCGGGCGCTTTCTGCAGCCGCCGGCGGGCAACAGCCGCTCCGCGCGCCAAAACGGCGGCGCGCGCCAGTGCCCCGCCCCCTCAACGGCTACTCGCGGCGCGTGCGCTGGCGGGACCCGCCCCAACGGCTGCTCGCGGCGCGCGCTGAGGGGGGAGGGAGGGGGGGGCGCCCCAACGGCTACGCGCGCGCGCGCCCTCGCGCCGCCGGAGGGGCGGGGCGGGGCGGGGCGGGGCGGGGCGGGGCGGGGGCGGTGCCTGCGCGTGCGCGTGCGCGGCGGGCAGAGAGTCCCTAACGACGGGGCGGGGCGGCGGCGCCTGCGCGGCGGCGGTGGCGGGCTCGCGGCCCTGAGGCGGCCGCCGTGAGGGGAAGGGGGCTGCCTGCCTGCCGCCCATGGAGCCGGAGGAGGAGGAAGAGGAGCGGGTCCCTGTGAGTACGGGGAGGGGGTGGCCGGCTCCGCGGAGGGGTTAGGGCCGGCGTAACGGAGCTGGGGGGGTAACTGGCCTGAGCCTCCCTCCTCGCCCCCTGTGTCCCCTTGCCCGGGAAGGGGGACGACGACGACACTGGCCTGATTGCCCCCCTTCTTGGGCCCCAGGAAGGGGCTATATCGGGCTGATTCCCCCCATTTCTCCAGCCCCGGGAGAGGGGAAGATGTAACTGGCCTGATCGTCCCGCACCGGGAAAAGAAGGTCTCTAACTGGCCTGGTCCCTCTCCCCTTCTCCTGCCTCAGGAAAAGGGGAGCTGTAACCGGCCTGATCCCTCCTCCCTTTTTCCTGCCCTGGAAAGGGGGATTGTGACTTTCCTGATTTCTCCTCTGCTGCTCCTGCCCTGAAAAAAGTTGCTCTGTAGCGTGATTCCCCCTACTTTTCCTGCCCTAGAAGGAGGAGGGTGTGTGTGTGTAATTGGCCTGTTTCCTCTGCCCCTTCCCCAGCCCTGGAAAGGTGTGGGGTGCCGTTGGCTTGACCACTGACCTTCCTGGGAAGTCGCAGCCCCT
Source organism: Apteryx mantelli (assembly GCF_036417845.1). Taxonomy (NCBI): domain Eukaryota; kingdom Metazoa; phylum Chordata; class Aves; order Apterygiformes; family Apterygidae; genus Apteryx; species Apteryx mantelli. Next base: position 85,717,422 of record NC_089982.1, on the reverse strand, counting down.
GGAGTTGGACTGGCCCCATGAAGTCATTCATGCCCTAGAAGGGCCCATTCATGGCTCCGCACGCCTCGCTGTGTTGGTGTTGGAAGGTGGGATACTGGGAAGAGGAGCTCTCTGGAGGTCAGGGTGTCCCATCTCATGTGGCGATGGCTGCCACCCCCACGTTCGGGGATCGGTGCCATCCTGAACTTGCCCCTTGTTGAGAGCTTTGGGAAGCTTCTTTCTTGTGGTGTGGCGAAGTTGTGGCACCTGGTCTTATCTGTCCCACTGTTGATGCGATGGTTTCCAGAAGCGTAAAGGACCTGCAGCACCTGTGCAAGTCCTGACTTTTGCAAACTGATGGGAGCCATCTTTGTGCTAGGTATGTGAATAGGTGGTTTTGGAAACGTGGATCTGGAGGTGTTTATGGGTGTTGCGTCCACATTTGCGTATTATGAAAGTTATAGAAGAAGGTATAGAAGAACCAAACAAAAAGAAAAGTAACAAGCTGCAAGGACCAGGTAGCGTTCACTGCAGAACTTCACCCTAGTGCGCTGAAGGAACTCAGAGGTGCAACAGGCAAATGGTGACTAGTGGTAGATATCATACCAGTTTTTACAAAGGTTTCCTGGGAAGACCACAGATTGGTACACGCTTCAATTTTACCAGAGAAATTAATAAAAGCTATAATAAAGAATAGAAACAGCCAAATGGATAAATGCGGTATGTTAAAGGGAAGTCCAACCTCGACAAACATGTGATTAGGGGGATTCAGATGGATCAGTCTAATTCAGTTTCCAAAAGCCTTTTGGTGAAGGACCTTTGTCACATGTTTTCAAGACAACTAAATAGCCATAGACTAGAAGGGAAGGTTCTTTCATGGATGTGTATTCTTATATATATATATATATATATATATGTAGAAGTGGAGTTCATTAGCATGCTGATTTATGGACACAGACAAGTTTCATAGTTAACTTTATGATACTAAATTGTATGCGATGTTGCAGACCGGTGAACTTGCCTTCATCTTCACATCCTCATGGTGTTCGTCGTAGGTCGGTTTGTCATATTCCATTTTTGGGGTTTCACTTTTTTCTTGGTTTTACAGTGCCATTGCTTTGTTCTCTGCCTTTGTTTTGCACTGTGGTTTAATTGCTGCTCTGACAACCAGAGCACAGATCTGGGAATACCAGATGGAGCTGAGCCAAGCTTGTTGCCAGTATACTACTGCCCTTCTGGGTCAAGGGGATGCGGGTGCGTGTAGATAGCAGGCCAGGTGGAGCTTCTGTCTGTTCTAGTATGGCTGCTGTTATGCTTTTCTTATGCATTTTTTTTGCAAGAGATTATTTTGGCCATAGTTTCAATTGACAAAGAGATAATAACACTGAAAACCTGTATTTGTCTTAGTTGTAGCACCGAAGGCTGTAGTTTGGAGTGCTGTATAAACCAGCAAGCACCAGGTCTCCTACCAAAAGTAGTGACCTGTTCTGCTGTGCCCTGGTTACTTGTTGCTACTTCTGTGTTGTTTTGTCACATGTTCCAACAGACAAAAAAAAGCAGTGCAGTTGTTTAGTGAATGGGAGTTAAAGTTGGTTTAAAAAGCATCCAGTTAACTCTTATTCTAAGTTTTTTTCTCACTGATGCGGGACTAGGACTACATCTTCCAGCCACAGTACCATACCAGTTTATGCTAGCTTAAAGATATGATGAGACTATGGCATCAGGTTCTAACAGCCAGAAGAAGTTCTCTAACTTTACTATAGCAGTATGTTTACTACTTATGCTGTTTATTTCTTTTATCAATGAAAATAGTTTGTCTGTTTCCCCTTTTAGTATATCTTTGATTATGAGGATGATTTAAGCCCTCTCCTGCAAAGTGTTTGATTGTGTATTTAGCTAAGCATGTAAGTATTACAGATAAGGACCAAAAGCATGATCCTACAGGATCTTACTCTTAGAATAACACTGTGAATTGTTGGCTACGTTCCAGAAGGTCCATCATCAATAGACATTTTTCTTCCTCCTTTTTTAAAGCTAAGTAGCAGCATCAAACTAATATACATCTGGCAGAGGTAACTTTTATTTTAATGGTAATTTAGTGTGGAAAAGATAAAGAAATGAACATTTCCTTACAATTCAGAGGACAGACAGTAGGGTACGGATTATAGCTTTTGTAAGCATGATCTAAGTAACAATATATATTAAAAAACTGGGAATACGCATTGCTTTTTTTTCAGTGGTCCAAAGCTGAGAAAGTAAAGAAGTTGATGACTATCTCATTACATAAAAGTACCCCCCCCCCCCGGCCACTATTATATGTTCATGTTGGAGTTAATATTTGGACAGCAAGCAATTAAAGGATATTTGCACAGGAATGAAAATAACGTGGCTTAGCTACTATGTGTGAAACAAGTTGTTCTGAAGTCTCACGTAGATGCTTATAGTAATTTTTGTCTTTGTTTGGAATAAGTAGAGAAGAGTTTGATGCTTGAAGGAAAGTTAATAGTTTTGAGACTGTTGTTAGATTGCTGAAATGATTGTAATAGTGTTAGCAGATATTGGGAATTTACTGTGTTCTTATAACTGGAAATTCAGAATAATTATTTTTGAGTTAGGAGAAAAAACAATCCATGTTCAGTGCTGAAGACATGGGATAAGACCATAGTTTCAGGTGAATCTTCCTTGCTCGGTCTCTGTGCATAGTAGCAGTTTGGAGGTGAGAGGTGGTAGAAGAGGCTCAAGATAGTGACTGCTTAAGTAAACTGGACATACAGAAGTATATAGGACTGGAAAGGGTGTTCAGATGGAACTTCCTGTGTTTCAGTTTGTGCCCGTTGGTGGGTGTTTCTGAAGGTGGTGAGGAAGCTGGCTGGTGTCATTGAAAGGCTTCTTTCTGTCATCTCTGTAAGGTTGTGATGACTGGGGAATATTTGTGATGACTGGAGAAAGGCTGATGTTACGCCAATTTTCAAGAAGGGCAAGAAGGAGGATCTGAGGAGCTACCAGCCAGTTAGCCTGTCTGCAGGTCATGGGGAGATTACAAAGCCAGTCATCGTGGAAGCCATTTCCAGACATGTGAAGGACAATGAAGTGACTGGGAACAGCCAGGACGGGTTTAGCAAGGGTAAGCTGTGCTTGTCCAGCCTGTTTTCTTTGATGAAATTACTGTCCCAGAGGTAAGAGAAGATCAATGGATGTCATTTACCTTGAGTTTACCAAGATTTTCATCATGATCTCCCTTTCTTGTAGCCACAGTGGGGAGACTGGGACTGAATAGGTGGACACAAGGTGGTGGAAAAACTGGCTGACCAGTTGGGCTCAAAGAGTAGTGGTCAGCCATTCAAAATCTAACTGGTGGTGTTCCTCAGGGGTCAGTGCTTGGGCTGATACTGTGTAACGTCATCACTGATGACCCAAGTGATGAGCTGAATGCACTCTCGTCAAGCTTGTGGATGACACCAGTTTGGATGGAGTGAATGATATGCTGGAGGACAGGGCTAACATTCAGAGGGACCTTGACAAGCTGGAGGAATGGGCCAAGAGAAATCTCATGAAGTTTAGCAATGCAAGAAGCAGAGTCTTTCTCCCTGAGAGATAACAACCCCATGCATCAGTACTGGCTGAGGAGGACTGCCCATGGAGCAGCCCTTCGGAAAAGAGCCTGAGGGCCTGGTGGTCACAAAGATGAATGTGAGTCAGCAGTATGTCCTTGCAGCAGTGAAGGCCAGTACGTTGGGCTGCGCTAATAAGAGCACAGCCGGCAGGTGGAGGGAAGTGGTTATTCTCTCTACTTGGCCGTAGCTGGGTCCTGTGTCCTGTTCTGGGCTGCCAGTACAAGAGAGAGATCAACAAACTGGCATGAGTGTAGTGGGGGCCACCAAGATGGTCAGGGAGCTGGAGCACATGGTGTGCGAGGAGGGGGTGAGAAGTCTGGGTTTGTTTGGCCTGGAGAGGAGAAAGCTGAAGGCAGGGATCTGGCAGTAGTGTTTTCCTACCAGAAGAGGGGCGTGTAAAGAAAGTAGAGGAAGACTCTTCTTGGAGGTGCATGGTGAAAGGACAAGTGGCAGCAATCATGTGTCTCCAGTCAGAATTTCCTGTTACTGTAAAAAAGAAGCCAGTTTCTCACAAAGAGGATGGTTGAGTGCTGGACCAGGGCCCACAGAGGTGGTGGAATCTCCATCCTCGGAAACAGTCAGAAGTCGACTGGACGAGGCCTGAGCAGCCTGATCTAGTTTTAAAGTTAGTCCTGCTTTGAGCTGGAGGCTGAACTAGCTGATCTCCAGAGATCCCTTCCTATGTAAGTTGTTGTATGATTATATGAACAAAGCTTCTACTTCAAGCATTAAGGTGTATTATAGTAATCGGCATTGAGATTGCCGTAGAGTGGCTACAGTTGAGGTTTGACTGTGAACAGAGGCATGGGAGAGTGTGCTGTCAACCTTGCCTGCTTTACGTCCCTAGGAAACTAGGCAAAGAATCAGCAAACTTATTGCAGGTGAAAAAATAATGAATTTTCCGCCTGTCCTTTTAGGACGCTACATAAAACTATTTCTGCTGGAATAATAATGGTGTTATAATCTTGACTGTGGAAGCTACAGCTGTTCAGAATCTTTAAAAGATGCAAAATGATGCTCTAGCAGTCTTTGCAATTTCAGTGAATATTGTGTAAGTATATGATTATTTCTGAAACACATCCAGGACAGCCCTGACAACTTACTTTGTTACGAATCTTCTGTTGGTTTATTTGAGATCTGTTACACTGGTTCTGATCCCTTGTGACCAATAAAGAGCCCAACATGCATTGCATAAAAGCAGTGAAAACATTTCAGAATTTACATAGTGGATAATCTACTTGTTGGCTGTAGACTTTGCGCAATGAGGAAAAAAGAAGAGGAACTGCTAGGGCATCAGCACTTATTTAAAAAACAAATGTGAAGTATTTAACCTGTACCTGCTAATACCTGACAGCACCAAATCACTGAAAATCCTTGTTATGTTTGTTTGAATAGTTTTTGAAATCCAAATTACGTATTAGCTTGTTCGTAGATGATCTTCTAGTGCTGGATCGTGTGCAGACAATGGAAACTTTACTAATAATTTAGCAGGAGTTGGACTTAAATGCTAACAATTTTAATAAAACTTGTAAGCAGGGACTTTGGGCTTCTGACCAAAACCAACTCTGATGCAAAACTTTTTCTGTATTTGAATGAAACATCCTTTTTTTTACTTTGTGTTCTTGAACATCAAGCAGAGTTGATATGGACTGCAAAGGCATGCTAAATTGAATTGTTGGGTTTAAGTGAGATGCAGTCACATTTGTGTAGCATTAAGGGAGTTCTGAGTTTGTATGTAGTCTTTGAAGTGCTTTTGCAAGAAAGTTGCTTTGTTTTTGCTTGAGTGTCCATTACAAGCTGATAATTATACCATTAAATGAGCGGGGGAAGTAGAAGACAAAACGTGACCTACATTCTGTTTATTCTGGCAAAATTCTCTCTCTAATTTTCTGGGACGTAGTGATCAAATCCATGTTTTTACAGGTAAACGCGTGCTTGTTTCTATGTTCATTTGTCAGGCAGGGCCCCACAGTTCAGAAAGACCTTGTCCTGCAGCAGTGGGTTGCTGACTCCAAGTGGCATGAGGCTTGCACTGCACTGTTGTTACAGGACACGTGAGAGCTTGGACCTTAGCTTTCTTCTGCTTGGAAGGTTTCCCAGACTGGGGTGGAAGCCATGCTACAGTCTTGAAAGTTCGATTCAGGTATCATTTGTGACAAATTATCACTTACAGCTTTTTAAAGTTACTACGACATAAAATTTGAACACAAACTAAATGGACAAATGTGAACAGAATTTTTTAGTATGTAATACAAGTTGTGCAACTATGAAGAAACCTCCAGTGATAGGATTTCAGTCATACGTGCTTTGGATCCACCTATGTGGCAGATGTGCCTGGGGTTTGTAGGATGGGGGCTTTACTGCATCTGTATTTAAAAAAACCTGATTGCGCATACAGACAAATGGTCAAATTCATGTACGTATGAGATAGGAAGTTTTGTTGAGATGTTTGTTAATCATGTTCTTCTATTTTAGGTTTGTTTATCACCTGCTCCTAGTGAATAAAAGTACAAAAAACGCAAGAATTTAGAACCCACTATTTGTAACCACTTGAAATAAATTAAGAAAATACCCAAATGTGACTTTGTTAAGAACAGTTAATTTCAAACCCATTTAATTATCCTCTTTGAGAGGGTTTTTATCTAGAAGATAAAGGGGAGGTGGTGTAATTGTATGTTGACATGAATAGGCTTTTTAATCTTGGGAATATACTGATTGGGATAAACTAAGAAAATATGTAGCAAATTTAGAGGGCATTTCAGGTACAGTTCTGTCTTTTCCTGACTCATTTCTGTTCAGTATTTTCATTGATAAACTGAATGATGGTAGAGAAAATAAGTAGATAATGCTAAGCTGGGAAAAGTGACAAATGCTATGGAAGATGGTATTGAAATCAAGACTGATCTTGACAAAATGGAAAAAAAGCCCTAAAAGTAACAGGATGAAGTCTAATGAAGAGAAGGAAGTTCAGAATGGTATCTACCTCTAGCACTGTTACATGATCACCTTAATTTGACATAAATGCTCACAGGTTTTGGAAGAGTTGGTCCTGAACTCCACTGCCTGTTTTTGCAGGACTGGTAATTTTGCAGCTGCATGTTCATCTGGATAAGGAAACTGAAACACAGATTTATACTGGATTAACTTGGCCATGTAGCCATAGCTTTAGGAGGAAGAAATCAAATTTCTTGATATGGAATGAATTATACCTGTTAGCCATCATTATGGTGAAAGGATAACATTTAGTTTGTGATGAATGACAAGGTAGTGTATTAAGAAGAGTGCTGTGTGTGAAGCCTTGGAGGTAGGTATTTAAAATCTGTGAGATTGCACTGAGACTAGTTTGTCCAGTTTTGGAGATCGTAAATTAAGAAGGAATATCTTCAGTTTGCTGACAACTTGCTGTGCTCCCCCTTGGACTGTTAAGAGATTTAGAATATGTTCCGTAAGGGAAGACTGGGGAGCATCTATGTTCTAGTTAATGAAGGTGAAGACCATATTTGGGAAGAAGAAAGGACATTCCAATATGCAAAAGATTGTTAAAAGGGAGTGTGACAGTTGTTCTCTGAGTGGTTGGGGGGGTGGAATAGGACTACATCACAACAAAAAAATTTAGCTTGGATATTAGGAACATGTATATTGTTTCCAATATTGAATGCACCACTGTGTATGTTTAGTAAAGAGATGAAATAAAGTGTTTGGAAGAAATTATAGTGTATTTCTGATGCTTTGGGAAGATCAGTTTGTTAGAATTCCTCATCTTGGGAGTCCTCTTTCCTGTATCTTTTTAGTTGTTTTTCTTGTGCTGGATGTTGTGTTGTGCTGTTGAATATTTCTACTAGAATTTATATGATATTTTTACTAGAGTATTTTCAGTGATCTGTGGGTCAGAATAAAGTCAGGAGAGATGGGTGTGTATATTCAAACTTTCATACTACCATATCTTGTTCTACAAAATAGCATCAGTTAAGAATGCCAAACAGAAGTTACTCTTCCTACCATGTAAGTTAATGGTACTGTGGTGGGGGGTAGTCATAGCTGTGTGGCTTTATTTTCTCATCTTTTCTTCTCATTATGTATTTAGCAGTGAAGGCTAATGTTTGACTTGCTGAATTTCAGGAGGAAAAGCCATGTTAAATTTTCTTCATTTGAACTTAAGTATGTGGAAGCCCTCAGAGATGATTATACTAATTTAGTAAATCATAATTTATTTTTTACTTGTAGCTGCTTTATGTACCCTGTACCCTGGTACACACAGTGCTAATATATGGCAGATCTCCTTCGCTGTGCTGTTGCTTTAGTATTGCTCTTTGGTATGAGGATTAAAAACAAAATAATGAAACAGAATGTCCTGTTTCATGTTTCTTTTGCTTCCATCCAGCTGCTAGCCCATGAGGTTCCAGTTACTTAGTCTTTCAAAAGGAGAGATTATTTTCTTTCTGGTGTTTTGTCAATGCTGTATCAGGTTCTTTTCAAGAGGAATGCTAAATGCATACTAATGCTTTATGTGTGCAAGCATGAGAAACTACAGCTGATAAGTATGTGGGCCTACAGCCCTGCTACCTTGAGCTGTGGCATTTTTTTATCTGAAAACACAAATCAGGCTTGGTTGCTACCAGGAAATTTCTACTTGTGCAGGAAGTAAATTGACTTCAGGAAGTGATCTTTCCTTAAGTTTCTGTTGGTTCAGTATCTTGAGCATGATTGGCTTCTGATTCTTTTTGATTTCAGAGGTGTAACGTTTGGACGTACAGAGTTGTGTAAAGCCTCAAATTTTTTTTCTTTGAAAGAAAATTGGAAAGAACAAACTCCAAAAAATTTTTTTTTGGGGTGGGGGGAGGAGGAGATTTTATAAAATGTATTACTATAACTTTAAACAGAAGACCCCTGATAACTCTTGATTAAAATGAACATGGTTCTTGTAGTGATGTGCAGTAGTTAAACTGTTTAAATAGCAGTTTCAGAATGGATAGATGCATTGGTTTCACTGAGTGTTTGCTAGGTGGGCTGCTCTGAAGCTGGGATGGTGGGACTGCTTCTTGACTTGTAGAACTTGTGGCTCATTTTTCGGGGTGGCTGCCTCCCTGGAGAACCCATCAGTGGTTGATCTTAACTACTTCTTTCCCATGAGATTTCTTGAACTGAACGCTACGGATGTTTTCTGAAGAGCATGTTTTTGTGGAGAATTCCTGACTGATTACAAGTGTATTCCTTCTTCAGTGGTTCTGCTTCATTTTTTTTTTTCTTCCAATTGAAATCACACCCCACAATAGCTTTGCGGAAAGATCAGTGGTTTATAGGCACTTTGAGAAGTATTGACAAACATGTAACTGGAGATCAGAATTGGTGAAGTGAAGTGGGATGAAGCTGGGAGGCTAACAATGAATGTTTTTTGCTTTTCTGTCCCCTTGTTTCTGCTTGCTTAAAGAGAAGAATGTTTCTCTGTAGCTGAGGGAGCTGCATACTGTAAATTAATTTGAATCCTGTTTGAACAGGAATTGACTTGATAAGTATCTTTTCTCGGTAACCATTGTGCAGACCACTTTTCATGTTCATGATAAGGCATCACTGTGACAATGACAGCAGTTACTTGCATGGAATATTAAAATAGGCAAAAGGTATAGTATTATCTATAACACTACATACAAAAGCTATGCATTTTTTTCTCTCATTGCTCATTCTTATGTCATCCTTTAATCTCCTTGGCTTGTGGTACAATAGTGCTTTTCTTTTGACTTCTCATAACCTACAGGCAAAGACAGATCAGGTTGTAGAGTATCAAATAAGAGATGCATGCAGCATTATGGTCAGATCAGACTACTCAGTCAGGCAGTCAGCTCTGGCATCGATTTGTAGTATTGTTATACACGTTAAATTCTCTGTGCCTTGTAAAAGGAGGATAATGTATATTCTGAAGCAGTGCTGTGAATCAGTGTTTATGAAACATTTTTGAGCTTCTGCATGAAAGGCACCATATAAGCACTTTTAGCAATAGCGTTTTCTTGATTCCTTCTTGCTTTTCTGGCTGCGTATTAAGACTACTGCCTTTGATAGCTCTGGATGTAATGGTATCTTGAATCTTGCTATATATTGCTATTCTGTAGTAATCACACTTGTATTTCTCCACTAATTTTTTCTTGAGAAGACTGCATATAATACATGCCTGACTCTTTTCCCCAAATAAGACTGGTCCAAGGTCTGATGTAAAATGAATGGATTTAGAAAACTGTAGATGCTAAGGGCGTCTTTGGGAGGAGGGAGTGCTTCTGGGAAAGAATTTTCCACAAAGTGGGAGCTCAGGTGTGGTTTATCCTTCTGTAGCCTCATTTTATCCCCATTTGCCCAAGAGTTATTCAAGTTGAATTATCTCTATAAAGAAGAATCTTGTTGATTTCCGTTGCTGTAGAATTGTTTTTTTCTCGTTCTGTAAAAAAAAAAAAACACAAAAAACCCTCAGTAAAAACCTAAGATATGAAGCTACAAGTTGGAACCTGTTTTGATGATGTTTTGTGTGTTATTTTTCTTGTGGTGTTTTGACAAAGAATATGTAACTCTAGGTGTGTTGAAACTGTATGGAGAAAGATTCAATTCAAACTTAAGCTATAAGGTTTAATGAAATTACAATCCTGGTCTCATTATCTGTAGGTTGTTATAATTCTTTTTTTTAATTAGCAAGTCGGTAAGTAGTCTTTGGAAGCTAAAAAATTCTCTTCATGTTAAAAATGGTTCCCCTGGCTCGTCTGTGGGTACGATGAGGGAAGTCTGCAATGCAACAGCTTGAACATAGAAAAAGGATTTTATTTCAGTGGCTGGCAGGTATATGAATAATAAAATAATTTTGGGAGGAATTGCTCACCGTAGGCTAAGAAAGGTCATTTTAAAGGGGAGAATGAAGAATAACATGCACAGTTCAGTTGTTTAATCTTTTGTTCATTGTTTGCATCTTTAATGCTGTCATTACTCATCTGTTTTAATATCCTCTAGAACATCCACTTAATTAGCTATGCTTAACATATCTAAATAAAATCAATACCTATTTTTTGGGGAATTAGTTTCCTAAGGACAGTATGGGTCCCTTACCTAACACTATTCATTTCCAGTTGGATTAATAAAATTGCCCTTTGCTGAAGATGTATATTGTAAAACCAAATTTTAAATAAAAGGCCTTAATTAAATTACCAAATAGCTGCTGGAATGTTTTGCATTCAGAGCTATTGTCACATACGCTTCAGTGCTGCTTCTTTTAATGACTTGATTAGTATGAACAATAAGAACTGGGGGAATGCAGTAGTGATTGAATATATGCGTACAGGCTAACATTATTATCTTTAGCCCCTACACAAAGCCCAAACAGACTTATTTTGTGCAGGGAATTAATTTGGAGGAGCGTAGAACAGCTGCTCCTCCCTCCCCATCTCCATGGGACAGCTAGGAGTTATTAACTAAGGGGCAGCAGGGCAAGTTCCTTGATGTTTCTGCGTCTGGACTAAAAGAAAACCGTGGTTATTATGCACCAGTGTGGGCAGAAGGTTGTGACCACTGCATTCATTTTGTAGTTTCTATCCGGCTGAGTCTTAGTTTTCTGTGTGTGGGTTACAAATGATCACAGATGTTCTGTGAGCTGGAGGGGTTTAGGATCATTCTGTGTGTCTGCTTTTTGGTCTGGTTTATTTCTAAAGTTAGAGCTGTTGAATGATTTTGTTAATGGGGAACTTCATCTGCAGTACAGTGATGCCGTGGAGTAATTTCTTTTCTTATTGCAAACATTCATAAAAGGTGCACTGATGTGGAAAGAAAATCCTGATCAATGGTAACAACTTTCTGTTGAGCGCTGAAGTTTGTTTAAACTTCGTTAAAGATATTCTTGCCATTCAGAACGATTTTCTTTAGAACGCTGTTCTGTACAGAAGCAGTAGGTAGCATTGTGTAGGTCTTCAAAATGACACTTTAAGCCTTCTGCAAGTAATGTACTGTTAAACTGGCTTCAGTCAACAACTTTGGAACGGCTATATTCAGAGACAACCCTATGTTGCACACCCACGGTTGTTCAGAAGCAAAGGAAAGCTACGTCATGTTTTTATTTCAGTGATACTATTTTGTGGAAGAGTTGAGGATGGCAAACTGTGCTGAAATTTTGACAATTGTTATCCTTCCAAGAGCTAAAATTTGTGAGATTAGTGCGTAGAGTTGTGTTTTTAACAGCATCTGAAAAGATGCGGAGGTGTGGCCCCATTGACGTTGTTCTGTTTGAAACCAGGCATTTGAACCAGTGGCTTTTTTGTTTTAAAGGAGCAACTGGCCATTTAGCGGGTGAAAAAATGAGACAGTCCTAAACTGGAATCCCCATCTTAAAAGTGAAGTGGGCCCCAGTTTACAGGGAAGAAGAGTTAAACATCACCCTTTGTTCAGAGGCAAAATAGGAGGTGAAGGTAACCCGAGTCCACGTGCTGTTTTGCCAGTGAATTTTGGCATTTCCCTGGACAAATGCTCTTTAAAGGCAAGAAAAGTTTAGTCTATCTTCAGCTTTGCGTGTCCTCTGACTTGGTAAGGATGAAAATACGTCACTTGCTGGAAGCTTTTCCGTAATGGATGTCTGGTAAATGGGAATTAGAAGGAAGGCCCAAACTCTCATTATGTAGGTCACAAACCAGCCATTGGATGGTGTTTATTTGAGGTATATCTTGACCAGGTGACTCTGAACTGAAAGATTCTTCCATAGCTTATCTCTGAACTTTGTAAACCCACTGTCTTTGTGGCAAAATTAATGGCTTCTTGGGAATGTACCATATAAATAAAGATTCGTGTGTGATAGCTTTATTTTTTATGGACGGATTTAAAATGTGTTTTGTGTAAAAATCACATTCAACTGAGGCTACATAAGTAGTAAAGATTCAGTTCATTCTTTTAAGTTCTAATATGTGCTATCAGTCACATAAATAATAAATACATGAAATAAAAATTCAAGTTTTTATTCACCTCCTTTTCAGCTCTTTACTGCATGAGAAGAATGAAACAGAATTCAGGTGACAATTTGGCTAATTCTGTAGTAATATTCACTTCTGTAGGAAAAAAATCCCGCATCCTGAATTTTAAATGCTTATTATTACATTGAAGCAAATCTGCATTCTGGGCTTTTTGGCTAAGTTTGTGTCTGATCTCCTATCCTAGTGTGTATTCGATGTCTTCAGGAAAATTCTTGTAGCTTGGTTTTTCTTGATACAGATTGCGAATGGTATGCTCATTCAGTCCGTGTAGATCTGTGCTACTGAATGGAAAATTCCAAATGAATAGTATTCCGGAAATACCTATAAAAAGAAAACAGTTGTCCCTGGAGGACTTCTTAACTTAAGGCACGTATCCAACAGTGTTATAATTATTCATGTAGAAGGAAGGCTTCCGGGAAATTGTTTGCTTTTTTTCCTCGCTGACCCTCTCCTTTTATCAGTCTGTGACTTTTTCCTTCTGCCCTTCACACATCACTTGCGCACGTGAAGGGCCGTTGTAATTCTTAGGGCAGCCAGGTACTGCTGGACAGCAGATACGCGAATTCAGGGCGCAGAAGTGAGTGCCGCTGAGCTTCCGCTCCTCCCTGGCTTGTACTGGCTGTGGTGTTCTTCATACCCCGCCGTTTGCTGGTTTAAACACTAATCCTGAGGATGGTTAGGCTTTTTCAATTGTTAGTGAGTTGGAACAGGAGCTGGCGTGAGGAAGAGGATGAGGGGAGGGAGGGGTGATGAAGATGTGTGGGGAGGTAGGACCTCTTTTCTGGTTGAAGCTTCATGTGAAATTGCAGCATTAATATTAGCTGACTTTCTCCAGTGCTACTGTTGACTACCATAACACCTTTTTGTGCCTGGAAATCTTTAGGTTTTTTTTTTTTTGCTTTGTTTTATTTTTTTTTGTTGTTTTATTTTTATTTTTTAATTTTACACCCAAAAGCATCTTTCCTGGAGCATTTTTGGTTTCACTGAATCCTGATATTCCAGAAGTGTCTATTTTTACATGTATGTGCTGTTATGTTTGGAGCTGGCTGTCTTGCTTGTCTGAGGAAGGCTGTGGCAGTCACTGTGACCTCAGGCGTGGGATATTATAGAAGAGAAATTTCATTTTGAATGTAGAATAGCTTCTTCTGGTACCTTGTGGGGAAAAGATGTTACAGCTGCTTTTCTAGGCACGTGTCCAGTTCACCTGTAATTCATACCCTAAAAGTGTGTCAGATATTGCTAAATTATAATATAGAAATTAACCTTTAGTTGCTTTATGATGTTTCCATAAGTTGTCTTTTTTATACTGAATTTACAACATTGATATAGATTATTTGTTTTTAAACGTGAATATTAAAAAGTAACTAAAAATAACTGACTATTAAAAAATCTAAACGGCTGTTAATATACCAGACAGGACAAATGCCAGAAACTGATTTGATTTTGATGAGGATGGTGAGTCTCTCTGGTGTGTGTTTTGCAATTTACTCAGTGCTGCATGTAAATGGGGGTGGAGGGAAGGAAGGAATGAGAAATAAATTTCTTGGCCCTCAAAAAATGATTGACTAATGTGTAGAAAATTATAGTTACTGTTATCTTGGGATATAAAATGGCAAATGAATCTGCCCCTTTTAGTCAAATGTTGTGTTTCTGGGTAGGATATAGGTCATCGCCTAAGTATATCAAAGTAGAGGCCTAATTTTAGGCATTGAGGATGTCTGAGTATTTTATATATTTTGTTGTCTGTTACCTAAATGTATCTATATGTTGAAATATCCAGAGACCTTTATCATCTGCTTTAAAAACATGCTTTGTTTGTTTGTTTTAGCCTATTGCCACAACTCCACCACATCCTACCTGGAAGGAGGAATTATTAAGCCAGAGCAGCAGTGGAACCCAGGTGTCAGTTACCAGTGGTATCTCTCTGGGAGAAGCAATACGGCAGAAATCTGCCATTAATGAGGTATTTCTACTGTGCTTTGTTTTTGATTGTGAGTGCTGAACAGTAGAAGTCTGTTTTGTTTTCTGGTTGAAGGTTAATTATGTGGTTTAAAATAATATAAAATGCTTTATTCTGTATAATATAGGTCCCCGCAAATGAGTTCTGTGTTTCTGTATCTTGATACTGCAGAAACATAGGACTTTTACAGAATCTGACAAGTCATCTAGTCTGTTCTTGCTCCAAGTTGCACATACATTTTTGGCATGTGTAATTCAAAACTGAGCCCCTAGTAGTTCAGCTGAGAACTTACCTGGGCTGAGGAGATTGGAGTGAATTTTGTTCTGTCTTCTGGTTCTAAACTTAAATGTATATTCCAGTATGTCGTCGTCTTTGCGACAGCACATCTTTGGTCTGTATTCAGCTTGTGCTTTGCTATAACTCCGATCCTGGTACTGCCTCCAAATTGTCAGATCTGTCTACCTCAAAACATCTGATCAGCATGTGAGCACAGAAATGCTTTTATTCATGTGAAATCTGACTACTTTTAGTCCTTAGTTTTAATGAAATGTATTCCATATATGATTAAGGAAAATCATATTCGTATCATGATGCAGTCATAGTAGTTCTGTCTACTGGATGTGTAGCCAAATATTTCATTACTTTTAAAATTGCATGAACTATAAATTTTTGAAAAGATTGAGTTGATCATAAATTTATTTCCTAATGGTTATAAGAGTCTCAGACAAATGTAGTTCATGCAGCAAGATCCTGATTTGAAAAACAGCTTTTAATACCTTACCAGTGTTTTTAAAAGGTAGAAGAGCTTGTGACTGTTAAGTAGGGATACTATTTTCCTTCTGCCAAGTCTCTGGGACACTTTCTTCATTTTATATTAGCATATCTGTAATTATAAATTATATATGCTCATAATAATGGTGTAGTGCGTTATAAGTGATGGATATTCTTAATTCTCTGCATCGTAGACTGGTCTGTGCCTTTTCCATAATTAAAATTTATCCGTTTAATTACTTCCCTCGTAATCCCGGTGCAAATTCTTTAATGAATTATTTGAACTAAAGATGCTCCTTTTGGTTTAAACATGAACTGAAAGTCTTTTCTTAAAAAAATACCAAGAGCTGGTTAAAATTCTCAGTCATTATCTGTGTGAATTCAGATTTCTTATAATTAGAAACTTCTTTTAAAGGCGAATCAGAAGGTGCTGTACTTGTTAATCCCCAGTTGTACAGTGCAAACAACCTTCACTGAGCAGTGCCAGGAACTCTGTTGACCCAGCATCCTGCTAAAGCATTTGTCCTCATCAAGATCCTTGTTGTTTGTAAGTGAGAGATTCCTTTCTGGTTTGGAAAAGTCGTCTGCTGTGGTAGGATGATCTGGAGATGGAGTTGAGTTTCAGATGAGTGATAGAAGGCCAGTGAACATATAGTAAGTGATGAGAATTTAGGCTAGTGAGAACTGACTGTGGACTTAGCAGTTCTTTTGTGGAGCATGCTTTTGTTAAATTAAAAAAAAAGAGTATTTGTATTGAAAATGCACTTTGGGATAATAATTTTACTTTTCACAACTTAGTCTTTTTCTCTTCGAAAATATGACTTAAAAACTTTTCTTAATGCTTGAGATCCTGCCCGCCTCACCTTCCACCCCAAATATTTTAATACTCTTCTGTTGTAGAAGCTATGCTAGAGGGAACCTGTTGTTTGGGGGCATCAACCCAAAGACCACCTGAAGAGCAGTGATTCCGTACGTGTTACAAGGTTGTAGGGTTATATTGGTCGGGGGAGCTGTAGCCAAATAGGCTATTGGAAACTGAATGGGGGCTGAAAGAGGTTTCTGTGTCTGTGTAACACGTTGGGTGAGACTCCCTCCCTCCTCTGCTTCTATCTTCCTTCAGTGCCTTCGTTTCAGTAATGGGCTGGAAGAAGCAGACAGCCTCTTCAAAACGCTTTTGCTGCCCTATGACTCATAGGGGAGAAACTAACTCTGTGGATACAGAGAACCCTGGTTTTCATCATTAACATTACGTTTGCTTTTATAGACAGTGATTATTGTGCCTCATTGGTGAGGTATTTTTTCATTTTGAAAAAAATGCGATGACTTTTTAAACTTTGTTTAAATAGCAACAGATTTACACTGAAATCCTTAGTTGCAGGGTTAGGATGTCCTGTTAAGACTCTGATGCTCCAGGAGGGTATTGTTTCACGGAAAGATTTTTTTTTTTTTTAAATAGCTTTTGATAATATTCAAGCAAAGACTATTTCATTCCATAATGCTGGTGAGTCATAATCGAAATAGTTATCTAAATAAGATCCACTTTTAATGTGCCTATATATTTGTGTGCTGTTGTTGCTACCTTTAATTTTCCTGACTTACTGTGATTGTGGCACTTGATTAATACGTTAAAGATGAAGGCTAGATGTATTGAAAAAGTATTAATGTGATGTAAGAAAGTTGTTTTGATGTTTGTTTTTTGTAAGCAGAAGTTGAAGTGTTTGAACATTTGGTAGCATTTTTCTCCTCACCTGCTTTTAGGGAATGGAGCCATGGTATCAGCTTCCAGCAGAAGTAGATGTCAGTCGTTTAACTGCTGCCTCAGAGACAAAACTTGGCCTGACTTGTGATAGAAATGACCTGACAGAGTTCTCTACGGTGGAGGAAGGAGTGTTGCCTTCAGCAGAAGCATCCACAAGGCGATGTCCTGGAGATGCAGCACGTGGCTTACTTCTGGGTATGTTCAAAGCTGATTTTTTGTTAACTACTAAACAATTAGAATTTTACTTCGGAAGTACTCCTCAACCTGGATTTGACTTATTATAGCTGCGATTGGTATTTACAAAATACATCGAGTGTATTTTATTGTCAAAGTCCATCTTCAAATTGAGGTAGAGAACTTGTGCATCTTTCCTCAATCTTTTAATAGGAGGACCAGTTATATTTCATCTGAAGTAAAATTGTAGTCTTGTTTGTCTTTAGAATTAACAGTAAACTTGAGTGACATTAAAAATGCTTAAGATTTTTTCTGGATGATCTGATAAATCTTTCTGAGCTTAAAATCTGCATTCATTTGTTGGTCATGAATCATCCTTAGCTAATTTCAAAATAGTAAACTAGATATATATTTTTGATAACGAGAAAAACTGTTTGATAAGAGGATGTGCATGTTTGCACCCCTTTCCGATGTATTCAAACTATTTTGGACTACTACATTTCTCTACTTCTTAAAATATTTCCATAATGGACAAAGTTCTCAACAGCCCTCTGCAAAAGTACTTTATAAATGTTACTGCTCTTTAGTTAGTCGTGTATATATTCCTTTGCAGGAAAGAGAGAACCTGAGGAATTTTAGAAGTACTGTATTACTGCAGGACTGGAGACAGTATTTTGCAGTATTACTAGCATTACTATTAACAATGCAATTTGCAATGCAAATAAAATAACTGCAGGGTGTTAAAGCTAATTGGACTACAGCTGTGGCTTCAGGTGACTTTATTATTTAAAAATAATGTAGTGGTGGTGGATAGTTAGGGTTTCTGCATCGCTTCTTAATCATAATAGCTGTTGGTTTTCTAACATAATATGAGGTTTCCTGGCTTGGTGTTTCTTTATACTTTAATTTCTTGTTCCATTTGTTGTGATTCGCTATTCAGTGTTTTTTCTAGTGATCATATTCTAATCCCAGTATGGTGATCTTCCATATTACATAATTCGGATGATACTATAGTTGATGTATTACATGGGTGGACCCTGCATATGTTTCATCCTGTGTATATATACATGAAGGTCATTACACATTATTTTTTCCACATGTTGTTCAGTTTTCTGATGTGATTCCAATAAGCTGGATACAGGTAAAAAACACACGTGCACCCATTTGCGGTATCGTGCGTGTGAGAATCATTAACTGCTAACTGGTATTGCATATGAGCAGTTATTGCTTCATAGGAGTGCAGCACTGTTCAGGCTGTATCCTTATAGGACAAACCCGTTTGTTAAAACTCCATTTTTTTTACAACACGTTTTTATCTCTATTAATACATCGTTACTGATGTATCAAGCTCTCATATTAGGTATCCAAAGTGACAATGGATTATTTTCAGTAGCGCTGGTGGGGATTGTGCATTTATTCTTTGGCAGGCATCTTTATTTTTCACATGCAATATTCTGGTTTTAATTTCTCCTTAATGACATGGTTGCATTCCATTTCCATGCCTGGAACTTAAACCAAACTGGACACCTTTTTTTATGCTTTGTCTTCCCCACTATGTGTGTTCAGATAATGGATATTTTTGTGACTATAGACCATTTATAGTGTTTACTATTCTATTAGTAGTCCTAATTGCTAGCAGTTGCATTTGGGTACAATTTATAGCCTTGTCAGTAATATTTTCCTGTTCTAACACTTCTACTTTAGAAAAGAAGCATTTCTGTTGCTTCTGTTCACATCTTAGCACCCCAGTACGAGTAAAGATTGAGTTGAGAAATTCCAAAATTTAATATTTCACTGTATTCACTTTGGGTTACATTAATTTTCCACCATTTGCAGTTGGAACATTCTGATCAATTCTGGTTATATACTTTTTAGTCCATTCGTAGTACATCTCTGAAACAGAAAAGTTCTGTTAATAATGCAGAATTATTCTTAAAGTCTTAAGACACAAACAGTATTACTGATTTATTGTAATAATTGCTAATAATCCTCAAGGTGGTGGAAGGAGATGCGCTCATTATCTTTACGATTGCTATCAGTAACGGGAAGCATCTATCCCTGACAAGAGAAACAGGGTTCTCTCCTGGAGATGAAGGCAACTTTTTATCGGATCCGTTTTTCTTTATTACCTTTATTTGTTCATATTTTCCTCTTACCTTTTAACTTCAGCCTTCAACCATGGTAATTAATCTATAAAGTATCTTTCCCTTTTTGTACGTGCACATGTAATAAAACCAGAAACAGCTATAACAGAACTAAACAACCTTTAGCTAACAATATCCATGCAGCTGGGATGGTTTGCTTTTTCTTCTGTGCTACCCCTGGAAGACAAAACTAGCAAAGACTGCTATTAGGAGCAGTTTTTGTTACCCAAGTTGGAACATTTTCCTCATTTGCCTTACTTTATAAGCATTATTTTACTTTATTGCATTTCTGCTTTCTTATTCATCCAAGTTACCAGTTAAACAACTGTTCACCAGTCCTCCAGCCATGCTCGTTACCTGTTGGTTCCAACCCTTAGCTTAAATTAGCAGTTGTTACATTTAGCAGTAAATTTCTACAATTTTCTTTTCCCTTTACTCTTAAAAGAGATGCTAGTTTTAACATCAAATTCAGTCATGCACTATATGGTTTACTTTGGCTTTCAAAGGTAACTCTGTCTCGATTTGGTTAGAATATTGTATTACTAATTTTCACTGCTCAAACTTTGTTTAATTTTCATGCTTCATGTATTTATACTGTAACCCACTGTTATCTCATCTCTTAACTACTTATGCACTGATAGCACTTAATTCCTCTGTTTCAAACCTGTTTTTCTTTCCTTTCTTTCTGTACTTTTATGACATTCCTCCTAGATTCCTTTTATGCATATACTCACATATACTTCCTTGGAAACACATTTTTGAATTTAAGAAAGCTATTACTAAGCCTGAAGTGTTTCTCTTTGTATTGATATCCCTTAGAGGATCACTCTGCAAAATAAAGCATTACCCTAGCCATTAGGTTATTATATTTGTGACTCACTTTTCCAAAATTTAACTGAAATTGCTGAATAAAGCTGCTTCTAAGGCTGGTCTGATTTTTCTATCTACTCGATACATCATAGGGCTATTTTTTTTCCATGAACAAACAAAATGATTATAGGCGAATAACATGATTGCTTGCGATATTTTAAAATAAACCTATGTTGCTTCCAGTAACTGCAAGTTCTGTTTGCAGTTTGCTGTTCCTGTGCCTGCTTGTGCAATCTTTCTTGTACGCGGGTCCCTTTTTGGGTTTTTGTTGGTTCTTAAGTTAAACAAGCTGCTTAAATGGATGGAGTTGTAAATACCTTGGCAATGGCTTGATAATCATAAGCTGCAACTCTTGAGGTTTTATGAGTTCAGCTGTGATTGCAATGTGCTCTCCTTGCTCATTTTTATCAGTTTCTGAGATAGTTTTGGTAATGCTTGGATCCATCCTTTGTGAAGAAGCATGCATTGGGAGAGAGGACACCTCTCAGATAGTCTGGTGGGTCTGGATCCAGAGGTTCTCATTCAAACTGAATCCCTCTGAGTCCCAAGGCTCAATGCCTTCCGGTGTAGGTCTTGCACTGAAGACTGCAACTATCCCTTGCTGCTCCTGTAATGCTTTTTTCAAAGACTGAATTAGTTTTTGGCAACCCAGATAATCTGGTTAAAGAAATGTCTTTGCTCTGCTTGAATCTCGTTTTAGTTGTTCAACCTGGTCTAGCTTTTAGGGGGTTCTTGTGTTACCTTTATGGTGATGAATATACCTGGATTTCCGTAAGGAAACTCAAGACAGAAGATACCTTCCATCTGTAAATGTAAAATCTAGGACAAGGTTAGCTTTGATGGAGGTAATCCATCTGCTGAAGGAAGTTTTAAAATCCTGTGTGTGATACAAAAGCGTAGAGGGAAGGACCAGCGTTTGGTTTGGTTTCTTGGAAACTCTAGGTAATTTATTGCAAGTCCTGGACTTAGACTTTTGCCAAGTCCCAATTCATACGTCACTCTTAGTCTTACACTGAATGCTAATCCCTGTCCCTTGCTGCCCTGACCCCCACCTGCCTAACATCACGTTAGCAACATTAAGTGAGGTGCTATTCTAGCATGGTAATTAAGGCAGAAAGGCTGATGCTGCCAAGTTAATTGCTGGCTGCTGTGGATTTGGAACTACTTCTGAGTGTTATTTTTTTTTTTTCTTTTCTTAAATAGGTTTTCTCCCTTACGAAGTAACAAGCATACCTAGCTATCTCGTGTTTGGGTTTACAGGCAGCTTTACTCTTAAAAGCTATGTGTGCATCACAGTGAGTTGCTCTCTGATTAGAGCTGGTTAATATTGAATAAATAAAAGATTTTGTTTTGCCACGTATGAAATTTCAGTTTAAAGTTGTTAGTGGAAGAACGTGATAGTTTAGACAGATCATGTCCTCCCCCCAGGTAATATAATTATATTTTTATTATATTTTTAGTATGCTTTCTACTGTTTTGCCCACATTAATGTGATTTGCACAGCTGGAAACCATTTCATCAAGAAAAATTTCCTGATAGTTTTCAACATTTGTTTTAAAATATAACTGGAAATAAAGAGGAAACAGAAGGTTTTTTAATATGATACTTAAAGATCTAAGAATATTTTATACTTCCAATATTTTACTTGTTGCTCTCTAGAGAGTGTGTCTCAGTAACTACAGTATTTGTGCATATGTGCTTAAATTTCCAAATTTGGGAGGGAAGGTGAGAGGGAAGGGAGAAACATAAGCTATAATACTAATTATTCCTTTTTCTCCTCTAAAAGTGTTTTGAATTTCATTTTGGGGAAAAAAATCACAATGACAGTTGTACTGAAATTGCTTTTGCTACATGGTGGAACAGATTGACAAAGCCAAGAAGGTTTTGTTTTTGTTTTGCCTTTTTTTTTTCTTCCCCTTGTCTTCCACAAATGACAATTTTACTCTGGCATTCAGAATTGTCAGCAGGCTGTAAGATAAAGTAGCATGCCCAGCTTTGCTTGCTCAGTAAATTCAACTGTGAGGAAGCTTTTGACCTTCAGAGTGACAGCGGGAAGAATTACTGTTTTGACACAAGATGCTCAAAGAGAGTCGTACTGACGTCACTTGCTGCTTTAAGCATTGAGCACCTGCTTCTCTGCCTGCAAAACCTGGGCTATGTCTGAGTATAATGAGCCCCTAAATCATCATAAGCATCCAGAATATGATAGTGATGATCTTTCTGCCTCCTGAAGAAAATAAGTTACTGAAAACATTACAGTTTATGTGGTATAAGATTAGAAAAGCTTCCCAAAAAAGCTGGAGAAGGAAGACCTTTTTAAGATAGGTGGAGTTATATTTTATAACAAAATGAGTTCTGTAGCCCTAGAACACCTGTTAAATACCATTTATTGAACTCCTTAAGGATGCTTTTAGAGGTCTTCTCTGTAGGCTGCTGCAGGGGGGACAAGCTGGAAGAGACGGTTTCTGCTGAAGGTGCAGCCACAGTGAATCTTGACTATTCTCTTCTCTCCTCTTTTTGCCTTCCCTTTTTCCTTATTCTTGACTGCCTGACCTAGTCACTGATGTGCTGCTTCAAGTCACTGATCACCACCACTGCTCCTCCAACTCAAAACCTTTGGGGAAAGTAGGGTGCTGCCAGCCTAAGGCAAATTTCTGCTACCAAGGCAAAACCAGAGCTCTCTTCGGAGAAGTCAGGGGAGCAGACAGTGGCTGAAATGGAGGCCAGTTTGTGGGTGCAGTTTTAAAGTGTATTTAGTCTGCTAAATATATTGGCTGCCATTGAAAGGAAGTCTGGCTTTTCCTTATCACAGAATCACAGAATGGTTGAGGTTGGAAGGGACCTCTGGACATCATCTAGTCCAACCCCCCTGATCAAGCAGGGTCACCTAGAGCACACTGTACAGGATCGCGTCCGGTCGGGTTTTGAGTATCTCCAAGGAAGGAGACTCCACAACCTCCCTGGGCAACCTGTTCCAGTGCTCTGTCACCCTCACAGTGAAGAAGTTTTTCCTCATGTTCAGATGGAACTTCCTGTGTTTCAGTTTGTGCCCATTGCTTCGCGTCCTGTCGCTGGGCACCACTGAAAAGAGTCTGGTCCCATCCTCTTGACACCCTCCCTTCAGATACTTGTACACGTTGATAAGATCCCCTCTCAGCCTTCTCTTCTCCAAGCTAAACAGGCCCAGCTCTCTCAGCCTTTCCTCCTAAGAGAGATGCTTCAGTCCCCTAATCATCTTTGTAGCCCTTCGCTGGACTTGCTCCAGTAGTGCCACATCCCTCTTGTACTGGGGAGCCCAGAACTGGACACAGTACTCCAGATGTGACCTCACCAGGGTTGAGTAGAGGGGCAGGATCACCTCCCTCGACCTGCTGGCAACACTCTTCCTGATTTAGCCCAGGATACCATTGGCCTTCTTGGCCACAAGGGCACATTGCTGCCTCATGCTTAACTTGGTGTCCACCAGCACTCCCAGGTCCTTCTCAGCAGAGCTGCTTTCCAGCAGGTCAACCCCCAACCTGTACTGGTGCATGGGGTTATTCCTCCCCAGGTGCAGGACCCTGCACTTCCCTTTGTTGAACTTCATGAGGTTCCTCTCCGCCCACCTCTCCAGCCTGTCCAGGTCTCTCTGAATGGCAGCACAGCCCTCTGGCGTATCAGCCACTCCTCCCAGTTTTGTATCATCAGCAAACTTGCTGAGGGTGCACTCTGTGCCTTCATCCAGGTCACTGATGAAGAAGTTGAACAAGACTGGACCCAGTACTGACCCCTGGGGGACACCGCTAGCTACAGGCCTCCAACTAGACTTTGTACCACTGATCACAACCCTCTGAGCTCTGCCATTCAGATAGTTTTCAATCCACCTCACTGTCCACTCATCTAACCCACACTTCCTGAGCTTGTCTGTGAGGATGTTATGGGAGACAGTGTCAAAAGCCTTGCTGAAGTCAAGGTAGACAACATCCACTGCTCTCCTCTCATCTACCCAGGCAGTCATTCCATCATAGAAGGCTATCGGGTTGGTTAAGCGTGATTTCCCCTTGGTGAATCCATGCTGACTACTCCTGATCACCTTCTTTTCCTCCACATGCTTGGAGATGGCCTCCAGGATGAGCTGCTGCATCACCTTTCCAGGGATGGAGGTGAGGCTGACTGGCCTTTAGTTCCCTGGGTCCTCCTTCTTGCCCTTTTTGAAGACTGGGGTGACATTAGCTTTCTTCCAGTCTTCAGGCACCTCTCCTGTTCTCCATGATCATTCAAAGATGATGGAGAGTGGCCTAGCAATAACATCTGCCAGTTCCCTCAGTGCTTGTGGGCGCATCCCACTGGGGCCCATGGATTTGTGGGTGTCAGGTTTGCTTAAATGATCTCTAACCCGATCCTCCTCACCAAGGGAAAGTCTTCCTTTCTCCAGACTTTCTCTCTTGCCTCCAGGGTCTGGGGTTCCTGAGGGCTGCTCTTAGCAGTAAAGACTGAAGCAAAGGCGGCATTCAGTATCTCTCTGCCTTCTCTGCATCCTTCGTCACCAGGGCACCCACCCCATTCAGCAGCGGGCCCACATTATCCTGCGTGCTTGTTCCCACTACATCGCTTGCGCAAAGTCTAGTGATTATGTGAATCACTAGTGCAGTCAGATGAGCTTGCTGTGTGAGCTGAAAAATTAATGGTAAGGTTGGAAATGGAGATGGTTAAATTTCAGCGGGATCTGAGCGCTGACGCCAGTGCAAAAAAGGAGGGGGAAACACATCCTTGGGGGTGTGTGTGGAGAGACTGGGGTTGACCCTTCTTGCTGGAACGTAGCCTAACTGCTTCAAGTGGAGATGGAGAACTTGAGAGCTCTTGTTTGGGACTACATGTAAGATGCTGAGGAGGGAGAAAGAGAAGCAAAGCAAAACTTGTGCATTTGAAATAATGACTGGGGTAATTAATGATCCAGCTAAACTGCCTCGCACCTTTTGTCGAAAGCCACTTGCGTTGTTGTATCATGTTGATACACTCGAGTGTCTTATTTGTAGTCTGAGTGTGCATAAACTTCAGTGTTTGACCACTGGACTTTGTTACATCTTGCCTACTGAACTGAAATAGTCTTAATTACCAGATTTTTGGTCCCGTGTATATACATACAAATGTCTTCAAATTGTCTATAATCTTCTCTTTGATTTATACTAAACAGATCTAGCTTCTGGAGGCTTTCATGATATGGCACGTTTCTCCAATCCTTTATTCTTCTAGCTGTTTTCACTGAGCCTGCTGTCGTATGTATAAATATCTTCTGAATTACCATCATCAGGAACTGCAAATATTATTCCAATAGTAGTTTTAGTAACAGAATGGAAATACTTGGTTACTCCTATTCAAAATTTCCTTTTTTATTTATTTCCAAAATGGCAAAATATTTTTAATATGGTATTGCACTGGGCTCACGTTGGTTGTTTATTTGTCAAGACCCCAAGTCCACATCTGAATAGTTGCTTTCCAGGGTACTCCTTGACTCTGTTTGAATAGACAGCATGCTTTGTTCCCAGGACATACGACTCTGTTTTGATTATACTCAAATTCCTACTGTTTGTCCTGCTGTGACACCAGTTGACTCAGATTGCCCTGTATCGGTGATCTGCGCTCTTAGTGACTGCTCAGCCAACACCTTCCCCTTCTGCAGGCCTTCTCCGTAAGAACTTTATGAGTTTCTGAAGGGGTTCCCAAGTAGGGCAGGGACAAGAGCTCTTGCTGAGGGACCTGCCTGGGTACCTACCCATGCTGTGAGGAGTTCCTGCTTATAATTCCACACATGGAGAATGGCAAATCATTTTTTTTTTTCCCCCCCTCATCTGTTTGAGTGCTGTGTTGAATCATTTTGATAAGTGTTATGTGGTGCTTAAATTTGTGTTGCTATAATATACCTTTTGAAACATTGATTTATCAGCCAAATGTTGTGATTCCTGTTGTCTGTGTGTGTATATATATATTTGTGTGTGTGTATACACGCACATTTATTTTATCTATGTATATGCATGCGTATATATATAAAAATAAAATTATTTGTCAGAATGTATTTTTATCAGTATTTGACAGCTTTTTTCAATTATTTTTGGTTCCCTCTCTCATAGTCTTTTTTTGTCTCTTCATATACAAAGTTAGTGCACGCAGTCTTTATTATGTAGAAAAGATTTTTTTTTTTTCTTTAATCGCTCCTGATTCTCAGTTTAACTTGAAAACACAGTTTCATTCAAAGTGAAGAACTTAATCTGAAAGTCAGGAACACTTATTTTCCTTTTCTGTTGTATGAATAAAAATGAGATGCCAGTTCTGAAAACATGAAGTATATCATGATGTGAAATGACAAGTTTAATTCGATAACCGCAATTACTATTTCATTTGTTCACTAATATCATTAGTTCTAAAAATAAAACAAGATTTGGGGGGGGGGAAGCTGTGCATCTAACACAGCTAAAGTAGCTTGGCTTTCTAACCTGCTTAATGTTTCTTAAAATAAATGTTTTATCTTCAGTGGAATTCTATTTCCAAGCTAGCTATGGTTAATCTACTGTTTCAGTATTTTCAAGCATATTGAAAATAAAAAAAAAATGGAGAAACATATACTAAACGCAGTAAATATTTGAGTAAATACATTGTTGATCTTGTGTCCACTCCCAGTTATTGGTTGGGGATAAGAAATTTAACGTAGTTCTGAATCAGTATCGGCCACTAAAAACAAACCTCCTTCTTTTGTTTAAGATAAGTTTTAAATAAACTCTAAAGAGATTGCAGTGAATTAAATCACTGTCTCCTTTTTCTTGATTTTTTTAAATCATGATTCAAATTGTGATTAAAATAATGTAAGTACAAATCAGTCTAGTATGTTAGACGACGATCTTGGTCGGAGCACTGAGGCACTATTATATTATAGATGAGACATCCCTGACCTTGCTGCTTGCTTCCTTGGATCCTGCCCCCTCCGTGCTTATGCTGTCAATGTTGAGTTCTCTCCTTTTTTTTCTGTTCTACTTTTTCTACGCTTCCCCAGGCGCTATGGTTGTGTTTTCACCCCGCTTTGCACAGATGTGTACCAATCTGCATTTAAGCCTCTTCTGAATGCCTCCTCTTGTCAAAGTGCTCAGAAGGAGCCGTTCATACCTATTTTTTAAACATACAAATCTTCTCCTTTCCTACAAACTTTCACACACACACACACACAAAAAAAAAAGGAGGCAGCTTATTTTAATTTTCATACTTGTATCACAGGTACTTATCAAGAGCAAAGTGAGATGAAGTGGTGACTAGTGTAATGCATTTTTTCTGATTAAGTAATGGGGAAAGTAGAGCTTTAAGGAGGTACAGGATGCCAGAAAAACAAAAACTCCCCTTTTAAGTTGCTATAGCATGTTTGTGCCATCTGTACTACAGATGCTAAAGTATAAATTTGGCTTCCTCTAGGAGACATTAGGCTTGCCATGTGGTGGAGACAGCTGTTGAGATAGAAAGAAATTTTTGGATCTGTATAGCAATCATATTATTATTGTAGCTGTTGATGGGGTGGGACGAGGGGGCATCCATATTTTGAGCCAGCTTTACTGTATGAGGTAGAGTTACTTCTATCCATGTAATCATACTCTTGATATGTAATGGAGTGGTAAAGTAATTAAAAAACCATTGTTAACTTGCAATATTAAATTAAAAATGAATCAAAAATGTTTTGCTTGTGGTCTGATATCACTCATGAGGTGATGTAATCCAGGCTATGGAAAGCCTAAGGTTAAAGCTGACATAATGTAAACTTAATTTTTTCCTTTTTTGTGTAATGGTCGTCTTATCTGATGTGATTATGCTTCTGTAAGTGATACAGAGTCTAGTTTGTTATAGACACTAATAAACCTAGTTTAGGCAAATGTGAACTCTGCTTCTGAAAGTCAGACTCTTAATGGGAAATTGCTTTTTTGCTTTTAAAAAATTTGTTCTTCTATCAAAGTATTGGAAGTAAGTTTTTTCCATCTATCAAAATATATATGTAGCTATTTACATTTATCAGCTACAAGCTTATGGTTGTTCTTATTGTTGTGGTATAACACAATACCTTTTGTTTTTATAAGCAATGAATTAAAAAAAAGAGAAGTGCCCAAAAGGTCAAAGAACAAAGAAACATGTGATAGAAATTAAAATTTATTGCTACAGAAATAGATATTGGTACTTGTATAATTGTGATGACTAAATTTTATTATTACTTGCATGTTGAAACCCTAGAGAAAAAATCTTTACGACCTTTACTATAACCAAAATTTATGGGAAATGGCAATTGGAAAAGGCATCATCAGGGCTTCTTGGTTTTTAAAGGAGTAAATGAACAGTAAATTCCAGTAACTGACTTGATTCCCTCCCTGGCAAAGGATATTAACCTTTCTAGTAAAACCTACCCCCGCAGTGATTTGTTTGTAGTACTTGTAAAAGGACTTGTACTACTAAAACCCAAGAGATTAACCCTGAGTGTGTAGCCCCTTCCTGCCACATCGGTATTACTGACCTGTTACAGATGCCATCCCCATTATTTTAATGTATCAGATGGATTCTACTCCAGAAAGTTTTTGGTCTAAGGACTGGCAGTTTAGAAGAGAGAAAAAAATAGCCATTTCATATAACATGTAGCTCGGTTCAGTAAATAGTATAGCAGTTTAGAGCGTCTTAGAAAATCCATATGGCCTTCTGGGTAGAAGCCCTGTTGATGTCCTCCCAGCTGCATAGACTGTGTGGAAATCGTTAGGTAAGGGGCTGACTAGCAGTGTGGACAAGCAGAGGGATGTGTGCAAAAAGAAGCTTAAACACAGAGTTTAAGTTAGAGATGTCAATGTCATGTAGACTGATGACAAAAAACCTGAATTTGGTACTTAACAAGAAAGCTGAATTTGATCCGTAAGGGAATGTGCTTCAGCATAGAACTTAAATGTTGGAATAATATAATTTTGACTGTATTTTGCATGTTTTTGAGCTTTGAAGGCTTTATTAGTTGGCAGGACAAATTTAAAGAGGAGTTACCTTGCAAGCTTTGATTACAGTATTATTGCCTCTCAATGGCATTTTTATCTTTAACAGATATTCAGGACAGTCGATTCTCTCCGTGTCTTCCACTGCTGATGACGTATTCAACACAAGGTCAAAAAACTTTAGGTGATACACTTTTCCAGCAGTCAGAAGTGGATTTTATTCCTTTAAGGTGGGATAAAATTACCTATGTCATGACATAATCCGCACTTCCTTCCTGTCTGAGCATGATTTTTTTTTTTACACTGATTAATTAAATAATTAGTTTTATGGACATGGAAATAGGACAAAGTGTTGTTGTTGTTGTTGTTTAGGGAGAAGGCTTTGTCAGAGATCTGCTAGTCATTTTATTTTGCCTTCAAAAGGATTTGAACAAGGGAAAACAGGGACAGGCCTCGTCTGAATTTGTCATTGTAATGTACCTGAAGAAAAGGGAAGATAAGGAACTCCACCCTTCTAGACATCTTTTTAATTTTCTTAGCCTCTGAAATAAACTTGATCAAATTTTAGGGACAAAAATTAGATAGATTTTTCATTTATATTAATAAATACATACATGTACATATATAAAATTAAGTTTTGTATATACTAGAATAGTATCTATTATGTATGGTATAAAATGCTAAAGAAATGAGTAGTCTTTTCAGACCTTTATTTTATAGGACAGTAGTACTTTTTGATATTGTTTGGCCTTTCTTTAAAGACTTTAAATACACTTTGGCCTGTTTAGGGGATATATTTATGTACATGTTGTTACACCCCAGTTATTTGTCTGGGTAAAGTGCTACTTTTTTGCGCCTTGTACTAAGGCAGAAAACATGGTTGTTGAACTCAAGATATCATCAGAAATTCACTTACTTTTCTTGCCTCTTCTAGAGGAATCCCTGATGTTTCCAGTACTTCTGAGGTGCATTCGAAGCCTTTGCAGATCCATGAAGCTCTGTGGCTGACAGACACTGAAATACCTTCTGATGCACTCAGTGACTGCCTTACTTTGTCCCAGCATCCTCTTCCATTCAGAAATGCGGATCCTTGTGATGTCGGTTTTAGTGGTCATTTGTCTCAGCAGACTTCTTTTTCTGGACAGCTACTTGTGGGCAAGGACACAAATGAAGACTGTAAAAGTGATACAAGTGAGAAGGCTCTGATTCCCCAAACAGGTGACAGTTTAGCACACTCGACTTCAAATAAGATGCTAACCAAGGCAAATAGACCAAAGCAAATTGAAGTTTCTCCTGCAAAGCAGACCTGTAATACTTCTGTAAAAGATGAACGTTTCTCTCAGGACAACAATATACCAGTTCCTGTTTTTGAGCTTCCAGAGAAAGAAGAAAGGTTGTTGAGGCATGATGAGTTCTCCTCATCTTCAGAAAACTCTTGTAAAATGGCATTGACAAGGACCTCTGAAAACTGTGAAACAGAGATGCAAATGGAAAAGGTAAAAATGGCTGAGAGTGAGTCAGAAGGTTGGGTAAGACAGATAGAGAAGCTGGAAAAAGAAAGGAAAGTTCCTGAGCTTGGTTTCTCTAATACATTACCTGATGATTTAAGGAAAGACAATTGTAAAAATTCAGATACACAGGATATATTTTCTGCAAAGAATTCTGAAATATCCAGACTGTCCAAGGAACATGATGCAGATTTGAATGAATCCGGAAGCTTGAAGTTAAAGGAACTCCAGGGAGTTTTTCTAGCTCACCGGAAACAACCATCTTCTGCAATGAGATTTGAGAAAGAGGAATTTATCCCTACTGTGACAGCTACTAGTGACTGTGTACCTAAACAACTAGTTACGACCAACATGAAAGCTCCATCTCCACGCAGTGAGAAAGAGAGTGCCCAAGCGGAAGCAGAACCTGGAGTAAGCAGGACTGAATTAACTGTATCAGATTTTTCCATAGAAAGGGGACATAAAGTTACACGTGTTTCCCCTTCATTTAATCTCCTCATAGGTGATGGTTCATTCTTTGGACACTTAGCTTGTCCAAAATATCAATCTACACCAGGGATACTTGTAAACAAAAACATTAAGGCAGATGAACTGAGTAAAATCCTTCCGAACAAATCAAATATTCAGGCTTCACTTTCACGCCTAAATGAAGAAGCTTTAGGGAACTCATCTACCAGTACACCTACTTCTTCTGTTGAAAAGCACCATTCACTCCAGTGTGCTTGGGAAGAAAATAATGAACACTCTGAGCCCTTAAAATTGAAATATCCCCACACTGGAAGAATCCAGTCTCTCCCATCCCTTAATTTCATGGAGAAGGTAGGGGCTTGGAATGTGAGCCAGCCAGAGAAGATGTCCAGTTCACTGCCTTTATGTGACCCAAGTGGAACTTCTCCTAGAAGGAGAGCCTACAGTGCAATTGCCAATTCTTCAAACCATATTTTATCGATACGAAATAGCAATGGAGACCTCAAGGATTATGTTGTTGCTTCCTCTAGAGAGACAGAGTCATTGGCAAATTTGCCTTTCCGTAATGAAAACTTAGTGCTCGTCCGCCCTCTTACCAGATCTCAGTCTGACGACTCAGTAAGTGTTGCCAGTAGGAACCCCTCCCTGACTGAAGTTGTTCAGCCAGCAAACTCAACACAGGCAGTGCGACCGTTAGAAGAAAAGAGTGACATTTTAGGAGTGTCTGAAAATAAAGAAAGCAGTAGTAGCTTAGTAGGCTCCATGTTACAGAAGTTTGCAGCCAAGCTTGTTGTTACTGGATCTGATGACGAAGATGTTGAAAGTAACAGTACAGGACAAAGTTCAGACCCAAATGTGTTCATTTCTAGTGAAAGAGTTGATCAGCTCCTTAGAGAGGATGGAAGCTCTCCAGCTGATGACGAAGAGAGTTGTGGTGGTCTTGAAAATCAAAGACAGCCTCATAACTTAGATGTTACTCCTGGCCATGTTACTATGGACAATTTCAGTGATATTTCCCCAGATAGTTTGAATCTTCTTGCTAGTTCTGGGGGAAGTAGCCAGGTGGACGTGGGCTCTGCAGGGTACTCTTCTGTGGTTTCTAGGCACTTCTTCACCAGCGCAGAAGAGGATAACTTTATCCCCTTTGGAGCAACTCCTTTGAAAACTCCAGAAAAAGAAGAGCTAAATATTGAAGAAAGGATCCCAGTAAGTTATATTCTCATATTTTTGTGACTGTTCTTTACCTTTGGTTATGAAAAGATTGGAGTATACTTGTGTTCCTTACAGTGAGTAGGACAGAGGTGCAGGAAGTATAGCAGGAATGGTCCTCTGAGTTGAAGGACTAGCGTGCTTATAGGTCGTTTCTGATATCCAGTCATGTCGGGAGCCTGTCATGCAGTAGGTAATCTTTTAGAGATGTCAGCTAATATACCTGCATTATGTAAGGTAATGGAGCCTAATAAATCTTAAAGAACCCTTTGTAGTAATATTTAATACAGGCAAAGAAAGGGTTGGATGTGGAGATTTCTGCCCTCCCCCAGGTATAAATGATAATAACACAGTAGAAGAATATGAAGAGAAATGTAAAGATTGGTGGCTGATGATGGCAAAGCATAATGGACAAAAGAAACGAATAGGACATAGTGATAAAAGTGGAATCTTCTTCATACAAAGACTTGTAAATAAGTTGCTTATAGTTCTGTTAGTGTATTAATAAGCCATTTCTGACCTTCTGGTCTCTTTCAAATGATCAGCTTATTTCTCAAACATGAGGTTGAGACTCAAATGCTGACTAAGGAAATGTTAGACTGCAGGAGAGAGAGCTGAACTTCACCCACCCACGGATCTTCAATAATAGCAAAACCAACACAGAACTTCTTGGCAAATCAAATTGCCTTTTTTTTTTTCTTTTTTCTATAAATATTCTTTTTTGCTTGTTCACTTTGTTCCAGTATCTAAGGCATAAATTCCTGGTTCTTTGTATGTTGCTCATGAAGAATGTTAGAATCCTCTGCATAGCTTTTCCATTACATCTTATTTGGCTAATGGAGATTTCATTTCTCCCTTCCCCATTTTAGGATGGTTGGTGTGAGAATAGAGGGCAGATTGTGGCAGCCATGTTACTATACTAATAACTATTGAGTGTTAGAGAAAATTAAATGCAAATTTATGCTAATGATAAACATGCAATTATATTCAGAATAAGTGGCTGTTCCTCTTGCAGAATGACTCTTATAATCATTAGGTCTTTGGAACTCGGTTTTAGAAACACTCTTCTGTATAAGTTGTCTCTGAAAATACATATTAAAACAAATATAAATATTTTAGGGAGGATATCTTAAACGAAATTCATTAGATACAAAAGTTGACTGTTACCTCCACTTTTATTTTACGAATACAATTAGACATGCGCTCCAGCGCTAGTTCTAATGAAATTTGTTCTCATAAATCACTGACAAGATAAAGGAGATTAGGTCACATATATGGCTATTAATATGTAGGTTTATAATAGAATCACAGGAAATAGAGTTGGCTAAGATCTCTAAGGTCATTTATTTCATTTTTTTGGTTGGTTTAGAACATAGTATAGACAAGTTGAAACTAACTCACCCCTGGAAGTGATTAAGTCAAGGTAGCT
Organism: Apteryx mantelli; assembly: GCF_036417845.1. NCBI lineage: Eukaryota > Metazoa > Chordata > Aves > Apterygiformes > Apterygidae > Apteryx > Apteryx mantelli. The sequence goes on along the minus strand of NC_089982.1, from coordinate 85,683,581 downwards.
TTGCTTAACCACTTACAATGTCTGTATGCAGACTTGGATGCTCTGTTAAAAGAGGAGAAAGTAATTTCTCAGGAGAATCCTAGGGGGCTCTCACCTCCAAGAGACTCTGCTCCAGCCTTCAAAATATAGTTATGAAGGGAATGATACTGTTTGTGTCTGAAGTAACAATCTCGTGGATGTTGCACAGAGAGACGGTTTCACCCTCGTTATGTTTTTTTTCTATGTATTTTGCAGATTCTTAGTTTGAGTATGGTTTTTGTTTGGCTGCTTTAAACTAACTGGTTTGTTTAATGTTAATGAAAAATTATAACTGGACAGTGACTATAGATGTTTATATACTATTACAAAAAGTGCTTATGCACATTTATTCTATACTTATTGTCTTACAGAAAAGACATGCATTTTATTTTATTTTATTTTATTTTTTAATACTATGAAGTGATTTACTGCTTTAGCTGCTCTAGTAAGCCTAAGTCTTAACTGAGCATAGAATTTGTATACTTGGGGGTCCTAGGATTTATAAACTTAAACCAGTGCAGTTGATTGTATCCAGAAATGGTTTCATAACCAGGGAGTTTTTGAGATATTGCTGAAATATGTTCCTTACATGCAAGTCCACTGAGCAAGTGCGCAATTTTATATTAGACCAGCTGAGTTTCTTTATAGAAGTTTAAATAGAGGAGACTGATTCTATCCCTTGGCCAATACAGATTTATTCCCTGTAGCGGTGTCACAGAAAGCTGGTTCATAATGTTGTTTTATTTCTACCAGCTTTGACATTCTGGAAGAAAAAGCTTTTAAACCAAAGCTTTGTGTTCTACTTCTAGCTGTTAAATGACATTTTAAGCAGGTGAGGCCAAAGCTTTCCAACCTCCTTTGAAGTATCAGGTTTATTATTGCTTGTGCGATGTACAGAGCATGTGTATGAGTAAAAAGGCTATCAGCAGTGGGCTGTTGTCACAAGAACAAGGTATCTGGCCCTCCTTTGGCCTTCTCCTTATTTTCAGGGCCCTATGGGAAGAGTGGGGCACTGGATTAACTGTTCTGTTTGTAGCAGACCATTACCAATTGCTGTTTTTGGCACATGATGAGGGAAAAGTCATGAAAACACAAGGAAAAACTGTTGGTCACGCACAAGCTATCACCATCTGAACAGTTCTTGCAGCCTATTTCTGATTTGCTTCCAGAAATAAAATAATGAGGAATAGGTTGCAGGATGTGTGAATTGTCCTGATGGGCTGCATGTGGCTTGTAAGATGCTGGTTAGTCAGGCCTATTTTAGTAATTTTAGCTAGAAAAGAGGCCTGTCGCTTGTGATTCAAAGCAGGAAATAAGTTGGAGGTGTTGTCTGCCACGTGACTACTTTAGTGTTTTATGTTAAGTGTTAGTGCAAGTTGAACGTGACTTAGGCTCAAGATGTTGTTTTAAAACAAGTTGTGTGTGTGTTAAGCTGATGGGGAGAGCATCTATAACTTCAGAATCCCCTGACATTCTGTTTCTTTGCAAGAGTGCCGTATATTTCTTCTTTTCCTCTCGTCAGGTATATCTTCGCAACCTTGGCATTGACCAGTCACCTGGATCTATACTGACTCCATTTTTACCCCGAGGACCGATCAGGGAAGTTGAATTTTCCCCTTCGGAGCTTAGAACACTGAAGGACTCCACTGACACGCTTGGGAAGACGGCTCCGCGGCCACAAGGTATTGGGAAGGAAGGCCTTGTGTTGTGCAAACCTTAGAGGATACGGAACCACAGATACATCCATGAGGTTGCTCCTGGCCTGGTAGTGTCAAATGTACTTCTCATTTGGTGCTCTCTTTCACTCATATGATTCAACCTTCTCCATTCTGCGACATGAGATATTTAGCACTGGATAAGTAAGCATTGAAACCTTTGAAAAGAGGCCTCCTCATTAAGGAATCATGGTTACATGGCTTCTTCTAGTCAGTGCAGTGGCAATTTATCTTTTTTTCTTTACTTCTCTTTTTAGGAGAGTTCTTATAAAGCAAATTTTTTTTTTTTAATCTAAAGATTAAGGAAATGTTACCATTTCTCTCCTCTAGTGAGAGCAGTAAGTCTTGGTTTTGCTTTCCTTCTGAGACTTCTTTGGTGTGTTCAGTGTGACAAAAAGTCATGCATGCTCTATAACTGACCAAATCAGTTCATGAATCAGTCCATCTCAACATAAAAATATATTGATACGACCTTAACAAGCATTGAGTCATTTTATATGAAGAACAGTATGTGCTCAGGTAGGGTTAAGATATGCTTCAGTGGCCTGCCTATGTAGTAAGTCATTAATATGTTAAAACGTGCATTGTAGCATGCTTAAAATTTTGTATGTTCCTTAGCAGATTTTGTCCTCTTTTGTTTTGTCATTTGCATCTTGTACCTCACACAGGAGAGCTAATCTGAAGGCTTTTCACAACGAATACCTGTCTTACCCCTGAACGTCTGTGACTTTTCAAGAAGACTGTGCTGACCTGTCTTTCTGACCAGCAGTGATCAAATGCATCTCTTTCTCATGCCTGTCAGGCTTTCTTGCCTGTGTTTTTAATATATATATATTTATTATTATTATTATTTTCCTTCTTTAAGCATCATGGGAGACTTGGCAAAGGAGACAACTTGGCAACCAGTACAGGGACACAGTTTTCCTCAGCAGAGATATTATTCAGCTGGTCTGTGTGATGTACTTAAGATATCAGTGGTTGGGCCATGAAACAAAACTGTGTTTGAAACAGAAAATAACTGTTGTCAGGCATACTGGGGAGTTAGCTCTTGAATGTTGTCAGTACCTGCCAGTAGGGATTTAAGAACAGCATTTACACTTAAGTACATTTTTGTAAAGCAATTATGTTTTATATATTCAGTTGTTAAATATGCATCTTGTTTGCTTTTGGACCTTTCTAACCAGGAAATAAGATTATCGATCGGCTGTCCTTAGTCCAAAAAATATTTTGGAAATACTGCCCAAAGCACTTCTGTTTCTTGCAGGGATACTTTTATAATCGACGTGTTCATTTGGACATATAGGGACCAATATGTCATATATTTAAGAACTTTTGTTTAAAATTTATTTTAAGCATTTATTTAAAAGCAAGTTATTTAAAAGCAAAATTCTGTAATTTCTTTAATATTTTTCCAAAACAGTCTAGGGGATTTCTTTCAGTATATAATTCCCCTGGAGATTTTAGCTCAAAGTCCCATTCTAAAAACAGTTTCCTAAATGCTTTCTAATATTTGAATTTTTTTCCCTCCTTTACAAGCTCTGTAGTACAAGAAAAGTAGTCTTTATTGAGGCAGATATTTTTCAGAGCCCCAAACTTAATGAATCTTCTGTTTCTTTGTAGATGAATTGCTGGCTGCAGTTGACGCTACACAAACAAGTTTTAACTCTGGCGCTTCCGCTCTCAGTATGTCTATCCCAGTGGGTTCGGAAGTTGGCTCTGATATTCTGTTACCCAGTGAGCTCTCTCCTTGCTTCTCAAGATCTTCTGGAGACAGACCAGTGAGTCAGTGCAGTATTTCATGCCACCAACAGAAGCTAACTGCTTCCCATTATGGTGAAAGCAGAGCAGAGTATTTAGCTGTCTCCAGACTAGCTGAACCAAATCAGCAGCTGCAGACGGTCTCACCTGACCGCTGTTCTGATGGAGAAAGTCCCATGCTTGCTGCAAAAGATGTTCAAGATCTGGTAGCTAAAAATGAGTCGAAAGATGCGAATAGCAGCCTGCAGAGATGGCCTGCAGGTTCTTTGGCTGGAGTTAAAAAAGAAATGGAAGTTGAGATAGGATCACAACCTTCAAGCGTAGGTACTTCTGGTAATGAGAGGAATAAGGATCAAGAAAGTGGTTCCTTGATTGGATCTGATGCATTGAAAGAAATACGTAAGCTTTTAGCAGAGGCAGAGGATATAGCTGGCAGCTGGTGTGACCCTGTCGCTTCCACTGCCTCTTCTAGAGAAACTGTTGACTCTTCTCCAGTGCTAATTAAAAAAGAGAGTGGCCCCAAAGATTCCAGGGTAGTGAAAGACAACGTCCCTGAGTTTCGGAGGATATTGTCATGGGATGAAGCTATGACCCGAAGAAGTATGCAGGAAGAGGGGTCAGTAATAAAGTCCTTGAATTCTTATCAAGGCAGTATGAGATGGGGAAGTTCTCTTGGTGTCAATTTACATAGCACTGAGGAGATGATGAAAGAGATGACCAAAGAGGTTAGGGCAGGAAAATCTGTAGGAAGGTCTGAGCCAGAAGGGTGCAGTAGTGCAACTACAGACAGAAATGCCCCTGCTTTTGTGGCTGTTGCACAAAGTAGTGCAAGTAGTGAACTGAGCAGTGAGAAGACTTCAGAGCTCGTGAATCCTTCTCCATCAGAGCCTCTAGGCTGTATCAGTGAGGCCCTGGGAAGCTTCCAGAGCACCTTGGCTAAAGCTAGTGTAGCTGGCAGCAAGGAGGGAGGAATTCAAGAGAATGATAACAGTAGCAGTGGAGATTCACTAGCTGCCCATGTCAAAAACCTTCTCAGAAATGGATCGCCTGTGACACATGCAAAACAAATTTTAAGAAGTGCAGAGGAAGAGGAGAGGAAAGCACGAGGTAATCCAATGTTTCAGTTGTGTTTTACAAAGTGTTACATCAAAATGCTAAATCTTGATTTGCATATACATTTTAGAGATTGCTTTAAGTGAACGAGTATGGGTGTAGAAGGACATCTCAGGTCATTTGAGTCTGTTCCCCTGATTTTAAAGGTATTTGTATCATAATGTTGTTGATGATAAGCTTTAATGGAGCTCAGTAAAAATAACTGGCTCTCTTCCCCTCCCCCTCCAGTCTTCTTAGGGGAGGCCATTCCAGACCCTTGATGCTTAGAAACCACTTCTAGTTTTCACTCTCAACAGAGTGAGTTTGTACCTATTTGTCCCTTTGTTAACGTTGTTCTTTGGGTAATATCTCTTGTCATCTTTGTGTTACTCCTCTGCCACCCTCCTCACTACTCATATCTTTGAAAAGAACAGTTGTATCTCTTAGTCTTCATTTTGCAAGGCATAAATGATCAATGTCTTTCAGTTGTCTTAGGTAGCATATTAGAGTGAAATATAACTGTTGTACTTTTCCAGTGTGAGTACCTTTTTTGCCTAATGTTGATAACAAATGTTGATATGAAAAAAACGGTGTTTTGTGCAAAATATTATTTGTCCACATAGTTGTTAAAAATGTGCTAGGTTAAGAAATTGGGGAGGGGATTGCGTGAAAGAGTATTGACCTGAATCAGAGACTGTAAAGATGACTATCAGAACCAGGCAATGGGTTCTGGATCCATCTTTCCAAAGAAATGTTCAAAAGACCAATTTTAAATCATATTCTTGGTCACCCAGTTCTGGTATTTGACAGTGGTCTTTATTTCCTCAGTCATGGTAGTTGGAAATGCATTGCATAATTTTGGTTTTAAGTTATAAAACTGTTATCATACATGATGTGAGAAAATGAAAGGAGAACTGCTTTCTGTTTTGTTTTCTCTTTCTGTGTAGCCTGGGTGAAGCTAAAACTGGCCAGCCGATCTCAGGAATCCGTGTCAGACCTGAGTGAAGAGGACCGACGAAGAATAGAGGAGATCAAGGCAGAGCTGCTTCTGAGTGCCAAGAAATTTGGAGCAGCCAAGGTACAGAAGGCACAAAGCAGCCCGTTTGGGGAAAAATATTTTAAATGGTGGCTAAATGCTACCATCTTGCTTGTTGTCCTAAAGAAATGAGGCTTCCGTGATAGTCCTGTCAGTCCTTTTCCACAGTGTTTGAACCTGTTGCAATTTCAGGGCACCAGAAGTTTCCAAGAATTATATTCCTACAATATTTTTAAAGACTGGTAGCTAGTTAGGGGAGAAAGATGCAAGTTAACCTGAGCTCTATTTAGTGCATACCCTTATTTTGTGTTTGGGCCTGGTATAGTAAGTTCCTATGTGTGTCTTTGGACCTGCTGTGACACATGCTGTGTTTTTTTTTTTTCCCAGACAGCAGTTGGAGTTAGTAGAAGGGAGGGAGATGATGGGAGAGGGAGAACTGAAGATGTTCTGAAGGAATGAGGGAGAGAGATGTGGTCAGTGATGATGTGATGGGAGAGTTAGTGTTATCATGGCAAGAAGGTGCACACGGGTCACAGTTCCAGTAGGCTTAATTAGTTCTGCTTTGCACAACACATTTGTGCATGTGGTAACTGTCTTGTAAACTCCTCATCCTGTGAAGGAGGATACTGTACAAGGTAATACAGTCGTCCAAGTGATAGCAGTATTTGTTGTATTACTTCCCTTGTGTTCTGAAATGTTTAAGAAATGATGTGATGTTTGTATGGAAAAGGATGCTTCTGGGAAGAAGGCAGTAGATTGTTCCTCCTTTGTGTTGATGGTGTTAAAAGTAATGGGCTTAAAGGGCAAAAAAGAATGTTGCTATTGGAAAAGAAATGCGTCAACAATTAGGATGATGAGAGCAGACTGCTTAGGAAGATTATGGTGTGTTAATCATACTACGTTTTTAAGAACAGGTAAGGCGAGTATCTGTAAAGAATAATGTAAGCATAGTTAATGGTGAGTTGGGGCAGGGATATAGGCTAGATGAGCTTTGTCTCTTACAACCCTATTTTTTTATGAAAACTTGGCATTGAACTGTTGTCATGTTTTGTGAATGTTACTTGGAACACTTCTAGTTCATATATTAATTTGTCCTGATTGGAATTTGTGTAAGCTGGAATATATTACTTGACTTTACCCATTTTCTGCATTTGTCTGAGGTCCAGGCTTCTCATGTCATGCTTTTTAGTGGCTGTCCATGTGTCCCAGGATAGAGCACTCTTCATAGAGAATATTTTGAACAAAAGGCACAGACTGGAAGAAATGTGGAGATATTTATATGAGAAGATGAGAAACAGATGGGTGATGAATTCATGCTGTGCAGGGCAGAGGACCATGAGGTGGTAGAAGAGAGACTTGATAATTAAGCAGACATTAAGGTAGGGGCAGTTTCTGAGGAGAGTATGGAAAATTTGTGTTTGAAAATGTAGTCATAATCTGTCCTTAGTCTGGTGTTTCAGACAAATGACCTTAGCATTAACAGTATCTTCTGCTTTTTCTGTAGATTGGCTGCCTCTTGGCAAAAACAGTAGGAAAAAAAGTCTTGCATTAGCTAGGAAAAAAGAAAAAGTTGTCTTAGAAGTACTCCCATTTGTGTTTACAATTCGTTAGGCACTAGTTCAGACATCAGTTCTGGAAAAATATCAGACCAGACTTCTGAGTTATTTAGGTATTAATGTAATCTTCTATTTGGGGAGCCTAAAAAAAATAAATTTAACAATGTTATTTATTTTGGGAAATTTAGACAAAGGATTCCTCTCACTTAAAAAAAAATACACAAATACATCTTTGCTTCAATCTGCTAATCAAATTAGAGGCCCTGAAGCTTTCTTTTTTTTTAATTTAGATTTTGTTAGACTACAGCTTTGTCCCTAACACTGATTTGTTATAGACTAGGACCAAACAGTTTTACAATACATTGATTAAAAAAACAAAAAAACCCACCCAAAACAGAACAAAGATTAGAAGGAAAGTAGTTTTTTTTTTTATAAGCTTTAAAAACTGACAAAGGCAAACTGTTCTTAGTGTTCATGCAAACAATTCTTTCGTCAGAACATCATCTTTATTTACTGCTTCTGATGCAGTCTTACTATGAATGTCCTTTTTAGAAAGTTTAGGCTTTGCCTTTCATTTTTACAGGTGAAAACTCAAGAACCACCATGACATTTTACTTTTTTCAGCAGGAAACATGTGAGGCTTTTCTATAAAACAGAAAATGCAGTGAAGGAGCAGGACAGCTTGGGAGAATTCTTCTCAGGGATCTGACTTTTACTTCTGAACATTGCTCCATCTCACTTTTGGGATAGTAGAGTGTTGTTTGGTATCTGTTAGTCAGCTGTGACGTGTTAAGTAACAGTTATTCTATTAAAAAAAAAAAAAAAGCATTATAACGATTTCTCAAGCTCAAACTGATCAGAGTGCTGAAGAATGTGATTGGGACATATGTACGTCATCACGCTCCAAGCATTTACTGAAGTGCTCGGCTGAACTGTGGCCCCAAAAAAGTAACTTTCAGTATGAAATTGGCATCTCATTTTGAAGACGTGCCCCTAATAGCAAGTAATGCTTATGACTATAACTCAAAATCAGGATTTTATTTTCTTTGTTTTCTGTTCTGTAAAACTGGCAAACAGTTTGCACAGTGAATCTGTTTTCTATACATTTAATTTGTGGGGTTCCTCTGATTTTCTACCTTTTCCATTACACAAGATGAGAAATACTCTATGAAGGCACAACTGTTTAAGTAATAAACACTAAAACTTGGCAGGGATGCTTAGGAATAGATAGCAAATATGGAACTTTGGACCTTTTTCTTTTAAATTGCCTCCATTTCATATTGACCCTTCCTAAAGATCTTGCCTGGCTGTTCATGGAAAGGGAAGGTGCAGGGCTTCTTGAGGAGTATTGCCCAGTAGTATTCTTTTTTGCCTCTCTTGGTAGATAGGCCTTTGGCAAATGGTATCATTTTGGTCTCGGCAAAAATAAATTAGACTAAACTAATAGCAACTCAGATTCCCAGGAAGCAAGGAGGACAGACTGCATTCTTTCTGAATAGGGCTGAATTCTTTAATGCACATACACTGCCATCATATGTAGCCAGTGCTTATAGAACTGAGTTATATTTCAAAGGAACAGGAGTCAAAGAGTATGGATTTATTAACTTTGCAAATGTTATGTCAAGTGGCCTAAGAAATGTTACATTACAGATTGTCCAGAGACAAGTCTCGTGAAATTTAGGATTAGCTGATGGCACTCTTCTATAAACTTGCTGTTAGAATATTGTTTGTGGTAAAGGGGAGGCAGGCGGTTGTCAAGACATGCCTGTAAATATGTTGCTTTTTTGATGGATAATATTCAGCATCTGTGGCTGTAGAGGTCTGGTTTTAACCTAAGCAGGTAAGTTGGCAATACTTATTCTTTCGATGGGCTTGAGAAGTTTAACGCTAGGATGGGTGATGCTCTTCAGTCACAAAGAGCAATAGAACATCAGGAAGTTCATTGGGATTTTTAAGAAAAGCATATCAAGCATTAGTCTTGGTCTTCAGAAGTCAGCCTGGTTACTCTTCTTCTGCCTAAACTGTTAGGGTCTTTCCAGATAAAAGAATTTCCAGAATAAGAAACTGGGAGAAGCCAAGAGATGCTTAGACAACATTCTGTTCCAGGAGTGCTGTCTTTCAAAATTAGCCTTCTTCCCGTGCTGTTTGGGTACGTGTGTTTATTTTGGTCCCCCAGTTAAGACTGAAGGTTTTCTAGTTGCTATTGAACATAAGTGAAATTTCAACACATTTCTCAAACGCATCAGTTTTCCATCTAAACTGGAGACCTTATTGTGCTATGGCATCATTTAGCGACTGGGAATCCGTAAGAACGCAGGCAGGGTATCTTTACACTTGCCAAGGAGCGTTCCCCCTTTGTATACAGAGCGCTGTGTTCTTCCACTCCTCATGCTTGGTAATTTTTTCAGGAAGTTCACCAAGTTGTAGCTGTAAAGTTACACTGCCATCTCTTGTGGATCATATGCTATAAAGGACTTTTTTTGGAAAGGCGACGCATAATGAGCACAATAAAACGTGTGAAAGGCTTGGGAAGATGAGCTTCTGTGCTTGCTATCTGTTGTAGAAGTCGCTGTCTAATTTTATTGGGCAATGGAACAGGTACCTGGTTTGGGGAAGGGATCCTCTCAGGAGCTCACCTACTCTGGTACGGGACTGCCACATCTCCTTGCACACTTCCACAGCCCCTTATTATTTACCTTAGCTGTAGGAAATACAGGAACCCAAGTAACTTCCTTAAAATAGATAAAGCCACAGAAGAGTTCTCTTTTGGAAGAAAAATCTAAGCCTTGCTGAAATGGTTTACTGCTAATGACATGTTGGATGCAGAAGGGATGGAAAAAACTTTTGCAGCATATTTATTTTTAATCTATGAAGTGTTTATTTTTAATTTGCAGAATATTTGTTTTTATTATGTGGTTTACACCAAAAACACTGCATAGTTTTTTTTTTTTTTTTTTTTTTTAATTACAATAAGTTCATCTGGACCCTTTTCATGGCAGTGCATTTATTTCAGATGTTCTCTGCACATCAAAGAAAATGTGATTTTTAATGATGCTAAATTAAAGTAAGGAAGTGCAGATACTGATAAACTAATAGAATGATATCCATGCTTGTGAAATTCTCTCCGAAGAAGCCTAGTGGCCTATAATTTCACATACATTAGCATGAACTCTGATTTTGGATGCTGATGAAACTATTTGTCTTTGTCTTGTCTGTTCCAGCGTTTGCTAGCAATGATACTACCTCTGGCCCTCACCCGACCAGTCTAAAAGAGATGGGGTGAAACGATGTAAGAAAGAGCTGCTATCTAGCATGTTGTGTGAAATGTGATTTGATATTTTGTGTCAGCAGTGGAGCTAAGTATGATATCTGTTTTAGTTAGTGCATATCTACTTAAGTGAGGGGGATCTCAGCGTGGATAAATGTTCACTTAGAATTGCTTCAGCTGCTTTCAGCAGTTGGAGTCTCAGTCGTTTTGTTACTGCCTCTCATCTTGAGGGCGTTGCCATCCACAGATGAGCGGTGTTAGCAGATCAGGTAAGTAGTTGCCCTAATTTGCTTCAGGGCAAAGTCTGTCGCATTTTTTTGATCAATGCTGATGGTGACAAATTACTGGGGATGGTAACTTAAGCTTTTCTAGTCGTACTTGCAAGGCTTTATCTCTTTGCTCTTAGACTAATAGGTTTTCTGCATGCTTCTGGGAGCGTGATGTTTTGTTCAGTTGTTTGCAGTGTGATCTTTAGTCTAGAGGCACTTTGCACTTCTTTCCTTCAAGGCTGTCTTCTCTTACACCAGTCAGGTAAGATGCTGCAAAGAATAACTCTGTGTTTGGAGCTTCTGCTGTAATGAGGAAGATCTTGGAAACAAAGGTCGCAGCCCACCCCTTGACCCCCCCACGTGCACAGGCGAGCACAGAAAGTAGGGGAAAAGGGGGGTGAGCCGGTCACAGAGGATCAAGTTTTGGTTGTCTTTCTTGTCGATCTCAGTAAATCTCTGCACTCATTCACCCCCAATCCATAATGAATGTTTCTTGTTAGTCTTTGCTGTTTGTAATGAGAAAGGAAAGGAGGATATGGAATATTAAAGCTTTCCTGATGTATTTAGACATGTGTTTATTTCTACTTTGTTTTGGCAAGCAGCTAGAGCTGTTTGCTGAACCCTTCAAACCTTTTAACTCCGTATAGATTATCTAGTGCTTTGTCTGTAAAAGGTGCATGGAGAAATCAGATTTCATTCTGAGACCACAGAAGAAGGTGCAGGTTCCTTTAGAGCTGGGACTGGAACTGAGGAGCATATCCTAGAGGGAATTTTGCCATTAACTTCAGTGTCAGTAGTCTGCCTCATTAATAGGCAGCTGAAAGGCAACACCATCCGATGAGAAGTGTCTGCTCAGGGAGTAGGGTGGTTTTTTCCTTCCGATTCTGCTGAGGGACTGTAACACATGTTGCTTTGATTTTGTTTACCTACTAAGACAAGTTTTTGTTGATTGCTGCTGTTGGGATTTTTTTGATGGTGATGATGGGGCTTGAGGTAAGGAGAGAAGATGAAGCAATGAAGACTGGAAAGTATGCTGAGAACAGCGACAGTCAGTAAAATCAAGCAAAGACACAAGGGCAGAAGTTAGTGCTAAAGTAAATTGTTAGTTTCGCATAGACAAGTAATTTAGGACTCAACATGTTATGCAATTGTGCAACTGTAAAATATGTGCCGGAGATGCTTAAATACTGGTAGTCAAATAATAGATTGCTAAATATAGTTGCTCCTAAATATAGCTGGTATTGAGGTGTGATATAATTATGGGACAATTTTCATGGTCAGATGAAGGTGTAAATATAACTTAGCCCAAGATTTTGTGAACAAAGACAATCGGCAGTGTATTTATGGACTTCTTTTGTTTGGATTAGTCTCATCTGTTTCTAGTAATTCAGTCTGTCTTTTCCTTACCCAGCAGTTTCAGCAGCCTTCCAAAACAAAAAAATATTTCTGTGGGAAAAAATGTATCTCTCTTGTTAAGAGAATGAAAATAAACTGCACATGAAAATTGGAAATGTTTTCAAGTTATTGTTTGCCTTAAAGAGTAAATCAAAGCTTTGATTATTTTCACTCATATTTTAATTATTGTCAGCAGTGGGCAGTGGCCATAAGAAGACTTGTTGCAGCTCATGCCTGAGGGACATTGGTATACTTGTTTTAGTGAAAAAAGAAATATTAATTATGGAGAATTAAAGCTTTTCTAGTTAAATGTTTTCTCATTGCTTTTTAAAGAACAGCTTTCTTGCTTTTCTTCTTAAACATGTTTTTCTTTTTTGCGTAGAACTACGAAAGGATGCCTTTCACCGGTAATTTAAGGATCATAAGCATTATTTAAGTTGTATATAATATCTCTGTCCTTGGAGATATTTGAAACTTGATGAGGCAAGGACTCTCCTGAGCAACCTGTTCTAATGTTGAAGTTAGCCCCGCTCTGAGCAGGAAGTTGGACTAGAGACCTCCAGAAGTCTCTTCCAACCTAAATGTTTCTGTGATTGTATGTGGCTAATTGGCTGTTTGATTTAAAAAATTATCTTTGAAGCTACAAAGCTGTGGGGGGTGTCTGAATCACTTTGAACTTAGGTAGTGGACATATGTGCATTCGAAAGGTAGGCATTATTCCTAGTACATCATGAACGAGGTTTATGACAAGGTCCAGCTGTGTATGAAGCAAACTGAGGGAAAGGTAGAAAGTTCTGTGCTTGTTTTCCTGTGAGTGGAGTAATGTTTTGAAGTATTTACATCTTAATCAGCCTACCTGATGGAGAATTATTCACTTTATAGCTCACAAAACATAACCAAAAGATTCTATTATAAATGTCACTGCTGCTGTTTGTTATAGCATCGGAACCATATTAGCTAATTTGCTGGCACTTACGACGATAAGTTTTTAATTAGTTGCATTAACAGATGAGTTCCAGAGAAAGTGTGTTCTCATTCGTAATGGCAGACTCCTGATTATTAACAGTGTTAGTCTCTGAATTCTTAAAATCTGATTTTGATGGAGGTAGAAAACTGTCTGCATAACCTATGAGAATTCTTCTGTGTTTTTTAGAATCCAAGGGGATGTGCCTTGGAAGCTGCTTCCGAGTATAGCCATAATCGGGAACAGGACATAGAGCGCTCCAGAGCTTCAAGCAACAATTCTTTTCATGTTGACAGCCGTGCACAAGTCTTCAGGACGAAGGAGCTTTTAGAGTCAAGCTTACAACAAGTCACGCCAATTTATAGGGCTGATCCTTCTGATTACTGCCTGCTGAAGAATACGCAGTTTAAACCTTTGAATACTGTTCGAACACCTGTCTGCAGCCAGTATCAGACAGTTGCAGCTAGTCATTCCGATGCCAGCATTGAACTTCATACACCATTGCAGAAAGAATGGGACACGCATGAAATGAGATTTCCAGCTGCTTCTGATATACAGATGGAGGAAATGGATTTTCCAGCTCAGAAGAAGCTGTCTGTGGAAAAGTCTTCTGAAGAAATGACTAAGCAAATTACTTCTATCACCTTTTCATCCCGAAAACGTTCTCAATCACTGTTGAATTCCATGGTACTTAGCAGGAGCCTTACTGGAGATGATCTTGATAGGATAATGCCTTTGGAGATTGGCTCTGCTAGTACTGAGGAGCAAGGCCATAGTAAAAAACATTGGGAAAGGTCTAAGATCTGTCCTCCTTCAAATCCAGTGCTTGCTGGTTCACTGTCTAATGAGATTACATTTACTGCTGACAAAGACAGGTTTCATCATGTTTCTGCTGACAGTAGCAGAACTGGAGCTTATCAAGACGATTTTCTGTCAGATCGGGGCTCTGTAAGCATCCACGGTGATGAAGAACAGACCTGTACTGCAAAAAAATTTGAGGAGGTTCTGCCTCAAGATGCAACAGAATCAGGCAGACATAGTGCCAGACTCCTGAGCATAGACTGTGATGTAAGATTTAGTCAAGATATGAATAGACTTCATGAACCCCATTCTGCAAGCTCTTACTATCAGGGAAAGAGCAGCTCACCCAGACGCATACAATTTTATGAGAATTTAGAAGGACCGAGTCCCTCTGTAGAAACTGATTTGCTGAAGGACCATGTTAATTTGTTAGAAAAAGAGAAAAAAAGTCCTTCTGATAAAGTCTCTCTCATTCAGAAAGAGGTTGCTAGAGAGCAAATCAGTGTGTCTTGCCATTCATCTCCAAATCAGGTTTTATCCTCTACGTCTGTATATCCTTCATCACCAACTAAGAAAGTACTGTCTTGTGTCCATATAACTCTTTCCCCAAAGTGTAATAGCTCAGAGCTGTGCATTGACTTGAATACTGAAAATGAGAAGAGATTGGGGAATAAGCTTGAAGTTAATACTCAACCCGTGTCTTCAAAAACTCCAGAAATTTTATTAGCTGCTTCTAAATTATCAACTACTGGCCCTATTCCAGCAGATCAAGGATCTTCCTCAGCAGATTCCTGCCTTGTGCTTTCCTCTGTTCCAAGCACAGCAGGGCAAGAGCTAAAACCTCTGCCTCAGCACAGCTGCGAGGGACCACAGGCCACCGTTGTGGATTCAGGGGGATGTCGTCTGAAGCATAACTTCAACTCTGTAGTTTCTGAAAAAAACGGGAAAACGACGTCTGATGCTACCACTCAGATAACGACAGAAAGTCCTGAAAAAACAACATTTTCAGCAGAAATTTATGTTAATTCACAAGACAGTGAAAATACTATCCAGCAATCGTCTCTCCAGAAAGCACATGAAGTCTCCAGTTGTACAACTTCATCCCTTAACAGGATTTCTTCTCTTCCAAGGCAGGGTGGTGAGCAAATTAAAACATCTTCTATGTATATTTAGTCTTTCATCTATTTCATTCTGAGATATTTATGGGGGGGGAGAAGGGTTTTTGTTTGTTTGTCTTCTTTAGTTTTTTTGCAAAAGTAACATTCTTGATATAATTTTCCTATTGATACTTAAGGTTGCTCATAGGAAAAAAGCCTTGGGCTTTACTGTCTTGTGGGTAGAGAGCTGTACCAAAAGGTTGTGGTTCAATTCAGGTTCATATGGGACTGAATTTGTTGTGTACAGGTCTGGTTCAAAAAAATTTTCTGACCTAATTTCTAGATAATTTGATTTGGTTAATTGCTTATGGGCTACCAAGAGACTTATCTGATTATTCATTTGCTCTGTAGTGAAGGTAATTTGTTTGCTCAAGTATTAAGAGCGAATATGCACATCAGTATTATCATTAGAATAAAATTAAAAATACAGGACTCTTTAATTCTGTTGGTCGGAGGAATGCACGTGTTGCACAGTTGTGTCCCATGCTGATGTTTTATAGAGGTGTTTAAAATAGCATGAATTGAGAGAACAGATTCTTTCGTTGTATTGGAGTGTGAAAATATTTCATCTACCTGATGACCTGTTGTCTTCGCTATTAGAAGCCAGCTAACGTTCTGGTCCTTTTCTCCTTTGGAAACAGAAACATTCACTGGCGTTCTGTCATAACAGCATGCTGTATTTATTGACTTGAGAGACAGATGTTCATGATAATTTAAAATGATTTCATTAAACACGGATCAACTGTGTAGCTATGTAGGCATGTGAGCTAAATTTAAGTCAGTGTATGTCACCCTAGTTACAAATCTAATATTGATCTTTGAAAATTATAGGTGAGTTAGGCTATGTTATCTAGCTGATTGGTGGTCAACCTTCTAATGTTCATTAATATTAATAATATTAATATTAATGTTCATTAAATAATTATTAATTAGCATATTCTGTAGGAAAATTAAATTGTATTTCTCTAGGTTTACCCCAGAGAACATCATCTGCAGCCTCTTTGGGTCCTGATCTGTTACCTTTATCTTCTGTTGCATTAAAGGATTAAAGCCTTATTTCTGGTAATTGCTTTGCCTTCCATTCCTGCAGGTCAACCATTATTGCTGCCGTATAAACCTTCTGGAAGTACGGAGATGTATTATGTTCCTTATCCAAAGGCAGGATCCAAAACGTCTCCGGTTGCATCAGAAATGACTGTTGAGAGCTCTCACTCAGGTACTTAGATATCTTCGCTCTTTGAATGCAGAATGATGTCTAAATACACGCATTTCATATCCAGAATTGTCTCAGCTGAGCTCAGAGCTGTTCTGTCCTACCAGTTTAGATTAAGTGCACTGATGTTCACACCACTCTATAACGTGAAGATCTAAGAATCTTTCTTTGATGAAGGTGAGTTTAGTACCTCATTTTGTTGGCAGTGGGGAAAAAAGCAAGGCTCAGAATGTCTTACAGCTTGGTAATTCTTTACCTTTTCACTGGGAATTACTATTCCGTTTGGATTCTTTCATATCCCTGCGAGTTCTCCTTCCCTTCAGTTCACTGCTTGCTATTACTTTCTACCACATTCTTGCTTTTTTATTTGGTGTGTTCTGAAGCATTTGCATAATGTAACGTGAATTTCAGATAATAGCTTTCTCAGTACTGAATTTCAGCCCCATATTAGGTGATTCCAGTGTAGAAAGTTGCTTTCTCTAAACAATGTAATTCGTAACTGCGGTTTCAAATACACATTAACCTCCCCCCCCCCCGCTCCCCAATAAAAAGCTTTTCTCATTAAGTGGAGGAAAGGATGATCTGTGATTCTTTCAATCACTTAAGCATTATAGGTCTTATTTTCAGGTTGTTTTCAATCAGAGCTTTTTGACATCCGCAGTTATTTGTAGACAAAACTCATGATACAGAGATGTCCAGTTCCTAACAAATGTGCCCCAGGGGTGTAGGTTGATGTAAGAGTTACAGGAAGTGCACAGGTTAGTCGTTAGAGCCACAAATTGTGCTTGTAATTATTTATGTGTCTGTGCTCATTGCCTTTTTCCAGTCTCTCTGTTGCAATACAGTTAAAATGAGAGACATGAATGTGATTTGTCTGTGACATTTTGCAGGAAATATGGTGCCAAATGTAAAGATATAATATATGGATGAGACAGCTCAAGGTTCTAGAAAATGTACAGCAGAACTAAAAAATTTAGTTTTTAAACTCCCTGCTGCAGCTAGGATTCTCAGTTCATGAGCAGTAGCTGAAGGAGATAGTTAAGTCTGCTAAATGTAACCAGGCGGTGTTGACAAGGATGATAAATCAGTTAGGTGCCATTTTAGGTTTCTAACCGTTAGGAGACAGAGATATAATGCTGAGGGAGCTCTGCCATTATTCTCTAGAATTCTTGTTTAGGGGTTAAACGGATCTGCTCTAGTCTCCCAGTTTTCTCCATTGCTGTTCTGAGTTCAGAAAATAGCTATTTACATCAGTCAGTGAAAATGTCTGGAATTCTAATGTGAGCAGAAGGGAGTCTGGACTTTCCGAGTCCTGTGTCTGGCTCCCTAGCTGATTTGTCTAATGCTAATTTTATTGTTGTCTTCTGTGCTTATTAGTAGAAAAGGTAAAGTCAGCATCTCCTGCTGTTAGTCATTAGAATCGCTCACTAGTGATCATGATTGTTGGTTGGTGAATATACTGTTATTAATAGTTGAATATTAAGCTTTCTTTCGGACACTGTCTTTGTGAAATTTGTGTACCTATCTTTCCTGCTTCCTCTTTTTACGTGTAACTATTGCTTTCTTTTTCTGCAGGATCAAATGATGCTATTCCTCCAAGGTTTCCCGCAGATGTACTTGGTTTAAGGGACGATAATCCTCCAGACAGTACAGCTACTAAGCATAAAGAAGGAATCTATAGTAAGAGGGCCAAGCCCAAGCTAGCCTGGACTGAGGAGAAAATGATACCACTGGAGGTTGCCCCAGGTAGTTAAAGTGTGTGTTCAGTTTTACATGCATTTTCATATGCTTGAAAGAAAATAGAGCAGAAAAACTAGATTTTAGGATCTGCGACTTATGGTCTCACGATGTTGCTGATACTCTGCCTGAAGATACTAAATTTGACTCTTATTTTTCTCTCTTCCCCTCCTTTCTGCTCCCCCCTAACCCTAAAATACCTAGGCGTTAGTACTTGCTAGCATTCTAGGGACTCTGACACTTAGCAGAGCCTTTGTAAGATGTTTTGAGGCACTCAGTATTAAGTTTGTGAAGTGCAAAGTCTTCTTTAAGTGTAGAAAATGATGCAAATGTAGAAAATGACAGAAGTCTCATGATAAACGAAAGTAGGTGGGATGGCTCCATTTATTTGATAGGGTTTGTGTTGTTGCCCACAGATACCTTACATGGCATCACAAGGTATCAGTGTATCTCTGTAATGTTGATATTTTACCTGAGTCTTCATTTGATTTGACTGATGTATCTCTTCCCCTCCATTAACCTTGCTGGATGGTATTTTTGAGGGGTGAAGGTCAGGTTTTACTACGCCAGTAGCCTTCTTTAAGGCAATGTTGCCTTTTGCTGTCAAAATAAAATTATACTGAGATAGCTGATAATTTTGACACTGTATCTCAAGGTGTAGCTGAAACTACTTCTGATGGACAGTCTTAAGCCTCATTCTGCACTTCTGAGTGGCTGATAAACTCCCTTTAATCTGAGCAGGAACGAGGATTTTTGTTAGGGTTGGGGAGAATTGCGTTGTCCTGTTCCTGAGCAGAAGTAACTGTAAGTAGGAAACTGCTGAGTGGTTGCCATCTCCCATGTGGAATTAATAACTGCATCTAGAAAGATGTTTATTGCGCAGTACAGTATTTTGAAATATGTGCTATATTGAACAAAGAGTGAGCAAACTGCAAGGAGGTAATGTAATTATGGCTATTAATGAGAGATGGGACCAGAAAAATGCGAACAGCATAATGGATTCTGAATCAGGAGTTCCCATTCTCCTCTAGGCAGTCACATATACAGTTTCTCTGGAGCCCATTTATTTTTCTTAACATCACCTAAACTTGCTGTATGAAGATGCTTAATGGAATGGGTTTTTGTGGAGTACTTCAGTGTGATTATTGTTGTCCTTTTTAAGCAGACAGCTCAACATGCCCGGGGTAAGGTCACTTCGTGGAACTGTGCTGATGTATCCATAGGGATACCTTTTGATGACTTCAGTTCTTCACTTTAGAAGGGATTTTCTTTGAAGCTTTTCTCTTCAGAATAGAGATTACATTTTGGATATTCCCAGAAGATAATTTAAAATGTTTGATTGCATAAGACAGACTGAACTTTACATTACTTTGTTTTACTTTTTCAATAAGTGTACATGGGATCAATGGTTGAATTAGTGCAACAGTAAAGACAATATTGTCTTAACATAGTTTTTCTTATAGAAGAAATAATTCTCTGTGAACATTTATAAAATGTAAGGGTACAGAAACAAGAAGAGAAAGATAAAAATGGTTTTCTTAATTTGCTGCGGGTAAACAAAACAGAATGTTTGGGTCGTGGTAGAGGTAAAGAAAGTGCATGTATAGAAATGAGCTCTTAAAACAAGAATCTGGGATAAGAAACAAAATACCACGTTGGAGTAGAGATTGATAGATACTTGTCTGTCTGAATGCCCTGATAAAAATGCAACAAGAACACAAGTGTTGATATAAAATTATCTAATTATGTCCTTCTGTAGCTGTGATGGTCTAAAGTCACAGGGAAGGCAAGACTTGTAAGTGGAGATAATCTTTTGTTAGACCAGCCAGTATAGTTGGAAGGTTAAACAAGCTCTCTGAAGAAAGACCAGGCTTGCATGTCTAAAATCTTCTCTGACTTCTCCAACTATATTTTTAGCTGGTCTAATAAAAGATTGCCTCTACCCACAGAGCTTGTCTAGAGCTTAAAATTATGCAAGTTATGTATTTTTTTAAAAATGTTTCTTTATAGAAGCTTATTTTTATTTTTTTTCCCTGTTTGCTTTTCTTCCATTTTGTTGGTAATTTTATTAAAATACAGAAATAGCAAAAATTCTGCATAGCATTCCCAAGCCCAATCTCATTAGTCGGGAGGATGTGGAGGAATCTTCTTGCATGGGTGTATAAACATTGACCTTGTATGCAAAGACAAATTCCTCCAGACCCAGTCTCATTAACTCTGAACTGGAGGTGCTATTCATAATCTTGACGTGACACTGAAGTGCCCCTGTTGAGACGGGGAAGGGAAGGTATGCATAAAATATAAGGAAAACCAGTGACAAATTAAAAGCAAGTTTTATGAAGCGGTGTTAACAGAATGAGTTGACACGATTGTATAGCAACCCTTCTTGTGCTTCTCTTGCATCATATTTTCCCACGGGGAGCTGGAGGTTTTATAAATAGCAACTTCACCTGTGATTCTTGAGGAGGGCGGGAGGGGTTTTCCTCGGTGGGACAGGGAGAGGCGTGGTGGTGGGACTTGCTCACCACCCTTTTGGCTGAATCAATGGCAAAGCTAGCTCAAAAAAAAAAAAAAAAAAGTGATTGCTAGTTCTGTCTTTATCAGCAGATCACAGTCTTGGAGCAAAACAAGAGAAGGCTGTTTGAAGAAAAAAAAAATGGGGGGAATGTTGCAAAGCTAGGGAAAAAACGATTTGAATGTGATCCATGCCGTTAATGGAGCTTGATAGGCACTTGCTGACAGCTCCCCATTACCTAGTCGTTGTTACCATTAGTAAATGGACTGTACTATTTTGTAGTCACTTTTTTATTTAGATTAAGGCTATTACTATTTTATAATGTATCTTTAAACTACCTGTTGAGTAAAATGGCATAGGAGAAGGATAGCTTGCAATAAGTATAGAGACTTGGGAAGTCCTTCTGGCGCTAATGGCTATAATTCTACTTTCAGCATTTATGGATCTTTATACAATTAAGTCCATTATACAAAGAACATAACATGAAACGTATATTGTAAATGATTCTATAAAATGATTTTAGAGTATACTCCTGCTAGCACATGCTACGTTTGTACTTAATGCATGCCTATTACAAATTAGTTTGTAATTAGGTTTCTGTATATCATCTTGTGTAGTTTCAGGTAGTAGCATTTTCTGGAAGGATTTCACTGCTACTTTCAGCTAAGCTGTTTCGTCTGATCCTAAAAGTGAAGCAGGGTTGGGTCTTGCCAGTATGCTATTAGAGATCCTTCTAGGAATTGTGCAGGAAATGGTATTCGTTGTCTTACATATGTAGTGCTTTTTTGAGTTAGTTAACAAGTAACGTTCTGGCATAGTACTAAGGGGCATTGGTGCTCCCAGGACATTTGTCTGAAGAGAGGCAAATGGAGTTGTGGCTGCCTGTTATTGACTTTCCATAAATAGAAACAAAGACCTTGTCCAAATTCTAGCCTGAGTAATTACATACAGCATATCTGGGTTCCTTCTTCAGATCCAGTAGGATACAGTCTTTTCTTGGAGTGCATGTTGCAAATGATGGAAAATATTATTCATGCACTGTTAATAATGCTGAGACTTCATTCCAAAGATAATTGCATTTCAGGAAAGGGGAAAATGATTCCTGTTTTTAATCTATTTAAGTGGTTGGGGAATCTTAAGACGAATATTGCCCTGTTTAAGATTTGCTGTTTGCTACTTGCTTATATATAAGGGAACAGAAAACTAAATTTTTTTTTCTTTTTCTAGAATGCACAGAACATTTGAAACCTGTAAAAACCACTCATTCCGTCTTCAAATCAGCACAGTTCTATCTTCATCCTCCAATGCCTATGTATGACAGCTACTTCATGTCTAACGGTGAGCCATCAGAGGAGTATTCTGACACTGGACATGCTAGACCTTCCTCAAATGCTTTCTTCCAGAGCTGGAAAAACGCAGATCATGATCAACGTCTTTTCTCTGCTCGTCATAGGAAGGGTGGTGAAAATGAATTCTTTCCACTAACTGCAGAAGCAGATTACAGCAAGAATGAGGATATAAGAATTAGCACATCTTTGGGGAATGAAACCTCAGGGAAGGAGCTATTTCTACATGGTAGAAGAGAAGCAGAACAAAAGGAGGCTAGAAGTTACCCTTTACCATGCAGCCAAATGACTGGCTTCAACGAGAATCTGGAGACAGACCTGTCGGTGAAACGGAGAACTCATTCCACTGGTAGCTTAGATGAGCTCTGGACTAAGTTTTTGGAGCGCCAGAAGAGACACCAGCGCCATGATTTTAGGAGTGACGGTGAGCTATCCCTTGTTGAACGCCTTGATCGGTTGGCTAGGGTCCTTCAGAATCCCATTAAGCATACGCTAATGCCTACAAAACCTGAAAAGAATATTTTCGAAAAGAAAATTAAGGGAAGAGAGCAGAAGAAAATAAGGCTTCAGGAAGAGAACACGTGTGAAAATATCTTAGAGCCTAATGCAGCACATGGTGAAGAAAGACCACATATCAACCATGATAAAAATAGCCTTGCTGAGTTCAGAAAAAATAGGGCAAGAGAGAAGACTATCTGTCACATGAATAAAATTTTGGAGCACCAGCAGTACTTGGAAACTCTTAGTGACGCTTCCTCAGAGACAAGGCTTAGTAAAGATCGTGGCACTGTGATCAGTTCCACCACCTCTGAATCTGACGTGGTGACCCAAACAGAAATGGAAACTGCTACTCAGACTGAGGTGAGCAGTTCCATTTCCACCATTGACACTGCCAGGCTGATCAGGGCTTTTGGGCATGAAAGAGTGCGTGTGTCGCCAAGACTGTCCCAACTTTATTGTACCATCAGTCAGCAGAAAAATCGCTCTGAAAAGTGGTACAAGTGGAGCAGCAAAGCGATGGGTGTAGAATATCCTAAGGTGACTTCTGAGAGACAGAGGAAAAGGAAAGAGATCCAGGTATGTGACCAGTTAGACCAAAAGACAACTTCAGCTAATCTTTTACAGGTACTCTTAAGTTGTGTATAGTAGAGTTTGTTATTCGGAGAACGATTAACGTTTCCCAGAGAATGTTGTTTCTATGGTAGGCTTATGTCTTTGATCCAAGTAGCTCAAAAGCAAACCAGGCTCTTTGCCTTTCCAGCTATAAGGAGGAGATCGAAATCTCTTACATCATCAACGCTGCTTCCTTTCCCTTTGTTCATATTTGTCTTTTTTTCCTCTTTATTTGTCGGGGAGGTAGTCTTGGGAAGCAAGATCCTCCTGTCTCTGACTTCTGGTTACGTAAAGGTTCTGGTTTTTAGCAATCCTGAAGACGGTGCTGGTAAATGAAGATTAATTTCCTGAAGAGGGGACCATGGCATGGATTTGAGGCTCACAATAAGAAGTTACAAAGTTTTGGCGTTTTTCCTAGAAGTGGTAGTGCCATCATTACTAATGGATGTTCATACTTCACTGAAACAAGTTAGTTTTTTTTTTTTTATAGAAACAACTAAAATTCAGTGTTTGTGCCAAGCAACTTACTGAATGATTGTGAATGATTGCCTAGGGGAAAAAAACAGGCCTTTTCAAGGCTAATACTTTAAAAAAAAAAACAAAAAAACCCCCCCAAACCCATACACTGTCTACAACATCAGGACAACTAATTGAAACAGTGACCCTCTAAATATGGCATTGGGATCCTACATTTCTTGCATGATTATATTATTTAGGAGATTATTTTATTCCTTTTTCCACTTATTGCTAACCTTGCAATGTCTATCTAGGCCTTGGAGAAACAACCTCTTGTCATTTTGCCTTTTAAAATCACCTATGAGACAGCATATCCCAGTATTTCTTGTACTGGAATAAAATTTTGCTGTTCCTAATGCTAGACGTTGCTTTGAACCTGTATGGCTTTTGGAAAGTAGTACTCATCTGCTGTGATTTTTTGTTTGTTTTCTTTTTAACATGTTAAGAGACACGTCATCCACCTCAAATATGGATGAGAAAAAGTCAGTGGCAAAAATGCCAGACTTCATTTTAAGATCATAACATTGATAATTTCTGTGATGCTTGGGAGAACAGAAATCCAGATTTTTTTTTTATTTGCAAATACCTATGGTTCAAAGACGGATTTATTTATAGCAGGAGCTCTGCTCCTAGAGAAAATACTGTGCAAATCCTTCATGCTGCCGAAGTTATGGGACTGTTGCATTTTGTAGCTCAGTTTTTAATGAGAGCCTATTGTCAGCTCTGCTTCCAGAAAACTTGATTACAGCTTTTATTTATAGCTGCTGGACCCATCCCAGAAGAGGTTTTAATCTATTCCAGTTTATGTTATTTCGAAAGCACTCTTCGCACTGCCATCTGCTAGCAGGTACAAAGCTAAAGGTTGTGCTATTTAACTACTGAAGGGCTGTGAAAGCATCGCACTGAATATTCTAGTCCAAATAGAAATATGCTGTCAATATTCAGTACCGAATGGCTGCTTATATTTATTTTTGTTTGACTGCTGATATGCATGTGCGTGTAAATGGGTTATCTGGTTTTTCCTTGCTTTATCTTCCGTCTTCCCTTCTCCTGAGTGCATGGGTTCAAATTTGCTTCTCTCCTCTGATAGAAGATACATATCTATTACATCCGTCTAGCGCACTGCACTTTTTTAATAAAACTGAAAAACAGTTAATGGCAGTAAGTTTGAGAATAAAAATTACCTCTCTTTAATGTTGAAATGAGATTGTTTCGCGTTGAAGTGGTAATAGCAGAGGCTCGATAAAAAGGTAATAAAAAAGCCTCTGTTCGTTTCCATCATTGCTTGCTTTATGAGTTACTAATAGGATGCTAATTGCTATGATGGGAGGAGGAGAAGCAGTTTCGTAATTAAAAATGCAGTTCGGCGGTGTTGCAGGAATTGGTCTACGCCGCGCCGTGTGGCACTGATTCGAAGCCTGGGGAAGCGCTGGCAAGTGCTGGCAGTTCATTGCCGTTAATGGAGTGCTGACATTCTCTGTACCGAGAAGCAAAGCTGGTGGACTGGATGCATTACGCTTGCAGACAGAATAGATTACATTTTAAGTGGCTGTAAAGTTATTACATCTCATAACATTTAATTTAACAAAGTCGTGCTGTCTACTCTCTGCAACGGGAACTTAGGTTTGTATGAAAGGTGAAGATGTGAAACTAGCATTTTGCCGGAGTCGTGCTCTTACCGTGTGGCTGCTATTTCTCATTTTTATTGAGTTTAATTTTCTCTACCTAGTGAACTTTGTGTAGTGAGGATTACAAATAGTGAGAGAACTTGGCGTGTTTTGAAAGGACTTTGTTTTTTCATGCCGATGGCGCAGAACTCAAGTTCGTGGTGAACTAAAAGCAACGCATTAGTCCTGCCAGCCGGTCTCTCCCTCCGATAACCCAGCAACCTTTTAGATGCTTTTGATTTGAGAGGATAGCAAGACTGGATTTAGGTTAGATGTTTATTCTCCCTCTTCCGAAAGCACAGATGTTTTAAACTTCGCAGTCTTTCACAAAAGCGCAGCCAACAGATGATCTTGCTACAGCGATGGGTTTTTATAAGAGTCTGTCTTGACAGTCCATATTGTCCCATGAACTGTGGGGGATGCTCAGCACCTCGCAAAAGCTGATCGCAGGGTAGCTCTTGTCTACAGAATCCGTGCACTCTTCTTACTAGGATTGGGTGCTGGAAGTGAGTTGGCGCGTGAGGATACAAAGTCAAGGCTGGCTGTCGTGTGGAATATCAGTAAGAAATACCGATCAGCCTGTGCTAAATACCTGAATAACGTTGGAGTCAAGGTACTGCAAGTAAAGAACGATGATGTTGATTTTCTTGCTGTTTGGAACCCACTTTTTGCTCATTTCAGTTGCATTTTCAGGAATTTCTGTTCTTTCTCATGTTTTTTCTAGAAGGCAGCTTCCGTTTCTTCAGACTCGGCTTCTACCAGCACTAGTTCTTGGGGACCAAGCTCTGCTCTTAGTAACAAGCGACGGATACGGATGTTAAACAAAGGTATCCAGGCAGGTGAGTTTTGGGCTCCAGACCTGACTTGCATGTGTTTTCTTCTGCCTTTCATCTCTCTGGAAACCTTTCTCCAAAGTCTGTTGTATATTTTTAGTGATGAGTATGTATACTCAGCATTCTTCTAATTCACTTCCTAATGTGTTTTACGGTAATGTTACGTTGTAATTAAAATGAACCATTGCCTTTCCTTTCTTTGCCTCCTTGAGTACTAGCCAGTTTTCTTGCTCGCTTGTAAGTTTTGTTAACCTAGATTTCTAATCTATTGCAGTGGTAGAGGTGGACTAACTATATTTTATTATTTATTTATATATATAAATATATATATATATTTTTTGTTTGTTTTTGTTTTATTTTCCATGCCAGACGTTTATCTGTTACTCAAATAATATATTTTGTAGGCGTTTTGTATTTCAGAAGGCTGGCCTGTGGTCACAGTGTTTTATATTCTTCTTGGAAATATTTTGAATGTCATAGTCTACTTAAGACATGAGCTGATCCTTGACCAGTGCAGTCCTGCATTCAGTCGTTTTCTTCTGATGGCAATATTCAGTTACTCCATTTCTTTCATTTACACCTCAAGTTGCCATCATAGGGTTGAGTAATGGTTTCGTTTTATTCATCAGACATTTGAAGAAAAAAAAAAGTTATATCACGTGCGAGTTAGTTGCATCAGAAAAGTATTTTCACGATTTGCTTTCAAAATCGCATTATGTTTCTTTTGAATATTTTTGATGCCCTGGACAAACCAATGTTTTGGAGATAAAGCCAAGTCTTAGGCGAGTGTTTCTGGACCTGTCAGTCTACCCAGTAAAGCCTACAGTTGAAATTGTACAGCTATACGCTGGCAGCCGTATAATGGCAGACCTTGCTGTTGTCTTTCAGCTGCAGGTCAGAACTCAGCTTTTCAGACCTCTGCCTAGATTCCTAGCCACGGGCACACTTGATTCAAGTTTGGTATCTTCCTTTCCACCCCATATGCTTGTTTTGCTTGGGGCGGACCAGGTTGACGTCCATTCAGTTCTACTCAGGTTATCATATAGTAACTATCTTGGGTCACTGTAAACTTGTGTTGAATTTGAAGTGGGAATATGAAAAATTTTGACTTTCTGTATCCCATCCTTGAAAGACATCCTTCAATTTTAAAGTAAAAATTGAAGGTCGTCATCTGTATTATTCATGTCACACATGCTGGTGTTAAAGTATTTCCAAGGAATGCTTTATTTTTGTCAGGTCTCCTAAGGTAAAAAGCACTGGTTTAAGACTGAACATGGTTGGAGATAAAGGACTATGGCAGTGGGCTTTTTCCTTTAGATTAAAAATGTGACGAAGGATGATTTTTTTTGGGGGGGGGGGGGTAATATATTATATTGTCACAGCTGCTCTAGAATAAGATGTTCCTACTTCATTTTGAACTGCAGGAGACTTGGAGATTGTGAACAGTGCAACTAAAAAACACACTCGAGATGTTGGTGTGACTTTTCCAACTCCAAGATCTAGCCAGCCAAATCCACGGCCATGGGAACCCTGGCATGCTGTTGATGGTATTGTCGGAGAGTCAGATGGTGTGGTCACAGATCATCAGGTACCAGGAGGCCAGGGTAAACAGAAGGGACAGCCAGGCAATTTCTTCATGGAGAAAAAGATGAAGAGCAGGCTGCATTTGCCACAAGGTCAGTGCAAAAAGCACTTCTCTATAGACTGGAAAGGTCGTATATCTCAACAGCAGCCAGCAAAATACATGATCAAGGTTAGCTAGAACACAAAGTTACTGTTACTAGTGTAGTCAGTTTTTATTTTGTTTTTAATCAATTAATTTTAAACAAAAACACTATGTCAAATGAGATTTTTTTAGTTCTCCCTTATGATGGCATTTTCCATCTAGTCGTTAGATGTGACCTAACCAGTGAAGGTGGTAAATAGGAGGCAATGAATAAGGCAAAGAAAGACGAATAAAATAGTCATCATGTAGATACTTAGTTTTGCTGCGTGAATATATGAATGGTTCTGTTAAACTTAGAGTGTAGAGCTACTCAGTAACTTGACTTACTGTTTCATGTACTGAGGCCTCACAGAACAAGTATTCTTTAAGGAGTACTTGAGCGAGGAAAAGACTGTGGTACCAGAAGAACTAGACTTGTCTCACTCTTTTAGCTAGGGTTGCATTTTTGGG
The DNA here is from genome assembly GCF_036417845.1 of Apteryx mantelli. Lineage (NCBI taxonomy): Eukaryota > Metazoa > Chordata > Aves > Apterygiformes > Apterygidae > Apteryx > Apteryx mantelli. Next base: position 85,655,436 of record NC_089982.1, on the reverse strand, counting down.
ATGATGAAGTGTTGCTGCCTGTTTTGTGTTTTGTTGTTGTTGTTTTTGTTGTTTTTTCTCTCCCCTCCCACTCCCCCAAGTCACTAATTAAATGTTTTAAAAAGTTTTCATTAGTCATCATTGTTGTAGGGACAAATCATTCTCTCTCGTACCAGTTTAATTTAGAAAATTTAGAGTATCTTTTCAGAGTACTGGATGATGTATTCAAATCCCAATATGTATGTAAACTGTGAGTAATCTGATTCTTGTATACATATTTAACACTTGGAAAATGTAAAGCATTTGCCCTTCAAAAATATCTATACAGAGTCACAGAGCTGAGGACATCACAAAGATTCCTTAAGTGTATGTTATTGCTGATAAATAACTATTCTTTCTGTAAAGAGAGAAATTTGCAAACTAAGCCATTTTGTGCCTTTCCAAAAGTGGTGTTTGGTGAAGACTTGCTGGTTTTCGGACACTTGGCAAAGGGACTCTTTTGAAACTGCCAGGGGTGTCTGGTACAGAATCCCACTGGAATCAGTGAAACTACTGAAGTGAGTCTTTTTTGCAGTATTAAGCTACTGATCATATTTAGCCGAGATCTTGAGCATGAAGGGACATAGATGGGGATGGAAAATAGGAAAATGTATTGCCTACAAATCTTCATTTTCTCCTGTGATGTCTTTACTAGGAATTTCCTGGCTTGTCCAAGCAGAGGATTCGAAATCTGAATCTAAGAAAGAAAACTGTTCCAATCCCTCTTCTGGTCCTGGTCCCTCTTGGTTTGAACCACTGACTGGCACAAAGCCCTGGAGGGAGCCTCTCCGGGAGAAGAACGGGCAAGAGCAGCAGCATAACAACGTGATTCAGCCAGCGGTTCCAGAAAGGGGTGCTGGGAACAGGTCCCCGCAGCCGTTTGTGAAGCTGACGCTACAGGTAAAGGCATGCTGCGCTGTAAGGCTGCTGGGTTCGCTCTGTGATTTTAGGAATGATGCTGAATCTTGTGGAAACAATTTTTTGATCCTTTTTTTTTTATTTTTTATTTTATTTCACCTTTGTTATCATTGGAAGGCAACAAGTTAGAGACCGCTCCTGTTTAAAAGAAAAAACAAAACAAAGTTGTCAGTCCTGTTTGCTTATGGTAACCTGGCTGTGCACAGTATGATAATATATATGATTTGATCTAATATTTTAGAGCTTAAATCAACTGGCTTCAGGAACTAGAGAGAATGCAGCTGAGGTAGTTTCAAGTTATATTTGCTTCTGTGCAGGAATATTCCTGTGTGATGTAAATAGTGTGTGTGATTAAAATGGGATTTAATTCATATAGTGCAAAGTGTGTGTGTGTTGCACCCTCACTCACTCACTCCAGACCCGCTTAGGTGTGCTCACTCCAAGTATCCGTGGAAAAATACAAATGCAGTGTTCAGAAACACTTTTGAAAAAGATCTACAGCAAGTCAAATCTAAGTTAGCAATAGTGTAACCCAACAGGAATTGCTCTGTAGAGCAAAGCTGTTGGTGCTGAGTACCGGATATCCGTGCTGTATACATTTTGGAGTTTTGGAGCCCTAATCTGCTCGATGAATTGAATCCCTTTTAATGGCTTGGAGTGCACTAGGTGCACTTCTGGACTTTAAGTTCAGTTATATTTGCTCATATGCTCAGAGACGGCCCTGTGATGGGAACCGAAGCATGGCAAACGGGCGTATCAGGAGATTGCTTTCAAAAATTCTACTTCCGCCGCAAACTGAAGCGCCAGTACTGACATGGCCACTGCCTTACAGTAAAGGAGACTATAATATATTACTGCACCTTTTATCCTGTGTGCCCAGCTTTGTCTGAACTTCACTGTGCTTTTCTGAGAAGAGGTTTGTGTCCCTTTTGCTAATTATTTTAGCTGCTTTTCTTTTTTTTCTTTTTTTTTTTTTCCCCCAACTAGTTAATTTTCAGGTTGTTGACAAGTACTTTGATGTTAAGATCCCTGAGCATCTACCCAGCCTTAAGGATGCAAGATTTTGTATTTTATACTGAATGCTGCTTTGAAGTTTTTTTATTACCCCCCATGCTTTGATAATGGTGTTAGATATTTTGATAAACCTCTTCCAGCCTTAAAGGGAAGTTTTGGCCATTTTAGACTTTGTTTTGTATCATCTGGTCTTAGGAGGCTCTTGCATTGCGTCGCCCTGATTTCATCTCCCGCTCTGGAGAGCGTGTAAAGCATCTGAAGCTTGTAATGGAGGAAAGAAGGATGCAGAGTGTATTGCAGTGTGAACGAGAACAGCTATTTAATCCTCCTGAGAAAAGAAAGGGCTACAGGAATGCAAGTTGCATGCTCTCTGAAAGAGGTACTTCATGGTTATGCTGTTTTATATTCTAGAGGAATTAATGAATTTCCGCATTATGCTTAAGGGTGTGTATATTTCTAATAAAATTAGAATTGTTTACCATTACTGTCTATGAGAATCCATAACTTATAAAGGAGTAAGTTTGTTGCAATAGTATTCTTTGCGAGAAGTAGACTTGTTCACTGTTTTCTTATCTCAAAACTTTGCATTTAGGCTATCTGATTAGACAAAAGAGAAGAACGATTCCAAAGAGTGAAATGGTTCAAAGATCCAAAAGGTAAGGTTAAGAAAATTTTGTTTCAGATAGTTAAGTGACCTGAGTAAATGGGCAGGATAGATGGGTGAATCATAGTTGCAAGTAAAGAATTGGGCATTGGGGATAACTCAGCTTTTTCAGGGCAAGAGGTAGGCGTTTTATCAGAGGAAAAAAGCACCTGTTAAGAAAAACATAGAAACAAGACTATTTAAAAAAAAAAAAAAAAGGTTTCTGTAGGTAGACCTGCATATCTTGCTGCAGTATCTGCAATCCAAACACTACAGCTAACTGTCCAAGTTGTAGACCCCAAAAGGAGAGGAAAGGTAGGATACAGGCCACTAGAGCATGTGTATGGTGTTGAACATTAACACCCTAGGTAATTGGCATTGGAAGTGAGGTACCATTTCTCCAAATGAAAGTAGCTTTATGTAAAAAACAGTTACCCATAAAGGAATTTGGAGGCTTTTAATCCTGAAGAAAGCTACCTTGTGTTAACCTTGTGTTTGATTGAAGTAATTGTATATAAAATGCACTGCGTACTTAGCAGTGTATTAAACATTTGACTTATCTGTGCTACAGAGAGTATGTGAAGGTAAAATAAAAAAAAGGGATTTATTGCAACTGGATTATGAAATGGTAGAGGAGGCAAGAGGAAGTGGTTTGGAGGGGTGCTAGTTCGGAAACAGCATAAATACTAAAAAGTAAGGTGGAGGCTTCTGAAATTCTCTGATGGCTTGTAAAGTTACATAAGAATACAGTGGTAATGCAAGTTATTTAGAGTCAAAACAACAGAAAAGGCCAGGAGCAGTGTGCCTAGAGGCAAGGAATGTGTAACGTTTGGATTTCAGCATAAGCGTAAGGGCTTTGTCGAACTGATGTCTTGGGATGCAAGTGCTGCGTGAAGAAAAGGGGTTGCGCGATGTGAAAGGGACAGTACCGTGCCTGATAGTTCCTAAAGATTTCTGCAGGCTTGAGGAATGGGCCAAGAGGAATGGGCCGTGAAGCTTGACAGTGACAAATACAAAGTCCCTCTCCCCGGGACAGGGCAACCCCATGCATCGGCAATGGCTGAGGAGACACCGCCCAGGGAGCAGCCCTTCAGAAAAGGGCCTGGTGGACAGCAAGATGGACATGAGCCGGCAGTATGCTCTTGCATCAACGAAGGCCAGCCGCACGTTGGGCCGCGCTAGTAAGAGTGTAGCTGGCAGATGGAGGGAAGTGGTTATTCCCTCTGCTTGGCCACAGCTGGGTCCTGTGTCCTGTTCCGGGCTGCCAGTACAAGAGAGAGATCAACAAACTGGCATGAGTGTAGTGGGGGCCACCAAGATGGTCAGGGAGCTGGAGCACATGGTGTGCGAGGAGGGGGTGAGAAGTCTGGGTTTGTTTGGCCTGGAGAGGAGAAAGCTGAAGGCAGGGATCTGGCAATCCTGTTTCACTGCCAGAAGGGGGATTTAGGGAAGGCGGAGTGAGGCTCTTCATGGAGATGCCTATTGAAGGGACAAGTAGCAGCATTCCCACCTTACAGTAAGGGAAAATTCTGACTGGAGACAGGGAAATTGGCTTCTTGTGAAGAGGACGGTTAAATGCTGGACAGGGGCCGGCGGAAGTAGTGAAATCTCCATCTTTGGAAATAGTCAGAAGTCGACTGGACGAGGCCTGAGCAACCTGATCTAGTTTTGAAGTTAGTCCTGCTTTGAGCAGGAGGTTGGACTAGCTGACCTCCAGAGGTCCCTTCCAACCAAAGTTATTCTGTGATTCTACAAAATATGTGTCAGAATAGGTAATATATAAAATAAACCCTTTAATGTGTTATATGTGGTAGGAGAGTCCAAAAAGGATGTTTGATTTCAGTAGTACTTGGCATTTAAAAGTGTTTTTAGGACATTAATAGGTGACAGAAGTGGGATGTACGCCAATCCCCTGTGGAGTGCATATCCACATGTTTTAATTGAAAGGGAAAGATTTTGATTCAGGTCATTTGTATTGTATGATCGATGTTATCTGAACTCATGTATTTTCAGGAACTCTGATTTCACTGTACCGAAGTCAGCAGGATTTCTATGGAGACTGATTCAGGCAGTCGCTCTCTGTGGCTTTTTTTTTAATGCTGCTGTCATACTCCAGCTCTCAGTTGGAGCTGAGAAGTAATTTATTCTGTACCATTCTTTTGAAATCCACACCTATAATGAATATAGAAGCTTTTTCTTTTTCCTCTGTAAGTGCATAAATGGAGATTCTCGTGGCAAATTAGCTAGAGCTAATAAAAACAATTTTGAATGAAGTTAGATGCCATTCTGCATTGTCCGCCTCTAGCTCTAAACATCTTTATGGTGGGATGAATTGGTGAGTTGGTTTATCTTGATCTTTAGCTGAGAGGTGCCTCAGAATGGTGGAAGCATTTAGTGAATGGTGGGATGGTGGTGAAGCAAACCCTGAAATCTTTGAGTTATCCCTACACCCTTTGAGGTATTCCCCCTCATCCAGTTAGAGCTTTTATAGACCTAGCACCCTCTGCTGCCTTCCAACAAAACAAAAGAGAAGTAAAATAACCTCCAAAATGTGATTTATTTCCTCTTTTCTGTAGAGGTAATGCGGACAGTAACATTTTTAGAAAAGATGGCCTCCTAAAAGCAGCTGCAGACAGAGTAGGAAAGCAGGGATACACAGGAAGGTAGGTCACTGAAAAGAGTACAGCTGCCATTTTTTAGGGTATAATGGCAATCGTCTGTATAGGTGCAGTATTAAGTGGTCTTCTATAGAGTTTCCTGGTATAAATGCTTGCTCTTAAAGAACAAAAGCTCATGAATTCCCCTATGAAGTCTGATGGACTGGTAAACACACTTGTGCGTGGGACTGTAGAAGCTACAAATGTTTATGGCTTTCCCTGGTTGATGCTGGGGAATTAAATAGGAGATGAAACTGGTTGAGATTTGGACTTGATTCCTTGCAGCTAGCTCTGCCTGCTTAGTTATGTGCATCTTTTTCCTTCCTGTTGCTTTCTTTTCCAGCTAACTTCTAGTCCTTCTGTCCTTTGAAACATGTGAGTGACACCTATCTCGTGTACTGACTAAACAGCAAATCAGTGCAAATTGACACACATTTGCCTCCCTCACTTATCTTGCCAGTTCGAAGTACTGCTTACTTTCCTGCTGGAATTAGCACCAAGACGACTGTCAAAGATGCCCTCCCTGCTCCTAGCTGGTGGGCTGTATTGATTTGCAATTTTCAAAATGGAAAGTGTTGAAGCACTTGCAGATAATACCAGTTGATGGCATAGATGTGTTCAAACTATTTAAAGTGCCAACGGTAACTATGGAAGGGATGTTGTTATATTGACGTAAGAACAAAACGGTCTCTTAAAAGAGTATGGCTTTGTGGTATTGTATCTGCAATAATTTTTGCTCTAATTGCTGAATATCAAATCTGTATGTTAAGAAATGAGCTGAAGTATGATGTGTCTTGTTCTAAATATTCTGGGGCTGGAATTTTTGAATGTGTTTCGTTTCCACTTCCCATAAACTGTAGTCTTCTTGAAGCTACACGGCTCTTGGCAATGACTGTGATGAAGTTAGTAAAGCTTTATGATATTAAAGGAGGCTCTAGAGGATATGGGGAAGGCAATGTGAGCACTGCTCTGCCATCCTTGCTAGCTGCTTCCTTCTTCAGGTGGTAGCATGTAAAGCAGGCAAGAGTAGTGCGCTAACTCTCGACCGAGCACTACTCACCTTTTATTGAGTTCAAAGCATCTTTTGTTGCTTGGCTCTGGCATGGGAGTAGTTCGGCAGTGGAGAAGACAAAATATTGGCCTAGGTAGGGCAACATTTGGGCATAAAAGATTCCTGGATGACTTAAGTCAGATTATTCTTATGCCAAAGGTACTACTATTTATGAATAAGCATGTTATTCAGAATCAACTTACCCTCAAAATGATAAGGCTATTCTGTACTGATGATATTGAATCTTTACCTTTTGCAGACAGGTAATCATAGCAGCTGTATAGTCATTTTAATGTCCTAAATGTTGCTTTTAGAAGGGTGCTGCAGCAAGAAAAAGGCATTATGGGATGTGGGAATTTCTGGTATCACAATAGTTATGTATTCCACATTTTCTCTGTGTGACACTTATAAGCCCCCAACTAAATTTTTCTACGATGTGGTTGGCTAGTATCTTTTAACAGAATGCGAAGATAAAACAGAGGATGTTTTTATATTAATAAATTCCTTTTTTCCAAGTCATTATTTTTGACTTTTTGTATTTACACTAAGGATCTATGAGCAGCTGCCAGAGGTGCAGAAGAAGCGAGAGGAAGAGAAGAGAAAATCAGAATACAACTCGTACCGGCTAAAAGCACAGCTTTACAAAACGGCAAGTGTTCTGGCAAACTACTTACCCTGAAATATGTTAATTTGTTTTTTTTTTTTTCCTTGTGGTCACAAGCCTTATGAAATTAACATTTAGTAAATATTATGTATTTATTTTGCACATTCTGGTTGATTAGACAGTGAGGTGAATTGAAAACTATCTGAATGGCAGAGCTCAGAGGGTTGTGATCAGTGGCACAGAGTCTAGTTGGAGGCCTGTAGCTAGCGGTGTCCCCCAGGGGTCAGTCCTGGGTCCAGTCTTGTTCAACTTCTTCATCAATGACCTGCATGAAGGGACAGAGTGCACCCTCAGCAAGTTGGCTGACGATACAAAACTGGGAGGAGTGGCCGATACCCCAGAGGGCTGTGCTGCCATTCAAAGAGACTTGGACAGGCTGGAGAGGTGGGTGGAGAGGAACCTCATGAAGTTCAACAAAGGCAAGTGCAGGGTCCTGCACCTGGGGAGGAATAACCCCCGGCACCAGTACAGGTTGGGGATTGACCTGCTGGAAAGCAGCTCTGCTGAGAAGGACGTGGGAGTGCTGGTGGACACCAAGTTAACCACAAGCCAGCAATGTGCCCTTGTGGCCAAGAAAAGGCCAATGGTATCCTGGGGTGCATCAGGAAGAGTGTTGTCAGCAGGTGGAGGGAGGTGATTCTCCCCCTCTACTCAGCCCTGGTGAGGCCACATGTGGAGTACTGCGTCCAGTTCTGGGCTCCCCAGTACAAGAGAGACATGGAGCTACTGCAGTGAGATCAGCGGAGGGCTACTAAGACTGTTAAGGGGCTACAGCAGCTCTCCTATGAGGGAAGGCTGAGAGGGCTGGACCTGTTAAGCTAAGAACTGCTGTCACTGCTCTTCCTCCCTGGCTATCCGGCTTGTGTATCATGTGCTTTGTGTCCGTTGATTAAGTTCAGGTTTTATGATTGACAAGAAGATTGAAGAGCCCTGTGCTAGAGACTCACCTGGGTTAATCATGCTGAGTTTCAAGGAAGCGACTCCTCTGTTCTTCCCCCTCTGCCCATGCATGTGTCTTATTATCTAGTATTTCTGCGTAACGAGGAGTTTCAATTTATATACAGCGAGTGATGTGATAAATGTACCGATACAATAAAGGAGGTTCATTAATCCCTTCTGCCCATCTCCAAGACTGACCAACGAGTCCCTTTTTAAGCTGTTTTAGGCATCCATATGTTTAAGCTTCCTCTTAAGACTTAATAAAAAATAAAAGATCAGAAACGATGATTTGTAATACAAACACTGAGGTTCTAACCTGGCTTTTCACTCCTTTACTAACCCGTATACCATAAAATATAGCCTTCTAGAGGACTCTGGACAGAGGTAATAAACTGCATTACAGACATCAGTGCTTTAAGGACATGCATTAAAAATGCAAACTGATTTTTTTTTTTTCTTTCTTTTTTTCGCCCTCCTCTAGATTTCAAGGTTACACTTCAGTTTTAGCATTGCAGCTCTTTCGTGGCTGAGATATCCCACCAGAGCTGGTATAATAGGCTTAGTTACTTGTTGGGAACAGCAATAATCAGATCTTAAAGCTAAAGGCTTGCAGCACAATATATTATCCAGAATACCTGCCTAATCTGATTGTGGCTACTTATTGCTAGAATTACTTGAATTTGATGCTATGCTTTTGCAGGGTACGTTCAGAATCTTTTTCCCTAGCCTGAGAATCTCGGGTGCCAGTGCAGTAAGGTCTTAGAGAGTTAACGAATGCTTCGAGACATGGACTCCAAGTAGCATAGTCAGCTGGAAGAAGAGGAGGAATCTGATAGGAAGTTTTTTATACAAGTGTGGTTTTGATTCAAAGAGGGATGATGATTCACCGAAGTGAATATTGTAATCTTCTGTTGTCTTCCTTGATGATACAGAATAGCTGTAGTGAGTAGCTATAGATATAGTGGATGTTTTGTTTAGAATTTTGTTGATGTGTTTTTGAGAGCATCCGTTTCTAAGTGGATCTGATTGTACAAGCAAAAAACCTACAGATTTTGTGGAATAGCTCCAGAGATGACACAGAGTATTAGCCGAAGAAGGATGTTTTTTTCGTTACCGTGACCAAAGCTAGGTTAATAACGTATGTAATTTAGGGTTGTATCATTTTAAGTGAGCTATAGCACTGTACCCAAACTGTCGTCTGAGTATCACTAATAGTTTGAAAGCTAGTTTGGGCAGGTGTGCAGGCCTTGCAGGGACGGATCTTGCTGTTGGGGATGGTCCTACTCAGCAAAGGCAAACTTGTGACCCCCTGATCTAGAAGAGTAGATCAGTACGCTAGAGCAGACCATACTTTTATTTTAACTGTAGTCGTCTGGAAGGGTTCTGTTGTACCTTACGCAAACCTAGTAGGGGACAACTCTTTCCAAAATCGTTTGGCATCTATCTAGATAAAGCTTGATCAGGGAGAGGGAGTGTCTTGAGCCATACGCTAATATTTTGGCTGGCTTTCTGCTGTGCAGATGCTAATGCCTGGCAGAGGAGCGCTAACAGAACAGCTGGGAAGGTGGTGATGTCTTAAATGGCCACAGCAGTTTGCTTAGTGAACCAGAATCTGAGCACATTCTCCTCTCCCAGCACCTGCGGCTGAACTCCTGTCACAATAACGAGCTGCGCTTGTACCCTAAGTGTGTTGCACCTTGGTTATGGTGTAATGTGGCTTTGGGACACCGGTTGCTTCTATTCCTGTCACCGATACCAAAGGAACAGACACATAAGAAGGAAGCAAGGTGAAATTTTACAGAAATTGTAATTTCTTTGGTGCAGCAAGAAACTTCTCCGTGCAAGCGTCCTCTAATCATCCCTACTTTTCCTGTCCGAAGGCCTGTCCGTAGACTGTCCTGCTTCCCACTAGGCTCATACCTCGCTAACCGCAGCACGACTGGCTCCGAGGAGGGGGTCAGGTAGCAGTACGGTGTGCATGCTGCTTCTGAACGGCGTTGAGGGGTCACAGCCTGAGGATGCTTAATGCCTGCGGGAGGCAGCAGCGAATTAAATGTGTGCACACACACTCATGTCTGGCTGTGCATGAACGTGGACACGCAGTTTGCTGAAGTGTACCTTGCCAGTGAAGCTATCGCACCAGTATTTAGAGGTATGTTAGGTATCGCCGCATATTGATACGAGCCTGCAAAATTCTTCTGAAGAAAAATAAACATCAGCAGCTTAAAAATGTATCTTGAGCAGAAAACAAAGCTGCTGGTTTCCAGCGCGAGCAATAACGGCTCTTGTGTGGGGCATGCTGCTCTCTGGAGGCAGAGGATCTCTTTTCATTAACTACAGGAAAACAAGGATGATGCTCTTCTTAAATTAGTGTGCGGGTTGAGGTGGGATGAACCTCACTTTGTGTGGCTCAAAGCAAGACCTAAAGTTAATGAATATATTTGACCAAAATGCACTTTCCTTTTGTAAAGTACAAATCGAAATGCTTGGATGGAAGCCCTGAGAAGGAACTTCTATCGGGGCTTGTTTGGAGGCGTTCGTGTGCTGCAGTGGCGGCGTGGGGCAATGCGGCGTGAGTCGAAGAGAGAATGAAATAGCAGTTTAGCACTGTTCATTGAGTAAGGAAGAATCCTCTGGAGGAAATAACAGGAGGTCGTATCACTGGAAACCTATCAAAACTCATACGCTTAAAGGTGGCTGGTAGAGTTTCACATCTTAATTTTCCAAATCGTTAAATACTTAACTTGGCCATCTCAAAGTTATTTTTATCACAGGATGCTCTAGGGTGTAGGGCTGTTCTATCCCAATATTCCTTTGCTTTTATATTTTTGTTTTCAAATAGAGCATAAAATTAAACTAGCCTGACAAGGGAATGGTGCATGTCCTTTAATTCTGAAAGTTGTACGGTCGAGGCAGATTTCGGATCTGATGGCAGCATAAATTGGAAGGAACTCTTTCACCCTCAGTGAAGTTAAAACAGGTTTTGACTTTAACAGATGCAACATCGGTTCTGTTACTGAGACTTTTTCGTTGGATGTGATTAGTTTGCCATTTTTGTAAATAGGTAGCATGGCAGAAACCTCCATAAAGGGGACATTTATGTATTTTCCCTTACCCTGTAAAGAAAAAACAAAGCGCTAGCATTCAGGAACAGTGAACGCTTTTTAAATTACTACCATTACTATTCTTGATGGGACATCTCCTTGAGAGAACGTGTGCAAGATAGGGACCACTAGGTGTCACCAGCCCAAAGGGAAAAGCGCGTGTTTCTGGAGGCAGAAAACTGAATGGCATTTTGGTGCTTTAGAATAGCTTTTTTTAATCTGTGCCCCCCCCTCCCCCATATATATTTTTTTCCCCTCCATCAGCAACATGTTGGCCTCTTGTTTTATAGCTAGTTGCTGTGAGTGGAGGAGGGGAGGTGGCATCTAGTCACTCCCTGGGGTCCCTCCTGAGATTGCAAAACGGCCCGTGAGCCCCCAGGGCTGCTCGGAGGCTCCCTGGGATGAGGCATGTCGAAATCCCACGAAGGCTTCGTGAGTGGGAGTCGCGGAGACGGCTTCTGGACTGAGATCAGTGTCAGCTGCTTTTTAAAATAACATATATATTCATATAAATATTAATTTATTTGTATATATTTGTGTATGTATCTGCTAAAGAGTATATATATATATATGCTGCACACTCTGTGTATGCGTGTGCGTATATATGTCTATATTTGTCTCTATATATGAGCTGCATGTTGTCTTCATCTGCTTCCTCCGTGTGATGCAAGAGGCCGCCCTGGGTAATGGGCATGTCACTGCCTCTGCTATTAATAATAGTCGAGTTACCTAATGCTGTTGCTTCATACTACACTTCTAAAAAGCCAAGTAATATGTATTTTGTGCTTCAGAACTGCGGTGGTCGGCTGGTTGAGCTAGCAGGATGATGTGATGTTTCGTGATCTGAAATGCCTGTCGTGACAAGGGTCATGCGAGCAGGTGCCTAGGGAGGAACGTGGTAACGGAGCCCTTGCGTAGCGATGCTTTCCTAAAATGCTCCAGGGGTCTCGTGTGCTTTATGTCCGAGGGGCTGAGACAACTTTGATATTTTTTGCATGTTTAGGTTTCATTTTGAATTTAGGTTTTATTTTTTTCTGGAAACTGTTACCAGTTTTATGTGATCCCCACCCCTTTTTTAAAAATTTATTTATTTATTTTTTTGAAAGCATTGGTGAATAACACTCCTTTTTCACCTTCTTCAGGCTATTTATGATTGCGTAGCCCTTCATCACTTCCCCTTCAGTCATGCCTGCTCCCCCACCATGGCGAAGAGTCCTGATTTATTCGGTCGTTCGTTGTATAAAGCACTTTCTGTATTGTCTATCATCCTTGTTACCCTCCTCTGTATCTCTCCTAGCTTTCTTGTACCTTTCACAAATATATTGCAAAATGGGGAACGAGAGGCTCAGGCGAAGCTCAGGGATTTGTATTCGGGAGGTGGAGAGACCCCTGCATCATGGTTGCTTGGGGAAACAGTCTGTCAACCAATGTCAAGTTGTGCTACGATTCTTTGGGCCAATTTTCTAACCATTTCCACCGTGGCCGGTACAGGAATATCCTGGTGTTTCTTGTACTGATGACTGGGGAAACAACTGGGCTGCATTAGCAGTCCGAGAATGTGTAAACAGTCATTTTTCTGCTGTATTATCTGTTGATATCTTGTTCAGAAAACTTATCAACGATATTTTAATGCTTAATGTTTTTATTCTTAGAGGATTGATACTGACATCTGTCACTTTCGTTTTTATGTTACAGAAAATCACCAACCGCATCTTAGGGAGGAAGGTGCCTTGGAATTGATAAGGATCTCGTGTTCAAACAAAGGTGTCTTGTGCTTAGTAAATTTACAGCGTCTTCCTCTGTAAAGGAGATTGTGAAGCAGATAATGCAGTAAACATTTGTGCAATGTGTGCTTTGTGGTATTTGATAGTGTCATTTTTGTACTAATATAATCCAGCCATATTTATAAAGTATTTTAAGGATCAGGGATTTAACGTGAATGAAAGTCTTTCAAATAAATGGCTGTTGTTTGTAGTGTTGTTGTGCACTTCCAAGCAAATGCCCTTTGGAAGTATTTGGTTCATAATATATTTATAATTACCTGATTGGAATAACTGTTTTATATATTTATTATAAATTGTTTTTAACAATGATTTTTTTTATGTTTTTTATTTCCTATCTCAATGTAGAAAACCTATTTGTACTGTTTTGTATTGCAAAAAAAATAAATAACATCAAATCAGTTTGTAGCAACTATTACAGGAATCATGTTCACTGTTCATATAGACAACATCTGAAGAAACTGGGCTGTAATCACCTCTTAAGTTCTCTGTTGGATAGAATAAGAACTCGCAAGGTAACTAGGAAGAGCCATAAAGTTGGACGCTATTAGCACCTGAAAGAGCAGATGAGTCATGAATTCCATTTGCTGTTTGCATGGTTTGCTATCTTTCTGTGCTAACCAGGAGAGTCTAATCAGGAAATACTTTTTTTATTGTGTTGGGAAATTTGATTTCCCTTCCTAAAGCAGATCCAAAGGGGCTAAGAGCTCTTTCTTTTGTTGGTGCTCACAAACACCAAAAGATGTCTCAAGCTCCAAGTTCATGAATCAAAATAGAAGTAAGCCAGATGTATCTTTAAAATTTTCCTAGCCACTCTAACCGTAACGGTGATGGATTGATAATGGAAACTAAGCCCACCAGGTTTTGTAAGCTGTGCCTGGGGGCGTCCCCTTAACTTCGTTAGATACTTGCATATTTGCAGGATATTTGATTATACTCTCAACTAGCATCACAGTGGCAGAAGATGAAATACAAAGATAAAGATCGTGGGTTTTGGTGATACAAGCATGAAGATGGTTTCATTTGCTTGTCACAGTGGAGTGACATACATGATGTATAAACAGGAAAATACGCTTGAGCAAAACTAAGTGTATGCAAACAGTGTTTTCTTGTTTTCATACTACCAAGTCTTCTGTGGTTAAGATGTCCATAACATTTTAATTCAAAGAATGACTCTAATGGTACACCAGATTGGGCAAGGCAGACATTTTGACCACTTGTGTTTGTTAAGAATTTCATGGAACTTTTTGTTCAGGCCCGTTGGCTGAGCCATCTGGTGGTGGCTATGTCCCAGCTTTGCTGATTACCCTAAGCGTTTCCATTGGGATGTAATGAATCAAATCTTCAGTTCATGGGAAATAATGTGATTCCCTTGAAAGTCAATGGAACTACACTAAATTACCTGAGACATAATATTTTTCCAACTCTCCTGTACTAGTGGTAGCACATGCTGTTAAAGCAGCTGTTACATATTACCCCGGAGTCAGAAGAAAATAAGTAAATGTGACAATGTGTCTGGGCGTACTCTATTTATCAGAGTAGCATAAAGGATATTGTTTAAAAAAAAAAATACAGAACCACAATCTAATGGTTGGAAGACCATATCTGGTCTGGCCTCAGAAATTTTAAGTTAAAAGAGTGGGTTAAAATGTTACAATAGCACATGACTATGATAGATGAGCTTTCAGATTTGCTTAGATCTTTAGAGCTTTCCATTTTTCAAAATCTATTTTTACTTGTTTGCGCCTTCAACTAACTATTTTCCTTGGGATCAGTTTGGCTGGAAGTTGCTGCTATGCCTTTAAAATGTTCTTCTGGGGCTAGAAAGCTAGTTTTATATGTTGCTGAATCAGAAGATGCTAAAGCTTGCTGGTACTGAGGTTTGTCATGCCAGTTCCTCTCATATACATATGAATAGATTTTTTTCCTGTGATAAGAAATTCAGCTGTGTTGGAGTCAGTATGACAAGATCTTGTCTTACTGAGTACTCATTTAAAGCCAGTTAGCTTCTTAAATGTACTTTTAAGCTTTCAACTGATGAAAAACACACTCCTAATAAAACTTAAGGGCCCTGCTCATGCCTCAGGGTATGCCTGAGAGTCGTTTTACATTCAGATAATACATGTGATGATTGTTTTTATTTGTGTCCACACTGCCTATGTGTTGTTCCCTAACAAAAACCGTAGAGGTCAATAATCAAATACAATGCAGATTGAAAAAAAGGTAGAGGCTATCCATTTAAACTAGTTGGAGTTCCCATCCTCCTCTAAGTAGAGATAACTACGCATTGTAAAACATTTAAGAACAAAAGAAGAGCTGCTGCAAAAGTTTTTGTTTAATCTTGTTTTAAAAAAAGCTTACCAAGTAATGTAGCAGTCACTGTTGTTCTGTAAGTTGTTAGAGTTTCAACTTGAGAGCTTTAGCAACTAAAGCCGTAATTCCTCATTTGGTGATAGTAATGTAGCTTTTTTCCTTTTGCTAGGGGAGAGGTGGTTTCAATTCAAGTAGGCTTGAACTTAATATGTTAGACTGTGTGATCTGAAGATTGTGTTTGGATGTTTTACACTGGTCTTGAGCTGCACAAAGAGTTTACGCTTTGCTTTCTGAAGTATTATGAAGAGAATATTCCCTTTGCTTTGCACAAGGCAGGGAGGGGGAGGGAAGTCTTGCAGAGGAACATTGCGAGGTTGTTTTATTTTTCTCCCCAGAGGAGTGAGCACCTGGAATTCCAGATGAAATCAGGAGGAACTGCAACTTTTCGGAGCTTCTGAATATTAGATCCTTTATGTCCAGGTTGTAAAGGAAGAGAGGCAGGTGCTCTCCTCAGTCCTGTACTCTAACAGCATTTCCATCTATCCTCCACTTGATTTCTTCATGAAGGATTCTAGTGAAGATGACTCATATTCACTCCACTTTAGAATTCTGTGTTGTCATCAGGTCAGATAAAACTTGTGCTGGGTGCAAAGCGTCCAGTGTTTATAGTTCTGTGGAATAAGACTGTTGAAATTTGAAGTCATTGGTTTCAACACGCGAAACCTCTTTCCAGAAACTCAGGAAATGATGCTTGTCTTGTGTTGATTCCAGAATGGAGTCATCTTTTCTTAATCCACTGCTGTGAAAGGACTTTGAGGGTAAGTTCCGCCAATCTTTGAATGTTTAAAGAGGACAGAAGTATTTCTGTGGGACCCTAGAGAAGTAGGCTTTTTGTTCTAATTTAATTAGAAATGCTCTTTGGTCTGCGTTTGCCATGTCCCCCCACAACAGTTATTGTGCAGATGCCAAATGTGTGTGTGGATCTCACCAAGAGGCTGACTATCGTAGTTGCTATCCCAAAAAATAGCAGCACAGTGTTCTGACATTTTTTTTCTTGCATCGTCTCTAGAACCTGAAAGCAGCTTTGATCTAGTACTATCATCGTTCATTTGCGCCTTGTTCATTGCCGAGTAAATGTAATGACTGGCATTTGGCTTTGGACTGCCTGTAGATGTACTGTCTGCAGATTGGAGTTGTGGTAGGAATCTGGATATGTGGTCAGGTTGACAAGGCAAGAAAATGGTGGAGAAGGGGGTGTAGAAAGACACTTCATGCTTTGAAAGGTTCCTTTTTGAAACAGGAAGCTTATTCACCTTTCAGACATGCTTCTCATTGACTCTGTCATGATCTCCATTAGTTCTACCTTTTGCGCTGTAAATGCCATCCTGACGGACCTCTTGTAATAATCTGATGAATCCTCTAGTTCTTAATGGATGTTTTTAGAGTCCTTTCTACAGAAAACCAATGTCAAGTTAGAGGTTTGCCTAATCAGGCGGTGACGGGAGAATGACTGATGAGTTTGAGCTGATGCTGTCTGGGACACGTTCTCATCTCCGTTAACTGGAAAGATCACTATGGAAACCAATTGTACGAATGATGTAAAAGGAAAGTTGAAGTGTGTGACTTCCTTGGGAAAGGAACTTTGTTCCCCACAGAATATAGTAGCGTTACTATAGATCTTTCTAGATATGGCCTGTTTCAGAGTGGTTGACCCTTGGAGGATTGCTTCCCAGAAGGACTTCTGCTCTCTGCCTCCTTACGTGCTAATTTTTTATTAGATGTTGTGTGATAGCCTATAGGGGAATGCAGCTGAATGCCTTTGAAGTGGTGGAAACTGAAGAAAGATTTGCTCAATGCTGAACCAGGTAAGCTAATTGCTTTTGCCCATCTGTAAAAGCATCTTGCTTTAAAATTCACTTCCTTTTCTGAGATGAGAACCTAATGAAGAAGGAATGGTGCTTCCTGGTTGGCTGTTCATTAGTCCAGATGAAACTTTAATATATTGCTAATATCATAATGTTCTTTTGCGTTGCATTTATTAGTTCACCAGCTGGGGAACTGTACTTCCATAAAGCTTAAGCTGTAACATAGTCATTAGACACGCTTATTGCAGGCTTGACCAACAAACTGAGCTGAACCACTATAAATGAAAAAGGCATGATTCTTTCACACGAGTAAGGTTTGAAAGTCAAACTTTTATTAATATTTTTCTCTCTACATCAGCAGATAAACTGAATTCTCCAGGCCAAATTAGACCCTGTGGGAGGTTGAATGACCTCCACATGACAAATGAAATCCATGTTGATTAATACATTTCTGGAAGGCACTCAGATTCCATGGTGATGAGGACAGTTATAAGAACGCTAATAGAAGAGTTTTTTAATACAGTCTAACTGTAGTCATATGCCCTAAAAGACAGTACTGCAACTCTGTCACTTCCTAGCCTTACCAGAAGTAGGGTGACAAAAACTTCAGACTTCTTTTCTTCTCATCTTCCCATAGCTATGTTGGCTCCTCTGCCTGAATTCAATTTGGTGCATCTCATGAATCGCTGTTGCCCTAGGGGGCTTGTCCCTAGTCGCTGCCATGACTCTTTGAGTCATCCACAGAGCTAACCAGTCCTTGGCCTTCCTCTGGAGAAGGGTAAGTCTCTTAGACTTTCTGAGACTTGCTGATTGGATCTGGAGGTCATAACACACCACCTATGCTTCCTGGGCTCCTGAAGGCCTGTGCATGAGGACCTGAATTTCTGTGGTATTGTGTGCAGATTGAATAGTCTTTTTAATGGATGATTTTGTGAAACTGGGTGTAGGGAGACCATTTGTTGGCCTATATATCAAGGCAGAAATTCTTATAAATGGTGTAGAGCCCTTATACTGCACTACAACTGTCCTTATCCTTTGCAGAATGAGCCGTAACAGGCTAAGACCCATGGTGGTTTTGTTGACAAATCAGTGGCGGAAGATCCGAAAGGTGGGTGCCCAGGATCGTACTGACCGCACAACCCGTGCTTGCGACATTCAGATGTGCTGGTTGCCTCCTTCATGAGTATGAAGAACTCAGGGAAGGGTGAGTGTTGGGGAGGACAGGCCAGAGCATACTGAGGTGGGTAGAAGATACCAAGGGGCTCTTTCAGTTCCACGGTTGAGTGATCCTCCCACCCCTGCCTCGCACATGTTGTTCTTGGCTTAGGTAGCGATGCAGAAACCCCTGATCTGTGCCACAGCTGCCTGGCTGTGTGATCCAGCTGTAGAATACATTCAGTGCCATAGCTTCTGTAGGCTTTTGTCAGCGGGGATATCAAGTGATTAAGGCCATAGGCAGGCATTAAGGACGCCTGTTCCTTTTCACAAAAAGGCCTTTTATAAGCTGTTCTGGATAATCACCAGCTGTTGCGGTCCCAAGCCGACTGTAGTGCCATGTACCTCTCTGTGGCCTACAACTACTCTCAGTTTCCCTGTGACGGTGGGAAGCAGCGATAGCCTGCATTAACTTAGTCCTGAGTCTGCACTAATTTTAGGCGCTTTTACCAAACCCAGGCTTGCTCCAAGCACTTAAACAGGATAACTAAGAAATGCAACCAGTAGTTTGCACTGGTTGAGAAAGTGGAGGAATGAGCAGAAAATGACATTTCGTGTGTGTGGTAATGGTGAAGGCACATCTGTTGGGGTGATTCAGCGGGCAAATGCATTAACAGCAAGATGCTTTGGAAGTGGCTAATTTCCTTCATGTTGCCTCTTGGAAGCATGTGGGATAAACTGGTGTGGGAAGACTTTTGGAGTCTGTCAGCCGCTGACTACCAAACTGCAAAAAGGTTTCCCTCTGGCTTGTGATCTCTACCCCTGGCTCACCCCTGCATGTCATTTCTGACCACAAATTGCCCTTTCTCAGAAGGATATTCACAGCGCTCTGCAGAGCCTTGTCCCTCTGGACGTTGCTGATTATGTTTTTCTGATGGCTGGAAGCTGTGTCATCTGTATGAATCTCTCCTAGCTGTATGCCAGGCTGTTGATTTATGGCTGTTCTATTGAACTTCCATTGAGCTGTCTGGGTTTGAGATGGGATGGTAATGCCCTCTGTTTCTGAGCAGTCCCATGACACAGGTTTATCCTTTAGAGTGACTTTGTTTTTTTGCAGAGTGTTTGCTGTCCCTCCTGTCCTCTTGTGAAGAGCATGGGAACTGCACAACTGCTCCTTGGTGAGTTTTAGCAGGGGATCTTCCAGCTTCAGTGAGTCTTTCTTAGTGCTTTGTAGAGCTCAACCTAAGAAGGGAGAAAGATGTTTGTGAGATGTTTGTGGTGAGAACGGGGTGTTGCTACACGGTACTTACCCACCTGAAAAATGCTGCATCTCAAGGCCACTTGATCATCTGTTAATTGGGGCTCCTAAAGCCCTGCTGAGCTGGGGAAGACTTGTAGACAGTGTACAGGTAGGGGGATGTCTGGGCAGGGGTGAAGCAAGCTACCGAGACTGCGCGGGGAGAGGGAGCTGTGCTGTGATGAAATCCTGTGCTCGCACTGAACGAGCTGACTTCGAACCAGACCGGCAGCAGCGTCAGCGTGGTGCTGTGCTTTGAACAGGCCTGGAAGACGCAGCCGGGTTGCTTCAAAGCCTCCACGCAGACCTCAGAGACCACCTACTGAACAGGACTTAAAAACCTATTAAATTGCAGGACAATCTCTGACAGTGCTGCTGCCAGGGCTGCACCATCTAGACTTGCCCTTTGCACTGGGAAGCCCCAGAAATGTTCCCCGTCCCCATCTCTCCTGAAGTATGTCACCTAGGACAGGTGAGCCCAGAGACTCCTAGAGCACTTTTCTTAGCAGTGCGTCTTGCAATTTGCCCCCATTTCAGGTGGGGGAGACAGTAAAAATGTATCTTGAGAGTAAAAAAATGTTGGAAAGCATTAACTACTAGGCGTAATCACTATTATTAGGGTTGCTAATAATTTGAATTCTTAGGGGTCTATCTAAAATATCGCCTCTGAGGCTTGAACTGGAGCTGGTGTTCACTTATTGGGTCTCTTTTGCACACCCTTTTGATCTGAGGCTCATTTGCACTCACAGGCTGATTTTTAACTCAGTGATGATTAGAGAGAGAGACACAAGCTTGAGGGATCTCTAATGACCAGCTCTGACCAGAAGCTGCTGTTACATTTTGTCTGAAAGGCAGCAGGGCAGAACAAAGCCTTTTTCTGGAAGAGCGCGCTGAAGTTTTGGTAAGGAGAGGGAAGGAGTGAAGGAAAAGAATAATGTCCTGGATCCTGGGAATAGTCACGTTGGCTGAACCCCATGGGGAAGGGTTGGTGACCCTGAGAAGGGACTCGAGCTGGCTGGAGTAATGGAGGAGGCTGAAGCAGCGTAGCAAAACCGTGGCGTGTGTTTTCGGTGCGTGCGTTGGAGGGAAAGCAAGCAGCACCTCTTTCCGATGTCTTCTGTGAGCTTTGTGTGCTTTCGCTCCACCCTGAGCATGGCAGTAAGCTGTGCCGCTGCTCGTCTTTATACAGCTGGGCGCTGGCACCCCTCTCCTGCTGGAAGAAATATTAATAATAATAACTGTAATAATGTACTGAGGATCTTGGAGGTGTCTGCTCTGTCTTGTCCCAGCTTTGGGCGCTGCCGGGGTGGATGGAGTTACTTAACTGCTTTTTCTTCCTCCTCCCCTGCCCTCCTTGTGTACGCTGTGCAATGCGGAGCGGGTCGGTACCTCCTCGTGGACGAGCTGTTTGCTTGGAGCAAGGAGGAAGTGGAAGCGGCTGCGGGGAAAAATAGGGCAGTGTTTTGTGGAAGAAAAATGGTGTGTGTGTGTGTCGGGGTCGGGGGGGAAGGGGTCCAGCCTCGCCGCAGGGGCAGGGGGCTGCGCTGGGGACGCGCGCGGGGGGCTGCCGCCTCGGCTCTTGCGGGATGTCCCGGCGGGGGGAGCTTGAGAGCAGCCTGCTCCGCCGGTCTGGTTTTCATTAGTCAGCCCAGCTCGGCCAAGAAACACAGCAATAAATAAATGCGAACAATGCCATCCCCCTCCCTCCAGCCACCCCCTCCTGCCGCCGAGCCCAGGATGCAGCCGGGTGCCTGAGAACGGGGGCTCCGGCTGCCGGCGAGCGGGGCAGGCCGGGCAGAGTGAATGGGGCTGGAGGGGGGAAGCCGGACGGAGGGGAGGGGACCCGAGCGCATAAGAGGGAAGGCAGGGCCGAAGGCGGCGAGCAGAGGCAGTGACAACCCCAGGGAGAGCGGGCATGGCGAAGCGAGCCCCCCGCAAGCCCTGTAGCCGGAGGTGCTTCGCCGCTCTTTGGGGAGACCGCTTCTTCCTCCTGGGGCTGCTGCTTTTCCCCAGCCAGGCGGGTGCTTCTGGGCCACGAGGTAAGAGCACGGGGATGGAGGGGAGCGATCGGTAACCCCTAGCTTCGGCCAGGGTTGGAGGGAGAGGGGTACGGATTGGGGTACCCCGGGATTTATATGGGGAAAATGGCAATGGCTTCTTGGGTGCGTGGGGGGTGGCATCCCTGGGTTTGAATGGAGCAGCTGGCCAGGGGACAGGTATGGCCTCAGATTCCTCCCCTTGACCCTACAGTCCTGCTGGGGAAGTACCCCCAGCTCTCCTCTCCTGGCTGGTCCAGCAAACCCTGTCTCAGCGCTGCCCGGGGCAGGACGGCTGGGCTCTGTGCTATGACTCTATATGGTCTGGTTGGGAGCGGAGGGCTGGGACCAGCCAGCCTCCCCCTTGAGAGGTGGTGGTGGGGAGACAGCTCCTAACCCCTCTGGTCCCACCTGGGGTCCCCGCCGGATCCCTTTGGAGGCCTCTCTGAACAGCAGAGATACCGCTCTCCTCTCCGTCCCATGGCAAATCACGCTGGCTGGAGGGGAACCAGTCTTTTTTAGGTCCAGACAGCTGTCCCAGCTCTTGGCGCCTTAAAACAGAACTAGGAGTGACTTTTGTTGCTGATGAGGTGAAACCTATCATTTTTATTGTTGTTATTGAGGAAATGAGTAGTTTTCCCCAAAGATTTTTATCGCCCTTCAAATTCGGACCTGTGTTTATGTCAGTTTGTTGAAAGCCTGGTGGGGTTTTGCCAGGCTGGGTTCAGTCTCTTGTGGTCTCTTTTCTCCATCGCTTCTTTCTTCCGCAACCCCACCAAGAAGCTGAGACTGTTTTTTCTCTGTTAAGCATGATTTTTTGAGCCTCTCTGGATTCTCTGTTGCTGCTGAAAATAAGTTTGCCAGCAACTCTAAGCTTGAGAGACCCTTGTGAGGTGTGTATCTGGGAGAGGAATGGGGAATGTGATGGGAGCCAGAAATTTCTGTTTGGATAAAGGGGAGAGGAGAAGCAGACGGAAAAGCTGCCTGCTTGCTTCGGCTGGAGTCTGTGTGCTCTGGGGCTTCTGTTTGGGCTTATACGTCCCCTAACACGGGTCCGCCCGGGTGAAATGCTGGCAATACTAGGTGTTGCTTTGGCGGAGCAGTAAGAACGTCTGAAATGCAAAAACAACGCTGTTCCAGATGAAACACTCCCAGAAAGGGCTGGGAATGCGTGTCTGCGTTTTCCGGGGAAAAAATTAGGAAGGGATGGGAAACCCCCTCTGCGATACATTTTGGTTTATTTGACTTAGATTTTAAGGCCCTGTCTCATGCTCTGAGTCTCTCCTATTCCCGGCAAAAGCTACAATCAAAACAGCTAGAAGCTTAATATAATAACCAAGAGGCTTTTATGATGTGGCCTGAAGCCCAGCCCAGTAATCCCTGCAGAAATGCTGCCCCTCACATCCCATCTTCTCCCCGGACAGCGTGGGAGAAAGATGGGCTTTGCAGCAAGCAAGGAAAGAGAGCAACCCCTGTGCTATCTGTAAGGTTTTTTTAGGTGTTTTCCCAAGTAGCTGAAAACTCTGAATTCAGCCCATGGCAGGCAGGACCAAAAGGCCATCTCCTCTGCCTCCTGATGGTCTGCGTGTGGGGAGAGAAAGCTTTTATTTGCCCTTCTCGCTCTGCAGGAGCAAGTTAAAAAAAAAAAAAAAGTTCTGTTTTCCCTTTCTCTGTAATGAGAAGGCAGAAAACCCCAGTGGATAAACGTGTGATCGCCATAGCTGGGCAACTCTCTGTGCATCTCATCTCCACTCTGCCACTCTGCCACTGCCTACCCTGCGCGGTTGAAAGCAAGTCACTTCACAGCGATGCCTCAGTTTCCCTGCCAGCGAAAGAATTATTTATGGCTGTGGGCTCGGAGGCCTCATTAACATTTTTGGAGGAGGTGAGGAGAAGGAAACTCTGGGATCCTGCCACCACCTTATCTACAGTTATTCGTGGAATCTGATTAAATGCTATATATAATGGAAGCTGATTAAATGCCACCGTGTGATATTGCAGAAGGAGTCCTTGGGGGCCCTGTGTGACGGACGCAGTCATGCTTTGGATAGCTTGATCATTTTAAACACTCAGTCCGCAGTTTCCAACCAATAACTTCATCTTTTTTCAATAGCTTCATCTTTAATATTTCTTCAAGCCAAATCTCCCCAGATAGTTGCACGGGGAATCAAAACAAGCATATAAAATCATGAAGCCACAAGCCCTATTTTTCCACTCCCTTAGTAAATAACTTTGCCCTTTCTTGGGGAAGGTTACTAGATCCAAGCTTTCACTGACAACATTTGGTTTGGCAAGGTGGCCTGTCATTTGACATTCTTGCTAGACCTTATCCCCTCTTCACAGTGTCTTCAGCAGCAACGTTTTTTTTTCTGTTGTTTCCAGGCTTAAGTCATCAGTAGCTGCTTGTGCTCCTGCAATCAAATACAGCCACATTGTTTACGAAAAAAAAAAAAAATCTTAGAAAGTCTGCATGTCTCTAATCGAGCCAAGGAATTGCTTGTACTGCTTTGCCTTGGGGAGCTGGGATGTCTCAGAGAAACCCGTAATGTGCTGTAGCTATTTTAGCTGCTCTGCTCCATTTTCAAGTCCAGCTCTGGCTAGAAACAAGCAGAAGATTATGGCTTGCTTCTGCTTGATTTCTGTGTGATTGAAGCAAATTTCCCGATGCCATAAGTTATGAGAATCAGTGGAGTTGAAAGCATGAAGAAGAAGGGGGGGAGGGGAAGAAAAGCTGTTTGTGTGATATAAGGCCTAAATCTGATGTCATGAAACTTTCAAAATAAGCCAGGGAGAGGCAGAGTGTGTGAGATGCAGAGCCGAGTGCTGGTTTCTGAACCTCCACCCTGCGTTCATGGTTGTTTTCCCAGAGGTTGCAAACCTTGAAGAGAGAGTCTGAGCGTGTTCGGATGGTGGAGGATGGTTTGGTTAGGGTGGTTGGAGGTGTTTTGCTCTAGCAGCTCGGCTCTGCTAGACTGGGCCCACCTGTTTGGTGGTAACAGGCTAGAAGTGTTTATTATCAGTTACCGCATCCCAGTGGAGCGGTTTAACCTTAAACTGAGCCTAGCCACAGCCATCCTTTGAGCAGAATCTTTCGTAACCAAAAGATCCTAGTAATGGAGGCGCTAAGAAACACACAAACTCAACACCCTCCTGTTGCAGATATTTTATCATTAGCAGTGACTTGAGCAAGGGAAGCAACCGCTGCGCAACCCCCTATCAGTGCAAATATTGCTTTGGTTGGCAAATGTGGCGGAAGAGGCGAAGACAGAACGGGGTCACGGTGGGTGAGCTCTGCCATCTCATGCCTAGAGCTGCCCTGGCCCCGGGAGATACCACCCATGCAGCCAGTCAGCCCCTTTCCCCAGGGCTGCGATGCTGCTCTCAGTGTAGATTTTGTGTTGGCCAAGGGTTTAGGCCACAGATTTTGGGCCTGAGCATGGTCCCGGCAGAACGGGAGAGTGGTGGTGTCCCTGGGACACTTCAGGGAAGAGGACTGGTTCAGTGGCATGGGGAAGAGGGAAATGCTTTGGGTTCAGTGCTAGTTTCTGTCCCGCAGTAACACCTAAGAGATGGCCCTGGGTGTCAGCCAGAGACGTCAGCTTTGTCTTGTTCCTCTTTCTCTGGTGATGTGGTTGCAGAGGAGCTCTTGCTGTCAGCGGTTCAAAAGAGAAATCCTTGGTTCCTTCATGTGTTCACCTGGTCTCTTCTTTCCTAGGGCCACCATCCCAGGGAGAACTGGTCACCCCGCACTGGCTCCTCAGAGGGCGTAGCAGGCGAGCTGTCAGCCTGGAGGAAGAGGTGAGCGTAGAGATGAAAGGAAACGTCGCTTCCTGTCCCCCCTGCACGAAGCAGTCAGAGCGGGGGATCAGATCTTGCACAGGGAGATCTTCACTGCAAGCAGTGTTCAGGCTCAGACAGAGGTGCTGAGTTTTTGCAGGAGCTGAGCCCTGAGTGGTTTTTTTTTTTTGCATGTTTGTTTGTTTGTTTTTCCTCTTAATGAACTCACTGGCCGTTATGGTTCCAAAAATAACCACCTACTTATGTTGCAGGCAGACAGGTCCAGGGCTGCTGCCACCGCCCAGAGCGGCATTGACAGTGACACCAAGAGGGTTTTTTAGATTAGTCCTTACTGCTAATCTTCAGGGAAACAACAGGTTTCATGGGTGTTACGCGCTGCCACTGCCAAGGGATGTGTGAGGAGCACAAGGATTGTGCTACTTAAAGAGTGACCCTTCTTTTTTCCCCGCACAGTAACAAGACGGGGCAGGGGGAGGGGGGCTGTTTGGTAAGGGAAAACATAATTTTTATTCCAACAGGCTGGCGAGAATGGAAATCAGGTAGGAAAACCCAGAATGCAGAAGCTGTCAGCAGGGTTGGTCATATATCAGCATCTAGGCTGACGCGTCTCACCTGCAGGAGGAGAGGGTGTACGAGTGTGGCTTTGGGCCTCAAACAGGGCTGGGGAAGGCAGAGTATTCAGCAGCAAATTAATGAAACGTGGCCTGAAGTATCAGGTGGTTGGAAGGATGGCCAGGAGCTGCAGGCTCTGTGTAGGGGAGCGAGTGGAAGGCAGCTGGGCCGTTTATAGAGGGGGAATGGAGGTAACTTATCAGACTGACTAGAAACGGTTTGGCCAGGACACGTAGACCAACACTGTTAGCTAAGGGGAAAGTGCTGCAGAATTTAAGACCGGTGTCCTTGGAAAAGTCTCTTCCCAGAGCTGCTCTGCTGGTCGTCAAACCCTCCCCTCTGCCCCCGCCATCTCTAAATCCACTTTACGAGATGCTTTTGACCCTTGCCTGTATTTGGCACCTTTCCCAGCTCTGGGGTCAACTGGCTCAGCAGCTGCCCATTGGCCTCAACAGCTGGTCTTTATACCCAGCAGCTGGGGAGGGTCTCGGGAGCTCTGGTCGTCTTAGAGGCAAATTAAATAGGTTTCTAGCAGAACAAGCACCGGTACAAATCATTGCAGGAAAACCTTCTGTTTGGGGCCTGAGTAGACTTGTTGCTGAGGAGATTCGGTGCTGAATATCATCCTTCTTTGGCCCCTTTGGTGGTATCTCTTCAGAGCAGGAGCTGAGAACCAGCTTTGAAGCAATCTGCGTGTCTCTAAGTGAGAGCTATTGGACTGTCTGTGACAGCTCCTTGCTCCAAGAAGTAGATACCGAGGGGTGAGTCAGCTCCATTTCCCGTCTCTGAAACAGAGAGGGGTTTGCAATGCCATGCCTCCTTCAACGGGCTGAGTAATGCCTTTTACTAAGGGAACGGGAAGCAGGGAAATCCTCTGGTGTACCATTCGTTGCTGATGGCTGCCGAGAAACATGTCCCTCCAGCAGCTGAAATAGCTTGCAGCGTGCCCTGCCCGTAAGAGCCCCGTCGCACTGAGGATCCTGTGGTCAGTCTGCAGAAGCGTCCCCTCCATTTCAAGTAAATGACAATCCCGGATCAGAGTGGTCCAGTCTATATATAGGCTGGAGGGCAGTTGGGATGGGGAATGTGGGACAGCAGGAGGTTTATTTATACTCTTGCGAACATCCCGTTGCCCAGAATTGCATCAGGCAGCCACGGATGCCGGGAGAGCCCAAATCATATGGCGCAAATGTGCGGGGGCCCCGGCTTCTTGCGAGTTGCTCAGGAACCCCATGATCAGCGGTGGTAAAACGCCAGCCACCGTTCGGGTGGGGAAGGGGGTGGGTGGGCAAGATCTGTGTTCATTTCCTGGCATCTGTTCTGCCTCAGCTCGCTCCAGACAGCGCAAAACAACGAGGCTCCTGTTTCTCGGGAAAGGCGGGGAGAGGAAGGGTGGTCAAACCCAGGAAGAGTGCGTGCTGGTGGTGGTGGGAGAGAGGGGAGGCTTTGCGGGGGAAGGACTGTGGGAACCAGACAAAGGACGTGGTATGGGAGAGCGGGGTCCCTGTTTGCAGAGATACCCGAAGGATTTGCTGAGAGCAGCTTACAGCTGCTTGATCTGTGCTGAGCCTTCTGCCTTGATATCGGATGTTGAAGAGCGCTTATTTTTAGGATGAAGTTATTCTGTCTCATCCCCACCCTGTCTCCTTCTGCCCTCCAGCAGAGATCCTCGAAATAAACGCAGCTGCATGTCTGCTGTCAGCCCACGCGTTCCCGTGGCTGGCGTGAGCCCAGCTTGCCAGGGCCTGGCGCAGCCCAGGTCGTGTGCGAGGCATCTGGCCGGCCTTCCCGGTGCACAATGCTGCTGTTTGTAGTGTCTGCGCACAGTTGATTTTCAAGGGTGGGAGTAGTGGAAACTCGTGCATGGCCTGAAGCAATGGAGAGGAAAAAGAGATACTTTATCTTAGCAGGCCTGGATGGTGGTCAGGCTGCTAAAGGCAGATGGCGAGAGGGGAGAAATTGTCTTTGGGAATGCCCGCACCTACTTGGTCACATAAGAAACTCCTGTTCCTCATCCCCTGAGCACAGCCAGGTGGGCTGCGTGGATGCTTGGAATTGACTTTCTCTGGTTCCTTACAAGCGGCAGGTCTTGGTGCTTTCTGCTAAGCATGGGCATGCAGTGTGGGAAGCTCCTGCCATGAACGGCTCCTCCTCTCTGGTGGGTTCCCCAAACAGGCATCCCAGATTTTTGTGTCCTGTTGTTGGGGGAAACATCAACATGGAGAGAGGAAAAGGCTGAGAAGTGAGAGAAGAGAAGTTCAGTGTGAGCAGATTATATGTCTGAGTATGAAGGGCATTTGTGGCCAAGACTTGGTTTCTAATACAGCATCTTCTTCCTCTTTGGCCATGAACGGGGACACATTTCCTGTGCAGGCAAGTGTGTCCTGACCTTACCAAAGCTGGCATGAAAGCTAGAAGCTGCAAGTACAGCTAGACTGTGCCCAGAGTTGGTTCATCCTTGGGGATCCTACGTTGATAAGCCATCCCTTTGTGCAGAGCATCTTCCTAGGCTGTTGGATGTGTGGGTCAGTCCCTCTGTGGCTTGGATGTCAAAGGGTTTGCAAGGAAACAACATCTGCTGCTTGAAAGTGTGAAATGATGCTGAGCTCAGTGTGGCAACAGCCCTGTGTTTCCTCCATCCTGTGTTTCCTGCTCCAAGAATCGCTTGCAGAGAACTGGGGGCGTGGGGAGGGCTAGTGAGTTGTTCAGGCTCAGCCGGTCTTTGACATGTGCTGGGAAATAGGTTCCTGAGTCCTGGGGGAGAGGAGTGATGTGCCAGGGTTTCTGTTCAGCGTTTGGGTTGCATCCGGCAGTGGCAGCCCTGCCCTGGGGCTACAAGCCTGGTGCAGACAGATCTTGGCACAGACATGACACATGGGTGGTAAGAACCGAGGGTGTCAACGGCATGGGCGGCTTGTTCCCAGCTGTTGTCTCTGCAGAGCATGTGCTTAGTTAATTCGGAGGCCTCACTCTGCCCTTGCAGGACAAGGCAACCTGCCACAAACCTCTTCTATCCTCCCTTACCCGTCCTTAGCTCCAGTGTGGACCCAGGCCGTGGCAGAGGGTGGGATGCTGCTGGGTGGCCCATCTGGTGATGTTTCTAGCTTGTCCTGGGGAGCAGCCCTCTTCTGAGGGATGTAACCACATCTCCTTTTCCAGCAAAGAGATCCCTGGTGGATTAGACTCCCAGCCAAAGCTGTCCTCCTCCCAGAAGAACCCAGTGGCAGAGCGGAGGTCAGGCCAGCAGGAAGAGAGCTGGGAGATCACGGTGGCTTGTAATCCCCTCGTGTGCAGCCTGGCATGGTGCTCGACAGGCCTGGACCCTGCCTCATCTTCCCCTCTCCCTCCTCTTTCATATTGTTTGGCCTGAATTCCCTATAGGCTTGATGGCTCCTGGCACAGATGGAAGTGATTTCCCTGCTCTCCCTCCCTCTGCTCCACAGCACTTGCGGCAGTGGGGCCTAGGGAGGCCGATGAAGTTTACACGGCTCTGACCGTGGCTGACAGGAGGTCGTGGGGACCCTGATTGCAAACAGCTTCCTCTTTGCTGGCTTGGGACAGGGTCCTGCCCTGCTGTTGCTGGGATCCTCCTCCCACTCCTTCCCTCCGCTCGGGGTATGGAGCGAAGGCTGCTGTAGGGATGAGCAGGAGGGAGCAACCACCAAGCTGCCATTCAGCAGTGAGGAAGGTGGGACTGGTTAGCTCTGTCCTGCCTGCTCCTTGAGCGGGGACATCTCTTCTCCCTCGTGTCTGCAGGCTGGTGCTATGGTTGCATGGCCCCAGGGGCAGGGAGGCTCTGGCTTGTCCTTGACGTCAGGAGGGGTTCTGTAAGTGGAGGTAAGCAGCATGGCCCTGTTCTGTTTGGGGTTTTTTTTTTTTTGGTCATTGTTTTTTGAGCTTTTAAACCTTGGACTTGAGTTCTGTCCTTGCAGCTCTGGGAGCCAACTCTGCCTCCAGCCTGAGCAGGCATCTTCCATCCGGCTGGTGAGCTCTGTGCAGGGCCCTGTCCGATCCTCAGAGCGGGATGCTGCTGTGGCCTGGAGCAGTGTGACGTAGGTGGGGAACAGCAGTCGGGTGTCCTTCCCATGTACTGCCGGGGGGGATCCTAGATCCTCCCCATGGCTGGGGGCATCTCGGATCCTGGCTGTGAAGGTTGGGGAAGCCCCTGATGTGGTCTTGTACCAGGGCTGACACTGACACAGGGCTGTGCTGTGCGGGGAGGGAGAGGAAACAGGAGGGGAAGCAGAGGGTATTGGGAATGGGGCAGGCAGCTGGTGCCAGAGCTGACCCATAGGCCTTTCCAACTGCTAGGGTCCAAGGATCGGTCATGCCCTGCATCCTGGCCTGGGCCACATCTCGCTCTGCCAAGCCAAGGCTGACTGTTGGGCTTGCTCCTGGCACCCGGCGGGGTGGCCTGAAGCCAGGGGACGTTGTTGTGATCGGCTAATGGAGATGCCAACAGTGCTGGACTTGCTACTGTGTTAATTCTCATGTGAACGCGAGCACAACTTCAGGGCACGTTTCTCAATCCTGGAGTCGTTCTTTCAGCACTTAGTTGAACCCTCTGCAGCTCTTCTGCTTCCTCTGTTGTTGACACCAGACCAGCATCCAGTGAATATTGTACCAGTATCAAATCTGGAGATATCTCAGTCTCCTGTCCCTGATCTGAAGGGGATTTATCCAGGGAGCGCAGTACTCCTGGCTGGCTGGCAGGAGAGCCCATCATGCTGCGTTGTGTCGCCTGTGTTTGGCTCGGGTGTTTGCTAGGCTTGGCCTTATTTCTTTTTCTTTGTAATTGCTTTTTCCCAAATGTGGCTTCTTGCTGCCTTGATCCCCCCCCCTGCCTGTATAGGTCAGGGTGTCCTAAAGGTCTTCCTGCCTGCCCTTCAGCTGCTTCGCAGGTCTCTGAATCACCCCATCAGCTGGTTTGGGTCCCTCATCGTGGGACTGTGAGCCTAGAGGTGGGACGTGGCGGCTCCACCGGCCTGAGCATGTTGCATGTCCCGATTGGCAAGGAATCAAGGTCCTCTGAGGCATACGAGGAGTCAGCGAGTGCTTGGGGCTCCCCTGCCGGTCTCGGCAGGGCTGTGATACGCGGTGCCTCTTCTGGCCCTGTGCTGGGAACCCTTGCTGGGAAGTGTTGCTTCCGCGTGGGACTGGGGGAAGCATGGCCTAAGAGGGACAGGATTTTTACTGCCTTCTCATGAGGAGCAATGAGCCCTGGTTACTGGGGATGCAGATTTTGAGTGAAAGTAAAACCCCTGTTTAACAGGGCCTTCCCTAAACCCCGGAAGGAATTCCCAAGGTTCGCAGTGCTTTCTGCAGCCCAGAAGCGTCTAGTTCAAGGCTGGCTTCCTGATGTGGTGTTCAGCAGCTCTGACCGGCCTTGCCGTGACCTGGGTGCTGGGCAGCCCCCCTTGCTCAGTGTTCCCTCCTGTAGCTGAGCGCGGACCTCCCTGCCCTGCCTTCTGGTGGCCGGGGGACCCGGCAAAGTCGCTGCTGGGGTCACCACCCCGGTCTTGGCATGACAGGAGGAGGAAGGGTGGAGAAAGACCCCCCCGTGTTTTTGGGGGCCCCCGCCCAGCAGCAGGTGTGTGGGTGGCTTTGCTCTTTCCACCTAGGACATGTGCTTCTGCAATCTGTTTCCTGCAGGGAAGCCCTTTTTCCTCTTCAATATACGGCAGGGCAGATCAAGCTGCAGCGGAATTATTGAGCTGAATTTGCTTCCAAACAACTGAAATCCTGCCTTCATCTCCTAGACCTGGATTCCCCTGTTAGGGCAGCCCAGCTCCTTGCTTTTCCAGTGAGCAGCTGGAGCAAGACAGAGGCTTATCCATGGGATCGTGGATCTGAATTGCTCTTTGGAGGGCACGCACCTCTGTTAGGTGCTTCTGCAGCCCTCTTTGCTTGGCCCTGGGGCTTAGGGATCAGATGCATCTCCTACCTGGTCTGGTGGCAAAACGGATGGAAGATGGAGTGAGAGATGGCTAAACCCCCCCTGATGTCCATCTTGGGAAGTCGCACACTGGAGCAAGGTTTAACCTTGTTTTTTTTTTCCTTAGGCACCAGGAAAGCGAAGTGCTGGTGAGGTGCAGTCCTGTGCCTTAGTTCCCACCTTTGTAAAAAGGGGGTGGAGGGTCATCATTACACAGCGGTGATGGTGGTGGGGGGAAGGAGGCCTCAGGGAAAGTCATTACTCTCTAAAAGTTGCTAGAATAAGAAAGGGGGAGGACATGGTGTTCAGGCTGCCCTTGAGGCTTTTGATGAGCTCTGTGGTCTGAGCTGTTGAGTGCAATGGGCAGAAGCGTTCATGGCTGCTGCAAAGGGCAGTGCCTCTGTCAGACCCGTATTTACCAGTTATTAGAAGCTGCCAGACCCATACGAGACCCAAATAACCGCGGGACTCCTGATGGACTTCCCGCGTGTGAGACTGTCTCTGTCCCGGCAAGCCTAACAAAGAGGAGATGTGGCCTGTGATGAGCAGCTCCAGACTGGCCCAAGGCAGCAAGTCATTTCAAAGCAAGTTGGTTTGCATCCACCGCTACCTAACCACAGAGCTCTTGAAATCTTAGCTTTGCATCTCAGGTCTGAGCTTTGGGAAGATCTTGCTCAGCTATGATGCTCCAGCCAGGAACTGAGCTGCAAAACCCATCAAGATATTCTGTGCAGAGCATTTCCTGGTAAACTTTGATCCCTGGTGGTGGGATGGGAACCTGTCTTACTTTCTTCCTTCTTGTATTCAGACTTGCTTGCACTTGCTTAGAAAATTGGGGTTTTTATGACCTGCCCAGGCAGATGGTTGGGCTGTGACTTCAGTGCGGCTTCTGGATCTTGGCTTAACTTGATTTCACAAGCAGTTTAGTGTTTCCTTAGCCAGGTCTCTCAGGCAAGCTGGTCTCATGCTAGGCAGCATGAGCTTTCCAGCAATGGTGAAGGAGGGAGTCTGGTCGAGGAAGATGGGTGGGAGCTGTGGAGAAACAGAGATCATTTTTCCCCTCAAAGAAGAACAAACCGTTTGGCCTCAGCTCTTCTACAAACATCTCTTGTGGTTTTTCTGATCAGCAGATTGAAAAAGAAAAATAGACTTGGGCTCTGCCCAGTGGGTCTTCTGGGCTCCTCGTGGGCTGGGCCCAGGCCAGGGCAGATTCATCCCAGCTGCTCTTCGCTTCTCCTAGCCCTATTGCTTTGGCTGAGCTGCCTGGACCCAAGTGGGAGCCCTGTGCGGACTTCGTCCCTCCCTGGGGAACTCACGCTCCTGTCTGGTGGGACTGGCTTCCTTGGGACGCCCTGGAGAGGGGTCCACACGTTTGCCTCCAGTCCAGGGTGAGGCAAGGTGCTTCCTGCAGGCCGTGGCGGGGTCCGGTGCATCCCTCTCCTGTGGATTGATAAAAGGAGCTGGTGATGTTTGGTGGGGGGAAGAAGATGCTAGAGCCCCGCTGTGGCTGGCAGCAGTTCCTACAGGCCAAGCCATGCCCGTGCTTGGTGCACGAGGCCTTGCCTAGCAGCTCCGGAGCACCCAACCACCTGCCCCTGGCCTTAGAGCTGGGATGTTTGACTCCTGCCCTGTGAAAGCCAGATGCCGGGTACCCTGTGCTTGCTGGGGTAAGTGGTGCCCCCTCACTCCTCCTCCTTCTCCCTTGTTTGCTGCTCTTTATTTCTCCAGGGGCTGAGCTGGTTTCAGCCCATCCCGGGAACGCGCTCAGCTACTATGAGCAGGGTGATGCAGAGCCGTGCTCAGCTCCGAGCAGCTCCACAGGGACCCGCCGAAGGGATCAAGGGGGCTCTGCAGGTCCCCTGGGCTTGAGAACATCTGGGGCAGCAGGATTTTAAAGGGGCTTCTCCTCCCCCAGAAGAGTCCAGCTGGCATGCTGCTCCCCCCCCCCCATCCTTTCCAAATCTTTCTATAGTAGGGGAAATCCCACCGAATCTCAGGGCCGTGAGAGTAGATCGGTCCCCTCTGCCTTCCTGGGAGCTGCGTCTGTGCCTCTCCCTTGGCAACAGGGGAAACTGAGGCAGGGGGTGGGGGAGTTTAGGATGCATCGCCTCACTGGGGCCGAATGCAGATGCCCTTAGCACCCGTTTGTTGTGCAGCCTTTGAACATCTCGGCGGCTGAACGGCGTGTGCAGCGGGAGACGAGAGCATCTGACAGCGGTAACCCTGCGCGCGCACGTGTCCCTTTAAGACGGCAGCTGGAAAAGAGCGTTTTGCCAGTAAGGCCCTTAAGTCAAGGCAGGGTGTAATTGCTGGGGAATTTAAAGCCGCCCAGCGCCTGGGAGGAAGGAATCGGCAGGGACTTGGGGGGTGAGGGAGGGAGGAGGAGATGGGCGGCGGGGAGAGGGTGTTAAGAAGATCAGAGACGGGGGAAACAGCTTGAAATAAGGGAGGGATGGGGAGGAAGAAGGGAAACGGCAAGAAAAATGTACAGACCATGTTTGGCCAGGGAGCGATGTTTGTATAAGATCATGTTCTAAAAATACAGCCCGTTCCCACCATCGCCAAAGGAGAGGAGCCCTCTGCCCCGGCTTCCTCCTCCATACATCACCCAGGGCCCCTCGCCGAGAGCTGGGGAGCCGGGTGGCCATGCCTTGGCCATGACTAAGGGGGTTGCTGGGAATTCGCAGGGCGTCAGATTCGGCTTTATTTGCTGTTTTTTTTTTAAACGCTGTGTCTGGTCTCCTTTTTTGGAGCTGGAAAGATGGTGTTGGAGGGGGAGGGGGGCCTTGGCCAGCCCGACTCCATCACTGCGTCCCCCCCTCCTGCTGTGGGCTGGGGCGGCCGGCGCCTTCCTGTCTTTGGGCAAGCAGGGTGCTGAGAGCTCGCTGCCGGCCAGCTCTCCGTGTGAGGCGACGAGACCCTTGGCTGTGGGTCCGCACCTCTGCTTGGGGCCAGAAGCATCCGCATGGCTGATACGAGCAGCTTAACGTGGGCGCCGCTGTCACCGTAGCTCAGTTTGAGGTGGCTGCCGGGGATGTGGGAGGCAGGAGATCCACGGAAACGCGTGTCCCAGGAGCCCAAACCCTCTTTG
This sequence comes from Apteryx mantelli, assembly GCF_036417845.1. Lineage (NCBI taxonomy): Eukaryota > Metazoa > Chordata > Aves > Apterygiformes > Apterygidae > Apteryx > Apteryx mantelli. Next base: position 85,620,545 of record NC_089982.1, on the reverse strand, counting down.
TTGGGACCCAGGAGCAGTGCTTGGTCGACCTGCGTACCAAATGCCTTGTACTACCGCGATGCCTTCCCTTAAAAGAGTGATGGTTTCCAGGAGAGCAGCCTCGGAGCTGCTGGCCTGGAGGTCACTTTGTGACTCCGAGAGCCTCTGGTGTCACCTTCGTGCCTTGCCCAGGAGCGTGGGCTATCCCAAGCCTCGGCTTTGCTGGTGGCCGAGCTGGAGGAGCAGTGGGTGTCCGTGTTCACCAGGGTGCTAGTGAGGAGCAATCCTTTGCTATCAGTCTCCAGGAGGAATGAGAGAGGAAAGCTAGGGAATTTGCACTCCAGCTTAGCCCAGGCTGGGAATAACCTGGCTTCGCCACCGACCTGTTGCATTCCTAGTGACCTGCTCTGCAACGAAGTCGCGCTACCAAGAGTGGCCGAGGCCAGAGTGTGGCTAGGCCCTGGAGATGGCTCCTTCCTCTCCCTTTTGCTCCCCTTTGGAGCTGGGAAAACGCTCGGTTCATGTTGCCAGCTTGCACCCTCCTTCCTGGGGCACCCGCTAGCCACGAGGGTGCGGGGCTCCGTGGCTGCTGACGGTGGCTTCTGGAGCCGACCAGGACACACTCCGGTGCAGAGGTCTGAGCGTTGGCGGCCTGCCGGGCTCCCCTGCGTTCGGAGGCGCTGCAATAACAGCCGTCGCGCTGGGAAATTGGAGCTGGGCGAGCGTGTGCTCCAGCCTGCCTTGGCCTTGTTTACTTAGCTTAAGGGAAAGGCTCCACCGTCACGTATGGGGAGGGAGCGACGTTGAGACGGCGAGATGTAAACAGAGACGGAGACGAGAAGATAGAGGGAGATATGGGGAGAGACTGATGCAGTGCTGGAGGAGTGGGAAAAGCATCCCTCTGGGTGCAGAGTGGTGCTCGCTCGTGGTGCTGAGCCGAGCTGTGGTCCCAGGGATGGGGTCCCTCATGCAGCAGCCCGGCCTGCAGTGCTCCAGCATCTCCGCTGTTTGCAGGAGCAGGCGGTTGTGCGGTTGTCGGAAAGCCCCGGCGAAACCCTGCCCTGAGCTAGCAGGCAGCTGCAGTTCCTGTCGTTTTAAGCCAGCGTTAGGGGACATCCGTGGTGTGGGGTGGTTTGAGCACCTGGGCAGGGTGGTATTTCACAGCTCTTTTGCTGCGTGGAGGGAACAGCCTGAAAGCATGGGAATTGCGAGGCAGGGGATGGATGTGAAATCACGGGCACGTGTGGGTGCCGCTGCCCTGGGCTGTGCAGGGAAACGTGTGTGTGCTGTTCAGCTGAAGCTGCGACTGGGGTACGTGAGGGCAGGTGTTGCGTGTGGTTTTACACAAAAAAAAGGACTGGATGAAAAGACACCAGGTAAGAGCATTAAGACTGAGTATTGGCAAGGCACTGGGTGAGGGCTAGCGATGCTTTTAGTGTCCCTGGTAGTGGAGCTGGGGAGGCGATGCTGGGGACATCAGAGGAGGGCAGCTATTCTGGGCATCAGGTGCCCCAGTACATCCCATCATGTGCAAACAAGCTGTACTGGTGTGAATTGGTGCCTGCAGCGAGGGAATTAATTCCCATTTAACTCTCTCCAAAGCGAGGGAGTGAGTAAAACCTCCAGCATCCTGGGGAAGCTGAGTCAATTACTTCCTCTCGCTGCACAACGGTGTTTTTACCGGTGAATTTATCCGTTGCCCGGGAGCTGAGGCGGTTGCTATATATTTCCATAGCCCTGGTATGACAAGCCGTGTGGTCACCCAGCGGGAGGGCATGGTTCCCGACCAGGGCGTGCGGAGGCGCTTGGGCTGGAGGGGCAGAGAGGCAACCGTGGAGCCAACCTGACCGTGCTTCGGTGTTATCCAACCGGGCATCGGCCTCTGTGGGGGACCAGAGCCCTCTTCCCTCTGGCCCAGGGGCTGTGGTGGGATGAAGCATGCAGAGACCCTGCTCAGGGTGCAGCTTTAGGCGGAAGGGTGCAGCACGCACCTGGAGATGTTTGAATTAAGGTGGGGAACCAGCTTTAGGGCAGGGAGCTGGTTTGGGGGTTACAGAATGGGACTGGGACGCAAAACCCGAATGCAAATCCCTCCTCTGCTACGTGCACTTCAGGAAGTGACTCAGCCTCTTCAGACCCACTGCCGAAAGGCGTACAGAAACCAAACTCTTACGTCTTCCTGAATTTGGGTCTGCACTGCCCACCCATCGGGGAGGAGATAATCCAATCACCCCAAACATCCCTGGGCAGGGACCGCTTCCAGTGAGCACAGCAGGGTCCTCATCTCTGACGACATTACCATAAAGCAGGTCGTTTTGGTTGATATGGTTGTCTGGCTTTCGGATACGCTCTCCCTTAGGGAGAGGTGGTGCGTTTCCCTGGGGGGAGCAGCTAGCAGAGGTTGGATTTGCTTTCTCACCCCCATCCTTGCGGAGTGAATCCTGGCTGCTTGGCAGGTGCTTTCTTCTCTCTTTTTTTTTTTTTTTCTTGCTAGTGTGGAAATTCACAGTAAATTAAGCAGGAGGGTTTATTTTTGTCCTTCCTTGGGTTTACAGCATGGGATGGAGTAGATGGAGCAGATCCACAGATGAAGGGCTGATGTGACCTGAGCTGGGCAGCAGAGGAAGATGCTGGGGACAGGGATGGGCGAAGGGGATGGTGTCCTGTGAGAACAGCGCAGGATGCCTGGACCCAGTGGTCCACAGACAGCTCAAATCAAGGGAGACCGAGCTGCTTGGAGGTGAGAGTTTGTGCTGATGGCCAGGCTTGAGAAAGCGCCCAGATCTGGGACTGTGAAGAGGGGAAGGAAATCAATATCTGACTGAGGAGCTGTGCAGAGATGCTGCAGGGCCCCAGGAGGAGGGCTGGGCTTTTTACCGGGTTTCTCTAGGACTTTGCTTGGCAATGGGGAGGTGAGGAGAGACCCCAGGGTGGCAGGAGGTGGCAACACTCAGCTCAGGCTGCCAAGGCCCCCTCTTGCTGCAGTTCGAGCCTGTGAAGTTGTCTTGGCCACTGGCCTCCAGCGCAGGGATGTTCCTGTGCAGAGCTGCTGGGGATGCTCGGAGGGCCGGGATGCTCCCGGTCCCCTGTCTCCTCACTCATGCCAAGCCCTCTGCCCCTGGGCATGTTTGTTCCTAGCGTCCCCAGGCTGTTTCACCCGGTGCCTGAGGCCAGGCCTGGTCCCAGCATCATGATTTTGCAATCGGAAAAGCATCTTCCGCTTTCCCAAACAGGGGTTGTGCTCAAAACTCGTTGCGTGTGTTGCTTTGTTGGTTGCCAGCAGGGCACATGTCCTACAATAATATGGATAAGCACCAGTAGTGGCAGGTAGCTGACGGGCAGTTGCCTGGGCTCTTTCTTTTCTAACTCTGTTCCTCCTTTGGTTTCTTTTTAGGTGCCAGCACCTGCCCGAGGGGAAATGGCCGTGATGGCTGAGGGCAGAGAGCTCATCTTGGTGCTGGAGAGAAACCAGTAAGTGTCGGGGCTGGGGCTGCCTTTGCAGGCAGTGTGATGGGGAAGGGAATTCCCAGCATTTCCCTTCCTGTTCCTGCTGCTTCACCCAGCGCTTGTCCGAGGGTTGCTTTAGGGCTGGGGAGAGCTGGCGTTGCCCGGGGCGGGTGGGGAAGGGACACGGGGCTAGCTCAGCTCTGAGAACTAGGTTTTGGCACGTTGGGCATCCCAGCACGGCTGCCGGCTGAATCAATATTATCCTGGCTGTCTGTCTGGGCCCTGCCCTGGCTCTTCTGTCCTGCAGGGGAAGTAACGGCCCGGCGTGGCTTCCTGATAGCTGGAGCCAACGCGGCGCTCTGCCATGCCGAGATAGGGCTGAAATGCTCACTTTTTTCCACCGCCCACAACCACCTCTCCCCCGTCCCTCACCAGCTCTTCCCTGCTCGGCAGCTTTTTTGAGTCATCGTGTCCTGTGTAAAGAGCTTGTGCCACCTCTGCCCCCCCCAGCCAGCTCTATTCCAGCCTTTGCTTTATATGATATCAGGTATCAGGGTTGTTGCCCCATCTCTCGGTTGAACTACTTTGCCCCAGGAGCCACCCCACTCCCCTGCCTGCCCATTGCTCCGTAGTGAAGTCCCTGACCTCCTGGCTGGCTCAGTTTGGGGTGACCGTGGGCATAGTGGCGCTGACACGATGACCCTCTCCATGTGAGCACAGACCACATGTGGCCACCGAGACTCGGGCCTGTGGCTGTTCCTTTGGGAATCTGGGTGATGAATTTCTTTAGGTGCGTTTCCTTTGGAGGGCAGCTCCAGTGTTAGATACAGCTGGATGTCATGCAAGAAACGGCCTTGGCCACAGGCTTTGCATCAGCTCCTCGGTTCCTCTGTGTCCCATCTCTTGTGTGGTATTGCGCTGCCTAGTTTGTTTGAGCACTGGCTGCTATTTCTTCTATCTCCCTGCCTTACCTATGCCATGAAACATTAGGATGTGGCGATTAGTCTGTTCCTAATTACTGACAACACCCTCCCAGATCCTGGGTGACAGCTGGAGGCCAGGGCAATGCTGTTATGCAGGAACTAGTATGGGGGAAGATGGTGCTCGGTGTTTTGGGGATGGAGATGGTGGTGGGGACAAAGGCTCAGCGGGACGGGCAGGCGCTCTTGTGCTGCCCTTGTGCCGGATGAGCGATTGGTTCCCCAGCTAGCAGCCCTGTGGTGTTGTCCTGTTGAGAGGACTGACCCTACGGGGTCTTTGGAGATATCAGGCTGGCCCGATTCTGCTCCTGCTGATGTTGAGGGGATCTGAGAGGCCAGCATGGCATGGGAAGCTCTCTGCTGCTCTTCTGGTAGTCCGTTCTTGGTGGATCAGCCCATCCAAAGCAAGCTGCTTCTGGGGAAAGCCTGGCAGCCCTGCTTGATGTCATGCTGTGCACTTGCCCGTGCTGAACTCTGGCATTAGCAGGGCTAAGGGCCATCTTGTTGCATAGCTTCTCTCTTCCCTTTCCGATCTCCTTTCCCGGCTCAGCTCAGGGGTACCTGCTAGTGCCAGCAGCATCGTCCCCCATCAGGTGTACTGTGACACTTACCCAGCCTGGCTGTCCCCTCGTGCTAGGACCTTGGCCCCAGCCTGCAGAGCAGAGGGAGGAAAGGCAGGAGAGGAGAGTGCACCCATCTCCTCCTGCTGCCAGCAGCCCTGCTACAAAACTCATTTAGCTTGGAGCACGGCCGAGGCAGGAAGCGATCACAAGGTAGACTTGCTTGCGGAAACCGGATCTGATACAGAAACACGCTCACCAGGATAACCAGGGAGGGGAAGAGAGAGCTGCCTGAGAGCTGGAGCAACCCTCCCAGTGCCTGGCGCCTGTTTCTGCCCCTGTGCTCAGTGCCCTGCTCCCTGAGACCCCTGAGGCTTTGGGGAAGGGATTTGTTGGGATCCTGGTGGGCAAAGAGGGGATTCAGTCTGGTCTGGCAGCCAGGGTGCTTGCTTCATTTGCATCATGTGAACTTGCTTCGTTTTACGTGACACGTGTTAGGTGTCACGCCTGCCTGAGCCATATCACATCTGGCTGGGTCTCCTGCAGCGCTGCATCTGGCCACATCTGCCTCCCGAATGCAACCTGACTGTCCTGGGGAGCAGAGGGGGGGCTGTTCTTGCTGGTGGTTGGGGTAGCAATCACCCATCTCAGTGTCCCATGAACCGCCCCACTGGGCAGCAGGTCTCAGACCTGCAGAGGGCCTTCTTATCTGTGGGGAAGGAGAATTTGGGACATGCTTCATTTTAGGACTGTGAGCAATGGGGGAGGTGGTAGGGGGTTAAAAGCTAATGTGCAAAGCTCAGCCTTGTTTCTAACTGGTGCACCGAGTGCAGAAATATTTTTATTTCTTCTCACGACCATAATTCTGGCCCTGCAAGAGGGTCTAACCCAGAATCTAAGCCATTAATAGTTGCAAACTCTTTAATGGGATGACAATTTTCTGCAACCCCAGATCTTAGTATCAGTTCTGGATACGGCTGGATTTCCACCAGCCATGCAACCTTGCTTGTAAATGCTGATGCTCGGATGATGGCATAGCTGCTGGTACTGGGATCTGGTGGTTTAGGGTCGGTGAGGCTGGGAGATGGAGGACGGCTGCACCCCAGTCTTCCTAGCTCCCCCTTGGCGTTGCAGGCCATGCTGTTTGCAGGGAGAGGGAGATGTACGCGATGGAGGCTTGGCTTCCTCCTGGCTTAGTTTATGGGCCGAAAGCCTTGCTTTGGATCTCTCAGATCGCTCCCAGCTTTTATGACCCTCCTGTGCACCTCTCGTTATCGTCAGGCCATAAATGTTTGGAAGCTGAGCCTGTTTGCGGCTGTCTGGCTGCGCGGGGGGAGCCGAGCCCCGGCCAGACGGAGACAGCGTTTGGCTCGCTGAAAAGTGCTGAACTCGGGAGAACTGGGGTGAGGAAATGGGCTGACTGGGAGCAGGGACGAGCCCTGGAGGGAGTGGAAACAGGCACGTGTTTGATAGCAAAACTACGCCTGTGAACCCCAGAGATGTAGGAGTGCACGTGGGAGCCGTGAGCAGGGGCCTTGGTGCTGCTTCGCCCTCCCAGAGGGTGACGTGTGGCTGTAAGGGGTGAAGAAAAGGGTTGACGAAAAGCCCGGTGTCTGCAGTGTCTCTGCAGGGCTGGAAGGGTGTGAGGAGGCTGAGCAGGGCATGGCAGGAGGATGCTGAGCTTGGGTGAGGGAAGCGTGAGAGGGGTTTTGTGGCAGCAAATGGGAGCTGAGTACCTGAGAGCATCCACGGCACCCAAGACTGTCCATACATAGCGGTTGTGTCTTCTGGGGAGACCAAGACAGCTGTGACCATCTGCACTGCTGTCTTGTGCCAGCTAACAGGGCTGCATTGGCCCTGCTAGCTCATGGGCAAGTGACAGACCTCAAATCTTCTTTCCCCAGGGAATGGGAGAGATGGTTGTCATCCAAAACCCATCCTTGGTGGTGTCTAACAAGGCTTTGCCTTGTGCAGGAGTAGGAGTTGCATCTCCTCCCTGCCCTTCCTTCCCTGAGGCTCTTGGTCCTTTGCCTGCCCTGGAGAAGACGTTCCGGTGGTCTGAGCCTTGCTGGGACTCACCGTGTCCCCTGTTATGGGATCGGCTCAACCCTCCCTGCTCCCTCTGTTTCCCAGCCGCGGTCCAGAGACATTCACAGCTCCGCTGTCCTCGGTTGACATGTCCCCATCGTGCATGGGCAGCCGCCCCCGCGCTGGCCGGGCGGCTGTCTCGGCATGTTGGCCGACAGCCTTTCCGCTCCGGGCACCTCCTGTATTTAACAGCGCGGAACTGGAGCTGCGCCTAGGCCGCCCCGCTGCTGGGCAGAGCGGCTTGGTGCGTGCTCTCGGCACGCAGGATGTGGGAGAGGATCCACCAGGACCCAGTCTGAGCTCCTGTGTTATTTCCCTGGGGTAACTGGAGTTACTGGTGTCAGGCCATGGCTGGGTCAGCACCCGCTCCCGGGGCTGAGCGGGCAAGGCGCTGGTGGGCTTGGAAGCTGAGCAGGAGCCCACAAGGACATTTTTGGGGCAAACTGGTTGCAAAATAGAAACCAACTAACTGAGGCTAGTCTGGGGGCGGGTGCTTAGTTTATTTTCTTCTGCTGCAGAATAAAATCGCTGGGATGGGGCCAAAACCCACGTATTGAGGGCTGTACTGTCACCAAGGATAAACCCAGCCCTGTTTTGTTCTTTCTGTGGGATCTAACCGCTTGATCACGACTGGGGGCCTTGGGTCTGCAAAGAGCTGTGTCTCCGGACGGCCGAGACCCCTGTATGCATGCTCTGCTCTCCTCCTGGGACCCAGCTGTAGGTCATGGCAGGGTACCCATCGCTGTGACATCTGGGCACGGTAGGACATGGGACATGAGGAGCATCCTTGTTGCGTCTCTTCTGAGGGTCTCACGGCCTCTGCCAGGAGCGAGCTGGGGTTTTTTGGTGCGAAACCCCCTTCCCGCCGCTCACGCATCAGGCTGAGCTTCCCGAGGTGGATTCCTCCAGGCCGGAACTGCCTTGGCTGCATTCGGCGTCCTACTTTGAGGCAGCATGGGAAAAACCGCAGCCTCTTCTCTGCTCTCCCACCTCCAGCAGGGTCATTTCAGTCTAATTCCCCCCCTGTTTCCTCGCCAGGACCCTCAGCCCCCGTGCACATACATTCGCCGGATGCAAACACTGCTCTGGCTCTTCTTCGCACTCTGTCTTGCTTCCCGATTTTCATCGCCCATCCCAGCAGCAGGAAGCGATTTATCAGCGCCGGGCCAGAGCTGTGTCGGTGGAAGGGCCCTGGGGCTGGCCTTGCTGAGAGATCGCTTGCAGCTGTGGGAAAACCATCCTGGCTCAGGCGAGCAGGGCCAAGACTCGGGTGGGGGGGGGGTGCAGATTTTGCTACGAGCAGCAGCCTGAGTCTGATCTCTGGTTTTGGGGCCCCTGCCCTGTGGCTGAAGCGTGCGCCAGGAGCGTTGTCCTCCTGGCACCCCTCTGCGTGGTGAGCGAGGCTAAGGGACGTGCCCAAGGCTGGACGGAGTGGTGTGTTAGAGACTCCCAATTTCCCATGCCCTCGGCTGAAGTGCTGACCACGGGACCAACCCTTTCTTCTCCAGGCAGGGCTCCATCCCTTAGGGACTTCAGCTTGGTGTTGGGTTCAAATGCTACTGCTTCGTGGCGCGGCAGAGGGAGACTTGGCGGGGCCGAGGGTCTTTGTGGCTAGTCCCACTGGGGGTTTGGTCCTTTACGGAGAAGCCTTTGCCAGCCCTGGCTGCTCGTCCTCAGTGGTGGCAAGGTGTCCGCCATGCTCTGGGCCGTGTCCAGGCTCTCTGATGGCCGGTGGTGGGCCTTCATGGGATCTTCTCCCTGGCATCCTTGCCAAATGCTGCCTGAAGCTGCTGAAACCCCAGACAGCCCTTTCCTTGCTGAGAAGCAAAGAGGGGGCCCAGCCCGGCCTTTCCCACGGCTGGAGGCATCTCCCCTTTTCCCCCGGCTGTCTGCTCCGTGGCAGATGCCCCGACCTCTGCCGTCACATCTGGGCCTGCACTGGCATCTCCGGCGCGTTGTCTGAGCACGGGCCAGAGAGCTCCAGCACACAGAGGGGGTGCAGAAGGCGAAGGGGACTCTGGAAAGGAGTGGGAGGTCGTGACTCATCCTCTGTGCATGTCTCCTTGCTTGAGGCTGGGGCGCTGGGACCATGCGGTGGGCCAAGTGCCGGTTCTCCTTGCTGCTCTACTCCATTTAGGGTCACCCAGGAGCCAACGGGGCTGCAGTCCGTGCTGGCCAGCCTGTCCCTATCCCTGTCGGGACATGGGAAATGGAGGGAACTAGGAGAAAGAGGTGGTTTGGCAGCCTTCTTACATCTTGCAGCCCTGCTGCAATGCACAGTGCCGACATAGGGAGGATTTGGGCAACACGGTGCTGCCAGGTCTGGGTACCCCTGTGCTCAGTAAAGGTGGAGGGCAGGTTTCCCCTGCCTCAGTTTCCCTTTCCTTGAGGCCAGCCTCCTGCCTCGATGCCCGCCTCCGTGCAGGAGCGGGCTGGCATGGGTGCGAGCGCGCCGCTGCGCTACGCGGCGTGAACGGCGCAACGCTGTTTCGGGAGGGGGCTGTTGGCAGGGCGGCTGTTCTCCCAGCCCCGTGCGCGCGGCTCGGAGCAGGCCGCGGCGCCGCTGGTCGGCGGCCCAGTGCTGACGCAGCGCTGGCAGCCGAGCTGCCGGCTCCGCTTTCCCGGAGGAGGGACGCTTCGGCACCTGCTTGGCCGGGAAGCTCTGCGGTCCGCGAGGACCGCCTGCAAGGAGGGGGGGCAGCGAAGGGGGACCGTGCATCCGGCCCGGCCCAGCGTCGCGGCGGCTGGGGAAGGTGGGGAGAGATGCGCTGGCAGGAGGAGTGGTGCAAACGCTGCCTTGGGACGCATCCTAGGTTGGCACATCTGTCCATGCAGATGTTGCCCCAGGACCGCTGGGGCACCACGGGGCCATCCTGGAGCATCACTGCTCATGGTCCAGGGTACAGAGGCTTGCTTGACCCCGTGTGTCCCCCAGCCACCAGTCCCCAGCCGGATGCCAGGAGCAGCCCAGGCAGTCCTCACCCTTCTCCTTTCTCTCTCCGCAGGCTGCTGTCACCAGACTACACTGAGACGCACTACGCTGAGGACGGGCAGCCCGTGACGGTCGCTCCTAACTACACGGTGGGTGCCGGGGGAGGGTGGTGTCAGGCAGGGCCGGGGCTGCCTTCGCCCCATGTGTTGTTCCCTGCTCCTGAAACCTGCCTGTTGAAGCGTTTCCTTCCTCTGCAGCGCGTTTGCCGCTTCTTCCTCTGTGGGGCCCAGAAGCCGCTGCATGTCTCATATCCCTATTCTTAGAAGGAGGGAAATAACGTTTTTTTGGGGGTGCCTTGGATGCCCCTCTTGTCCCTGGTGATGGGCAGAGATGCTCGAGGAGGTCGTATTGCCCAGTGGTCAGAGAGCTGGTGCGCTAGACGGCGTTTGCTTAGGAGTGTCGTCTCAGGAGGCGCAAATCAGAAGAGCTCCACCAAAATCACTGCGAGTCTGGTGACTTATACCTCTCCTTCCCCATCTCCTTCCTCCAGAGCTCCATCGCATGGGTATTTCAAGCTGGCTGAGTTGCCTCATGGGGGAGAAGGGTGCTTGGAGAGGGCAGGCGTCTCGCTGGGGAGCCCAGCTTTTATCCCCTGCTCTGATCCGGCAAGTCACGTAGGTCCAAGCTCTCTCGAGGCCCAGGTTTGTTACCAGGCTGACAGGCGCCAAACAGACCCTACCAGTGCAGAGCCCGGGCACGCTCGGTGCACCAGTGTGGGCTCAGACCCAGCTCAGCAGGGCTGGGCAGGCTCTTGGGGCTTTTGGAGCATAACCCACCTCTGCATCATGCCGGGGTAGCCTGGGTCTTGCCGGGAAGGCAGAGACGCCGCGTTTCCTGGGGTGGGCCGGTGCCCAGATGTGCTGCAGCTGCAGGGCTGATGCTGTGTGGGGCAGGAGGGGGCCAGGCCGGGCTGGCGCGGCAGGATCCTGCGGCAGCTCTGCGGCTTCCTCAGGGAGGAAGCAGGGGAGAAAACTTGCTTGTCCCCCGGTGGCTTCTTTCCCAGAGAGGTGCCATATTAGGTGATGCTGGGGATACATCTCCCTTCCTGTGTTTTACCTCTGGCCCCCAAAGCCACTGATCAGCAGTAATTATAGCTGCTTTTTGCAGGTAGACCATCTTCTCGGTACTCAGCACCATATGCTGCTTCCTTTGCTGAGGATGGGGCAGCTCGGCTCGCCTCAGGTCCTCTCCAGAAACCACGCTTGAGCATCACTGTAGACTTAAAGCATGTGCAAAGTCTGCCACCCCTGGACCGGTTTAGCAGCAGCAGCGGGGCCCAGGTGTCCTGGCAGCCAGGCTCTTGCTTTCGCTTCCGCCCCGGGTGATGGCTGCGGGGGAGGACTGACAGTTGAGAGTCTAGAAACCTGCTTGGTGTGAATGCCAGAGGGACCAGGGATGGCTGAACGCTCCAGACCTGTGTCTCAGCCCTCCTTTGCCTGTAGGTTTTCGGGCCAAGGAGATGGGTAGATCAAGGTCTGCTGGATGCGCCTTACGTTTTCTGCAGCAGCAAAAGCAAAATCAAAGGGGCCCCGTCCTGCCGTGTTGCAACTCCCTGTCCCCTCCGTGGCGTCGGAGAGGCTGCGTGTCAAACCCGCGCTGTAAAACGATCCAGGTTGAAGACAAAACCTCACCGGGAGGGGGGGTGACATGTTTTCCCTGGCAGCATCCCCGACACATGCCGCGGGAGGAATGCGAGCAGCACGCGGCTGCCTGTGTCTCTTGGCCGACATACAGCACCTAGGGAAATAAACACAGAGCGCGGAGGGCAGCGCCTGTGCCGGGGCTGCTCTCGCCTCCCCTGCCCTGTCCTGTTGCTCAGCAGGCCTCAAGCATCCCTTGCTTTCCCTGCCGTCCCCCCCGTTCCGGCTATTTGTCTCCCTTCCAGCGCGCGCAGCCCGGTGAAGGGGTTGTCCGTGTCCCGGGTTGAACTGCCGGAGGAGACAGCACCCTGGCTCCGTCCCTCCCTTTCCCCAGTGCAGAACAACACCGCTCGCCTGGCTGTAAAATGCTCAGAGATGGGAGTCGGGTGGCCTTTAGGACAAGGCGTGCGGCTCTGCCCAGCTCAGGGTATTGCGAGGCGTTTATGGAGGGGGCAAGGGAGGCCTCTGCCCCCTGGTTCGGGAGAGCAGAGGGAACGGACGCTGTTTGGCTCTGCCTGAAGGTTTCTAACGGATAGTCTCCATTGCCTTTATCCCAGGACCATTGCTACTACCATGGACATGTCCGGGGGTACCGGAGCTCCTGGGTTGTCCTCAGCACCTGCTCAGGAATAAGGTAGGGAGCGAGCATGGGACGGGGAGGCTTGTGACACCAAGTGGGAAGCTCCCGGCTACTGGGCTGCTGTTCTCGCGAGCCGAAGGGAACGCGTGGCCATGGGCAGGTGGAGGGCTGGATCCGGCAGCCCCCTTCTTTCCAGTTATCCCCTTCTGATAAATCCCCTGGCACCAAAAGGAGCAAGGAAAGTCCTGAAAGTTCAAGCGAAGGCAGCACATCCAACAAGCCTGACTTCATCCCTTCCTTGCATCAGGGACCGCTCAGCACTCGGTGAGCGCTAGATGGTTCGTGTGACTGATTTTGCTGTCGCTTTCCTTCCCTGATTCTTTGCCTTGACCCTGGGTGCAGGATGGAGGAGCAACAGTGGGATCTGAATCCTGGTTGCCTCCCTTGGGCTCCAAGGAGGTCTCCCTGCACAAAGTTTGGGGTGATGGTGAGCCAGGTGAACAGAGACGATCTCCTGGCACTCTTGAACTCCTTCCACGTGGCCCGGCTTGGCCTAGAAATCCCATCCCCAAAGACCGAGCCCGTCACTGAAAAGGGAAACCTGCAGGGTTTTAATCACTGAACAAGCTGCAGTTACGGCTCCAGGAGTCCTGTGGCTTCCAGCATGCAGAGGAGGTGCCCTGGCTGGCTGCTTGCCTGGCATTTCTCCACGGGATGTGCGCAGGGTGCTCGATGTAATCTGGCTCCGGAGGTGGTGAGACCCTGTACCCCACAGTGGATGCTTCGGAACTGAGCTTTGCTGTAAACTCAGGGGCTGTAAACTAAGGGGCTCTTTTCCTGCTGGTGTCTCACTCGCTCTCTGAGGAAGGGTTTGGAAATACCCCACGGAAGTCCCCTTTGCACTCACAGGGCTCTGCAGCTGTCCTGCTGCAGGACAAGGGCGGCATTTCCCAGCTCAGTGGGGGAAATGGAGAAGAAGAGATGCAGCCACGATCCAAGCTGATAGAGGCAATGTCGCATTCAAGTGATCTTACAAGCACAGAGGTTTTAATGCCGAGGGTACGCTAGCTCGTAGGGTTGCATTCACGGGGGCACCTGTCTCTTTTCCGTGCCGCCACCCTGGGTACCAACCAACCTGAGGTGCAGTCAGTTTGTGAGGCCTCAGCGAGGGCTGGGGGAGCAGGAGTGAAAGAGCAACAGGAGCCATTCGGGGCTTGCTCTCCTCTTCGTTGCCAGGGGCCTGATTGTAGTGAACAGCAATGACAGCTATTACCTGAAACCCCTGGGAACCCCAGAGCCAGGGCATCACATCATCTACCGAGCAGAACACTTGCCCATCAAAGGTGGGACCTGTGGCCACGGCGACGACTTTGGCAGCAGCATAGCCGATATTGCTCGCTTCTTCAAGCCAGTGCATTACCGGGTAAATCCCTGGGTCCTTCTCTCGCAGGAGGGTCAGAGGGCTGGGATTGGGTCCCTCCATGTCCCTGCTAAATGTCTTCTGCTGCCCTGGGTGGTACTAGGTCATGTGGGTTGTGCTTGGGCAGGAGATCTAAACGGGAACCCCTAGGAGATGTGGGTGAGGGACTGGTGCTGGATGATATGGGGTGAGAGCCAGCAGACGTGTTTGAATGCAGCATCTCAGTGAATCCTGACCAGGGAACTGGCCTTGGGGCCCTGGGATGAGGTTGGGAATTGCACCATAGCTGCCCAAATTTTCCTTGTCTTCTCAAGCCTCAGTTTCTGCCCTTAACCATCCTTCCTGGGCAGGACTGCTATGTCTGAGGAACCTAAGATACCCAGTGGCCCATGCCTCTGGGCCCCAGGCTGCCTGCTGCTTCCCTCCTGTGAGCCTTGTTGCCTGTCTTGCAGGTGAAGAGAGATGCCTGGAGGACCATGAAATACATGGAGCTCTTCATCGTTGCTGATCACACACTGGTAAGCTCCAGAGGGGCAGAAACACGGTCCTTTGCAGATAAGGCAGGACCCCTCTCTGTCTCCCTCTCCGCTCTTCATCTGGCAATCTCCAGCAGGTTGCTGATAACCGTCAGCAGCACTGTTAATGGCTCTGCTTTCCAAGCTTCATGGGTGCAGCATGTCTAGGACGTGTCCAGCACAGGGCAGGACTCAGTGTGGATGTGCCAGCTCATTTTGCCTCTAGGCCTCACTTGGAGGCTCTGTTTTTCCCAGGGTCACCTGAAATCACATATTGTCACATGCTGATAGCCCTGGGTGTCCTCCCCCTGCTTCCATCGCGCACGTGTGAGACATGCTGCTGTAGCTTAACAGCATCAGCAGCACTGCAAAGTCACTAGTGAAATGACAGGTCTTCGGTGGTTTCAGCTCTCCCACTGCACAGCATCTGCCAGTGCCAGTCCCTCTTATCCTGTCCTCTGCACCACCAGTCCCCCTGCAGCCTGGCGTGAGGGGGAAGACGGGGTTGAAAGCATCAAACTTGGGTAGCAACCCCCTTCCCTGGGCTCATCTCTTTGCAGTTCAGGAACCAGAATCTCAACCTGGGCCACACCAAGCAGCGCATTGTGGAGATTGCGAACTATGTGGACAAGGTAAGGGCTGGGGAGAGGGACCAGTCCGTCCATTTTGTCATTCCCAGTGCATGGGAAAACACTTGAGCTCAGGGCCACCCCTTTGGCAACCCTCAGGGCTTGTCCCTACATCACTGATGCTAGGATGGTGGTCATAAGCATGGTGGAAAATGGGTTGCCACCCATCAGCTGAGCTGTGACAGTGAAGTGAGTGCCAGCTCTTTGCCTGGCCGAGGTACACGTGCTGCTGTAACCTTAGTGACCATGATTAAAGCCAGCAGCCTCGACACACAGCTGGGACAGGCTTAGGTGTGCACAGGAGGTGCGTAAGCTGTTGTCAACTAATGGGTGGTAGCTTTCTATGCCGCCATCACTGGCTAATGTGCCCACACTTTTGCGTGTAGAGCTCATGTTTGCAGGTGGATTTGGGACAAGTGTGTCCCTGAGTCATCCGGGGAAAGCATGGGGATCCACTAGCTGAAACAGTGCTTTTTGCTCACTGGATCCTGAAGACCAGGGCACTGTGGTGGGGTGGGGGAGCATAAGGAAGTGCTATAAATGCCAGTCCCTGCCCCTTCCATCCCTGTCCCCTTCCTGCAGTTTTACAGGTCGCTGAATATCAAGGTGGCCCTGATCGGCCTGGAGGTGTGGACAGAGCGGGACCAATGCACCGTGACCAGTGATGCCAACGCCACGCTCTGGTCCTTCCTGCAGTGGAGGAAGACGCTGAGGTCTCGAAAGAAGCATGACAACGCCCAGCTGCTGACGTGAGCACCCTTGTGGACCTGGGGTCGGCGGGGCAGGGAGCTTCCAGCCCAGCCCGGGGTCTCTGCGGAGCCCAGTGCCCCCAGGGGTGCTAACTGCCCTGTTCGGAGGCACTAATTGCCTGTCCGCTCTCCTTTCCGGTATACGTCTGGACAGCGGGAAGACATTCAGGGGGACGACCATCGGCATGGCCCCGCTGGAGGGGATGTGCAGCCCAGAAAACTCTGGAGGCGTCAGCGTGGTAAGGGAGACGTGGGAGTCTGCTGATCTTCCCGGGTTGGGGACCCCGTTACCACCCCATCTTGTTTGCTGGCATAGAGGACCAGCCCTCTTGGGTTGCACCAGAGATGCTTGTAGTCCCTTATCCCTCTCAGATGTTGGCCGTGTAATTGGGAGGAGGGTGAGAAAGGGCCAGTATAAAGCTCTTTTGACCCGTGTACACCCTCCAGTTTGAGCTAGCAGCAGCGTCCTCTTGAATCTCTTGAATTGGAAGTTGCTTCTGGACCCTCATATTGAACATTCCCTGCTTATTCCCTGCTTGTGTCCTCTGATTTTGCTTTTCTTCTTGCTCCCTTGTGGGGTGACAGCAGCCCTGGTGACCCTGCGGGCCCTGGGCAGGATAGTGGTGTGGAGTACTGTGGTTTGTGGTCTCCAGGTCATGTGCCTCCGAGGCCTCGGGGTTTTCAGTAGTTGGCTCCAGCAGTGGATCTTCCCAGAAATCCATCAGTGCCTCCTTTTTTGTCCTCTGAGCTCTTCAGGCCTGTTCCTAGCTTGGTCAGGGTCCTGCCCTCCTGCTGCCAAGCTGGTCACAGAGCAAAACTGCTGACACTTGCGGGGGTAGCTCCATGTGGGTTTTCGGGGGGCCAAACCCTGCTTCCGCAGTGAGCCTTTCTCCCTCCCTCCCTCCCTCCCTCCTGTGGGATCCACCTGTGAACCCAGGAGTGCCATGGTCCCTCTGCCTCGCGCTCCCACCCCAGCCCTGTCCCCGCTGTGGGGCGGTCACCCCTCTCTGCTACCTGGCTGCCTTTCTGACGCAGCCCCCCCCCCCCCCCCCAAATCCCTGCACAGGACCACTCGGAGCAGCCCGTCGGAGCAGCCGCCACTATGGCCCACGAAATCGGCCACAATTTCGGCATGAGCCACGACAGCCAGGGCTGCTGCTTGGAGGCCACTCCTGAGCAAGGCGGGTGTGTCATGGCAGCGGCTACTGGGTAAGAGACGGGGCGACGGCGGGGACAGGACATGGGGAACGTGGCCTCGAGCCCCTGAGCAAATTCCAGATGCCATTTCCGGATGTGCAGGCTGGGGAGCAGAGAGGGGGGACCTGTCCTGCAGATGCTCTTTTGTGGTGTGGCTCCACATCGCAAAGGGGAAGCTGGCTGGTTGCCTTCCTCCTTGCTTGCCCTGCATGTTCTGCTTCTCCAGAGCAGGCAGAGGTCAAGGGGAGCGGGCAATTCTCATCCCTCCCTGGCAAGACATGCAGAGAAAAGAAAACATCTCTGTGAACTCCTACCTTGCTCGGGAGGAATGGACCACGCTGGAGGTCTCCGAAGGGCAGCAGAGCAGCTAGGAGAGGACGAGGGAGGCAGGGAGGACAGAGGAAGGCAGCGTTTGGTTTCCAGCCCGCTCCTTGAGCAGCCCCAGCCCTAGGAAGAGCCAGGGACGGAGGCGAAGGGATTTCATCGGGTTGGCGCATTACGTGGCCTGTTTCTTGCCAGCAGTGCTGCTTTGCTGCTTCACTGTTGGTACCGTGGGATATTGTGCAGGCAGACACTGCTGGGGAAGCCAGGGCCTTTTCCTGTGCTAACCTTCACCCTGGTGAAATTATTATTCACTTGTAATCCAGGAGGATGAAGGAGTCCCCAGCCAGGATGCGGCTGTGGTGGTGGGGAAGCACCGCATTGCAGGGCTAAGGTGGGATGAGCTCACGTTCCCTCAAGCCAGCCTCACTGAGTCCTGATGCAGGATGCTCCAGATGAGCAGTAATTAACTCTCATGCTCTCCAGCATCCCGCCCTCCCGCCCAGTTTGCTTTTCTTTACTTTTACCCCTTAATTCAGCTCAGAGCTGTATGAAATTTATCTAATTGGCACCACTTCCCCTTCCAAGGCCATTCCCCCATCAGGTTTTCTGGCTCCTGATGATTTGGTTGTCCCAAATTTCCCTGCATTGCAGAAGAGCAGTGATTTATTCCCTGTTCTTTGAACCCACCTGGTCTGTGAGTTAATAAATAACAGTCAATAATCACAATTCTGTTTCGCTGTAGGGAACTGCCTGGCCAGCCCCAGAGTGAGCCTAATTAGTACCTAATCCGTTCTCTGTGACAGATTTGGGTCTCATGGCTGTTAGAACAGGGTTTATTCTCTGTTTAGGTGGCTTCTGATGGGGAAAAGCGCCTGCTTTCCAGGAAGATGTAGCTGTGTATTTATTTATTTAAGTATGGAAAACCCAAATTTTCCTGCCCTCATCCATTTGAGTTGGATACCTTGGAAGAAAGCAGTATACCACATGCTGTAGTTCAGCTGTGCTGTGCCTTCGCTCACCTCTGCAGGCCAAGCTTTCTGGCTAGACATCTCCCTGCAATGCCTTGCTTCTCCTCCTGGAGAAGATGAACCCTGCAGGGTGATGGGAGATGCCACCTGGCCCCGAGAGACTGGCTGGGGAAAGAAGTGGCATGTGAACAGCCCGGCTCCATTTTCAAATGGATAATGTGCTTTTCAATCCAAATATTTCTTAAAAAATTTATTTTGCTAAAATGTTTTTTCCCCACAAGGGTGGGAAACGCATTTTGAACTATCTTTAGACTGTCCCTGTTTGTATGCTCATGTACCAATTTGTGGGCTTATTTACTTGCTCGCTCTCCAATAGCTTGTATGCACCTACCTTTTTCCTACAGCTCAAGAGATTTCCCCCAGACTTCAAAATTACTTCAGAAAAAATCCTCTGACTTATGTCAGAAATAGGATGTCCTAATCTCAAAGAAATTTTTTTTCAGCAATATGAGGAAGCAAAAACAACACTGAAACAGAGAGCAGCGCATACATTTTTACCATCTGCTTCCTCCTTTTTTTAATGCATCATGAAAAAAGCCTCACAAACTTATGCAAAATTAAGGAAGAACTGTTCTCAAAAAAAAATCACTGGTTTCTGTACAACTAACTGCTTAGACGAAAGATCGGTTGGGCTGTTAGAGAAATGGCCGTATATGTAGTGTGTGCTGATTTTTTTTAATTGTTGCTCAAACCTTGTTAATTATTTAATACAGCCATTTCTTTGTGTTTCTTTTTCTTTTTTCTTTCTTTTTTGAAAGGATTTTTGTCTGTCTTGGCGGTATTTAAATAGTCCCGAATGGGTATTTCCCATCACCAAGTCAATATATAGCAGACACCCTGGGCAAATAGTCACGGAAACAGAGAGACCCACCTTGCCGGTGGAGGGTGGAGGGGATCTGCGTCATCCCGGGCGTAGGCATGGAGGTGATGCCTGCACCAGCAACCCCTGCACCGACCCAGCAGAGCCTGGAGGGCACATCCAGACCGCGAAGACTCTGCGTGTGGGTCTGCAGGCTTGGGTGTCCCCCCCCCGACGTGTCCCAGCTGGGAATAGGGCAGCCGTACGCTTGTCTTTGGCTTGGGGCTGCAGCAGCATGGGGACACCAGGTCCATGTCGCAGATCCTCGGAGCTATGGGTATATAATCCCAAGGCTTTCCGTAAGATTATATACCTAAGCCTATAGGAAGACCAACATGCTAATTTTCATGTGCTCATATTTTTCCTACTAAAAAAAATCTTTGAAAAAGAAAACCATGGCAATTTGTTCTTTTCCCGTGGGAAAGGCCCTGTTTTCCAGTATTGCCACATTTGGAGCGGGGCTGTACCTGTGGCCGCAGTTTGAATGGCTCCAAACTTCAGGCCTTTGGGCTTCAGACCGTGGGGGTCTCCAAGAGGTTTCCTGCTGGATGTCTGATGCTCTGTGGGGTGGCATATAGCAGCCCTGCTTATCCAGCCAATCCCATTCTGGAAAATGCTTGAATTTGGTGTAGTTTTCCTTGGTTGTTCCTGTCTGATGCTCGGCTGTGTGGGTTTGGGGTGGGGGATGTTAGCAGCATCAATACATCTGGCTGATGGTGGCTTCTACTCTGGCATTTGGAAGGATTTGTGCTAGTTTTCTCGTGTTCCTATTTCCAAGCTCTGTTTGCGATTTTTCCATCTTTTCCTAGTCCTGATTGCCCTGGTTCCCATCTCTCCCCATCTCTCCCCTGCACAGACATCCCTTCCCTCGTGTGTTCAGCTCCTGCAGCAAGAGGCAGCTGGAGAACTACTTCCAGAAGGGAGGCGGCATGTGTCTCTTCAACTTGCCTGACACCAAGGACTTGGTGGTTGGCCGGAAATGTGGCAATGGCTTTCTGGAAGATGGAGAAGACTGTGACTGTGGGGAGGTGGAGGTACGGTCCCAGGCACTGCATCTCTTTTCTAAGGAGGCTTTTGCAGCTTGGCTCAGCTGCTTGCAGGGAGCCAGGCAGGCAGGAGGGGGGCATCCCATGCGGAGAGGCTTATTTCCAACGAGAATGGGTTTACTGGTCACGGGACCTTAGGGAAGTCCCCACTGGGGACTCCATCCCAAGGGCCCTTTCCAGTCCTGCATTCCTAAATCCTGTTAGCTTGGGCCTGGCTCTCTTCTTGACTTTGCCCCATGTGCTCATTTCTTCCTCACTCCCCCGTGCCTCAGTTTCCCCTTTAGCAAACTGAGGAGAATAATGCTGTTTTTGGTGAAGGAGCCAGAGGGAGCGGTGGGGCTCGGCTGGGGAAGGGGAAGGGACGGGCTCGCTGACTGCAGCGGTGTCTCCTCTCTGCGCAGGAATGCACCAACCCATGCTGCAACGCGCACAACTGCACGCTGAAGATGGGGGCCCAGTGTGCCCACGGTGACTGCTGCCAGAGCTGCAGGGTAACTCGCGCCTCCTTTCCCCGCACGTCCTCCCGCCTGTGAGGTGTGGGTTCCTGGGACCGAGGAGGGGAATACAGCTCCCACCGTCCCCCTGGGACTCACGCTGTGCACGTGCCTCCTCAGGCCCTGAGTTCAACACCTCCAGGGCCAAATGGGAAGGTTTATCCATGAACACGCATTCTCTGGGGATTCTCTGCTGGCTGCTCCTGTGGCTGGGGTCCAGCCCCAGGAATCTGGCTTTACATAGGGATCCACCTTGGGAATCCCTTCTAGTCCCATAGGGAACTATATTCATGGCTTCTGACCCTGGGCTGTGCTGGGAGGCAGTGTCAGTCCTGGCTTAGCATGTTTACTGCCGTTCGGTACTGATACTTCTCTCTCCTCCTCCGGTAGCTAAAGGTGGCTGGGACCATCTGCAGGGAAGCAGCAGGATCTTGTGACCTCCCGGAGTACTGCACGGGTGCCTCACCTTACTGCCCAGCCAATGTCTACCTGCTGGACGGCTCCTCCTGTGCCTATGGTGAGGCTTACTGCAACAACGGCATGTGCATGACCCACCACCAGCAATGCGTCCAGCTCTGGGGACCGGGTAAGCGTGCCAGACCCCAAACCCTGCCTCCTCGCGGCCCTTCCCTGGAGCAGGAGCCACGTCGGGTCTCAACGCTGTGTCTGCGCTTGGGGAAGGACCGGGGTCCCCGTGTCCCCTGCCCACAAGGCTGGAGGATGGTGGATGGATGGTGTGTGCTGTCTCCATCCAGGGCTGGGAGTCTGCATCAGTGAGGCTGGCAGGGTTGTGGGCATGGTGTGGGCATGGTGTGGGCACATTCACACGTGCTCGGTCCTGCGCTGTGCACATCCCATCCACGTGCTGCATACAGCCCATATGCTGCATATAGCCCCTACACTTCATACGCCTTCCATGCTGTGTATGGCCCCCCCACTGCACACAGCCACACGCTGCATATGACCCCTGCGCTGCATACTGCTTCCGTGCTGCATATGGCCTCCACGCTGCATACAGCACCTGTGCTACATATGGCTCCAATGCTGCATATGGCCCATAGGTGATACGGTTCATGTGCTGCGTATGGCCTCCACGCTGCGTACAGCCAAACGCTGCCTATGGCCCCCACTCTGCATATGTCCCCACCCTGCTTATGGTCCCATGCTGCACAGGGCCCCTATGCTACATAGGGCCACACGCAGCATATGCTCACATACTGCGTACGGCTTGTGTACACGCTGCAGAGTCCCCACGTACATGCGCTTGATGCCCTGCTCGTGCGCCACGTACATGCACCTTTCACTGCTCCCACCCCATACAGCGCGCACAGCTCTCCCTGTCCCCGTTTGCGCAGCGACGCTGCCACCTTCTGGGGCCAGTGCTGCTCTGTGCCCCTCTGCAGGAGAGCTGCAGCAGGCAGCGGTGGGGAAAGTCTCCCCTGGGACCGAAATCCTCCGCAAGCCCCCAGAGCAAAGGGAGTTCACCCCTATCGTGCTGTTCTTCAGCCTCACACCTACAGCAGTGGTGCTCCAGGAGACCTTGCACGGTGTTTTCTGCATGAGCACTGTTCCTGGTTTCAGTATTTCTACCCTCTTCCTCCTGGCTACTTTTCCGGACCACTGGATCTTTTTTTCCTCCCTGCAGGTGCCTGGCCAGCCCCTGATGCCTGTTTCCAGGACGTGAATATGGCTGGCAACACCTATGGCAACTGTGGCAAAGATAGCCAAGGGCGCTATGTGAAATGTGAAAAGAGGTGAGTGCAACACAGACACCTGCAGGTGCCCCATCTCCTCCTCCTCCTGCACCCACAGCTCCCCAATGTTCACCCCCCCCACCGGGGATGCCAGGACTGTACCCCAAAGTCCCAGCTTCAAGCCTCGGGCCAGCTCCATTTTGAACCTGGAAAGCTGCCAGGTCCTTCCTGGGCTCAGTTCTCATCTGCTGGGAGATTGTTCCACCAAGCATCACCTCCCATCCCGGCCCAAAGGGAAAATCAACAAGGACAGTGGCAGTGGGAGACGCTATTTAGGGAATGCATCAGCAGTCCTTTCCCCTGTGCTCCCCAGCATCCACTGGGATGTTAGAGGGGACATCCCGGTCTGTTCCCTCCAGCATCTCTCTATGCTGTCCATGAGTTTGTCAAAGCCCTTTCTGAACCTGCTGAGACTCTGCCCTCACAACCTCCTGCGGCGATAAATTCAGAGGAGAGTGAGCCAGCAGGCACAGGGGCATGGGATAACAGGGTGTCGAGTGTGCAGTGCCCCTTAGCGGTGTGCCGTGAAGCCAGGAGTGGCTTTCCTGGGGCCATATGGCATGTATGAGACAAGGGGTCAGCCACCTGGGACAGGGCTGGGATACCAGGAGCCTTGCTGTAAAACGCAGCTCCGTGCGCCCGGTAGCCACATCTCCTACCACGTCTCCAGCCCTCACCTCAGCTCCATGGGAAGGGGCAGGATGCAGCAGGCAGGCCCCATCCCTCACGGCTGTGCCTCTCCTCCTAGAGACGCTATGTGTGGCAAGATCCAGTGCCAGAGCTCGGCCAAGAAACCCCAGGGGACCAACACCGTCTCCATCGACACCACCATCCGATTTAATGGGCGGGAAGTGAAGTGCCGGGGCACGTACATGTACACTGCAAAGGATGACGAGGAAGACCTCTCGGACCCTGGGCTGGTGATGACGGGGACAAAATGCGGAGATGGGATGGTGAGTGCCTCTTGCTAGGTTTGGGGTCTGAGGGTGGGCTGGCAGCACAGGGGAGATCGGCTTCTCAGCCTCTTGTCCCAGCTCCAGCTTCACTGCGTGACAGCAGGGCTACAGGAGGTGGTTTTACCTACGCTTGCAGACATCCCCAAATCAGAGGTCCCTGCTGGTAGGAGGACAAGTGTTTTGGGGGAAAGTCTTTGGCAATGACAGTACAAACCACTGATTTACCAGTTCAGTAGGGAAACAAGAAACAATAATTACAAATAATATCAGTCCTGATTGGATCCAAGCAATTTTCTTCCTTTTCAATTGAAATTAAACTCCCTATGAGTTTCATCTTGTTTTCTGGACTGTTTTCTTGGGAATATTTCCCACTGGGCATGGGTAGGAAAGGCAAAGGAGATGACATCCTTGTTTCCCAAAGGTGGAGGCATGCAGCAGGTCCCTGGGAATGGAGCTGCACCTGGAGTGTGGGAACCCAGGTTCAATTCCCTCTTCTGTCTTGGGAGATGAACCCTCATGAGGAGTTCTCAGCCGAGGCATTTCTAGATAGTACCAGATGCCTATGTGTGGGCAACTGAATCCCTCCTTTGTCTCAGTGCTTATTTAGCTATTTAATGCAAAGTAGAGCATCCTCAGCAAGATAAGTGCCTGCCTCAGGACTTGATGGATGATGCTTCCTCCAGGAGGATGTGTTGGAGGTGCCCATAAGCAGAGAAGAGGCCTGTGTGTCCTCAGCTGGGCTGCGTGCTCTAACCTAAGCTGGGGTAAACAGGGATGCTACAGCTGTGGTGGGCTTGTGAGTCTGGGTCCAAAATGTTCCTCTCGCATATAAACTTACTGGTAAATTCCAGGCAGTTTGTCAATGAATAAACTGTTTCCCAAGGGAAAATTGTGTTAGGAATCAAGAGGATAGTTCCAAGTAGGTGCTGCTAGCTAAGCATTAGTCTCTTTTACAGTCCCTGCATCCCTCAATACTTTAGAGAGGGGTCAGTTCATCTGAGAAATGGCAGAGGCTTTGTAGATGGCATGTTAGCAGGGATGCAGGCCAGACAGAGCTGGCTAGGGAGATACAGTCTTTGCTATTTGGCACTTTAATTGGGAAATTTTCATCCCAGTTTAGGATGAAAGGCCAAAACATTGACATTTTCATGAGAAAGGATGCCCATTTTTGAAGAGCCAAAGTAGGCTTTTTTGGCTTCTGCCTGCCTGTTAGGGGCAGATGGGAAATGTCTTCTCCAGGAGCTGCCGGGTGGGTTGTCAGGGGAGGGAGGTGGGAGCTGTGTTGGCTGTTGTTCTGGTGGACTGGCATGGACTGAGCATGGCAGAGGTTTCCTGGGCTATGCTGAAAATTGGAGTGAAATCAATGCATTGATCTGGAATAATATGATTTAACCAACCTGCATTTTCCAGCGGACAGTGTCATTTCAGAAGACTCCTATCTGTGAAGCCAGAAGATCACTGTTCCCCCTCTCAGGCCTTTCTCTAACCTTGGCTTCTTGGATCTCTCTCAGGTTTGCAAAGATCGCCGGTGCCAGAATGCCTCCCTTTTTGAGCTGGAAAAGTGTGTTTCCCAGTGCAACGGCCATGGGGTGAGTTACTATCTGAGACCTACAGCAGGGTCCTGAGATGAGCTCAGATTCTTAAGCAAAACCAAACATCTCCCACAGGGATGAGTCTTGCAATGCAGCAGGCACCTGCTTTTCATAACTATCACGTTCATGTCAGCTGTGGTGAGACTGAGCTGAGATCTTTGTGTCCAAGTTGGAGAAGATTGTTCTTGATGTGAGGACCATCTGCAAAATTTGAATCAGTATTTTCTCTGAACTGGAGAGCGTTCAGAGCTCAGAGCAGGTGCCTGTTCCTTCTGAGAGCAAAGCAATACTCGAAAACACTACTGGGACTGCAGAAAAACAGGGAAGTGATTCAGAGAATAGAAAGAGTCACTATTGTCCAAAGCCTACAGGCTACAAAGATTTGACCTCTGCAGACAAGGATTCCTTAGGTCATGAACTCAGGCTTTGTCATATAAGGCAACAGCAAACTGCTGCAGAAAATCACAGTGGGATTATATATAAGGAGGTCCTAGGCAGGACACCCAAATTTACCCTTGCATCCTGCTCAGCATTGTTAAGGCTTCAGGTCTGTATTCTCTGCTTTATGAAAGGTATGGATTACTGGGAAGGACTCCAAGGGGAAGACGCAATGTCTAACAAACTTCTGGCCTCCCAAGAAGTATTAAGGGCGTTGGGCTTGTTAAGTCAGGTGGTGTGAAAACTGAGGGTACAAGATACTTGCCTTTAAAGGTTTTTGCAAAGAGCAGGGAAATAAATGTGTCAGCAAAAAAATGTCTCCATACATTGCAATTGCAGCTTTGAAAGCAACATAGACGTGATCCAAGTGATGTTCAAGAGATGGATATTGGCAGGGATTAAGTTCCTTCTGCGTCTCCAGCCCAGATTCCTCCCATTGGCCATCTGATCTCATTCCTGCTGTATGGATCATTGTTTCCATATGTGCCATTGCCCCTCATCGTCTCCGACCATCCTTTTCCCATAGGTCTGCAACAGCAACAAGAATTGCCACTGCAATGCCGGCTGGGCTCCCCCGTACTGCGAGAAGCCAGGCTTGGGTGGCAGTGTGGACAGCGGCCCTGTGCAGCGTGACAGTGAGTCCTGGCTTCTCGTCAGCGTGATGCAAGTGGCTGAGGTGGTTGGGGGAGCGGCCAGTGCCTTGGGACACTGGTGGGGCTGGAGCAATGCCACAAAGACAGGGAGATGAAGAGATAACGCTGTCAACAGCTTTGTTGCCAGATGTGCTGGGTCTGGCATGATCAGGCAGACTTGCAGCTCCAGTCGTTTGGTGGCTGCCCATTGCTACCAGGGGCCACTGGACAGAGGTGTTTACTTCCCCTTTTTTGAAGGTGTGCTCGGCAGTGATGTCTCTAGCCTAGGTGGCAAGGAGCAGGCAGAAGGGATTGCTCTTTGCATTGAGCTGCACTGCAGAGCTGAGCCGTGCTCTGAAGTTAGCCAGTGCTGAGGCAAACGCTCAGGCTGACAGCCCTCCCAGCCTTGTGCTCATCTTTGTGCTTTCTCTGCTAGATCACGAAGCCATCCTAATAACCCTTCTGCTCATCTTCCTGCTCTTCCTCCCGGCCTTGGCAATGAGCATCTACTTTTGGTACCGGCGGGAGAACTCGCTCCTGAATAAATGGATAAAGGAGATGAGGAGGAGCCATGAGACATACAGGTGAGTGATACGTCCTGAATCCCTCCTCTCTTGAGGACCCATTGAGACCCTGAAACCTTGTTTTCTTTCCACTGGCAGAATGCAGCTTGGTGAGAGTGGTTGTGGGGAAATGGAAGGGGTGCGCAGGGCCTGTTTCAATCTGGTATGAACTCAGGGAAGTTACAGACACAGCAGCTAGCTCTCCGTTGTCTGGGGTCATGAGATACTCGGGAGAAATGCGAGGTCTTACAGTGTTGAGATCTGGCTTCTGGAAGATGTCAGAGGATCCTGTGCTTCTGGTAGTTCCAGTCCTCGGAGGAGGTATTACCAAAGCAAGTCACCTTGGGGCCAGGTTAGAAGTCCACTTACACTCCCATGGTGCCATGGCAAAGCTCCAAAGCCCTCCTGGGACAGAAATATGGAAGAACACAGTGCAAGGACCCCACCCTGTTTGAGGATAGCAGGACACGTTACCTTGAACCCTGAGCTGTCTAACTGCAATGGAAGCACAGCTGGTCTCAGCTGGCTTCATGCACTTGTGCTGACAAGCCATACGTGTCCATTCTGGGTCTAATCCACTGGTTAACTTGTAAAGCAAATGTTTCAGTACCCTGCAAATGGTGAATTGGGACAACATACTTGGATTTGAGATTACAGGGGCTGTAGCTGTTCAGTCCTTTCCAAACATTCTTTTCAAGTTTGCAGGTAATGAGTCCTGGTCTGTGGGACGTGATGCAGACTGTCTTGTGTCTGTGGTGTCTGGAGCTGCAGGCTCTGGTGTGAAATCTGCCCTGTTCTGCTTCTGGGTTCCCTTGTCACAGAAGAAATAGGGTCACATCCGAGCACAAATGAATCTGACAGCATTGGTTCACTTACTGACATCCTGAGTGTTTATGGAGGAGCTTAGACGTGGTTTGAGATCCAAAGAACTTTTCCCAGGGATGGTCTGAAGCTTTCAGCTCCTTCACGAGCAGAGGACAGGAATGATCTGTCAGGGACGGCATGACCCCGGAGAGCAATGAGGAAGGTGGCCTGGTACAGAGGAGCCAGCTTGCCATCTGTTCCTAGCAGACTGCAAGAGCTGGAATGGCTGTAGATGAGCTCTGCATTTAGATATTCTCATTATTTCCTTCCCCCCACCCCCTGTTTCCCCAGCACAGGTGCAGACACATATATCTCAGAACCCTGCAAGTATTTGAGAAAAAAGCTCAGGAACAAATAAGCTTCCTCTTTTTATATCACAAGCAACTTCAGAAATGCCACCATACTCTCATTATTTCAAAGCAGACTTACAGCTCTCGCTAACCTAGCACTGCAAGACATTTGCCTGTCCATTAATGGAGACATGATATCTCTGATGTGCACTATTTTGGGAGGCAGCTGTGGCAAAGATGGTTGCTTTATTTTATCATCTGTGATTTATGTTTGCGATCCTGGGCAGGAACAAAGCTGTCAATCGGAAGGCAAACAGTGGCCGTTCCAAAGCTGCTTTCACCTTACGGGACATTTCCACTTCCAGCCACACTAATAAAGTAAGTGATAACTCACCTTCCAGATTTGCTTTCCTTTTTGTGGACTGATAATTGTGGGTGATCTCATCTCTCTCTAGCAACTGAGCTAGCAACTGGTACTCCGTGCTGCTTTGCACGTGTCTATGCTGCAAGCAAAGAGACTTTCAGGCCAGGTGGCCTAGGGTCGCCACACCTGTGACTGCAGCTCAGGCACAAAAGCTGCTTTGCTGGTGGCTTTCAGGGTGACTGAGGCTCAGAAGCTGCAGATTGAGGATAAGGGTCTCTCAGTTCTGTGTGTCTTTATGGTGGTACCAACCCCCAGCCAGCTGTGTACTCACCTATGATGTGCAGGATTCAGTTGTTTGGGCAACATTTGGTCAAAGGACGACTTTTCACCTGGTTTTCCTTAGGGCTGTGAATGCAGGGGTGTGTTCTGCCTTGCATTACACAGGGCTGAGTCTAGCGAAAGTGCACCGGGGTTGGGGGTGAAAGTCAGTAGCCCTAAGTTAAGGTATGAGTTCGCAGTGCACCATTTGCTTTGCTCTTGTTCCCCAGTGCAAACACTCCTGCTGCGCCCTCTGAGTATGAACGAGACGTGGCACAAACTGGCATAGGCAACCCTGACCCCAGGATGGCTTTCAGAGGTGGCACTGCTGGGTAGGTTGCAGTGCTGGACCCGGACGACTAACTTCTCCGAGTCAGGATCTGGACAATATTGATGCCGACTGCGTTGCCTCCTGGCTCTGAGCTGCGATGTGCCGTGTGGACGTCCCAGCATGGCTCGGCATGTGCAGTGTGGCCATACCCTGAGTTTGCCCACCTGTGGATGGAAGGCTCCCAGCCATTTGTAATGCAGAACAAATAAAACCTGCGCGCTCCCAAATGGAATGCAAAGCCCCTTACGGTGTCCCCTTTAGCTCTGCCTTTGGGCCGTAGTATCCATCCTGGCACATTCCCTGCCAAAAGGGAATCTTCTGAGCTCTGCTTGCTCAGAAAGACCCCGGTGAAGGCCAGGTTTCACCTCTGCCAAGACCCTCTGCAAGGAAATTGCCACGTCACCATGGCAAAGCTTAGCAGGGGCTCTGTGATCCCACTGAAAGCTTTTCACTGAGTCTCCAGGAAGGCAGATGGTTTACTGTTGTTTTTTACAGCTCTGGCAGCCTTGGGATAGATATGCAGAGAGCAGAATTTAGGAAGACAGAGCAATGTTTTTTTGAGCATGGCCGCAGTGGCTGAGAGCAGGGCAGAAAGGATGATTTCTCCCATCTCAGCAATTGGTCAGTCTGATGGAAATCTGGGATGGATTGACCAGAACTGTCCCTGCTCTAGGTCTCCTGAGCCCTCCCCTGGTACCTTGCTCCTCTCCGTGTGCTCTCTGTGTTCATTTTGGGGCAGGATGGTGAAAGGTCAGTCCCAGGAAGTGGAATAAATACCCTCTCCTCCTCCTGTGACTCCCTAGTACCCAGACCATGAGGGGACTTCTGCTTTCCAGCACTCAGGAAAAAGCACCTAATGTTTTTCTCTGTGCTTTTGCGTTTCTCTTCCCTGCAGGCAACGCGGGCTGCATTCCCCCACAAACCCAGGGCTCACCGGAACGGCTCCCAGCCCATCAACATCGTCCACCCACTTCGCCCGACTCCACGTTCCGTCCCTCAGCCTCCAAGAGACCACAAGCCTGCTAGGCCACCTCCCCCAGTCAGCAAATCGCCTGCCATCCCCACCAAAACGGTTGTCTCTCACGCTAAGCTGCCACCTCCGAAGAAACCGCTTCCTTGCAGTCCTGTGAGGACTCCACTGGTGAGCTTTGCTGGCTGGCCATGTTTCCCCAGAAGAATTCCCTGGCTTTGGCTGCCCCCCAGTTCCTGCAGAATAACAGCTTGCCACAAATTCAGCACAATTAAACATCCAGCCAGCACAGCTTGGCTCTTGGTACTCAGACACCCCACATAAAAGCAGAGGGTCCTCTGGCCTGTCTGTGATTTTTTTGTTTTAGCTCCAGCACCAGAAGCTTAGTTTTTCCTTCCAGGTGTCCTGGATGTGATCCTTTTAGATGACACCATTTGGTGGCTCATGGCCCTACAGTGCTGAGGGCTTGTGTGCGCACAGAAAGTGTGCATCCCCTCCCAGCCTTGCCTCTGGGAACCTTAGAGATGTGGGCACCTATGGCTCTTCTGTGGAGTTGCTGGGCACTATTAAGGAGCTGTCATGCCACCCTAAGAGACAAGTCTCTTGCAACGGTGAAGAAAATCCATTAGATAATGAGAGAGTTTTAAGGTAGTTTGGGTATTGGCAACGTGTTGTTTTATGCTTTGAAGCATTTCAGCTCTGTGGCAGGAGAGAGAGGGTTGTAGGAGGTTATCGGATGTTTCTCTAAGGATGTTCTCTCTCCCCATGTGCTTTTTGATCCCAGGTTGTCCCAAAGCACCAGCCCCCCCGTCGGCCGCTGCCTGGAAGTCCGCTCTTGGCTAAAGAGCTGTCTCCTGCACATGGACGAACCCTACTGGTCATGGTCCCTCCTACCAACTTCAAGGCATCAGGTACAAGCACCATGAGCCACCCCACGAGGCCGTTCAAGTAAGTCAAGAGAGGAGGAGCTGAGCTGCCTCCCACCATGGCTGGGGTCCCACAAGCAGACAGTGTGGGGGGTGTTGTGGGTCACATCTTGGGGGGGACATCCCAAATGTCATCTGGATGCAGAGTGCGGTGTGCTCTGGTCTGCCCCTTGTTCCCTCACCCTGCGGTGTCTGCATGGTTACCTGAATTTCTCCTGTTCCTCCCTGACATGGCTAATGCGTCCAGGCTGGGCTGCTGAGGAGCAAGCGGAATGATTTGGGCACTGGGGTGTGTGGGTCTGTGCCCTACTGCCTACCAAGTCTGAGAGAGCTGGGAAAAAGGCCTTTAAGGCTTTGGGCGTCCTTGCATGCAGTTTTGGGGGAATCACCTATGTCAGAGGGCTGGGGGTAATGTGACAAAGGTCAGGTAATGGCCTTCAGGCCTTGTGGAGTCCAGTGGGCTTAAGGGAGGTGCCACATTTCAGCAGATGCATGGGGCCTCCCCCTCCAGAGTGCAGAGGGGGCTGTCAGCGAGTTGTTGGGGACAGATGAGTGAAGGGATGGCTTGTGACATGCTGTTTGTCTTTCCTTCCTACAGGCCGATGCCTCCTCAAAGGTGAGTCCCAGACACCACGCAGGACAGTGCCTTTGCTGGGAACGAGATTGCTTGTAGGGGGATGGCCTCTGGTTAAACACTAGGCTGGGACCAGTGTTATTCATTTCTGCTACCTAGAAAAGGGAAATAAGGGAAGTAAGAAAGTGTAGGTTTAGACTTAAAGCCTAGCACCAAAGCAATCCAAGTTGAGTAGGCTGCCTGCATGATGCTGGAGTGACCTGGAACAGCCCCAGGTTGCATCTCCTCTGGTCTCAGAGATAGCTGTTGGGCTGTGCTCCTTGAGCTGTGGATGGATGATTGTAGTGCAGGTGGTGGATGCTTGGTCTCTCTGCCCTCATTATAATGAGTTGTCTTCTTGCTCTTTTTGCTCCTAGGCCAGTCCCAACCATCAAAGTCCAATCAACCTCATTCCCCTTGAAGAAATGACAAACCAAGGACACCTTAAGCCCATCCTTCCTGAGCTGGCTCTCCTGATTTGCACTGCTGCTGGCGACAGGGGTCTTTTATTCCTCTCTTGTTATGTTTGTATTTTGGTACCAGAGGACTATTTTTATAAGACAGTATGCGTATTCAGCACAAAAACAGTAGTGGGGGGTTAGGGAGGGGAGGAGAGGGGAAATTGGTACCGTGTTGTAACTAAGGGTTGGGATGGACTGGTGGTGGGGTTACCATGATGGAGGCTCCACCACCGCTCCTGGCATTGCTTCCCTGCCAATTTATCCTCCAGCCTTGGTTTCTTACCGACATTGCACATGAGCTGGGATGGGGTGACTTGGGGTCAAGTGAGCATCCAACACTGAAGAAAAAGCTGACAACAGTGCCAGCAGAAGCTGTGTAATATCCTTCTAGCTACCTCCTCCTTCTCCTTCAGTCCTGGTGAGACCCTCCACCACCCATTGCCACCAGAGTTCAATGCTGGGCATTGTTTCCGGAGCCATTTGCAATGAAAGAAAAGAAGTGGTTTCCAGTTTGAACTGTGCTAGACAGTGCTGGGACTTTTGCATGAAGGACCAAGTTCTCAGATGCCTTTTTGCCTCCTTTCTGACTGAAAAAAAAAGAAAACAGTGGCAATCCTGGGACTGTACCTGCAAGGAGCACCCATCTGGGAAATGGTTTAATGTCTGCAGTGCTGGTGGTGGCTGGTTACCAGGGTGCTTTTGAGGGGCTCAGGAGCCCTCCAGAAACATTGCATGTCCCCTGCTCCTGGGACAAGCCCAGCAGTGGCTTTGTGAGCTGCTAACACTCTGCTGTCCAAAAGGGGAAGGAGCCACAAGCCAGGAACAAGAGCAGGAAGACCTCCTGCTTGTGCCATTGGCTTTCCTAATGGCCTTGACCAAGCCATTGCATTTCTCTGTGCCTCAGTTCCCCCATCTGTAAAATGGGGGGTAATACCTACCTCACAGGAGTGTTGTGAGGTTTAACAAACTGGTATCTTGAAAGGGCTTTACAATCCTCAGATCAAAGGTGCTGTTGACCTGCACAGTACTATACCGTGCCACTTTCCTATGACTTGATATGCGGCTCTGTCAGGGTCTGAAATGAGAACAATGGCTTTGTACAGTCTTCTGACTCCTCCAGCTGTTTTGTTGCTCAGAAGTTCCCATAGCCTTTAGACACCCAAAACTCCGTGTCTTCCACCACACCAGTGTAAACAGACATCCCAGAAGTCCCTTCCGTTAGCCCTTAAACCTGGGTTCATTTGGTCCAACAGTGTGTAACAGATCAGCTACCCTGGGTTAGATCCCATTTGTCTTAGGACAAATCTTTCTGAGACACATCCAACCAATGTAAGGTTACTGTGATATAGGCTCAGGGATGAATCTCAGGAAACTGCGCTGGTGTTTCATTATCCTCAATGCTACAAAATAAGCACATTATTCTGGGGTGAATTTATCTACCTTCACTTGCTGCTATAAGATACTGTTCTACTTTCATCTGCTGGACTAAGGATCTGCACCTGGCAGGTTTGTTTCTCTGGTGCTACTAATTGCAGACTATGGTTAACTCCACCTTAACCTAAGCTGTCCTAAATCTTTTATGATAAGGTTTGGTTTTGAAGTCTTTGGTCATGCTTAATGGGTCTTCCCTGAAGCATCTCTGGTGCCTCCACATCCTTCTTGGTAGGTGGATATCCAGGTGGGATATAGGGTCTGGCAGCTCCTGTTACTCTCATAACAAATATGCAAGATGCACAAGTTTGCATCCCTGGGTGAGAATTCCCCATTCATATACCGCTGAATCCTGGTAGCCCTTTTTTGGCTACCAGACAGCACTGAGAGTCTGTTTTCTTCCAAGAGAAATGGGCTAAAGAGAAAGCTGGTAGCCTGTTGGGGAGGCCTAATACTGCTTTTGGCTTGGAGGTAGATGGTCTCCTGAAAGCCCTTTGTGTTTCCTATGAGCCTATGAAACATGATAGATGTTGCTCTATACCGGACAGTGGAGACCAATGCTGTGACTGGTGTCCTATGGATCAGAGGGGATCAGGGATCTGCAAACTGTGGTTTGAAGACTGCTGGTGGCTTGTAAGAGCCCTGCAAATGTTTCCCATTGAATCCACTGAGCAGGACCGGGCAGCAGTGTTTGCATTTGTCGTAAATCTGGTTAGGTTCAGAGTTGGATACTAATGCTGTTTGTAGGAAAGAATTGCTCTGATGTTTGAATGGCTTTCCTGGACTTCTGCCTCAGAAACTCACTGTTCTCTAAACACAGGGAAGAAGGGGTATCTGGTCATAGACCAGCTGGAGGGAGAGCCCTCACCTTCTCTGGAACTGCCTGGGGTGGGGTTCAAATCCCTGCAAAGTACCACTCTGGTCACTCTAACTGGTTGAGCAGGAATTGGGATGGGGAGATGAGGCTGTTCCGCTGGTGAAAGAGGACTCCTTAAATTTTCTCAGCAGCCTTCCAGAGGACAGAATAAATGAACAGGTCCCTAAAACTTTATGGGGTCCCATTCTTTTCTGTCACCTCCCAAGGACTTCTGAGCATGGTCAGACTTGGGTAAGAGCCTACAGAGCTGCTGAAGAAGGGAGACTCTGCTCCCTGTGTGTGAATGTCCTTCCTTCTATTGTCTGGTATTGGTGTTAGCAGAGAGTTGAACAGTTGGAGAGGATTAGGAGAAGTCACAGTGATGAAGGGGCTGGAAAACCTGTTTTCAAGGAGTTGATTCATTTCGTTTAATGAGAAGAAGGTGAGGGAGGACAATGTCACAGCCAAGAAGCATCCTACGTTTAGGGACAGCAATTAAATTATCAGATCAAGCAGATGCTATGTCCTTTGGGTTGGATTCCTGCCTGTTGATATCACGTACCTGACTATCATGCTCCCCTTTGCCTTCCCCTGTTGTGTGAATGGGGACAGATAGAGATTTACCCACCTAGAGGGTTTGAATTTTCCTCTAGAGGTACCCAACCTTCACCAGTGGTGCAGAGCCAGGACATGTACATTAGGTGGGCTAGATTTTTAGCCATTTAGGCTAGAAAGGAATTGGTGGAAACCCCCATTTCTGATCTCAGGGATCCTGCTAGGTCATACAGGTCTAGAGCTCTACCCAGTAGCACAGTAAGTACTCAATAATGATGTTTCACCCTTCTGAGAAGACCCTTTATCTTCCTGGGAGATATCTTTGCATGCACCAGTGGATTTTTTTGAGGCAGAAAAGCTGTGCCATGGTGTGGAATAACCAGTCACATGCTCTGTTCCCCAGGTAGATCATTAGTGCTGAGTACAGCCCTCCCAGGGCATGTGCATGTGAATGGACCAACCCAGCTCCTCTGGGCTTGAGCTGCAAGCCAGCTCCTGTCTCAGAGCAGAGGCACAAGGGATAGTAATTTAGGGACAGCACACAGCTGTCTGTTTCCTGACTCGGACTGGCCTGAGATGGCCTCAGGGAGTGCAGGGGAAAGAAATCCATCCTGGCATGGCCTGTGGTCTGTGGGTCAGGCAGGACTTCAGGCCTGGTTAGTGAAATTCATGAATCCAGGGAAGGCTTTTGAGTGTTGAGATAACACTAGATGGCAGCAGATGACCATGAAAGCCTGTATTCAGCCTTACCCCCCCCTGAATTGCTGCTGAGATTTTCCAGGGACCAGATCCTCAAGTGTAGCTTTTCTTCTTGCTCCTTCCTTGTCTGCCTCAGCATCTGCAATCCCATTATAAGTGTGAGCTGGGCATGAAAACTGCTGAGTTCCTGTGATGGCTAGCTGAGCTTGAAGTTCGGTCAAGTGAAGTTTTCCCTTTAGTAAAGGGGTCCTGTGGTTTGGGTACCTTTGGAAAATCAGGGTGGAGAATTAAAAATCATAGTCCTTCTCTGTAGCATGTTCTCAATATCAGTGGCACCTTCCTGGTTAATGGAGCCTGTGCTCTGTGAAGGGGAAAGAGGAGGGCTCCTGCAGTGTTGGTCCTGGCTTAGTCATTTCCCTGAAAACCTGGGGGCACCGAGACGTGCAGCATCCCATTTGCTGCTTAAATGTCTTCGAGTCTCCCTAAGGCTTGGAGGTCTGGATTTGGGGTGGAGGTTCATACCAGTTTTGCCTTCATCACATCAGCTTTTCTGGTGTCTCTTCCCAGCTTTGCTGACGGACAGGCCAACTCATATACCTTGTCTATCCCGGTATGCAGCTGGAGACAGCAGCACCAGAGTACACTGACTGCGATAATCTGCTTTAACTCATTTGCATTTTTCAGCATTGGCTTGGCTGCCTGTCAGGATGAAAGTGTCCACAAAACGCTTAGTTGACTGGTAGATTGGGCCTTGCTGCTTCCCCTCTGGTCACATAAGGGAGAACCTGGGACCACGATTACGGAGATGTGTGCTGAAACCCTCTACCTCTGGGGAGCTCTTGAGCCAGGGCTGAGGCTGAGAGACTCAGGCTAATGCTTACTTGCTGGTTTGACCAGTCCTTTAGCATGCATGTTTCTTGTTATTTAGTGGTATTTGTACTTGCCACGTAGCAGAGTTTGTGAGATCAAAGTGGGAAAGACAAAAAAAACTCCTGGCTCCCTCAGGGAAAGCATCTACATGAAATTGAATGACTTTACACGCTCTTAATTCCCAGTAACATCTTAAAAGACAGGATGGGCCCATCCCCTTGGTTCCTCTGGTCTGATATCCTATTTCCAACAGCAGCCGGATCCAGACATTTCAGAAGAAAGGTAAGACAGATGGAGCAAAGCCCAGCTCCTTGCAGATTTCAACCTGATCCCTAATGGAGACTCATTTAAGCTCTTTGCTCTGTCCCACTATAATTGCCCTTATGTTCTTAAACCTTCCAGTGATGGAGAGCCCACACCTATTCAGGAAACATCTTCATGTGCCTTTCTTCCGGTAGTACAAATGTTCTCTCTAGCTTTTGCCTAATTTATGGGGATTCCCTCTTCCTCCTGCACCGAGATACTCCATGTCCTATGCAAATGAAATGGAAGAGAAGTTAAGCTGGGGTAACTTGAGTCAGTCATCTCCAGCAGTGTCTCTTTCTCTGCCTCCCTGCTGTTCTCTTGCTGGTGTCTCATCTCCATTAACATTCTTTCCAAGACTTTTAAGAGGTCCCAGTGCACCAGGCGTTTTGCAAACAGCAGAACTCAGAGCTCGTGATCCAGCCTACTATGAAATTAGCAGGGGCCTCTGGGCTTTCTGGATGCTTTCACTCTTGCTGGGACTGATTAGGGGGTGTAGGAGTGTGTGTGGGGGTGTTTTAATATCTCCTAGGCTTTCTTTTAACACGGACTCCTTTGAACCAACCAGCCAGGGAATATGACTGCACAGCCAGAACCCAAGAGAAAGAGTCCACTGAGGTGATATCGCTGAGGTGAGAGGGCTTATTTGGGCCCATTCTGGTCCTGGAGATGGCCAAGGAGATGTGAAACAGCTAACCATAGGGAAACAGCTCTGGCAGTACCTAGCTTGCTCTGGTGGTGGTGGAGAGGCTACAGCCAACTTCTACTACTTCCACCTTGAGACCAACTTGCTGGTCATAGGCAGACCTAGCCAGGACACCAGGATTAGGCCCTGTGTTTGAGGCAGGACTGATGTGGCTCACTGGGAAGAGGATGCAATGGCTCTGTCTCCTGCAGGGAAGGCACAGGCAATTCAGATATCTGAAGGTGTTGAGGACCCAGGAGCCTGCTAACAGAAGCCCTCCGAATTTACCCCAAAGCAGAGGTTTCCTCTGAGGAAACCAGTCCTTCCCTTCCGCCCTCCTCTTAAGCAGGGAGGTGAACCATTTCCAAGGTAAATTTGGCAAACCAAAGAGACTGGCATGAGGCAGCCACTTGTCTTCTCCTCACCAGCATTTTCTAGGAGCCACCTCAGTGTCTAGTGTTTGCTTTAATAAAACCAAGTTCTCGCCTCCAGCCAGCTGGGCCTGTTCATAGCAGCCCGTGCTGCATTAATGGAGAACGTGGTTTCTCGGAGGTTACAGTGCTGTTGGGCTACTCTCTCCACTGGAACAGGTGTTTTGGCCTAAGTCACTGTTTCCAGCAAAGTGGTGAGACCATGGATAGCCCCTGAATAGCAGGCCCATCACGTTAACGGGCTCGTTAGGGTGAGCTGCTTTTCCCCATGGAGCAGAAAGCAAGCCTGGATTGCAGAGGGAGCGGGAAAGGGACTCGTGACTTTACCTCCCTGGTCATTTCAGGGGGTTGCTGTCACCCATCACACTTGTGATGAAGCTGCCAAGGTTTCCTCCTAGCTCTTGGGCAAATCATCACATCTGTGTCTCTGTCTTAGGTCCCCCACTTGTGAAATGCAGCTATTGATCCTTCTGCTGTCCCACCCATGTCCTGTCCTGCCCAATTACCATGAGGTGTGGAAGCCACAGCAAGAGGCCAAATCCTGACCCCCCAGAAAAGGGCTGAGCTCTCCAGGATGTGCAGGGACACTTTGACCCTCTCTGTGGCTTCTGGCCTCCTTGGGCTCTGCAGGGGTTTCCAGGTAAGTGGGAACGTGGATGAAGGGCAAAGCAATGGAGGGGGCAGGGGAAGGTCTGCAGGGTTCAAATGGCTTTCAGTGAGCTGCAGAATTTGGGGGCTTTTTTGGAGCAAGCTGGGGACTTCTCCTTGGGTCAAGAAGCATGGACCACAGTGTCCCCATGGGTTCCCTGCCTGCTGATAGAGCGCTGAGTTTAGAGGTACACTGAGTTTGCAGGTAGACCTGTGCATGTCCTTGCATGTCCTGGCACTGGGCAGGCCCTGTCCCCCAGGGTGCAGCACTAGGTGACATTGCCAGACCACCTGAGCTAGCCAGCTGGCATCCAGCAATTCCGGGGTGTCTGTCTCACGGTCCCTCTACACCTCCAGGTACAGCTTTCTGCAGGTAGCACCAAGCCTGCTCTGTCCTCTACTGCTCAGTGCAGCTCAGGTAAATCCCTTGCCAGTGTAAAACCATCCTCCTCTTATTTTTCTCATTTAATGTATCCCAGGGTGGGAAAGAGGAAGGGGAAGGAGACCTGGAGTGGGAGCACACAGCCGCAGGCAGGCAACACACACGTGGACACTCAGAGCTGCAGGCAGATAGGCGCATACACAGAGCCAGGGGGAAAAAAAAAGAGGGAAGAAAAAAAGGCAGTGAAGCGGTTAATGAAGAGGCTTCTGCAGCCGAGGAAGCTGAACCATTCATCATCTTCTAGCGCCTTTTCTTTCCTTTTACTTTATTTGTCTTTGGCAGAAGACAATTGCTCTCTCCACCCGTTTCTGCTATTCTGGGGGCTGATAGCTCTCTCCTTAGAGCCAAGAATGGTCCCATTAAAAATGAAAGTATAAAGCACAGCTTGATTTTAATTCACTGCATCAACGTTTCTATAGAGAGAGAGAGAAGGAGAGAAATTTATAATATTATGCATACATACATGCTAAAGACTGGGGTCCTGTTGAGTGTTGTCACTGAAGTGTTGCCTAAAACTGATCTCTTATCTAATTTCCAAGTATTTCTTAGAGAAGTGAGTGTCTTTCAAGTCCCAGTGCTATGAAGTACAAAACAAGCTTGGAGATGGAGCACTTTTGTGTCAGGAGTGTCAAAGCAAGAAGCAGCTCCCCATCTCCAACCTCCCTTTCTGTTTTAAATCCTTGCTTGGAGCAATAAATGGAAGAAATTAGTGCAAGTTTGGGCAATGTCTGGAGCTGAGATGAAACCCTGCACTGTCCTGGCTCTGTTTGCTAGGAAGGAGGAAAAAAAGTTGTGGTGGGAAGTGGGTAGTTTTCAGAGCTTCTTTGTCATTTTGTCACAGAGAGAAGAGCCCAGGTCCTTGGTTGGTGGCAGATGCCATGAGAGTCCTTACAGGGTAACTAAGCTCTGGTCGTAGCAGATCCCCTCCATTTACCTGTTGGGAAGCCGATATGCAGGGAGCAGCTGCTGGGGAATAAGTTAAGGAGGCTTTCTTGTCTCTGTGGGGACTGGGAGCCTGCAGGGCTTGAGAGATATGGACAAGGATGAGGGGAATATTTGCCTTACTGCCTTCTCTGAAGCAGGGCTGACCTGGGGCAAGCTGTGGAAGGGGATGAGGAGGCTAACCTGGTGAGAAGTATTTCCCCTGTCCACTGCTGTAAGGTCCCCACAAAGGGTTAATGCGGGGAGTGTCCAAGCATCTCTTGACCAGATGGAGATGGGATAGCTAGTAAAGATCTTGCTGCTCAGTTGGAGGAGGGATTGTTGCCCAAATTCACCTCTACGGCTTCATGGAGACATGGCATCTCTATGCAAAGAAAATGCTTCTACCATCCACCGTGGTTTGAAGACATCTGTGAACAAAGGGAAGGCTGTACCTGGTTATCAGAGAACATGTGCAACAGGTCTTTTGGTCCTGGATAATCAAACCAAACCATTCCAAAGAAGTAAAATAGGGAGGTCAGAGAATGTGGAAATGGGGGGGGGGGGGGAAGCTGCCACAGTGTGGCTTAAAAGCTGCTGCATGAGACCTAGGTGGCCAGCTCATGGAAGGAGTTCAACAGATAAGATGTACAAATGAAAGAGGAGATGTCCTGGCCTAATTCAGCAAGACTTACTGAATTACTGCCCAGATAAATACACCTCTCTTGGTGCTTTTTTTCTCTCCTTCCAGCTCTTCACTAGACCTTATTTTCTCTCAGAGCTTTTGGGTCATATTAAAGTAACCCATACTAGGATATTCTGCTCTTTCAGCATGCAAAAGTCTTCCATGTGGGTGGTGTGCATCCAAACACACATTTTGAGGTGGGGACCCCATATCTGGCCTCTGGGTTGGGTGGTGCTTACTATCTCATGTGACGTACTTGGCCTGGGGCTGTGGTCCCCTGTAGTGCCTGACATGCACGCACAGCTTGACCCACGTTCAGGATACAGGACCATCTTTCTCAGATCAGCAGACCCCCGTTGGAGCCCTTCCCAGGACTGAAGGTATCAGCTTTCTGGGTGATGGTGGGAAGAAAAGAGTTTTTGTCTCTGAAAATGTGGTTTTTTTTTCCTTTCTTCTTCTAGGCCTTTGAGAGAGAGCCAAAGGAACCTGTTGCCAAGGAGACTTTGGCAGCCAGTGATCTGTTGGCTCAATGGGTATAAATGGGACGAGCGTGTGTAGAATGACAGGAAACCTAAGTGCCATAGCCTAGGATCCTAGGATGAGACCTGCAACCCAGACTTGGGTTGTGAGGGTCCTACAAGAGACTCACCCAGTGGGTGTGCTGATCCTATTACACCGCAGATTTATTTCTGCTGCACTTGATTTCCATTCTGCAGGGGGATCTCAATGCCCTTGTCTTAGCCAGGGCATCCTCAAGCGTTATTCCCGGTGTAAGTGATCCTGTTAAGAAAGCGAGGCTGAAACTTGATAACTCCTTGGGACTTAAGGACCCTACAAAGACCTTACAAGGACCGTACAAGGATAGGATAAAGATCTTGGGAGCTGAAATGAGCCCCTGTTGACAGTTTCGCAGTCTCTGTGCTGAGCCTACTCTGCCATGCCCAGTCCTGACAGACCCAATGGCTCTACCAGCAGCTGGGACCGATGTGGTAGCAAAGAGTCATAGCTAAGTGCTCCCCACCTTCAGTCCCCCGAGCTGTGGCATGCATTACTGTTTTGAGAGTGCCTAGATGGAGTTAGACTCAAGGTAGGGGAGCCAATATGACTCCAATATGGAGCCAATAAAGAGTTGCAGGGAGTGGGGCTGGTTTAGGGGGTTGCCCCGCAGTGGCCACTGATGATATACTGTGAGCTGCTCGCAGAGGACAGTGATGACTAGCTAGCGATTGAATTGGGCTGATGGTGCCCATGAGCTGCCCATCAGCTCTGCCAAGCCCGTGGGCTTTCTCCCACAGCTCCACCATGCTGAGCTGCAGCCAAGCTCTGAAGGGCAGGACGTTGCTCAACCAACTTTCCTACATGAACAGGGAAAGCTGGGGGGACATTGGTCCCTGGGTGATTTCTTTTCTGGTTAAAGGAAACAGAAGAGAAGGCTCAATGTAGCTGTTGAACAGGTCCAGCATTGCCTCTCCCCATCCCAAACTTAGTCTAGCGTTCTGGACCTTGGAGGTGGCCCAGGCGCTGTTCCTTGTGCAATTGGGCAGTGACATTTCTGGCATTAGTGACCCATTTTCTTCCAGCTTCTGCTCTCAAAGCTCCACACCATGTTGGGTTGTCCTGCTCTGCTGTCATGTTTAGGACTAGAGACTCTGGGTAGTACTCACTTGCCACAGGCTGCAGAGCTGGTCTGAGCAGCCTCCAAAGTCCTCTGTGGTGCACCCTGATGTAGCTGGGCTCCTGCCGAGGGTGGTTCCTCCCCTCCTGTGGCAGGTGTTCAAGAGTGGGAAGCGGAAGTGCTTTAAAAGTGTCAGTCTGTCTCCATGGACTGTGGATGGAGCCTGGATGAATAGATTAGTCTAGACATTTAATGTTTAGTTGGTTAAAATTAGTTAAGACGAACCCCTAGATAGTAAAATGAAATAGGACAGAGGGCCGTTTATTGCTAATACTGCCACTTCTTTGGTATCCAAAAGTGCTTTATAAAGAAATGGGTATAAGGATGAAATTCTTGTCCTAAAGGGATCATTTTGTCTTTACTGGGTTTGCATTAAAAAAATAAAGCTATTCCTATCCAAAGTCACGGTCCAAAGCAGCCTCCTGTGAAGGATGCACTTCGTGATCCCTAGGCTTGCAGACCAGGGAGCTTCGGGCATGTCTGTGCTGGTAGATTAAATGTACTTGGGAACATTTTGGGGGTCCTGAGGCCAATGGCACAGAGCAGTCTTCATCTGTGTTGTTAAATTCTACTTTCCCAAACAAGGTGGCAACCAGCAAGCTGCTTATTGGGAATGATCCTTGGGCCAAGCTTGTGGCTGAGCTGTGCAGGAATCATATAGGACCATGCTAAGTCCAAATGTGTGCCAGGAATGACTAATATTTCAGCAGCACAGACAACTGACTTCAGTTCACTATTCAGTTTGCTAGTACAGTCACAGCTTTTGTGACTAGGTTGAAAAGGAATTTATTTCCTTTCTGTGGCTCTCCTAACGAAGGACAGTCCATTTTGGTCCCTCTCCTGCTTCTAGCTGTGGTTGGTAGGGAATGGGTGAAGACACAAGAGAGTCCCTAAGTCATCTTAGGTGTCAGCAGTGCAAAAGGGTTGATCTAAGAGGTACCTCTAAATGTCTAGATGGGGATTGCCTGCTGCCATATATCCTCCTGCATCATGAGAAGCCAGTTACTCTGCAGCCAGTGGTATATGAGGAAGAAGAAAATGTTAGCACCAGTGCGAGGCCCCTTTCCTTCCTGAATAGCCACCCTCTGATTCCCAACTCGATCAACTAGATGCAGCCTTTGCACTGATTTTGTAGCAAGATGTGAAGTTACGCTTCCAGATTTACAGCAAGATGCTGCTAATGTGATTCGTCCTGCTGCACGTCTATGGCCTGTGCTTGGACATGACATAAGGAAGAAGGGTAGAAAGCACAAGGGACGGGGAAGGCAAAGCTTGCAGTGACCTGACCTCATGAATGGCTTTGCTTGCTTGCCCAGGCTGCAAGTGGGGAGAACGGGCTGGGCCTGGAAGCCAGAGCTGGAGATATCACAGTCAGCCTGTGTGTGTGATCTGACAGACCAGGATTTTGGAAACACAGCTGCAGGACAGGACCTGTCCATGGAGAGGCTGGCATAGGGAGCCTCCAGCTCCTGAGACCTGCTATCCCACGGCAGCCCCGTGAAGACTTGCTCCCGTTGTGCAAGGGTCTCCAGCGGGAGATGCGAGCGTTGGGACAGGACCTGAGCTGTGAATGCACATCGGGCCAAACGCACATGCAGGACAGCAGGTACGGGCATTATCTTGCGAGCTTGTGACAGGAGACACTTGTTTTCTGTTGGACTAAAGCAGCTGTCAAACACCTAATAGTCCTTGAGGTGTCTGAAGGCCAGAGTCCTGCCTGCAGAGACATTATGCTGGCTTTGCTTAGTGGATCCAGCATGAACCGCAATTTGGATAAACGGTCTAATTTAATTCTGGACATTTAAAAAAAAGCAGCTGGGTTTTTGAAATTTTTTCTGTTTCATTCTGTAGAGTTTTCTTCCCCTGCCTGCCCTTTCCAGAAAAAACCCGTGACTGCAAGACAAAGTTTAGTCATTCTTTGAGTCTCAGATCATTCTTGGCAAGATTTTTACCCACGCTGTCTCCTCAACAGTGGTTTTCTCAGGAGGGTTTTGCAAGTGTGAGGCTTTTGTATTGCTAGCATCTCCATTCCCTCAGGACTGAGTCAAGGTATTAACATCAGTTCTCATGCCCTGTCTCTGTGGGACTCTGTTCCTGGACACTTAATTGGCGTCAGTCTTGCAGTTTGGTCTTTGCATGTTTTTCGTTTTTATACCAGCAGTGAAAATAGCTCAGTTCCCTTTGATTTTCCCTTGTATGGAGTTCTTTTTTTTTTTTTTCTTCCCCTTTTAGAGCAGAAGCAGAAGAAAATCAATTTAAACAAGATGCAGAAAGATTTCAAAACATAGTCTTAATCAAGTCAGCTTTGCCTCCCATCTTCCTCCGGCTCAGCTCTGAAACAATCCCCAAACCTGGCAGTTAATGGCAAAAGAAAATCAAAGATGACACACTTTGAAATCCTTGGCATTGAGTGACATGAACAATAGTTGAAAAAAGCCCACAAAACAATCGGCTGGAGAGCTTTCTCCATTAAGCTTCAAAAAACATTGTTTTCTGGGACAGGAAATGGTTGCTCCTTTTCTTCTCTGTTCTCTTCCTGTTAGAGAACAGGATCTTGTGTGTAGCTAAACAGAGCTCTGCTGTATTTTCAGCAGGAGATCAGGTTCTTATCCAGGGCTTGCAGAGCTGGGGCTGGGCCATCACAAACATCCAGATGATGCCTCCTTTTTTAGAAGTTTTG
This sequence comes from Apteryx mantelli, assembly GCF_036417845.1. Lineage (NCBI taxonomy): Eukaryota > Metazoa > Chordata > Aves > Apterygiformes > Apterygidae > Apteryx > Apteryx mantelli. The sequence goes on along the minus strand of NC_089982.1, from coordinate 85,576,065 downwards.
CAGTGCATTGGAAATGCCTTGTGGCCAGGCTTGAAAACAGAGGAGCACAGGTAAAAGTGGCATAACTGCTCTTTGGGATGTCAGCTATATGCTGGATCTCTAACACCTTTCAGGCAAGAGTTTGGTGCAAAAAGAGCCTTGAGCCCTGCTGGCACTTTTTGAGTGAAATCGTCTCAGTAACATTAAATCTGCTCTGGACTCTGCTACCTGGAGGTTTCTTTCCAGTCCCCCTCCCCAAAGTGATAGCTGTACATGCATGTGTGTGGGTTATGCCACCACCATAAAAGCTAAAACAACCCACTTTTTTAGCACTGCAGGCCTGCAAATGAGACAAGGACTCTGCTGAACACTGACCCAGCCCTGAGGCCTTGAAGATCAAGCACACTTGTAGCTTTGCCACCATCTATCTCCAAAAGCAAATCATGCTTGCAGTCTTCTTGACTCTGGGGCTCACTGAGCTTTTTTCTCAGTTATTTCCCCTCCTTGCAAAAATACAACACAGGTGATTGTATTTAGGACCCTGCTTGCTTCTTCTCTTGGGGAAAAAACATCTCATGGAGGGCCTGGGAAACTTTTTGCAAGAACTGATGCTAGGTGGACTCCGCATTTTCTCCTTGATCCCTAATGACCAGTGAAACTCAGCCTGGAGTGAAAGCAGGAGACGGATGATTTGCAGCAGAATACCAATTTTGATGATTATACACTGCACCGACACACCATCAGAATAATGGGGGCAGCTGATGGATTTGGTAGCGCCGGACGCTTAACGTTCTGCCTTGTTTTGCCTCCTGTCATTTCGTGGTGTTAATGGCTTCTCCGTGATTTGTTAGATTACATGACCTCAAGGACACCCAGCTACCTCCTCCTTTTCTCTTCCTTTCTTTTCTTCCTGCGCATGTGTACGTGTACCTTTAATGGAAGGCTTTGTTTTAATAGAATCTAAATGACATGTCTCTGGTTTGGACAGAGTTCAGGAAAGCCAATGCAAGGACAGAGAAACTATGAGCATCCTATGAGTGATTTCAGCTCTCCCTTGATAAGAGGGTGACCTGTTACAGCAATGAAGCTGGGGGGCTATTGATTCGGCTAAGGGCAATTGTTCATGTTTTTGCTGAATTGGCTTGGTGCACTGGCCAGAGATTACACCTATTTTCATGACAAGAATGAATAGCCGCTGAACTGTTCTGTCTTCCTAGTACCTGAAAGGACTGGGGAGTGAGGAATTGCTCCATAAAGGGTGAAGGTGTCAGATAATGGTTTCCAGTTATAGACCTTACTTCACTACCACAAGGTAGCGGGATGAGAGATGGTTCCTGGATTAGGGAAGCCAAGGTCTTCCTAGATCCCAGGACCAGAAATGTGTCCTAGCTAAATCCTACTGTCCGTATAGGAACAAGACCTGGGCATGCACTGTGCCACCTCACGGTCCTACCCTGCTTTCCAAGCAAAGAAAACCCTTGTGCATGGTTCAGAAGGGAACCGTGTATGAGTAGAGCCTGCAGGAATGGCAGAGGAGGCTGCCAGTTAGGAGTAGGTCCCATCCGGGGATTCAGTCTGGTTGTTAAAAATAGAGGTCTGGTGGCGCAGAGGGGAAGCGTCTCAGTTTTAGGGCTTATTCATCCTTGAAAAAATCATTGCTGCACTGTTGTGGGATCGTTGGTCACGGAGCTGCTTACAGGATGTCTCAGGAGATGGTGGACCCCTCAGGTTAACTGTGGGGGTTTGGGTGGGCATCTTGGCAGGGGTGACGTGTGGATGAGACCTTACAGCCGACGTGGAGGCAGCAAAGGGAGTAGATTGAGAGCCTGCTGCTGGGCCTTGTCTTGTCTGACGGGGTCAATGCATACGCTTGAGTGATCAGCTGGGAAGCTGTACCTGCAGCAGACAGAAGGGGCCCCAACCTGCACACCTGCCCCATTGCCCAGCACGGAAGGCGAGGGGGTCTATCCAGAAAGGTCTGGGCCACGCTGGCCTCTGGGTCACCCTCTCTCCTACAAGGTATAATCCTATTGCCTTTGCAGCAGGATTGCCCCTCACCTTGCTCCCGCCCTTGCAAGAGGTATTATTTGGTGGTAAATAACTGCAGCCTGCTGTTCTCCAGCTTTGGCAGCTCGGGCAATAACAACAGCTTCAGTGCTCAACAGGCGCCTGTGTCGTTCCTTCCTATCGCATGGGATTTTTTCCTTTCTTTTTTGTCCTCAGCTTCCTGATCCCTCTTAAGCCTCAAAACTGAAAGATCCCTGTTCTGTGTCCTTATCTGCAAGGTGAAAGAAGAGAGAAATTGTCTCCTGCTGTTGGAAAGATAAGTCACGTTGGACTCTTCTTCTTTAGAAAACTCTCTAGTGCTATTTATCAGTTAATTACTGGGTTGCATTTATGCCCATTAATTCCCCCTGCTGTCTTTCATGTTTGGAAAGGTCTGTGTTGCTCAGGATCTAATTGTCCTGGTCTTATATTGCTTTCTTTTTCATTCTCAAGTTAAGTGGATGCCAGCGTCTTCTAAGGCTGCACTTATATTTTCCTTGCAGATTTCTTTGAACCCCTCTTCTCCTCCACCCTGGTTGTGTTCAATGCGGATTTGGCTGGGTTTGGGGGAAGTGGATTAAACTATGTGGCCCAGGCTTTAAATCCTAATTGGGCTCCTAAATCAATCATTCTCTCCTGAAACTTTTTACACTGAAAGATACAGTTTCAGGTCACCTGCAACATGCTATGGCTTTATATCAATCTTGGTTCATTGTTTGGGTCCAAATAAACAAAACAGACATTTCTGAAAAGCTTCAATTCATTCCCCTCCTCCTCAAACAGTTTGATATCTCCTTTTCAAACCATGTTTCTTCCATTGCTTCACGTCAACTTAAAACACAAAAGTATTTATTTTAAAAGGAAAGAAGTTCCCAAGTAAACAGAATAGCCTTATTTTGTTCATATGATTTGCCAGAGAAAAATTGAAAAATATACCTTTCAGATAGGTCCAAAAGAATGTTTTTCTTCAGTTCGATCACATCATCACAAAGCTTTTCCCACCCCCTTACGCCACCATCGCCATCTCTGTGTCACTGAGAAGCGCAGAAGCGCTGCCATTTAAACCCTGTTTCAGCAGGGAAGGATTTTCTAATCTTTTCACTGCTGACTATGGCAGCTTTTAGAGACCTGAGCAGGGTCGGTTCCCTGGGGCAAGATGCTCTATACTCAAACTCAGTGAAAGAGCTTGGCATTTCAGGATCCATTTTCCAGGGTGCCCAATGGATTTTGGAGCACAAGCTATTGAAAGCCAATTAGAAGAAAATCTTCCAAAGTCCCCTGACTTTGGGGAGAAAGAAAAGGGATTTGGTTTTTCTAATACACCTAAATCCTGTGGGCTCCTATTGGGATTCAGTGGAGTCTGGTGGATACAGATATGATTGTGCCATGACCTGGGGTGTTAAGGTCAGCCCATGTGAGTTCTCCTATTGCCGTGTCTCGCTGGGCACCAGGAGAAGAGCTGTAATGCAAGGAGATGGCTTTCTTCCAGGGTATCTTCACCCAAGACCAGCGGGGGGTTGTATTACCTTGCTCTTGCAGATCTAGGTGTCCAGACACCCTTTACCTTAACTGGGGAGAAACAGCCGTGTCTGTGGTTCATGTCCTTCATTTTAGCCCACCCAAGCATGAGCTAAATCATGCTGATTGCTTTCTACTGATGACCCCAGGAGCCCAGACAGCTAGGGAGAGGTATTGATGTACTCAATACCTGAAGTGGGGCAGTTTTATCCTGGCTGTCGAGTAGGTGCTGCAGCAGTTGTATGAAACCAGTAGCTTATAACGTGGGATATTGCAGGGTGGTAATCCCCCATAGGCACGTGTTTGGGCAGATGTCTGGGCTGCCCATGGGAGCTGTCGCACCGGCTGAGTTGCTGGTTTGGAGATGGCTGGGATTTGACCACAGATTGCAGGGACTACAGGGGAGATGACCCTGGTCTCCTTGCTTTTGTTGTCATTGATCAGCTCTTCCAAAAGGAGAGGACCCATGCCCAATCTCAAACGTGTGAATCCAAATGCATCTCTCAAACCAAGCGTCTGGGGTTGGGAAACAGTCTCATCCCTCCCATATTAGAAGCAGATAAGCATTGTTGACCCATTTCTAACTCCAGGTTCACCCCGAAATTGCTCGTGGAGGAAAGCAGAATGGAATAGGCATATGCACTCCATTACTACGGGATGTGGAGGACCAGCCAGGCGAACGACCAGGGTGAGAGGTCTCCTCATGCCAAGGAGAACGTGGCTGCATGGGGACATGCACTGGGCTCCTCTCTGGGAGGCAAAGAGCGGGGAAATCAGGGGATGAGGCTAATGTTCTTCCTTCATAAATATACTGGCATTTCTCAGTCCTAAAGATATCAAGGATCAGCACAAATCTCCCAGTCAAAGGTAGGGGAATTTTATGCCTGGATTTCTCCAAATAATTCCTGGGTGGCAGTATGACATTGCCCCCTGGGTGGAAAGGGACAGATATGTAGAAATTCACTGTTGGATAGGGTGTAATGGTTGTGCAGGGCTGAGGGGTCCCAGTGACATAGAAGAGGGTTGGTAAATTGGTGGAAGAGGTAACAGAGCAAGATCCATGCCAACACAAGGCTGGTACACTTGTTATGTCTTCAAATTAAGGTTGAAATTGTGCACAGGTCTATGCAGGCTCTTACCCCGGGGGTGAGTTTCACTCGAAGTGAGCAGACAAAACCATCCCGGCAAAGCAGAATTGCAGAGGGGCTTTGAGCTAACTGTCTGCCTAATTAGCGAGTCTCATTCCCCGTTTTCCACTGAGCGTCAGTGGCACTTGAAAGCAGCTGCCATTGACGGTGGCTTTGTGACTGCTGCCTCAGTGTGCAGCCTTCAAGTGGCAGCAACCCAGGGAGAGAAGCCACTAACCTTTCTTTTTCAGTGGCTAATGACAAAATGTGCTGTTTGAAAGCCTTCCTGAGTCCTTGGAGGAGGTGGTGATGGGAGCAGAAAATGCAGCGCTCATTTCTTAGATCTAATCTCCTGTCCATAGAAGACTGCTCAGCTCACAGCTTTCACCCTTCAGGGATGGAACCGGAGAAAGAAAACTGCCAGGTGCCGTTAACCCTCAAGATGCTTCATCCCATGACCAAAACCATCACCTCCAGCGGCCACCCGTGTAGTGATTCCCGCTTGGACCCTGCTCACCTTGCATGAGGTGTGAGGTGTGTTTCAACCAGAGAGAGGATGGGTAGGGCTTCTTGATCAGTAGTCCCATGACATGGTGGAAGAGAACAGATAATGGATTAATCAAGTTAGAAACAGTGATGTTTTAGGGGTCTTGTGTCAAACAGGACATCTTGCCCAGTTTAGATATCTTACCATACATCAGTTCTACAAATTCCCCCATCTTACAGGGTCAGTTATTATAGGGTAATGCATCCTTCTTCCAGACTTGCTTAACTGCTGTGGAAAGATTTATTTGCATGCATCCCAGCCGGGCTGTTTCAAGCGATCACTCCTGCATTTTCAGGCCACATGCCAGCTTTGTGTTTAATGTTGGGTACCTCCCACATGTGGAAATATGTTGCTTTATGAATGGAGACCCTTGGAGGCCCAAAGCCCAGGCCATCCCATAAATATGTCCTTGATGTTATTTTTTATCATGAAAAGGCAGATACATTACAGAACCAGAGCTGCTGCTTGCCTCTGTGCCTTCATGCTAAGTGATGGTCATCTTCTCTTTCCAGTTTTAACCATCTTTCTGTTGCATTTGTGGAAAATCAGATCAGCTTCGCTAAGAACTGGAAGCGGCTGTAATTGGGAGGATGTAGCAGACTCTCTTTTTTGGGGGGAGGAGGGGCAAACAGTACCAACAGTATCTGCTCCTGCTCCTGATCTTGCTGAAATTGGGGAAGAGCGTGAGGAAAAAGACACATTAACTGGCAACAGCTCAGTTCCTCCAGGGTGGAGAATGAGAAATGATGTAGCCCTGGCAGCATGTGGTTCCTCTGCCCAGGAAACTGTTAACTACCCTTAATGGTCTTTGGCACCTCATGTCAGGGTGAAGCAAAGAGCGCTCATGCTGCCCGTAGTAAATAAAGCCTGCTCTCACCCTGCTGCTCTGGAGAAAATAAAGCTTCTTGTTGCTCTGCAGCATGTTTGAAAAAAGGTGGGATGCAATTTAGATAGGACCAAGTTCTAGAGAAAGTAGCGTGGGGAACATTCTTGAATTTCCTTCCATTTCCTCCATCCCTGGGTACCATGGTGGTAGAGGCATTGGGATAGGCCAAGCTGATACCTGCGGGATGAGGCGAAGCTCTGTATGGACAAGCGAATAGAGCTGATACCTGCAAAGAGTTTAGGAAGTTTCACTGAAGCCCTGGCCTTTTTGAGGCACATGAAAGAGGACAAGAAGGAATAATCTACACCTGTTTTGAAACCTTTTTCTTTGTAAATCTCGTGTATCTTTCAATGAAAGGATGAATCCCTAAAGCTCGCAGGCCTTCCTGAGCAGCTGAACCTACTTTTCTTGGGTATCTTGTTCAGATTCCTTAGAAAAGCACAGGTCCCTTGGGAATCCGTAAGCTGGAAATCTCTGGAGGAGAGAGAGAGGGATGGAGAGGAACTTGCGGGGTGACTCGTGGAAGAATGTATCTGGAAAAAGGAGCAGCTGCTGCCATGCATTAAACCTGCCAGCACCTTAGCAAAGCCCCTTTCCTAGAGGGATGTCAGGGAGCTTAAATAAATCACCTGAAAGGCCGGAAAGGAATGGGACTGTGTTCTGCCTTGCTCAGAGGGAAAGATATCCATGACGCGCGAGGGCACCTGGCAGGTGGGCGAGTGCTGTTTACACGGCGAGTCAAGTAGCTCTGTGTCTGCAGAGACACGGGAGAACAGGCTGGCAGGGCAGGTCCTCAGCACGGCTGGCGGACCTCAGCCCCTGCAGAGGGTGGCTTGAGGAGATCTGGGCTTGCGCTATCCTGCGGTGTTTTCTGTGTGCGGGTGAGGGCTGTGCTCTTCAGTGGCGCCCGCTGCGGGCATGGCCCCCTTGTGCACAAATGCCAGACTTGGAGGAATGGGGAAAGGTGGAGAGATACCGTGCAGGGTGGGAATTGTCCTCCTGGGCTGAGGATGGGCATGCTAACTCCATCCGTCCCACCCTACTGCAACCCCATCTTTAGGCTGCGTGTAGGTGCCAATTTCACTGCCCAGCACCCTCAGAACCAGATTTGAGGCTTTTTAAGGATGATTAGCTTTTTTAGGAAGCTGGGGAAAACCAGACTTCCTTTTGCCTTCAGTCAGCCTCGCCACCTGGTATTTAATTTTCTCTTCCAGATCCTCAACCGATGGCTCCTTCTTTCCCAGCTCCAGGTGAGAAGGCCAGAGCAAAATCCATCCTTTGCTCTGGCCCTTTGCCATTCATATTTTGCAGCACCGGGTGTTGCCCACTTTACTGCACAAACCTTTGCTTGCCTTCCTCTTCTCCCCCCTCCCACTCCTCCTCCCCATTCCCCCTGCCCTCCTCCTCCTCTGGTCTTTTGCTGATGCCAAGCCAGAAGCCTGACAGCCAAAGTGACATCGTAATTTACTCCCTGGCAAGGAAACTGCAGAGGTTTGGGTTGTCTGGGGACATGCACAGCAAAAAAGGGGAAGGAAGGATGGGACCTGATTTGTAAAGCTGTCTGCAATTTTGGGGGGGTGTTCGGACTGCCCAGGGTGCATGCTCCATTGTGGCTCCCTCTAGAAGGCAGCAGATTTGGAGATGGGGCTTCATCCTCTTTGACTGAATAACTAGTGCTGCCTCCGTTTTTGCTGAAACCTCCATGGGGATGCTGCAGCTGCAACGGTGCAGCAGCCCTCACATGATCTCCACGGGGAAGCGGTTCAGGGAGCCCATCGATAGCTTTCAGGGTCTGCTTGGGTGTTCCTACAGAGCCGGGGAGGGGAGGATGTCATCTCTTCTCAAACAGCATGAAGGAGGACACAGTGAGGCACCCTTTACAACCAGACTGCCTGTAGGCCATGTGCTAATGCTGGCGCGCTGAACTTGTCCAGGGCTGGGACCGGGACTGTGGAGCCTCCTGGGAAGGCACGGATCTCCTCTGCACCACCACTCTCGACCTGTCTAGACGAAATGATAATAATCCAGCTTGATGGGTGGCATCCTCCTCCATTTCACGCAAACGATACTTGCTCTCCTTAAATGCCTGCCTTAAATAACTTGCAGGGCGGTTCTGCAATTTCGGCAAAGGTGGAATCTGCATGTGTGAATGGGGGGAGATGGAGCGAATGTGTAATTGGGCTTAATCTTCCCACACTCAAGGAAGCAACAAAATATCTCTCTTCGTCTATTTAGTCAAAACACGACAACATCATTGCTCTACTGCTCAGGAACAATAAAGATGCAAATAATGTCAACATCTCCTAGGCTTTTGCCAGGACGGTTACTGGGGAGAATATTATTGCGTTCTGATTACTTTGTATGAAATCCACTATCAGTGCCTGTACGTGGCTTTACTTCTCAAGGATATTGAACTAAACTGGAATGAAAATGAGAACCACCATCTCTGCTGCTTGGTCTCCATGCTCTGACTGACGTTTTAGTTCTGGAGGGAGAGTGGAGGTCTTTAGCAGTGCAGTGGGCAGGTGTATGTGTGGTTTGTGTTGTGTGATTTGTGCATGCGTGTTTCTGGGTAGAAGGGTGGCTGTTGCATGTGTCAGCATGTGGATGAATGGTGCAATGGCAAGAGAATGCAGCTAATAAAAATTTCCAGTCTCCTGCCACTTCTTTCTCGGCTGCACTGGGACTAAGTTTAATACGTACTGGTTTGTAGGGTGATAGAGCAAGTTACCAGAATTTTGCAGCTGAATTCAGGTTTTCCTTTCACTAGAAGGGGAAAATTTCTTGGGCCTAATTTTCCTTTGGGCATCCCTGGGACATGCTCGTGCTTTGGAGACTTGTTGGAAAACGAGACAAAAATCTCAGCGTTGAAACACCATGAGTGGAGAGCTTAGTTTGCACGGGATTGACTCCACATAGAGAAAGGTCATGCAGAGGGGAATTCATCAGCCTTTGCTATTTGAGAGACTCAGTAAAATCATCACAGAGGCCCCTTCTTGGCTTGCAGTCAACGAACAGCACAAAATATCTAGAGACAGGACTCTGACAGATGGGTAAGATACCAAGTAGACATTCCCATATGTGCTTCATCGAGGAAGGTCCAAGGTGACTGTAACGGACCCAGAAACTTGAGAGATGGACCAGCCAACTTCCAGCATCTTGCTGGCTGTACATGACACTGATACCCATGCTGCCAGCAATGCTTAGGGCTTCTTCTCAGCTCAAGTCCAGGATCTCCCACCTTCTACCTTGTTTAGGAAGAGCTCAGATGTGGACTTAGCCTGAACTCCCAAGTTCTCCAGAGGAGCAGATCCAGCCCAAGCTCTGGTCAAGATGGAAATGAACCTCTTCCCATGCAACGGTGACTGAGAGACAGCATGCAAGGACTTAGCTCTAAGCAAAAATACACCTGCAACCAAGATGGCTGGGAGAGGATGCTCCAACCGTGGCAACCTAAACGTTGGATGTTTTTATGGGCCATGTTGTGCATGAGCAGAAGAGGGGACACTGGGTCTGGGCATCTCCTCCCCCTCTCTACCACTACTGCTAACTAAATTCCCAGTTTTACCAATAGTTCCTGAGTGATGTGAGGCAGGGAATATCTCTGCTCGGTGCAACAGATTCCCCTGCCTTCCAGCAGTCTTTGTCTGCTATACTGAAAATTAATGCAGAAAAAAAAAAAGGCCCATAATTTGAGGTTTAGTCTGGCTCCCTTCCCATATCCCCTTTTCCACACAAATGCTGGTCCTGGTAAGGGAAGGGTGGACGCATCGGTGGCACAATGGGTTTTGGCTGACTGAAAGTGTTCATGAAGCTACTGCTAAAGAGACCATCAGCAGCTTCTGCTCTGCTGGCGATGGGATTGTGGGCTGAGCTGTGATGAAATGGCTGGGTGTCACAGCCACTTTTTCTTCTGCAGGAATATCAAAAGCAATTAAGTTCCTTTACTGGACAGGGTTGAAATAATAAGTGTCCAATACAGAGACAGAACGATGGGATAAGGAACTCAGCATGGAGAGGTGGATTGGGTTGGATGGGGATGCATGAGGTGGTCCATGTAGGAGGTCAGGGAGAGGGAGCTGGAAGGTCGGAGGACCATTGAACAAGGAAAAACAGAACTCAGTGCTGACTGAGGGAGCTGTGGGGCTGGGGAAAGACTGCACTGAAGGTGCAGGGTGACATAGATAAGTGGGATTACATTGCTCCAGCATCAATATCTCTTACTGATACAAATGACTTGCTCATCCTGTGTAGAGGGTGATGGTGGGTTTGGGTGGCCTCTCTGTCCTGGGAGGATCCAGGAGCCAACAATGTGTTATATATCAGTACAGTGACTGTCAACTCCTTCCCCAAAAGAATTTGTTACCCATCAACAGCAGCCACGAACTGCTCATCACCTGTGACGCTGAGGGCTGCATCATCTGACTTTAATTACTGCTGATAGGAGGCAGTGACAGATATTTATCCAAAAAAAGAATCCCTTGCTCCTGAATGAAATATTCAGCTGAAAAATGAATGACATCTCTGATAGAAGAGCTGGAAAACTCAAGAAAAGAGGTAAAACGATGCATGTTAACCAGGTATCTGGTATATGGATGAGGTTCATTTTCTAATATCTAATGTAGGAGGTTTTCTTGGTGTCAGCGTGCTGTTCTAACTGTGCAGAAAGAATGATTTCCCAATAGCGTAGGCAGGTTAACAAAACGCTGGTTTCCAAACACTCTCTCCCCTGCCCTGTCCCCAGAATAATACTAATACAAAGGTAGAATCAAACTTTAAGTGGAAAGATTTGATTTTTTTGCCAAGAAATTTGGAAACAAAATAAAATGTTCCCTTCAGTTTGGCTTATATTGAAATCTTCTTTTGGATTTTGATTGTTGAAGTTTTTCTTGGAACGTGACAAAAGACTCATATTTGAAATATGAGAGTTTTGCCGGATATTTCATCAATTCCCAGCATGGAATGAGAAAAGATGAAACAGGAGAGGTTTCCATAGAAAACAGAATTTCAGGGGCATGTCCATTTTTAACTCCTGGAACATTTGGACCTGAAATCCTGTTCTGCTCTACCAAACAGACAGACACTGTGTCCGCCCATTTCCCCCTTTGGCTCAATTCATGTTTCCCTCTCCCTTCTCAGGGAAGGAATCCTATGGTATATTTTTTACTAAGTTGTATCTCAAACCAATGAGTTTCAAAGGGACTTTTTGGTTTGTTGGATTTGTTTTCCTCCAGAAGTGTGAGGGCTAAAGGCTGCACTGTGGCATGTACCTGCTTTGTTAAAAGTCAGGGAAAAAGGTCTTTAAAATCTGAAGGAAGAAAGTAAGGTAGGTGCCTATGTCTATTTTGAAAAGTGATTTAGGTTCCTAAGTCTTTTCTGTGCATCTGAAAGTGTCTTGCCCAGTTCTGCTAACAGCATGCAGCCTTTTGCTGCCTATCCGTTATAAATCACAGCTCCCTCAATGGCCCCTTTGGTACAGCCCATTCCGCGGCGTGTTTCGGAGCTCAGCTTGTTTCTGTCATCTCTGGCATCGCTTTGTTGCCTGTTCTTTAACCAGTTCATTCTCCAGTCGGTGCTTTTTCTTCCTTCCTCTCACTCCCCAGCTCTTCACTTCAACCATTTATCTCACAGATGAAACCTGAGATGCTCTTTGAAAAAATTGGAAGCCACAACAGCCGGTGAATTCATTTTCCTTCTGATACCACAGTACTAGTGTCTTCAGAGATGTTTAACAAATCACCTAAATCTGATCTCTCATCCCTGCTCTTGCCCTACTGCCTTTAGCCAGGACAAGGTTTTCTAGGTTTTCCAGTGCCCACATGGCTTTCAGTGGTGTTGAACTCGCCAAATGTGACTGAGAGGTGTGAACTGATAAGTGGTAGATTATCTGTCTCACTGTCAGACTTATTTCCACCCTGGAGAGGATGTCAGCTCAGGAGCACAGAAGGAGCACAGAAATGGTCTGATCTTTCCTACTGACTCTAGCATTACCATACTTTCCAGAGTCTCACCATGATGCTAGTAGCCCCGTAACACCTCTCTGGAAATCAATGCCTCCCGCTTGTTTCACCATCCTCAGCTGCAACCTATGTACTTCCAACCTTGGCTGTTTTCTATTGCATGCCCTCTCCCTCCTCCATGCCTCCCACCTCCCCAGCCCTGTGACCCCCATTCCCCAAGACATGGGCACTTAACACCATTCAGACTCCCTTGGATTTCCAAGGCATCTGCTCAGGGGTGGCAGATATGATGCCAGACAAGAGATGACTCATTTTGGACGAGAGGCTGGAGGGCAGGTGGGACACCCAAGACCATCTCCAAGAGCTCTGGATGCCACATGTGGGGATTCGGCTCACTGAAGGGTCAGTTCAGTTACCTAAATGTGTCTACTGCCATTGAAAGACCCTCAGGTGTCCTGCCTGGCCTCTAGCTGCCCCATGTAAGTGCCCACATGTGTACCAAGTGTTTAAGCTCCCATTTAATCATTGGAGATCTGCAGAGCCCCTCAGCTCCCCCTAAATTAGACCTCTGTCTCTGGTCAATGGAGCAGTCCTCCAAGCTCCCTTGACTGTGTTGACTAGGTCTCCAAGTCTATAGCGGGTACTCAGACACCTGGTGCACACATGGACGCCTACAAGGAGATGTGTAAATATGTGTAGTGGAATCTGAGAGTTAAATCCCGCCTGTGGTGAATGGGGAGTGATCTGTACTTGACTCGCTTTTGAGCCACACACAGATCCTGAGCTGTAACTTGGCAATACCTTTGTTGGGCAGGAGGTGAAGAAAAAAACCCCCCATCATCTCCAGCTTTCATTGCAGGCCAAGATGACTAATGGAGTTGGGGGTCTTCCAGGAAACTTGGACAAATACAAGGCCTTGCAACATGATCGAAAACAATTGAGCTATTATGCCTTAAAAGAGTTACCACCCATCAGCTGAACAACGAAAACTGATCTTGCACATTTTTTTTATTTAGGATGTGCTGGTTTTAGCCACTGGGGAGCACTGGTCATTTGCTCATGATGAGTCATGGCCCTGGACAGATCCCTATGCCTGTGAAAAGTACCTTGCATTGGTTCAAGAACCATCTGGGTGGAGCACTGGTTCCTTCATTCACTGTAGTGCTTTCCAGCACAAAGCAGCTACTGAAGTTATTTAAGCAGTTACTTGAGCTATTGTCCAGAAGGAGCATGGGCAGCTCCCACTGCGTTGTCCTGCATCACTCAAGGCAATGAGAGGCACTGCTGTAGATTTCAAGGGCTACCAAATCAGGCTTAAGTACACCTAACACCAACATCCGAATGTGGGCCCCATTCAGGAAGCAGGTGCCTGATGTTAATGGGTCTTAAATACATACTTCAGCTTACTTAGAGTGTTATCAGGCAGGAATACTCTCCTTACACCCTTTGCCACCCATACTTCTCCAGTCTCCTTGGGGTGTCCCCTCAGCCAGCTGTTCCCTCTCATGACAAATCTTTTCTCTCTTTGCAAAGGCACTGTCAGCACAACTGCCCACCAGCATGTCTAGTTGCCCTCCAGCAGTACTTGAGCAAAACAGCCCAGAACAGTTGTTCTTATCTTCTGTTTATTGTGTGCAGAAGGGAATGGATTCCTTGCTGCTAATTGCTGATGTTCTCTGCAATTTGCTGCACATTATTTCTTTTTTGCTCCTCTAATTAATGATCACTTTGTGTTTTCTCTGCTTGTTTTGTGGCTCTCACTCTCTTTCCCCAGCTCAGTTTCTTTGTTATGTTTTTTCCTCTGATGCTGCTTCCCCCCCCCTCCAACATCTCAAACCATCATCTGTTTGCTCTCTTGGGGGGCTCTTTCCAGCTAAACTACTTCTGTTTTCAGCACACCAAGTTTTTTTTGCATCTACTTCTCTTTTTGTTGTTGTTGTCCTCTTGATTGCTTTCTCCTCAACTGTTCCTTAAATGCTCCTTGCATTTCTGCTTTCAGAGTGTGCAGAAATTGTCCAATCTACTCCAATTTGGACTCGGGTTTGCATTTCTAGAAATTGCCCTGGATTTTCTGGGTTGTTTTATTTTTACAGACACTTCTAGCTGAGGGTGTTTCAGGTCAGGAATGAGGCTGGCAAGTTTCTGGCAAGAGGAACTGTGGATGTGTGATGGGAGGGTATGCAGGAAGACTGGAAAATGCCATCCTCGTCCAGAACTGTTGACATCACTAGCTGAATATGGAGTCCATGATTCAAAAATCACATTGACAATTTGGAAAGCATTCAGAAAAATGCCACTAGACAGATCTGAGTTGTGGGAAACCTGTTTTCTAGGGAGAGGCATGGGTTACGTGTCAACATGGATTTTACTGTGCCCATAGTTGGAGCCAACTGCAAGACAGCTCTGAGGCAGAAATTAAGTAGATCTGGCTAGTGCAACAGCTTTCTCAGGTTATTAAAGCTCAGCAGTGCTCTAACTAAGCTGTGATTTGGGTCAGATCTTGCTTGGGCAGCTGTGCTGAATATGGACACAGTGAGCTCAGCTATGCCTCAAGAAAAAACTGCAGGTGTGTCAGTGGTGGCAAAAAGAGCCCTGGGCAGAGGATTTCTACTTCCTGACCTATTCGCCTTCCTTAGGCTATGGCTCTGCTGCGGCCTGCAGATCTCTTCGCGGCTCCTGGGGATGGGTGTTTTCTTGACCGCGACCCAACTCTGTCTCAGCAGGGGTTAATTGCATGGCACCCCTTTCCCTCACACCCTTGTTGGGATGAAGGGAATACATATGAGTGGGAAGAAGGACAGACTCACGCAGCTGCCCTCAGCTGCACAAGGGGTCCAGGTCTCAACAGATGTTGTTACCTTTCACAGCCTCCTTAGACATGGTCCTTTGGGAACACAGGTCCCTCTGACTTGGCAGGAGCCTGCTGACAGGTGAAGGAGATTTCTCACGCTGTTCTCCCTTCCTTCCTCCATTCTCCTTTCCCAGGTACCGTGTGTCTTTGCTACTGCCTGTTTGAGAAAAGTGGGCCTATGCACTTCACTCCACAGGAGCAGCATCTCTGCTGCCCTCTCCTGTCTGGCCTCACTGAAGTGCCTGCGCAGTGCAGGTTGCAGGTTTGCAGCCAGCCTGGGCTGACCTGCATCTCCTCTCCCTCCCTCCATGATCACCCAAGGATGTGAGGGACAAGAAATTAACTCCTAAATGTGAGATGTGAGCTGTGCTGCTGTTCTGAGTCAGATGCAAAAAAGCTTTCAGAGTCAGCTCAGCAGATTGTTCTTGCTTCAAGGGACAAAGCGGTGAGTTACTCTCCCCTACATGTGGATGTTTGCTTGGTTTGCTGACCAGCTGAGTGCTCAGATGTGAGGATGCAAATGCACAAAGCATAAAGCTTGATTCACTTTCTGGGTGTATGGCTTTTGCTATGACATTTTCACAACTGTACAGATTGAGGCCAGGACATGCAGTCACGCTACAAACATTTGGATAAGCCAGAACTGGCATCTTCAGATTCCCAATCTGTTGCCTGGTCCCTGGGACAGTTTGTCAGTTTGCACTGGCACAATTTGGCGCCAGGTGATGGGCTGTATGTTGGGAAGGGGCAACTCTGATGGCTGCCCATGCAAAAGTCAGTGCCATGGTTTGACACAAGCAACCTGCTTTTCTGAGCTGAAGTCCCAAATACTCAGCCAGCCTCTGGTAGGTACCTCCCTTCCACTGAGATGCAGTAGGTAGCACTACCTTCTGTCTTAGGAAGTCAAATGTCTCTTCCAAATTTTATGTAGCAAGCCAGAGATGGCAGAGCAGAGAAGCCAGGAATCTAGATCTGTTGCCTGCTGATCTAAGGACTCCAATAACTAATTCTTGTAAAAGTATTGGAAATTTTGTAAATTCTTGTAAAAAGTAAAGGTTTGCTCAACCCAAAACAGCTTCCAAATATGTGTCTTGATCTTGATTCTTTAGAGTTGGAGAAAATGAGGTCCAGAGTGAGGGCCAGCTGTTGACATCCATGACAAGGACACAGCCCGTGGTGGCCTTGGCCACGCACAGCATACCCTGCTTGGAAAGGCAGTAATGGTCATTTCTGGAGTCTACCTTGTCACTCCAACTTGAGCAAAAGCTGAAAACACTGTGTGAGTCGGGACCCCCTTTGCTGTAGTCATGTGGTCTTTAGTCAAATGTGGTCTCCTCCTCCAGCAGCTCCAGACCTGCCGTGTTTGGTGAGGGGCAAAGCTGTTTCTTGCGAAGGAATGTGACTGCCCAGGGATGGACCTTTACCTGTGGCTTCCTCTCTGCACTCTCTCCTGGAGGCCATTAGGTACCCTGCCGTGCTGTGGCAGTAATGGACTGTGGCAATCTGAGCATTTACCTGGGTAAATGTTTAGCATTCCCCATCTGCTCCTCTAAAATAATGCAATTTAGCCTAATTTTTGGTGTCAAGGCGTTTGGTTAGGAAAATTATATTCTGTCACCAAGGTGTCAGGCTTGTCTGGTTTTTAATGAAATTATGACACCATGTGCAAGACAGTAAATGAGTAGTTCCTGTGTTCAAGCCCTGCTGCCGACCGGCTATTTTTCCTGCAGTCCCGGCGTAAACACTAGATGACAGTCCTGCAGGAGCAAAGCAAATTCGTTGTGACTAAGAATCACCTGCCACATGGCTGGGAACAGTGGGATACAAATATGTTCCGGCATTGGCAGCAGGTCCCACTTGAAAGGGTTTCTGGGAATAAGTAGCTGGGCTGGTTTGGAGGTGATTTATTCTTAACCCTTTCAAGGGAGGAGGAGTAAATTTGTAGGGGATATCTGAGCTAGGGCTGGTGGAACCTGCTGTGGAGAGCTGGTCAAGAAGGACAAAGGTGAAGGGGTAAAAAAATAGATCCAGTTTCCCCCAAAATAGATCCAGTTTCCCAAAATCTCCGGTGTGATGCAGAAAAGGAAATGGAAGGACCTGTGAATGACCAAAGTCTTGGTTTCTGGTGATAATAGGGAGTAAGTGAATTAAGAAATGCCTTGCAAACCCTAGAAAGTGAAGCATTTAAGTAAGAACTCTTCTGTGGGCCTTAAGATTCAGTTTAAAAATAGGGGGCTGGAAACCCATCCTTCTTTTTTTTAAGGACACCCCATGCCCACTGAAGACCTGGGGACACGGAGAATGTGGGCCTTTCCAGCCCTTTCCATCCCTGGCTTTCCAGCCAGGGGAAGGAGAACGTCTGCAAAATCCCCATCTCCAAACAGATGGGAAATAATACTTTTTTTACGGAAGGGGAAGGAATTTCCTGCACTTGAAATAGATAAATACAGTGAGTGGAAGTCACACCTGACTTGGATTTTGCCTGGCAACTCGGATGCAGGCCTGGAGGAGAAAGCAAGCCCTATTTGCAAAATATGGAGCTATACCCAAACCAGGGGCTTGGCCAGTCCTGCCCTCCAGCACCGCGGGCAGACCCATCGCTGAGCGTGGTGTTTACATGCACCTGCTGTTCTCTCAGATCATCCCACTGTGAGCCTTTTCCTTCATAAGCAAACTGTGCCAATGAGGAACATATGTTAAGTAAAATCCTATCACCCAAATGGAGATTTAATGCACTTTTTGATACAGGGCCAGCTCCCTGCTGGCTGTAAATTGGCTTTGTTCCACAGACTTCCCACTGCGGGGTGTTGATGGAGCCACAGTGCTTTACACCAGCGAAGAACCTGGCCCTCAATTACACTTAGCCTTGGAGCTGATGGGTTTTATATTCCAGAGCTGATGGACTGACTTTCCTTGAGAGAAAATCCCTAGTACTGAAGCGCTCCCTGGGATGGGGTTGATTCTGCGGTAAAGTGGCCAAACAGATCGACTGTGCTGGAGATGGGACTGCTGGGCCACCCCCTTTCAGAGCAGAGCTTGCCGTGCACGCATCCTAGAGCCGAGGCTGCCAGGGTCGCACTTGAATTTCTATACCTGCCCCAGGAGTTCCAGTTCCATGGGAAAGGCTGAAATTTCCGTTCCTGAATGGCCGTTTCCAGGTGTTTGCCTATGAACAAGTGTCCCATTTCCAATCAGTTCTGTTACTCCTGTGTCCTTACGACCCCCCTCTTCCTTTACACTTTCCACTGATAGATGCAATGCTACTTCTGGGGCATACTGAGATAACCCCAAGATGCAGAAGGTAGAAGCTGGGAAGAATCACAGAAAACCCCAAGAAATGACTCTGCAAGTTATAGAAAGTGCCTTCCTTTTTTCTTGTCTCCTCTTTTCTTTTCCTTATGACTATTTTAATATGGGCCCCTCGAGGAAAAGCAGACTAAAGCATATGTACATTACAGGGGCCTGTTACATTGCCAGTGCTTAGCTAGCTCAATTAACTGGAAAATTCAGAATTCGCATGCAATTTCACCATTGAGGGGGAAAAAACCATCTCTGGCAAGAGACCAATATTGGTTTAATACTTAGGTCTAAAATAAGATTGGTAAACAAATAGAAAGTGCTTCTGCAAGGGGCAGAGGGAAATGCTTCTTAGTGAGGGGAGAAATGTTTAGTACTATTGCTCCGGTAGGGAAGGGAAGGGAAGGGAAGGGAAGGGAAGGGAAGGGAAGGGAAGGGAAGGGAAGGGAAGGGAAGAGCTAGCTCGTGGGGATATATAGATGAAGCAGTGAAATACAGTGCTGGCTGATGGGAAGGCATCCACATTCAGAAAGATTTCAACTGATCTTCATGTGTGAAAATCTCCAAAATCCAGATGAGATCTTTATTGCAGCTTTATAACTAGCCCCTGATTTTTTGACATCTAGAATCCAGTACTCTGAATATTGGCTCTGCTAAGTCCAGCCCACCAACTTACAGCTTCTGAGATGGTAATACACATCTCCTGAATTTGCAGAGCGGAGGATTTAGTTTCCAGCCACTGGAGACTTACGAGACTCCTGGGCCTTAATAAGGTACTCGTGTTAGATGCTTAGCTTTTATCCCATCCCCAACACCAAGAATGGACAGTCTGAGCTCCCACATGCTCATGAATCATCAGCATCCCCCAAATCACTGTGTTTCAGCAAAACACTTCAGTTTCGGTGAATCATTTTTTTCTGGTGAGGGCTGATTTCACCAAGAGGATCTTACAGTCCTGTTGAGTCACAGAAATGGCTGGACACCACTGGACATCACCATGGGTAGATCTGGAGCCACTACTACTGACATCAAGGCTGTGATGTGCCAGTTAGGAAAATCAGATCTATGCTTTCTGCGGGCTTTCTCTTTGTTTGATGCTATTCCAATTTCTCAGAGCATTACAGAAAAGGCTGTTCCTGTTGCTATACCAGAAGAGAAGTATTTTTTTAGACCTGGCCATAAAACTTTCTGATGCCAAAAACACTCCAGGAGAGATTCAGCTCCAGATTCAGACCCTAAGTTTAATTCTGTACTTGCAGATGTCTCCTAGGAGTGAGGGTTATAATTCGGTGGAAGTAGTCAATATAGTCCAAGGAGTCTGGAGAATAATTCTGCTCACTCTGGAGCAGACACTGTGTCAGCCAAATTGCTTTCCAAACGCCACTGAGTTTTTAGCAGGGGTTTGATTCAGTTTCCTGAAGACAGGTATCTATTGGCATTTGAGATGTCCAGGGATGTCTGAGACATCCACATGGAGCTTGCAGACCAACAGAGACCTTCTAGTGTCGTGGCTGGAGGCACCATGGGGAATGTAAAGTATCTATCTATCTTTCACGTCATTTGCCACATTTAAGCAATTGAATTGAGCACTGAGGTCATGCAGAGATATTTACATTTAGGTGTCTGAATCTACGAGTGTAGTCCCTCCCTCCAACTCAGCCCTCAACCTTGGCGTGCGGGGTGATACCAGGCACAGACATGCTGCGATCACAGACTGATAGGAGGACTCCACAGGGAAATCTTGCTGTTCTCTGGCATTTCCACCCGGCGTCCTTATTCAGATGAATGGGGGAAGACACCAAAGGACTGCAGGGCCCTGATGTGTAACAACCGTAATGGACCTTTTTGCATCAAGGAGCAGCTGTGTGCAGCAGCTGCATGGTGACAAAAGGCCATTCGAGTTCATAGCTGTTCTCATCTAAATGCAAATATCGTCGTGTTCTTGGCCAGAGAGGAGAGGGTTGCATTTCCTGGCTCAGTGCTTGGAGCAACCTGGGTCCCTGGTCCTTCTACAACAACCTGTCCAGGTAGATCCAGAGTGGGAAAGTGGACCATGGGCTATTCACACAGCTGTTTTATATCTGTGCCCCACACCATATTCTCTGTCATTTGTTTTCCCATTTGTTCTCCTGCCTTGGAGAGACTTCCCTGACTCCGGAGCTGAGAAACTGGGCTGGGTGAAAGTGTCAAGGGGAGACTTGGCATTTAAACACATGCCAGACTATGGGTGATTTGAACCATTGAGTCTGGCCTCATCTCACTGTCCCATGTAACCGCTTGGCTAAGGATAGGTCCAGGTGGTCACACACAGCACAGCCCGTTCAAGCATTGCAACACCAACAGCAGAATTCAGACAGATGAGGATACAGCCTGAAAAGCTTTCAACATGCTTTGGAAAGACAAGAAGAGGGACCGAAAGGCTTCAGCGGTGATTTAGGACCTTACAAGGGCAGAGAGTGTGTTGGGTGGGAAAAAACCCTCAGTAAAATATCGCTTCAGTAACTCACCCGCAGCATCCATTAAACCGTTCCAGAATGGTGAGCTCACAGCTAGACATGGCTCGTAAACAAGGCCTTTCCAGAGGAAGGTGTTTGAATTTCCCTTGGCTTTCTCATCCTCAAAGGCGGAGCGAGGGCAGCTCTGCACTGGGGGCAGAAACTCCTTTTCAGGCCTGTGGACGAACTGGAGCTTTGGGCTTTGCTCTGTTGTTTTCTGTGACTTTGCAGGGATACCATACACCACTAAGTGAACGAAGAGCTCCTTCCCTACCTGGACTGACCTTCCTAGTCATTCTTGTTCTATCCACTCATGGCTTGCTGTCAGCGGTCCACCAACGTCATCGTCCTTGCAGAACTGAAGAATGCACTTCTACCAGTCCGTTATTCTCAGAAGAAAATATTCCTTGGTCTG
Source organism: Apteryx mantelli (assembly GCF_036417845.1). Taxonomy (NCBI): domain Eukaryota; kingdom Metazoa; phylum Chordata; class Aves; order Apterygiformes; family Apterygidae; genus Apteryx; species Apteryx mantelli. The sequence goes on along the minus strand of NC_089982.1, from coordinate 85,554,944 downwards.
GTTCCAAAAGCTCACCGCTGCTCAGCTACAAATAAATTGTGCTTTCTGGGCCCTTGATTCCCTTAGCTGGGTTACCAACAGCCTTGGCACCTGAGTTAGCTGCCCTTCTGATGCTATGCTTTCTTGCCGGCGTACCAAACGTCTAGGTGATATCTCTGTCCTACATGCGTGAGGTTTGCTTGGTAAACACAAGAGCCAGAGCTGGCACTCAAGCTCTGTGGGAGCAGGTTTGTCTATCTTTGTTGTCAGTTTATTTAATAAATGTCTTGTGTTTGAGCTGCGATGCAATTCTTTACGCAACCTCTTTTCCCAGCCTGTCAAACCAGCCGAATCTTTCAATCATTCTCCTATCCATGACCACAGTTTGGTCAGGAAGATTTGAATTATTTTCTTGCAAACAAGGAGACAAAGATAAGACAGTCAAATATCTGGCTTAGTAAACACACATTACCTCGGCAGCAAAATTAGCCCTGCAGACAGGACACAGGACTACTCTAATAATCCATTGCTAATTCATCAGCATGGTTTCGCCTCCATAGAAATAATCAGCAGACTCTAGAAAGCAGTTTATTAGTCAATCAGTCCCAGTGATTACATTTATCTTCTGAGCACACACACGCACGCACAAAGTTGCTTTTTAATAGGGCTCTTTCGGCCCCTGCTGCTAATGGATGAAAATGAAGAAAGATTATGTCGGCACAAAGATGTGACCAGGTTTAGTGAGATGGTATCAGGTCAGCAGAGAGATGTGTCAGTTTTTCTCAGGGCAGTGTTTGGCCTCGGTGTCCGTGGGTCTGAGAGCGCGAGTGCCAGAATGGGGCTGTGTGGATCATCACCGTCGTTGGATCCGTCACCATCCTGACCACCGGCACCCCTTCCCGCTCCTCCTCAAAGTTTGGTGTTGGCTTATCACAGACCACCAGGATGAAACATGGAGGTCACAGATCCCTCACCTTGCCGCTTCTTGCAGCCAGGTGTTCACTCCATGCATTTACAGAGATCCAGCTTCTCTTCTCCTCGGGGACCCATGGGCCAAACAGCATTGCAGGGGGGCACCTTTTGGGGTCATATCTGTAAAATAGCTTGTTTCTTCCTTGTGGTGTGTGTTCCAACCTGGGAATGGGGGTCCGAGCCCCACTAACAACACATGCGGCACGACTCATCACTGAGGGAGCCAGTCAAAAACTAGCTAAAAGAATTTTTTCCTGAAGAAAACAGCTTTTCATCAGAATGGAAGTTTCTGTTGGCCAAGCATGTTTCTACCAATGTGTATCTACCTTTAATGAGGGATGGACATTTTTAATTAGAAGTTTGAATGGAAAAAAATTACCTCCTTCTTTTTTCTCCTTTTTTTCATTTTTTGTTTTAGCCCCAAATTTTTCTGCATACCTTTTCAAGTTAAGATTAAACCAGCTTTGCTTCAGCTGAAGGATTTAATGGGACCAAAAGGCCTTTCCCAATCATCTCCCACAGTGATACATTCATCAAGTCCTAATGCTGATGCTCAGTCACCCGAGGGGCCCAGCATGGCCTGGTGGGGTAGGGTGTGAGAGCTTACAGGAGGTGTGCAAGAAGAGAGGAGCCTGGAAGAAACCATTTAATTAAGAAAGCTCAAAGATGATGGGAAGCTCAGAGATTTCTTGGAGAAAACAAATTGTTGAAATTCTCAGCTGATATAAATCACTTTAACTCTATCCACTCTCATAAAGCAATATTGATTGATAGAGCTGAGGAGCTGACCCAGGGTCTCTATTGTCATTATCTTTGCAATTGCTATTTGTTTTTAATTGAGTCTGACATGCAAGTTCCTTTGGAGATGGCAACGAAAGGGGTGAGCCACCTGGAGGGCAGTACAACGTGATGCATGTGTAAAATTTCTAAAAATATGAAATGTTCCAGCAACCCTGTAGTCCGGACTGGACTGCAGGAACTGCAAGGGCCATGCAAGGATGGCACAACCTTTCATATGGGCTTGTGCAGACCAGCATGGCCAAACAATGGTCAGAGCAGAGTACAGTTGAGTCTTTTCAGGGCTGGCTGACATGCTGAGGAGCTGGAAGGGCAGGGATGAGACAGGGCCTTCGAGAGGAGATGTGTTTGGAGGAATACTGTTTGAGAATGGACACAATCCTTCATCCCTCTAGAGGAGCTTGCTCTCCCAGGCCCTGAACTAGGGTGTTTATGAGATCTCATTGCAAGCTGGGACACATCTGCACAGCTAGAATTAAGTAATGGTGGGTGCTCTGCGCTGGAGGGCAGAGAGGAGATAGACCTTTCCATCGTTGTCCTCCTTCTCGTACCTTTTCCCTAGGCATTGCACTTGGCTCATGTACAAGGCAACAGACAGGGCTAGATGGACCTTTGTGATGGCTCAGATCTTCTGAATGATTTAGAAATGCTCACTCAGGCATGTGCCTGGTGTCATCAGGCCTGTTTCCAGCTCAGAGCATGGATGGATTTGGCTTGTGACCATCTGCACCCAGGGTTGTGGGCATATACCCAAATAGAGATGGAGTTAGTTGGGATGCTGGCTCTTCTACTACCAGGGCAGCTCACTCTGTGACCAATGGGACTTGGAGATATCGTGGCTTGAAAACCAGCAGCTCCTGATCGCTGTTTGTGTCAGTATTCTCACCAATCATGGCTTGCACAAGGCATGATATAGTTTGGAGACTTCCTAACAAAGTCAAGTGTAGACAAGACCACTCCAGGGGAGTGCCTCCCTTAAACCTTTGCTGACCTATAAGACTTCATGGTTTACTCTGTCCTGACACCAGGCCAACAGAAGAGAGACACTGGCCCTGAAACCCAGAAGTCCCGCCTTTCCCCAGGTAGGATATAGATAGCCTTGCTCTAGATTTAATCCAGTAATATTTTTTAATGCACAAAGCCTCATGGATCCTCTTTCCAAGTAACAAGGCAACACAAAAAAAGAAGCAACATTTTAAAACAAAACAAAACAAAATAAAACAAAAGGCAAACCAAAAACATAACTGTGCAAATAAATACCCTCTGCAATCTGGATGTTTTATAGTTTGGGAAACATTCTGAATGTACAATCCAAGCAGTTATATTGCCAAAGAAATGTCACATAAAAACGGAAGAATCATGGCTTAGATCAGGGAGATAAAAAAGGACAACACAACCTAATCAGATGTGACAGATGCAGCCCAATTCAACATAACAACCAGAGCCAATGGGGATTTGCTTGCAGAATACACCCCTTGCTCCCTCCCAACCTCCTCATCTCGTTCCAGTAGTCAGACTTGTGTTCATTTAAAAGGAAAATAAATTGCTTTTAAAAAAGCTCTCTGGAGGTACCCAACGTGTTAATGAGAAGGCAGAACACCGCAATCTGGCGGGGGCTGGGGATGGTCTCCCAAAAATACCCCCATGGGCACCTGCATTTTGCCTTTTATTGATGTAAATAGTAAGTAAGTGGGATTGGAAGAGTGCCAGTCTGTTCAGGATTGCTCCTCGGGTCACGGCAAAGAGGGTGGACATGACCAGCCACAGGGCTGCCAAAACTCGTTGTCAGGCACCCTGTACAGATCAGTGATGGCTGCTGTGAGGACTACCAGCCCTTCTTGCGCGTATAGCTGGGGGCGGGCTATGAGCTGAGCAGCGGCTCACACCATCTGTGGGTCGATATAAAAAAAACATTTCCAGGCCTTGGGGTTGGATTTGTCTCGCCTAACGTTAACTACCTACACATCAGTCTGTTGCAGGGTGGCTCTCTACACTCCCTTTTTAGGGATAGAGAGAGTGACTGGCACCTCTGATGAGTGATTTCTCTCTCCTTAAATAAGCCCTTATCTCTATTTCTTAGACCAGCTCAGTGAAAAACAGTCTGGATGGGAACTCTACCCACTGCAAATGGTTTACTGGTGGCTCCAGGTTCTTAATTTGTTTTGAGATTGTGTCTTTTTCTTTTGGCCTTTACTAGCAAGAAATGAGTATCCTCATTGGGTGGGATGGGAGCAGACAAGAATCCATCCGCTAGCCCAAAGAAGTGGAAAGTGGGTGAGCAGCAACATGGTTTTGCTGCTGCTGTTCACCTGGTCTGAGAACAAGGAGCTCACCCTTCTGCAAGGATGTTACTTGAGCGGGAAACTAGCTGGAGTTGGAGCTCAACTCAGGTAAAGGAGAAATGAAAAAAGGCAACCAGGCAAAACCAGGAGCTGTCCTGTTTTGTACTATTCTGGGTATCCCGGGGGAAATGAAAAAGGCAACACAGCCAGGAGAAGGATGGCAAAGAGGCTTTAATGCATCAGTGGATCAAATACGTGAAGAACAGGGCCAGTCCCCTGGGGTGGTGTTACCCAGTGCCCTCGCTGAAGGCAAAGAGCGGTCCTGGTGTCACCAGCTTAACGCTGATTCAAGCAGTTCACACCGTCCCTTTGCTGTTCCTTGACTGGGAACCCTCCCCGGGGCCTGTTGAGATCTCTTCTTCACCCCGTCCCCCGCACAGCAGAGAGGACCTGATACAGGGACCCAGAGTTGGGTCTGTCCATTCCTTTATAGTTCCACCCTTTTACCCCCACCTTCCTGGAGAGAAAGATACTATTTTTGTCCTCAGCAGTGTGGAGGAATGGCTGTGGTGGCTGCTTTAGAGGCCATATAGGGGTTTTGTTTTTATTGTCTTTTTTTCCCTGTTTGTTCTAATTAAATACTCTAAGCTTCTCTGGAAATGATCATCACCTATTTAATGGCTCATTGATTTTAGGTGCTGCTTTATTTTCTTTCTCTCTTTTTCTTAACAGTATATTTTCATCACTATCGCTGCTATAATATCTAGTCATGGACATGGGAGAACATGCTGTCTGATGGGAAAGCACCTGAGCCCTAGACAGTATAGGTAGTGATCCTGCCTGCGGCCATGGCGCAGAGCAAAGTCATGCTGTCAAGTACATATTGAACAGTTTTGTGAAGATGAGGCCATCGATACAACAGCTTGGAGGCATGATATGGAGCAAAACCAACCACCGAACCAAACATAGGTGAAGAGGAAATAGGGAAGGGGATTGGAGCTTGATGGAAGCAGTTTAAAGCTTCATTTCTGCCAAACTGCATGGCCTGGGGGAGAAGGCAGAGTGCCTGCAATACAACATGCTATTTGCACATGAACACACGTACACGTGCACATATGCCTTCTCTTTCTCAGCATTTCTGTAGCATCCATAATTTGGTAAGACATCACATAGGTTGCCCCGCTCCTTGAGGCTGGGGATAGCTGTAACTACACAGGGAATGGAGTATTTGCAGAGCATGCCCATGTGGGAGCTGCAGGTGGAAAAAGCATGCACAACCCTGATCACAGTTCACCGGGAAGTGTGAGCCCATGGTAGTCAGTGAAACCTTTTGTGTAGTGATCTGCCTCGGTGCGCGGAAAAACACGAGCATAGAGAGGACAGAGTACTTACCATGCTGAGTGAATGCAACCTCCTTCTGCAGCCTGGGCTTTCTCTTCTCTTAGGCTGTGAGCTTTGAGTAGAAGGATCATCTTTCCGTTCTGTGTTTGTTCAGTGCCCAGTGCAGTGGTGTCCCGACACATATTTGCACCTTGAAGTTATTACAGAAGAAATAACAGAGGAATGGACAATAACAGAGAAATCATGCTCTATTTTTATTATCCTTTCTGTGTTGGGATCTCCATGTGCTTATTAGCAGTGTGTGTGTTCATCCTTTCTCCCTTCTGGGGAAGAGCAGGGGTGAAGATACGTCTACATGGTGCTGAGGAGAGACAAGCAAAAAACCCAGCATGAAAGGCAGCTTTCTAGTTCAGCCATGCTTCCTGGAAAGGCTCCAGGTCTTGACTAGTCTGTTGTTACTGCATTTCAGCCTCTGCTGCAGATCTACCCTGTGTGATCCAAATGGACATGACATACTGGAGGTAGGTGGGAAAACAGAGACACAGAGAGCAAAAGACAGCTGGGACCTGTCTTAGAATAGCAAAACTCCAGAGACTAAACCACATGGACCTTCACGCCAGGACAGAGAGGATCCACTGCAGTCAGGGGAGTTAGCGTGGAGGGGATCCCAATGGACTCCAAGGAGACCATGTCAGGCAAGTCTCCCTGGAGTCAGAGGAGCTAACACAGGGTCCCCCTGGATCCGAGAGGCTTTGACATTCAGTTGCCTAGTTCCAAAAGATTTGGGGGCTTTAGATCATCTGCCACTGATCACTAGGACATGGTAGAGACCATCTCATATTCCCCCCTCTTAGACAACTCTGTGTTCTCACTTCAAGTGCCATTACAAGACAACTGGGTTGCTGTTTCTTGGAAACCACATTTCCAACTGGAGAAAGCATGTGAAAGGCACTGTTCCCTGCTGGCTCCCTCCTTCAGTCCGGGAGACACACAGAGATGTTTTAATGATGCCAGGCTCTGGGATGTTTATTCTGTTTCTTTTGAAAGGATTTAAATAATGAAGAGTGGAAGTGAAGAGGCAGCATGATTCATCACCTCTGCCTGCCACTCTGACCTTTCACTTAAACAAAGCTGTAAAGCCTGACTAACGGCAAACCCCAGGAATCCTGCTTAAAACAGCCTCCATTTGCTTTGCCTCCTTGCTAAGCTCCAGCTGAGGGTCTGTAGTTCAATGTCATTCCTATCAGAAAACAGATCAGGACAGCTTCTGGAGCAGAGGCTACAAGTTAGTGCTGTAGGGAGCAGAGCATAGTAGATATCTGTTTTGAGCTGAACTCTGAACAAGTCCTAGAAACTTGCCTGTATTACTCCAGGCTGGAAGGGGAATCACAGAATTACAGAATGGTCAAGGTTGGAAGGGACCTCTGGAGATCACCTAGTCCAACCCCCTGCTCAAGCATGGTCACCTGGAACATGTTTCCAAGGATTGTGTCCAGACGGCTTTTGAATATTTCCAAGGAAGGAGACAGTGCATAGGCTATAAACAGATATGTTTTCCAAACAGCTGAGGAAGCAAATAAAAGAACAGAGGACTATCCAGTGTTTGTTACTGAGGCTTTGCTGGCATGAGAGTCCCAAGAAGTCAGCTAGCAAAAAGGGAACATGGGATCACTCCCTGGCTGCTTCCAGCAAAGTCACATGGGGAACTAACCTAGGTGGCTTTTATTAGGAGAGATTAGAAAGCACCAGCACCATTCTCCTCTTGGTACAGCTACAGCTAAGAAACTCCAGCAAATGTGTGGAACTGAGCACTACAGATGGCAGCACCTTCAGCCAACCCAACTGGAGCTGGATGGGAACAGGAATGTTCCTCCATGGCCTTTTCAGAAGACCAGGCCCTGAGCTAGGGTGCATATTGTCTGGACTCAAGGTCACTCATTTCTCAGGCTTGCAAACTTAAGGAGGCACAGACTTTCTGCTCAAAAGTACTTTTAATAGGCTTCTTATCCAGCCAGCGTAATCCAATGCACCTCTTCTAACCTAACAGTGCAACCCAGCTTGGCACTAAACAGAGAGGAAAGTGTCCCCATGTAAAGAAGTTTTCCAGACTTTTCTAGGGAGCAGTTAATACTGCAAATGACAGAAAATGGACAAAGGAAAGATTGTACCAGGGAACAGCTGTTCAGATTGATTTAGCCCTGATGGCTAGTATTTACTGCCTGACTAGCATATCTGGCTTAGATTTGCAGGTGCCCTTTTGCTTGGGCAGCATCATTTTTGGTAGTAGTTGATTCAAAACTCAGAATATTTGATCATTTGTAAGTGGTGAACACTCAGTAGCTCCTTCTTCCTGCATTTTGGAAATTTGTTAGCTCTGAAATCAGGCTTGTAGTGGTACAAGTTGGACACCATCACGAGGACATCCTAGAGAGTCACACTATCCCTGGACATCAGGGCATGGGGGTTGTGACAGCAAGGACAACTCCTTCCCTAAGGGTTTTATAAACATACACTATTTGTATGGCCCTTGGATTTCCCCAGTCTCATCTCAGCGTTTTCAGTCTCTCCTATGGGATGAGGTTGCTGTTGAGCCCATGAAAAACATTGCAGTATTTCTACTGATTATTGCAATGTCAAAGAACGTTTGCTTACCCCAGGCAGGTGTTTGGGATGGATCTGTCCTGCTGTCTTGCTGCTTACAGTGCAGAGTCTCCAGTGTGTGTCTCTTGGGATGAAATCAGCCCTTAACAAGCCTGAAAGTATTTGATTCAGGTTCTTGAAGATGGAGGGGTAGCAGCTACTGTTCATCGTTTATATGGAAAGTAGCTCTGAGTGTTCATAGCTTGACCTCATTCCAATGGGCCATGTTCAAAAGCTAATAACATTGCTGGACCCATAGTCCTTCAAAATAATAATGGGGCAGATGAAATAAGCAGACTTGTGTTAGGTAGAGAGTGTGAATTTCATATAAAGCATATTCAGCATGAATTAATGCAACAATTCCTTGGGGACATGCTAACTAAAGGGAGCCATCCTGGCCCTTGGACCATGTGCAATTCACAGACAGCTCATGGTCATGTCCCCAATGGGGGGTTACACCATATGAACGGCACCAATGCTGTCCTGGTGTGAGGGTTGCTGGATAATCCCAGTCCCTGGCTGTGGGAGGAAATGAGCCCCAGGAACAGAGAGATGTGCCTAGTGCAGCTCTGTCCTGCAAGAGAAAGGAGAGGATACCAGGAAGCTGTCGCACTTTCTTACCTAGAAGGTACTTCTGCAGCTCCTTTCTGTCCGGTGTTTTTCAGTGTATGTGGAAACTGCTCTGCAGCTATTAGCCACATGTAGTCTTTGGAGATGTTCTGGTAGTCTTTGGAGATGTTTTGTCAGGTCAGGAGGAGGCTGTCCACCTCCTGTTTAATGGGATCAGAGTAGATTTTGGGGAAAAGAACAAAATGAACCTAGGACTGTTTTAAAAGTTCCAATCTAGGACTGTTTTAAAAGTTCCAGCAATGGATAGTGCATCACAGTGCTTGATAAGTTGTTCCACTTTTATTTACCCTTCCTAGTAAAAGAGCAACTGGACCTTACTTCTTGTTTGATTGTTGTCTTGCTTTAACATCTAGCCTCAGGATCCTGCTATCTCTTTGTCTGACAGACTGACAAGTGATGCTGGATTTCTGCATCTAATGAGGGGACTAGTAGGCTGTGATCTAGACACCCCTTGGCCTTCCTCTTTCATAACAAAACAGCTTGAACTCCTGGGTCCTCCCAGGTTAACTCAGACTTTCCAGTCGTTCATCTCTCTCTGCCTCTTGCTTTCACACTGTAGCTTCCAGAATGAGATGCAACGTCCCAGTCACAGTGGCTCTACTGCCATATACAGACATGATGCTTTTACCTCTCCTTGCAAAATCCCTAGTTTATGCATCTGAAAAAAAACATACCATGTTCAGTATCACATCATTGTGAGCCTCTGCATCTGATTATACTTTGGACTGTGTTAACATGCTCCCTGATTGCTTATGTCCTCCTCACCCTATCAGCAACTTGTTCTCACAGTTCTGTTCCTTCTGCGGACTTCATTTGTGAGGCCTTGGGACTTCCTTCTGGGTCACTGATAGGTATGAAGATAGTGCACAGATCCCTTGGGACAACACAGCTTCCTGACAAACATTCCCAAGCTGTTGGCACAAGCTGAGGTCAAACAAGGATTTTGAGTCCCTTTAAGGTGTGCCATGTTCATTTTAGATCATCCTATCTGCTCATCAAAGGGCTGTGGAGTGGCAAATCTGATACCTCGCAGAAGTACATTAAATAAGCATTACTGCCTTTAGTAACCAGAGTGGTAAATGAGCCTTCCCCAGCCCTACCCTACCTGCACATACACAGAGAGCTGCCAAAAAGGATGCATGTCCACCTGCTGGTTTTAATTTGGTTGCAAACTACCTGAAACACCCAGACTTTTGAACGCAATTACCAAAACAGAACATAATCTGCATCAAAGCATTCCTCATGAGTAGAGCTCCTGATCTCCCCCATGCTTCTCTTCAATCCCTCTTGAAAAACCAGCCAGAAGGAAACACCAGTGGGTTTTGTACTTGAAGAAACAATCACTGGGAATGAATTAAAAAACAACGCAGAAAAGGTTGCAATGCCCAGAATTAAAGAGAGGGAGATGAGTAGACTTGAAACAGGGGGTGAGGGGAAAGGAGGGTGAAAAGCCAAGTCGTAAAATGTGCTGCCCGGAATGCAAGGGAGGCTGGCAACATGCTCTGCGTTCAGCAGAAGCGCCTGCGGTCGTCAGCATCTGGCACGATGGTTGCGGGGAAGCCGGAGTCTGTCCTCCGGAGCGCTCCTGCCCCCCGCGCAGCGTCTGTCAAAGTCACTTGCAGCCGCTCAAGTGGAGCCGTCATGAACGATGATAGCTGAACCCACCGCGGGCCTTGGAGGGAGCGACAGGCGTGAAATCGAGGAGCCGGGCAATTCCTCCGCAACAACCAGCCGTTAGATAGGTCAATAACGGAACGGGCTGGAACGGACCCCCATTGGATCAGAACCAGCTCAGGGGACCAGCTCCCCACATGCGGCAAAGCCTGGATCGGCTACTGGCTCTTTCCATCTCCCCCTTTCCCTCTGCCTCTCTCTCCCTTGCACGTCAGTCCAGCTGCCGAGCTCTGCGAGCTTGGCGTAAAGTGTTTGACGTGTTGTGCCACGACCGTGCACGTCTTTCCCTGCTTCAGTTTGTTCCCTCTCGCCCTTCAAAGGTTGGCAAGTGCCTCTGATTGATAAGTGATCTACAACACCTAGCATCCTCTGCTGCCATGGCAGTAGGCGTGTGTGTATCGGAGTGCGGATGTGATGGGAAGGTATTAAGATAAACTAAGGTATCTTATCTGACACAAAGAATTACAGTCCTCTGCCTTTGCATGTGTACAGTTCCTGCTTTCTGCCAGGAGGATTGTGGTAAATACCTGAGAAATGCACTGTGCTGCCCAATGTCTACGACTGAGTTTTTAGGGTCTGATGACCCATAGCCAGGAGGACAGGACACAAGCTGTGGATCTGGAGAGATGGGCCCCTCTGCTTTCCTGAAGCCACACATCCATCCATCCCTGGAAGCTGGGATGAACAGCCCACCCTGCTGTCTGGACAGCAGATACCCATCTGCTGGTCAAGGCAGCCCCACAAAAGTTGGAATGGTGCCAGTGGGAAGAGAGCTGGTGCCACACACGCATCTTCCGTATACACGGAGAAGATGCATCTTCCAGATGGTGCAGTCCCTAGGCAGGGACAGTTTTAGGTGGTTAATGTGATCGCATTAAGCCCTATAACCAAGAGGGCCCTGCTGTGTCCACATGCCCCCAGCCATGTTCACAGTCCTATCGTATAACATGGAGTAGGGACCATGCTCCTCCCAAGCCCCACTCCTTCCCCAGACCTCCTTTGCACTGGGATCCCATCGCCCTTCAGATCTCAGGGTCTCTCTGTCCTTGCTATCTTCTAACAACCTCCCCCTCTCTGGATCTCATGGTATGTGGCACTCAGCCCACATCCTTTTGCATAGCCAAACCGACTGATACCCCGCTTCATCTCCATCAGCCCCCTCACCATCAGTTTCATGCCACGTCTCAGGCATCATTTCAGTTATTTTCAGCCTTGCACATCTTCTCAGTACATTGATCACATCACCATGGCACAATAATCTTGATTCACCCATGCAGGCTGGGTGAAATACCTCAGCAGAGAGCAGTCACGTAATCCCGAAGAAAAAAAAGACATCTCTTAATTTGGTTTAGAACTATAATTAAAAACGATATGAAAAATTAAGAATGCATGAGCAAAACCTGGCCTCCGGGAGAAAGCACAAAGTGTGTGTCCCACCCGGCCAGGCAACAACCAATGGGCAGGTACGGATGCCATAAGGCACAGCAACTGGTGGGGGAAATATTGGAGCAATATACTAAGGTTGTGTGTTTTAGCCAGGACAATTGATACTCCACATCCAAGGGCTTACGTCAAACCTGTTTGCCCGTGCCCATGAGAAAGAGACTGGCCACAGAGGAAAACTTCTGATCCAGGATTTGCTCGTGTAGCTGCAGCAGAAAAAAAATGGCTTTCTGCTCCCCTCCAGCCCTGCGCGTCTTTGCCTCCCCTTTCCTCCTGCCGTGTCTCTTTGGAGAGCACAAGGAGGTGAGCTGAGATGTCTCTTTGGACTGTCAAACGCTCAGGAAGGCAAGCACAGGGCTCTCCTGCTGCTGAAATAGTTGATATTGCTCTCCGGCAGCTGAGAAAAGCAGCAGCCTGAAACAGCTTGTCCTTGGCGTGGTGGCTGAAAGCCCTCCAAGAAACCTCCCGTCTCCGGAGAGCACTCCCTCGCCCCTGCTCTCCAGCCGAACCTGTCACTCCGAGCTGGACGGGCACGAGTGACAGGTGTCGCAGCCGTCAGAGTCTCTCTCTGTCCCTTTGCCCACGGTGAATTTCCTCCTCACAATATGCAAAGGAGAACCACGAAAATAAGAGCAGTGAACTCACCCACTCCTCCGCAGGGAGCCCCATCCACCCACGTGCTCCCACCACCGCCAGCAGCACAGAGAGACGGACATGACCCAGATAGGGGTTCCTCCAAATCAGAAAAAGGCAGAATAAAAGTGCCAGTATAGAGAGGTTCTTAAGCAAGCGCTAGTGTAGATGAGCCCTTAAACTCTACTGATTTTGGCTGAGAAGCAAATCTGGACAGGAGAGAGTAGTAGGGTCAACCCATGTTTGCACAGAGCCTGAATCAAGGATCTGCTGAGGTGGGAACTGCAGTTTGTTGGTAGCAATTTCTGCTATTACCCTGAAACATGGAAGCGGAGGAGGGAAATCACATTGGGAAAAGCTGCAGAGGACACTGATTCAAAGGTAGTATCTTTTCATCCCACAAAAGAAAAAGAACAGAGCTCAGAAATTCAGAAGGGTTACCCCAGTTCAAGCAAGTATTGTCTCTGTTAAAATCCTTGAGTCTAAAGCTTTATAAAGGTCCCTCAGCTGGCAATACCGATTATCACAAATGTTGTGACATTTGATGTATTTTTAAAGTATCAGTTCCAGGAGTCATGTGATTATGCTATTTTTTTTTCCTTCCCTCTCTAAAACTGATTTGTAAAAACTCTTGTAATTATGGAGGGAAGCTGAAAAGTGACCTCAAGCACCTTAAACATGAGAAGCCTAGTAAGAAGCACACACTGTTGGATCTTGCTAAAAAATACAGTTTAATCTAAATCTGGTGATTTGGAGGGGGGGGGTCTGGCTTGTGCTTTTTTTTACAGCTGACAGCACTGTTTTCCCTAGCAGACGATCTGCTTGGATCATTTTTATTTAGAAGTCGTGTGCACTCAAGTCCTCTGCTTCACTTAATATATATCGATTTAGAAACAAGGGAGCTCAAGCAGTATCACATCTCATTTATGCAGTTTGACGAGGACATATGCTGTTATAGCTAATTTCTGTATTTAGAGAAACACCTTAATGATAACATAAACAGTGTGCAGGGAAGTGGCACGAAGGATTTGCCATAAAATCCTAAACAGCAATAATGCCTGTGTCTTGTACAGCATCTACCAGCAGTGATTTTAGGGAGCAATTCATTTCAAAGTAGATGCCTTCACTTGGCTAGATACGCCAAGCCTACTCCATTAAAGTTTCCTGCTGGGCTGTCTTTGGGCTTGCTTATCTGTCCGTCCCGTGCTTGCTTGGGCTGAAGGACCATTGCTTCTGGCCCTGGAGTTTTCCCCCTCAGATCTGCCTGCGTTGTTGCTTGTGGGATTGCTCTTTCACCAATTCCCAGAGAAGCCAGGTTAGAAAAGACCAGCAGTTTTAGCAACCCAGCCTGACTTAAACAGTGCTGATCCGAGGGGGCTACAAGCATCATCAAAATAGCAGGGCTGAATGATGGAGGGAAGGGATAGATAGAGCTAGAAAGGGATATTTAGTTAAGTGGACCAAAAATGGTATTTCAGAGCAGGTCTTAGAAGAAACAAGGTGAAAGTAAGAGAAAAAAGAAAGTTCCCTGACCATGCTATGATGAAAAATCAGATGTTGCCCCTGGCTACAAAAATTCGGTAGCAAGCACTAAGCTCTTAAGTACCCTTCACAAAACCCAGTGTGGCCCCCCACAGCCTTTGAAACACAGTATGAAAACAGTTTAGGCCTTTATATAAGACCTCCCCACCAACACGATTAAAGCTGTGCTGGTCACTCTGCAGTTTTTCATAGGCTGGAAAATACCTGGAAATGTCACAGCAAAAATATAAACCAGTTGTTGTCCTGAAAAGCAGAAGGGCTGGGGGGTAGAGGGTGGGACAACAACTGCAAAATTAAGTCTGAAATCTTTCAACAGAGGCCAAAATAAGGTGGAAATATTTACCACCAAAGGTCTCTTAAAGAGAGTAATGAGAATAACACAGAATTTCCTGCCCATTTTGCCCATCCTGCAGGGAGGTCAAAAGAAACAAGGTGTAAAAAGAGTTTTGCAAGGTGGTTACTGGTTATCTTGTGAAGGCCTTTGAACTGAAAATCTGCACCCATCTCGGGTGGGAACCACGACACACTACGGCTTTTGCAAAACTGCGATGCCATTGTGCTTCATGAGGAGCGAGCAGAGACCAAAACCTGTTCCCACCTGTATTCCTGAATCTGAGCATTTGCAGGCTGAGAGAGGGACAGGGACAATGGAGAGCGGTTAGAAAGAGGTGACATCCTAGGAAATAATAAGACTAAAGAAGGTCGAAAGATCCAACTTGTCTCCTAAGCAGGCTGACCGTGGGCACATAAGGCTAACGATTAGCATCGCCAACCACCAGGACAACCAGCCACTAAGCAGCTGTGAATGAGGGAAGGGTCAGGGTGCACAGGCTCTCCATTTCCTGGGTCCAGCTTGCAACCTATTAAATTCCTGCCCCTAGCACCTCCAGCAGGGATTTAGGGAGATAATGCCTGTTGTGACACTTGATAAATTGCTATAGGACTGGCCAGAGGTCAAGCCAGAATTAATAAGACCAAACTGGTCTAGGTCTTCTCAGCTAAGACACTGGCAGGCCCAGTCTTCCCTGCAAACCTTTATGAGCCAAGTTCTGGTCCATCGAGATTTCTTCATACTCTATGGGACTTGTCAGAGATCTACCTGAGGAAGTGAAGCACGGCCAGACAACACAAGCCAAAGTCTATGGAGCGTCTGAGAAACCTCCCTGTGTACCACACAGTCCCAACTACATGGTCCTGAGGGGTCCCGAGTGGGGAGGGAGAGGATCATATTGATCAGGAGCAGAACAGGTAACACGGGGAGAGTCAGGAGCAGGGCTGGGTGGAGTGGGAGCCTGGTCCAATACAAAGAGATGCCCAAATCAGCTGGGAGCTGGTGTCTGGAGTCCTTTAATGTAGATGACACCCATAGTGCAACATGGAACTTGCAAGGCATTTCTCTGCCTCCTGTGTGATGCTGATTCTTCTATAGGTATATGTGTGTCCTTCTTTTTGCGTTCACTTGCAATCAAAACAAGGCATTAGGGATTGCGTGTTAGGTTTTATCATGCTGGGTGAAGCTGCTCAGGTTGTTTTATCTTGCCTGCTGTGCCAGACAAAACAGCACCAGAGTGAAAAAAATGCTCCTTCTAAATCCACTGACAGCTGGGGAAGCTGACACGGAAATCGGGAGTGCTGCTGAGGAGATGGTGGGCTGGGAAATTCCTGGTGTCTTAATCACCTGCATTTATAGGCATTGTTTAACAATTTCCACTGGGTCTCCTCTCATCTGAGGTGGTCTTACTGACAGCGTCCTGACTTACCAGTTAGTGCGTAGGTGCAACCAGGAACGTGTAAAACAGTGATCTCTGGGTGGACTCCAGATGGAGCTTAAAGGACCCTCTAAACCTTTTGAGAGTCACCCTCAGTCTTGTCACCAAGCTTTCAATTTCACTGTAAAAGAGGGATGGTTTTGTGGTCTACTTACCATGGCCTGTGGACATCAGACAGGACACTTTTCCAGGGCACCTCCCTGTCAGTGACATACACACAGCAGCAGTGTTACCAAAATAACATTGTCTGCTGGACACCATCTGAGACAAAAAGGTGAGAAGGGGGAATTACATATGACAGAAGTTGTCACTTAGGGTGGGATTCATTTGTCCACATTTAGATTAATATGACCTACTTTTAGATGTCTACCTGCAGGAAGATGAATCGAGAAAAAGAGTTGAGACAACTGGATATGTGTTGTAAATATCTGAAGTTGTAAGAACTGCAAGACAGAAATAGAGGTGATATGAGAACATGAACATCATTATACCTAGAGAGGCTCATTTACGATGTAGGAATCATCCTGCTGCCACGTGTTTTCTTTTTATCCCCGTGGGCTGTGATGGAACTGAAAGGATGAACCTGCATCCACAAGCCCACCGCATAGATTCAGCTTGTCTCTTAGATATCAGACTTCCCTGTCCCTGTTGAACTCTATTTTGGTGTCATACTGGGTCTAGAAGAATCCCAGAGAGTTTTTCCTGGCTTTGCACAGCCTTGTCCCCTATAACAAGCTTTGCACCAGACCTGGAGCCTCACCACTGCCTGCACAGACAATTGCGCCAGGACAAGATGAGATCAGCTAGGTCTCACCTGCAGCCTCTACCATGTTGTCACAGACTATGTCAAGGCAGGACACTGGAGAATCAGGCCAGCAGACTGCTTGAGATGGATCGGGCCCTGACTCTGTATTTTGTACGTATTTTCAACACTTAAAAAAAAAAACCAAAAACCCTTTAGGAGCTGCAGCTCAGTCCTTTCAGCAGGTCTTGGGCTGCAGCTCAGAGCTGCTAACCCATGATGACAACAATTGTCAGCTCCTATTAAGATTAAGATAAAGGCTTTATCAGACAAATTGGTGTGGATGCTGCTGCCCTAATGTTATTTTAAGTGACTCCGTCTCCAGTACAGACAGATTTATGAAAGGCAGGGGCTACTGTTCCAAAGCCGAGGCACTGGGATTCGGACTCTGGCTGATAATCCTGTTCTCAGAAAAAAACCTCCTCCCTCTGTAGGAATCATGTCCTGCTTCTCAACAGTGTGCATGATTATTCCATTTCCTTTCAGTGGACAGCATGTTTCAACACTTATTAAATTGCTGTTTTTCTCAGCAGGGTCTGTGAGCCTGTTCTATTGCATCCCAAGAAGCACAAATCTCCCCCTGTGCTGGTGATAGCTGGTATCTGATCAATAGCAAATGCAATCATCTTCTCTGCTGAGTTTTTAAGACATTCGGTTGGGCAAAAATCAGTAAGAGTCATTTGATTCCCTTAGAGGGATGTTCTCTTACACCACCCAAGGATCTGGTCTCCATATTCACTTTACTTTATACAATCCAGACCTTTTAGACATTCGTTTAATAGCAGTGAGAGCACAGGATTTTGAAATGACTGGGTTGGGTTATCTTTTGTCATTGCTGTTTTTGTAAGTGTTTCATAGGAAAAAGCACTGCTGAATTAGCTGTAATGTGTGATACCAGGTAAAAGCTTTCTTCTGAATAGCATCCAACATCTTCAGCTATCTGTCCAAGCCTCTGTAGTGCTGCCCTGAAATGAAAACTTCACCGCAGGTGGGTCGATTGCATGCTTTTGGCCCAAGAGGATCTCAGTGCTGGCCTCTCTGATGAGGACAAGTGTCTTGGATTGGACCAAGTAGCCTGCCCATCCACTGTCCCACAGGTTGGCCCAGACTGATGCTTAGACAAGACTGCAAGAACAGGGCCAGCGTGAAGTGATATGCCCCAACAAGCGCTTCCAGCCTCCAGTGGTTTGCAGGTTAGGGAATTAGCTGGGTTTGGTAATGTTCAAAGCAGAGATAGCCCATGTTACTGGAAGAACCAAAAATGGACATTGTTTACTGCAGAGGGACAGCTCTGCTTTTGTTACCTGGGTCAGTCTCTGGGGGCTTTGTATCTTGCAAAGGAAGAAGGGATGGCAGATGCTGAGATGTATGCAGTGTCCTTCTTTGCATTGTTTCAGGAGTTTGTGGGAATATTTTGTACTCACAGGGAGAGAGAACAGAGAGCAGGGCTGATCCGTGGAAGCTAATAGGACTTCAGTAGATGCCCCAGGCTGCATCCTAACAGCCAGGCAGTCTGCAGATAGGCACCATAAAGTTTTCAGATAAATGAATGCCTCACATACATGTAGTCATCTCCCCTTGCCCATTGCAAAGATGTGCCTCGTCCAACCTAATTTGCTAGGCATCTACGAGGAGAGAGCAGGTGCGATGAACCACTCCCAAGGGACTGAATAATGCAGCTTAAGGGACTGGGGTTTGTTTTCTGTGTCTTTAGGGACACGGGGTGGGTACCCCTGTGGATCCTTCGGGACTGGACATCTGTCCCTGACTTCAGGCATTCACAGCTGAAAACTCATCTCAAGCACCAATATCATCTCCCTTCCCTGCTACGCCACCTTAGCAGACTCATGGAGCAGTCGCTCCAGAGCTGCCTTGGCTTGATCTACAGCTTGTTGCACTCTGCTGTCTTCTGCTGCCCATTTGGGAGAGCTTTATCACTGTAATACCAAGAATTACTTGAGGCAAGGCATCACTGGTGAGTTCATTCTGGGCACCCGCTTTCATTTTGCCGTCGAAGTCCCTGCTCTGCTGAAGACGGGAAGGGCAGCCGGATTGTTTCTGACAGGAGCAATTTTTTTTCTCTTGGTTCCAGTTACAAGTTTTCTATTTCTTGGCACTTGGCCGTCTGAAAGAGTTATTCAGGGTTTCATTCTCTGTGCAGGAGGTGCTGAGTATCGGGCTGCCCGTGGTACAGAGAGCTGGGCTGCTGAACAATACAGAATTACAGAGCTGGAAATCCTCATGCAGGTGTATTAGAGGTCGCGTTTGCATTAGAAAGCCTGCCTGTCTCTCCACTTTGCAGCGTACATATTGGTGCAGTGAGCGATGGGCTACTGAGGACTTAAGAGAAATGTCCACTAAACCCAGGGAAAACTGCTATCCCTCCCTAGAAGAATCAGCAACTGCCTCTGAGAGACAAAATTGACAGCCAGAGTGCTGCAGAAAGTTAGGAGGAGTCTGAAAGCAGGAAGCAATGACAGAAAACCAGCAGCTGTTGAAGTAGTGGCTTTTAGGTCCAGGCTTTTGTATGCAGAGACCATGGAAGACCCAAAACCAGGCTGGTGTGTATGACCTGGCAGGCAATGGAAGCAAAACGCCATCAAACCAGCATTACGACAGCTTGAAGCAAAGACCAGAGGTGGCAGGCCACAGTGATAAAAACTGGTTCCCGGGCATCAACTGCTGGAAGGCTTTTTGGGCAGAGTGGTACAAACAATATCGTCATGATGGAAACACCTATCAGCCTTGCTTTTCTGCTCTCGTCTCAGGTTGCTCATGCACAAGCTGGCTTGCTAGGAAAACCCATCCTGTTTTGCTGCCAAGCACCTGGTGGTTACCTGACTCCCTACACGGGAAAACTTTCTGACCCACAGTGAACTGCAAAGAAGCTAAAGCAATTTTAGACAATCACAAACTGTTCCTTGCTGAAAACAAAGGCCTGAGATTTTTTCATTAAAAGGTAAATTCCTTGAGAGGTCAAGAGTAGAACAGGCCCTGTAGACCATGACACAGACATCAGCAGGAGGGCTTACAAGCGTTACGCAGTGCTCCTTGCTTTCCCTTTCCTCCTCCCTCCCCACAAAAAATATGATCTCACATAACAACTAGGTGATATAATGTTAAGATTATAAAATACAAGTCTGGAAAATGCTGCCTGTAAAGTTGGCTGTATAATCTGAGTCCCCCCCCCGCACTGTACATATGATGCAGACTCTAACTTGCTGATCAGATGCTGTGTTTTCCATTTAGTCCCTGTTGTGGAGTGCCAAGGCAAGAGAATTTTCAGAACAAAAATCTTACCACAAATTGATGAATACAGGGAAACCAGTAGATATTCCTATAACTTTGTTCTTGGAAATAACTGAACAATTTCTGTAGGTAAGGTCAACCTGAGGTAAAACATCCTGCCTAGAAAATTTTAGACTGCATGGTTTCAGCTTTGCAAAGTTATAAGTTACTGCAAATAAGTTCTTGTAATGGAAAGTGTCAGGCAGTCTGAACTATAGGTTTTTGTACTTCCTCTGTGTATAAAGAACCATGTTTACAAGGCACAGATCAACTTCTTGAGCTCCTCAGCAATTGCTTAAGAATTTATTAAAGCAGCTCTTCACTGGCGAAGTCACAATCCATAAACAGATCCTTGAAACAGAGTGATTTTTGATTGCATTCCAACCCCGAGCCTAGCTTAATTGGAGCATCACAAGGCAATTTTTTGTTTCCTGAGACAGGTCCTTTTCTTTTCTCGTCCGGTTCAGTGAGAGGAATGGCCTAGATATGCTGCAAGATGCCCTGCTGGTGGCAAAGGGGTCATTTATCATGCTCTAGAGTTGGCCAGCCAGCGACATGTTCACAATAAGACGGGAGAAGGTTCTTCACGCAGCAGGTGCTAAAATAATTGACCTCCTTCGCTTTACTTTCAGCATGGTTTAACTTCTGCATGCTAAAAGTTAACGGGGAAGGGAAACTGGAGATGTTCATTGAAGGGAGATGCACGGAAGGTTGCTAAATGCATGGAAACTCTGGTTCAGGAAGCCATAAGGAGTGGGAAGCTGGGATTGTGCTCAGGAGAACTCTTGTCATAGTATAAAAAAGTTCCTGCAGATCTTGCGAGGAAAGATGCTGGGACAAGAAGGAATATTTCTTGCTCAGAGCAAAATCCTTTTGCCATCTCTACAAGGACTGTAGCAGAGAAGCGGAAAATCACTCTGTCCGTCCAATGAAATATCTTATCTGCCCTTCCTTCCTTCACTGTATGACTGCCCGCAGATTTTAGTGAGTCTGGCCTCAAAACAGCTCGGTGATCTGAGATAGCATGCTCCTTTTGGATGAAAAAGAGACAAGCCCCAGGGTGAATAAGGGCTGGATTTCAGCCAGCCCTTTTGAAGATCTGGCTCTTCATGTCACAGAAGGAGTTGCCAGATGCCTCATGGTCAGGAACAAATCTGGCTCTTTTGGGGGGGTTTCTAACGAACCGAGGTCTTTGAAATCTCTGGCCTGATAAAACTTGTTTATAATCACATGGGCAGACTGAGATAGAGCCAAGTTTTGAAATTCTGTTTCCTGAATATAAAGTCTAGTGACTTGAGAAAAAAGATGTCTCCTTGGAACTTTTCTTTCCAAGGGCCTGCAATAGTATAGGTGGATAAACAGGTCCTTCCAAGTGGTAGTTTGGGAAGTGGAATACAGAAGAGATGCCATCTTCTGATGAGGTCTCTCTCCTTTTCTGTCTTTGCAAAGCTTCTTTCATAGCTCAGAGTCCGAGGCTAACGAGTTTTGGATGGGAAACCATTAATGTTCTCAGGTGGGAGATGTCTTTCATGCCTGTGCTGCTCCTTGCCTCACGGACTGGGACAGCAATGAGTTTGAAGAGGTCACTCGGCAGCCTTGAAGATGTGGCAAGGCCACAGCATTTGCACACAGGTAGTTTACACTGACCAGCAGGTGGGGGACATTTGCCTGGAAGAGTTTTAAAAGAGTCAGGAAGAGCGCTCCCCAGACACAACCTCATCTCACTTGGCCTTACCCATCTGAGTGAGCCCACCCTTCATAGGCTGAATTAACTCCTGAAGCTGCTGATTGCTCTCTGGTGACTAGACAGTCTACATTAATTTAAAATATGTTCTTTAAGATGGCTAAAACTAGGTAAAATGAGCCTTCCCTTTTGTGTTGATCTTCATTATGTCTTTAAGCTTCTGGAAGATGGGAAGAAAACAAGGTTACCAATATTTTAAGGTGGTTAATAGATGTATTCTGGTAATGATAGGTCTGTTGGCTTGCCAACAATTCTGGGGAAAGCAGTGAAATGGCTCACGAGGGACTGGACTGAGAAATAAAGAAAGGAGGGACATGGACTGGAATCCTGGGAACCATGTCCTTTTAAGCTAGTCCAGAAAACAAGTGATGTTCTTGCATCAAAAATTCACTGCTCCTCTTCCCTTCCATGGTTAATTGCTGACCCATATTGCTGATGGTCTTTTAGAAATGGAAGAGACCTAATATGTACCAAGGACTTAAAAACTTGAGCCCTTAGGAAAAATGATAGCTGGCAATGCTGCAGAAGATGGCCTCATTTGGTGTATAATGGATGAATAGGAACATTATCACTCACTGCCTGGTTGATCCAGGGTTGGCAGGGAAGTGCTGTATTGTAAATGGTTTAAGTTATTGTCCATACTGGTGCCAGGGCTGGGAGGTGGTAGGGGTGAGGGTGAGATGGAGAGAAGGCTTATTTGCATCCAGTTTAACTTAATGCCTAAAAGGAATTAAACGGAGGCTACTCTTCACCTGGCTTTTACGTGGACTTTTATGAGGAGATGCTTCTGCACAGAACTCAAAGTCTGGGCTACTGTTCATGTCCACACATCATTAGATGAAGTGCCAGATCTGTGGTCTTTAGTGCTGGTCCAGTATCCTTGGAGGAGCAGAATTCATGGATGCAAGACAGCTTAAAACACTTTCGGATATGGAGATCCAGCTAAACAGCTCAGTAGACAGAGCGTCTACAACATATATAGAGAGACTGGACTCAGTACAGCCTATCTGCTTGAACCCCAGAAATGACACCTTGGGTGTCAGACCTGGGCCTGATCTGAGCGCCAGATCCCAGGATCTGTCCATAGTAACAGGATATCTCCCAAAAAGCAGAGTCTGCAAAGGACCTAATAGACCTACCATCATGGTAGAGAGTTAGTTGAACTTGAGCTCTCTGCCTGATGCTTTGGCTAAATAAGGTAATGCTTTAGTGAGGAAAAAGGAGGCTATATTAACTCTGTTTTTGGCATGATTGCAAAAGATTCTGGAAGACTGTGACCAGGCTGGTATCAAGAGTTAATTGGAGAGGGTTCGGAGAAGAGCCAATAAAATGTTTAAAGGATTGGGAACCTGCTTTGTTGTGAGAAGCTCCAGGTTATTTAGCTTAACAAAGAGCAGCTTAAGGAGCAAATTTATGCCAGTCCATGAATGACTATAGGGAGAACAGAAATCAATGACAGAGACTCTTTCGTCTTGATGGCAAAAGTATTAGAGTCAGTGGCTGGAAGTTCAAGCTAGACAAATCAGACCAGGCAAAAATGCAGTTTTTTTTAACAATGAGGATAATTGACCAGAGGAGCAGAGGACAGAGGCTGTGTTGCATTCTTTGTCTCTAGCAGTGTTTTTACTGAGACCAATTGTGTTTCAGAAGGAGGGATCCTTGTTTGATCACGGCTATTGGATCGGAGGTAGAAATTAAAGCACAAAGCTCATGGGTTAGGCTGACCAGAAGGACAGATGCAATGATCACAGTGAATTTTTTTGTGCTTTTCTGAAAAATCTATGAATCCCCATTGTTGGATTTTTTTGGAGGGGGGGAGCTAATAGGGAATGAAATCAGTTTTAAGCTGTTACAGATACTGCAGCAGAGCAGAATAAATCACCATAATCAAAACAGAGCTGCTTTATGACACTGAAAGCTGAACAATGAGCCTTCACATAAATCCACTCCACTTATTAGGCAGAAAAGCCCAGATAGTCAATATTCACATTAAACATCCATCAAAAAGTGCTTCACAGATTGCACTCCCATTTGGGAATTTCTCCATTTCATAGTCAATTGAAGCTGTGTAGCTGATGATTGCTATTGGATAACATTACTTTCATGAGATGTAAACTCACCTGGGGAAGAGAGGCTCAGGTCTGCAGTGAGTATAAATGGGGGTAGCTCAGAGCAGAGCAGAGCAGAGCAGAGCAGAGCTGTTCCTCTGAAGGACTTCTCTTACTTGTGAGCGTTGTGGATGGTACACGCAAACATGAAGACACAAAGAGGCTAACTGTTGTATTCTTGGCATTTATCAGGAGATGGCATTGCCACCTCTCAGGCTGCTTTTTCTAATGCAGTTTTAGCTTTCCATGAAGTGAGCAAGGAGGCAAATTTTTGTCTTCAGCAACCAGCCTTCTCAAGGGAGGTGTCAGGGCTATGGTGGGAGGATCTGGAGACTGTGGAGGCAACTGTCTCATGCCATATCCTGCTGATGGTTAGAGAAGAGCCATCCCATCCCTGCACCACTAGGAGGGGCAGATGGCCAAGAGCTGCCCCAGGCTGTCATGCATTCACTGTCGTGATTATTGTGCATGGACTCAGGCTGCAGACTCCCAGCTTGTCTTCTTCCTTTCTCACTGCCACGTCAGGGAAGGGTTTTAAATGCTGACCAGTGGAGGTGTCTGACCAGAGCTAAGGCAAGGCTTGACTCGAAGAGGGTGAAGCACCTCAGAGGGAGTGAGAGCTGAGCATGTCAGCCACAGGTCACATCTCTGACCTCTAGCAGACCTGTATCAACCAGGACCTGCTGTGGATCTCATGTTTTGATACGAGCCTAAAGGTCACAAATGTCATGAGAAGGATGTGGGGAGTCATGGGGGTATTTTTTCTGCCAGATAAAATAGACTTAATGCAGGAAAAGAGGTGGATGTAAAAAGGGGTCAGAAAGAAAAATGGAAAAGGGGAAAACTAGAAATAGATGAACTGGTGCCACAAAGACTGGAAGAAAGCACTGTCTCTGTTGTGCATCACTTAGCACTGTCTCTGCTGGCAAGCATGCTGGATCATGTGTTAAATGGAGCACTAAAAATTCCTGGAAACTTTTGTTATTAAGCTTCTTGAACTGCATTTCCCCGTTTGTAAGCAGAGATAATATACTCAAAGGATCCAAATTTTAGTTAATTAATGGGTTGTGACATACTCTGATGCTGTGATAATGAGCACTGCTAGGAAGTTCATGATTAAGGTTCTGATTCAGTGTATTTTATTTAGGCGTCCAACCTGGGGGGCAGGATCGCCCGCGAGGCTATTGAGCTTTCTACCCCTTTCTGCTGGCTATTTAGAGATTTCAGTACTCTGCTTTGGAGATGGATTAGAGCCTTCTCCAAAGCCAGAACCTAAAATACTGGCATGTCTATGTCTAAGATGGATTCCTAAGCCACAGCAGATGCCCTATAACTGTCTTACTGGATCTGGGACTCGGTTTCTGCAGCAGGGTTTGGACAGTGTATGGTAAAGACATTCTGGTGCTACGTCCTGCACAAAGAGAGAAGCAGCTTTGGAGCGGTCATTTGTTCAAGGAGCAAGCACCAAGCCTGGTTACGCTGAGTGAGGCACAGCTCTTGGGAGAGGGTGGAAATGGTGCATCATCCCATACCTGGAGTTTATATCACAGCATACATGCATATATATGTAAAGGAAAAAAATCCAGCAGCAAAGAAACATTCCTTTTGGCATTTCCTTGCTTTTGAGCACCACAGCCTTATCCATGCTACCCTTTCAAACACAGCTTTTAAATAACTCAAGCTAGTGGAGCAAGGGATGTGAACATCCCTTGAATTCAGGGTGAAGGAGGTCAGAGGAGCTGTTCAAGGATAGATGGAGGTCTAGCTGTTGAAGGCACAAACAATTCAGCCCCTTGAAACCAAAAGGCTGGAGGGCGAGCCCTGGACTGAAAAAACAGCGGACAGTAGAAAAGGATTGTTTTGTGAACGAATACTTTTTTTTAGCACTTAGCTCTGGGCAGATGTCAAGGGAGATGAGACGAGACTTGCAGAGGCTCAGCAACAGGATGGTGAAAAGCAGCTGGGGGTCATGATGTGGCAGGGAAAGGGCCAGCAGCCGAGGTTGCTGCATCATGCATGGGCTGGAGGCAGCATCCTTCTCCTCACCCTTCCCTGGGCAGAACAGGGCTCAGCAAGGAAGGCAGGGAGCCGGCATGGCAAAAGGCACCCTGTGAGTCACCAGAGCTCTCAGAGGGATCTCACAGGGAAAATGCCTCCTCGGAGAGACCTGTGAGTCACCAAGTCACTGATCTTGAGGCTTTAAAGCAATGGAGGATGGAGACAAACGGAAGGAAATGTCCTTTCTGCATCCTCTCTGCTTGCAGCCTCTTCTGCAAGCTCCCTGTCCTGGAAATAATTGCAGCTGGATTTTAGCTGGGTGAAGAATGAAGTTCCCCTTGATATGTGAAATGATTTAAAATTTTTCAGGCACCTCCCTTCCGTTTTACTTCTCGCCTTCTCCCTGCCCAGCCCTGCCACGAGGGCACACAACATCCCTCTGCGTCCTCACATCCCTCCATGTAGCTCTTGACACCATGCAGAGGGTGCCCGGGACTGGCTGGCTGCTTCCCTGTTGTGAATGTGCTACATGTGTTTTCCATCTTCCTTGCTGAGAGCAGCTAGCGTGGAAAGTACTCATGCTCTGCTCAGAAAGGACTGAGCCTGGGCCCTACTTCACACTTCATCTGCTCAGACTGCAGAAATATAAGATTACTTGGTGTTAAGCAGATGCTTTGCCCAACTACTGAGCTCAAGACCTTGGACTAGGGTGGCTGCTGTGGACAGCAATAGTCTGGCCCAAGGTTAGAGCAGGAGTCTGGGGCAGAGCCAAGATTTAAACAACATCTCCGCACAAAATTCCTTATCTCCTCTTTCTGCTCCTATTACCAGATTTTCTTTAGATAATTCCTCCTTTGCACTGGGTTGGTGGATCTTCCAGTTTTCACTTCGCTGAGTCTTTTCTTTCATTGACTCTTTAAAGCCAAGTCACAGGGGCTTGAAAGAAGATGATTCATCCCCTTAGAAATCCCAGTAATTCTTATCTCCTCTTTGGCACCAGCTGGGAGATGGGAAAGAGGAGGGGGAATAAAAAAAAAAATCAGTACATCTTTTCTATGATTTTCCACAGCTCACCTGTTCTCTGTGCTCTCTTTACACTGTCTCTTAGTTGGGGAAGATAAGGTAATTTACTTGGTGGCAATACATTTGCCCTTTTAGTCTATAAAAGTCTTAATTCATTAGCAGAAGTATGATGCAAACAAACCAGTAGGCTGGGAATAGCTATTTTTGGAGCATTTCAGGCTATAATGATGGATTTTTTCCTCCCCTTTTTATGCAGAAATATAAACATACACATGTAAACACACATATATCCAGGTGAACTATGCTGAATGTCCTCAAGGCTCTCTGAAGTGCAGGGTCCTGCTACTGGAGCAGGCTCTCTGCCACTAGATGATCAACTTCATGCAGCCAATGTCTGGACAGCCGGTCAGGCAGGATAGCTGTATCTAGGGTCATGGAGAAGAGGAAGACAACTGGGAAACGTTATGAGTGAGGCACAACCTAGCAGACAGGGAGACAGTTCTGAGCTCCAAACATATGTGAAAACACTGACTACTCTTAGAGCAGAGGCTGGTGTAGCCCAGTGCAGCACGCTGTCTACTGACCAACATGAGGGTGGTATGTAAAATCATGATGGGCACAGAAAAGATGTATAAGATCAGCTGCTCACTGCCTTTTTCAGTATGAAAGATAGGGAGCATCATACGGAAATAACAACTGACAGGCTCAAAATAGATGAGTGTTCCCTCGCTCGTTAGATTGGTCTCAGAGCTGGCAAGAGCAAAAAAAGAGGTGGCTTTTTTCATGGAGCGCCTTCAAGGGTGGTGGTTTGGGAGCCAGCAGGCACCAGACAGTCTCAGCACCTGACACTAGATTTGCTGGTCAGAAGGGACGCTGACTGAGGAATCTGTGTTTGAGTCTATGCAGGGCCAAGGGGATGGAGAAAAGCTGGACCAAGAGCATACAGTTGAGGAATCAGGGATATATATATTAAAAGAAAAAAAAAAAGGAAAAGAAGAGTCCTGAGGTGCTAGCCTGTTTTTCCAATCACTGTGGGTAGAACTGGGATTAGAGAATTTACAGCTGTTTTTGAAAACCATGGGTAAAAAGGTTTTAAAAAAAAAAAAGTAAATATGTGCTAACAACATCCCCCACTGATCAGCTTTAACTACAAAGGCAACAGAATTGGCCTTTTAAAGGTCAATCAAAGTGAAAAACTTAGCACAAAATCTCTTAAATGCTTGAATCTTTCTATCGCTTTGCCTCAGGCCCCTGGCTCTCGGAGCTGGCCTTCCCCTCCATCTGACAAGAAGCAGACCCCATTTCTCCCTGGCTCCTCTGCAGGTGCCAGTTCCCATTAAATACAGCCCTTCATCCCTGCTCTGGTCGATCTTCCTCTGCAAATGCCCTATTGCATTTCTCAGGCCGAGCAGCAGCTATGGCAGAACGAGTGGAAAGGAGACATGGTCGCACAAAGAGGGGGGAAATAGGAGCACAAATGGCAGATGGGCCACCAGAGTGGTGGAGGAGGGCTGAAAAGCCACATTTGTTTCCAGGGTCCTGATCTCCAGGGACTTGAAGTGTGGTCAAAAATGAATTAATCCTCCTAAGAGTCTCTGAGAGCTGAGCCTGCAGGAGGTGTAGACAGCAGCAAAGAAGGGAGGCTCTATGGTTGAAGCAGATGATCATCAGTAGAACATCTCGGACCAAGTCCCAGCTTCGCCACAGATTTACCACATGGCCTTTTCTGTGAGGTAGACACAAAAGTGATGGGAAGGTGGTGGGTTTCCAAAAGCATTTCCTCCCAGGGCTTGTTCTCGCCGCAAACTGCCCGTGATGGGAAGAAAGGATCCTTCCACCCTCTGAACCACCTCCAACTAAATGTTCTCAGAGTTGGATGACAGCCCACGAGGATCGTAGCTCTTATGACATGGCAGCAGCTCCTCCATGACCCTCCCCCTCCTTTTTCTTACCATCTCTGCAAGAAATTGCTTCTTCCCTCTGTAAGGCTCAGGGGATTTTACTGTTTTATTCACAATAATAACAATAATATGATGATGGTGAAGATGGAAGTCTGCAGGTTTGTAGAGATGTGAGCCTTTCTCCACCATCTCCTGCTGCTTTTATAGCAGTCTGAGTTGGTGGGGTGTAACAAAATGCCCCGTGCTCCTTTTGCACAAAAGACAAAGCTCAAACTGACTATTCAAACATAGTTTTTGTTTATGGGAAGTGGATACTGAGATCCACTGTGCATTTGTTTTGCTGGAAAAAGACCTCAGTCACAGAAGCTGAAAAATAAAAGAGCTACACCCTTCCAGAGTGCCAGCTGGGAGAGGCGAACATCCTGGAGAAGGCTGGGAGAGCTGCCCGATGTGAAGCCAAACATTTTATCAGGGAGTGGGATGTTCCCATGGGGATCACCATCCCTCTTCAGTTTCCGTTTGGAGATATGCATGCAGTGACCTTGCAGATATTTGCAAGAAAGTGTTTGCCTGATGATGCTGGGGAGTGGAAGAGACAAACTAGAAGACGCAGTGCAGGAGAAGGGGCTGGTCAATGCCTGCCCTCGGGAAGACATCCAGTCTCATCTGTTCTTTCTGGGCACGTGTCCACATCATGCTAACCTCCATCGCTACTGAATGCTGCCAGGTCTCACCATGCAGATGGACTGGATTCAGACACCCTTCTCACCAGGAAAGTCTGTGGTCACTCTATTATGATGGGATTACCCCAGTTTCCTCCCACCGTCCCTCTTTAGTGTGCTGCTGCTCTTTGAAGGGCTGTAGAGCCCTGACTCAAAAGCTAAGCAAAACCCCCATGGCTCCTGCTTCCTGTCAGCTGGCTCTAGACACATCCTCCTCCGGTGGCAAGCAAAGTTGAGTCATGAACCCCAGGGGAGATAGGCAGCCCAAAGTGATGCATCTGTGTCTTCCTAGATAAGAACTGGAACTTGGATCTCTACTATGGAGGGGCAGAATCACCTACCTTACAGGGGTCAGAAATGGGTGGGGAAAAAGCCTGCCTTCAGCAGGCCTGATTTACAGTCCACTGAAATGCACAGAAACCCTCTCTTACGCCTCAAAAAAATGCAAGTTACTCAGTGCTGTCGCCACTTGGTGTTGCCCTTGACTCCCCATGGGGATCTCCCCCTGCAATGGATGCTCAGCAGGACACCAATGCAGTAACCAGCACTCTTCCTGCAGGATGTCTCACACCTGAAAGTCAGGCACATGAAAGCTTCTCCCATGCTCATCTCCTGCATGAAATCACCCACTCATCCTGATGGTGACAGGAGAAATGGAAATGCAGGACATGAAATACTTCAGCTTCAGAGCCAGGGATATTTGCTCAACAGCAGGAGCCGTGAGGGCCTGATCCCAGGCTTTATTTCAGCCCCATGGGCTGGGGTGCTGCTGTCTTTCCCCACTGACTGGACACGTCTAGGGAATGTCAAATGTTGGAGTCATGTATTTAGTTGGCATAGTCCCATTTGGATTAACCCCCTGCCCGACATACACCCCACTTCAGTTTTAGTTCATTGGTTTCATCGAGTTAATCCAGGCATCAATGAGTTTGTCTGCTAGAAGAGCATTGCAAGCAGAGTCATTTCACCCCACTAATGCCAGGGCTGTGCAGTGCTGCCCTGTCTGGGAGACGCTGCTGACTTTGGAAAGTAAGTACAGAGGAAGAGATGAGGTGATTGTGCACGTGTGGGGGGGTTACGTACAGCTTCATCTACTGCTGTCCTCCTGCATGGTCTCCCCCTTGCAATTCACCACCCTTAGTCCTTTTCCTCACATCTTGCTCTCTCCTTCTCTCCCACTTGCATGACTAGATCCCTCTTCCATCTCCTCTTCTTCTCCAGAAAGATTAGCCCCAAATCTTTCACCCATTTTTTTTTTATTCTTGGCCTTTTTATGAATTTTGGTCTGCCATTGTTGAGACCAGACTTCAGTACTGAAATCTTGAAAACTCCACCCTGGAGTCCTTATGTTTTTCCTGCTCCCAACCTGTTCCCCTTTCATCTTTATGCTATTCTCTCCAAAATTCCCTTTCTTTTGCTCCCAAGCACCTGGCAATGCTCAGGACCTAACATGCTGTTACCAGTTTCTGTTGGTTGTGGCATTATTGTTCCAACCCTTGACAACCTGTCTCTATCTGGTTACATGCCTGTGCCATGTTTTAGACTGCAAGCTGTTCAGTCCCATTTTTGGATCAGTTTTTCTACAGCACAATAAGCCCTTAGTCCTGGCTTGGAAGTTTTAGGCACAAGAGCAGAATAAGTAAGTGCTGCAGTTACTTCACTAACATAAAAGCAGACAACAGGAAGTTTTTCTTTAAAGGACTTAAAGCTCCTGAGGTAGACCAGGCTTCGTAAGGGCTCCAGGAGAAGCAGTAGCACGTGTAGACTACCCAGGCAGAAGGGTAGGGTCTGTCCTGGTGCATTGGGAATCACAATGGAGATGCTGTCACTTGCCAACCACTGTCCTTAGAGGCGGTGAGGAAGCAGTGGAAAAGCTATGGAGTGGCAGCATAGCAAACAGAAGGGGGTGGGATTCGCCCTTCCCTCCCGCTTCAGGAGGTCACCAGAGGAGGCCAAATTAGAGCAAGTTGCAGAGATTGCCTGCCTCCTACTTGACCCTCTTCTCCTCCCAAGGGATTTACATAGTTTGTGATTTGAAGTGGAAGGCAGTACATTTAAAGTAAGCAACATTTGCCTCTGGAATGGGAGGCCACCAAAAAAAAAAGTTGCTGTCTAGTTAGGTGAAGCTGACTATGCTGAAATGCTGTATCACAGAAGTGGATTGGATTTTAGCGAGCAGAAGTCTACACGGACTTGTGCAAGGAGAAAACTGCTTTGCCTGTTGGGCACTACATGCTGTTCAGTGCACAAAGTGCTGCTGGCCTTAAGGGTAATGGTATGTAGAGATCATCTCATGACCCCCACAGCCGTCATAACCCCAGCCTACATTTCAGCCAGGATTGCCACCCCTCACTGCTAGCATTGAGGAGAAAACCATCCGGGCCCCCATACCCCAACAAGTCACCCCCAGAGCTCTGTAGTCATGTTTGATACTTCCCAAGTTGCCCTTGGCAGTGTCATTGGTGCCCACATGGAAGAACAGCAGAGGGTAATAGTCAGGGGGCCAGACAAGCCTCAGGGGTCTCTCCACAGCATCCTGCATCTGATTCCCCAGCAAGCAGCAAACCTCTCTAGATGAGATATCTGGTCAGCAGGTGGGTGCCTCTGCCCCCCACAGCAGAATCACCCACTATCATCACTCACCATTTCCTCCTTGTGCTCCTGTGTAGCTTAGGGTCCATCAACCCAGATGCTTCAACTGAAAACGCACCCAGCTCCACCTCAGTTTTGAGGAAAGCGAACCTATTCTGTAGCTGCAAGTCCTCAAGAGGAGCAGGAAACCTTCTCCCATCACCAAAAGTCATCAGCTTCCAGCTCATGCCTTCCTCAGAGTTTCCACTTCCATCTTGCTAGGCACAGACTCTGCCTGCTGCTGTTGGGGCTCTTGAAGCTGTGGGGGTTCAAGAAGATCCCATCTACCTCTCTCTCATCCTTTCTGATGCTGTACAGCCCGCTGACTTCCCCCTGTAACTCCTTCACTAGGCGACACAGCTTTTTCACAGCAGCACACCTCCTGCAGGAAAGGAGACCATCTCCACCAGCCTCAGAGAGAGGCCCCATGCACTCCCTGCAGCCTAAGACTTGCAGGGCTGCTTCCTCCATCTGAAGCTCTGTCCAGGTCAAAGCCTCCAACATGGCAGGAACAGTAGCTCCAACAGCTGCTGGGGAACATGCCCTGCATCACCACTGTACTTGAGGGCACACATGCTGGTCTGAACTGAGATAAGGACCCCCTTCTTTGCACAAACTGCTATCTCTGGAGGCTGTGTGCCAGGTCTGACTCTTATATAGGCCTCTTCCTAGCATTGGCTAAAAGGGTGCTTGACCTTCCCTAATCAGGGCACAGCTGCAACAAAGGCCCCAGTTCCCTCTGATGAGGAGCAATCCACGTAGCTCAATAGCAGCTGCTAGGGCTTCCCAGGAAGGAAGGAGAGGGAAGAGGGCACGTTATCAGAGATGCTCCTGTAACACAAGCAGGTATTTCAGGAGCAGAGCAACGAATGTTGCCTCAGTTCTTCTGGATTTGGGTTTTCTGATTGGATTTTTCACCTCAAAAGGTGAAAATACTCCTGAGTGGACTCTCTAATGTCTAATAAAGGTTGAGCTCCTACTGCAGCCTTATACAGACTTTCTCCCTTTCTGTTTTCGCAGACAGTGGAGCCACTGCGTATCTTTGGGTGGAAGATATTCAGTGCAAGTTGCACCTTGTGATCCTGGTATGAGCTTTGGAAGGGAGCTGAGGGAGCCCTGGTCCATTCTGAAAGTCCCTTGGCCCCCACAGTCAAGGGACCAGGACTCTAGTGTACATCTGTGATATGATGATACGGCCAATGAAGCTAACGCTGCTTCATCCAATTCGGTGAATTTGGCCAACAGGTGCAAATTATACAGGGAACAGAGAGAGGCATAATTAGGCAAACACACATAATTGTGATTGTGTATGTCTTATTTCCTGAGGAAACCTAGCTAAAAACTTGTTCCCTCTGTTCTTGCACATGCTCACACACACATTCACAGTTTTCTCTTCTCCCTGCCATCAGCTATTCTCTTCTCTGTGAAAGGCAGAGGCAGCCTGAAGTCCTCACTGTGCAGGCAGTGACATTGCTGTAACTATTGCTTGTTCTCTAAGGATATGTTAGGGTATACTGTTGAGGTCTTCTCTTTGTCCTGAAAAGCTTTCCTGTGCTTTCCAGCCTCTCTGGACCAAAGTAGGTATCCTTGAGCCATGTTGTGAGCTGGCATTTGGATGGTGATAGAGGATGCTGCATCCATCGTACCCCAGGGCAGATGGAGAGGTCAAGGGGAAGCTCAGCATCAGCATCATCTCAGCAGGCCTGGGATGGGGTTTATTGGCATTTCCCCTTTTTAGTTATTTATGGCTGTAATAATTAGGTCCATAATAATTATGAGCTTAATCTGAATACAGGTTTTGGAGCCTGATTTAAGCATTGGGCTGTCTGTCTGCTTGTCCTCACACAGTGACACATAGGGCCACATTTCAGGGTGTTGTTAAAATCTGAGGCTGTTCATCTGACTGTCTGTTCACTTACGTGGCTCACGTTGATGGTTTCTCCAGGGAGGATAGCTGGAAAAAATCACTACCAGATGATCACTCAGGCAGGGAAATGGACATCCTCATTGCATGTTGAGTTGTGTTTCGTTAATCAGTTGTAAGTAGATATAGCACAGTGTTTTTGACCCTGAGAGGGTGTGATACACCCCTTCCTAAGCCCTTCTGGCCTGATTCTTGCTACAGGACCATTTCTGCATAACACTTTACCCTTCAGGCCTCTCCCCAACACTAGGAGATCTGCAGTCAAGGTGTGTAAGAGCCTAGCTCCTATAGTCGGCAGGAGATAGGCCACCTAACCCCTAGGCTGGGTTGCCTCCATGTCTTCAGTACCACACCAGGTGGTTATAGCTGTTTATGGTTGTGTGAGGAGACTCCCTTGATGGGCCACAGGGAAAGTGCATTCATGAATTCATCCCACACACTAATCCCACATCCTTGCTCTTTTAATGGTTGTTTGGAGCAGCTGTCATCCACAGGGAATAATTAAAGCTGTCTTAGACAGAACTGGCCACAGACTGAGGTGACAGATGAAGGTCAGTTAGCCGCATCTTTTTAGCTTTGGGAGAGGGATACAAGCTTTTATCATTGATCTCCCTCCCTGTCATAGCAGCAAGAGCTCATGCCTCTCATCTCCTCTTCATGCATGGGCCTGGGAAGAGACATTTGGCTGGTGGCACTCTGCTACCCCATTAGCCAACATTGCGTGTTGGGTCTGTTCTTGCCCCTGGGCTGCCAAATAATCCACTCTGGACTGGGTCTACCTGCAACATCCAAGCACTGTTTCTCTTAAATAAGAAGTGGAAACACGCATTTTCCTTAGCGGGACCTGTCGCTGACCAGTGAAGTTTCTCTCAGTCATGTCAAGGCACTGACTGGGAAAGTGCTAGTTGGTAAAATCCAAAATCATGCCAGGGGCTTGTAGATAGCTAATTGGTCTAGAAGTTGATTGCATGGCCTCACCCTGGTTAAGCGACTAGGACAGGCCTAGCTGTAAGGGACTGGATGGAAATTGGGGGATGAAATCTGGCTAGACGTTGGCATCTACCTGTTCAATTAGGGCCCTGAGGTCAGCATGTAAAATGATTTTCTGGTATTTTATTCTGGTATTTTATTCATCTGCTTTACAATGGGGAGAATGACACTTGGTGCATCCTTCAGTGCAACTCTTGGGGGACTGCAGCAAAGTTGGCGATTCAAGCGACAGCAGGACCCAGGCGTCCTGCCTCCTTCTCTCCTATCTGGGTTGCTGGAGGACACTGCTTGCAGGGTGTCAGCTTTTAGGAGTGGCAGATACACTGATGGCAGTACAAATAGTGTTGCTGCTATTCTCAAGGGAGCTTGGGGAGATCCAAAGTCATTGTAAGCTATTTCAGGCTGTTCTGGCTGAAGGAGAAATGATGACTCTCTTCTGTCAGTTGGAAAGTCAGAGTTCATTGCGATCCAGAGAGGAGAAAGGGACCTTTAGTTCTCTGAGGCTGAGCAGCTGTCAAAATATCCTCCTTAAAGAACAGCCTTAGCCTTCCCTCCTGTCTTTTAGGGTTTATCTCTGGGAGGCAGGAGGAGCTGGCCCAGCCTGCCTCTCTCCTTCCTACTATCTTGGCCAGGCAATTCACATCTCTCCCAGGCTGGAAGGGCCACTTACATCTCAGTGGTTCCCAGTTCCCAGCCAGAAAAAAGCTGAGCAATGTATGAGAGAAAGGGGAAGGTGTCACAGGGCAAAGGGGAGGTGTGTGTGTGTGTCTGCATGTGCAACCCAAGACCTCTGGGAGGGAGCTGGAAGTAAACAAGCAAGCCTGTCCTCTGGGGATGAAAAGGCACATCCATGGCTCCTCTTCCACCCTGTGCTTTGAGGCAAGGATGTGACAGCTTGGAGCTCAGCTCGGATCTGGAATCCACATCCCCAGCCTTTGTGTGGGAGAAGGGGGAGAAGATCCCAGTGAAGCAAATTGGCTCTGAGGATAGAAGGAAGCAGCAGAAGGATGCCTGAAGACAGGTTTCAACAGCTGTTTCTGGAAGTGGCTGCAATTTCCATGGCTGGGCTGATGAAACTGGACTGAAACAGGTCAGCCCAGGCCTCTGCAAAGAAGACTTGCTCTCTCCATTAAAAACTGGAGGTGCTTTTTAATAGCAGCATTACAGCAGTGACCGTCATGGAGGCAGCTCCTGTGGCACAAAGCTTTCAGGGCAAAAGGGCCACTTGGATGTGTACTGGGACAGTGAAGCAAAGACATCTCTGACCATGCCCAAGGTCACAGGCTGCCCTGGGAACCAAAGGATTTTGAGATGTTAAAATATGTTGTAGACATTGCCAAGTTTCTGCGCCAATGGGAACTCAAACAGTGGTTGCTGCTAGCCAGTTTGACTTAGGGAGACTTTACAGCTTGGTTTTCATAGGAAATGAATGTTGGCGATCATCCTTTGTGTGTCTGTGGGTGACTGCCCATCTCCCCCTCCTGCAGCAGCTTCTGACCTGGTGAGGCAAAGCCTCGGGGCAACAGACTTCATTTGCTCCTGGGTCACGACGGTGCCCCATTGCTTCAGGCCTTGGGAGAAGCAGGTGCTGTTTGCAGCCAGTCGGCCTGGCACAAGCTGTTTGCACATCTGTTGGCAGTACTGGCTCAAAGGCAAAGCTTGCCCTGCTTTAATGAGCAAGGCATCATGCAGCACGCCCAGACACCATTAACAGCTTCGTGTGAGGGACAGGTTGGGAGCCCTGATTCACTGGTTGCTATCTCTTCTCTCCCTCCCCTCCTCTCTTGCTGCTCCTGAGGTGTTGCAAGAGGTCAGGCGAGCTGCTTTGTTTTCCCTCCTCCATGCACATCTCAGCTGACAGCCTTTGAGATGCTGCTGGTTTGACAGGTAATATTAGCCTTGCTTAGGTCTGCCACTGTCTTCAAGGTTATCGCTTCATCTCATGGCTAATTAAGAGTGACCTGGTCTGTGCTGTTACAGGCTGCTGCTGTCACTGACTGAGACAAGCAATGATAAAGAATAATCTGGTGTTTAATTAGCCCATGAGTCTCTACAGGTTCCTAGCAGTGGACAGAGATGGAACCAGGCAAGGCAGGAAGACAAAAAGGCTTCAACTATCTTTGCTTTCAGTTGCAACACCTACCTTGGTTTGCCCAGGATGACAAAGAGCAGGCAGCGTTCAGAGGATACGCAGCTTCAGTGGCTGATCGTTCCTCCGGTAAAGGACAGAAAGGCCTCCTGGGTGGTGGAGGACAAACAGCTCAGAAGCCTTTCCCAGGCACCAGTGGCCAGTGTGCCAGGTAGCTCTGTGATCAGGCTGGATCCACCTGAGAACTTCTCCTGCCTTCATTCTCTTGCTTCACTGATACTGAGGGCCCTAAGAGGGTGAAATAACCCTCCTGGGTCAATCAAAGGTCCCTCTAAGCCAGTGCAATACCCTGTCCCTGAGCAGCAGATAAATAAGGAGGAAGCTAAAGACTTGCACAGGATGACCTTTAGGGCTGCCATTTAAGACACAGGGTGTGTTCAGAGACATCCCAGCTCCTGGTAATCAAAACATAACTGAGGACTGTCATGCTTAATAGCCACCTTCATCCTTCCTTCCAAAGACAGAGGTGGCCTCTTTGTATTTGATAGCTCTTGATGGATTTCCTTCTGGTCCTTTTCTGAACCCCTATAATAACATCCATAGCATCCTATGTCAAGGAGTTGTGCAGCTCAGCTGGGTAGTGACTGAAGAATTGCCTCTTTTGGATGGTTTTGCATCTGCCAAAGGATTTTTCCTCTGTCTCAAGAAGGAGATTCTTTCAGCTTCATAATGAATTTGATCCTTATGGACAGCTGTGGTGCCTGGATCTACATGGCGGCAGCACGCTCCCGTTAGATGACTAATCCTCCTCTGAGGGTACATTAGCTGGCAGAGGGTAAGGTCACCTGGAGGTACCAACCGTGGAATCCCTTTGTCTGAGCAAACCTGCTGGCACTTGTATGTAGGAAGGGTCATTGATGATCAAAGGTCTGAGACCCTGCAGCGGTAGGGGTCAGCAGAGAAACTGTCTCCTCCTCTCTGGTTTTAGCGGTCTGACTGTCTGGCAATCTCGCACATTGCCTGCCAGACTGTGAGATGCACATAGATGTGCCTGGGTTTCAGGCCAACCCCAGTGGGGAGCAAACCCTTTCGCTACATCATCTGGGTCAGGCTGCATCCTACAGGCCCCTACAGACCCCTTTCAGCTCCCTCAGAAGAAGAATCATGTCTGTGGGAAAAGAGCAAATACGCAACCCCAAAATCACTGACAAAGAGGGGTCCAGACTGTTGCAAACATTCAACCACTGCCAGCTTAGCTGCCAGCTAAGGCCAGGTCAGCTCTTGAGATGCTGAGCTTGCCCAAG
The DNA here is from genome assembly GCF_036417845.1 of Apteryx mantelli. Classification (NCBI taxonomy): domain Eukaryota; kingdom Metazoa; phylum Chordata; class Aves; order Apterygiformes; family Apterygidae; genus Apteryx; species Apteryx mantelli. Next base: position 85,516,717 of record NC_089982.1, on the reverse strand, counting down.
GAAGCCTGGCCCAGTGAGTCCAGCGCTCTCTCTCTGTCTGAAGCAGACCTGAGATAGGCTAGAGGTGAGCTTTGTGCCACACTGCATCTCCTGCAGCCACCCACCAGAAGGGAGGAAAAGGAATTCAAAGCTGATGTATACCAGCTGGAACAAGGGGTGAAGATCCTGTTGCTTCAGTATAAGGAATTTATGTGCTCATTTACTCTGTTTCTGGATGTCATTTTCCTTCCTTCCTCTTCCAAGTCTTGGTTTTGTCACCCTGGCAGAGAGTGTGGCCTCTACACACTACCTGCCGGTCCTGTACTGCTCGAAAGAGTGTGATTGCCTGGAGGAAGTGGCTACAGTAGACCAGCATGTGCAAACATGGTATTTCTGCCGCAGTGGCATTTCAGAGTCTGCCTCGTCAGACAAGACACCACTGCGCTAGGGCAGTAGGAACACAGGAAAACAGCGGTGTGTGCCTCTCTCCTCCAAGACCTCACCATCAAAACAGAAGGCCGTTAATAACATCTGGATGTAAACAGACATGGAAATGCAAGAAGGAGAGAGGAAGCCAGGACTGATTTACTCAATTCCAGCTAGTCTGGTAGGGCTCGGCAGTTGATGTACAGAGTCCTTGGAAATACCGGCTTGAATATGGTTGGCTGGTTCAGTGGCACCTCTGGAACAATCCCAGTTTGTCTGAAGTGTTTCACATTAATTCATGGTGGTCTTTAATTCTCGACTGGGGGTGAGTTCCCCTAATTTCTGGTGGCTTTCTGGTCATTTGGAGAGAGCTCTCTAAAGTCATTTTTTTCTCCTTCCACAGAGACCCTGTGAACAGGTCGTTGAAAGGCAAACAGGATCCTAGCCTCAGCACTCTTTTGCATTTGGGGAAAACTTCGCATGGGTCATGAGGCCATTTCAATAGGTTCTTCCAACAGATCTCCATGTCCCTTTCCAGAGGTTTGGCTCAATGAATTTTTAATAATCCACAGGGTCTCATTGCGGCCATTCTCATTTCTCAGCATCATTTTCTGTTTGGGGTCTGGGGAGAGAAGGTACCTCCATGGCTGTCACAAGTCAGACAGGGACAAGGTCACCCTTCGGTCTTGTGCGTAGAGCTCAGGAAGACACGTGGGGTGAGTCCTCAGAGTTGTCATCTTCGTGGGCAGGGGATGCTTCGTTGCCAAGGAGACCGGCACATCGGGTTCCTCGGAATCCTAAATATGCTCTTCGAAAGGAGGCTTTTGCGTCTGCCAGGCTCCCCACCGGCGTGGTTGCCTTTGATTCCCGTCCTCTGTGACTCACTTCAGGCAGCGCTGGCTCCCCGTTCCCTTGCTGGACAACGCAGTGTAATTCGCGGGACGGCCACCGTGGGCTCCGGCAGTCGTTCACGCCTGCCGCCCTGCTCAGCACAGATCAGAGGCTGCAGCCTTGGGACCGAGCTCTCCTGCCCAGCGCAGGCTGATGAAAAGCAGGGCAAGGAGTTTAAAGGGTGAACCCTGCCGGTCTCATCCACCTGCTCCTCTCCTCACCGGAGGGTCTCTGGCTGCCCGCAGTGAGCTTCCACACTTCTTTGAGAATATCCTAAAGAACAAACCTAACAAAAAGAGAGAAAGCCTGTCCCACTGAGCTGCCTCGGAAACCTGGCTTGCTTTGAAAGGCTAAAACCTCTTTTTGCAGTCACAGGGCTTTGGTTTTCTGACCTTCAGCAGCCGGCGCTACTGAGATGTGGAGCAGCTGCTTGGTGGCTGTGGCAGTCTGTCCCCGATCTGTGCGTCCTGCTGACCTTGACGACTAATCCCTAAACCTGCTGAGCCTCTGTCCCAGAGAGCCAGCCTCCTAGCCCGGAGTGGGGTACATCTGGAGCTCTTGGGGACCAGGAGACATGGTCTGGGCATCACGTCCTCTGAGACCTCCGGGCCTTTTGTGACCTCTTTCTCTGGGCTGGGAATCCAGGCATCAACAGTCAAAGGAAAAGGCAAGCTGGCTGCTTCAGCAGTGGGAATGTTTTAATGGGAGGTGCAGGTATGAGGAGCAAAGCTTGGGCTCTCCTGGCCTGGCTCAGCATGCTACGAGGTCATGTCCATCTCACAGTGTGGAGAACTGGGTCCAACCCCCCGATCTCAAGACTGCTGTCCACAGTGCATGCTCTATAAACCACACAGGCTGCCCCAAAAGGCAGCCTCAGCCTCTCCAGCCACGGTGTCTGTGTCTCCCCACTCACCGGACACCCAATCCCCTGACCAGGGGGATGAGGCCAGGTCTGATGAACACTTCTAGCTCTAGGAACTGATGAAAGGTGGTAAGAGATAGGGTTCCCTCCTGCCTCCTTCTTTCCAAAGGAACCACTTTGATTCAGTCCTGCCAGGAATAATTTTAATTAACAAACACTAATTTCACTAGACAACTCCACTCAAGAAAGACACAGAAAAATGTTTGATGCTGGCCACTGAGAAAAAACGATGAGGAAAGATTGCATAGTACTTGACAGAGTTAAAATCTCCAGGCAAGATTTGCAACCTTCTGATTTTTTTTTTCTCCCTCTAATAAAAGTCACCCAATTATAAATACTATTAGCCAGACAAAAACTGCTGGCTCAGGCACGGCTTTCAGACACACCGATTTCCAGATCCTCGTCACTTCGGCTTGCTCCAGCTGCCACAAAAACAAATGAGCTGACAGCTTCAGAATTAGAAACCCTCTGCCACCTTCTTTTTGCTGGAAGCAATGAAAGCTTTTTTTGAGAGAGAAAAAAAAAATCACATTTTTTTCCTCCTCACATCCCATAGGAGCTCAAGTTCCAAAATTAGGAGAACACCTTGAAAACCAGCAGAGCCAGGTACTTTCAGTAACAGGTTTAGAAGCAGAGTGAACGATTGTGGCAACAGACATCCTTCACAACTGGGAACCTGTTTATATTTTTAACAATCAGTGCCCTAATTCCTGAAGGTTTTGCTGGGACCTAGGCTCCCAAAGGTCTTAGGGGAGCATTTATAGCATTTTGCAGCCATTAAGCTTAGCTTCACTAAGCCAGAAGAAAGTCTGTTCAGGAAGAAGAAGGAACTAGTTTTCAGCTGTTTTGGTGATCTGAACCAGCCCACGGAGGGGTCAGCCTCCCCAAACCTCCCAAAGCCAGCATGAAAGAGGGGGCATAACTGTGCAGGAGAGAAGGTTGGTGGGGAGAGACGGACTGCCCCTTTCGGTGGCTGTGGGCTGTTAAATCAGTTCAGATGTTTTGTGAAATGTCACCCTTGGTGTATCTGGGGTTTGAACTATCTTAATCTCTTTGTGGAGGAAACCACGCCTCTGTGTAGGCCTGTTCAGCATTTAGGATGCTCGTTATGGTGTCAGGGCAAAGGACTGTAATCCATCAGGGTCCATTTCCCTTACCAGCAGAGCCAAGAGTTATCAAAGCCATTGCCATGAAGCAGAAGAACCTCTTGAAGCTCTAATCACTCCGAACCTCTGGGGACTCTGTAAGGTCAACTGCCTTCATCAGAGCCTTCCTACATGATTGTATTTATGGGCTGTGGTGACACTCTGAAGCCCAGGCATGGCAAGGTTTCCACTGTGCTAGGAGCTGTACAAACAAAGTTTTCAACCCTCCTTGGCATATAGAGCTATGAATAAGAATAGCTTTGACATCACCATCACCAGTGGTAAGAAGGGTAATGCAAGGGTAGGAAGGGTGGCTGGAGAGGGGAGATGGAGTCCTTGGTAGGTTGCAGTGCTGGAAGCTGGATGATCTCTCAGCCTGAAGCATCACATCCATCCTGATTTTGGGAAGAGTCAGGAGCTTCAAGCCAGCTGTGACAGCACCGGAAGAAAGCAAGAAGAGGGAAAGGTTTGGCATAGCTTTTTTTGGTTTTGCATAAACTCTTTTGAAGGCTGAAGGGAACTGGATAAAGGGTCTGGCAGGGGAGGTTTTGAGAGGAGGAAGATCCCATTGCACAGTGGTTTCCTCACTGCCACCTCCCTTCCTCCTCCTTGGCTCCACACCTCTGCAGCTGTGACCGCACTGCCAGCGGCCACTACGCCAAATACCCTCTGTCCTTACTTTCATGCTTCTTGAGGCTTCTTCATGCCTCCTGGTCCCCTGTCCTTTGTCACTGCCTCCTTACCTTCTCCTGGTCCCTTCATTCCTGGCTTCAGCATCCCTGCTGTGGATACCAAAGTTAACAGTCTCTGCTGCCTTGCCATTTCCCACACCTCCCAAGGATCAGGGCAGTAACTCTTTAAGCAGTGCCCGTTACTCACACTTCTATAAGCATCCGTACCTTCTCTGGTGCAGAGGCAACAGTAGATAGGTCACCAAAATACTTGGCAAGCAGACGGGTGATTGCTGCGAAGCTGTAAACCAAAACCAGGTGCTGTGCGAAGCCTTTTGCACAGCAGCAAGCCTAGACTAGGAAGGAGGCAGTGACCACTTCAGCATAGGTCTGGGTCTGAGTCTGACTGGGGATAAGGAGAGCCAGGCGTCACTCAGCTTCTTAACACATGGCTGTTCCAGGCTAGGTTTTACAAGCTGGGGTAGATCCTGGGGGAGCTGCTAGTTGAAATGCACTTGAATTTCTCAGACGTTCTGCACCTTTTGAAAGGAGACACTGCTCCAAACATGCAGATGAAGAAGCCTTAAGCATTCACACTTTGCTCGAATTAAATTCTGAGCACTTACTCAGCTTCAACACATCTCACAAAATTGCTCTGGGGCCACACCCGCCCATTTGGTGCGGTGGCTCCCAAATACGAGAGCAATGAGGTTGGAGGGGGAAAAACATCAGCACAACAGCAGCAAGCTGGTAACATACAAGAGCACTGTGAGCCAAACCCTGAGCTGAACTTCGAGAATTGAAGAGATCTGGATTCAAAGTCAAACGGGGGCCCTTCCTGGCAGGCTGTCCTGACTATTTGCATTTTCTAAACGTTTCTGCACTGAGTTCATTGGATGTGCAGGGTGTTGTTTTTCTCTGATGGCACCATGCAGCAATTCTCCAAACAAACTGAACAGCAAGAACTCTGGAAAGAAAATTAACTGTGCAGGGGAGAGCAGGAGGGCCTTACTGAGCAAAGACATTTTATTTAGAGGGGAGATATAATAATGCATACTATGAGTGCTCTGAGAGCATCGTGCGGGGGAATGTGTGTGTGTTTACATGGGGGGGGGGGGACACTGGTATCTGAAGGACAGAAAAACTATTTCCAGCCTGAGAGTGCTAGCTGCAGACCTGCGGGGATACTCAGTTTAGTTCAGCTGGAAGGGCCTGGGCTGTACCAGGGAGAGGAATTCAGTTTGTTCAGTAAGCCATGCTACCTTTCATGATCAGAGACCTCCAGAGAGCTGACAGCTGTCATGGACACACTCTGCTGTCCTCAGCCAGTTTCAGGGTGGGCCAAAGGATGCCTAGAGGAGTGAGGCTCGTGCCCAGTGTGCAAACCACTCCTGTGGTCCCCCTGCATCAGAAAAACACTCCCCCGACACTCCAGGAGCTGATGCAAATCTGTGTTTAACAGAATGGTCCAAAGGCTGCACCAACTTTTTGCTGAGGGAGAAAGGGCAGTGGTTGGTGCTGTGAAGCTGTGCCATACCCTGAACAGAGGATGGCTAGTCCTGCGGATCAAAAATATTTGTAACTCATTTTGTTGCATTGCTCTGATGGCAAGTTGGGTGAAGATGGCTTGGTAGAAGTTTGGTGGTCTTCAGGCTATAGACCATGCCTTTAAGCATGGGTGTACCGGGATTTCACTTGACTGCTCATTCAAAAGGAGGAAGCACGCAGTCACTTGCCCATTGCCTGCTGTGCCATGACTCTTTGCCTCATTCTTTCTGTTCCTAAAATGGTAGCTTTAGCTCAAGTCCTCTTCAGCAAAAGTAGATATCTTCGTAGTAATAACAGCTTTCCAAACAGTGATTCTATTGATTTATTAAAGAGAAAGACATGCTCACTATGGTAGCAGACCATCCCATGATAATTGCTGCTGCTGTTGTTCCCTCCACAGTCAGTCAGATCACATTTCAGCCAGCCATGTGACATCTCCAGCATGGCTGCATTATCATATGTTTGCAATCTCCAGATAGATTGTTCCATCAAGGAGGATGAAGTGTCCCTCCCTGAATGGAGCTGCAGCAGGGACCTAACTATGGATTAAACAAAATGAACTCTAGCCCAACGGAAAGAACTGGGCAAGGGGAAGAGGATCATGGAGTGATTCCCCTTCTCCCAGTGACTTTGCTGAGCAGGATGCTCTGGAATCTAAGGTCAGAAGCATGTCTGATAACTGTGCTGAACCCTGGCATCTTAGCCCTAATGCTTGCAGAGAAGCCAAAGTATCTACAGGCATGTAGCTTTTCGTTGAGATCTGTCCCCAGTTCAAAGTTTAAGGGTCTGCCTGCATTCTTGGGTCAAGACCCAGGACCAAATTTTGCCACCACCAGATTTTGCTCTTCTAGCCTGAATCTGGGGAAGAGGGGGGTTGTGAGAGAAGAGCCTCAATGTCTTCTGCCTTAATATGACTCTAAGCTCTTGTTCGTGGACTCTAGAAGGGCCAAGCTCAGCGTGGGCTTATTGAGTCCTGGTGTGTGGATCATGGCATTACCATGCTTAGTCTTGAGTCTACTCCATACCTCACTGTGTAGGCAGAGCTCATGCAGCGGAGAAACCCTCGAGCTCCTGGATGGCTTCTTTGCTTCTGTTGTTCATGCTGTGTTTAGCCCAGATACTTCAGGATGCTGGAAAGACCTCACCGCTTGCTGGCCCAGAGAAGAGGATGGACAGAGATGGACAGTCTCTATTACAGAGGGTTTTGGTCATAATTCTGGCCTAGGAGGGTAAGGAGGGCACAGCAGACCTCTAGCCCTTCTCTCTCACCACTCCATGGCAGGAGCAGAGAGACTGTGCAGGTAACCCAAGGACTTGGTGTGTTTGTATGTCCAGGGTGGCACAGGGGAAAGGAGATATGGATGTCACAGTTATCAATGCATCCAGTGATTTTCTTATGTCATTTGTCCATGACTGGCTTTGACTGCCCTTCCTCTTCTATGGGGAATGAACACCTTGCAGGGGAAAAAACTGTGTAAACAAGGCGATCAGGTAATGCTGTGACTTGGCTTACAGACTAGGAACACATCCTTTGCCCAAACAAAGACAAATAACGTGGAGCACTGTCATCCTGACAACCAAAAGGTGATAATGAAGCTGATGTAGCATGAATGCCTGTGGATATGTCACCAGTGAGTTCTTTCAGCTCACGTGTGTCCTGACTGTGCTTGCAATGACCAGAGTGTTGCATTTGCATAGCTGGGCTGTGAATGTGGTCTTCTGCAGGCTCCTTAAAGACAACAAGGACTCAGGGTAAGGAACAGATTATACAGTTGAGCTGAAGAGTGTCCCCTTGTCGATATATATATGTAAGACTGGACTGATACCCAGAGCACATCTGGCATAGAGGGAGATTGCAACAATGACCTCTGAGCACGGCCTTATTATGAATTCCAGGGTGTTGCTCATCTCTATAACTCCTCCAACTCCTTCCACCCTATCACACAGGATCTCCCTGTAACTGGGCTTTTTCAACAGGCAGCAGTGGGAGAAATAGCCAAGAAGCTGCAGCTGGCATGGCTTGTGCATGTTTGCTGCTGTAACCCTGCCCTTCCACACCTTCACCCTGGGAGAGTTAGCTGATTCAGTGTGGTTGCAGATGCTGATGAATACAGAAGCACCCTGCAACTCCAACACAAAGACTGAAAAACCATTCATCCTGAATGGCAATGGTCCATCAAGAAGGTAGGACACACCCCAGGAAATCCCCCAAAGCTCTTCCGTGGGATAGTACAATGGTATGGACCATCACAGGAAGGCACTACCTGGAGAAACCCTGAAATGCACTGGCAGCTGTTTTCAGTACTGACCACATTCAGGAGCAATACAACTCCCTGTGAACATTTTGTGCATGGAGGGTGTCCAGGAGACCAAAAAAAAAGACTAGCTCTCCTTCACAGCCATCTTCTGTAGCCACAGCAACCCTTGACATTTCCTGGAGATCAAGGCCATGCGAAGGTAAAGGCCTTGGGTGGGAATTCCACAGTGTCAGTTCCCAGGCAGATGTTCATAGCCAGGTTTCTGTCTTCTCCAGTAATGACCCAAACGGCTCACTGTTGGAGCTGGGACAATGGACACTGTAGTTTCATCCCAGGAATCGTGAACACCTATGTTGCTACTGTGACAGGCTGATAGATTAGATTATTAGCTGATTAGAGCTCTTTGAGAAATCAGCACACCTGCATATTGCCGTTTTATGCCTCTTTCAAGTTCCTGATAAAATCATCCCCCCCTTTCCTCCCTACCTTCTCAGAAGACCTGGCCTTGCAGCTGTACAAGCAAATGACATCCCCTCCATTTATAACCATCAAAGGGAAAGCAAGAAGAGAGAGAAAAAAAAAAGCTTCAATGCTAAGAGCATGCATTAAAATGTTATTAAGTCTCTTGAATTTCACTTGCACAGCCGGAGCCATCCCTGGTCTCTTAGGAAAAAGAGTGATACGAATGAGCTGAAAGAAAGGACACCCCTTTACCATTTGCTGTTTTCCAAGTGTATCAGTACAGCATCTTGGCAGGATAAATATGTCACTGCATCTCCCAGACGCTAATGACAGATTTCTTCTACCTGCTTTAGACAGGTGTATAAATAAACCAAATGGATAATCGTCAGTATACCTGGGGAGTCAGCAATCCACTTACAGCATCTCCTGCGAGGAACTGTAAGTGAAAAGTGAGATGTTTTGCTTATTGTGAGAGTTGTGCTCAGAAAACGTCTCAGCTCTCAGTGCCAAATTGAGCCAGATTTTGCACCTTAAGACCTATCCACCCCAGAGCTGAAGCAGCCCAGGCAAGGCAGCAAAAGACATCCGATTTCTTCTAAACACAGAAAGAAACAAGGAGCTAAATTCTGCTCCCTGGAAGCTCAGGGTGGCCTTGTAAAGTGTCTTCCCTTGTCTGGGTTTGTCATAGCAGCCAGAGAGGGGAAAGCTTAGAGCTGGTAGAAATGCTAATGAACTTGTTTGTTATAGGGATGCCCTTCAGTGACTCGGAAAAGCCATTGAAACTTTGGGATCTTTTAAAAGAAACTTGCTGAAATCTCAGGATTTTCCTCATCACTGTCTCACAATCCACTTGCAGAGGAGGCACGGTTATGGTGACAGGGGGTGTTTGTGCAAATGAGGCCACCTCATAGGCACACCTGCCGGTCCGGGTGAGAGCTGCCTCTCAGGAGAAAAATCGCAGAAAGGATCAGACCTGTTGGCCCTGTGCAAGGTTTGCTGTGATGGAGAGAGCTACAACCATCTCCCCATGGATGTAGCTCCAGTGCTAGTGATGGCTCAATGAAAGCATCAATTTATGGCCTTTTTGTCAAAGATTCCACCTTCCTCTTCTCCTCCATTCTCCTTTTCTTTGTTCTTCTGTCCTCTGGAGTTCAATGCTCACTTTCCACAAGCATGGGGGTTTGCTGTGCTTGTAACATCCCTAATCTTCCCCACAGCTCTTTGCCCTCTTCAGCTTTGGCTGATGGTTCCCACAAAAGCACTTGTTTATCTTCGGTTCTCTACTCCCTACCTGGAGGGATGCCATGAAGTAGGCTGATGACCACTGCGAGAGAAGAAAAAATGATTCTGCTGTCACCTGAACTCCAATTGCATCTGCCTGACAGATAACAGATCAGATGTAAACATGGGTGTCATGCAGCTGCCCCGACTTTGCTCTGAGAAAGAGTCTTTGATGGGATTGCACAAGAGGAAAAGGATCAACAGGAACCATTCAGGCTAAGACTCTACAGCTCATGCTTTACCCAGGCATTGGCTGGGCTCCTTGCAGTCAGCTGCTGTTGTTTGGTTTATCCTCTCCCTAGTTTGGCTTTTTTATTTGTTTGGAGCTCACCTTTTTGTGCCATTCCATCACATAGTGAGGGCTCAGAATTTGCCTTAGAAAACAAGCAAAACAGCTCCTCAAAAGTACAATATTATTGCTTCATTCCAGGATCCAAGTTCATATGATGAGTATCATGTACCATGAGGTGCACAGCTCAGTTGTTAAAGCTGGACAGACTACTTCCAAAAGCAAAACTGTTAGGGAACATGAGAAAAATATCTCCTTAGATGACCAGAGACTCATAGAAACTGGTGTTGTAAAGGATCCTGAGAGGATAATACAGGACAAGACAGGGTCCGCTCTACAGGAGAGGAGGCTCTTCTTGACTTTGGTTCTGTCTCACAGCTTCTCCTCCAAAAGGCATTGTGCATGAACTTTGCAGGAATGCATGGACAAAATCCAGGTGAAGAGTTGGTGGGGCATGAGGACAATGTCAGATGAAGACTTGACCTGCTTCAGACTTTGCTGTCCTCAGACCTAAAAGCTGATCTGGGCAAGGCAAGGAGGAGGCAGTTCCAAATTCTGCTTGGTCAACTGCAAATCCAAAGGTCTGACAAAGCTGCCTCCCTGGTCATCCGAGCTCTGAAGATGGAAGGCAGCTTTTCAGAGTGTCGTCAACAGTTCACTCTGAGCAGGGATGAGCCACAAGAAAACTGCATACTGTGACAGCCTCCTGGGTTGATGAAGGGTCTTGTGTCACCCAGTCACTGAGGAGAGAAATGGGATTTGTCAAAAAGCAGGTGGCTCTTTAGTGTTGCTTGCACCAGGAGATGTATGTACACCCAGATCAGTCTCCATCCTTTCCTCATGCTCTTGCTAGGCTGTATCCAAGTGTCTCACCCTTTAGATCAAAGCTGTATTGTCCCAGAGCTCCACTCCTGGACCAGATCCTATGTGGCTAGTCAGGTCTTCCTTGAGACACCTTCTATGTAGTCCAAGTGTCTCAGGTTGCTGATGCTGTGAGATAAGGTTGAACATGAGGGTTCAAAAAGTCAGAAGTCCTGCCTCCATGGTAGCACCCAATCGTGTGAATTGTGGCACAAAGAACCACACTCAGACGCTATTCTGGAGCTGAAGCCCTCCCACTGGAGGCACTGGCTGTACTGGGGATTGAGTGTGAGGTAAGGGTGATGGGGACAGTGCTCTGGCTGTACAGCACTTTTGAATATGTACAACAGGACAGCAGAGGGCACAATGCAATGACAGTCCTCCACATGCAGGTTGGGTTTGTGGATGAGCAGATCTCCAGGGATGCGACGCTACTCCATCAAACCCTGGGGGGCCATGGGGAGGCCAGATGGTGAGAGCTGCTTATGTCTCACTGCAGATGATGCTGCAGCCTGGTTGTAACTGCCCAGAGGCCCAGCCGGTCCATGTCTTGACACGTCCGCAGCATTTGCCACCTTAATCCTCAGGTATGAGTAGCTCCACCACCCCTCTGCTAGGTAGACTTCACTCTCTGCTCTGTGCACCCAATCCCCTGCAGGGAAAAGAGGACAGTGCAAGCGTGTGCACATCTGACATCTCCTCGGACCTGCGATCGATGTGCAGGGAATAAAAACACCTTGTCAGTGCGTCACTTCTGGGGAAACCCTAAGGACAGACCTGACAGGCCATTCGGCCATCCTCACACACCACCTCTTTGATTAAAGGGAAAGGGAGCATGGGAGGGTGGGGAGGAAAGCCCATGGAGAAAATCAAATCAAAATTCATGACAGCTCTGCCTTTTCATTTGATGATTTCAGGGCTGTTCATAAATTTGCATATTTAATTAAATGCCACAAGCAAATGATTTTTCCATTAGGCTCTGTGTTCCTTATTACATTTCACGAGGCTCAAGTTCTCCTTCCTTGTGTGCGAGGCCAGATAACGCTCCCCTGACATTCAAGAAAGCAGCAGGAGCATATTTCCAGGGTTTTTATCAGGGTGGGCTCTTTTTCTCTACCCCACCCCTGCTTCTTTGCTGAGCAAGATTGAAAATAAAGAAGAGGGAAGTTTCCATGGGGTTGTATCCTCTCTCCCCCTCCCCTCTGCCAAGGATGTCTTTGAAAGCGTGAATCAGAAAAAAATGAAGAAAGATGGGAAAGAGGAGACTCAAAGAGCCACAAGAAAGGAAAGGGTGAGATAAATAAATAAAGCCAAAGGGGGGGGAATACAAAAGACAAATGAAATGTATCCTGCACCGCCAGTTAGGCTGGTATAAAAGCTCAAGGCATGCAGACTGAATCTGTGACTGTCTTCTGGCAAAGGGTGTCCCAAGAAGGATTCCCTTTCCCCCCATGGCATCTGTCCCCCTTTCAAGGGAAATTCACTGACAAGCTCCAAGCATGGAGATGCATTATGGAAATAAAGGTCACCTGGAGGAAAGGTGCTCCAGCCCTGCTCCACGCTGCTGTTGCTTTTGCTGGCGCTCTCATCGCTTCTCAGCATTAACTTTGTGGCTTGTCTGTAGATGAACTAACTTTGCTATGTTGAAGTGCTTCGGGACAGTTGTGTTTGACACCAGCTGACCTATCCCCCCTTCAGAGCCTGGAAAGAAAAAAACCCTCATTACCTTCCATCACTTAGTCTCCTGGAGTCTGTTGTAGCAGCCCTCTACACATCCATAGTCAAGGATTGCATCAAAAATGTTCTGACAAGGCAGTTTCCAGTGTCTAAACAACTCAGCACTGGTGCCTCCTATGGGCTGAAGACATCTAGGGAAGAATAATTCACAAGAGCAATTAAAAGCAGCACAGCGAACATGATCTGGCTCAGGAAGGCCCTAAATTGAAAGGTTTTATGCAAAAAGGTATCACTTCACACCAGCCCTGTTCTTAAAGCTTTCCCCTAAACACAGGCTAATGTTTCCATCAGACCTTGGAAAGTGCCGACACAGGCATGTTACATGGAGCCATGAGCCCTCTAATGAGGCAACACACCCCCATTTGCAGGATGTTGTGTGCATGTGAATTATCCATGCCCTCAGTGGGGTTATTACCTTGGATATAGTGCTTAACCAACATGGTTCCAGCTGTCAGGGGCACATCTGGGCTCTCCTGCCACATGTAATGTCATCAAAACATCTAGCAGTGACTGCAGAGTCCAGAATAGAGAGTAAAGCTCCAGATGCAACCAGCTAATGTCTACAGAAAAATGATTCCATGTTTCAAAAAGCAACCAAAAGCCAGAAGAAGCTGTTTTCCAATTTATAAAATCAGTTAAAAATACAGAAAAAATGTCATTTCATTTATTTCCATTTAATTTTTGGATCCAAAGTGATTTCCTGTGGGTCCTTCCAGGTGGGCAGAAGAGTCTCATTTTTGCTGGAGGAAAGAAAAGGGCACAGAAAAATGTTTCACTGAGGTGGTGCTGACCCCTGATTCCTGCTGTGGACTGCAGTCAAGGGCTGCTGTGAGCTGACAGGCATATTAGACTTGCATAGGGATTCATTAGCCAAGAAACCTCCTCAGAGGCCAACTGCAAAAAGTCAGGCAGGGGCATAGACACAGCTCCTTGGAGGAAGCGTGGTATCTTCACCCCCCCCACCTCTCTGAAGAACAAGAAGCCCTCTGCATGTGCATGTTTCCCCCCCACCTCTGCACCACTCTCTGCAGAATGGAAAAGCACTGGATTATCCCATGGGAAGCGCTTGGGGGTCTCTGCAAGGCATGGTAGGCTGGTCATTGCTTCTCCTTCCCTGCATGCAGTGACTCTTCCTAACACCAACTCAGCCACCCAGCAGCATCAGGCACCACCGTCATTGCAACCCAGCATCCCCCAGCCATGGAGGAACCAGTAGCACAGTGCCTGGGTCAAGTCCCAGACTTGTTCTTCCGGGTGGCATTAACTCCTCCACCTCAAAGAACATATCACAGAATCACAGAATGGTTGAGGTTGGAAGGGACCTCTGGAGATCATCTAGTCCAACCCCCCTGCTCAAGCAGGGTCACCTAGAGCACATTGCACAGGATTGCGTCCAGGCGTGTTTTGAATATCTCCAGAGAAGGAGACTCCACAACCTCTCTGGGAAACCTGCTCCAGTGCTCTGTCACCCTCACAGTGAAGAAGTTTTTCCTCATGTTCAGATGGAAGTGTCTGTGTTTCAGTTTGTGCCCGTTGCCTCGCGTCCTGTCGCTCGGCACCACTGAAAAGAGTCTGGCTCCATCCTCTTGACACCCTCCCTTAAGATGTTTGTATTCATTGATAAGATCCCCTCTCAGCCTTCTCTTCTGCAGGCTAAACAGGCCCAGCTCTCTCAGCCTTTCCTCATAAGAGAGATGCTCCAGTCCCCTAATCATCTTCGTAGCCCTAATAGATAGATATAATGTACCATGCATGTTCAGCGAAAAAAACCAAATAATCAAAAACCCAACAACAAAAAGCCAAAACATGCTCGAGGAAAGTGGAGTGGGGAGAGTTGTCTCCAGGGTTGTGGTCTGCTTGTAGGAGCAATTGACTCCCACCCTTTAAACCAGGGGCTCTTCACTTCTGCTGATGGAAGACGCTTGGAAAAAGTAAAACAAAAGACTCGTGTAATCCTTACTCTAGCCAGCATGCTCAGGAGACTCTGTACCCTTTTATATAGCAAAGAAATTGAGCCATTAAATCTTTATTCCCAGGAAAGCACAAAACCCACTTGTCTCCTCAGCAGATGCTTGGATTCTTTGGCCCTTCTGCAAGGATTGGGTCCCCAAACGCCGCTAAGCAAATGTTTACTGAAAAAACACCAGCTATGGCTGTGGAAGGATATTTACAAGTTGTTCTGTTCCTAATGTTGCTGTAGAGAGGAAGACACATATTAAATTGGTTCTTAGGATGCGTATGACACTACAGGGAGCCGGGTATAATAAGGCAATGTGATCATAAAATCTCTCGTCTCATGCTCATAAAGGAATCTGACCCTCTCTGGAATTTGTCATCAGGGATTATAGATGGATTTTTTTCTTTTTTTTATTAAATGTTTGCAGCCAGTGGAGGCCTTTTAGTTACACTCAGAGCTAGGCAGAGCTCTTTTGGGCTGCTCTCAGCCCAGCTCAGAGCAAGGAGAGGTAAGGGTATATAATACACTGCTCTTGCGCACTTCCCTATTCCCCTCCAGAAAAGTTTTTACTTCCCTGCAGAATAGGTGAGAGCGGGTCAAAGGACTTGACAAGACTCTGTAGCCTTTTCATAAGACCAGAAATAATCTCAATTATACAGAAAGGGAAACTGAGGCATCTGTTTCCCACTACTTGCTGAGGTCAGACTGCAAGGGTCTGGCCGGACAGTTACCTGAGGTTATATTCCACTGCTCAGCTGCAGCACATCATCCAGGGTTGAGGTTAGGTCTGCCACTCGATCTCAGCTGACAGGTGGCAGGTCCTGCCTCAAGGGTCACAACTTATTAAAATGTAATTGCAGTGTAAATTGAGTGCCTTGAACTACTGTCTGATTGCCATCCAAATCTTTGACCAGGCTGGTAAAGAATGTTAATGATCTGATCTACAATGCCCAGGAGCCAGAGAGAAGTTTATCTACAGGCCTCACTCAAGGGCTGTGTTTTGCTTTGTTTGCTGGCTTTGCTGTAGGAACAAGATCCTTCCTCCTCTCTCAGTTGGCCTGTACCAGAGGTACTAAACGATGTCATCTCCTACAGTGTGTGGGTTAAGAAGGGCCAAATAGAACTAGAGGAAGACCTCATGCAAAACCAGGCTTGTCTTTCCTCTGAGGAGTGCAGAGAAGAGGTGCAGAGGTAGCTGGGACTGAGACTCGAAGCAGCAACACAAAAGTGCTCCCAAACTGACTCATCTAACATGCAGGATGTGGTAGGTCTGTATGTCATGCTATTGCAGTTATAACACTTTCAGGGCTTGAGATAATGTCTCCCAACATCCACCGACAGGGAGACACACCAGCCGTGGTGGAAGGCAGAATGCAGGGATGAGTTTCTGATTTTTGCTGCACTGCACCTGTTTGTTGGTGATGTGATGCCTGGTGACTCTGAACCACTCCGCGCGGTGGACTCTAGTGAAGGAAACCCTCAGAGGTCTGCTTAGGAGGTGTGATCTCTAATCGGAGGATGGTTGGGGAAAATTAATGGGAAAATTTTGCTTTGGGAACTCCATTCTAAATGAAGTCCGCCCAAATTGGAAAGCAGAAAATCCAGTGTGATGAGACATAAATATTCAACCCAAACCAGCTTAACCTTTCACCACTGGCGGCAAAACACTGCTCTTTGGGGAAGTTCAAGCTATCCCACAGGCACTGAGCCTGGTCAGCAAGTAGAGCAGGGAGAGAAGCTAGGACGTCTCTTAAAATGTCAGCCCTCGGGCAGGGATCCATAGCCAAGGAGTCTTTAATTCTACAGAAAGGGTAATGTAGGCAGAGTAAGGAGAAACGGTAAGCTGGGGCCCAACCCAAGCACCAAGGAACAGCCAGAAAGCAAGGCACAGGTGGACAGGAGTAGAGATTAGCAAATAAGAAGGCGACACACTAGGTTACGAAGCGCAACACAAATGCACCTTGAAACAACATCTCGCTGTATCTAGTGCTGGGATTTAATACTTTCCCGTCTTCTGTATGAGCGCTCAAGAGCCTCCTCTGTAGGGCTGGACGGGAGATGTGGCCTCATGGCTGGCTGCTGGGCATGGTGCAGCAGCTGGTAACCTACGCCAGTACTTGGCTATGACTCCTCCACAGGGTCTGGATGATGGAGATATGGAAGTAGAGCTCAGCTAATGCTCTGTCACGACGTCTCCCCTTGCAGCTCAAACCCATCTCCCTCTAACACCCCTGGTCTATCCAAAGCAAGACGGAGCAGATGAATGTTTTCACTCCAGCGCTGTTCTCTGGAATTGATTCCACGCCATCTGCTGTGGCATATGCTGTTCACACGACGTGCCGACTGCATTGATGAGCAAACAAAATTGGATCCACGGGTAGACAAGCGCCATTAATGAAACGTCACCAGGATCCTTCGGATCCTGCAGAGCTGTGAACATGCTTGGCACTGGGGAGGGGGCTCCATAAAACATTTTGGGGAGGTTGTCCAGACCATGGCACAGAGTACATCAAAGGAAGGTGTTATTTAAGAGAGTACCAGTACCAGAAATGCAGCACATTACACACAGCAGTAATAGAAAGATGGTGTTGAGCTTAAAATCTCACTTTGGTAACGACTGCAATTAGAATAGAGCTCCCATTAAAAGAAACACAATTCTGTTGTGTACACAGGCAGAGAAGAGTAAATACTCATTACTTTATCCATTTTATCTTTTTGTACGAACGTGGGCAATCAAAGGCTCCTGCTTGCTGGCAAATGAGCTAGTTTACTGTAACTCATCCGCTCTGCCTGCTCTGGGTGGGAGACTGGAAATGAGAGCTGCACCCACCTCCTGGATGGGAATTCCTCTGGCCTGCTATCCAGCTCTGCTCCACCGTCTCTCCTTCTGGGGTACATCCCAGCTCCTGTCTTCAGGTCCATCAAGTCTTCGGTTTGCTCCCTGACCCTTTGCCTGGAAAACTCTCTGTGACCGCAGATGCTTCACCTTCAGACAGCTCTCTCCAGCTTGCAGGAAGAAATCAATTGCATGGAAGACCTGGGATGCTGCAGTGTGGTGGGCCATGCAAGGGGGTGGACAGAGCTTGGGTGTGAGGTTGCAGCAGAAGATAAAACAGTTGGTGCATTAATCCAGCTCTCAGGCCTGATGGCCCAGTCCTCTCTATCACACACTCATAGGGTGACCTTAGCAATGTCATTGTGTCTGCTGAAGGCGAAGTTCCCTGTCTGTCAAACGAGAAGTGAAAGAACGTCTGTGAGAATAAACAAATGCAATGTGTTGGCTGCCCAAACCCTGCACCTCAGAAAGATTTCCTGAAACAAGAGGAGGTAAAGGAAAATTCGGAGATGGAGGGGGTGAATGAAACCCGTTTAAACCCATTGTCCCTGCAGGTTTCCCATTTACCATGGAGAAGCTTGTGTCCCATACCATACGATAACAGAAAATGAGCAGCAAATTGACGCATTAACAGTGCACCCAGCTGGGTATGCTCTTTCTTAAAGCCTTCATATTGATATGTAGAGCAGAGGCCACACTAGCACATGAAATGATGTTTGGTCAAATAGTTTATTATGCTGAAAAATGCAAATTTGGCTTTACTGAAACTCTCAGTGAACTCATTTTTCTAGTCATTTGGTCAAAAGCCACTTATAGGATATTTTTTTTGCTTGCTTTTTAAATTATTCTGCTGTAGAAAAGTCACAGCACTTTGATTTCAATATTTTTCTTACACAAAATGTTTTCATTTTTCATTTTCCAGTGCTGCCCCATTTCAAAATTTAGCAAAATGCAGTGACTATTCTACAATTAAAATGAGGGGGAAAAAAAGCAGCAAAATGAAACATTTCCTTTGGGACAGAAAAATAATATCCTATCTCTGTGCATCCTGAAATGATTTTTTTCTCTGCTTTGGAGGGAGGGGCAGCAGGAATGCTGCATTTTTAATTTTGCTCTGTTCTTCAAGTTCTGCTTTGGGTGGGCCCAAGATGCATTTAAATAAGTTATTGCTACAGTTCTCCCAATTAAAATGGAACAGCTTATTTCCCACAGCATAAGAAAGAGTGCAAATAGAATCACGAGGAATTAGGAAGAACAGGAGCCTTTCTTATGAAAATGCATAGATTTCCAGCCTGAAAGCTGATTGTTGATTCCTTTGGGCATGTTTTTCATTTTGACTCCTGCAGTGATACTTCACTCTGAACGTAGGATAGGATTCACCTGTGGGGCTCCTTAGGAAGAAAGTCCATGGTCAGAGGCTGTGGCCTCCATCCGTCTTGTGCCCAGAACTGACTCCATCCCATGCAAAAGGAAGGTCTCCACTGTCTAGTGATGGAGGAGATTCCAATCTCATGGTGAGACATGAAAGCAGTGTCGGAGCCATCACCTCTGCTCATCCAAATCCACGTTATCAGATTTGATAGGTGCCTTTCACACAGGGCACATGAACCACACAGCATGGGCTGGCTCAGGAGCCCTGCGGGAAGAAGGTGGCAGGGATGAAGCTGACGGAGGACATCAACCAGCAGCGACTTTGTTTCCAGAGGGTGAGTTCTGTGCAGCGGACAGTAAGCTGAGCATCACCGTGCTTGTGATTTATTGGAGAAAATCTGTTATTCATGAAACACTGTGTCAGCCCCAACAGTCCTGCTGGTATCCCCCAGCCCTGTAAATGGGAGGACTCTAAGGCCACATCTGTCCTAGCAAAAGAAGCAGGGCATGGGCTGTTTTGTTTCTTCATACCGATGCAATTTGAGAGTCCATGCACTGGGTGAAGGAAGTATTGCCCCGCGTTTTGCAGAAGGAGCAGCATTGCCTGGCAAGATGTCCTCTCCCGTCCTCCGGGTTGGGTTTTCTCTGCGTGCTCCCTCCTGGCTACCTCGTCTCACAAGCCACAGGATCAGGGGAATCCCAGAGGGGAGAGTCGCAAGGGAGCAGCCCCAGCCGCCTGCGCCGGGGAGAAGGGGGGCTGCTCCGTGCGCCGCAGCGGCGCGCAGCCGGGCTGGGAGCTGCCGCGCCGCCAGCTCGGCGGAAGGTGATTAGGGAAGCGATGCCGTCGTGGGAAGCGCCTGTCACTTTTCATTTGCAAACTCTTCTCTGCAGGGATCGCTTTTACACCACACACAAGAGCACCGGGGAGCATCTTCCTTTTTCGTTTTGGAGAGAAGCTTAGATCATCAATATTGTTTGCTAAGGCTCTGTCCGGAGAGAGGAAAGAGCTTTGAAATGTTGGGATGAGATCCTCCAGGGAAGGGAAGGGGGGAAATATGTTCTACTGAGTTCAGAAGAAAAAAAAAATCACCAGATTAAAATGGAAAAGAAAAGAAAAAAAGGGATTTGGAGCCACACATCAGTCTGAAGAATGACACACAGAGAAATTCTGTTATTCTGACTTTCTGTGCCGCCCAAAGCATCAGAGATGTGTCTGTCCCCTTCCTCTCCTGGCAAAATGGTACAGCTCCCATGAGAACGGTTCTGCAGCCTCTGCTTGGGTTCACACAGACTATGGGATGTCTTGAGAACTAACTATGCTCATTACAGCTGGGGCCTGCCCCTTATTTTGACAATGGTGAGGAACACATCTCCATTGCTGTGAAACCAGCCAATTCTTCTCACGTCGGTCACCTGTGAGACTCTGCTTTCTCTAGGGCCATTCTTGGTGGGCCCAGAGTCGGTCAACTCTTTAATGCTGTGATCATTGCGATGCCCCAGAAAAGAGGGAACTGCACCAGACCCAATGTGGAAAAGGACAAGGGACTATTTTTGGTGGAAATGCTCACCCTAATTTTTTTTAACATAACACGGGACTGTAAGTTGTGACTCAGGTTCAATTCTTCCTGAGGGCAGTTCGGTTTCCCCTCATCACCTTCCCTGGCAGAGTGGTCTCTCCCCAGGCACAGGCTGGCAAGGAGTGGCTGTCCACACAGGAAGTCAGTAAGGATTTTTTGAGGTTAGCTGGTCCCAAGGAAAAGCAAGAGGTGTGAGGCCTGTTTGAGCAAAAGGGCCCTGTGCACTCATGCTGGTCACACCTGTCTAAAGCTGCCTGTGGGGCAGATTGGGGAAGAGCATCCCTCTCCTGTCCCTTTTTCTCCCCGTTGCTCCACTGGGCAGAGAACTGGAGATGTACGGGACCCACGCCACAGCCCTAAGTCCCAGCAATGCTCCCAAGCTGGGCAAATTCAGAGCCGTCCCAGCCATGGCATCTACTCTTGCCAACTCTTGGCAGCTCCCAGTGTGACTATTTCTGGACCCACCTGGAGCCTCTTAAGCCTCCCAGTGTAAGAGAGGGAGACGAAGGACCAACCTCAGTGTGCTGTGCTCCCTTGCAAGACAAACCACATCCGAACTGGAATGAGGAACCCGACTGTCGTTTCAACGTGGAGGCAGGAAGCAAGGAGAGAAACTGCCTGGGCACACGCCATCTGTGGAGCAGAAGCTAAGAGATCTTGATTTGTCTGCAAGACTCTGGCTCCTGCTAGCAAAGTAAATCTGCGGCAGAGCAGGGCTTTAAACAAAGATGTTTCCAACACCCAACTAGGAACAGAGGTGAAAATCCCCCTTTGTCCTCTTCCACTCTGTGAGACTGGTCTCTCCAGCTAGGCTGTCTCCTTTCTCCTTTCCTCTCCTGTTATTGTTCAGCAATGAAAAACCCTTACCTCGGGCATTCATGCAGCGTTAATTTTGACTGATAGCTGCCTTCCAGCCTGAGGAAAAACAGCTGCTGAATGTGCAAGGTTAGTACCATCCTTCTGCTGCTCTGGGGCTGGGATGCATTTGCTTCTCTGTTCAAAGCAGGGAGG
Source organism: Apteryx mantelli (assembly GCF_036417845.1). Taxonomy (NCBI): domain Eukaryota; kingdom Metazoa; phylum Chordata; class Aves; order Apterygiformes; family Apterygidae; genus Apteryx; species Apteryx mantelli. Next base: position 85,495,495 of record NC_089982.1, on the reverse strand, counting down.
GTACTCGGAAGATTGGTAGGTGGTTTGAGTCAGGGAAGGCATTTTTATAGCAGCAATCCAGGCCTGAGTTTATGTTCCTGTTCGCTCTGTGCCTGGTTCAGGGTTCCTTGAGAGAGAGGGAAGAGGAGGATGAGGAAGTCACAAAGAGCTGGAACATGGTCTCAGTGGAGAGGGGATGGACCTGCAAAGGCTGATGCTGGGTATGAACATCCCACCCTAGGAAATCAGGGGATGATCTCACTGGGAGTACTGGCTTATCCCTGAGAGGTAATTTTGGCCATTCCCATTATTCAGGATATAAAATAGCTTAGGACAAATCCTCTCGGTTGCTTTGGGCACAGAGGGAGGGAGTTCCTGCACAGGGGGTGGGTGGACGTGGGGGCAACCAGCCTGGTGACACAGCGGCCGTACTGCCACCAGTGTAGGTGGTGTGCTGTCTCACTGTTGCAGTGAGGCTTTCTGCATTCCCAACTGCTGTGAAGTTCCTAGTAGCCCCAAAGCACAAGACAGGGAGGTTTACGTTTATATAGGTATCCCCGTCCCTTCTAGCCATCCCCAGAAAAGTGAAAGCTCCATTGCACCTAGTTCTCCCAAATTCCTGTGCTGTGTCAGTCTGTCAGGAGGACCCACGTCCTCTTCTCCAGCCCTTGCTCGCCCCGCTGAGCATCTGTCTCCCCACATACACAACTGCCTTTAGGCTGCATTGCTGAACCCATGGGATACCATCATGGTGGTGTGTTGGGATGGGGTCCCCAAGAGTCCAGCTAGGAAATCTCCCGCCCTTGGTCCTCACAAGACACCAGAGGACCACCATCTCCACTTTGCAAACAGGGAAGTGAGGCAGAGAGAGGCTGCAGACACTTTTTTAGAGGGATCACATTCCTCAGCACCAAGGTTGTACGAGAAAGTTGTAGGGAGGATGGGACCTGAAACTCCGTCTCCCAAGTCCTTAGGCAGATGGCCAAACACCTGATCATCCTTCTCGGTGCGACAGCTTCTATCAGAAGTGCTCGCAATGACTTGAGACCACCTCCTCCGCCCCGTTATAATTAGTTGTGACAACTGTTTTTCCTCAGAAAGAACACAATGAGAACGTGCAAGCGGCTCTGCGGCCACAGCAGCACAGCTCACTTCTGTCAAGGCCTAGAAAAGCACAAATCTTTAATGCCTCCAGGCTCTGACAGCAGGGACAAAATAGGCCTCTTTCCTTTCTAATACTAATTTTACTATTGTTTTTTTTCTTAGGACGATATGGCTCATTCAGACTCCCATTCTTGACCATCCCAAGCTAGGTGAAATGAGGTTGTTTTAATCACAGTGAGGGTTGCACAAGGAAACAATGAACTCGTGATTTGGAATGGCAAAATGCAGAAGGGTTTTTTTTTCTTTTTTTTTGGTGCCCCTTGATGCCTTGCTGTTTTTTCCCCCCTCCTTGTGGAGTCACACCACTGGAGAAAATGCAGAGCAGTTTTTTTTCTGTTAACCCTATGCACACACACATTTCTTTTCCCCGGCTAGGAGAGAAGAGAAACCTGAGAACGTGTGTGGTCTTTTAAGGAGCCTGTTAAAGTGCTTACAGCAAATGGCTGGAGCGTGACATAAATATGTAGACAGGTTCATTAGCCGGAGAAGCAGGTGGGTATTTCAATCGCTACAGCAAGTGGGATCCTGGCCCCAGAGGTGCGCGCATTCACTCTTCGCATGTGCACAAACGCTCCCCACATATGTACACTGCAGGGAATGCTGCTGGGGAAAGAGAAAACCTTCCTCCAACACAGAGCTTTCCCAAATAGATGCCAGGCCGTGTTGGGTTTTCACCTGCAGCCCTGTGCGTGGCATAGAAAGAGATGTTCCACCTCCGTAGGGCAGTGCAGGAAAGGAAAAGCCAGTTAGCAATTCTGGGTAATGGTGAAATCAGGGCTGGCTTTAGCACCATCATTCACTGCTTCTCCCCAGATCTCTCCCACTTGCAAAGGAAACAGGAAAACGCTTGTATCCGAGCTCCCGTGCACAAGTGGTTCATTCTCTTGGCTCCCATCACCGAGGAGCCCCAAGTCTGATTAGTCCCAGTGGCTTCCTCGATGCACAGCAATGGTCTTGCTGTGAGTCATTGGGCACAAGAGAACCTGTGCTCTTTGAGGGCTTCATGTCAGTGAGGACCCATGGGGATCTCCAGTTTTGGGGCAACTTCCGGCATTTCTGTGTCATCCAGTTTCTGGACATTTGGGGCTTCTGGGCCAAATGCCAAGCTGGACACCAGATAAAACCTCAAATTTTTGCCCTACTTGGGGAAGAATAGATAGGGAGCAATGCTGAACTCCCTTAGTGCACCATGAACATGGAATCTGGTATTGTAGCACTCAAAAAGAGATGTTACCCAGATCAAGGCTACAGAAGCCCCCATCTTCCCCAGAGGGATCCTCACACCAAGCCATGTACGTGGCCATACATCTAATCTGTACATTCATGTACCTCCAATATGCATGTATAAATTCATCACTTAAATAAGAAATAACCCAGGGCTGTAAGTACCTGCTGGGTGTGGGGAGACTAGGCCGATTCTTTATTTCCAAAGCAAAGGCCTGAAGGTTCCCAATCTGTGCAAAAAGCAGGAAAATCACAAGCAAGATCTCCAAGGACAACGGAAGCCTGTAATTGCACTATTTTGTTTTCTCCTTGCAAACAGCTGAAGCCGGTCTCTAAATACAGGGTACGTACATATGGGGAGGAGAAGCCAATCAGCTTTTCTTACTGCCCCTGCTCTGATCCTTCCCTAGCAAAATAACCCTTTCTCCCCACTTTCTCGCCTCCCTTCCCCATGCTGCCTCTTCCCCCTTTTTCCAAGTGACTTGTGAGACTTGGCTCATTATCCGGAATCCGAATGGGCAGAGACCAGGTCTCTGCAGCCATCAAAGCAGCTTAAAAGACATCCTCTACGTTCCCACCCCGACACTGCCACAGGGCTGTATTGTCCATAAAGAAAGCAAACCGCCAGGCGTTTCTCCCTCAGAAGTCGTTTTCGCCATCCACAGTCAGCTCTGTAATCCTTCCTTTGTGGACGGCAAAATGCTAATTTTACCAAATTGCACGGCCCTGCTCTGTCACTACTGCAGGCTAAAAATCAAAGCTTGTTTGACATAAATGGCATCAAGTGGCACCATTATAACCTCCGCACTACAGAGCCCAGCTGTAAAGCCTGTGTCAGAAGGAATATCTCTCCACGTATTATCAGCTGATTTAAATACTAATGAGCCAATAACCACATTTGAGCAGAATAATGAGCATAATAATAGAAGCCATAAAAAACAGAGGTACCTGCTATATACCTAGAAATGTTTCCAGGCTCCTTTCTACCCAGGTATTAACCCTATTAGTAGCTCTCTCAGGAGGAAGAGGGGAAATGAAGTCCAGTAATGCCCAGATACAGCTGCAGAAAGGCATTTGAAGGCACTGTATCTGGAAGGAGCCGTTGCCAGGTTTATTCTGCATTGCTGTCCCAGCGAGAAACCTTCTGGATCTCACTCCATCTGAGGTCTGATGGCAATCATTTCTGTTCTTCCTGGTCTCTGGCGGTTTGTCTCCTGGCTTGTATGTGAGCACAGAGGTCTAAAAGACGTTCTGAAGGAAGATGGTTCACTGGGGAAGGAAGGGCTGGATGGCCGGAGGTCACCAAGTCCCCTCCTTTGCTCTCACTGCCTGCCACGCTGGGTGAAGCCATGGGGCAAGCCCACAGACTGAGCCCTTGGTTTCCATGTCTTAGACTGGACCCTTGCTGGCTCACCCACACCTTTCCCATTAGACCTTGTGGCAGCCCCAGGGGGTTCCTCTATGCAGAAGAGCTCAGGTGCCTAAAATTTGGAGGCCTTAATATAGACTCTTCTTGAGTCCAATGGAGCATGTTCATGTTCATGAACCTCTGGATCAGTCTGTGGCACAACATCAGCTCTCAGTGCTAGCATTAATAAACACTTATCTGCTTTCTGGCTGCTCTCATTTCATCTTTATCCACTGTTGTTGTATTTTAATTTTCCTTCTCAGACTTATAAAACTAGGCTACAAGCAGAGGATTGGAAATGAAGAAATCCACTCCTGGGTTACATCAGAGAGGCAGTATAGCAAAAGAATGGGGAATGAAGAGCAGTAATAAAATGAATTATTCAAAAAATACACCTCTCCCTCAGTTTCTTGGTCAATTACTATCACCATAGTAAGACTATAAGTTTTTACAAAGGAAGAAGAGAATTAAAAAAATGAAAGCAACTGAGGGGGAAGGAATTAGTTGGAGAGGGATATAAACAATGGCAAATAAGCGAAGTGTTAGGGAAAGATGACATCAGGCATTGGGAAGGGACTTGTTTGCTTCTCTGGCCTAGCCAAGATGTCCAAGGGAGACTGGGGCATTCAGGGACATTCAGGAGGACAAAAGTGACCTTGTAGAGGAGATGCTGGTTTCAAGTTCAGGAGAGCTGGTTGCAATTGCTGCTCTGGCACTGAATAAATCTCTGAATCTCTGTCTGATTCATTCCTTAGGGTCATCCTAAACTCATCAGTATTTCCCAGGGGCCTGGGGCTCACTATTTCATACAGAAGAGCCTAAAAACATCTGCCAAGGTTGGGCTGTGTCAGACTAGGTGCTGTACAGATCTAAGGTGAGGAGAGGAAAGGAGTGATTTCCCCAAGGTTTCCCACCCTAAGAGTGACAAAGGGAGCCTGGAATAGGTCCTAGGATTAGCACTGTCTTATTTATATCTGGCACAGAAATACAGGAGCTGTACAGGCTTTTAGTTCTTCCCAGAAGAGCTGGATCCTGGTTAAACCAAGCCCGTGTTGTGGTGGAAGGGACACATATTGTCCTTGCCGAGCGGGCACTGGTGGTGTTACAAGGACTCAGGATGGGGGTTGGGGAGACAGGACTTTAGAGAACTGAGGAGGGGAGCCAGATTTTTTTCTTTTTTAATGTCACAGTTGTCAGATCTGCACTGGTTCTCCCTAGTGATCCAACATCCACCCTGCCAACGGAGCAATTAAAGTCTTGTGGATTGGTAATCTACAGCAAGGTTAAGAAATAAATGTTCCTAGAGGGTGAACAGTCCCTTGACCCCCAGAGATGCTCCCTGCAAGCAATGATTGAAGCACACTGTGTGAAAGGACTGGGAAAAAACTCCAGCTTTCTGGTCAATCAGGCTTGCACCATATTTTGGTAACAAAACCTTTAAGAACAGATGACTCATTTGACAGGAGCTGTAATGTCCTTTTGGTGAAGGACATTTATGACCTTCTGGTGCAGCATGTGCATGGCTGGGTAACTTAGGACCATGAGCAGCAGTCCATAGAAGTGTGAAGGGTAATAATAATGTGATATAGAAGAAGCCAGCTGATACCTCCGATAACTTGTACATGCTACAGGCTGAGTGTAGATCAGGTGAGGTCCAGACAAACCAATGAAGGGATGAATTCTGCCTCTGCTGCATCCACAAAAATCTGGAGTGATTGCAACAATATTGTTGCTCTATATTTATACCAAGTTGACAGAGAACTGCATCTTTTTAATGGAAAATTAGCCAGTGACACTGCGTAAGAGTCTTCGCGTAGACAACTTGCAACCTTACGAGTGTTGGCAAGACGGTTTCAGAGGGGCTGACTTCATCATAGCAACAGGTTTGTGAGTCTGGGACCATCTCTTTTCTCTTGGAAAAGGAAAGGCCAGCCAGTTCCCACTATGCTCTCTGCTCAACCCTCGGATTAGCACTGTGGCTGGCATTCTCCATCACTGCCCATGTACTGGCAGGTAGCGCAGAGACCCGGATTTCAGTGGTGTTAGGAGCAGGATTCCTGCTCTCCCAGCCAGCCCCATCCTAGGGAAGGAGGGAGGGAGGGAGGGCTTGCAAGACTTGCTTACACTGAATTCAAATCCAGAGTGACATTACCCCAAATTGACACTGATTGCATGAGATCTGAGTCTGGCCAACGGCACGCAACCCCTGTTGTGTGAAAAGCCTGATGTCTCAGAATAGGACATAACTTGTCACCTGAGCCATGGGGTGTGGGCATAGCTGTGTCCTAGAGGGAAAGGGAGCATCACCTCATCACCCTCCCAACCACTGCGTGCACGTGGCCCATCTGGCACAAATGCTGTCAGAAGTGGCTTTACCAACCTCTGTCCTCCTACGAGGAGGGTGCTGCTGGTGGGGAGCCAGATTTAATAGCGGAGGGAGGCAGAGAAGGTTGTTCTCCCTCTGGGGAGGGATGGGTCAGCATGCTCTTCCAAGCTGGGTGGGAGTCACCATCCTGGTTACTTTAGGGAGGCGCTTTGGGGGCTTTTCTGTGGCTTAGAAATCTGTTCTGTCGTTTCTGGCTGGCACTGAGATGCCTTGGGGACGGGAGTGCGAGAGAAGGGAAGGAAAAAGTTCATGTTCTGAATAGCAGATCAGGCTCTGTCTGAAATCAGCTCTGCTTCCACCGCGCTGAGAGTCGACAGCAAGATGTCGTCCGCCTGTTTTCAAAGCATTTTCATGCCCTTGACATTGGAGCAAGCCAGTTCCCTGCTTCCCAGCAAGAGTGCGCTGGGACTCCCTACCTCCACCATGTGAGAAGGATCACTGTCGCTGTCATTTTATTTTTAACGGCACAGATATTCTCTATCAGAGATATCTGCCATGTACTGGTTAAAGCTTTCCAAGACCACACAGCCTGGGCTGGATATCCAGTATGCCAAAAATTTTAGTTTAAACTGTTCAAGTTTTGGCAACACTTATAGCCGCTGAAAACAGAGCCTTGGATAAACAACTCCCATGAAAGTTTAATTCTGCCTGGGGGTTGCCCCTGTTAACAGCTGAAATAAATAACTCACACCTGGTCTGTGGGATGGCAGAAATGACTCACGAATGACATGTGCTGAAGTTGAATTTAGAGGGCATGGAGTGGGGTACAGGCAGACAAATCAGAGTATCCGCAGGGCTGAGATAACGAGGCAGGATTTGAGGAATATGCAGATACCTCTGCCTTAAAGCAGCAATGAATTAGCTAATTTTTTGGCAAAACTAGAAATTATGCTATGGGGATCTTGTTTGCCCCAGCAGTTTGCTTAAGCGCCCAGTGTCTAGATGGAGGAGAAGGTGCCTTATGATTATGGTGGATAACTTCCCACTTCACCCAAGAGGTGCACCGTTATCAGTGATTTCAGCAACAGAGAGTGTCTTGGGCCCCACAGATTGCGCTTATCATGGAATAACATGCTGTTAAACTATAATTCACCATGGAAAGTTTCTCTTTAAGCTGGTTTAAGTAAAGAACCGATAAGTTGATAGAAGGAGCCCAGCTCGTTTATGGTGACCTTTAAAAAGAATATGACAGGGTTTCACTGTCAAAGTTGTTTTGGCTGAGCATGAGCCACAGCCGTGTATTTGCTATCAAATTCAAAAGCTGATTGCTGATATCCTAGGGAGAGCTAGCAGATAAACAAAGCTTTTGCACGCTTCCCAACTTCTCTACTTGGCACCCATTGAGCTGAGCTTGGACAAGAAATACCCAGGACTAGAGCCTGTGCCATCATCTTGTACTTTCTTTGCCTCTCAGGCATTGCAAGCTGTAGCATCTTGCTTGCAGGCTGTTGTGATGGCAGTGCTGGTCCAAGGTGGAAAATCAACAGGGCTGTTGGAGATAGCGGGCCGTGTCCACCAGTGTGTGCAGCATTTGTGCCACATGCAACCATATCCCAGATTCGGGACTCTCCCACAAGCCCAGTTGGGGCAGTGATCATATTTTTGTGTGTGTAAAGCTCTTCCCCTCTAGGCTGAGTGTCAGCAGGGGAATTACACCAGAATTGCATCCATAGGGCACCTGAAGATCACCGTGACAGGGAGAAAACCAGACACATTTGCGCCTTTTGCTGAGGAACTACACAAGAAGCCCAGGAGATTGACCTTGGACTTCCCAGAGCTTTGCAGTCTCCTTGGGTCATCTACTCCATTTTAGCAAACGCATTTCAGTGCAGAATATATCAGAGAGCCATGCCTAGTGGAGATCTTGGTGTTCCTCAAGGGTCCCAGGAAATTAGAGACTGAGGATTGAATGTGGTTGGGAGCTCTGATCTGAACATCTTTTGCTTTCCATCTGGATGCAGTTCCCATGGAGGTGAATGCATAGCGGGCACGGCACAGCTGGACAACTCAGCAAGTCACGGAGTACAGCCCATGCTGAATCAGTGTCTCACCGACAGCAACCACATGCTTGGGAAACGGGTGGCAAATGGGCTGCAAATGGCACAAGAACAGTTGGGCAGGGACATCGTCAAAGAGGCAACAAATGGAAACTGCTCTGCAGGGTCCCATTGGGAAAGCATTTTCATCAGAAATGAAGGCTGGAGGAAGAGGAGCACACCTGTCTGACCAAGCCTCCATCCCTATCTATCATAGTAATCCCAGTCCCTCAAGGGTGATGGAAAGCAGCATCTCCAGGGTCCATTAGCTCTCCAAGGCTGAGCCCACTGGACCACTTGCTCTCAACTCTTACATGTTTGACTTCAGGTGAGAGACTTTTAATACACATATCAGGCTCCAAGTCACTGTCTTCTGCAGCAGAATTTCAATAAATATTTCTGCTTGCTAATAGAAATATTGGAGAAAAAAAACACCAAAAAAACCACGCAGGCTACCCCAGAGAGCCCCATTATTCTAAATCTAGGCTGGGAAAACCTAACTAGAAAACACACAGTGGGGAACAAACCTTTGCTAGCAGTGAGGTAGATGAGATACGTTAATAAGATCTTTTCCCATCTCTAATTTCTGTGAATCTAACTGCTCATGCAGAAAGCAGGCACTGAGAGATTTGGAAAGCTATTTGTGTGGGTAATTGACATTATTTTCTCTGCTAGGCAGTACGCCCAACTTCCAGTGTTAATATAAACATTTTTTTAAATGATAGCTTGTACATTTTGTAGGCATAAAGCAGTGTATTTACAGCCAAAATGCATAATAAATAAATGCATCTACATTTGGTAGAATATTTTATCTCCTTGGAAAAAAAGAAATCTATTCAGGTGGACCAGGCTTGTTCATTTCGGCTGGACTCAGCAAAACATTTTGGCTAAAAGCATGAAACAAAGAGTTTGTTGTTTTTTTGGAAGATCTGAAATGGTCTTTGATTGCAGTTTTGGACCAAATATTTCCTTTTTGGAGGTCTGAAGTGATGTTTCAAAATTGACCTCCCATTAAGCCTTTACTTTTAGAAAAGGCTTAAACAAGGAGAGAAAGGGTTTATTCTAGGTTTGGTTCAACCTGTAGTTAAATGCCTTTTTCTTTTTTGTGTATTTTGATTGGGTGAGAAACTTTTTAAAGGTTTGACCTAAAACACATCTTTCTGCCTTTCTCCTACTTATGCCAAGGAGAACTACAGCTCCAGTCATTCTGTGGGGATGTAACTGGTCTGGGATTTCTCTTCTCCACCCTGAACGCTTCGACGACTGGAAGCAGTATCTAAATGACTTGGATATAATTTCCACCCTCTGGCTTGGACCTCTACCTCAGCAGCCTAAGGGGAAGAACAACCTCTGGAAAGCAGAAAGGAGGTCATATTTTGCAGAAAGTTCCTCCTCACTTCAAATTCCCTCCTTGGGGCAAAACAGTATTGTGTTCCTGGTATCATGTAACTCCCCGTCGTTAGCAGACGATACTGCAATTAATAACTGATTTCCATCTGGTCAACTGCAAAACAAAGAGCTGGGACCGTGGGTAGTGGGAAGGCAAAGCATGTAACGGTCCATCGTAACGGAGCCCTTCTGCAAGAGTGGGGAGCCAACACCCACGTGGCGGTGCCACGCAAGCCATGCAAGTGCTTTGCACCTTTGGAAGAGGAGGCTTGTACAGCTCAGTTGTTGCACTGGAAAATGGGAGAGCAGGGCCTGAAACCGAGTGAATAGGATGGGCAATTGCATTCCCTTCATGACCTTAGCCAGCTGTGGGTGCCTGGAAGAGGCAGCCCTGATGAATCTGCTGTGGATGAGTTCTACAGTCAGAAATGGAGTTTGTCCACCATCAGAAAGATCTTTCATGAGCTAATATAAACCCAGCTTCATGCCATTTGCCATGGCTGAGATGCCACATAATTCCTGTGGCTGTGCCATGCTGCAAAAAAGATTATGGCTGCAAAAGATGTTCCCTGGGAGGATCTGCCAGCAAACAGAGGAGAAGTGAAAGCCTGGGATGAAAGCACCCTTTTCTCAACTCTAAGAAAGATTTAGAGCTACTCAGTAAATCTCTCTGCTTAATGACTGTACATCATGAACCTGAGGGTGGGAGCTGGAGGCTGTGCAGTACATTTCCCATCGAGACTGGATGCAGGCTTGTCACAGCTCAGGCACGGTGCGAGAACACCAGCAGCTTCTGTCATGGTCCTGCCTGCCTCAGTGCAAGATCAGCCATGCTGGCTCAAATCACCTTCCATGCCAGGTTTGCACTAAAAGGGTTGATTTTGCATGGACATGGGTTGAACCCCTCATAAGTTTCCATCCCAACAGCTGTGTTGAGAGACTACCATGTGCAGGAAAGAAGTAAAAATCAGCTGTGGGCAGTAACATCCAAGCATTTGCAGAAATCTGCGTATAGATCGACCACATCTCTTAGGAAATATCCTTGTTTTAGGACAAATACCCTTGTTTAGGCTTTTAAATCCAAACCAAAAGGACAGAAAATCTTCAGGTTTGGATTGTAAAAGCTTAGAGTCATCTTGCTCTGATAATGGAGCAGAAAACACGACCGAACCTATTTTTAAGGTAGGGAACTGTTGATTTCTTAGTCATTCCCTAAGTCTAGCCTCTGAGCACTGGGGGAAGAGCTCTGTTGCTAATGCAGTACTCAGATGCTTCCCTTTCCTAGTTCTGCTGCAAACAAACATATGGCAGTAAAAGGCAGGGAGAGAGAGATGGAAAACATGGCAGGTATATCTGGACAGGCTTCCGTAGCCTTCCTGATGGGTGCAGCTTGGCAGGGTAAAAGACTGGGGTCAGTTTTTTTGGGTATCTACAGAAGACACAAAAAGCATTGAGTCAAGTCCCTACTCCCAGAATGGGAAGAGAAATGACACGCAGTCATGAATGTCCTCCCTTGTTGGCCAAGCATGAGTGGAGGGTGATAAACTAACAGAGTCTGTTGGCAGGGAAAAAGGGAAAAAAAATCACCTCCATGAGGTGAAACTCACCTCCCCTCCTCCCAGGGAAATGTGGTATTGAATATATTAAATACAGAAAATCCCACTATGCTTCCAGGACCTACATGAGTTGATGGCCCCGTGCTGGGACCAGATATGTATGAAGTCATTGTTTCTCTCTGGAAAGGTTGCAGGTGAAGTCTGGATTTTATTATCTCTCTGCCCTCTAGCCTCAGAAACAAAGTCATGAGATGGTCTTTGGAGACAAGTTAATTTAGATTGGAAACATCTAGTGAGATGCTGGCCAGCTGAATCCAGAAGGTAACTCCTGTCAGGTTCGCTGTTCACCTAAATAGCCATCTGAACAGGGTGTGACAGCAGAATCCAATTGCTCATTAAGGTTTTGTAACTACAAACCTCTATAGAAAAGAGAGGAAGTCAGTCCTCATGTTAGCAGTGCTAGCCAGGAGGCCAGCTGCATGGGGGATACTTCCCTCTTTGGACATGGCTTGAAACCAGAAACTCATTTCAAATAACGTCATTTGGGGAGTGCTAACTGCCATGGGGCATATAACTTCTACATAACTGGGCTGGAATCCAAGAAGCTGAAGAGTATTATTATTATTATTATTAATTATTATTATTACTGTCAAATTGTCTTGGAGATTTCATTTGAAATGAAAGAAAACCCTGCTGGGATTCCCACTGGCCAAGTTTTGGTGCAAACCATGCAGAGACCACGAGCCCTTCTGGGGACCTTCGAAGGATGTAGGAAAGAAGAGATTCTTCTTTTCACTAATGGGATGGTGACCCAGGAGAGAGATAAAGTGACCAGCTGTGAAGTCTGGGAAGAACTGAGATTTGAACCAAGACCTTTAAAATCAGTTGTTCTCCATGGTGTGTTCCCAACTGAGACAGCACCTTTTACTGCACTAGCCAGCTACTGAAGCCACCAAGCTCCTTGAAGGAGAAAGGAGCTTTTGGCATCCCATCAGATCATTGCTCTTGCTACGGTTCCCTTCCAGTAAAATAGAGATAATACAGCAAAGAAACAATACCACTAAACTTGTTATCAGTCCTTCCTTGCTTATTCCTCCCACCAAACATTTCCTATCAGTATTCAACCAGCTAATCTTCTCCTTTTGTCACTGAAACAAAAACACTCGCTCATTTCATGTCATCTCCAAATACTGCGACAATAGAAGAATGCAGCCATTAATTACAGAAATTACCGTTAGGAGGGAAAATTACAGTCATTAAAATCGAGGTGAAACTCATTTGTACTTTCCTCAACTTCTCCTTTCTACGTGTTTATAAAGTCACCAACTTAATGCCTCCAATAAAGACCCCAGAATACAGAAAACTGAAAAGTTTGAGAGATCTGGATGGCATGCTGTCACTTCCAAGAGCTCTTCTGCTTTATGCATGCAAATACGTTTTTCTTCTTCAGAGTCGTGCAGGATCTGGAGCTCCACAGGAAAAATGCCTTGGTCTTCCCTGTGGCTCTGGCTGCACAGCTGTGACCCTTCTTGGCATGATGAAATATTTGCCTTGAACGGCCTTCATCCAAGCAGTGTGGTTTCTGGTGATGTCCTCACATGGTCGATGCTCACAAAGAGGGAGAGTGAGCAGTGAGTGACAAGAAGTCACCTGATGATGACAGGATCACTCTGGATCTTGTTGGGCTTTCTGTTCACTTCCATTCACCCCTTACTTCTCCCTTGTACTCTGGTGCACCTCATCTGGTGCTTGTGCCTCTGTGCCCTCATGCTTGACCCAGCCTGATACAGGACTTTGTCATGTGTTTCATCTAAAGACCCAGTCACTGGGTGGGAACAGGCTCTTGCCCCAAGCCCTAGAGAAGTAGAATAAATGTCACACAGACTGCAGGCCATTGAGAAAGGGTCTGCTGAGTCTCCCTGCTAGAAGAATTTGGGTAAAATGTTAGATGAATTTGGGGCAATTTTTTTGGATTCCAAAAACCTTGACCTAGACACACTGAGAAGTCATGGAGCTGCAATGTCAGTGGCTTTATGATCCCCTGAAGTGCCCTGGTGTTGTGCGACTGAGGCTTAGAAAATGTAGCACAATGCATTTACACTTCTTTTGCTGCATGTCCAGAATTTGAGATGAGGCCTTGCTAGAGGTCATGCGGAAGAATGGAGACCTGATGCTGGGTTTGCTCCCTCCCATTCATCATCACCTCTTGTAAGTGCTGCCCTCCGCTTCCTCAGCTTAATGTCCCTATGGGTCCTGAAGGGTCAGGGCTGAACAATCTTGTGGTTTCTGTCAAAGAAACGTATGGGAGGGGACCAGGATGAGCATGGCTAGAGAGAGCATGGAGAAATATCGAAGTCCACTGGAATGAATACAAAATCTCTTGCTGGCTTAATTCAGCTCTGCAGCAGATCCAATGTGCATAAACTCTAATGCTGAAGGTAGTCACGGGTGCTGGGGAGCAGAATAAGCTTTCCAACCACTGCAGCTATTTAGGTACATCAGAAAGGAGACCTCTAAGCCTGCTGAGAGTAGCGTACCCTTCAGAAGGGGTGGCGGTTAAACAGGATGGGCAAGGAAGAATTAGATAGGAGACAAAATGTACCTCATGGGATCTGTCGACCCTTAGTGTGCTCTTCCTTCACCTTTCTCCTGCGGTGCCTGGATGAGATATATCCAAGCAAGGATAGTTTTTTCCAGTCATTCAGAGCATTTTGTTCTGTGAGTTGTGACAGCACTAAGGGAGAAGACAGTAATTCAAATCAGAGGCTTAACACAGGAACCAGCACCCAGTTAGACTACTGGGGAACATGAGCTCATGTGCTAAACTTGGTTACCATCATCTGACTCTGTTGATATCTGTGGTGATTAGTGGGTGTTAAGGGGGATCTGATTCATTGGTCTTATGCTGGATGACAGATATTTGGAACAGATGCACACCCAGGCTTTATATATATTTCTAAACTGTTTGCCATTTCTTATGCAGTTCAGCCATATGCAATGCTTGAGAAAAAGAAGAGCGTGACTAGTTTATGCTATTGAGATAAATGTTAAACATCCAGTTATTGCATTTGGTAACAAGATTATGGGCCAACACAACAAATGGCTTTGTTAATATCTGCTTGGAAACTCAGTTCTATTCCTAGCCATTGACTTGGCCTTTCCCCTAAGGCTGATGATCAGCAGTAAGATTCAAGGTGTATTTCATCAAACATTTCTTCCAAGAATCTTCATTACACTTTGTTACAATCCTTAATTTCTATTCTTATTTAATCAGAGTGGTCACTGACTGCAAATAGAGAAGCTATAGGGAATCTTATGATTTTGCTCAGGCTTTTAAGGTCAACCACAAAAATCCCCTTAATCTCAATGAATTTAGGTGAAGTCTTTTTCGCATCTGTGAGAAGCCTTTCAGTGAGAAAAGATGCGCCTTGAATTCCAGGGCTTCTCCCTGTTTCCTTTTCTGGACAAGGTTGCCAGAGTCATACACGAACATGGCTGAACGACAGACAACATACCATGTATTCTGGTGCCTGGCAGTGGTTTGACAGTTTGGGACCTTTCCCTTCAGAAAGACTAGCAACATGACCCCTTCCATAGCTTCACAATAACTCATCTCTTCTGTGGCAGAAGAAAGCTTTGTTTCTCCAACATTCAGAGTCCCCTTGTGGGGTTTCTGTGGTGACCACAAGCCATGTATCAATGGTACAGGTGATGGATTTGGCACGTGAGACCGCAGTCACTCCAGTTTTCTCAGTTCTAACAGATACAATCACAACTAGGGAAATTCCCTTCAGATTCAGACTCAGTTTTCAGCTTGCCCCATTTTTTTTCCCTTATGCTTGCCTCATTATGTAATCCTTTGCTCTTCCTTGCTAACTTTCTTTTAACTACCTGTGACCAAAATATTTCCCTAAAAGAAGTGCCCAAGTTTTATTTTTTGTTGCCATCACTGGAATGATCTTGTGGCTGTATAGTTCACGGGCTTGCTTTAAGCAGACGGCTAATTACTCACGAGCAGCTACAAAAGTTAACTATAAATATGTAAATGGTGAAAGAATAAAATACTCGTTAAACATTAGGCATTTACTATGGAAATTAAGTGTCATTAGATCGTAAAAGACTTTCCCAGCATTTGTTCTCATGCATTTCTCTTTAAGCCTTCATTAGTGTAGCAATCCTAATGAACACAGAAATGGGCCACCCAGTCTAAATAAAATCAGAGTCATCCTGAATTTATGCCCAGAATTCAAACCCAAACATTTTTTATTTGTTTTGAGCTTTGGAGAAATTCCATCACCTTCATTTTCTTCTCCAATTTGCCTTTCCCCTTGGCTTCTTCATTCAATCCAAGAAGGGGAGAAAAACCCACAACATAACACCACCAGAAAGGTTAGTCACATGCTATTTTTGACTGAATTGGAGCCAGATATTACAGAAACACGAAGCATGCTTGGCAAAGTATTCAGAAAAACACTAATCTGGGGCTTTGGAGTAGACAAATAGAGGGTTGGAGCAGAATGCCTAGGGGAAGGGAGGGAACTCCATCCTTGGGAGCTGGAAACCTGACTAGACAAATATTTCTCAAAAATAAAATATGTATGGATTATCCAGACTCATTTTCTATGACTCTGTAAGGCCTTTCGTCATCTTCATGTGTTCCTATGCCAGCTCCTATCCTCTTCACTCATCATCTTCTTCTATACTGGCCCTCTCCATCTATGACAAACCACAGCTGCAAATGCAGATTGTTCCTTGTCTTAACAGACTCCTTGGACCTTCGAGGCAGCAACATGGAAACTCTTGTGTGGGAGCCCCCAGAAACCTGGAGCATCTACCTGAAGGGCTTCCTCAGAGATGCACCAGTGGGGTCCCATCAATTCCTGCAAAGTCAATATGCTCACAGGGTCACTGGTGCAGAAGAGTTATCGAAAGGGCTGAATGCAAGAAAATAGTTAGAATTCATCTTAAGGTAATAAAGTAATAACAAGAGGCCTGTGTGAATGGTGGCGGGATTTCATAGACATGTAAACTCTTCCCTACTGTAGGGTCTGGGGCACTAGCTGTGGTGGGTGGACTGAAAGGACAATACTTCTCCACCCTCCTTGCAAAGCAAACCCATCAATCACAATTCATATAAACTCCAGCACTGCATACCTACTCTCAGATCAAGAAGTCAGATGGAAAGACTGAAATATTTATTTTTTCTGTAAATTCTCCATAACCTAGGATTGAGTTGTCAAAAAGAAAGAAAAATAAACCAAGGAAGATCCCAGTGGATTGAAAAAAACTGGTGAATGCACAGCAATGGTTGTTCTTTCTCTAACACCCACCCATAAAAAGCCCACTGACAAAAGCAAAGCTATGGCAAAAAAAATGTAAAATGCCTTGCAGAATTTTCTAGATCATCCACTTGTTCCTGGAAAGCAAACAAACATATCTGTAGATTATTTTCAAACCTTCTCCAAGTAACCAATTCAGCCAATGCCCATATCATTTTACTCCCCACAATAATTAGCAAACTTGCCAGTACGAGAAATGCTCTGATGTGCTTCCACATCGGAGCAGACCAGGTTTGCCATGCAGGTTACTGCCCAGCACAGCTCTGCTGGGTGAAGGAAGGAAAGTCTCTTCATCTGCCTGACAGCCATGACACAGGATTTTAAGATGCTTTATGTGATTCTAAGACACTTTATGAGCCAAAATCAGTTGGTCAAGGGTTGCGGATACAAATACCATGCCATGCAGTGTACATTTAACCATTTTCAGTATAAGGATTCTTTCACATGTTACTTTATATTTTTTAACTATTTGTACTGCAGCAGCATCATGCTGTTCTGGAGAATAGCTGCCCCATTTTATAGCATGTTGCTCTTGCACATCAGAGGAGGATTTCCTTCTCTTCAAAGAGCTGAAAGCCCGAGTAAAAGCACTGTAAAGTGACTTGAATCTTCTATTACCCTCTTTACCATCTGGATGAGAGAGGACTGTAAGATGCTGCTGCAGCCAAGGTCTTCTTACTCAGTCATTTTACGTATCAATTGCCTGGCTATGAAAGAAGTGAAGAAAAATATCTGAGTCACGCAAACCAGCATTAGTCAGCTGGTGGGTGCTTGGCTGTAAACTGGCTTGATCGCCCAAGATGGGTTGGGAAGAAGTTCTGTTCTCCGGCTGTTCACTGGGCTGAAAATCAGCATCTCCTCTCAGTTGTATTTTAACCTTTGTGACGGGGGTAAACCACCAAGATGTTCTTTGTCGCCTGCATAAAATCATACAATACCTCACAGTGATGCTTTGGACTCCATTTCTTTTCCTCCCCAATGGTGTGCTGGTGCTTGCATCAGCGACGAGAAGGCAGCATCCTCTCCAGTTCATACCGGTGCTGGTGAGTTATGGAAGAACCTTCATTTCCAGTGCATTTCCCTGAACCATTTCATCTCAAACTGCACTGGGCCAGGGCTTGAAACATAAACGGTCTGTGATTGTGTGCAGATGGCTGAAGACATGGATCTGCTTTATTTATGTGCCTTAGAAAGATGTTATTCAATATGCCGTTGAAGATTTAAATGTTTATTCTGAGCCATTACCAGACAATATTTAACTAGCAGTCAATAGAAGAGCTTAATAAGGGGTGGGTTGGAAAAGAGTCTCTTCCTATATCTGTGAACCAAAAATCACGAATTTTGCAAGGGCCACAGATCTGGCCTCTTAATACTATTTAGTCTCAGGTCCATACCTGCTGTTGAAGGAGATTTAAAGGACGGCAGTCTCCTCCTATGACACGTAGATGTGCTAATGATGTACTAATTCTTAAAAAAAAACCTGATACAGACCAATGAGTTGGTGAGGGCTTCTACAAGCACAACAGTGTGTCCTGGAAAGGATCAAAGTAGCTTTTAGCAAGCACATGCAAAGAAACATCCCTTATTTTGTGCTGAGCTGCAAACATACCTGCAAACCAAATAAAACTCCCTAGTGGATCAGATCTGCCCTTGAGGCCACTGTTGGCAATTCCTGGTTTAAACACTTAACACATTTTACTCTACAAATCATCAGAGATGAGATAATACTAGGATCCTGTTATTCCTTCTGTCCAAAAGTCCAAAAAGCAGACCGCTTTCTCTTTGAAAAGCTCATCAGCTGGAGTTCCTGGTGTCTCACCCATAAGACACATTTGCATATCCTTTCGTTATCCCTGAGGTCTTTCCAGAACATGTTCCAATTCTCTGACTCCAGAATCAATAAGGGAAGTTTAAACCTTTTCCTTTTGCCCTGGCAGACACCTACAAACACAGCCACTGCTTGTGGACAGAGAAAAAGCTGTGGTGGCCTCTGTCAGGCCTAAAAGGCAAGTGACCTGGAGAAAGTGATGCACAGGCCCCAATATCTGAAGTTTCTGTGCAGATTGGCAAAGCTCTATTAACTTGTCAAGCTGAGGCACATGAAACAGGGACCTGGTCCTATTCAGGTGTCAACCTCACTGATGTCAAAGAAAACCCTTGGCAGCAGGGACTGGTTCTTGAGCACGACACACAGAGCATCCGTATTGCTCTATTACCACCTATATCTGAGGGTACCTCAAACCCTCTGGAAGAAGCTAGTTGCACTAGTGGCTTGGGAATGGAAGAAAACACCAACAGCGCTCAAGGACAGAGGCAGTCCCTGCCCAGTACGGGAGTGCTTAGTGGCACCAAATGGCTTTGGCAAGGCTGAGGTGCAAGCAAGGCAGATCAAGAGATCTCTCCACAAAGAAACCAGTTAATACTCTCATGAGGGTTTAAAGAAATGTCACTTTTAGGAAAACCCAGTCCCACTCCTATTCAATTTTATAACCACACTGAACTTCTATTTTCTCTCTCTCTCTTTTTTTTTTTTTTTTTTTTTTTTTTGGATTTATCTGAAATGCCAGCTACACCTCAGAGCACTTTATTTTCTACAGGCATGAAGAGTCCCATGCTGGCAGCAGGCCCTACAATTAACACCCCTCCCCAGCACAACGTGAGGTTGGAAACGGCTGCTCAGGCACATCAGGGGCAGGAAGGGGGCCAGTCATGCTGGCCCCTCTTCCCAGGAATGCTCCTGCCCCTCACTTTGCAGCTGCCTGAAGGGATCTTGTGTGGGAGGTGTGATGCTGTCGTAAGCTGATTTCTGCCAAGGAGTTTTACCTTCGTGTGCATGTTGGCCAGATGAAGCTCCAACCTGTCATGGAGAGCAGCTGAAATACTTGTTCGTACCCAGCTTTTCCCGGAGGCTTTTCACATACGAGTATGGGACTCTTAGAATTAACCAGTGCATAAATAAATAATCTCCAAACACCAAGTCCTGCTATTTTTTAAACCTGTGAAACCTCCTGGCAGGTGCTTAGGAAGTGAGTTCATTGCTCTGGGGAAAGTGATTTGTTTTCAGAGATGACATGATGCTTTATTAAAGGATAGAGGCCACTTGGTAGTGGTTTTTCTGTCTTGCTCTGTTTTGCTTGCTTCCCCTCCACCCCAGCCATGGGATGGGAGGGATGAGGGTGAGAGAAGAGTCTTCTACATCACCTTGATCTGTTCAGCTGGTCAGATCTAGAAGGTCTTCTGTGTGTTGTGGCATACATGTTCCCAAGACAGTAGCATGCCCCCAGACTGGAAGTTTCCTCATTCCATGAAATTTCTTGCCCTCCCTACCCCAATCTCCTGCTTCCTCAGTGCAGAGGAAAAATACCTTAAGTGAGACAGAGAAATGTGATTTTAAAACCCTCAAGACCACCAGAGATGGTGGAGATGGTGTATTTATAAGACATATAGATTATTTACAAAATAGATTTATTGCTCCTTCTAGATAATGATTGGCTATATGAGGTATATGATGTCACTTCTCTCACTATGGATTTGTGTTTTCTTTTTCTGGCAATAATGAACTCAAGTTGCTGTTTCTTGCATGTGGCTTATCCTTTAGGTGCATAGAGATGGATGGACTAGGGAATTACACCATGCTGTGAATCTTTGGGTGAGATGATACTGCCTAATGAAGGACAGGCTCATTAACACTATGTAATAACTTCCTTATCCCACTTGGATTCAGGTGTTCTTAAGCCCATCAACAAGCACACATCACTCACTTATCCCAGGAGGGATGAATGGACTGACCTATAAAAAGCAAAGAGGCAGCTTTGCAGAATGCAACTGTGATTGGGACCTTAGTGCAGGTGTTTGCCTTCTTTTGCATTGAGATGAGTGTTGGTGCTGAGCAAAGTTATCTCCTAACTCATGAGACAGGTCCAACCCAGAAAAAAAGCTATGTTATCCTACACAGACAGCTGGATCAGCTACAGCTGCTTGAAGGACAGTTATAACATGAAGGAGAACAAAGGAGGCTTTGAGTTTCTGCTAGGCAGGTCAGCACCTCCTCTGCAAGCAACCTGGAGGGCTCCTCCCCATCCTCCTTTCATTAACAGCTAAGCAGGATCCACAATTATGGGGGCAAAAGGAATTTGCAACCTGCATGGCTGGGGACTGGTCCAAAACCTTTCTGCTCCCTGGCTGTCTGTGGGTGCATCCAGCAGAACCAGTGGGTTAATGATCTGAAGTCTGTGATGGATCCTCATCACTTATCAGCAATACTTTCCATTCAGATCACTGTGTGAGTGTGGGAGAAGCAGGAAGAGGTAGGACAGATGGAGGTGACAGGAGCATGCCTGGGTCTTTCCTACTCCTCTTTCAGGATGTGGTTGGGGCACTCTCGGTTCGCTGACACCTGTGGGGAGGCTAAGTCTTCTGCAGGGTAAACATGTTGTGAGCACCTCACTCAGCCTTACATCCGTAAGCCCATGGTGCAGCTCAAATGCTCCATGATCTTTGCTTTCTTGAGTCCTGCATTGACAGAATAAAGGGGAGTCACCTGCCAGCCAGCTTCCCGCACAGAAAATTTCCTATGCAGATTTACCACCCGTTACCACCGGTCAGCAGAGGCACAGCAACTGATGTGTGCCATTCTCCTGATGTAACGTTTCAGCTGATTAACTCTAACTCGATATTAATGACAATTTGACTGCCCACCTGTCTCTGTTTTCCTCACTGTTACTTCATTCCCTCTCTACGAGCCAAGAAAACTCTAGGGGTCCTTCATCACATTACATCAGCAGAAGAGGAAGCAGTGCCGGGTGTCTCTGAGAAGTGGGAATGCAGAAAATGCACTGATTTATGAGAATGGGAGTGAAGCGTTAAGTGAAGCAATAGCTCCTTTTCCATGACGCTGCCCTGTGTTTTGTAACCTGCCTCATGGTCACTGGATGATTAGGACCTTTCCTGAACGCATGATTTCCCTTACCCTGAATGTTTACGATGGCTGGTTTCAATTATTTTTTTCCTTCACACTCTGTATTTCAACCTGCCTCAGATGAGCAATTCATCTACTCTATCAAATGACTTACCAAGATAGATTTCACATCCAGGGCGAATATATTTTCCCTCCCCTCATAATTTCACAACACTATTTTTTATAATTCCACTTCTCTTGTCTTATTCCTAGGGAAACTTTACCCAGAGCAGAGCTTTCCATCTATGCAAGGTGGGTGTAAAATGCCATCAGACAAAAACAGTGATACTTACCCCTATTTTGTCCTGATCCTTGTGCCACAGCACTTCCCACGGTACGTGACTTGACATACAGAACTGGCTGGGCTGGGTCAGAAAAATGTTGAGAGACCCTTGTGTAAGGCTGCAAAACCACACCAGCACAGGAACTGCGGCTGAGGGTAGGACTGTTAACTCTTGGCGAGCTTCACGTCTGGGTGTACGTTCAGAGTAATTAGGGGCAATGCAGAACTGCACACAGTTGTGCTTCACACGTGCCTCTGCGCCTGCACGTGTCCATCCAGTACCAATCATGCCATGATGCCTGTGAAAAAGGAGGTGTTTTTTTCCCCACGTATGTA
The DNA here is from genome assembly GCF_036417845.1 of Apteryx mantelli. Lineage (NCBI taxonomy): Eukaryota > Metazoa > Chordata > Aves > Apterygiformes > Apterygidae > Apteryx > Apteryx mantelli. The sequence goes on along the minus strand of NC_089982.1, from coordinate 85,473,438 downwards.
TACTTTGCAAATTGCTGATAGCAATTCAACACCAAAAATTAAGGGAGTTGGTGTATTTTATGCACATGCATCTCGTATTGCTCAGTCTTTATTTTCCTCTCCTCTTAGGGATGTGACCCACAGAGGGCTCACAGTTGAGTGATGAGGTCTTGGAGGGTGATTTCTTGGAAGCGACATCATGTGAGTGCCGAGGTGGGCTGGGACACAGCTGTCTGTTGATAAAACCTGATGCCCAGGTAAGCTGAGATCTGTGTCAGCAAAAAGCACGATGAATATCCAGGCGAGGCCAAATGAGCATTCAGCAAAATTCATCTGCAGTTCATTGAGGCAACACGCCGAGAGAGTTCACAGGGAGTTTATCATGGGAACTGTTGAGGGTTAATGGCCAGCAGAGCAGATTGAGCTGTGGGATTACTAAATAATGAACTTTTCTCTCCAATAAATTTGGCCCTGACTTATAAAAAATCAATAACATGTTACACCTCAGTCAATTTTTTTTCTTTTGGTGGTGGGGGGAATGTGGGCTCAGAGTAATTTTTAAACTACTCTTTCATATATATATATATCTGTATATATAGATAGATATTTTACCCTGATCATTTATACAAAAGCTCTGATGTGCCACATTTATTGCAGCTTCATCACCTAGATAGATTTTTATGTGGGTGCCTGGCTATTGCTTTGTTTAATCATTCCTTTTTCTTCCCTCCCCAGTCCCCTACCTCCCTCCCTTTCTATGCTTTTTTATGACACTATCACCAGCTTTGATCTACAGGAGAGTTTTCATGTGATATAGGATGTTGGAGAGGTCAGGTCAGCTGGGACAGAGCCAAAAATATTAGCACTTTCTAACCACTGAAGAGAGAAATTGGCACTTATAAATTGGCAGATTTTCAACTGCAAGGGAAGGAGGGTTTTGGGGGGGGGGGTTATTTTCTTTCTAAGATAAGAGGAGATGGGTTCAATTCCTGGCTATAGAACAGACTTTCACTGTGATTTGGGCTATAGTTCCTGTATTATGTTTGGGCTGGAAGGGGGCAATGGTCCGGTATCCCCCTTCCCACTGCTGTGTTTCCTGAGTCTCCCCCAATCCTGCTCCCCTCCAGCTCCATATGGAAGCAGGTCTCTCAAATGACCACATATAGTACTCTGAGGCAGGACTAATTACCTAGCCTTAGAGGCAAGTTGCTTCTAGGACCCAAGCTAACGCCATGCATGGCTCTGCCCAGGCAAGCTCGGTGAGGTGCTGTGACACTGGGGTAAGCACACCATGATTTTCTTGTGCCTCAGTTTCCTTGTGACTGGACTCTTTTGGCACAGATTTATACCGTTCCTGCTGCTAAAGGCATTTTTTCCCCCTTCAGACTCCATGCGGATACATGTAATCATAGCTGTGAGGGTCTGGCAGGTCACCTTGGGGAAATGGAGAATATCTTCACATTCTTCAGTGCCAGATCTGTCCGTGCCACGACTCAAAGCATAACAAAAGCACTTCCTTGGCAGAACAGGATCAACTTAGCAGCCCAGGAAGTCCCACGCACATCCCTTTTCTCCTGTCACATGGTGAAAATTAACCTGGATATGATGGAGGGTCTCTCCAAGTCTTTGGGAGATCCTCTTGTGGGCTTTTACTGAGGGAACTTGGAGCAAAAGCCTACACAGCTGCAGCAGTGGGAAATGGCACAGGCAGGCACCAGATTTACAGTTTGCCTCTTTGCATCCAGGACAGCTGAGGGAAGCAAAAGATCCAAACCTGAAGTTTTCCCCTCTTCCGCTGCCCAGACTTGGCTGCATACAAACACCAGGGGACCAGAAGTCTTTCCTGTTCTGCTCAACCTTCTCCACATGACAGCTGTTTGACACGTGCCTTCTCTGAGCAGTGGAGGAGACACATGGTGCAGAAGACCAACTTTCTAGTCTGCTTCTGAGGCTCCTATGGGAGCTGATCGTCCTGAATGATTGTCTCCGGCCCTGGAGGTTGGCTGGGTGCAGTGTAATGTTGGGAAGCCAACACATAGCGAGAGGCTGTTTCCAGGACTTTCTCCTCTAAGGTGCTCGTGACTGCTGCAACGCTAGGTAAAACCAGAGAGGGCTGCAGCTGGCTTATTTCACCCAAGCTCTGCTGGCTCCTTCTGCAATGATCAGCCCTAAAAGAAACTGGGGTGCCTCTATCTGCTGACTTGTAGCACAGGAGGGCAAATACCTCTATTTCCATAAGATGACCTTCAGGCTAGGGTTTTGCCACACGGAAATTTTTTACTCCCTTTACTCGGGTCCTTTTCACTTGCCAGAGACTTAGGTGAAGGTCCAGGTGCCCTGTTTTAGCCTTACCTAAAGGCCTCAGATGCCCGTGTTCAGCTCGAGGCACTGACTGCAGCACCAGGGCTGGCACTGGGCATGCACAGAGCATGCAACAACTCCAGCAGCAAATGCCAGGATGCATCTCTCTGACTGGAGTCCTGCTTTGTGCTGCAGCAGGGACAGAGCCAGGTATGAGGAGAGCAGCATATTTCTGGAATAGAGATTTCTCTGGAGGGCAATTAGCCCTCTCTTTCCCATTCCCTCTCTGGAGCAGCAGACTTGGTTCTTCTTCTCTTATCCTCCCCGCATTCATTCCTGTCCTTGTGGCAGCTGCAGTCCTGACCTTGGTCTCCATCTGTAGAGGGACACAACTCAGTGGGCTTTCACTGCAGAGAAACCTTGAGCCAGAGCTGGTCAGGGGGCAGGTGAGAGCTAGACATTTGATTTCATCTCCTCACTTTCTCGGCAGAAATAGCGCAAAGAACATTCATGAATATTACTGCCCTGCTTGGAGAGCCAAATATGGGGAGTATGAATCAACAGTGACCATCACACACCTCATCATTGCTTGTTCTGCCCAAGGACACTAAAACAAGACCTCTGCCTCACTTCTTTCGTCTTAAAACCTATCCAGCATCTAAAGGTCCTCAGGCTTTCACTTGGTGTTGTTGGCTGCAATGGTTGCATCTCTGACGCTCTCCCTTGAGACTCTCAGTAGAAGAGAGAAAGTTAAAAAGAGAAAAAACCTTCAATGTAGCTAAATAAATGCTTACGTTGTCCCTGGGCTAAATTTAAATTCTAAACAGGTATTGCCAGGATTTCAGCTTTCCTGTTACCTTGGGCATTTTTTTAACCTGTCTGTTTGTTCTTCAAGAGGCCAACATACAGGATTGAGAATGAAATCCCAAGTAGAAGGTCCCATTCCTCATTTGAACGCCGTGACCTTCAGCACGTCACTCAACTACTCTGCAACTTTGTTTTCCTCCCACATAAAATGATAGGAAAAATCCAGATGCCTTGTGGTGTGTGGAGGAGCCTTTCCATCATGGAGCAAAGGACTTTTGACTCTCCTGATAGATGTTACAAAATAGTGTAGACGTACAGCTGTACTGTGCATCTGTGCACACATTCTACTGCCTTAAAATGGGTGAAACCAGAACTGTTTTGCTGTGTGCATGTCCTGTTTAGCTCTGCAGATCCTATACGACCTCAGAGAAGCTTTCTCAGTTCAAGGAGGAGGGATTCTACAACCGGATGGCCTTCAGTGTCTACGACTTCGCTATAGCAGTGTCTTTGGGTGGGTCCAACATAGCAGAGGTGCAGGTAAATATACAGGACAACAAGATCTTGTGGACAATTGCCCCAAAGCCTGTAAAGCTGGATTAGCCGCTGATGAGGACGGGCTGAGGGTGTATGTGAGATGGTAGCTGCTGTTGGGGAATAGAAAGTGACTTCCAGTAGCATTGGCTGCTGTCCTCACCCCTTTCCCTGGCAGCAGGGACAGCAGAAAGTAGTTACGAGCCCAGATCTTCAGAGCTCTCCCTGGCTCTCTTCCAGCTCTATCCCTTTCCCTTTCCTCTGACCATGAGCAGGCAAGCCTTGGTCAAACCATGGCTCTTCCCTTTCAGGTAAATAACAAGCCATACTTGATGTTGCTCTCAAGAAGTCCCCCCAAAAAAACTGTGAATGAAATGCAAAAGAGAGGTGATAAGGAACGCTACAAAAAGAGCATAGAGACCTCCTCTGCCCCTTAGTACCATTTGTATCAGCAGGCCTACATGGGCCCAGCCTCTTTTCTGATACCACAAGTATCTTTACAAACTTCTTGAGTGATGTCTTCCCAACAACTGCACTGTGGCTAGCACTAGGCCAGCATTGCCAAGAGAATCTTTGTCCCTGCTACTGCCTCAGGGGGAGATGACCAAGCATATCGTGTCCAAGGGCACGAAGCTGTTGTCCCATGCACCAACACTGAGTAGCTGCTTTTGGCAATGCTGTAGGAAGCAGCTAGAATGATAATTCTGTCCTTCGGGTGTCAAAAGCCAAGGATGCTGAGAAGTTTCCAGCTTTATAATGCAGGTCATTTCATAGCTCTGTGCAGGTTTGTGAGTGGGTGAGAGCCTCAGGTCATGGGCAAGATAACTCCCCTAAAGGTCATCCAGTGTCATCCAGTGGAGCTACTCGTTTAAATGAAGGAGAGTATGTGATGACTAATGGCTTGGCACTCATCCTGTTGTTGATCCTTCTTCCAGAGGGCTCCCCTGGTCCATCTGCTGATGGGCAAGTTTCAGCAAGAAGGTTTCCAATCCAGTGCCTGTGTAATTATGGAACGTCCTCCAGACCACATTGAAAAACAAATCAATGGACACTAAAAATCAGTGTTTGTGGCTCTCTGTTAACCCTTTATTTCACACAATACCTGTTAGTGATGACTTACAGCCTTCCTTAAAATCCTCTGCAAGTTTAGACATACTTTTATGACAGCTATCTGTGCTAAACTGTCTCCTTTTTCTCCTAATTGCAGTTATTAACTTTTTGGGGAAGAAGTTTTATAGCCATTATGAAATGGCCTAAATATGATTCTCTTCCTTCTAGTGTCAAATTGTCTTCACTTATTTGGAAATCTTGACAAAATGCAAACAGTTGTTACTCACTAAAATGCCATCATGCAGGGATGCAGTGACATTTAGTGGAGGATGTTTTGGAGTTCTTTCTGACCTTTGCATGGAGACTTCTTTGCAGAGTTCAGAAGGTGCCTCCACTCCTGAGTGACACTTTAGTCAGCTAAGGAGCTTCCAACATGCTCAGGATTGCCACCGGACACCAGCACCGAAGGTTGCTTTTGGTATTTGTGACCTGAGCTTTGTTTATCAAGTTTGATCACCACCCAAGTTGCTTTTTTTTTTCCCTTTGGCTCTTGTTTCATGAAACAGCCTCAAACGAATACCACACAAAAAACCAGGCAAATTAGTATGGACTTTCAAGAGAAATTTTAAATCATCTCTTGAGTGTGACAAAAGAAAGAAAACCATACTACAAGGGGTGGTTAACAAAATGCACACACCATGAGACACCCATACTGTCTTTTCTGGGAAAAGTCTAATCCCACTCATCTTCCCTAAGGACCATCCTGATGCCAGAATATCTCACAGCCTCTTAGTTCAATTTACAAACTCAATAGCTCTCCTTTTGTTTTTGACGACTGTCCTCATCATGATATTATCTGGCTCATCTATGAAGGACCAGTGAAACATCACTGGTGCTTTCTCCACCATTCCTCAGGGAAACTCAGGTTTCCCAGCAGAAAGCTACATCATCTGGTTGTTGCTGGTCTTGTATTTTCTCTTCTCTTTATACATACATTTGTTTTTCCATTTGCTGGTTTTCTTCTAGAAGAAGTAGGATCCAATTTTAACTTTATCTTCAGACTCTTTCAAATAATTCTTTTTCCCTCCCTCCTCAACAAAAAGGAAGATCAATTATTATTCCCTTTGCAGCTTCCTAAAAGACTGTCAAAGAGAGCAGGCAATGGTAGGAAAAGTATTGTTAAAGTGAAAATCTAACTGATTTCTTAAATGTTTTCAGTGTTTCCCCCTTCCTTTCCTCCCTCCCTCCCTTCCCCTGTATCTTTAACATCATATTTTGGATTGGGGCTTTTTTTTTTTTTTTTTTTTTTACTGTGTTTGTTGTCATGGGCCTGAGTCCTTGAATCCCTGAAACATGCTGAACACATGCTATACTGAAGATGACTGAAAAATCTCAAGGCCGACTTATTACTCAGGGTGACTACTCCTGTTCCATCCCTCTCTCTCCTGGCCCTCCTTAAAACCTACCTCTACAGAGTCACCAACAAAAGGTCATTTCTCAAAGAACAACATGCGTCTGTGAGAGATGAGCCAGAACTTCCTGGGGCCACCGGCGAGTCTGCCTCTGAGCAGCCACCTGCACTTGGTGATGTTGCTTTGCAGGATACGGACCTTAGGCTCAGATACACAGTTCCTATGGCTTGTTGTGTTTCCCCATGTCAGGGGTACTTGGTGAACTGTCATCATTTGAACCGTCCAATTAAAGCATCACTGTGGTTGGAAAACAGCAACAATGGACCTGTGGAGACATCTCCTGTCACCAATGCCCACAGCACTTTCCTGGATTTGCCATCCAAGGACCAGTTCTCATCTGGCCTCCAATGCTTCACTCTAACTCAGGCATGGCCATTACATGTGAGGGGGGGTTGCCAACCTGAGAAAACCAGCAGCCATAGAGCAATAACTGTTAATTGACCAAGAGCTGTTGTTGCTGTGCCAACAAGAGCAAAAGAACAAGCAGCTGGCTTTGCCATCTGTGCCTATTTAAATGCAGCTAAAAGAAACTCCTCCCCAGAGTTCCCAGCTGTGAGGAAAGGTAACGTGTCCAGCAATAACTTGGGGCTGCATGTTGGCTGGGTCTGTGGTTCCTAGTCACTCAGACATGTCAAGCCATCAGTAAATGATGTGCTAAGCTTCCACTCCCTGGCTTTGTAGTAGGGAATGACGATGGGCTCTGATGGACACAGTCCTCCACTCAACTGTGCAGCTTTGAGTTATTTCTAGTCCTGATTGCAGTCCACCGTAAATATGACCAGGTGTTCTGAAATTGCTCAGTGCTTAAGGTACTTGCATGAGCTTTGCTGCATCTTGTGTCTCTTTCTACCTGGCTGAGCATAACAAGGAGAGCTTTGTAATGCTTCACCTAAGAGTTCTGGGACACATGGATGTAAAAGGCCATCTACGGAGTCTTGTCCCCCACAGTCCCAGGGGTCATGAATGAGGGATCGCTAATGTCCAGCCACTCTACCCCCAAAACAAAACAAAACCTAACAAAACAAATTAAAAGCCTATAGAGTCTTTTTTTTCAAGGAGCTTCACATGGTACAACAAAGCGAGGTAGAAGGAATTCCCAATGTGCGAGGATTCTGCTATGACTTGGAAAACTGGCCCATGAAAGGCAATGTCTAAATATAGTATGTTCCCATCTAGTCAAAACACTGTGAAGCTAAATATCTAAACTGACCCCTTCAGTGAGAAAAGATAGAACTCATTACATCTAATGCAGGTATCTAGTCCAAGCTACCTAAGGTCTGCAGGAGATGGGCCAGTCTTACCTAGCAACTCAAACAGGGCCAGAGCAGGGGCTTGAGCCCAGGTCTGAAATCATGCAGAGTGTTTCTCCCTAGTTCATTCAGCTAGCACTCGGACTAGCACATAGCCTCAATAAGGCCTGGGAACAGGTAAGGGTACTGAACACAGACCAGGGACTGTTCCTAGAAGGCAAAATAGACACAGCCACCCTGTTTTGAGGAAGGGGGAGAAGGGAAGAGAGTTCAGCCATGTGGTTCTGAGCCACGTCATGCCACTTCCCCTTCCAGCCATAGAATGCGTTCTGTCCATTTTATTTGCTAATATTGATGCAAGCTCAGAGAAGTGAGATGAACCGCAAACTGGAGATGCTGATCAGTCCTCATTGACTCCAAAGGGAGCGGAGGTACCAGGCTGGACTGGATGCTGGACTCTCAGCTGGTTAATGTTATATGAGAGGCTTTAAGGCATCTTGAGCTGTTCCTTCACTCTCCCGTGACCGTTGACATGGCTGCTGTTGCGAGTTCAGTGCCTTGTGTCTGCACAGACTCAATCCCTTGTGGTTGTTGCATGTCAAAGGTATCAGATAAGGCCACAGAACCCATCTCTCTTTCTAGGATCTGGAGAAAGTGATACTTGTTCTCCCACAGCATGTGCCAACCTGGAAGAACAATTCAGTGTCTATTTTCTGTTCAGCATTGCTGTTTCCTTGGCAGAAAATGCACAGCCAGTCTTGATCAATCTTGATAGAGATGAGAAACTTTGAACTCACGAATTGGTGACTGTCCCAGGGAAGCAACTGCACTGTTTTTTTTGATTTTTCGATTCACCATGTTTGCATCTCTGCTCTGCTCTAAGTCCCCTGCAGCTCAGACATCAGATTCTGCCAAGACAGGTGTTTTCTTTACAGGGCAGTGAATCCATGCTTCCTTTCTCCTTCTGTTCTCTGTCCTTAAGTTTTCCAGAGCAAGTCTCAGGAGAAGTTCATGTAACACCTAAGACACTTGCATCCCGTCTGCTTTATTTTGATTCCAGCTGGTAGCTCCCACCACTATCAGTGCAAATCAGATCCTCGGCGAGGGGAGCCCAGGCCTCCAAAGACTAGTCCCGAGGAAGTGCTCAGCTCTTCCTCTGGTCCTTGTAAAATCTGGAAACTTTTGGGCTATGATGTGATACTGACTCATGGTCTCACACTGACTATTTCTGCACAGGGGTTATCCACTATCAACAAGCTGTGTTTAATGACTGAGAAGCGAATGCATGGGAATAGCCAGCTAAAGCATAGATATATAATAAAGCATCCTGTGAAGGTTTAAACGAAGTTCTGTTTGCTGGGAAATATCCAAAAAAAAGACTATCTTTTACATTTCTACCTCATTGTGCATCCCTGGAAGTCCGGAAATCAAGGCCATCTGTAGGTTTAGCATGCTCTGTGGTAGACAACAGAGACACTTTGTAAGGGATTCCAGGTCTCAAGAAGATGAAAAGTAAGCATTAATCTTTACTGTGTGCTATATTTCCAACAGAGATCCCCATGAGCAATGAATCTAGTAGTTTGATACATCAGGAGATGACTGTCTGGAGACATCAGTCCCAAGAAGAGAGAGAAACAAAAAAATAATCATGTGTTTGACTAAAGATTGTGTCACCGTGTGCACTGAACTTGGTGCTCTTTTAGCACCTGGCCCCAGATATGTCTCTTTCCACAACGGTAATTAGGGATAGCCTTAAGGCTACCAGTCACAGTCATTCCACTGATGTATCATCTCAGCTTACAGCTGTCCAACTCACTCAGCTTTGCTCCCCCTGCACGTCTACCAACCTTCGCTTTTCCTGCAGAGGGTTTGAAAAACAGCTATGTGTGCAGATCTCAAACAGAGGCACTTTAGGACCACAGTTGCTTACTTCAGCACTTCTCCATCTGGCCTAGGAGGAGACATGAGATTTCGTGTCCAACTCCTGGAAGGCACCAAAAGGAGTCTGGGACATCTTGATATCACATACAGGAAAAAAGGTAGCAGAATGCAGACGGCCAAGGGCTGATGCCTGTAGGGACAGGGCAGTTCTCATGGCTTTGGTGGTTGTAGAGCGATATCAGAACTGACAGTAAATGTCACTGTAGATGTAGCCAAACTGGTGTGTGAGCATAACAAGGCAGAACCAAGATGCTTGGCCTGGCAGGCACGTCCTGAAAGCAGAAGGGTCAAACCTCCTAGAGGTAATTGTGTGACAGTGACCTTGCTGGAAAGGATTTTCCCAGGGACACTCTTCCCTCAGCATCTTGAGAGCTGGTCAGTCATTTCTGCACTCTGCTGGGTGTAGACAGGTAGAGAAGAAAGACACGTAGTACATGCTCTGTCCTGAAGGCTTAGCCATTACTTTTTCCCATTTATTCAGTTTCCTTTTTACAGTAAAGGTCATTCTACCTGAAAGTGTTGGGTGGCGTTTTGGGGTTTCCTTTCCACAGGGAAAATGTAACTCAGGTTAGACTGCATACAGTAAATATGTCTCAGTATTTACTATGTATTCATACTCCCAACACATACCAAAATACGAAAGCATTCTTCAAGTGATGGAAGAAAAGCTGATAATAATATGTGTTTTTTATATAATTCAGGCACAACTATCTGTCAACAGAGCAAGGTAATTATCCCAATAAGATTTCATGAAACGAGAAAATATCACGGATTTTATAAACCTTATTAACATGCGGAGCGAATGCAAAACAACAAAAGGAGTCTTAAAACAAAATGTTATGTTAAAATCAATATTGATTGCTGGGGATAAGTGTTATATGAGGCAGTAAAACTCCGTAAAATTCCTCCCCAAAACAAGGCTATAGACAAACCAAAGGAGAGTGAATAGCTCTAAAGCAGTCTAATCGCTTTGCAAACTGGGGAAGGAGCATCGCGATGCCGATTTGTTCCAACAGCAACATGCTCTCCCCAAAATGTTCCTCCTCTTTTCCTTCTCCTGCCCCCTGCAACAAGCCCAAATAATAGCCCATTACTGAATGCACCGTAATGTCGCCTTCAGGGATCTAAGTAAGTATCAATTTGGAAATTAGCAGCCTGGTTCAACGAGCAACATACCAGCCCTGCAGGCGCAAAGAGTGATTTGAAACTTGCACATGTGCTGCCTCACCAAACGCTGCTCTCATTACCCTTTTCCCTTCTCCTCCGTGCAAGCTCCCATAGCCTCTTCACACAGGCAGGCTGTTTCACACCGGCTCTTTGGCAGCAGCCGTCACCACTGCACGGAGGAGAGACGGTTGCCAGGGCGTGCTGGGGCAGTCCTCCAACTGTCTGCCTCCCCTGCATCCTTCCCAAAATTATACATCCATCAGCCCCAGAGCGAGGGGGCCCCTGGCACTCGAGGTCAGATCTGGGTGATGCCGTGACAAGCCCAGGAGTGGAGCCTGCCTGTGCTGGGCACTGTTTGCACTGAGCATCTGTCTTCGGGATCAGGCTCCAGAGTGGCAAGTCTTCACCAGGGAGCAATTGATCCGGGGCTGTCTGGCAAATCCTGTCCCATGGTGGTTTGCAAAAATTCCCAGACCCGGCTTTTGAGACTGCAGCCCCTCCTGCATACGTGTTTACAGCATACTCAACCAGTATTTTAGCCACAAAGCCTGTCCGAGTGTTGAAACCTGCCACTTCCGAGCATCATGCATGAAGTCCTCACCTCTCTGGAGTGAAGGGAAGCTATGTTTTCTGCGGCTAGCAGGATCTCACCCTTGGGCTCTTCGTTAGGCAGAAAAAGGCAAAGTGGAGCTGTAAGGACAGCCACCCACCACCACAGATCCCCAGGTCTCCTGCATTAAGTGCGAGTTCCTGCAACAGGGCCCTGCACTTCACAGCCAGGACCCCCCACCAGCAATGCAATGCCATAGTCTCTTCTCCCTCTTTGAAAGCTCACATGCCAGATGTGGCTGACCAGCCCGATCTGACATCCTAACAAGCAATATATGATATGTGCAGTCATGAGAAGAAGAGAGGCTGTGGTTTTGCACTGTGGCTGGAGGAGCGATTCCTTGCGAGGCTCACCATCCAAAGGAGATGCAAAATGGCAACCCCAAAACATGTTGCCTCCTCCACCATGAGACCAAGCAGGAGGGTCCCCCTGCCATGAGGGGTGTCGTGTTTGGGAACGAAGAAGCTTGAGAATTACTCTCCCGACCTTACCTCTTGGTCTCATCCACCACAGTTCAGACAAGCACGCTCCTGTCTCTGCCTTCTGGGCTAAAATTACTTCCTGGGCATCTCAGAAAGAGCTGATGGTGTCAAAAAAAGGACTTGCAAGACTTCCATAGATGCACTCAGGATTTAGCAACAGCCAAGCCCGTGCTCTCTGGGATAGCTGAGGCCAGGCAAATGGCTGGATTGAAGAAGGTTTTGAATAGGGCAAGAGACCTACCTAGAGCAAGGCTGCAATTTCTCTCCAGAGTGGAAGAGTTTGGTGCATTAGTAAGACAGAAAATATGGTGTACCGACAAGAACATGGGCAACTGGGATGGGGAGAAGCAGATGAATTCAGGGAAACTCCAGCAGCTTCTGGGGATACCTGGGAGAGCTGGGGACTGGACGTGATGGGCTGAGAGCACCCTGGGTAGTACTGTGCTGTTACGAATAATCAGCCAGCCTTATCTACAATTAGAGAGCTGGAAGTTTCTCACATGGAAGAATAAAGGAGCTAACTATTTATAGCTCAACCTAAATTAACAAATAAGTGTGGAAAATGAGAGAACTGCCAACAATCAGTTTGAGTGCGTAAATTCTCTGTAGGGAAAAGGATCATTTATAGTCCAACAAGTGGTCAGAGACAGGGTCAAGCCAATACACCCCATTTACCCTCCAAAGAGCATTTCAGTTGCCCTGTCTTTTACCTTATTTCTTTATTTGTAATAACATCCCGTTTAGAAAAGGACACAAAATGACTCAACTTCTTAGTGACTCTTGACGTTTCAGATGTTTCAGGCTGATGTTGTATCATCAGTCAGAGCTGGCAGCACTCTGGTGCCAGACAGGACAGCTGAAAAGGAAATGTAGTCAAACCCACTCGTTTTTGTGCAGTAATTTTAGCTTGAAAAATTCTCCTCTGTTTCAATAGGAGTTTGCCTGGGATGCAATCAGAGGAAGCACTAGAAACAAGCAGTGTGACCTGGCCTCCTGAACTAGAAAACCTATGGTGAAAAAGTACATGTATGTAAATATTCCTTGGATCAGAACAAAACCCATGATCCTTGCAGACACACCAGTGTGCATATGGATACACACATGCACACGCACACACACACAAATCTCCGCCACTGACCAGTTACATTATGAGTGACATGTAATTCATCGCGCATAGACCTAAAGAATGGGCTCTGACCAAAAAGCCCAGTCCTGAAACCATGGCAGTGGTATTTGGGGTGATTTTAACAAACATAGAGCTCCAGTTCTAGAACATCAACTCTTTCATTCCTTGGAGATGCAGAAGTAAAATATTTTGCCATTTCTAAGAAAAAAATGATTTTTTGTTTTAATACTTAAGTTTTCATCCTGACTCAGAACAGGAGCAAACAGGAAACATCAGAAATTCTTCCAGGACAGAAATTCCATTTTTTTCCATTGCTCTTTTGTGTCTTATCTTCTTCTACATGATGTTTATCATCAAGACGGGTGAATTTTCAAGGGAGTTTTTTCACCCAGGCCCTTAATAGCATCATTGTTCTTAGGATGAAGAGCATGTCCTTAGAACATCTTCCCCATCCTCAGGCTACCGAGCCAACTCTTTGCTAAACTCGTCAATAGCCACCAACTCTCATTCCTCTTGCCACCCCGTCAAGCAAAAAAATGTTCTTCAGCCACCACAAACCTCAGCACTGGGAAGCTTTGTTTAATCTGGGGCTACTATAGGTCATTGGCTAGCAATGCTGTGAGGGTTTAAACATTGTTTACAGCTTTCCTATCTGCATTAATATGCAGAATTAATGCAGCGTACACAGAATTCGCTCAAAGGCTCTTGCTGTGTTTTTAGTTTTGTCTTTTGCTTATTGAAATTATGGCTTGTATCTAACCACCAGTGACACCATGAAATGTAACTAGGGTTTATCTTTTTTAATTTGTTGTTGTTATTTTTTTTTTCTTAAAATTGCAACATTTGGGGAAAATTCTCTTTTCTGAATCAAGTGGAAGGTTTTATCTCTTCCTGAACTGGGAGCCCTCACAGATATATCGTAGAAAACTTTTAATGCCGTTCCCTCAAGGTGAGCGAGTTATCATCCAACCAGCTCATCCTCATTGACACCATGTGTGTTTGGAATTGCTTACCACTGAGGAAGGCTAAAAGTGGGAGGAAGCCAGTGGGCAAAGTCTGAATGATGTATTGGGCATAGCGTGGGAAATGAGCTGAGCATTAACACAAGAGGTTCTGACTCTGCTGGAGCTGCTACAGCCCTTCAGTGCCGCAGATTTGATGTCCCTGGTTGTAATTACTGCAAAAAACACACTAAATAACTCAGTTCTCTGGAATTTTTTCCCTACTCTGGGCAACTGCCCATCACCAGCTTGCAGCTGGGAGGTGACCATTGCAGAGCTAGCTGGTCTACGGCCAGAGCAGTTCCCAGCTCACAACGCTGATGTGAGAGCACGGCGAAAGGAAGGATTGCAACAAAGAGTAAGGAAGAAAGGAAGAGGAAGGCAATGCCGTCTTCTTGTCCTGATCCTACTCCCTTTGGAGCTTTCAGCAAAGCAGACCAGCACTGTAAGCTTTACCAGGCAGGGACTGTTACTCACTACTATGTTTTGGATAATCAAATGACAACCGAACGCTGATCCTGACCTCATTGCCTCACAGAGATAAATTAATAATAATAAATAATGCTAGAGATAACATTAATGATGGGTTCTGCATTGCTAAATGGGAAGTTTTCACTAGCAGCAGTATTTCTCTCTGTGACTGGCAGCTAATATGCTGCAATTGATGCCTTACAAAATGAACGCTGCAGTGTTAAGGGGAAGAGATGGGTGAGTATTTCTCTAACCGAGTGCTCTGGGTCAAACGGTGATCTCACGCAGTGTGACACAAGCCTGGCCTGAAATGTCAAGCCCTTTGTTGGGGGAGAGGGGTGAGCAGGCCAGGTCATGTCTCGTTTTTAAAAGGATTGTTTGTGACTTACTCCATCCAGCGCTTTGGACTGGGAGGACCCAAACAATCCGTCTGTTCATTCTCCAGCAGAGTGGTATTTTCGGGAAGACAAGGGGCTGGCATTAATTTCCTTGCATCTACTGTTTTTTTTTCTTTTTCTCCTCAGTTTGTTTCTTTAGAAATGCACCCAGCTTGCATAGTTGAAGGAAGGGAGGGCAGAATTCACTGATGTTCAAGTCCAGATCAGTATCTGGACCAAGGAGGCAACAGGATCCTTAGGTCAACTCTGTTCTCCCCCGCTGTGCCTCCAGCTGAGACTACAGACATCGTGGGTTTTGCAGTCACTGCTCCTTGGGTGCAGGGGACCTCTCAAGCAGGACATCCCCAAGCGTGGGAGCAGCAGGGGCACAGTGGTCTTTTAGGGGTGTCACTCTCTCAATCCTGCTGCATCAGGATTGCCACAAAAGGAGTTTCATCCCATAAGGAAACCCCTACACAGAGCAGATATTCTGGTGGGTTCCAGATCTACAAGCTGCTTCTGTGCCCAATGCAGTTGGGACTGTAAGGAGCAATTCGCATCACCTACTCCACAAGGCAGCCAGACCTTGCCTCCCTATGCAAGGGTGAGAGAAGTAGTTGTAGCATGTAAGATAACCTCCTGTAGATGCCAGTGGTTATTCTATCCTTAGGAAAACAAGGAGGCAGCTTTTGCAGAACAGGTCCTTTACACTGATTGCCTCTCTTGACCTTACATAGCACAGTACTCACAGCAACGTCTCCATTAGCAATATTCATCCTCAGCTCCCTTTATAGACGATGGCACTTCTACAGCATGATTCATCCCACCGAAATCAGACCAAACGAATCATCCACTAGGAGTGCAGATTTCTCTCCACTGACTGCCAGATGAGCCGAAGGCAGCTAAGTCAGGTGGAGGTATTTGCACCCTGCCTGTCTAAGGTTAGGGCAGATGAATCCTATCACCCCTCACCAAGGCCAAAGAGCAGTTAAGATTGCTGATAACCTTTTAAATACGTGGAACAGGTACAGGCAGGATATAACTGAGCTGAGTCACAACATCTGTGTCTGATCTGGAGAGGAGGGGCATGGAGACATCTCTTCTCCTGTGTTGTCCTGTCACACCTCACCTGGGACCTGTAATTTGCAGAGAAAATCCTGACACCTTTGACCTTGCCTCTTTGCACACTGGAGAAAAGGATATTAAACCTCAGTATCTCTCACAGTTTTTTAGCCCTCTTCTGACATTTCATTGGAGACAGCATGCTGTTGAGGGACCCTATCATTTTAAATTTCTCTTTTCCCCTTCATCAAGTCAACAATTCTATTATGGAATGGTGATTCCATTTCTTAATCTTCCCATTTTCTTCTCAGTGTGTGTTTGCTAATCAATTTCACAAGCCACTGCATGAAGAGTGGGGAGAAGGCCCTCTCCCCTCCTTCATTTGGGCCTTTCCCAGAAACAAGACCAACCCAGTTTTCTTCCTGGTGGGCTGTAGCTCATGTTAGACCACCAGTGCAGCACTCCATTTACATGGGGCACAGGAGACCACTGGCCACTGTCTCTAGTTACTCATTCCATCCAAGCACGGATGAGAAGGCTTCATCCAACAGTTGCTAACGCTTCATGATAAATGGCTGGAGAATCCCAGCTGACTCCTCAGTGGACAGCTCAAGGGAAAGGACAAAGATTAAAGCAACTGAACCACCATAAGGGCACAGCTCTTGTCTCCAACTCAGAACAAATCATGAGCAAATCATAGTAGTTGAGCAACTCATATGTATCATCACCCAGCTTTGTTCAGTCTGGAAGTGCTAAAACTTTTTTTTGGTTGGTGAAACTGAAACACAGATTTCTAAAGGCACTTGGGTGTCTGAAGATGCAGAGATGCCTACTGGGATTTGCAAAAGTACCTGTTTCTGAGTATCTCAATAGGTGTCTCCTACACGCCCCTGGAAAGCTGCTCCAGAAACACTAGAGATATATTAACAAAGCTAAAGTCTTCCACACACTGTGCACACTGTAGGAGGCTAGCCCCCTGGAGAGGTTCTTCTCCTTTACGCCCTTGTGACTAGTACATAATTATTATTTTTGAATGTGTATGTTTGTTTTTAGATCAAAGGACCCAAAATAAAGCAAGAACTGTGTTGCAGCTGGCCTTATTGCATCACACTGAAGGTATGTGTTGTCTGCCTTTAGGTGTGGTATGAAAACATGTGGGGTTTTAGAGAGTCCAGATCTTGATAGGGTGGTGCTGAGGACTAGGGGGCTTAGGCTAAGTCATACTGCTTACAGGGCATTCTCCCTAGAGTGAAATATCCCCAGAACTGTGCTCAGGTTTAGTTTCAGAGTTTGTTCTCTTCCCAATGGAGTTGGGAGTGGACTAATGTATGTACAGGGTGGATGATGAAGGGACCAAGCAGCAGAGAATTCACTCATTGGGCAATGCAGATGCAACATAAAACTCAGATTCTCAAAAAAAAGAAACCCCCCAAATACACTGAGAGCTGAGCACCTCAGAGCCTTTAAAGGATAAGGCAGCTCTCAGCACTGCAGGTGGGATATTCAAATTGGTCTAGCCACAGCCTAACCCTGTGCCCTTTGGCATCAAAAAAGGGGAGGAGGGGAAAGAAGGAAATTACCACTGACTGTGGTGAGAGGAAAAGTCAACCAATACTGAGAGTATTTGGAAATTATCCTTCTTTCCTCCATTCTCTGTTGCAAGGATGTGTTTGGCAAGACCTCATGATTCCTGCTGTAGAGACATCAGATCATGTCAATGCTTCTATGCCTTGCTGCTGGCAAGACAGGTTATCTTTCTTGTCTATGACAAAACAACACTAAAATCAATTTGCAAACAATACCCTACTCAAGCACAATAGACCAAGTGTGTGCAATTAGCAACCTGGTAAGTTCAAAGGCATTTAGTTTCCCACCTATATACTCCATTCACTTTGCTCACTATTATGAGAGCACTTTGCTCCCTGAGAACTCTTCTGTATCCAGCAACCAATATAATGAATCTTTTGGGCATTTTAGTATAACAAGAAATGGGTTTGTAATTTTTCTTCAGAGTTCCAAGTGCTGAGGAGTTTTATTCCTCAGGATAAAATGGGTGATACACTCAGGCATCCAAAAATCTCCAGATGTTGAGAATAAGTAAAACATATCCCCAGAATACATACAAGGAAAGACTTCTTCTTTCAGCTATCCAACCAGAGAGAAGAAATAATGCCCTGTGGTGTTGTAACAACAAGGCCAAACTGATGCTGCCATGCTACTTGCAGCAGTGATCTGCTGTTTCACCAGACGCCGAGCTGCCTAGACTGCTGCAGTCCTGAGCAAGGCTTCCCGCATATCAGTGTATATATGCAGTCTATATATCATGGACTCCAGTCTATATACGTTTGTTGTAGATGTCCATCCATGACTTGGACACTACCAATCCAAGACAACGGGTCCTATAAACTACTTGCATCTTTGTCAAACCTATTGATTTCAGAACCAACAAAAACTAGATCTAGACAACTAGAATGAGCCCATAGGCTTTTCAGAAGCTATCTGGTGAGCATTTATGAATCATGGAGCAGATTTTGGCTATGAACAGGAGCTTTTCCCTGCCCTTGGGACTGCATTTCATGTATCATAGCAAGAGGGCATCAGGGAAAGTACCTATCCAGAAAAGCTTACAGTCTTGCTACAGGTAAGTTCATGGGTCCTTTGCTAACCAATAATCAAGCATGATTACCAGTGAAACCTATTCTGAAAGAAAGACATTGGACCAGGACCTTGAATCTGATATTGTACATGGTTTTCAAAGTGATGCTGAACTCTATGGCCTGAAGAATGCTTCTTGCTCTGAAAATTAACCAAGGGCAACCTGCTCCTCACGCTTCAATAGAGGTGGATTTGAGAGGACACTTGCTACCAACTCCTGTGGATGATAACGCACAACTTATGAGATGCCTAGTATAGAAAGGGGACGGCCTTTCCCTGAAGGTGTGCATAGCAGATTGGCCAATGCTAGAGGTCGGTAGGCCAATATTTGACTGGGCACGGCTAGTTCTTGTGTCTAATTTGGACACCTTCCTGCAAGCAGAGAACAGAGACTGAGAAATCAGCAGGATTGGTCACCCTTCCTTTCATTGCTTAAATTATTTACTTTACTGTTTTCTCTTCCCCTGGCAGCTGATTTGTCAGCGCAAGTGAAGCAGCTAGAAAAAGAGTTGTGGCTGCAGCAGGAATATTACAGCAATTAGAAGGGGCCGTAAACAGTTTCCTACATATGAAACCGCTCATTGAATTTGACAAGCAGCCTTTTCTTCTTCTCCTATCCACCAAATACAATGCAGCCTCTTTCCCTTTCATAAATGCCAGCACTTTTTTCATTCCCATCAAGGGTCCCGTGCACTCAGATCACTACACTCACAGACTGAAAGAGACCTTTTTCCTCACTCTGAATGTCTTGTGGATAGAATTAACACTGATTGAGTGTGTCACAGTCCAACAGTAATTTACAGAGGCATCATGAAACCATGATGTTCTGGCACCAGTCCAGCTGTCAGTTGTAATAGAAAAGTAAAACAGCTTCATCTACCCCAACAGCACACTACTCTCTGTAGCCACTGGTTTAAGGTTATTACATGTTACGGTGTGTCATTTGGGTGTGGTTGATGAGGTACCAGTGAATGTTGCTAGCCCATTTCTGGTAGTGATAGGCAAGTACCAAATATGTCAGAAGAATGGCTGGAAGGATTGTCTTGGGCTCATTTCCATATTTTCCTGCATTTGAGAAAAGATGGGGAAAATGCTGCCAATGCAGGACGTTTATAAATTACACTATGCTGTACTGGATAGGGCTGTAAACTGCTGAAATTTTTTCAGTCTCCATAACAAAGCAGGGAGAGCTTTATCTCCTTACACTCCTTCCACTTACATAGCACCAGAGGGTTGAACCTGCATAATATCTTAGAAAATAGGACAAATGTGGATCTTAAGAGGTCTTCTAGGCCACCTGCCCAGCCATGAGTCAGAATAAACTTTTCCCAGCTCCATGATATCTTCTTGATCCAACAACCTTGGGTCACTGTGGTTAATGCTTGCCTTGGAGATATTTTAGGTGTTGGGTTGCCACTTTGAAAAGGAGAAATTAGTGTGATTTGGAGAGGAATTGTATCCTGGAGGATCTTGAGTTGAACTGGACTGTAATCATGAAGAGTACTCAACATCTGCTAGGGATGAGCGCTTGGCAAAGGTCTGCTGCTAACAAGGAGCAAAGCAAACATTGGCTTAGAGACCAAGAACACCTAGGTGGAGACAGGTGGCTTTGCATTCATCTGGGTACAGCTGCACTTCTGTGTCTAGTTCAGCTTGCCTCTGTTCCAGAAGGATGCTGATTAATTGGGGACATTTCAGGGAAAAATGATAAGAACAACCAAAGGCTTGGGGATGGGGATGGCAGGAGCCTTGTCTAATAATGAGAGGTTTCTGCTGCTTGGTGGTAGTGAGAGAAGGTTAAAGGGTAATTTATCATTGTCTATAAGTACTTGCTTGGGGAACAATAATTTGAGATGAGAGAGCTCTTCAGTCTGGATGACAAAAGGATAACGAGAACCACTAGCTGTGAGCTGGAGTGAGGCGTATTTTCTGAGACAGAGGCATAACAAAACAAGTAGTTGGAGGAAGGGAAACCACTGGTGACAGATGATAGACAGTGGCTGCTTTTCCACTGTGGGATGGTGTTAAACAGAGATCAGTTTTGTTTCTCTCTCTCTCTCTCTCAAAAAAAAGCTTTAGGTAGTTCAGAAACCTAGGACTTTGTGAGTGTGTCTCTAGGAACCCTGTCTTAAGAAAATAGGTGAATAGACCACAGCCGTCCTTCCTAGAGACAAGGACAGGAGCTTGCACCAGAGGAATGTTGTGGCAACATGGTGTTCAGTAGTGCAAGTCCAAACCTTCTGGCTGCCAAGCATTCAGACAAACAATGCAGTTTTCATCCAAACTCATTGCTCCCCAGCAGCTGAACACGTCCAGTCAGCCAGGGTGAGGGCTGATTATGGGAATCATCTGGAGTGACTTGGGACTTCTCAAGTCACTAGTTGTTCCCTGGACTATTTAAAGACTGCTTCTGCATAAATTGGAAGTACAGCATTCTCCAGGGCCCCATCTGTGTGAATGAGGGCAGAGTTGAGCCACAGGGTTGGAACAACACAATTTTTTGTTAGGGTTAAATTGTCCAAAGGAAAACTCATCCTTCAAGGCCTGATGTAGGTTTCTACAATGGCAAAGAAAAATCTTCTGATGATTTCAAGAGAAGAAGAAAATAACTTGTTAACTGCATGTGCTTGGTGGTAGCAGTCCTTGCATCTACCAAGGTTAAACCACAAGGCTTGTACACAAACTGCTTCCTCGATACATGGCAAATGTATTGACAGTACCCAGGAGACAGATGAGAACTGGTTTGCTGACAGCTTGGCTGGTGGAGTTTATCACACCCGTTGGAGAGGTGCCCACCAAATACAAGAGCAGCTTCTCTTCACGGCTGGAGGTAGTTTTGCAGCTGTCCAGTATGAAAACACAGCTTGGGGACATCTCTCCAGTCTCAACACGTATCTTTGCAGGGAGAGAAATGTTTTATGTGCCTGGAGGAGAGGCCCAGAGAGAAAACATCTGAACTGATTACTTTATTCCAAAGAGACCCATGAATACTATAAAATATTGTTCTGCCAGGCAGGGAGCAGAGTTGAGGTCACTTCTTGTGTAGGAGTGAGATTTCAGCTCTTGTCAGGTGACAGTTTATCTCTTCCACTGTTTGTCTTGCTCTTTGTTCTGAAGAGAAGGATGGCTGTGTTATCACCATACAGTTGATTAATGCCCCCTTTTAGGCATGGAAAACAACCTTCAAATTATCTTCTGTGTTTTGACTTAAGATGGGGTACAAAAGGCCATATTCCTGCTTGTATTGAGTCAGAGACAACAAATGTATTGATCCTGATGGAATTCTTATCCGAGGTCTGCTCTCTTTTCCTCACTGTGTCAGCACAAAGCATCTCAGATGTAGGCATCACAACTGCTGCCCACAGTCTGTGGAGAAGGTAGCATACCTGCAGAAATTTTCCAACACTGAATGGCCCTGAGAGACACATGAGACTTACAGCTAGATCTAAAATCTAGAAGGAAAAAAAAAAAGTTGACATTGTGCTTTCATCTCTAACTATTCATATCCATGATCCCGAAAAACAAGGGTCTGCTTGTGTCATAGTTGATCTCGTAGACTCCTCACTTTCTGGAAATGATTCCCATGGCAAGATTCAGCTCCTTGACCTTTAGCTGTGTAAATGCTGTGTGTCCGTTCCAAAGCAGATGTTTACACTCTCTTTGCAACCAATGGATATAGGTCAGGTGGGATGACACAGCCTGTGGAGGTGCTTCTCTGTGGATTAGACAGGGGGCCCAGTGTTAGGGGAGATGTTTTCCACTGCATGCTGTCTAAATGTTTTCTCCTAGGCATGCCCAGAACTGCCTGAGTCCTAAGCATGATCCCCATTTAAGGCCCAGTGAAATCCACAAAATAGGCAGCACTTTGCCTATTTTACCATGGGAGCCCACCTTCCAAACAGGCCTTGCATAGACCACAGATGGAGGAGGAGAGAAGGCCCCTTCTGTCCTAAGACAACAGGTTGGTGACTAGAGCACCTGCCCAAATGGCTAGAGGTCAGTGGGTGAGTCTGTCCTTTGCCTGAAAGGATGTGAGCCTGCTTGTCCCCCTTGAGTGCTCTGACAACGTGGTGACAGGATACTCCAACACAAGGAGCTCCCTGTCTCTGCTGTTGAAGCTGCTCCACTTTTTGTCACAAAAGATGAGAAAGAGTGGACATCGTTGGAGCAGTGACTATAGACTGTGCTTTCCTCCTTCTAGCCGTTATAGCATGTACTCATGCATCTACCCTGACTCTCTAGTGGGTTAATGCTCTGCTTCTCAGCCCTAGTTCTGATGAGATGTCAATCCAGATCCCGTCAGAGCTGAAGGATGACCTCCCTAGCCCCCGCCTGGGAGGCTGTTGGCTCCCTTCCTGAAATCCACATTGCACAAGGAGCTCTACAAGCGAGTCTCAACAGTTCTGTGGCCTTTTGTAAAACAGGACACAGGGAGACGCCCCAGCAGGGAGAAGGATTTAGGGCCAGACAATGAAGATTTTTCACAGTGTGACATTTTATTGTGCGCTGATGTGTTATCATGAGTCCCGTGAGTCACCACAAGGGCTGATCTCTGGCTTCTCAAATCTCAGCTCCTCTTTTGTCTGCTGGGTTTGCTTCTACCAGGGATTTAGCGGTAATGAAATTAAGCTCTTTCGCTTTTGAATGAACTACATCTCTGGTTCATGACAGAAAATGAGCTCTGTGGCAGAAAGGGGCAATAGGAACATCTGATGAGGCTACGAGGCAGATCAAAAGCTAGAAGCAACCTTTCTCTTGGTAGCAGGTGTTACACTTGCTCTCTTGGAATTAGCTTGGTTTAGGAGAAACTGAACATCAGCTGCAAACTACAGCTCAGTGAGGATCTGCACTAAAGGATACATTATATGTAAGAGAAGCATTATAATGGGTCTTTGTCATGGTAAGCATCACATGGATAAGTTATAAATAGAAGGTCCCTACTAAGCCTTTCTAATTTGACACTTACAATGGATTTAAGCATCTCCGATAGTGTCTTAGTTCGGGAGAACCCGTTTCTGGATGACAGATAATGAAGCACCTCAGCCCACTCTGATCCCAGAGTAAGTGGTCTGGGTGTGGCCCAGAGTCCCAGACCCAGAAGAATCAGTTATAAACTCAGTATACAGCTGAGGAAGCAAAGCCGAGGATGATCATAAAGGAAACTGCAACAGAATGAACATGGTTTGTAAAACGGAGATGGTGACTACCTTGACTTGACCCTGTCTGCCCTGCTGATATCTTCTGTCCAGGTCCTAGATTTCAGACAATCTCTGGCCATGAATAACCAACGTCAGCGCAGGAAGTTATCCCCTCAGCTTGAACTAACCTCCACTCAAGCATGTTTCTGACACTGCTCATGGGACTGATATGTTCACCTCCCTCTGAGCAGCTTTGCAAATCTAAAGCAGCTGCTGTAAAGTCTCTGTAATCTGTGTCTTCCTTCATATCTCTTCTGAAGTGCACAGCTCATATAATATGAATTGTGAATGATGAAGGCATGTGTAAGAAAGCAAGACCGGTTTGCGAGCAGTTCATGAGCAGAGAATGTATACATATATCTCCTTCATATTGACAAACTATATCTCCCTTAATTTGCTCACAATCTATGGTTCTGCTACAGGAATAAGAGAGCTGTGGAATAACTTGATTATGGTGCCATAAAAATTCACAGCACAGGAGGGACTGTCTGTGCTGTGGTATGTACACCCGCATAACTGTAAGCAACATTATAATGTGTGGCTGGTCCAGAAGGATCAATAGAACATTCACTCCATCGGCTGAAAAATGCTTTCCAATGACCTGTGGTAAGGATGAAAAAAAGTCCAAAGAAACAAAAGTGTGCTGTGGGAAGGGGGAATAACAGATCCAGAACATCACCAAGGTTGTGACAGAAAGCTTTGCTTTTCTTAGCAAGACCAGGTCTGTAGACAGACGCAATGTATTTTGGTAGGAGAATCTAGTTGGAGGAAAGAGCGAAGTCCTCAGGGAGGACAGCCCTTCTCCAGGCCCAGATCGGAAGCAGAGAGGTAGACCGTGGGCCACACTGCAGAGGAAGGAAAAAGGAATTCCAGCAAACCCTGCAGGTCTGACAAGAGATGGGCAAGCAAAGAGCAGATTTCCTTCCCAATGCCAGCTCTAGGGTTCGGTTTACATACCATCATCCTCAGCTGGATAAAACCAGTGCCTTCACTAACCTCAGCAGGTCTGTGTTGGCTCTGTCTTCCTGAAGATTTGATCTGCAAAGGAGGTCTCTGGGCTCAGCTGGAGGTGGATTACACATCCATAAGAGTATCCATGTGGAAGGAGGTTTAAGGACAGAGCAATCAGTCAATTGTTTTGTAGGAAAGTCTGTGCCAAAGCTGTCACTGTTGGCACTGTTTTTATTCTAACTTACAATAGCTTCACAGTCATGATTCAGGAACCAGTAGCCAGACAGGTACCACGACTTCAGACCATGTAAAGGTAGCTGCTGTGATTTTACATACAGATGTTTTATAACAGGTGTGCATCAACCTGTATCCTGAAAAACAAAAAAGGAATCAGATTAACAGCTCTATTTTAAACACGAGATTTGCTTGTAACAGACCCCAGGGGGTAGTATGCAATTACGCAGAGAAATGCTGCTTACAACCAGCAGAAAGTGACTACAGATGCTTGAAGAGTAAGACTGATATAACTCCTCCACGATTTACAGCCAGTGCATGTAGTGCTGTCTTCTGGAATGGTCCTCTAGAAACAGTCTGTGCCCTGAAACCGCAACCCAGAGCTAGCAGATGGTGGAAGCTGTGTTCTCCTTGTCCAGTGCGAGCCTGTGTGAATTCATAGTGCCTTCTTAGGAGCAGAAGAACCTAACAACCCCAAATCTGAGAACCGCTGCACATCTTTTCTGAGACGAATGACCTTCTAGGTATGAGGGCCATCCAACCCAGACCATTTCCTTATATGTCTTGAATGTGTCTTTAAGTGACTAACTTCAGGATGAGAAGTCCAGCCTTTGTATTTACAGAGCAGCCTACTAGGATGGGATAAGTGTTTCTGAAGAAATGCCATGCATTCTCCTTTCATACCACTATAATTCTTTGCTTGGCATTCCCCCCAGCAATTCGTTATGCATCTGGGACTCAGCTCTGCTGCTATTATGACCCAGAGGAAGGAACAGAATGTTTTTATCCCAGGAGAGGAAGCAAACTCGTAGTTCATCCGTCCCTCTCCTTCCCTGCTTTCACCCAGCTCTGTTCTTTCCAAGTACCTTCCCACTCCTCAAGAAGGCATTGAACATGCTCCCTTGCCGTCCTAACAAGGCAGGTCACACTCTCCATCTTTGGTCTCTGCTAATGGCACCTATGTCTTGCGGGGAGAGAGGGCAGGGGGACTGCAAGGATGCAACTCTCAAGGGCAAAAAGTGGAGAAGTCCCAGAGCCAGGCTCAAAATGGTGTCTGGCTGGTATGAGCACTGGTGGTGACGATGGGGAGGTGGGTTGTATTTCCTTCCTTGCGTGAAGGTCATGACAACCACTCAGGGACTCAACCCCATCTCCTTGGATGCAAGTCAAGGGAGCTCCGTGAAATTTGCTATTCTGATGGCAGGGGAAAGCTATCAGCCATGGTCCTTCCTACAGCAGGTGTGTAGTAGCGTAGGTCTGGCACCTTCCTCACAGTGGCATAACGGAGGGAAGGCAGGCAGACTGAGCAAGATGTAGGGTTGCAGCCACCCCAGGACGATGGCAAAAATGCTAACGTTTTCTGATACACATGCCACTGGAGGCTGGCAGAATATACCAGCAAATGTCATCACCCTGAGGTATCTGCTAGGGGCAATGGCTGACTGCAACTGGGCTGCATGATTCTGTAGCTGCTGCTGATCTAGATGACCCTTTGTTTGGAGCTGGTGGGGTAATTCTTGAGTGAATTCATCCGTTCAGTTTTCTCCTCTGTCTCTGTTCCCAAGTTGTCCCGAAAAAGGATAGCGCTCAGGAGGGGACTGCAAACAAAATTAACTGCCCTCCTGGGCCATATACAACCCTCAGGCCATAAACGGGCTGCCCTAGAGTATTCAGAAGATATGTGTGTCAAATGCAGCTTGACGCTCCTGGTCATGTGTTATAGATAGACCATGCTTCCACCCCTCAGACGCTGTCCTTCTTTCTTATTGCTGAGCCCCCTTTTCTGAGTAGCTCTAATTTATGAACAAGATGATAAAGAAACGAAAAGGAATCCTGTCAAGGTTCTCTGTGTGTATTGTAAATTGTCTGTAAATCAAAGATATTGCCCACATCCAGCATTTAATGCTATCTGTAAAAATATAATGTGAGGGGAAAAGAAGAAGTTGCTCACAAGGAAGAATGAATAATCTCTGTGAAATATTGAGCCTGTAAAACCAGCTTTTCTCCTTTTGGCTGGAGTGATGGTATTTCTTACTATTTAATTTACATAAATCAATGAGGAAAAAAAATGTAATAACGGAAATCAGATTCTGTAGCTGCAGGGAACCAGGGGAATCTGAGAAGAGAGTCTGGGGATTATAGATATGGTCCAAACCAAACAGCATCAAAGAAAAATATTTTCTAAACTTTTCTTCTTTTTCTTGCTCAAACAAGGTAGTCCCAGCTTGTACATCCCAGTGATGAGTTCCTGGAAGGGAAAAAAAAAAAAGAATTTCCACCTTTAACTTTATGTTTGTTGATTTGTTGGTTTGATTTTCTGCAATTCTGACTTTTAAAAATGGTGAATTGAACCAGTTTTAGTGGGTTTAAAAACAAATAATAATTAAAAAAAATGGAAAAATTCTCCATGAAACTCAGATGTCTAATGAAAAATCTTGCTAAAAAGCATCCAAAAGGAAACAGTGTCATCTTACTGTGGCTTCAGGATAAGTGAGCAGCAAACAGACCAGAGACCTGGCCTGAAGGTCAGACTTTCCGAACTGAAACACATCCTACCACCTCCCACATCAAGCCTTCTCGATCCATTGATGGACCCCTTATAGGAAACTGGGCTTTCCTTGTAGGTTGTCTCAAAGTTGAGGAAGCTGAGAAGGAAGAAGCAGGAGGGCTTTGGAGCAGAGAGAGCTGTGGGGAGCCTGCTGATGGATTGCCTTGCTCCTGGCTTGCGGCTCCATGCACAGTGCTGGGAAAAAGGAGAACATTTTTGGCAAATGCTCAGATCCCAGAGTTTAGCAAAGCCTCCATAGCCAGGTTGGCTGAGCAGTAGGGGCAAAGTAAGGTGTCTGCGGGTTACAGGTCTGCAGCTTTGGGCTGGATGGTAACTTGGACGCCGATTCTACTGTTCAGTGAAAACCTTCAGTAGAAAATTCTCTGTCTCAAAATATCCTTAAACAAAATGAAGGTTAAACGAAATGGCTAAGTTCTCTGCACAGCTGAAGCAGACATGCTGGATCCTCTCCTGGGTCTTTTTCTATATATTGCCACTAATTGCCATGGTAAAGAGCACTTAATGTCCCAGACATATCTGGGTAGAAAATTAGATTTGATAACACTGATATGAGTAGAGATGACACCAGAGGAACTGTGCCCCATATGGACACTTTGGGTACATATATGATGTATGGTATATATATATATATATATATATATATATATATAGTGACAGTATCTCAGCTGACCGTACTGGAACACATGTTCAGGAAGCCAGAAAAAGAATAGAACCAGCTTCTACTGAACACCATGGAATAGGCTTCCTTTTTTTTTTTCCTTCTCCCTTCCTTTCTTCTTTTGTTTTCTCTTCCTCTGCCCTGAAGAAGCTGTTGATTATAATTTCAGTGCAGTTTGAGATGCAAGCTTAGTGGAGCGGGCTTTTCTATTTTTGTACTCTGTGCATTGTCATATGAAATAACATGGATTATATTTTGTTGTTGTTGATGCATCGAATATATTTGATATTTAAATCCAGCAGTGTTTATAGCAAGCTAAGATTCTGTTCTGGGAATGGAAAGGCTTGGGGTTTCTTTTTTTTTTATTATTATTATTTATTTTGTCAAATGCTTGAAATTCTGTCTTGTGTTTCCTGGGTTTCGTTTTACCTTTTTAACAAGGCAAAGTCAAAGAATAAATTAGAATGAAGGGCTAATTCTATCCTTCTTACTCATACCAAGCACCAGCTTGTCTTTACATGATCCTACTGAAAATAAGCTTGCTATCAACTTCAGGGTTCTTCTGAAGTGTTTAATGTTAAAGATCTGAAGGTACGGAGTTATTTCTTTGCAGTCGTGTTTCTCATTGCTCCTAATGGTGTGATATTTCCAGTCTTAGATTTCTGCTCATCCCACCATGGTCTCCTAATATCCTCTTAATTTCCACTGTGTGCTGTTCTCTATTTTGTTAGACAGGTTACACTGGCTAATCATGGGTATTGCCAAGGTCAAGAACTACCTGTGATGCATTCAGTGAATTTCTATTGTTAGAACCCAGTATATAAGAAACCGCTTCATCCACGAAGCCCTGCAATGGGATAAATCTGACTAAATGTGGATGTCTTTACCTGAGTTTGTCCCATGGCTCTATATGGAATGGAGAAAAGCAGACACCTCTTGGGTGTGATTCATCTTGTCCTAGCGTAGATTCTGTATTTGCACAGATTAATGACGTCTCCAAATGCCATTGAATATAGTGGGACTCAGGTGGGACTGGCTCATTTCTAGATGATAGAGGTGGCTGAAAGTAGATACAATGGATCCTAACCTTAATTTCCAGAAAGCTCCAATTTGAGGAGATGTGGTCCAAATTAATAGGGAGGGACAAGAAAAGTGACTTGCAGAACAGGGCAGAAGGAATGCATATTCTGGGTTGAACTAGGTTTCTGGACGACCCCTGCATTGTTTCTCCACATTTCTTTATGTATAGGGGTATCTGGAGTGTATTCAACATCAAGGATATTCTGCAGTCTTAGGGAGACAACCCCATCTTCTACTGGCTAATTGCCCAATCCAGGTATTTAAGCTAGAAGACAGAGGCTAGATTGCCCCAGAACCCACTGAAGTCCCAACCAGATCTATATTATCCTTTGGTAAAAGGGTTCCAGTTCCATAAAATTCCTATTCCATTAATGTGTATTAATGTGCGAAGGTCAGATCCTGCAACTATCATCTCTCATGCTGCCCTATCTGAAGCCTCAGAAATTCCAGCTGCTTCAAAGATGATTTTTTGATTCAGAAACTGGTCACTGTTAAAAATAAGTATTTTACAGTTTCAGAAGCAATAGACACAAAGTATAGTTAGAATTGGTGGTCTACTGAGTGAGTCAAGTAAGAGGGGAAGGAAAAAGAAGGAGGGATGGGGTGCAAGAGAGACAAGACTTGAATCAGTCTGGAAGTTAATAAATGGAGACCAAAGCAATAGGAAAATTGGATAAAGATTAGTTCTTCCAAACAACAGAGTTAGAACAAGACAAGGCTGAGTAATATAGAAGAGTGCAGCACTTGGGGCTGCAGCGATTTGACAGTGTCTGATGGCAGTGGGGTAGAGTCAGTAAGAAAAATGGAAAATGAAGAGTTTCTTGACTCTTAATGCAAAGCAGAGGAGAAAAGCCAAGGAGAGCTCAAGCATCGGAGGAGTCCTTGAAGACTGCAGCTGAAATAGCCTCAAGAAATCGCCCCCGTTCAAGGCAGCACTGAGGAGGATTGAGTGTATCCAGACTAGCCTTGACAGCTTTATCTAACCTATTCATAAAAACTTACTGTAAGGGATATGCTGTAACGTCCCCCAAGAGCCAGGTGCAACATTTCAGTACTGTGTGGTTAGAAAGTTTTCCCTACTATGCATAATTTTTTTTAATTCAAATGAAGCTGCTTTCCCTCTTGTCCTTCTCTCAGTGGACATGACAACAGTTGATCTCTGTCCTCTTTATAACAACCTTTTACATGTTGGAAGAGTGTTGCTATGCCAACCTTTTGTGCTGTTGCCAAGCAGGCGCTGGAGTGATAGTTTCCACTTCCAATTCACTGCAAGGCGCAAGATCTCGCAGGGAGCCACTTCCCTTCCACAGAAATACACAGGCAAATTCAAAGATCCCAAACTGCACAACGCCTTCGTCCCAAACCCTATCATCGCCCTTGTCCTGGGTCGGTCTGAGTGAAGTTAACCAAAGTCAAACACAGCCTGCTGAACATCTCTTTTCCATAGATGAACTCTTTACTCTTCCATTTGTCAGCACAACTGTGGGTGGGACCAAGTTGTTGGAGCTGTTTCCACATAGGAAAAGCAAGGTTGGCTTTGAGGAGCCAGAAGGGCTCTGTCCTTGATATCACTTAGCAGACCTCTGGCAATGCTTGTGGGGGGCTTGTACATCCTTGAAAGGAGCGATGCTCGAATGAGATCGGTCAGGGGAAAGAATCGGTGGCAACATGAACTGCTCCAGAGTGCAAGTCCATGCACCTCTGTGTGAGGAAGTCCCTACTTGCTGCTGTGTATCCGTTGACAGAAGCAACGAATCCACCTTTTGAACAGAGCAAAGCAGAAGCATGGAGCAATCTCAGAGATGAGGAGGAACCTGTTTGTCTCATATAACTTCCCTGAGAGCAGTTCGTCTGTGGGAGAAACATGACATTTGCAAGGTTGCCTAGGTCGGTAAGACCACCGGTGATATGTCTCAGTCATGCAAGGTTAAAGCTGCATGTAGGGAGAATGCACGCAATTGCCCAAAGAGTTTAGTTGATGTTAGCGATGGGAATGCACAGGTGGTGGGATAGTTTGTGCCGGTGCTGTACAGCACAGAAGGGAAAACCTGCGTGCCACCCCACCATGACTGCAAGCCATCACACACTATATTCCTTTCTTCTTAACCTGCTGTGGCTGTGTTCTACCAGCCACGTACGTGGCCAACCTCTGCCACCTTCTGTGGCGGATCAGACAGCCCTGCCACCGTGGTCTCTGTGAACTGATCGCCAACAAAGTGGCAAACTGAATAAAGGGAAAGAGCACAGGAAGATGAAGGATTAACACCTTCACATGCCTGGGGAGATCAGAGCAGGCTGGGGCAGAAGCATGCAGCTCTGAGGGTCATTATAACCATCAGTGCTAGGGCTCACATTCTCATAGCATCTCTGCAGTCCTTGAGTTTCACCATCCCTGCCCCAGGAATACTTTAATGCTGCGCACTCACAGGACAGAAGTGCAAGAAAGCTGCATCTAAATGTAGCTGTGGAGGGGAGCAGGATGCACCCACGGGGACACAATGCTGCTTTCAAACCATTTTTTGCCTTCCCCTTACTACCAACGGCAGTACCAGCAAAAAGCAATCAGGGTTCATGTCTGGGTACAGATGAGCCAAGGATGTTACATGATGTTTGGTCATTAGCTTTCAATGAGACCATGTGTCAAGGGAAAGGGTTCTGCAGTTCGAAGAGCGAATGATTTACAGACCTGAAAAATAACGAAGCTTGTAAGGAACAAAGCTTGGAAATAAAGCTGCATGCTCCACCTGAATTGCTACCTACCCGTGTGTGTACTCAGAGCTCATATTTAGTGCTTCTGGTGGCACATTGACAGACAGCTTAGTGAAAACAAATGTTAATGTTAATTAAGCTGGAAAACTTCCCAGATTTTGAGAGTGAGAGTGTTTGCTTGGATAATAATTCAGATAGCCTGTGCCCTGCGTAGCACTTTCGTTGGGAAATCTGATCTCTAAGAAATAGGGGATCAAAGAACCGGAAGCACTCAGACAGATCTCAGATCTTCTCCTAGGATAGAGGGGTGCTGCTCCTTATAGCATCTTTCCCAGGGCTTTTAGTACCCTAAATTTCAGTGATACAGGCAATGAGATGCCCCTCATTTTTTTTTTTTGCAACAATATCCCATGCACTAATAGAGCTCACAGCAAGGAAATGCTTCCTGACATACCTCCTAAATCCTCCTTTACTTAATTTCACTCCAGTGCTTCCAGATGATGATAATTAACCTCTCTTTCTGCAGAGGAGAGCAAATAGCAAGAGCTTGGAAGTATGAGTAAGGATGGATACGGCAGGGTTTCATATGCATACAGCCAGATCTCCCTGATTAATCTGAATAATTGTAGCTCTGTTGGCTTCCACTGGTCTACACTGATTTGCACCAGGTAATGATCTGGCCCATTGATTTTAAATTCCCTGCTACATCTTTTTAATTCAAATCACGGTCACCAGTGCCAGACTGAGACTTGTGAATATCAGTGAACGGCTGTGGGCTAAATAGATGCACCAGCTATTATCACAGGGATGGGAATGTTTCTTTATTTATTGCTGAAAGGGCTGGGGGAAAAAAATATTAATTAAAAAATGAGAGGATGTACACAGCCAGCCTAGAAACCCCTGGTAGCACTTCTGTCTTTATAGGAGGCCATGTGATGCCTCAATGTATTCCTATTTTCTGCTTCAGTGAGATGACTTTCATATTGTGGAGGCAATGTGCACTGAGTCCCAGCTGGCAGCTCAGCTAACCATTGGTATTGCAATTAAGTCTCCTTGGCGTTCACTTGGGGTGATGCTCCCCAGAGGGCTCCTTCACGTTTTCCAAAGGGACTGAAGATCAGCACTCAAAGATGCTGTCGGAGCCTGGTACAAGGTGGAGTGCCAAGAGCGCAGCAAGGAGCTGGCAGGGAAGCACTTGCCCTGGTTGCAGCATTATGCAAGGCAGGATGTTCTGCAGATTCTCCCCAGAATGCAGAGAGATGCACAACATCTTTCCTTTTATTGCCACTTGCTTAGAGGTATCCTCAAAACGCTGTCATCTGTCCAGGAAGCATTTTCCACTTCAGCGTTTCCTTTTTATGACCTTCATATATTCATTCTTGTTTGCATCATAGCAGCTCTTCGAAGCCACAGCTAGATTGTGGTAGATGTTATACTCACACACAGACTAAGAATATATGTCCTGAAACGTACCATCTCAGTGCACTTCCAGCGAAGTCATTTAATCTACTGAAAATACTTAGAGGTGCCATACTAAATCATAGGATTGATGAAGGACATTGGATAGGGCACTCTGTTATGCTACATGTGATGTTGAATTTTACAGTGGTCCCTTCTGAACAACTGAAAAAAGTAAATGAAAGGGAAAAATAACGGTAGTGGAAGGAAGCCCAGAGAGTGAAAGTGATTTGACACTCAGTTGGTCATTGCCAGAGCAGACACCATGTCCACAGGTGGCTGTTAAGATGCCCACTGCCCTGTTGGGGTGTCTGCCTGAGCTGCTAAGCTATTCGACGTGGCACCGAGGGTTGGAGGAGGTGGTTAGACCTTGTGTGGGGAGTGCTTGGGGTCTAATCCTGACAGCCCAGTACCAGTTTGGGAAACAGTAAAACCCCTGAGCGTTGTAATGGGGATGTGGCAACTCCAAGGCCAGAATACATCAAAGATCACTTAATGCAAACTCTTATTTATTTTTGAATTTAACTAGTTAGCAGTATGTCGAGAGCTTAGTCAAATGGGACTTCCCCTTTGAGGAAGAAAGTCAATCTTGATTTGAAAGCATTCGACAGCAGAGAGATGTGGTGCTTTCCAAGGTAGTTTGTTCAAATGGTCCATCGCTTTCTGTTAAAAATTATTTCTATTTGAATATGTCAGGACTCCACTTCCAGTCATAAATATACCTCTCTCCACAAGACTAAAGACTGCTTTGCTAACCACAATTTTCTCCCTATGAAAGTACTTACACATCTTAATCAAATCAGTCACCTCTCACTCTTCTTTTTTTGATAAATGAAGCAGATTGAATTGCAGAAAGTCTTAGTGCAAGGCACTTTCTCCAGCTCTGAAGTAATTTTTCTTGTAGCTATTTTTCTTTGTACACTCTTCAGACATCTCCTCGACCCCTTTTTAAAGAGGTGACAGCAGACAACCAGCTAGTCTACATATCCCAGTCTCATAGGTGTCTCACACAGAAATGGAAAACATTTCTGCTTTCCTAATTACAGCTCCCTTGCTGATTTCTCTACGATGCCACGGTGGGAGTTTCTGGTGAGTTGCTTGCTTTCCAAGACCCCTTAACCTTATTCTCAAACATGGCCTGCATTCCTTAAATCTCCATGGGTAACTTTGCAATTGGGTGTTTTAAAATTCTTCCTATCGCTGTCATGACCGATATTGTGTTTTCTTTGAGTAAAAGCTCAAGCTAAATAGTGCAGGGCTTATTAAGTGTTTGTGCAGAACTCTCCTAACTCTTCCCTTCAGTGATGGCTCCCAGTTGACAGCTGGTTGCTACGATTTGCTGAATAACCAGCCTTTCATCTAGTTAAAACTAGGTTGCATGGCTGCTGTTAGCATTGCACGCTGTCCGTGTGTTAATCAGGAGGGCATCTTCAGAAGCCCAGGCCTCTCCCGTCTGTGTCATTCCCCTGCTCAGCCTAATTCGTGGTGGCAAACAGCGACATTGGGTTTGGCAAGACTTCTTTTTGCAGGTCTAGGAACATGTTGTAAAGACACAAGAAGATCAGTTGTGGTTCAGGGCAAGGGTTCTCAAGCAGGTGCTTGAGGAAAATACATTCAAAATGGATAAACCCTGTTTTGGGAATTAGGGTTTTTAGGGCTTTCTGACCTGGAGGTTTCATTTGGGCCATCACATTTGATGGCTGCTAATGGACCTCTTCTCCCCTGGTTTATTTGTTCCTTTTTTTCAACCCATTTATTTTTTCATCCTGCACATCCTCCTAAGACAATGAGCTCCAAAAGAAAATGTTGTGGTGAATTACTAGGATTAATTATATCCTTAGCCAGTAAATCTTAGCAATTTATTACATTTTAACGTAAAATTAAATTCTGTATCTGCATTTCCTAATTTTGTGTGGGACTAATGTTGAACACATTGGCTGATTCACCTCCTTGGCTTTTTTGAGGCATGCTTTCATCTTCTGGAATTTCTTGTAGTTCCAAGACGTATTATAATCATCATCACTACCTCAGATGTCTCCTCAGCCAACACTTTAAGTATTCTTGGGTGCATTGCAATGACTTGGCAATTTAAAAAAAAAATGCATTCCTAGTGGATGCTTAATATCTTCCTTGATTATTGCTATTCATCTTCGTGAAATACAAATAAATCTCTAATTTTCCTTTCAAACATGGGAAAAGAAGGTGAGAACAGCTTGAGAAAAGGAGAACATCTAATAATTTTCTGCAAAACTGTTACTACTTTATTCTCCTCAGCTAGCAATGAGCTAAATATCATTGCTGCAATCCTTCTTGTTTTATAATATGCCCTACATTCATTTAAGCCTGGGACTTTCCCTAACGCCTTTAGCTTTCTTTACCAACTGTCTGAATTTCATAGCTTCTCATTTTTGCTAATTACCATCTTTCTAGTTCTGTTTTTCTTCAGTCATCTATTTATTTCTAATTGTTGCCTTCATTTCACCACGGGGCCAAGACGGGATTTTTAGGCCGTGCTGTCCTTTTTCTTGATTGTCAAATAGTGGTTCTATATGGAAGTGTGACTTACATTGAAGCTCCATTGTACTGGCAATTGTATAAAGACAGAATGCCAAATCAGTCCTTGAAACAGAGAGCTAGCACTAATTATAAAGCAGGAGAGAACAGTGGATAAAGGCAGATGTGCATACACAAGAAAACACTGAGGCAAGCATCCCCCATTACACCTAGCTGCAAAATCTCTCGCTCTGCCAAGTCTGACCACCTTCATGTCTTTGCGTTCATCTACCCATGGTGGGACAGTGAGCTCTTCTACCTGTAAAGGTGCCATTTTCCTACAGAAAACTTAGCTTAAAAAGAGCTCGCAGCTGAAGGAACAGGGTTAATTTCATCCCTGAAGATAAACCGTTAGGGCTTGAATTGGAATTAACACATTCCAAGAGGTTCCCTTGTCCTCAGCTGCAAAAAAAAGAACTTCCAAGGACAGAACAATAAAAAGACCTTTCAAGGACAGAACAAATCCACGGTAAAAGTGACTTAGGACAATTTTGACATTACAGACTTACTGCCAAGCAAGCCAGGTTGACCCAGCCACTGCTGGAAGAGAAGAGAAAAAAACAGAAAAGGTACAAAAATGGAATAATTTCATGGTTCCAACAATGGCATGCTGGCCAATGTAAGTGGTCCATAACTGACCCAGAAAAGTATAAAGAAAGCTGTATCCGATTAAAAGCTAATGGCTAAAAGTGCATGGTGGTCTTTGAATAACAAGCAGGAAGAATGGGGGTACTGACACAGTCGAAGAACGGGCGAGAGACAAAATACATCTTTTTTGCTGTGAAGGTACTGAAATTACATGATAAATATATCTGGCACAGTAATTTGCACAAGTTTTGCTGTATAGCCGTTAGTTCAGAGCCTTTCATCATGTCTTTTGGAAAGCTTGTGCTCAAACCAGCTTTGGGGCCACCACTGGCTTTTCATAAACTTCTTGGTCCAAGCTGAGGTGACTGCTGGCACCTTGAGCACCCTGCAAAATGCTTCTTATTGACACAACCTCCCCTTCCATGCACAGCTGAGCTTCTTGAGCTCAGAAACCATGTATTTAGAACAGGCTTGTCAGGAAGGAAGTTTCAGGCACAGTCCTCATTTTTGTGCTTTTTCCCCTCAAAAAGGAGTTCTGAACTTTGTGTGGGTAGAAGAAGAAGAAATTGGTCTTCCCTTTTATTTGTTTCACTGTTTTGGAAAGCTCTGCCAAGGAGGAAGGCTCAGTGCACAGTGCTTGGCAGCTTCACTCATTCAGTTGTGGTGCCAGAATTTAATTCTCATTTTAGAGGTTCAAATAAACCTCAGATCTCACTATTAATTTAATCATAACACTTGAAGTTTCATCTGGCTTCTCGAAGGAACTACAGAAAACTGAGAGATGTTTCTGATTCCAGCGCGGGACTGTCCCAGAGCTGCTTCTGAACAAACGTTCATGCAATTGTGCAGAGCTTCACAGGTCTTCCTACCCATGATATAATGCTTCAGTTACTGGAGACAATTCCAGGGATTTCTATAAGACAGAAAAATAGATTGATCAATCAAAGGATTAATCAGTGAGTGACTGACAGACTGTGCTACCTGGTGTGCTTGGTAGACACAAAGGCCTTGAGTTCTGCATCACCAGCCTAAACAGCAGTTGTAGAGAAATTAGGGTTCATTTGTGAATATTTTGGTTCTGTCTCAGGACATATATCATAAAGAGGCGTTGTGCAAATAAACATGAACATTGTGTATCCAGAGTGACTGTCAAACAGCCAGACTAAGAATAAGGAAAATGGGCACACAGTGTTCAGTCATAAAACTACTGGAAAAGATGTTCAACAATGAAGTGGAATTAAATGAAATTCTAGCCACTCAGAATACATTATCCCTGCAGCATGTCCATGAAATCACTCTCTGAATTGCAGAGTAATTTGCTCTTAGCCTATGAAGCCTTTCTTTTTTCCCCCCTTTCATCTCCCCTCCCTTAATTTTTTTTTCCTGATAGCAATCATTTGGGAACTCGTTTCTCACTCATTTTGCTCCCAAAGGAAATATTCTACAAGGGAACAATAGTGATGTGTCATCATGACGTTACGGGTCACTCATTCAGTGGTGGTAATGTGCCCACTTCCCAATTGCTTCGCCTGTGTGCACTAAGCTGCTTCTGGAAGGGCTTTCATGTTCTTAACTCTTTGCTGGATTACTGGCTCATCTTTCCAGTAACCATGAATTTGCCTTTGCAGAGGAACAGGTGACATAGACTGGCCTGTCATGGATCGACATGAGATAAGTTTCATGTCATGATCAGCAGCTCTGTTGGGGATAGACAGGGGCTAATGCCGTGCAGAATCTCTCACTGGTGCAGCAGTTAATCCTAGCTTAACCCAAAGCAGAGATGCACAGATTCATTGCCCTCAAGAACTCTGCAGCTGTAAACCCCTGGCATGACGAACTTCATCACCAGGTGGAAAAATGTATCTTTGCTTGTATTTGCTGAGAGCCTCAGCAGAGGGGCTGAAGAGCATTGCATCCCCGTTCCGTGGTTCAGGAACTGACTGTGGAGTTTGGAGCTACGTGCACAACCTTTGCAGGAGCAATAACAATCTGTTTTGGGGCCTGATTTAAAGACATTTAGCTCAGGCAACCGTGCTGCCTGTGTGTCCATTTGTCTGTGGACCTACCCTTTTTCTTAGACAATAACATTTGACCCGCTCGGCAAATTTCAGCCAAGAGAAGTGTCTCCAATGTATTAAACCCTGAATACATTAAACTCCTCCGGACTTCATGAAAACAAGCAGCTGGGCAGCAGAAAGACTTTATTATTACCGAAGGCTGCAGGATGAACTCCAAAACATTATTAGGCACCAGAGAATCTACTCAGACTTCATAAGTTCCTCTGTTCCCAGAACTACCTATTAACATAATTAAAAGCCCTGAGACACAAACTCATCCCTGGCTCACATTTCCAGTTGCCATTTCTACCAGTGGAGAAGAGGTTTGAAGAGCTATTGGATTTGAATAGCAGAGATGTTACCTTCACTTTGCTGTGATGTGGATGATGACACAGGGGTGCCTCAAGCTCTGGGAGGGTTTTTTTTTTATTAAAAAAAGGCAATCTGTTCATTTCACAGATGCTCAACAGCTCTTCAGAAATAATACAGGTGTGCACAGAAATAAATCTGCTTTGTTTACTAAGTAATAAAGTCAGCCAGAAAAAAAGAAAAATCCACCAAAAATTATTTTTTTCTTTCTTTCTTTTGGAAATACCTTTTCAATCACATCAAAGGAAATTCAGGACGTTCAACAATAATGACAATGAAAACAAAACGAGGCTTTAATCAAAAACAAGACAAACTAAACTGCAAAGCTCCATATTTGGGAAAAAAAGGAGTTGAAAGTGATCTTTTAAATGTACTTAAATGCCTCAGTTCCTTTTGCTAATTGAGTTGTGTGTCCTGCAAAGACTCTCAAAT
Source organism: Apteryx mantelli (assembly GCF_036417845.1). Taxonomy (NCBI): domain Eukaryota; kingdom Metazoa; phylum Chordata; class Aves; order Apterygiformes; family Apterygidae; genus Apteryx; species Apteryx mantelli. Next base: position 85,434,300 of record NC_089982.1, on the reverse strand, counting down.
GCATTTAACTCTAAACATCATGAATACTTCCATCAACTTCAATTCAGTTCCTCACACTCCTTAAACCTGAAATGTGTGTATCAAGATCTGGAAACAAGAAATGAAGTAGGAAAAAAAAATTGTCTGGATGCTATTCATCTTCCATATCACAAGGTTTTCATCTTCCTTGGTGTCCTTGCGTCTCATTTCAATGACATTTATGCTACTGTATCTCTCTACACATCTAGGTTGTCAATCCCAACTAAATTTGCTGGCGTCTGTTTAAAAAAAAACTACACAGACATCAAAAATTGATCTAGTAAAAGTCAATAAAAATGTATGCATCAGCAAAGCATCACAAGATAATCCAGAAACACATTTTTTTCCTTATTCTTGCATAAATGCCATAGCTGGGTGGTCAGATGACTACTCAAGTCAATGCCATGAAATCTACATTAGTCTGGTGCAATTCAGTGGTGAAATAAGAAGCTGGGGGAGGGATTCAAGCCAGGAAAGAGACAGCGGAGGAGAGATATGAAGGGCTGGAAGGCAATATATACCTAAAGGTGCTACAAAAACGATGGACGGGATTGCTCATGGTCTTTTCCAGTACAAGAATTAGGGGCCATTGAAGGAAGCTAATGACAGACTAGTTCAGGAAAAAAGATGAAGCCAAAGGGAGCTTTTCCTTTGTACAACAGGTAGAGGAGCTGTGGAACTCCATGCTGCAAGGTGTTGTGATGTTAAATATTTACACCCGTTCAAGGGGAGCATGGACAAGCAAGAGTCATCCCTTGAAGGTTCATAGAAACCAGGCCTGGCTCCAAAGTCCTTTAACCTTGAGCAACTGAAGGCTGGAAGGTGCAGGTGTCCTCCTTGTCCTTAGACTCTTCCCTTGGCATCTGCTTTTAGCCACTGCTGCAGGCAGGGTACTGGGCATACGGTTTGACCCAGTAGGTCCTTTCTCACACTGCCATGCACGTGACCTCATGTCAGCCCTCTAAAAGTTTGGAGTGGAGACTAAACCAGTCAAAAAGGCTCTTTCTCTAGTCAGTGCAAAGAGCTCAGCACTGCGAGGGAGCAATTTGTTGCAGCCTAAAATAGATGCCAGTCTCTGTTCACTCAAAGTGTGTTTCTGACCCTGTGAGTGCATAATCCTTCAGTTCATTTGATGGACAGGAAAGCCTTTATTCCTGGAAATGGGTAAATGTGTGCCTGAATTAGAAATTATCCATTAGAATATGTCTGCATGCTATATAAAATAGGTGCAAGGAGCAATCTTTGGTCCCAAGTCCAAATGATGCGGTAAATCATCCCCATCCTGCTTCTTAAGCAGGGTGTACTTCTACAGCACCGCTGCATCCAAAGCACTGGTGGTGTCCACAAAACCCAGTGCTTTCCCTGGGGCTCCCCTGGGACTCGTGTTACCCTACGACTCTGCACGTGTTAATGCAGTGTGTCCCAAATCATGTTCAGGCCATGCTGCAGGCCACTGGAGGATAGTTTTAGAACAACACAGTAATATTATAGCCTGAACATCCTAAATGTGCATGAAGGCAGGGGTGAAGGTGCAAAGCCTGTTGGAGGACAGTGCAAAGCACTGGAGGACAATATAGGGCAGAGGGAGCCAATGCTAGTGACTTCTTGTCCATGCACTTTTCAGTTGCATGACTGTAATGTTAATATTATTGTAGTGCCAAAAGCTCAGTTAAGAACAGGGTCTTCTTGAGTTCAGCACTGACAGGCACAGAGAAGTCAGTCTCTGCCTTTAAGAGCTGTCATGCATCCAGTCAGGGCTGGAAAAGCACTGACTTCCCATCTGTAGATAGAAGTGGTTGCATCAAGATACAGGGCAACGAGGGACCAGGCCAATGGAAAGCTCATTTGCATGAGCAATTATCTTTTTTTTTTCGCATTTGCAATTATCTCTCTGCGCACTTTCTATTTTCTATTTCATGGACTCAGCTTAACAGTTTCATTTAAAAGTATGCCCCTCAGTTTTAGCTCAGGCTGTGGTCTAAAACAGGATGAAATTTCTCAAAGTCAGCCTGAAATCTTTATTTTATGTTTATATTTGTGTCCTTCAAAAGAGGGGTAAGAAGAAGGAAGGAGCTTGCATGACTGTTTTGCATGGCAAACATGAGCCAGATTACATCATGCTGCTTTCTGCTCCTCGCTGAGATGAACTAACAAGTACCACTGCCACCAGAAGTGTCCCACATGAGTCTTTCCTCAGGCTGTCCTTACCGCAGGAATAATGGTCTAGCATTATGGCTGGGCCCTCAGAGATGTTCTAAGACCTTGAAAGACTCTCGTTCATTCTGTGTCGTGGTTCTCAAGGGTGAATGATGCTTTTTGGTGAAGGCTGAGCTTTCTTAATTTCAGAGAAAATCAATGATAATTTGGTGGTTATCCCATTTCCATGCAGTTCTTACTAGAAAAAAAGTTAAGACTACTTGTTCAAAATTCAGTTGAGCTTCAGGATTCATTTGGCAGCAAAACTCTAGAACTGGCAGAAACATTGATGATGAAATGTTTCACGAATAGGAAAGATCTTTTCAAGCAAAACATGTTGTCGAGGGGAAAATATTTCTGGTCATTTCTTTTCCAGAAACAAATAAACAACCCATCCAACCAGAAATCCTTTTTTTCAGGCTTACATGATTTCTTCCATTTTATGTCATGATTATCCATTAAAAAAAAAAGAAATCCTGTGTGAGATATGGCTACATGGGAGACTGGGAAGTAGAAAAAGTTACTGTAAAAATGAAAGAAAAATTCGCATCCCTACAGACCTCATATAATCATTAAGAAGAGTGTGAGAAAAGTCATTAAGAAGAGTGTGAGAAAACCCATTAGTAGGTTTTATGTGTGTGCATGGAAGGTAACATTTATTTCATTTATAACTTCTTTCACACCTAAATAAATTATGGGTAGAAAGTCTAATGTTGCAAAACATCCAACCTATTCTATCTCTAGGGAAGCAAATAAGCGATCTAGGAACCTCTGGCCCCAGGAGCACGTGCCCGGTCTTCTCCTTGACCACCTTACTGCAGTGCTGACAACGTAGAGCCTTCCTTACCTGGGTGCACTCGCAGGCTGCAAAGGGAGCCTCAGGTTCTGCTGCAGTCAGCTTGATTCCTCCTGCCCTCTCTCTGCAAACTCTCTTCCTCTTGCGGTGAAGATTTAAGGAAGAAATAATAGTGGTAGGTCATTATGACATTTTAGTGTGTGTTTTATAGGACATCATGACTCACTGATTCAGGGAAGAACTTTGCAGCTCGCTACGAAATTGCCTGTTTCAATCAATCCTGCCAGTGGCTTCTCTAGGAATTTTATGAAGTGCAACTTACATATAAATATATATAAAAATGTATGTATGTGTATATACAGAGGGTACTGTATTTATTTTGGTTTCTGGGAGAACCAGTTAAAAGCAAAAAAATAAAAATACTATAGTGAAAAACATGCAAGATTCAAGATGCTGAAAGCAGCACAAGGCTCTGTCAGGTCAGAAGGAGAGAATAGCCATCATGAATAACTCTGGCAGGAATGTCTCTAAGCTCAGTTGCTCAGAGAGTTAGCAGGATCATGCTCTTTCTTTTGCTTTTTTGTGAGTTGGATGCAGTCACCATCTTCTATGCTCCTGGGCCCATGATTCCTAAACTTTGTGAGTCCTGAGGTCATGGGTGAATGGGCCATAAATCAACCTTCTGCTGCTGGTGCACAGAAGCTAATTGTCTCTGCAGTGTTTTCTGTTTGGCAGCTGCCCTGGGAGGTCTGAGGGCTCTGAGGATCCAGAGATCTTGGCTGCTGCTGGCCTGGGAAACAATATCCCAGGCCAGATACAGGTACACAGTCCATGTGCCCCAGTAGAAGAAAGTCCACGCTTCCTCCTCCATCTCTTCCTGAAGGGAAAATACAGACCTCTATTAACAGAGATAACTCCAGGATGGACCTAGAACAGATCCTGAGCTATGATTAAATGTACTTGGAAGGAACTGAGGCATGGAAGAAGGAGAGAGAACATGGCAAGGAAAATGATTTACTTTGATGGTGGTTTTTTTAAAGGTTTTATTTTCAGTGAGGACAGGGACCCTGAACATTTCAAAGGAGTGTGCAGGAAGCATAGAAAGAGCATCTGCTTCCCTCTAAAGAGTTATGTTGGGCTTTTTTGTGTGAGATTGCACAAGGACACCCGGCACATTCACTTCTCAGTTTGAAGATGGCAGGGACACTGACCGCAGGACGAGTGTGAGAGATGAGGGACATGGGGGAGCGACTTGCTGTTGGTTACCTTGGGAATGGCATTAGATTTCTTGGCTCATCCAAAGGGTTAACTTACCCCATCACATCAATGTGAAAGGATATGCAAGGATAACTGAACGGAGAAACTGAAGCAGGAGCTACTTTCCCAGGAGAGGAGGTTGAGCTCTCAGGCATGGACATTACGATTTTCAAAATGGAATAAGTTTGTACAGAACATCAAAGCCCAAAAGAAGGCAAGATTGGAGGTTATCTATTGGGAACTCACTGGCTTTGATGAGCATGTGATAAGAGAGACATCCAGTCGAGCGTTCATGGACTTGATCGTTATCTAAGACTAGTTTCTTGGCACAGTCTTCTATGAGGATGGGCCAGAGGCAAACCATAAGGAAGTACTCAAGATGCAAGAATCACAGACTGCTTGAGGGCAGACTCTGTGGAAAAAGACATCTCAGTGCAGCTGCCTGAGGGTGACATCATGTTCAGCTGAATATATCGCTGCAAACATAATCAGTGTCTTCCACTTTCTTCTCCCTTTTCCATGGAGGGGGCTTGCCCTCATGAAGTAGGAGTTCATACCTTTAGCCTAGGATCTTCTCAGACTATCTCCAAATGGATCCTTTTCCCCTGTAGTTCATCCACAACTAAACTTAGGGGGTAATGAATTTACGGTATCACTCTGTTGCCTTCTGGAATCACTAACAAAATGCTCACTGAGCCCTAAGGAGAGCAGAATCAAAACACCAGGAAGAAGACCAAGACTCTCAATACACCAGCTACCTGTTCCTGGCTTTCTGACTTCTGAGCTGAACACAGTATATAACTGGACAAAATTGCGCTCCCCTGGGTTGTGAAATCTCTGTATGTAGAAACGAGGAATTCAGACTGATTGCCTGAACTTTAGGTGTAACTTGAATTTACAGTGTGCACTGAGCCAGCCATTTGCTAGCAAAGACAGATCACACATCTAACAAACCCCGTCTGCTAGGTGCTCCGGAACAACCAAAAAGCCACTAACTCCACTGTCTGCCTGACTAGACTCGTGGGCATGGGAAGGAGTGGGTCCACATGAAGGACAGAGAGTTTCCCCCAGTGTCTACAGAAAGCAAACTTCATACCACTAGAAAAAAAAACCACATTCTGATTACAGGGTGGTTTTTGACACCTGGCTCTGATCCCTCGACGGATGTCGTATTGCAGGGGAAAGAGAGACACAAATCAGAGCCCCAAGTTCTCCTTACCAAGGAAAGAAACCACCAAAGAGGGAGCGTGCTGCAGAAGCTTAGAAGAAGGCTTAGGGAAAGCTGATGTGCCAGCTGGACCGGTGGGAACACAGGGGTGTTAAAGGACTCAGCCCTCGCATTTGAACTCTATTGAACTGGAATAAGTGCCTTTCTACTGCTACAAAAAAGCCATTGTTTGTTATACAAACATTATTAATTTGTTCTCCTCAGCACAGAAATTTTACCTATATTACCAAATCGGAAAACCCGTAGTTCCATGTACAGTGGACTTTATGAAATTAGTTTTCATAAACATAACCTCTCTGCAATCTCACTGTGTGTCCACGCTTTTTATGAAACATTTTTCTCACTAGGAGAATTGTTTCAGATCTCTCTTTCTAGCCAAATGCCTCTTTTTTCATAAAATTTCTAGAAGCTTAAGGTCTTTGATCCAAAAAATTCCAAATTTGTCAGTGCGTTCAACAGTTATGAAGGGGGACTAAGACAGACAGACAGACAGATATCCTAGTTACATAAGGGGCTAATTTCCCTGGGAAGCCAGCCTAGAAAAATAATCACACCCTTTATAGAAAATTTATCTAGACAGATCCATCAGATAAGAGTCTGGACTATGCACACATCCGGGATTCTGGTTTGAAAGGCATCCTCCTACCCTTATGGTCTCGCCCCAGAGATCCTGGCAAGAAGCTTTTATTCTATTCAAGATGTGTGTTGTGTCAGAGCCAAAATTAGACCTCACACCTCACAGGGTCTCAGTTCACAGGGCTTGTTCTTCCTGGGGGTTTCAAACATATCTGCCAAAAATAATAATTCCTGTCAGGGACCTTCTAAGGGATAGCTGTAAATCTGGTAACACAAGGCCCAGGGCTCTCATCAGCTATGACCATGCCCTCAAGAGCAGTGCCAACTATCTTTGACACTGGACTCCAGTTTACTCTGTCCTGACCACATTCATGCATGCCCTCAAACACAGCTGGTGCACGTTCTCAAGGCAGGGAGGCACCCTGCACCCAGGCAAGCTCTGGCCTCACCCAGATGACTTGCACGGACTCTTCTGCCTGGATCCTGGCTGGGTGTAAAGTGATGGGAGAAAGAACTGGCTGGACACGCTGCTACTTGAAGAATCCACTCTTCCAGTAGAGCACAACTGGGGTACCAGAGACAGTGTCTTTACTTACTACATGTCCCATCTAACAAAGATGAGTTCTGCTCCTTTCTGGCATATGGGTAGGGAGGAAAGCAGAGAATTGCAGCCTTCATTACACTGCAGGTGAATAAAAGTGAGATATTAGCTAAAACCAGGACTCATGAAGGCAAGAAGACCTATTCAATAATCTGGGCACTTCTGCACATCCATAAGTCTTCATGAATGACAGGATTTATGTAGCAACTGTGGGTGCTGCTTTGTATCTTTTGAGGTCAGAAGGACCTTTTAAATTATCTGGGACTTGATTCAGGTGTCTAAGATAGGGATCTAGTGGCATTACAGTTGGCCTGGGATACTTCACCCAGTCTCTAGCTAAACCCATGGATATGGTAGGTCCTTGTAATTCTCTCTGACCTATCTCCAACCTCTTTTGGATGATTTTGCTACACTAAAATATTGTAAATGTCAGTAGGTGGCGTGTTTAGGCACCTGAATTGAGCTCTAGTCTTTCTATGTAAAGCCTTAAACCCGTGGGCAAGGTGTCTAAACCTGAGACAGGCGTTATGGCTCACAGGATGGCCAAGGACTCTAGTCAAGAGTCCTAAGGAAGTAGTACCTTCCTTGTCCAGATAGCATTGTTCGATGCAGATGCTTCTTGTCATGGGCTGAGCATGCCCCACTGCTGACAAAAGAGTACCCAAAGTTAGGACAATAACTGGGGAACATGGGACAGATTTTGCTTACCTACTGCCTTAGGCACTCTTCTGTGCTACTTGTATACTGCATTATACAGCCATAACTTCCCCGTGTGGATCTCAGAGTCATTAAGACTACAAGTAGTTTGGAGGTGCAGGCACTGGTGGCTTTACAGATCCAGAGGTCTGTAGCACTTTGGGGAGCATTTAGACCAGACAGATGTCCAGAGAGTCTCAGTCAGTCAATTCCTGTGTCCAGCCCCAAACTCCTTTCTTCACTGGAGCAAGTTATTAAATGAAGAGGTGGACTCAAGCCCACCTCATCACAACGCATTGTCTACCCAGAGGTTGTCTCGATAGGTGAGGCTTGCGTTGGAGCCCTGGCCCCTGCTTCGTCCGCGCAGGGACCAGGACATCTTCACGCCAGCTTGGGCATCTTCACGTCCTCTGGCTCATGCTAGATGATGTGGTGCAAAAACTCCCTGGGGCTGGGCATGGAGGTCCTACTACAGGCGGGGAGGTCAAGAGCAGGCTGGCCCCACTGTAGCAAAAATCGCTAGTGATTTTTTTTAGTTGAGGTTCAGCTACTGAGACACTGAGACATGTTTTCTCTTATGTCACATGTAGCGCCCACTGCATCTCCCCTTATATCTTCTATTTTAAAGTGTCAGAAGAAGCAGGGATTTCATCACTTCCCTCCCACAGAGGCCAACTACTCAGCACAGGTGAAAATGCCATCTTAATTTCTCTTTTACTGAGCAGGTTGATACCTGATACATCAAAAGGATGGCATTTGTCTAGGAGCAGGCTGCAAAACTCAAATGAAATGATAAACACAACCAGTGGACAATCGTAATTCCTTCTCTGATGGTATTTGAAAATGAGAAATTATAGCAACCTATTTCAGGGGAACAGGGGGTTGGGGTTTATTTAAAAATGTAAAAAAAAAATAAAAAAAAAATCCCCTTTCCAGGAAGAGCACTTAACAATGTGCAAGCAAAGTGGATAAAAGCAGTTCAGTAACAAACCCAATTGCACAGAGATTGCCTCCTGCATTCCTGCACATCTTTGCCTTTTTGACATTTAACTTTAATTTATAGCAATTTAGCTTGCTCTTAGAGGCTGCACTGTACATTTGGGAAAGCAAAGTGATCTGTTAAATGTTTGTCTGAAATTTAAATCAGGCACAAAGTAGCTTTGTCTTTTCCTTAAAAAGCAAAAAGAGAGAGAGAGAGAGAGAGAGAGAACCCCCCCCACACACACACGCACACACGCATATCTGAAAATACTTATTTTGGCATAGAAAGGCAAATTATTCTCCTATTATAAATTCATTAATATATGAGAGGACAGCCGCAAATTAGTTTGGCCCATTGGTCAAGAGTTACAAAATTAGATTCCCTTAGTTAGATTCCTAAATGTGCAGTCAGGCAGGCAGTAAAGGTCCTGATCAAGGAAAAAACACTTAGGCATATGGTGCAATTCATTTCCTAATCCCACGGCATGTGCCACATCCCAGTGTTCAGAGTTAGTTCCTCACCACAGCCCACATTGTGAATCAGGTTGAAAGGGGTCAAATTCTGAGTCCACCCAAATTCTTGAGATCTGTGGGAGTTTCCAAGAGCTCTCCTGAGCAGCCTGGCTGTGTCTACACTGAAGAGCCCTGGCTCTGCTGGGCACCTCAAGCCCTGAAAGCATCATTTCTCTTGGCGTGTTTTCTCCAGCTCAAAGTGCCCGGAATAACACAACAGCCATGCTACCAACCATCAGAGCAGGGTTTTGGCTCCTGAAACTGCAACCCACCATTGCACGCCTTGTGCATGCCCTGTGAGCGTGTGGGCTGCGCCTGAGGGTTCAAAGCCTTCGGGGATGGTGTTGGAGAACAAAAAAAGGACTGGTTTTCTGCTGTGTTCATGAGCCGAATCAGATCACAGAAGAGTCCCTAAGTATCACAGCCAGAGCAGAAGGACCATGTGGCCCTGAAGAAGTGCATGGAGAGGAAATGAGAGATCGCTTTTCTGGCAGCAGAAAACCATTCAGTTGGTGTGATTACTCACAGAATCACACCTTTCTACAGGTGTCTGATTTTCAAAACTGTTGGCTAGTGAGATTTTTCTGTGCTTTCCATGTACATTAATTCATTGGCAGAAAACAGAACTTCCTTGTGTCCATTTTAAAAGAAACCAAACTGGCAATGGATGTCCAAGAAAGAATTAATTCTGCTATCTTTGCTTCTTCCTGTTCATGAATTCTCTGCAAGCAACCTGTGATTTTCTCAGGGTTGTCCATTATTCAGAATTATTCACTGATGACCGTGTGAATATTCTTGATCTTTCTGTTGTCTGCAAGGAGTATATGAGCATGACAATGTCTGAAAGCAAGGACAGCTTTGAGGTTAAAGAGTTGGTCTGGTCTCCAGGAGAATTACTTGAGATGGCTTATCTCCAGCTGACCCTGGTCACATCACTTAATGCCTCTGGGTTACCAATTCCACATCTGAGCTGAACTTGCTCTTCCGTGGCAAGGATTGCTTTGATGATAATGATGAATTTATTCATGACTGCGAGGTGCTTCTGTGCTGGTGCCAGTGTAGGGCCAAGATGGAAATAGAAGCTTATGGGTTCATACTGAGCCATGAGTTCAGAGAGCTGACATTATAAAGGTTTTGTTTCTGGTTGGATAAATAACTTAAAATCAGGTTTCTGGGGGCAATTTCAAAATTTGAATGCAAGTTCCTAGAAATTGTGCATTAACTAAACATGAGCTATTGCTCTCAGTATGGGAGCAGCTGACTGAAATCCAATAGCCATTTACATACAGGGCCTCTTTTAGCCTTAAAAATCAATTTGAAATTCCATCCTCGTGATTATTCTCGGATACTGGTTGGGGTCAGCCAATTTCTGTGGCTGTTGCCTCAACAAGCTCATTCCCCGGGCCGTTTTCAGAAAATGCACACTCCAAAAAGGGTCACTGACACATCTGAAGAGGCTTGTTTAAAATTTCCAGCAAATGCTGAGGGAAAAGCCCTTCCCAGCTCTCACTCACTGCAGCGTTAGAAGCAGTGCAGAAATACGTCCTCAGAAGATGAAGCCACCCTGTGACTTCCTATTTTTTGAGGCATCGTGAGACAACGGGAAGAAAACCTTTCTTGCAGTCCCCGGCTTTTACATCGCTGTCTTCCTGCGCTGAGTTTTCTGGCGGACGCCTCCTACAAACTTTCTATAAAAAGGCAAAAAAACGCTGCCGTTTGATGGAGGGAAGAGCTCAGAGGGTGTGACGACTCCAGCGCTGACGTTTCAGGGAGGTAAAAGCCCACGGTAGATTTGAACGCTGACATCCGTGCTCGCCGGCTCGCAGCCTGACAGCCAGCCAGGCTGGGGCTAAGTCAGCCGTGCGCGGGGACCGTGCGCATGAGGACGTGCAGTTCCCACCTTCCCGGGGGCAAGCGTTGCTCAAGGTAACCGAACGATCATGTGAGCCTCGGCCAGGCGTTTCGTTAACACGTGGCTTCTCGTCACGCGTGTATTGCCATGTTTGCTCATTGCCGCGGTGCCTAGTTCGTCGCCTTAAAGGAGATCGAATGTATTTTAAGGACATTGGAGAGTCTCATCTTCTGCATATTACCGCCTTACACCTCTCCCCTGGTAATTCCTGCAAGGAGAATTATTTTTCCTTAGACATGACAGCACCAAGCCCATAAAGGGGGAGCTGAACTATAGCGTATCTCTCAGACAGCCATCCAATCTCGCTTTAAAACCCAGAGTGATGGGGTATTTACCACTTGTTGTGTGAAGCTGTTCCAGTCATTACTTATCTGCGTGGTTAAAAAAAAATCACCTCTCATTTCCAGTGTGAAGTTTTCTGACTTCACTGTCTAAACGTGTTGGATCAGCACGTGGGGGAAAAAAAAATCTAATGTGAGCTACAGGTCCCCTGACACCAGAGGTAAATGAAACCTTGCCGACTCAAGCATTTATTCCACATTCATCATCGCTGTCTGAGCATGTGTGTGAACCATCCAGGAAACTGCAGCTGTCGTCATTACTTTGACAGACCCAACTTGTCTCCAGCTGTCCTTGATTTTCCTCTGCCCCATCCCTTTTGCCGCGTGGGACATCCTGGGAAGCGAAAGAAATAATATCAGAAAAAGGACTTCCTTTATTTTCTAATTGGATTTTTTTCAGAAAAATGACTTCTTTTTTGGGAAAATATTCTGTTCTGACACCAGTTCAAAGCATAAGCACATTTCTGTTCCGTTGCGTTTCTTCTCCCCCTTACTCCTTAAATGTTACTGATGTAAACGATCAGAAAAGTGGCGAAGAGGGCTGCTGAGGAGAGACATGATAGTGCCTTTGATCCATCAGTCAAACATGCTCCGAACTCCCACCCTTCCTTGCAAGAAATACTGTGTTCCCATCACGTTAGTGAAAGGACACTGACTGGTAGCACAAGGAGGTCCAGCTGCTGAGGACAGACAGCGGGCATCCTTGATCTATCCAGTGAGATGCAGAAAGCGCAGCCCTTGCACCTAATTGCTTACGACCTAAGGTTATGCTCTGCAAACTCCTTTTTGACTTGGACAGCTGTGAAGATGATGCTTTAGCCAGTCAAGTCTTACAAGAAAGCGACAGAATTATTTTAACTCTACAAGGCCCAAGAATCTGACCACACACACGCATACAAGGTAAGAAATAGTAAAATCCATTTAATTTTAAAGGCTCCCCTAGATTGTTAGATTGTCCCAGTGTGGATATGAGTTACTGGTGCCTGAGGAAAACTACATGACACCTCATCTAACAAATTAAATGTTTCCATGCAATTAAAATGAAGCACTCAGCCTTAGTGTAATAAACTTGAGGCCATTAGTATTCCTAGCGCTGTTGCCTTCATTGTGTTTTACAGTGCCATAAATATAGGCTCAGCATGATGGCTCAGCAGGCACTGGGCATGGAGAAAAATATCTTGTAATATTTGTTATTAAAACATTAAAAAGTCCTTTACTTGAACACACACATTTTTAAAATGTCCCTGACTTGGAGACTCTGCTTTTAATCTCTCCGTGTGCCCCGTGGCTCTCCATCACGGCCTCTTGCCAGAGTGACAGGGATAGCTGCTGCAAAGCGCTGCGTCCTCTCAGCTGCTCTGGGGAAACTAAAGGGAACTAAAGAGACCTGACACTTGGCTGAATCAAAGACCAGAGTCGTGGCACCAGGGCAGTGGGAGCCTTTGAGAGTTTTTCTAGGGACTTGAATGGACCCTGGGTACAGAGATGACCGCCTGGAGAAGCAGCAGTGCAGATGCATGTGTCCAGAGTCGGGGCACATATGTATAGCCTGATGCCTTCAGAACAAAAATCATGTAAGAGGAGGATCCATCTTCCTTAACATTAGCCGGGTGATTCAGCTTGCAGGTGGTGACTACTTATGAGGTGTCTGGGTTCCTATTATAACTCAGAAGAGACCTAGTCAACACAGTCTGTGATGACTAGAGAGAAATTGGTAGACAGTAACTTCAGTTGCCCATGCAAAGGTGTCATTTGAGATGCTCTGGGGTATCTGAGACACCAGTACAGGTCTGTCAGGCAGGACAGAGGACTTACAGGAGACCCAGGCCCTCCTGATGGCCAAGTGGCATACCCTAATTACCTGGAGGACCTGATCCAGCTCATAAAGTAAGACATCACAGAATAAGACGGCAAAAGGTGTAAGTGTCTCCATTGGCACTAGGTGTGCAAACTCTTTCTGGAGATGTCATCAGTGAAGCCGGTGGAGTTGGGGGTGTGATCCACCTGACTCAGTGAAGGCATTTCTTTCAGATGGGATGAATCGTCCTCCACTCAACCAACTACACTGGCTAGCTCTGCCCAGGCTGGCGAGCTCAGATGGAGACCTGCAAACCGCCAGGTATAAGCAGACAAAGCTCATCCCAAGGCACTTGGGCACATTTTGAAGGACTCACCTAAAAGTTCGTAATGTGCTTCCCCGTAGCCTTGTGGTCTGGAGAGCAGAGAGGGAGAATTACTTCTCCAAAGCAATGCAGAACTTAGCTCATGGGATTTACTTGAGGAAAATGTGAATCCTCGCTGAGAAAGGTAAAGCTTAAAATGTGATTAGGAACAGAGAGCTGTGCTGATGGAAAGGAAGGCCTGACTTGAAGACTGGAGAAAAAACAGCAGTGTTTCAGGTAATCTGGCAGGAGCTATCCAAAAGAACTAGATTTCCATTTCCTCCTTTTCCCTGAAGCCTGGAAGACCTTCCTGTGAGGAACTACTTCTCTGAAATTCAGCTGAGTTATCTTTGTCATATTTCCATCCATGCTCTTCTGCTTAAACTCTCTTAAGTATCCCAGAGCATGACTCTGCCTCTTTGGGTTTCCATAGATGGTTAACACATTTCACACCCCAGTTTCCCTTCATTGCAGCCTGACTAAGCGATGCATATTTGAATTCATTCTGAGAGCAGGGTTGCAAGGGTTTTAATAAAATCCAAACAGAAACGCTTTATCCACTAATAGTTTCAGCTAAAAATAGACAACAAATTTCTTTGTTGAGATTTACTCTGTATAAACTCAGGCATATGCCTGTGGATTTGGGCTTTTCCCCCCTTCTTTATCCACTAAATAAATACTGATTTCTTTCAATACTTGTTCCATTAGTTACAGTTAGAATTGCCAGAATCACTCATCTTTTTCATTGACTGCATTTTCTTGGTATTTGCTTTTGCATTTTTATTTTTGCATTGTAATTTCTTACCCTCTTTTCATTTTTCATCAGCCCATAAGGAGGTACCATGGACTAAATTTCTAAGCTCAGCTGGGCTGTTCCTGGACACCCCTGGGTCCGTGATATCATCTCTCCTCCAACAGCTGAGGAAAAGGCACCAAGTATCTTTCCAAATCACCTGAGCTGGCTAAAGCATCCCCCCAGCACAAGACAGTGGGGAGCAAATCTCTTTCCTCAATATTAGACCCTGCCTAATACTGCCCAGAACTGTTCCTTTCAAGATATTCCACATTATTCCATAAATTCTGCAATTTGCAGTTTAAAAACCTGTTAGTGAATTTTCTTAGCATCCTCTACAGCACAGAATTGAATGGTTGATTTGTGCTGTGTCTGCTCACAGCTTCTGAGAATTCCCTTATTGCCTCTTTATCAATAGCCATCCTGCTTTTCCAGACAGCTTCACAATTTGTCTTCGCTATTACAGATGGATTTAAAACAAGGAGTTTTATCTTCCAGCTATTTCTGGCTCAGTCTCCCTATCACCTCTGCCATCCTTCCCCCTCCTATCGAGGCTCAGCCACCAGAGAATGAAATGCATTTTGGAAATGTTTTGTTTAGCCAACATAAAGGATGAACCACCAAGCTCAGGAGCTGCCCTTCCACCAGCTCGTGCAGATATCTGCAGGTAATCTTACGCTTAATTCTTAAATGCAGTATTAGAAAGTTTGAAATCATAACGGCGAAGGCATCATCCATGTGAAACTTGGCAATCAGGTGTGCATGCGTTACCTGCTGGGAGAGTTTTGAATACAACATCATGCAAGTTCTCCTTATGAGCTCCCCAAATGCCCTTAAACTTTACAGACCATCATGACATGGCCATCTGGATCCTAGGCACATAACCTAAAGAACAAAGCACTTACCATTTACAGTACATAAATCTGGGGAGATTTCAGTACGGGTGATCATAAAATGTTGAAGCACTAGAGGTCAGAACACTTTTCTGATGGCAATAAAAATAACAACAATGCACAAAGCAAGTCCCTTTCACTCAAATTTCTAATATTCTTCACCAGTAGAAGTGAAATGAGATTCGCATATAAGACAGCAGGAGAAAATAAATCAGGGTTTTTATGAATGTTGCAAGGGAGAAATCCAGCCATAGGGGAGCTCAGGATTTGTGGGATCAAGCATTATAATAGCACGTGTTATCTAATCTAAGAGATTCACACTTATTTTTGATACACCAAAGGTTTCCTTGTTGCTCCATGGTGACCACAAGTGCCACGCAGGGCATCGACTCAAACCCAAGTCTCCTCTAACACTGCCTACCCCATTCAGTGTCCCTTCAGGGGAATTTGGTATTCACTGTTGGGATAAAAGCTCCATCCTGGGGAAACTTCCTGCTGAAACTTGCATGGGAACATTTTCATCTTATCATTTCCTGTGTTTTCCGGCAAAAGAAGAAAGAAACCTACTAAATCTTACAGACCCTGTCCTCCCTCCCCTGTTCTGTGCACTCTCTCCGGTACTGTCCAACTACTGCTAATTGTTGCTTTCAGCAGTGGGAGCTGAGGAAGCCCAATTCCCTTTGTGTTCCTGGAGAAGGTCACTCCTGGGCCTGGGCAGTGTGGTGGGAGCCGGGATTGCACAGGCACTAGGGAATCCGTCGGAAGGAGGGAACGGGAGAGCACCGGGCCTTTCAGCAGAGATGCCACTCCATTCTTCTTATTACCTGTCACCGGGCCTTTTAATTACCCTTTCTCTCCCTCCCTGACAATCAGAATCGCAGCTCCTTCAGCGCTCGTTTGCTAGAGGTGGGCAATGGCATTATTAAAGTCTGCCATGTACCAAATGTCAGGGACCGAAGCTGTCACATCACCAGCCTTTGTGCGCCCAGCATCAACTCCTTGCTGCCCACTGGTCCCCATACGGATCCTCCTGGGGATAACTTTTGATGCGGGCCGATATGTGACATAAATCACTTGGTGCTGGCTGGGAGAATATGTGATGGCATGCCAAGGAAAAAGAAAACATGAGGCCAGAGACCTCATCAGAAACGTGCAGACACAGCAGATTACCCATGTGGGCACGTCCTCAGGCTGCCATCGCTCACCGGCACTTCACAAGCACCCAAGCGCCGTGCTGACATCGTAGAGCAGAAAAATCTTGCAGGGAACTATAATTTTGCATTAATGTCTGATAGCCTCAGCATCCTCTTTCCTCTCCACAGCTTTTTCATCCCGGATCAATAAGATGACAGCAGTGAAAGCATAGGGGGAAAAACTGAATATCTGAGCCCAGATACCATGAGCACATGTTCCATCTGAAACAGGATCAGTCCTCCAAGATCCCTCCAGTGCCCCGCTCTCCTGATAAGCAAAATACAGCGTGCTGTGTGTGCTGTTTTTTTAGCTTAAAGTTAAACATTTAGAAGTTTCCTTTCTCTCCCTAACACAAAGTTGGGGTGTTTTTCAAGAGTTCTATTTTGCAGAAATATCACTAGCCACAGTTTTTGATAAAAATATTTTGAGGCAAAATGAGATGTGGAACAGGAGGATGGGGGAAAAATCAGGGAGAAGAAGAGAGAAAATAACACCAGGGAGAGGAAGGAAAAGGAAGGCAGCAGCAGCAGCAAGAGGATGACAGAAGAGGTGTTCAGCAGAAAGATCTAACACAGGATCACACGGCTTTTGGGGACCATAGGGGCCATCCTGGAGAAAGGAGGTAGGCAGATGGGAGGCAATGGATACTCCCTGGAGGGGAATGATGGGAGTCGGGATTTTTTCTTAGGTTTCTGGCACCATAGTGTGTTCCCAGACAACAGCCCCATGTGCCGTGTCAAAGGGGAAGTGAGGGGGTCACATCATGCTGCCGTGCAGACCGTGACTTGCATTGCTTCAGGTGCTCTGTGTGGGCATCTGTTTGGTCATCTCAGCCAGGAACCACTTTTGTTCAGCCCAAAGATGTTAAGGAGGGTCAGGAAGAGTTTGGTGAGATGGCACTGAACAGTTGTGAGGGGCAGATGGTTCCTCCACCGAGGTGTCCGCATCACACCATACAGCATGATGGAGAGGTTGTGAGCTGGAGGAGGACGTGGCTCAGCATCCCTTGAGGAACTATTAAACGGGAGGATGCACTTCAGAGCTTTGCAAAGGGCTTCTGCAGCTGCAAGGTCAGAGCCTGCCTGGGTACCACTTGGTGGCATCTCCTGGAGCAGTGTAGACACACAGCAAGGATGTGGGGGCAAGTTCTCCTGGGATTTAATCCCCGAATCTGGAATAAAAGCTTGTCAGCAAGGCAAGCTGTGGAGTGACTAATCTGAGCAAGATTTAGTCTGTTATAATAAAACTCATAAGCATGTTTTTAACCATCTAGTGAAGGTAACTTACCCAAATACTTGTATACATACCCCAAAACTGCTTCTTTTTCCAGCCCTGAAGCAATATTGATGTATCTGGAGGAAAAGTGTGAGGATGCCTACTCTGATAATGATATGGGGGAAAGCTTTTAATAAAACTCAGTCACGGACACAAATTGCACCTTTCACACTGGCATTGGAGACAGAATCATTTTCATCTGGGGACAGGTGCTTTTTGGGCTGTCTTTATTTAAACAAATCTGTCTGTTTCTCTGAGATGGCAGATTGCAATTACAGCACAGCATGCTGGTCAGAACAGGCGGGCCTGAGTGTCCAAATTTTCATCCTCCTGCCCAGCCTGGGAGGGAGGTGTCTCCCCCGACAGAAGCAGCTGTTAGAAAGTGCAAAGCCATGGCAGGAATAAAAGGCAACACAGCAGTGAGACTAATGACTCTGCTGCTTGACTCTTGGCTTATTTAAATTCATTTTGGACTTAGGGAACTTTTCTTGCATTTTTTTTTTAATGTTCCTGTGTGGCTGAAGGACATTTGTGCTGAAGGTATTTGGGAGGATTTAGAGTCCATCACTTGACTGTAAAGATGCTCAGGAAGGAATTTTCTCCTCAAACAAAACAAATTTTCTCTGGGTCGGATCTTCAGCTGTTGCAAAGTGACAGACCTTCTGTGACTTCTACTAAGAACTGGGCCTGGTGTGCATTGTTTGTCTCCCTGTTGTTATTAATTATTTTGGCTGAGATCTTCAAAGGGAGTCAAAGAAACGTAGGAACCCACATCTTATTGAAATGCAGCCAGGTTTATATGAGTTTTTCCAGGGTACCTAATTCCCACAGGGCTCTTGGAACAATCTTGGCCTTTGGGCTGATGATGAGACCAGCACTGCACAACACAAAAAAACAAACAGGACTGTTTGATCTGCACCTTCGATGCTATGCCCTTACTGAGGTGGTGGCTGAGGCCAAGGAGATTGACTGTCTAAAGCAAACAGGTCCAAACAGGTCCTGTTTGGAGGTTTAGAAATACCCTATCCTCACCGTGGCCTGGTGGGACTCATGGTTTGGATAGGGGCTTCACAGGACCCCTCATGGCCTGGTAGATGTTTCATTCCTGCTTCTGCGTAGGGTTTTCCCAGACTTCTCCATCAAGGCAAAGGCGAGAGTAAATCACACCCAGGCCAGGTTGGCTGTGGGCTACTTAAAGATCAACTGAGAGGGACATGCCTAAAACAGATCCCCCATGTAGGAGTCACCGGCTGGTTTTACGGTTTGCGCTATGTAGGGGACTAGGCTGACCATCCATGAACAATCTCTTCTGGCTTAAAATGCATGAGCCTGCATTGCACATCTAGGGACCAATAAACCATTAGGGAAAGGTGCCTAGCAGCAGTTTGTCTGATGGGTGTAACCGCAGGCGGGAGGCAGGACTCCCTCTGCAAACAGGAAGGCGTATTTAGGTTTGGTGAGCGAGGTGGCTCTAAAGGATACACCCATGCCATAGATAGTTATATGCTATAGTTAAGAGATTGTCCTTGTTGTTAGATCAGCCTCTCTCCATTAAACTATTTGTAAAAAGCCAGAGGCAGAGCCAGTTGCATCCCATCCTTGACTGTACTTCTTCCCTGCTAGACAACACCACCAGGCACGGTAGCATGCCAGGACGTCTAACAGGGGCTCTTAAAATTGTTGGAGAGACACACCTGCTCAAGGAAAGGCGTTTTTGAAGACATTGGCCAACAGGCTTGTTGCACAGCGCATCCCATTCTTGCTCCACAGAGCCTACACCAGGATCCTCATTTCTAGGTATAAGTCCCCGGCTCCGGGCATGTTTAAGGGTCTAGTGAAGACCAGGGATGACTTTCCTGGCCACAAGTTTGAGGGGAGGAGGTTAACTTGACCGTATGGATGTGAGCTGGGCTGTACCACTTGTCCTAAGGGGCAGGGATGGGCCCCTGGCCTGTTTTATCCCACAGGGGAGATGTGTCCTGAGGGGGGAAAGGGGGTTGCAAAGCCAAGATGCCTGGCATCTCCAAGCTGGTCCCTCTTGCCTGTTCGAAAGGGGACTGTGGAGTGAAGTCCTTGCTCACATGCCACTGATTTCTGTGCTTCAGGATCCCCTAGTTGGGAGTGAAGAAGAGTAGCTGCTAGTGGACTGGTCTTGATTTGCTTGGGGTATTGGCAAGGTCTGCTGCAAATTTCGCTGTCCTGGGATTTCCTGGCACCGAGCTGAGGGGAGGGAATCAAATGGAGTTCCTTGAGAGCACGATGCTACCCTGTGACAAAGGGATGGCCAGACTGGGACCTCTCGGGCGGTGAACGAATAGCTGGGCATTTGGCGCAAAGTGACTTGCACAGGGTCACACAGAAACTGAGCAGCAGAGGCCAGACCCGAACCCTGCTGTCTTCCAAAGCAGGCTGGCATTCAACTCGCATCCCACTGTCTTCCTTGTTAAGCGATTGCCCTGTTTTAAAAAGCAAAGAGGATTGATTTGCTGAAGTGTCCCTATGCGTGTGCAGCTTTCAGCTTGCAGCTGCTGCTCTGACTGTGATACAGAAATTTCTCCTGAGACAGAAAAGAATGTCAGCTTAGGTTAAAAAAAATCTAAAAAAGAAAACAGTCCTGCAAACTTAAGCAGGGAAATTAGCACAATTCTGGAGCTTAGCAACAAGAATCGCTCCTGAAACATTGCATTAATAATGATTTCAGGGTAGTTTCAAATGACAAGCTGTGTCCTGATCTTGGATTCATGCTGCCTTGGGTTTAAAGAATCAAACCGGATTTCAAATGTGTCATTTCCTTCATATACAAGAACTCACTGCCACCGAGGTGTGTGTGTGGGGGGATTTACTTTCACCTTGGGTTGTGATCTCATCAGCTATTCCCAGCAGAGTAAAGGGGTTACTGGATCAGCTTTGGGGAGGAAGCCAAAAGGGAAAGTTAATTACTGAGAATTCTAATATGAGAAGCTTTACCTTCTAAGAAATTCCCCTGGTTTTGGCATTTCTCCTTCTTTTGAACCAAGCCCTCCCCCCCCCCCCAAAAAGCAATATATTGAAAACACATTTGGAAAGAATAAGAGAAAAAATTGTCTACAAAGGGTCAAAGTATAGCTTGGGCAAAGAAAAGGAATGACAGATACCATGTGAGCTGTTGTCCAGGAAAAAAGAGGGGCATATAAGGCAATTCTGGGGCTTAGAGCACCTAGAATTACCGCTTCCATGTGGAACCAGCAGACCAGAGATGAGTGCCAGTGCAAAATAAGAAGTGCAAAATGAGAAGGCTTGTTTGGATTATTTTCAACTGAAAATTCTATTAAAATCAATCTTCTCATCAATTTCTCTTAGTTCTGAATCATTGTGATTCCCAATGAGATGTAAAAGCTGCTTTTGGCCATTTGGGGTCACTGAACATGTAAGATGTGTGCGGTTTTAAAGCATTACGATTCGAAAATGCACACAGTCAATTCTTTCTTGCATTGTAATTTCACAAAAGTGGTCCAATATCATGAGCAATCCTCACAGAATAAATGTCAAAATGTTTACAATACCACACAGGAACATGCAAAAGCTGACCAGGTTTGTAATGCTCCAAGTCCATTTCCACTTGGATAAATCAGAAGAGAGGTCTTTGCTCCTTTCACTCTGTGCTGCTTTTGCTGCTTTTTTTTTTTTTTTGAAATCTCCCCTCACAAGGCATCAAAGGTGCAAGATTCTCCAAAATAAATTTGCAACGATAGTCACCCACAAAGCAAATTTACGTTTGGGGGTCTTCATTCCAACTTCTTTGCCTGTAGCTATACTGATTTTGATAAGGAAAAAGGAAAGCAGCCCCATTTTCCTTGTTGCACCAAACATCTATTCTGGAAAGTTCATCTTCAGGTCCATCAGCTGAGAGGCCAATGGACCTGCGAAGACTGCACATATTGGCTCAATGTATCGCCAACAGACCAAGTAAAGCAGGAAAAGGCTATATAGCTCCTCAAGCTTCTACTTGTACCTGGGTCTTGGATCAGAAGAGCAACGGGCGCCACCTGGGAAGGCACTAAACCCCTGCTGACTGGTTTGACTTCCCTTAGCTCTGGTAACACTGCTGCAGAAAGTTACCCTGTCTTTCAGAGATCCACATCACCCAGAAGCTTGGACTGTCAGATCAACCATGTCTGCGAAGCTGCAAGATGCAGTGGAGAGGTTTCTGTCCATGCTCCATTTTGTGTTCAGAAGCTCAGAGGATCATTCAGACTGGAAGGAACCTCAGGGGGTCTCTAGTCCAACCTCCTGCTCAAAGCAGGATCAGCTACAAGATCAGACCAGGTTACTCAGTCAGGTCACTTACTGGATAAGATTACTCATCCAGTCAGGTCTTGAAAACCTCCAAGGATGGAGAATGTGTTGTTTTCTCAACCCTTCCCAATCCTGGAAGACTATTTCCTTGCTGTTATCTTCACATGCATATTGGGTGTGAAGGATTTACATCAAAGAATCTCTGCTATCCGCCACTTTTGAAAAAAACATAGAGGTCCTTAAATGATCTGTCTGGGGATATCATTCCAGGTCCATAGAAGAACGTGATGCTGCATTTCTGCCCTCATGTCTGGTTGTAAAAGTCCCTGTTGTTACAAAGGTGATTAGTTTCACTTATGTCCAGAGTGAAAAATAATAAAAAAACAAAGCTCATAGGTATATAAGAACCGTCTTACTGCTTAGCCTATTATTCTGTCCCTAATAGCAGCCAGAGCAGATGCTGTAAAAAGAGTATGAAGAGGACAGCATACATGACACTGCCACAGAATACTTTCCCAGCCTGCAGTAATTCATGGCTCTTTATAATCAATAGACCTCACCAGATTTCCCATCATGAATTTGTCCAATTGGCTTTTGAAGTGCTGTAAATTTTCAGCGCGTGCTGCATGCTGCAGAAAGGAGCTCCACAGCTTAATGAGACGTGTCAAGATCCACCTCCTTTTATTCATTTCGATCCTGCCTCCTCATACTTTCCTTTGATACCCCTGCACTCTTGAGCAAGAAGAAACAGTGATTTGCCAGCTGGGCACCCAAGAGCTGGATCCTGGCTCATGCTGCGAATTCCTGTAGCTGAGCCTGGGAGATGGAGAGGTGCTTCTACTCCCTGCTCCAAAGCGGGTGTGGACAGAGGAGAGTGTATTCACTGATGGCCTGGGATGTTGGCTAACAACTAACTGCTTTTACACTCCAGAGCCAGGAGAAAGTATAGTTTAGTGCTTGTGAGTCACTCCAAGGCTGTCATTCCTGTGTTCTGCTTTCTGTGTTACCCCAGGGCTGAAAGCACCTGTGCCTCGGCTTCTTCATTTATGAGTTGAGACTAGCCTGGCCTCATAGAAGCCAGGGGACAGAATTTGGCTTCTATCCTCAGGTGTAAAACCCATATTTTACAGAAATTATGTAACTGAGTGAAACTCATCACTGTGAAAATATGTTTCTGCCAGCAAATGAAACACTTCTCCACATCCTCTCTAGGTGTAAGGGACATCAACACTCTGGTTTAAAGCTCAGAGAGTAAGACACTCCTTCTGCCATCTGATGGTGAGTGGAGGGAAGAAGTCACAGCACTACATCTGAATAAGTGGTTACCAGAATTACTGAGACTAGACCTTCCAGACAAGGAGATGCTTTTTATCCTTTAGCTATTGTCTGAGAAATATGGCTGCGGAGAGAGCTTCAAGTTCAGGGGATGTCCATCCTAAGTCTACTCCATTAACAGTTGCAGTAGTCACCAGAACAGAAGCCAAACTGAGAATTTGCCAGCTGGTACAAGCTGAAACATTTAGGAGGAAAAGATTTGGGGCTGCGCTTGAAAATGTGGAAAGGACTCTGAAGATCCTCTGCATGCTTGGAAGCTTCTCAAGGATGTTTTTTCTTTCATCAGGAATGAAAGGCCTTGGGATGGACCCAGGAAGAGCACTACTGGTGCAACCTTCTCTCTGACCCTTGCAAAGTCTATTTCTTCCCTCAGCAGTTTCCCCACAACCCAACTGAGTTCATCGTCACTGCTGTGTCAGCCCTGCTCTTCTGTCTGTCCAAACCATGGAGGTAATGGTTCTCCTCTGTCCATCAGATCACCTACCTGCACCCAATCTCTCTAGCCACCCCGAAGGCCTGTCCTTCTAAGCATCGTAGTGCATGCTTTCTCTGGCCTGCTGCAACTCTGGCTTTTGGGAGTCCAAACTGCTGCAGACCCAAAAGTCTCGTGGGGCCTGGCAAGGCAGTGAGGGCTCGTCACTGCAGTCAGAGGGTGACTAGTGACTGTATCTGTCCTAAGTCTGCATAGTGAAAGGTAAATCTTGTCTCATGTCAGTGGCATTGGCTTGACTAAGGTCCAAGAGGGAAGCAAACCCCAGTCTGCTCCAGAATGGTGGTCATTCAAACTGATAACAAGGGCTTGATTTTACAGAGGGTGACATTCCTCACATTTTTCATTGTGATTAATGCTTTCCTTGTATGTCCCTGCCACACCACAAGCTCCTTGGTTGCACAATAACCCTTTGTGTGCTGTAGGACACATCCAGCAAATGGCATATAAGGTCTCAGAGCCAGGCCCACCGTGTTGAAGAGATGTGGGCTCCCGTGATGCACATTGTGCATTGTGTGTTTCACAGACTAACTGTCCTTAATCCCTAGTAAACAAGATGCTGGTAAGGTCTGACCCCTGATATACAATCATTCTGGTAGCGGAAAGATGCCTCACACATTACTGCTCACTTTGAGGCTCTTTGCACCAGGGACTGTGGTGTAAATCACCCTTTCAAAACAGCTAAACTGGTCATAATGCTGCATACCAGAGCTTTGCTCCTTCTTGGTGTGGTGGACACAGTCTGTGCAGGTCTGTGTTTGGACTACAGGCTTTGCAGAACCCAGTGGTTTCCAGAAGCAACCTCTGTTGCTCCAGCTGTGGGACTGTGTCTGGGCAAGGGCTGCCTGGGAGCAGCCCACATTAATAGTGCAGAAGATCAGGACACACTAGATAGTGCCCAGAAAGCCTGGGAAGAAATTCGGCAGGGAAACAGAGGAAAATGGCCAAGGAAGCTGTTCTCCAGAACCATCCTCCTTTGCAGTCTGCCGTGGTTTGGGGTCAAGCTGTAGCGTTCACGTCCTTGAGGAGCCCTGAAAAGAGCATACCGCCACATTGTCACTGCTTGATTTCCCAGTGCAGACAGGCTGACTTTATGAAGCTGAATCATCAAGTGGGTTGGCAGGAAAAGGCAGCATCCTTTATTCATCCATCAGATGTAAGTGTGTGTATGTGCGTGTGGTGGGGAACGGGGGAGCTTGTAGGTTCCCAAAGCTTTTTGCAGTTCTGAAACAAAAGCAGCAAATTTCAAGCCAAGATCAGGATGGAGAGAATTATTCCATGTTTCACTTACTGATCAGTGAAGCAACCGGAGCAGGTACCTCTGGAGCAGACAGGGATGTTAGCAATGGGTGAGTTGATAAGATTGCTAGTTCTCCTTACATGTTTTGCTTATGTTCAGAAAGTGTGTTGGCAGCAGCAGCACTATTCATTTGGGACACAAGTCCTTCATGAACACTGGATCTTCACAAATAAGGTGCGAGCTGCAATTCCAGGGGAGGGAGCCAGTGCTGAGAGTGTCTCATCGCAGAACTGAATAGGAATGGTCATGATGGAAAAGCAACAGGCACTATTTTCCACTGTGGGTCTGATGCATTTCATTCAGGTCCCTGGGCCCAGACACGGTGTGAACAGCTCCATTCAAAAGATGATGCACTGCTTTCTGATCACTTTTGGTCCCCCTCTCCAGGTGCTGAACAGGACCCTCAGCATTTCTAATACAGATTCACCTTCTTTGGTTCTCAGATCAGCTCATTTCTTCCCCTTACCTTCCCACCTTGAGCTTTAAGGGCATATCATTTCCCCCACACTGAGTTTCCAGCAGTGGCTTCAACGCTTCTGTTCTGTTCCCCGCAAAGCTGCATGAAGAAGAAACCGAGAAACCAACACTAATTTTAACAGCAGTTAAAAGCCAAGCGTGAATACTCAGTGAAGGGTCAGCTTGGGTTAAGTCCCAGGCACAGAAGCAAAGTGACTGTTTCAGGAGTGGGAATGTGCCTTGCGCCTCAGCCCCTTGTGCTGCAGAGTTAATCGCCTCTGGTGCTCCTGCTCTGAGGCAGGAGAGGTATACGGCTTTCAGGACCTGAGCTGTGCTCTTCACGTTGGAGCCATGTGGCAGTGACAGCTCATCCACATCTTGAACCTGGAGGCTGCATGGCACTGTGGCAGGAGCTCACGGGGACAAGGGGCACCTGAAGGCTTCCCTCTTGAGATGTCTCCATCCTCGAGGAGCCGCGTTGGTAACTGGGGTAAGAAGGGTGGACGTTCCTGGATGAGGTTGGTCCATGAGGGATGTGCCTTTCCTCTGTCAGGACAAGTGTGCTGGGCTGAAAAACACAGCACAGCTGTGCAGGGCCTGGTCCTGATCTTTATAAACCTACATGTAAATCAGCAGTCACAGAGGTATCATATAGGCTTTTTGGGAAGCTCCTGAGGCGTTAGGGTTCCTTGACTATTTCTATTCTATTAGTTTTATTAATATATATTTAATCAGGGTTCTCACCTGGGGATAGTTTCCAGGAGCCCAGCTATTCTGGAGTTCAGTGTTTGAGACACCTTGAATACTGATCTCTCTCCTTTCTTCACCTCCTTTCCTTTACTTACTAGACTCTTTCAAAATGCCTGAATCCACAAGTGTGAACACAGTGCAGTGACATTTAAATGCCTTTTTAGCTGTCCTCCACCCTGATACTATACACCAGAAACATCTTCTCTTTGAATGCTCTCTGAGATGCTGATTGTTTTCCTCTCCCACTGACTTCCTCTGGAGCTGTGTTTGCTTCTCTCCTAAAAGAGCAGACCTAAGCTGTCCATTCACCAGTTAATCAAAAACCCTTCTGAGTAGCTTGGCTGTTTAGCGATAATACGTTTGAATGGATTGTTTGAAAAATACTCCTGCAGGAAACTCTCCTCTCCTCCATCCCGCTGTGGTGGCATTGTCCATGTGCCTCTGTAATCCATTGTATGGAAACAAAAGTGGCTTTCCCTCTTCCTTATTTAGATAATGAGGATTTACTAACAGTGCTCATTTTCCCCAGGAAAAGTGTTTCAATAAGCTGGAATTAAAATAATTTAGTAAGAAAACTTCATATTGCTCGGGGCTATATATGAGATCAGACTGAACTGAGGTAAGTGTTCAGAGGGATAATTTTTTTTGACTGCTGTTACTGCGTCATGGGGAAGAGCTGCAGTCTTGATTTCTTGCGGTAATTGCAGCTCTTGGGGCTCTCTTGGAAGAGGTAAAGGATTTATCTACATTTCTTGGCCAGTTTCTGACGAGGTGATCACATTCTGCCTCTCGGGAAGGACAGCTTTCCCAATAACTTCAGAGCACCTGTCCCCAAGTCAACATCTGTGCACTTCTGTTATGATATGATATATAAAATGCACATTGCCACATTCTCATGTTACCTCCACACAGGAGAGGAAAATATAACCTCTCTCTGTTAAAGGGGCTGCAAGAGGACACGGCTTTATCGTAAAGGCTCTGGGTCCAGCTTTGGCTGATAGCTACACACATACCAACTGGGAAAGCGCCTACCCGGGAATGCAGCCAATAGGTGTCAAAGATTTCAGGATCATCTAAGGGAAACAAGACAATTTTATAAACAAAGATGAGCTGGATCCAAATAGCAAAGTCAAAGTAGCCACCATTGGAAAGTCAGCATTTTCCCGCGTGTACCACCAAGGTAACGAAATTATTTCCTGTCAGTCTAGCAAGAAAGAGTACCGTCTCAGATCCCACCTTTTGATGGTTAATACAATGTTATCCAAGTCATTCTGGGACATCAGATGCTGGATGTAGACAATGCCACAGGCTACTGTAAATCTGCATAATTGATACTTAACCAATAATAGTGGAATCAGTTACAGACATAAGTAAGAGTGTGAAATTTCAGTGTTTATTACATCAGTGTAACGAGCACTGATCCTCTCTCAGCATAAAGAGGAGTAACTCTGCCATCATCTACCACCAGGAGGTCTCTAATTTGCAGAAAGTGGCGTAGCTTCTTGGAGAGCGCTATCTCCGCAGTGGAGCGACACTGACTTGTCACCAGCAGAGGATCAGGCCCTTCTGCTTGTGCTCCTACCCAGGCACAGAAGAGCTCAGCAAAGTCCTCTAGGAGCAAAGAAAACACCTTTTCTCCTGTTCTCACACTCCTGAGCCTTTTCCAGGAAAAGATGAAGCAGCAGACGATAACAGCTCTTTGGGCTGAACTGGGGAGGGCAGGCCTGTGATTGAGATAAAGGTCTCGGGGGATGGCAACAGTTGAAGTCTTTCCAATTAGCACGTTGGATTGGAGTCAAGAGCTGTCAGAGCTTTAATTTACTAACCTACATCCCTCTCCCAATATATCTGTGTGACAGCTCATTTGTTTAAGGTTGATAGAGTGTGTGGCTGGCCTCTAACTGGTCTCCAATCCATCCACCTCCCTGATTTGCTCCCCTAGGAACATTTTCCAAAGGGGACTTTCCACGGCTTGTGGATGCCTAGGTTACTTTAGACTGAATAGTTATTCCTGAAAAGCAGGAGCTCAAGTCTCTCTGAGTCCATTTTATGCCTTGAGGTGGGGACGTTTGGCTGGCACCCATCACAGTAGAGGGGAGATGGTGCTCATCTGGGCTGCGTGTTGAAAAAGCTTTTACTGAGCTGGCTGAACACTGGCAGGACATGGGAGCTCTGTTGCTTCTGTCTATCTAAGGCCAAGACAAGGGTTAACAAAATTGCAGCATGGTGTTGGCATGAACGTGGGCACCCTTCCTTATTTTTTTGGCAAATATTTAACCTCACCATTTCCAGAGTCCAGCACAAGCTTATCTGCAAGCAGTAAATACAGCCCAAGGTTCAAAAGCAGACCTAAGTATGAGGCCTCTTGGTAACTTCCTGAGATTCTTCTGCAGCTCTAGGTTAGTAGCCAAAACCAGTGAACAGTTGGCAGATATGACATGGAAACCTTTTTTGTTGCCCTGATATTTCCTTTCATGTCCAACCTCTCTTCCTTATTAAACACCTCATGGCTTCCTACCTAGAACTGTCACCATGCCTCTCTTTATAATGGTAAACATCTGAAGCATTTCTCAATGACATTAGGCAAGTGTGTAGCTGACGTGGTCTTATAGCGAGAGAGGACCATTATCGCTGTGTGTTCTTAATGTCCACGTAATTCAGGCTACCAGACTTCATCTGACCTCATCAGTTCAAATCTCCCTTAATGTTAGACGTCCACAGTGTACATGCCTGCTTCTGAGCCACATGTCTCCAGTGGGATTCCTCTGACCAGGAAGAAAGGATTGTGATATAGATGTCTGTGTTGGAGCTAGTCCCCTGGGCTCCCTTTATAGCCAATGGGAAGAATCAGGATACAAACCAGCTGCTCTGTTGTAGAAATTTACTTTGGAGGCAATGAGTCATTCCTAGAAGTACCCATTTTGCTCCCTTGACTAGAAATGGAGGGTGGACAGCCAGTCTGGTTGGAATGTGTACGCTGATTCAAAGTCTTAAAGATTTAAAGTTTAAAGACTTCAGATGATGTGAATCCAAATGATCGTAATTACGGTGTAAGCAGGAAGGAAGGACATTTCAGCATCATTATGATACTTCTGAAATAAGGAGCAAGAATAAAAATACAGAGCCAAGACCACATGTTCTGCTATTAAATAAGCATAATAGGCCAGTTTCCCAGCTGGTGGCAACCTGCTATCTCTGTTAACTTCCAAACTCCTCGACCAATGAACCTGAGTACCAAAACGACTCTGGCAGCAGGCAGAACAAGAGCAATGTAAGGATTAGTCTGAAGATCAGCCTAAGACCCCACAGTTTCTCAGTGCTGGTGAGATTTCAATGGCACAAAGACACCTGTGCTTCAATGGAGACTGATGGGAAGCAAATCCCTCACAGCCCTTTGCATCTTCAAATCTTTCCCGTTGAGCTGTATTACAATAAAAACTACTGAAAAGTGGGAGCTGGGAGGGGGAGCAGGGATCAGACACCAGTGAACAAGATCAGTCTTGTTAGTTGTTAGAATGACAAGAATAATGGAAAGGAGGAGGAGAGGGCACGAGAGAAAGCAAAAGCATTAGGCAGAAATTCTGTGAAGCTTATGCAACCTAAAATAAAACGTGATTTGCATGCAGTGCCGTTTAACCTCACGCCCCTGTGACTAATGAATTTTCAATGCTGGAGGACAGAGAAAAAACAACCCTCCCCCCCCCCTAAAAAAAAAAGAGATCCAGCAACCCACAAGTAGCTGACAATCAGCAAAAGAACAGTATGTTTCCCCGGTCTACTTTGCAAAGCTTTTCAGCAATATATCTTAGGGGTCATCAGTGGGAGACGGACATGCTCAGAGCAGGACTTCAATTCTCAGGCATTGTCTGACTGATAAAGATTTTAATTGGAGCGTTTATATTTTCAGTCCTCCAGCAACACAGATCTGCTCTGATGATGTGTTTTAAGGGACCAGCGGTAACATTTGGAAGATAAATGTGGTGTCTGCTGCCCACTGGGTTACACATTATGGCCCACTGAGGATTCATTATCCGTTGTGTTTTCAGGGCTTTTAATGAGTTTTCCAGGCATCCACCTCTGTTTTTATGGAAAAAAAAAAAAAGCCCCTTCCCTCTCCTTTTGGACAACAGACTGGATTATCACCTGATGTAAATTAACCCACTTTCCTTGACCAACCTCTGTGGGCTGTCAGGTAAGATACTGAACAGCAGAGTTTCACTGAGAATAGGACATTACAGCAGCTGGACTGTTCTCAGTTCATCCCGAGTCCTACAGCTCGTCTTGGCAGAGGTGCCTCTGCCTGATTCAATGGGTCAGAGGAGACCAGGTAGAAGATATTTATGGTTGCGCTTCCACCATCCATCGGTGAGATCAAGTTTTGGTTCCTAGCCAGTGCAGGGTCTTGTTTGAGGACAGGATCCCCCAAGCGATAACCTCTGGTTGTGTTACACCCAGTCCTGGGTACTGTTCTCCTTCTCTGCCTGACTCCTTGGTAGAAGGCTCCTAAGTGCTACCTTAATGATCTGCCAGCAGGCTTTGATGAAAATGGCTATGAGCTGAAGCAGGGCTGTTCAAAGTGACAGATGGTGCCTCCTCACAGTGGCTGAGTCAGCCTGGAGAGGAGCAGGGAGGAGAGGTTGATCCCACCTTCTGGGTGGAACCGGTTGTCACAGCAGTGTGTGGAGAGGTGGAGGTGGGATGTTTGCAGACCCACAGCCTCTCCCCTGTTGCATGGCAAAGAGTCCGTGAAGCCCCAGGCAGAGCTAGTTCAGGGAAGAGTGCGGGCACTGCTCCATGAATCTGGACCTACAGAGGGGCAGAAGTGTCATTCTCTCCCTGGTAAGCACGAGTTCACAAACTGTGTCCCACAGCATTTATCTACATTCTCTCCAGTGACATGATTAGCATGAGAAAATTGGTCAGATACAGATTTATTTATTTTAAGTGAATTTGGGACATGTTCCAAAGTGCCATACTGACAGCCTGGGAAAGCATGGTCCTGCATTTACCCTCGGAAGAGGGACAGCAGAGGCAACAGCCATGCAGGCTTGCTATTCCTTGTCTGCCTGCTTTCATGAGGAGCTGCCAGTTAGGAGGATGCACCTCCAGGTAGAAGAATATTATCCCCTCTCTTAGAGCCAATTTGCAGCTGCTGCATAGCAGCTTACTGGGGTACCTCCTCTCCAGACTGAAATCATTTCAGACGAGCAAGAAGCTCCTTTGGGTCTTTAACACCTGGATTTCAACAGCAACCTAACAACAAACAGCTCTAGAGCCTTCCATTTTGTCCACCCAGAAATCCACATTTGTCTAAAAAAGGAAGAAAAGCAAAAGGAATATTTTTCCTTTTGAGGTGATAGAAAGTGGATTTTTTTTTTTCCTGAGATTTCTGGTTTGTACTGGTTGTTTCCATTGCTTACCAGAGCTGTCAGACTCATTCGAGCTTGGGAACATGGAGACATGAAATATTTGGAATGGGCACTGGCTGTAATTTCAATCTTGCAAAAGTAGTCCAAAGGCAAAACCAGGCTCTAAATATTTAGATGTTCTTTGAACAAACAGTGACCAGGGCTTTTAATTGATCACAGTTGATTTAAAGTGAAAATTGACCAAGGCTGGCTATGTTGCAGGGTCTGGCGTACCGAAGATGTATTTCCATCTGCCCCTGAAAATCTCAGTGTCATGGGCAAGACCCTCTGCTCCTGGAGAATTGTTCCTCCCATCAATATACCTTGAGCTACAGTCCCCTAGAGAGGACTGTGCGGGGGCACAGCACGTGCGTGCACGTTCATGGGGTAGCTGCCACCTTTCACACAAACAATGTCTTCTTGATCTCTTTGTGGCTGCACCTAATGAATGCACTATCCTCTCTCTTTGATGGAATTATAGCAAGATGTGCACAAGGGAAGCAGAACCAGTAGACTAATAGCCAGTCTGCAACAAGAGGAAGATTTACTTCAACCCAGATGATTATCCAATTCAAACTGCGAAAGGGCTGGCTGAAGAGGGATGTTAAAAAGAAAGATTTTTCACAAAGAAACAAAGACGTTCTCCTTTGCAACCTACCCCTCAGACAGCCCTTGAGAAAATTCATTTTCCTCTTCTTTACAGTCAGTTTAGGAGCTGGGGTGGCCAGTGATGGTTCTCCACCTGCATTTGGCTGCTGGCTTGCTCCCATACTCGGGCTCCGCTGTGTGGCTGGCCCTGATGAGCTAGTTATATGGGTCTCTGATGATGGGCTGAGCTCTGCAGTCCTTCTGGGGCCACTGCCTTGGGCTTTCTCTCAGGAAAGACGTTTATGTCCTCTTCTCCCCTCCTTTCTCCACTTCTCCCACAGAGAAAGGGACCGAGCTCTTCTGCATTCGGGGATTGGGCTGTGACCGCCAGTTGCTCACCTTTGCTGGATGATCAGCAAATTCCAAAGGAAGAAAGGAGTGATTAAAAGTGATTGAATGACTTGGACCAAATATAGAGTAGAGTCTGACGAGTCATTTTTCACCAACAATTAATCCAATGAAAAATGGAGGTTTGGGGTCACTGGATAGTTTGTGATTATGGGCTGAGTTTAGCTAATAATTTCAGCTGCAAATAAAAGTATGGGGATAAAGGAAAGGAAATGTCAAAACGTTCCGTTTTAACCTGTCTTATGTTCCATATCAGAAACACCAGGGTGATTTCAAAACAAAACTTTTCAACTTCTGTTTTTCATTTCTAAATGGACTTTCTCTCAAAAATGACCTGTTTAGTTTTAATAACTTAGAAATGAAGCAAAACATTGAATTAGGGGGGCAATAAGATTTCTATAAGATCCCAAGTGATGGGTTTTGTTCAGGTTTTTTCATTTTTCTGAAAAAATGAGGGGCTTGACTTACACCAATTGTTTTTTTTTTTCTTGATTTACTAGTAAAACAATGATAACGAAAAAGAATGATTCCCAGGCTCTGAATCCTTGCTCTGAACCATGCTGCATCTCTTGATACTGTGGGTGGAGTACCTTTTCCTGTTTATAAATAGTTTGAGCTTATAGACGGCAATCAAAATTACAAAGATTTCAGAAAGAACAGACAAGGAAAGCTTTCTGAACTTCTCTGCAGCTTTCTGCATGTCAACAGCCCCCTGCTCTCCTGGGGTTTTAGCAGGAAGCAAGACATTCCTTAGAAGCTGGGCCAGGCTGGAGACAGTGTTGGGGCAAGGTGCTGCAAGTGGAAAGGGTAAGGTGATGAGCAGGGGGCCTCCAGCTCACTTTAATGAGTGTGACACCATGCAGCTGCCAGCTTGCTGTCTTCTCAAAGGAGCATTAGAGGAGAGAATAGCTTCACTTGCATTCACTCCCTCAGGAAGGCACTTCTGTCCATAGCACTTCATCTGATCCCATTTTCCTGTATTCCTCTACAGGGAATGGGGCAGTGAGCACAGAAAATGGCCAGAATTTGCTCCTTCATGGTGCCTTGTGCTAACTCAATGCCCAGTGACTCCCAGGACTTGGAGTTTCTTTTTAAACATGCTTGCGACAGCGTGTTGATTTGTCTACGCCTCCTACTGCAAACTGTAGGATGACCTGCAGAGTCGGGTCCAGAATCTGGTAAGCAGAGAGTGTCCAAAAATTGCTGCAAGAAATCAGCCCAAATGTCTGAATTCTGGTCTCATGTCAACTGCAAATGTAGGTCACCATCTTTATAGATTTCCTGCTATTTGCATTGACTACATGTTGTCCTCTCCAGACTGCAGCAGCCAGAAATATCCACAGACTTTTTCTTAAAGAATGGAGGCATGGTGTCTCTCTGCTTTCAGGTCTTTCCTTCCCTCTGCTCCCCTATCCTCTTCCCAGCAACTCTTAAATCTGTTTGTATCAGTTCCAGCCAGTTTCAAAGGAGAGGGAGAGTTCTCAGAAATAACCAAGTTCTGGGGAAAGAAGCAGCAAGGTGTGGAAGAGCTCACAAGGGACAAGCGAAACACAGGCTCTCACAGTAGACACCAGAGAATCCACAGCAGGCAAGAGACCTTAAAATACTCCAAAGGGGGGGGAAAAAAAAAAGATATACTGAGCAATGTCCATGGACTAATGTCCTAGTCTCCACAGTTATAAATGAAGAGGGACGGTGGAGTCTGCTCTTGAATAAGGGGATGTGTTTGCCAAGGGATGCTGGCTGAGAGAAGGGGTTCACATTTCATGATCTTGAGCCTTCACACTTTGCTCATACAGTTCAATCGCACTCCCCAGCCTAGTTTTCATGCACTGATGATGTGTGCTAGGTTTCCTCCAAAAGAACAAGGTGGTTTTGGCTTTCCTGGCCCTGGACTTTGCCTTGTCTTTGCCCTCTCTATACCAGCACAGGACAGATTTGAGCACTGAACTCCACAGGACCATATTCAGCCTCTTGTCAGGAGCCAAGAAGCTTCAGGAAGTCTATGCTGTCCTGCTGACATGGGCTGTGACTTCTGGGACAGTTGTCTAGAGGTGGACTGGGTCCAAAATAAGACCTGGCACGCAGCTGTTGAGGCAAGACGATGCAAATGCTTCTCCCATCACAGGAGTGGGGAACTTGGGCTGTCAGCAGTGATAACGGGAAGGCGGAAAGAGAAATTTTCCTGTCCCCCTACTCCAATCTCCTCTGTAAATCTTCCTTGAAGACTCAGACACGTGTTGGGGCCATTAGGACTTAAATTCAAACAGTCCAGGCTTTTTATTTTTTCCTGACACATTTGTATTCTCCTGAGAGAGGACTCTGCTCTGTGTCCTGTCAATTCAGCACTGAATCCACGCTCAACCCCTCTCCCTCCCTACATACACCATTTATATATATATAAAGACAAGACAGAGAAAGAAAGAAAATAAGAAATGCCATTTAAGAAAACAGAGCTGCTTCGGCAGCCCCAGAGGGGAAGCACAGCAAAAGAGTGATCTTTGGAGGCAAGAGACCGGCTAAGCAGGCAGAATTTCTTTGCACTGAAGCTGTGGGCTGCGATGTTTCCTACCCTTGCTCTCAGCCTGATTTCTGGGCAGTTGCACCACAGAAAAAGCTTGCAAACTAATCAAGCCATACTTCATGCTGCTCCTAGAGAATATTTTGGGGAAATTGCTCTTCTGTAATGTCTACCAGGGAAGAAAGAAAAAGAAAGACATCTTTTTACATGTGCATTTTATTTTACAGAAAGAACCAAAAGAGAACAGGGAGAAAGGGGGTCAGTGCTTACCCTGAGTGTGTATCGACTCCAGTAGAGCTTGTGGATATACATTCATTTACACCAGCTGAGAAATCATTCTCATCATACAGAGAGCACTGAATCCTGATTTACTGCCCCCCAGGAAAAAAAAAAAAGGGAGGGAGATGGAGGGTCAGGCAGCATAAAATCCAGATAAATAAGAGGAGGGAGTCATTTGGGGTCAACTGGTACTGCTGAAGTTTCAGGACAAGCAGCTCATTTACCGTAGTATGTCCTCCTGCGGTAAGGAAGGGGGCCCGTGGTGCTGGGGGCTGTATCGGCACGTGGAGAGAGATGGGAGCCACAGACCCTGATACCTGAAGGGATGAGAGCCAAAGGAAGCTCATTAGCTGTGTGTCATGGACAGGGAATGGTGGGGCAGACGTAGGCTTCTTCCACACCACCACTGAATAAGAGTGCTGCCTTTTCAGCATCATGTGATGGGATGGCAGAGCCTGCTATGGGGGCAAAGCTGGATTTGTGGAGCAGATGGGTATTGCCTCCACCCTTGTTTCCCATGCAGCAAGGGAAGGAGAGGGCTCAAGGCAAGGAGGCAGTATGGTTGATGGGAATGGGAGAAGCCCCTCCAAACACTGGGAATAGGATGAGGGCAATGGTGGGGAAAGATCACACAGGACCCCATCGCTGACATCAGTGGGCACGTGTTTGTGAGAGGCCTGGCCTGGAGATTCACAGGGCCATTCTGTAATACCTGCACTGCTCTGAAGAGGCAGAAAGTGTGGCTTTGGGACGAGCTGTATCCAGAACTCAGGGCTCTCCTCTTGAAGAGCAGGAACTCCTGAATTCGTTGTCTCTTGGTGCAGTTCTGGTGCTGACCCTGCGAACACGAGAGCCCTGAACCCAACGCCAGCCTCTGGGATGGAAGAGGACTGGCAAAACTGTGCTTGTCAATAGTGCTCTGAAAGTTGCAAGCTTTGGTTTCCTAGGAAACTTTAGGTGACTGTACCATTTGCTAGCTAACATCCTGCTAACACAGAAGAAAAAAGAGAGGCCTTTATACATTTCCTAGCATGGTAAAAAAACAACGACAAACCAGAAATTTTAGTGCCACTGTCTTCTTAGGTGGCCATATCAGTGGACCATGAGATATGATGCCATGGGTAACCAGATGCCTAGTTCATGGGCCAAGACTTGAGGAATGCATGTTGACACTCAGCTCCAGGCAGCACTCTTGGAAAACGGGAAATACTGGCCTGGAACATGTGGGAATTGTAAACCACCTCGCAGAGGGGAGCTGTCTTCACCACTGACCCAGGGATTTCGCATCTCAGAGGGAAAAATGAAGTCTATAGGCTGCATGGTCTGATACAGTTTTTAGTCTGGTCAGGCATCTAAAGTGCTGTTCGGGAACTGCAGTATTGAATTGCTGAGTTATATAGGATACAAGGCTAGAGGGAGAAAAAATAATGCATCATTCCTACAGAGCTCCTGCTGACATCCTTCTCTGCTTCTGTTCAGCTTCCTGGAGTAGGTAGAAAATTATCACAGCTGATGAAACTCTGGGGCAGGAAGCTGCGAGTCTGTCCTCCTTCCCCTCAGGCCCTGAGGGGAGATGAAATACAAGGAAATATATTATAATTGTGATTGGAAGCAAAGAATATCCTCAAATGCTTCCCTGGAGAAAAGTTGTAATAGCACCTAATTTTAAAAGCTGCAAGAGAAGATGTGGGAGAACACCAGCCTTTAAAAATAATGCCTTCCCTCTCTATTGGAGTGTTTATTGGAAACACTAATTGGAGAGCACAGGGTAAAATCTAGGATGTCATCATGCTTAAAAAAAAAAATAAAAATCCTGGTTAATGAAATGGAAGATTCCCATCTAGTAAACTGGAAAGTACTCTCCAAAGTAGTAACACAGTGAGTCATCCTCCAGGAGGAGTTACGCAGCAGAAGGATTTGGCCCAGCAATCGAATGGGGAGCCAATAAAGGAGTGATTATCTGGGCATTGGATCTGCAGAAAGTGTTAAGTGCCAAAGGGGAAGATGATGTGTGATGTTGTGAGCTACCTAACTGTGAATGAAAGTAGATAGGACCTCCATTAATCTGTTTATTCAGGATGAAGATGTCTGGACAGTGAGGATTTAAGAAAAGCCGAGTCTGGCAGGATTTCTCCTCAAAGGTGACTCAATACATTAAAATGTAGTATCGCTTCAAGAAGGTAGCTGTCAAAATATTTCCAGTTACACCAATTTTATGAGAGATTTGAGGGGAATGAAACAATTATATTTTATTTATTTTATGTGTGTGGAAAGTATCGGTTTCCTTTGCAAACATTCACAAAACATTGCCAAAACCTCACAAAATACTGGGTTCAGTGAAAGGTTGGGTTTTTTTTTTTTGTTTGGTTGGGTTTTTTTATGTTTGAAAGAACAGAAGCTTTTCTGTTTTGATTTGGTCTCTGTTTTGGGGAAAGAACAAAACTTTTGCTAGCCACATTCCCCTTAAAGGTTGGTCAGGTTAAAGGCTTGGATAATCTCAGAAGGCTTGGGAGGAGTCTCAAAAGTTTCAGTTCAAACCTGTGTCTGGGCTGTACTTACACCATTTGGGATAATGCATCAGTGGATGATACCAGCTCGAAGGCCCTGAAGACTCATGAAAAAAGCTTTGAAATTGGTTCCAGTTTCTGGCTCTGAATCCTCCAAATTGTGGAGAAAGCTGCCAAGGGCAGATCCAAATTCTCCTTAATCCAAGACAAGATCTGAACGCTTTGAAATGTAACTTGATTCGAAGCCTGGATCTGAATTTTGCTGGAAACATCTCCCTTCTACCCAACAAAGCATTCAATAAGCATTAGATGCAATCCAAACTGTCAGAACAAAACCAGCTTGTGCAAAAAATAGGTTTTCTTTTTCTTTTTCATTTCTACTTAGCAGAAGGGAGGACAGGGTGAATCATGAAGTAGCATCCTTGAGGGATTTGTCTGCTCTGTGAAGTTCTTGCCCGTTTGCTTTAGAGTCTCCTTGCCACAGCCACCAGGACAGTCAGAAGCTCTGCAGTGACTGGAGTCCAGGCTGGGGCCAAGCAAGGATCTGACCATAGCAAGCCCTCAGCTGCAGAAGATGATCCTTCCCAAATCCAAACGACATGGGGGTCAGCTCCCTGCTGCTTGGTACCATCCCAAGACCTTGACAAGAAGGGTAGAAGAATTTCTCCCGAGGCCAGAGCTGAGATGTGATTTCAATGCTCTTCACCCTGGTGCTGGAGAAAAGTAGCCGTGGGCAAGGGGTGTAAACAGGAGAACAACCAAGCCTAAAGCCTCCATTGCATTGACCTCTCTCTGATCCATTTGTACCTCAGCGTGATGTGTTTCAGGCCTCCCAGATTACAACTGGGTCCATGAGGGCCTCTAAGGGGCAGATTCGCGGTTAATGTTTTCCAGGGTTTTGGGGACCTTTGGTTCCAGCTTGGACACCTGCTCATCCAAATACCCGTAATAGCTCAAGGAGTAGAGAGGGAAGGGCGAATTTTTTCTTCCACAATACACATAACAGTTTATTGCCAGGGAAAACTCAAGAGCTCCTTGGGGCAGGGGTGTTTGTGGTGGTGAAGAAGCCACACAGATCAGACCAGGGGAAATATCGTCTTATTTTGGTCATGGACTTTCCTGACAGACCCGTGGCCCTCCCACACCTTTTCACCAACCCCAGATAAACATAACCATCTTTACAGCCTTGTGTAAAAATGTCCAAGGACGGGGTCATTCCAGCTCACCCCTCCCAGACCTTTCCTAACCCAAGTAAAATGCCTGGCTGGGATCCCACCACATGTTTCTCCATGGTGAGGCCCAAGAGACAAAGGGTGCCACCAAATAATGGCCAGTTTCTGCATCCCTGAAGCAGACAAGTACCTGGACTGTTCTCTCACACAGCCAAGGCCTTTTAAAAACACCACTTGCCTGGAGGAGATTTCTCTTCCCAGTGAGGATGCTCCTGGATGGCGGGAAGGGATGGGATTTTAACTGGATCAAGGTTATAGCTGGCTCCAGGACAGCCCCAGACACCTCCAAATGCAGCACCTTGGCCTCCTCCCCGAGCAGCCCACCTGGTGCTTTGCAGGGAGCAAATGCTCACCTCCTGTAGCCGACTGCACCGTCAGCCAAACCTGTTCCCAGACAGATTTATATGCAGCGTCTCTGCACGGTGTGAACACAGCTACGGTCCCACCGGCACATTGCTGTCGTTGGAGTGAAGCTGGCTGGCTCCTTCTCCGCGCTTGCACATAGCTCAGTGCCCAGCTCCTCTGTCAGCAGTAAGTCCAGCGCTTTGCTGGCCAGGGAGTGCATTTCTAGCAATTGCCTGGCCCCAGAATTAGATTAAAGGAGAGCGGTCTCTCAGGAGAATCCTGGAGATTTGCGCTTCCTTTGCCAGCATCCTGAAAGACTGGTACAGTCACAGACACAACACTCCATTATTCATGCCCGAAAGATGGAAAATAGGGCACATTATGATATCAAAACCCGGCACCTAAAGTCATTCACTTTGTAGTCTGCAACTGAAAGCACAGATCTACCCACATATGGACCAAGAAGTTTCTTTTCCCTGGGAAAGCTTTCCTTCCCCCTTGCCACGCGGAGCGCAGCTCGCTGGCTGCAGCTGCTAGCGCTGCAGGCAGAACATCTGGCTGCATGCTCGGGGCAGCACACTGCACCGCCATCCAAGGCGCTCTTTTGGATTTACACTGTGGCAACTGAGAAAACAATCTGGTCTGCTTTTCTGTTTTTCAGAAGGAGGGTGGGCGGTGTTTGTGTATGTATAAATGCATGCTGTAAATGAGCGCCAATGGAGCCAGGGTTTTCCAAATTCCTGTTCCTGTCGAAACCACTGGTTTATTTCCAGTCCAGTGTGAACTGGAGATGCAACAGCCTTGTTCACCAACGTAGTGACCTCGTTGCTTTGAGGAGCAAGTGTCACACCTCAGAAACATCTTTTGTGGCAGGATTTGCCTGGCAGGACAGGGACAGTTGTCCCCTGAACACCAAACATTCGTGCTGCTGCTGTCTTGCTATGCAGACTCACAGTCCTTTGGAAGTGACATTCATTTATTACAAAGATTAGGTGCTATTACTGGCCAAAGGGGTGAGATTCACTTCACCAGCCTCAGATATCTGCAATGCAGGTACCTATCTGTGAGCCATCACGCCAGGGTCTCTTCAGAGCCGGTGGAGCTAACAAGGTGAGCAGATGTAGGCATCTACCCTGAGACAAGAAGAGCTGCACCCTAAAAACACCTGTTTCTCTCCACGGACTGTAAAGGGAGTCTCCAGGACTGCCTCCAGCAATCGACCTTCCACACATTTTGAGCTCCAGCCTTGTTGTCCTGGATTACCAGGAAAGACACGCTGCCAGGCATGCCTCTGAGACATCAGGGTCAGCTTTTTCAGGTCAGGACTGAGATATGTCGGAAAGGAACAATGCTGGCAAAAAAATGCCTTGCTGCCACAGTTGACTCACTACCTGCAAAGACTGTGAACATCTGCCTCTTTTGCAAACATCTGTATTCACTGACAGCAAAGAAATGTGAAAGGAAGATCTCCGATGCATCCTGGGAAACAAATGGGGTTCAGAGACAACAGGGCAGTTGTACGGAGTGTGTGTCTTCCCACAAAAGCACGCATCATGTAATGGCTTCTTCAGATAATTCTTATGTCCCAGGCACCTTGCCTAAACACTACTGATTTTTTATAATTGGGGAAATTGAGGCAGGCCATGGTGGCATAAGCGACATTTCCAAGGACTTCAAGCAATGGGTGGCAAAGAGAAGGGGTGACCCCCACCTGCCTTAATGCTTAAGCCAGTACTTTGAGCACTAGAAAATTTACCTTCCTGAATTTGATATTGCTGCCCCCCTCCCCACACCATTCCAACCCGGAGGGGAAAATACTGGCTGTAGGTGACCTGCCAGGAGTGGTTGTGAGGGGAAAGGGAGAAGGAACAAGATTAAAGCATAGAACCAAAGACTTGTCCCTTGTGGCTCCTTTTACACAACCATTTCCCTTTACAGGGTCCCAAAAGTCCATTAAGGAAGCTTTTAGGACCAGTCCTTACAAGTGAAAACAGATGCCAAAAACCCAGAAGGGGCAGCTGCAGTAAAACAAACTCATCCGGCAGATTCACCTCCTGAACCTGGTAGCGGTGCAAGGCCACCTTAGTAAAGTCATCAAGGGACCATCCATCACGTCATAAAATCACTGCTGCTCTAATTAAAAAGAGACCTCAGTGATCTGGATTTATTTACGAAATATTGGAAAGCAAATGCACTCACTGCAAAAGTGATTAAGGGACTTCGTTGGTATTCGTAAGTAGGAGTTTCACTCACCAAGCATCTAGGATAGATGATGAAGGGTTGTTTCCTCTCAGGAGCAAAGGGACCCAGTCCTGCACGGACCAGAGCATGGTGGGACTCTGTTGTAGTAGTCCTTCTTCTAGTTTATCAGTAGAGCCAACTGCTGCAGGATGTCTCACAGGCCAACAATCTAAATAGGTTCAAATAGAATTTTAAATTCACAGATTATCGGCCCCCTCAACGGTTAACAAAGCTGATGAGACCTGTAGATCAGGAAGTTCCTTAACCACAGATTGCTGGAGGCAAAGGAGGAATCCCCTGTCCCTACCCCTTTCTCACTCTTACAGGCTGCTGTGCATGACAGATTTTCAGTCTGACCCATTCTGCCTGTTTTTGTATCATGGGAAGTGGTAGCTCCCCAGAAGAGACACTTTCCCTCAGCCTCAGAGCTCTGGTCATGAAGGTTTCTCAGGGAAGGAAATCCAAACCCAGCTCATCCATATCCAGGTGCCCTGGTCCGTATCTGACGAATCCTTTCAACACCAGGTTCCCTCTTCCTTAGCTTTTCCATACCCTGCCTGGGAAGGTCCCTTCCATTTGTCCTGCTGTGAATTGGAGCATTTTTAACCTTTTAAAAAGTATTTGTGTGAGGGGATGCTTACCTCCCACCCAGCTCTGACGTGAAACAGACCCTAAATATGTCCTTTTGTGCAACAAAAGGGATTCAGCTGTATCTGTACTCGCCACCTTTTTCTGTTAACATTTCCATCTTCTAAATCTCTGCTTCTGCTGCAGCAGCTTTTGGAGCGTGTGGCTTAAACACAGAAATCTGAATGAGGTCTCAGTCAATCCCACTACAAATTCACACATGTCAGGCTTTGGGGTGAGCAATGGTCTCTTTTTAACGTGTCTTCTCTCCTGACAAATCGGTTGTTCTGGTTTATGGAGGTTCTGGGGCAGGGAGGAAATCATAGAATTAGGAATGAAAGATGTGTGTTTTTTTTTCTTTCTACTGAGCAAGTTTTCACCAAAAAAAAAAAAATGTCTATGGGAAAAGTGTTCACGTCTCATCGTCAAAACTGAAAACATCCTTCACTTCTCAGTGGCAACTTTGTCGGCTTTCAACTAATCTTTTGAAGTGTGAAGGGGGTTTGGTGCTTCCAGTGTTGCCAAGAAGAAAATGTCTTTTGGCCTCTTATTCCACTACCTAATCTCAGACATCTTCCCAGCAAATACAAACACAGCTGGCATCTAACACTGTAGGGTGAGCTGTTACCTTAGAGGTGTTTATGGACTTGACCGCAGAGGCACATAGCTTCATTCTCTGCTTTGCTCCTGACATCCGATCCCGCCCTGAATTCGCACACTGCATGGGATGTTTATTCACTCCTGGGGTCTCTCCCAGAGATACCAACTCATCCCTTCTGGGCACCGCATGCTCCAGTGGCTGCTCCATATATGCAGCTCCTTTTCAAGGAATTTTTCATTTTGGCAAATCTGCAAACCCATCTCCTTGGGGAGAAGTTGGCAAGGCGTTTTCATTTCACTGCTAGTTCCTAAAAGTTACAGAGCGCCTGTGCCCTTGAAGCCACGTACCTTCCTGTGATTTAATACGGAGCATTCATGTGAAGTTAAGGACAAATACCTTCCCTTACAGAACCACTCCTTGTGACAGCCTCACTAATTAGTTGTTATTAACAGTGATAACAGAACTATCAGATTTAATAGGCAGCAGATTATGGCAATTACAATGAACTCACTGGGTATGGGATGTTGGAGGTTCAGCTCTGGGGACAAACAGGCAGATTTTATCATGCAGGACACGCCGGGCAGAGCTGCTATATGGAAGGGCACTCCTGAAGACATGAAATAATGTCCCGGAAGATACAACAGGACCTGTCTGAAGAGCCAATTGGACTGGGGGCAAGGGAAGGCAGATCTCATAAATGTATGTGAAACTTGAAATATTGGAAAGTGCAGGTTTGGAAAAGGAAATATGAAGTAAAAATTTGGGCTTATTCAGCCCTTTGCCTTTCCTCCCTCCCTTCCTTCCTCCATCTCTTCTAGTCTCCCTCTCTTTCTTTCTCCCTCTCTTTCTCTTTTTTTCCACTTTTCTTTCTTTCTCTTTCTTTTTTCTCTTTCTTTTTCTTCTCTCTTTTCCTTCTCTCTCTTTTCCTTCCCTCCTTCCTTTCTTCCCTCCCTTCCACTTTCTTTCTCACCCTCTTGTTTTGCCTTTCTGTCCTTGGTTGTCTCTCTCTACACCCTTCCCCAGGAGAAAAGAGTGGGAAAAAGAAAGATGAGAATATCAGAGAAAACACCGACAAGATATTGCTTCTCACTGTCCCTTGTCTGAGCTGTGTCAGATGTGTGAGCCATTTTCACTCCTTCCCCTGGCTGGTCGCTGAGAGCAAGTCCAGTGCTTTTTGCAGGGTGGTGCAAAGGGCCAACCTGAGGCTCACCCCTTCTGCAAAAGGTGATGAAAAAGGTTCTGAGGTCCAAGGGTTGGTGGCTCATGAAGAGGAGAGGGT
Source organism: Apteryx mantelli (assembly GCF_036417845.1). Taxonomy (NCBI): domain Eukaryota; kingdom Metazoa; phylum Chordata; class Aves; order Apterygiformes; family Apterygidae; genus Apteryx; species Apteryx mantelli. Next base: position 85,390,226 of record NC_089982.1, on the reverse strand, counting down.
CAAGGCCCAACAGAGCAGCCAAAAGGACTGGCATTGCCCATGCCTGCCGTTGTTCCACTACCATGCCATCCCTGCAGCCCTGTGTGCCGCCTCTCAGGCAGCACTACAGGTGGATGCAAGAGCTGTCCTGGGTTGGTGCATCTCAGGGACACCATGAAGCTGTGATGGCCCAGTCAAGGTCTCCCAGTAAGGAGGGACCTCACTGTCATGGGAGCTTCAGGAAGAAAGTGGGGGTATTTAGAGACCCTGCACCGTCCTTGAGGGTCAGCTGGTGTGAGATGAGTCTCAGAGAGCCTCACAGCTCACCTCAACAATGACTTTGGCAAGCCCACCTGCCTGGACCCGTCCAATTAACCAGAAACGTGGAAACACTTCTGAGGATAACCCCGTCCCCTCCTCCCCACTGCACTCACAGCCTCTCAGGGAAGGAGAATCATTTCCCTCTGTGTGTGCATTTACCTTCTCCATGCTGAATTTTTCTTCATTAAACCAGCCTTTGGGAGCAGAAACAAATATGGCATATACGACACAACAGCCCATCACTCCTCAGAAACACATTTACCAGAGGCAGCCCAGGCCACTCTGTTTTCCCCATTATCGTCTAAGTACTTTTCTGATGTTTTTCCCTCGTTTCTGTAACACGCATATTCCCTGCCCCCCACCATCTCCTCTGCCTCACTCAACCCTTGAGCAAGCAGGCTTGCTGGAAAGACGATAAGCCAGAGACCCTGAAGCTGCGTTTGAAGCGATAGCCCCAGAGGGACTGCTCCTCTGCTCCTCAGAGCTGCCCTGAAGGTACTCCTAAGCCCGTGCAACACCTCACGCAAGGCGAGAGTCTGAGGAGATCCAGATGCAAATAACCCCACACTTCCACTTTTCACTTGCTTTCTTAAATTCCAGAAGTGTCTAAAGACCACCACTGAGATCAAGGCCTCACTAGGCACATTGTTGGGAAAACAGGTGGTGCCTGCCCCAAAGAACTGCTGATCTGAGCAGGGAAAGAGATAGAGAAAGGCAGGCTTTGAAGAGAAACTGTCTTGCCCAGGGTCCAAAGTTACCTCTCCCATCCCTTCTTCTGAATCAACTGTTTCATTACCCGATGGGTTTCTTCTGAAGCCGGAGTGAAATCTACTGGCAAACATAGGTGATATTGGAAAGTATTTTACAAAGTGTGGCATGAAGGAACCATATCTAGTGCACCGTATCTGTTGCATGCATGTGATGAGATGTCATTGGATGGCTTGCAGGACTCAGTCTAGCACTGGCTCCTGTATTGTAGCGCATGCACTGCCATGGCTGGAGCTGAGAGAGACGATGTGTCAGACAGTGCTATAAAGAGTGTATCAGCTGCTAACACAGCCACCGTGGAGGGTGACAGAGCTGTGCTGAATATGCAACATCCACAGACCTAAACCAGGCTTGAGGGTGAAGCAGTGGGAACAGCAAACATCCCAAAGACCAGTTTTGTACAGCATTGTGCTCCTGGCTGGATGACACTGCAATAGGATTCTGCTAAGATTTTATGTTTCTTCCCCATAAGTCCCTTTTCTGCTCCTCTTTGTGCTACCTGAGAGCTACCTTCTCACGGGGCATTTTGGCAGCAATAGGCAGGCGGACTCTTGACAATACAAGATGGTGCCAAAGGCACACTGGCAAATGTTCAAAGCTCATCCCCCTTGTCTTGTCAGGTACCTGCTTTTACAAAACATGAAAGAACCTCATTATTCTGAGATGTTGTGGCAGAGCCCAGCTACCCCCTCCCTGCCCCCATCTCAGGCCCAAAGTGTGTCAGAGCACAACTACCCCCACTCCCTTATCTCGGGCCCCAGCTGACCACAAATAACTGACAGCGCCCAGGGCTGACCAGGAGGAACTAGGTGATACTGGTTGCAACTGGTGAGGCCAGAAATGGGCATGAGATCAGCAAAAAGGGGTCTATTTTCCCCAACACGGCATGAGATCAGCAAAAAAAGGTACATCTCCATGCCAAATATTGTATGACCATGAGTCAAACTCCGTGCCCATAAATAGCGCTGCAGCCTGGAGCCCCTTGAGCTCTCCCGCACAGCAGCAGGCTGCACGGCGGTGAATCTCCCCTTGAACTGGGACGCCTCTCAAGGTTACTCCCCTGGAGTTAAGAGAACCTCTGACAAGAAACCGTTGGAGCGGTAAGAAACCGAGACTCGGGCAATAACAAATGTGCAGTAAGGTTCGCTTGCTATGACTACACTGTGTAGCCATCTTCAACTATTCTGTTTGCAATAAACCCAGCGTTAATAATACCAATACCTTCCCTTCCCACGACAGATGTCTGCCCCTCCTCAGACTTTGATGTGTGTGTGCTGGGGACGGGGGGATGCAAACAATGCAAACATGTCTTTGCACATTGAGTAAATTTGTAGAGAAGGCACAAAAGGCTTCTGTGAAACATGTTTGTGTTGAGCTGGCCAGTAACCCAAGCCAAATATCCCCATGGTCGAGAAACTCTGGGCACAGGTCACATGTTTTGGAAAGGGGTGGTCCAGCAGTTGCTCACATATGGGAGATGATCCAAGTGTGCTGGGTTTCCCACTCTTCACCAGTCGGATGGCACAAGGATGGGCAGACAGTTGGGATCCAGGATGCCTCAGTATCAGCTTTGGCATCACCTCATGCCTCATTTCCTCTCACAGCTGGAGATTCAAGCACACAACCGCCTCCACATTGGCATAACCCAAACGAGACCCTGGAGGGAAACAGCTCAGCTAACACATGCTCAGTTGTCATGGACTGGCTAACAGTAGTCAGCCACACTGAGGGAAAAAGCTCTTTTTGGTATATCCAGAATGGCCCAGAATTGATATCCCTGAGGGATTTTGGTTCAAAGTGGTTAGAATAAAAGAGCTGCAAATAAAGATAAATCATCCTCTGTATTTTTTTTATCACAAAAAAAAAATGGCACAGGCTCAATTTCTATAATGGTCTGTTTTCATCTGTAAGAAGAAAATTTTCAAGCTTAGGTGCCAAAAGCAGGAAAATTAAATCTGCACAGTATTTAGACAGTTAAATAAGAGGCTCAATTTTCACAGGCCCCAGTACCCAGCATTTCTTAATTATCACCAGAACAGACTGAAATACTACTTTTAAAGGGGTATTTTCCACCTCCCCAAAGAAAACTGTTTTTTATTTGCAAAGAATTTCTACTGAAAATGTCCAACAGGGAATGAGGGACAGAAGTACATTAAAAAACAATGTACACATTTTTTCTTTTGGAGTTCAACTCCTGGCAAGAGACAGCTGAAAAAGGTCCATTTGGCCAAATGAGGTGGGCATGTATTTGCCAGTGGGAACCCTGGGCTGACTATCCTGCCCTAACAAGAGGCCAGCTGCAATGTAGACCTTTCCTCAAGATGCCTTAGGGTACAAACACACACTGAGCTGAGTCTCAATCTTAACTCACTCTCGGCACCAGATTTGCTAACCAGATTCATTGCAAGAGACTGAAATGCTGGATGTCTTAATGAGACAGGAGCTCATTCCCACCCTGCTCTCCACTCCTGTTCATGAGTCTTAGATGAACTGAGTAGCAACTGAGCTACAGCCAGCAAACTTCCCAAGCTCAGCTGTCCTTCTGCTCCTCTGTAATGATCTGTTGAACCCAAGCTACAGCCAGTGGAAATAGGAAGTTAGGAGATTATGGGAGTGTCAATGCTTATGTTTCCCCTCAAGCCCATTTCTCCACTTAGCTTCATATGGTACCTGAAATCCTGGCTCATAGGTAGCCATCTTCACCCCAAGTCTTAGCCCAGCTAATTTGCACCTCTGACAGTAATTCAAACCTGCACATAGTAGCCCAACTTCATTTGTCATTCCTTTCCAAAATAGGAGGCATTGTGTACAAGATTGGACACCACCGGATACCATGGTGTCCTCAAGGGGATAGTGATATCCCCCAGGGGTCAGTACCTCCTCACGGGAGGAGGGAAGACAAGCACATATGGAAAATTAGCACGTCCCAAGCTCTCATTTGTACGTTTTGGACAGATCAGGCTCAAGTCCATGCTGATACCTGTAGTCAGAGCTTGGATCTTCTGGGGTGTGGACACTTCAAACTATAGCTTCAGATGGTTTAGCAACCAGCAAAAAGGATGAGAAAGCTCAGCTTCAACCTGCTTTTGAGTTCATTCTTCTCCTCATGCAACCTATCTTCTGCTGGCCACTATTCCTCCTCTTGAGCTTAGTACATCCTTACCTGCCCCATGTGTTGTACGTATCAATCCATTAAAGCAGCCCCTATTACAATGGTGATCTCTTTAGTCCTCAGCATAGACAGGAAATCCTTTAAGCAGCTGGGAACATCACTTCAGTGTAAACTTCAGGAGTTGACCTTGCGTGGACTGAATCCCAAGAGATGTTGATACCTTCAGCTCTAGCACTAAGACTCTCTGACCATTTCCCCCCAAATGCTATGACCCGAGAGTGCACTCATTGGCACTGATGGAAGATCAGATGTTCTTAGATAACTTCATGCATGCTGGAACAGCTATCAGTGCAAGAAAGCAAAAGAAAATATAGCCCAAAATTCTGAGGGAAAATGGAGATTTGTCATGAATCACTGAAAAACAGCTTGGTGCTGGTATGAAGATTAACACTGTCTGGAGAAGAGCTGTCATCTAGAAGCGGGTGAACTTTATCATCTTGCCCTTCTGAGAAAGCTTTGAGACTTGCTGGCAAAGCTGTGTGGGAAATATTTCCAATGTCATCTCTCCTTGCCTGTGGATAAATAAAGGGCTTTGGTCTCCAAGGGCTGTCCATCAGCTTTGTGGCCATTCCACCAGACCTATGATTTACTAAAAGAAAAACAGGTTTGGCAAATAAATGCACAGACTTTCCAAGAGGGCTCCCAACCACAGGGAAGGAGATTCTTTGCCCCGGGATATATATTAAGCTGTGTTTATGCTTATGGCAACTCAGAGAGGAGAACCTCAATACCCATGACACTGTGCAAATGCTGAACAAGAGAAATTCCTTCCTTGGAAAAGCTAGGCAGCTGAATCCAGTGCACCAGACCCACTTTGCAGGGTGAAAGTTATTCTGACAGCAGTTGCTTCTGGAAAGGTAAATACATTGGTACTGGTATGTAGATGTTTTCACAGCATCATGGTTGTTCCTGAGCATCTGGTACCTCTCATACTTTCATGGGATGAACCAGTTCAGGTTGGGTATGTGCACATGTAGTTGCAGAGATATTGGCATACAACTACATATGGATCAAACATGATGCAAATGCAAAAACAGTGCATACTTGTGCTTGGCAATTCCTCCGGGCCAGTGCTGCAAGGGCCATCTGGCCCTGCTCTAGGCTGCTGGGGCTTAGCAGCACAGGCAGAAACTAGCAGAGGGATCCCTAATGCTCCCCTCACGGATTTGCAGTATAAAGATCTTGGGGATGCTCAAATGGCCTTAATTGCACCTAAGCTCCTGTGTCTAAGCCACTGAGAAAGCAAGCTCCCATTAAATGAGGCTGAAGGATCATTCAGGGGGTTGAACATTAAAGGGTCTAAGGTGGCTTTGAGGACATTTGAATGTGGCTGTTTGCCTTCAAAGCTCCTCTTGCATTACACAAGTCAATGTTAATATAGCCCAGTTATAACACATGGTGACCTTGATTATGGAGCAGGACACAGGCTGCTCTCCTCTTTATTAGAAAAACTTTAGAAATGAACACAATATCACCATGTTATTAATAAAAGGAGGAGGGAAGGAAAGCATTTCAGCAATAAAAATGTCAATCTCCAGTTTATTTAAAAAATATTAAAACAATGAGCTGAGAACTGGAAATCTATGAAACTCCTTTGATAAATGTCAGTACTTTTAAATTAGGACAAAGGAATTAGAAAAATGGAGGCTTATGTTTAATTCACTTGAAAGCAAATTAAAGGGTTCGGCTTATGGATGAAAGAGAAAATTAGGTTATTTTTTTCCCCGAGAGTTACCAAGGCTACTGCAGCCCAGAGAAAGCCACAGTTCAGCACACAGCTTTGTGAGCTCTTATTGACAGGGTTGTTTGCACGTCTTAAGTGGATTGAGGAGAAGTGGCTCCATCTCACCAGTCAGAAAGTCTGACCAGACACTGTGTTATATCTTGGCAGGAACAGCACCTGGTTGGGTCTGTTTAATCCAGGGATTTTCAGCTTTTCCCCAAATGCAGTCCCTCCTCCCCCACAGTTTGCAAGGCAGGTGCTGGTATGATGAGTATGAAGCCCCCAGGAGCAGGATGATTGCTTTTTGAGTTGCTTTCACATGGGCTAGTTAAAGTCACCTTCTGCATCTTAGCATGCGTTCTCTGTATCCAGCATTTTCACTTGGGCTGAGTGCCTGTTTTTAGTCAGGCACACAAAAATGTACCTGTATATGCCCATTACTGCTTTTTACTGCTGTGGCTCAAGCTAGAAGTGATTTCCAACAGAGAAATGGCTGAACAAGTGCTTGGTTTATGAAAACTCTTGTTTTCGAGTTCATAAGTATACGTTTTGTACCCTTTCATCTTATTTCTGCTCATCCTTGAGGACTTCTATGTAATATTCAGTTCCTTTTACATTTCATAGATGTTTCTCAGCTTCCTTCCATCAACAGACTTCATTAGGACTTCATTCCCAGAGTGGGGGCCAGAATCATTATTGAAAGCCTTAAATAAAGTCAATCCAAAGACAGACACATGAGGAACTCCACCAATAGTTGGGATCCCCCTTCCAGCACTATTTAATACAGTTTCTCTGTTAGCCAGTCTCTTACTCTTCTTATGGTTCCCTCACCAAACTCCATTTTCTTCCACTGGCATTACAAGGTTACCCCATGGCACCACATCAATTACTCCTTTAAAATCCAAAGAGAAGCTATTTCACATGTGCCTTTTCCCTCCCCTCCCCCACCCTAGAAAATCAGCTATTTTATCCAAGAAAATACCAGGTACACTTGGTATGATCTCATGTTGCTTTTTAGCTGTTCGCTCCGTTTTTAGTGCCCCCTTCATTCCTTTTTGTCCTAAAGCCCAGCAAAGTTTTGAACAGACACATACAGCTCTGATGTCACATGGTTCACCTCTCCCAGATCCCTTTCAGATATAAGCCCTGTCCTTTCTAGCACCCCAGTGCAGAGGTTGTGCCTTGACTCGATAGCTTTCTTTTGAGTCCTTGCTTCCAGACCTGCAAGTCTACATGCTGGTCTTTGGGAACTGGTGGTGAAGAGTATTTAGTCCTCATATGAGTGCTTTTTGGATTAGTGCTTCTCTCTCTGTAGTTCCAATTTCTCCATGCATTTCCATGTGCTATTTTGCCTTTGCTGCCCTCTTCAATGGTTTTACTGAAAGCAAAGGTGAAAGATGAAAATAATTATTTTGTCTAAGGGATCTTACCTACATTATGGCTAATGTAAATATTATATCTGAAGCCCATACCTAGAGATTAGCCATAATCTCTACCCTCATTTCATTGTGTAGTCTCTCTGGCTTTTTTCTGTGTTTTCTTTTCATTGTATCCCATATCTGTACCTATACACAGAATATAGGTGAATAAGGGGAACTGTGTCCTTCAGATTACCTCTTCCTTTTGTTTACCTCAAAATAATTGCAGTGCAACATATTAAACCTGCTGTATCCCACCCAGGATCAGCTGCATTTCAGTAGTCATTTGAGAGAAGTGTGATTTGTTATATTTACCAATGGCACAACCATACAAGGTGGTGGTCCCCCAGTTGACTTGGTTAGAATCTCAGGCTTCCCAGGGTTTCACCAAAGGAGCTCAGCTCCAGACCCTTAGTTTGCAAAATGCACAAGGATTCCCAAGGTTATTGCATTTTTCTGGAAAAGAAAGCTTGCTTGGCAGTGAGTAGCAAACACCCTACAGGCTCTGAGAAACTCTGGAGTCCTTGGAAGAATTAAGATCTTCCTAGAAAGATTCCACAGCAGACACTTTTGTGTGTGTGTGCATGCTCTTAAATGGTAGCAGATAACTTTCCTACTGTCTTGCTAGCTCAATTTAACAGGTTTGCGTGACATTCTCCCAAAGGGTCAGCAACCAGGGAGTCCCAAAACAACACATCTGCAAGCAATACAGAGGAGCTGGAAGAACACTTTCCAAGTTGGAAAACCCAGTCACACTTCCAGTACACAGCTCTTTCACCCTAACAAACAGCTGACAAGACAGAGCTAAGACATACAAGGAGACCACATGCTCTTGAGCAATTGGTGTGGCCTCACAGACTTAAGTCTGAAGCTATTCCTTGTAGCTCTGACCTGTTACAACTCAGGGCTCTTCCCATCTGCATACTGGGGCTATGGTGATATTTGCCTTGCCCAGGGACATCATCTATGGTCCCTGCATGGTGACCCTCCTTCTGTATGACTTGAGCTTACAGCCTCCAACTGCTCCTACTTCCTCCAGCTCAGCCTGGGCAAGCTGGAAAGCAAGCAAGCAAGCAAGCAAAGATCCTAGAGAAGAACAAGCCAAACTCAAGATCTACCTTGCCTCTAGGCTTGATATCCACCAGATGAGACAGAAGATAGTCATTCATTACTGTCCCCTCCTTCTTAAAACCAGTACCAACAACACCTGATTACACAGGTGATGCAGATAATGCAAGCTGGTACCCAAATGTAGGAGACAAGGATGAGCATCAGAGCAGCTTCAGCTGATCAGGAACAGGTTCATCTAGCTTCTGATAATGGCTGATAAAGGAGGTCTAGGGAAGAGGATAAGAATGGGGTGAAGTCTTTTTAAAATGCTCCTCTAACTACCTGCTGTTGCATCTTGGGGCAGTTCCTGAGCCAGATATAGGGTCTTTGCATTTAATTGCCCTTGTTGGAGCTCTCTTTCATGAGATTGTCCAGTTGATTTTTTTGGGGGGGAGGGGACTATGTTTGCTTTTAACATTCACAAACTCCTATGGCAAGGAGTTCTGCCTATTAACAATGCCAAAGATCCACCTTTTCTGATCTGTTTTGAATGTGCTTCCTGGTTGTTTCATTTGATGACCCTCATTGTGGTATGGGACAAGACAGAGAACAGTCAATCTCTGTCCACTGCGCCCATGCCTGAACAGATCTCTGACATCTCTGCCTTAGGCTATGTCTTCCTCAGGCTGAAGAGAAAACTTATGACTGACAGGTAAGAGCCCTTTTCCAAGCTGAATTCACACCATATCTTTGATCATGTGATATAGATGAAGTGAGTGAGAACATCCTTGCATCTAACTCTGTGGGTAGAAATGTTTTTTGGGGGGGAAATTGTTCAGAAGAGATAAAACAGCACCAGAATCCTAGAGGCAAGCACGCTATCGACTTTTGTTGAAAACTGCTACCCCTGCTTCATGGCCCTGACTCCTTTCTCCTGTTGTCCCTGTGAATGGCAATCAAATAAGGGTCCTACAGGCCTGCAGGAGGGGTATGATCTGAGAGCCTCTCCAGTAACCACCACACTGCAAAGTCTCCCGTGCCTCCTGGCTCAGAAGCATCCTCCTGTACCTGCAGACAAGGTGCCAGCCATCCCTGAGGCTCTGAGTTTATCTTCCCCACTCCCTGAGCTTTAACACATCCAGAAAAACCCTCCTGTCCCTGATCTATCTTCTTTCATGACCCCAGCAGTTTTTTTTATAGGACAAGGGATTTTACCTGCCTTCATCTCACTTCTGATGCCCTTCACTCCTTCCTTTCTCTTAAAGGCTATCTGATATCTGCCACCAGATTTGCTTCCTGGGCTGGTCTGCCAAATATTTCTGCGTGTGAATATTAAAGAAGAGACAGTTCACCTCTTTTTCTCCTCTGTTTCTGAACATCCTTAGCACAGCAGGCAGTATATTCCTGCTTTGTTCTGCAGATTGCTTTGGCAAATATTTCTCGTTGCACACAAACCTTTCCTTTAGGGCCCATATGTTTTGACTCTGAGAAGCAGATGAAAATCCAGTCTGGAAACTCAGATTATTCCTAAGGCAAAAAAGGACTGAGTTTCTGGCTTTCTGCAGTCACTGGACTTGTACTCAGTTGATGTGTGGCTGGTTGGATTTTCAGAGGCTTTAAGCAATTGTAACACAATCATATAAACAAGGTCAACTCATCAACAATGCTGCTGAAAACCGAGCCTTTTCGAGGCAAGATCAAAAAAGTTTGCAGAACGGGCCTAAAAGTGCATTGACTTTTTTTAGAGAACTGGGTCCAAATTTTGAGATTTTCCAAACAGTGAGGTCTAGAAATGTTTGAGGAACCTAGCCAAAGAGCAGGAATCACTCCAATCTCTCCCAGCTCTGGAGATCAAGATAGTTAGTGCAAGGGTTTCCCAAGCTGCCTGATGCATACTCCCCATGTGCGCCTGGCTTTTTCTATCACCGCAGCAGCTGTTTCCACAAATTCTGACATTTCTCACCCCACTTTCCTAGCCAGTTCTGCTTCTTAAGCTAAACCTCCCCTATTCTCCTAGCAATAGTAGCTTGTCCCCTGTGTGTCACTGGCCAGGAAGCTGCCACTATTTCCCTAAGAGGCATTGAAACGAGAGAGGTTTGTGTTTGGGTGCTGTTGTGGGATGGCTGGCTGGATGTCCTAGCAATGTCCTGGCTTTTTACCAACCTTCCTGAGTCGTGTGAATCCCTTAATCTGTCTGTGTATCACTTCTCCGTTCATAAAAAGAGACAGCTCTAGTTTGCTTGTCTTATTTATTCAGCAATTTTTAGATCAGGGGTCATCTCTTAGCACACGAGTGTGCAGGGCATATTAGGGGTCGTAATTTCCACAGAGATCTTACTCGAGGAAGACAGATGAGAAGTTGCTTCCAGGGTAGCCAGTTTCGCCCTTATAAATGCATTTCTTACAGTCAGTGTATTTTATGGGACTTCCCTGCCCAGCGATTTCTCCATGGACAATTCTCCTCTCTCTTGCTTTCATTGGCATTGCCGAGTCTGTTGTCCAGGGCTCCAGGGAGAGGCTGTTCAGGATAGGTCTAAGACGAGTCACAGCGGGATATTTTAGACTTGACTGATCAATACTTTGATTCCTTCGTAGGGAAAGGTAGCAGGTAATTTTAGAAGGGGTGTGTGTGTGTGTGGAAGGAGTGCTTTTTAATTAACTCTGTTCATCTCAGCATCCATCCAGCTATTAGTAGAAAGCTCAGATCTGATAAATAAGGCAGCAAGGAACAATGATCCCTCTCTCTTCACAATATTTGCAGCACGTATCTTCTGGGTGGCTTTTCCCAGTGCATTGGTTCCCCCTCTACCCCACGATGCATGTAATTACAGAAAAGACAGGAAATGCCTCCTTATTGGGACCAGTGGTGGGGGCTGGCTATGCCTGGATGTTCTCTTTCCCCAAAACCCCTTAGTATTTTTTTCTGCAAAAGGAGGGAGAAATGTTGCTTTCACGGCACTGATTCCTTGACAGCCCGTCCCCTTGTCTAGATGGGAGAGGTTGTGGCTTGACAGGGGACAGCGAGGCCGTGTTTGTGTCTCCTCCTCCAGCTCCAGCAGCATGGATGGAGGAGGTTGCTACTGCTGGCCTTTCCCAAATTGCTTTGACCTGCCTCAACGGCCATGGGCATGAGCTCTGCCTGCCCCACTGTGGGCTGGAGGGGTTGTGCGAGAGCGACAGTCTGGTCTGCATGTTTTTGCTGATTCTGGGGCAGGTCAGGGAGCAACCACAGAGCTGGTCTGGCCAGCAGAGCCAAAGGACTCAGGATCTTGTAGAAGGAAGTTAAGAGTTGGAGCTTGCCCTTTATTAGCTATGGCTGGAAGAAGATGCCAAGACATTTTTACTCTTGGAAGGTGACCTCTCTTCCACAGGAAGCGAGCACATTCATGCATGGCTATTTCTGGTACAATCCAGGCTTTCATGTGTGTGCAAAGAAGGTGGAAACGATTTGACCCAATGGAAGGTTTTATGGTAGCTCAATGACAGGATGAGATGCAGTGTCAAGGAGAGCAGGGCCCTGCATCCCTGCTGCCATGAGCACCACTGTGTGCGACAGGACACCGAACTGAACCCGTTCCGCCTTTAAGGCATGAGCTGATGGGACCCAGGTCACCTCCTTCAGCATGGAAAGGACTTGGCTCTGAAGACGTTGGACTATCTCGTCCCTGAGGAGAGGGCAGAGGTTTTCCAAGGAAAATACCTTCTCATTTGTTAAAAAAGACGCTTACACATGTTCTAGTGGATACTTTTTCTCTTTTCTTTTTTTCTAGGCAAATAGCTTCTGCAAAAATAGAACTCTAAAAAGGAATCTGCAAAATAATTAAAAATAATAATAAGCAGAAAAATCCAATCATTTCCCCAGTTTCCCCGCTAGATGTTTCAATTGCATTTCAATGCAATTTCATTTTTAAATTTCCTTAAATGCAATCATACTCCTCTTAAAGGAGTCAAAAAAACAAGCTCAAAAGTAATGTCTTTTTTACTCTAAATGAGGTTTTATTAACACTTTATTTTTCCCCAATGAGTAGCTTGGAAAATACTGATTTTGGATGTGAAATATAGTTATTAAAGACATTCATTTATTTACAGTTTTCCCATTCTGACACAGGACTAGAAAACTAGCTAATTGAACAGCTCCAGACTGGTACATGGTAGAAACTTTCAAAAGGAGGGAGCAAGGCCATGGATCACCCCTTCCTCTTGATTTGCCAAGCAGAGGGGGAAAAAAAAAAAAATTTCTCGACCTCTTTATGCTTTATATATAATACCTAGAAACAACTGTATGAATTATTTTCCTACTCTGTTCTTCTCCTGAAAAATAGAAAGGTCCAGTTCCCCTGGTTTTAAGGGAGGACTTGATGGAGAATTAATAAGGTTATGCCACTAGGAAATGCAAGTTAAGAACCGTGAACAGCTCCAGCAGAAAAAAAAAAACAAGCCTTCTGATAGCTTTTAAATACCTGTTTAGCTAAAATACCTGACCCAGCAGTAGAGAAAACCTCTCATTGCAAAAGTTCAAAAGCACCCCCTGAGCTTTCAATTTGAAAAAAAAAAATACCACTACTTCTCTCATTTGCCAAAGAAGCCTCTATGCTTAAAAGGAAAGTGAAAACTTTATGAGGGAGGAAGGGAAGGAGGGAGGATGGAAGGGGAAAAAGAAAGGAGGAAGAGGAAAGGGGGATGCAAGAAGAGAGCAAGAGGCGAGGCGAAAAGAAGAGAGAACAGAAAAGTAAGTCCTTTAAAAGGTCAGGCCTGCGTTAGAAGGAGGAATAAAGGTGGCCGCTTATACAGGGTACTGACTTGGGAATGAGGCTTCTTACTCTGATGGCCAGTTAATTACTGGGTGAATCTGAAGACATCACTTCACATTTTTGTGTCTCAGCTACTCCATGCATGAAATGGAGGTAGTGGGAAATGATGCTCACTCATCATCATAAAGATTAAGAGGTGGCTTTAGGAGCCAGGCTCTGCTGCTTAGCTTCCTAAAGGAGGGTGACCTGCTGGGACATGGGAGAAGCACAGGGGGATGATGCCAAAGGCTGTCTTGCAGGGACTGGGTAGGGTTGGAGGGCTCAGCGCATCATGGGGAAGGACACATGGGGATGGGGATTGAGGGTGATGGATGTGGGAGGACATCACCTGGATTTACAGAGGTGGCTTTGGGGGGCTGCTTGGAAGACGATCGTGTTGCTGGAGGATTAATGGAAGGTATCGTCATGGGGACAGCAGGTAGGATGTGGCTCTTACAGTGGCACATTTACAGTGGTTTAAGGGCTGTGTCTCCACTAGTAAATGCCAGCGACAGGACAAGAGACAACAGGCACAAACTGAAACACAGACAGTTCCATCTGAATATGAGGAAAAACTTCTTCACTGTGAGGGTGACAGAGCACTGGAACAGGTTGCCCAGAGAGGTTGTGGAGTCTCCTTCTCTGGAGATATTCGAAACCTGCCTGGAAGCGATCCTGGGCAATGTGCTCTAGGTGACCCTGCTTGAGCAGGGGCGATGGACTAGATGATCTCCAGAGGTCCCTTCCAACCTCGACCATTCTGTGATTCTGCAAAATGGTCAAGACCAGGCTTAAACACTGCCACATGGGCAGTTATTGGTGCGCTCCCTGGCATGGCTTCATCCTGATCCTCCCCAGTGCCCAGGTGTGCCCGGGGGTAGCGTGGGGCATGATGGATGCAGGAGGGGCAACCACCGGCTTTGGGAGAAGAGTCCAGCCCTGCAGGTGCAAACCGTGCTGGACCACTTGCTCTCCGGATCAGAAGATGGATCAAGAGAAGAGAATGAGGCTGGAGGTGTTAACCCAAGTGAGCACCCGGCCTGATGCCGCACAGAGACAGGGCTTCGGGATCTCGTGCAGGGACGGCGGGATCCTCCCTGGGGGGCAACGGGAGAAGCGTGAAGACAGCTTGGGGCTGGAGGGGGCAAAACGGGGCACGCCACGGGGACGCGGAGGGCTGGTCACCGGCGGCTCCCCGAAGACCCAGGTGCGCGTACCTGCTCGTGGGTCGGGGAGAGGCCACCCCGGGGAAGGCGGAGCGGGGGACGAGAGGCAGCAGCGGGGCCGCGGAGCAAGGGGCGAGCGAGGAGGAGGAGGAGGAGGAGGAAGGCGGCTGTGCGTTTAAGCCCCTCCCCGCTCGTCCGCGGCCGGGGAAGCGAGGCGAGGCGAGGCGCGGGCGGAGGCAGCAGGCTCGGGAAGGCGGCGAGGGCGCAGCGCACCGCCGGCCGCCGCGGGATAAACCCCTGCGCTTCACCCCCCTCCCCACCCCCGGATAGAAGTTTGCTGCTGGAGAGGAGGAAGGGGAAGGAAAAAAGAAAAAAAGCGGAAAAAAAAAGAAAAAGTGTTTTCTGTTCCCCAGGCTGCCCCGGAGGCATGCGGCGAAGAGGAGCCGGCAGCACCCGCCGCTGCCCGGCCCGGCTGCGGGCATGACTCCGCGGCCGGAGCGGGGCTGAGCCGGCAGCACCCGGCAGCGCTCGCCCCCCGCCCCGGGGAAGGGCAGGGGCCGGGGGGGACCCGCCGCCCTGCCCAACCTCCCGCCGCGCATCCTCCTCCTCCTCCTCCGGCGCTGCTGCCGCCCGCCCGTCCGTCCGTCCGTCTGTCTTTCCGCCCGCCCGGGCCGGGCCACCTGCAGAGCCGAGCGGAGCCGAGCCGCGGCGGTAGGATGAGGGGCATCCTCTACTTCTGCACGCTGATCCTCCTGGGTGAGTAGCGCTGCGTGTCCGGCGGAGGCAACTTTCTGCTGGGCTTTGCTGCCAGGTCTATTTATCCGACACCCCGCTTCGGCTCGGGCCCGGGATGCTTCTCTTCCCCCCCTCCAGCATCCCAGCACCAGGGGAAAACCCTGGGGGTAGCATCACCCAGATTTATTTTTTGGGGGGGGGGGGGGGAGGAGGGACCTCCCAGCTGCCTTTTAGTTAAAGGCAGACACTTGCTCTGGCTGGATGTACTTCGGAATCCCACCGCTCTGGGATCTGTCCTACTGTCACTCCTGTTTGCTGTGGAAACGGCTAAATAACTCAAGGAATGAATGCACTTCTTGCTTGGGAAAAGAAGCTGGGGGAGGGGGGGCAGATTTTGCGCGGCGCCGAGCAGCCCCACAGTGTAGGGAGGAGGCTGGAAAAATGTCAGGGGCAAAACGCGGGTTTCTCAGCCGGTGGGAGTGGGCTGGAAGCACGTGAGCTCCAGCTCTGCTGCTGTGCGTGTGCAGCACCGTGCACCGGGCTGGTGCGTGTGTCCTAATTGTCAGGTTGACCTGAGTGTCTGTGTGTGTGTGTGTGTGTGTGTGTGTGTGTGTGTGTGTGGGCAGGGGTTCCTGCTGCAGATTTCCACACGCCTCCTTCAAGCTGGGCTGACCTCGGGTCTTTCTGCACCGGGAGTGCAGGGTTAAGGATCCCCGCTCCCCCTGTGCCCCTGAGATCGTTAAAGGCAGCTGCGACCGCTGGTGCAGGACACGCTGTCCCCCGTGGCGTGCCGCCGTATCCGCTGGGATGTGGTCCGCAGCATCCATGCTTTCAGCATCCCGCTCGCGTCCCGCTTCTCCCCGGCTCGGAGCAGGCAGACCTCTCGTGTGCAATGCCCGATGCTCACCCGGGTCCCTGGCAAGAGCTGTGCGAAGGGGCCGTAGTCCAGGGGCTGGCAGCACCGGGCAGCCAGGCTGGGAGCTGCCTTGCTGGCTCACTTTGCCTGGCTGCAACCCTGACAGCTCCTTTTAGGGTGTTTTTTCTTTTTCTTTCTCTCTTTTTTTTTTTTTTCCTCCTGTGCTTCTCTGAGATAGCAAACCCAAGAATGAGCCTGTGCTTAAATAGACCACGGAAGGCTGTGGGGAGGCAGGGGGCAGGATGCGCTGGTCCTTTTCAGGTGGCCGCTGCGGGAGGAAAAGGTCTTGAGATGTGTCACTGTAGCTGGGACCTCCTGGCCCGCACGGTGTGGCCTGGCACCTGCCTCCTCTGCACCCTGAGCATCCCCGCTGCCAGCCAACGTCCTGGGGTAGACCCCAAGCAGGTTTTTCCCTTGATGAGGAAGGCTTTGTCAGAGCTCCAGGTAACTCCTCGTGCCGGCTCTGCCTGTCACTAGATGTCACCAGCAGCAACTCTTGCAAGTCCCAAAGGCACTGGGGGATTTCAGCCCCCAAAGGGTGCCATGTCCAACCCTGGAGCGTTTCACTCCAGGGGTTTGGAGGATCCCAGGGTCTGAACAGATCCCAGTTTGGGATGGCTTCATCTCGCAGTGGCTGGAGCTGTGCCCTGGGCTGGGGTAAGGTCCCAGCCTCCCTCGGAGCTGGAGATCTTTCCTGCAAGAATTGCAGAGCCTCTGGGGTGGCAGCCCAGGTCTCTGCAGGATCCATTTTCCAAGTGGTTCAGATTGACTGAGTCACTGATTGACTGACTGATTGACTGACTGATGGACTGATTGATTTTCCTCTAGAGAAAGTAACTGAAAGAAAAGAGCTTCTGCAAATGGCCAGCTCTCCACTATCAGCAATGCAATTGGGATTAGTAGGCAGGTTTTAAGGACACATTCATTGCTTCTGGTCCAAGTTATAGCAAAATCATCAGCTAGTTCAGCCTTTGGCCTTCTGATCTCAGGGTCTCCAGAAGGACCTTTTCCCCTTTGAACTGGCATTTGACCCCTGCAGGCTCGGCACCATTCCCAATGGATGCCATCCAGAAGGCCCTTGCCCTCCTCTCTAGATGTTTTCCAGCCGGGCATGTAATGGATAGACGAGGGGTTACACATTTAGACATGCCTGGGGAGAGGTCCCACAGGGATCGGGAGTGCAGGGGTGGAGACCCAGTGTGGAGACAGCAGCTTCTCAAATTGCAAGCGCGGCAATTCCCAGCTTCGTCCGCACTGGGTGGAAACCACGTGGGCTGTAGCAGGAGACCCTCGCTGTTGTGTCCCCCCGCTTTTGAGAAGTTGCCAGGTGGAGGAGGCAACCTTTGGGGAAATTATGGCTTTTAGAGGTGGGACTAGGCAGTGTCACCGTCATCCAGCTTGGACGGAGAGCTCCTGCTGTCACTTCATACCCAGCTCCCTGGTGGCACAGGCACTCAGGATGAGCCAGACCGGGAAACTGGTCTAGCTGAACACTTTACTATTATTATTACTTTTTTTTTGACCACTTTTCAGCCAGATCAGCTCCTGATCTGTCTCACCAGCAGCCACACAAATGCCAGTGGCAGCCGCATGGGCACGGTAGGAGCATGCAGCTTGGGACAGGGATGTGGCTTGGGTGAAGTTCGTTGCTGCCTCAGTGTCCCCAGATATTGGCTTGCACTGCGGTACTGGCTAGAAATCCCACTCACAGGGCACTGATGAGGGATATTCAGGTAAAGCTAAAAGGCTTCACGGAAGATCAGTGCTCTAGAAAGTGCCGATATAATTAAATATCATTTGCTTTGAAACCTGTCTAGATTACACCCGTAACCAGCCCCCGAAGCATCCCCCATCCCTTGCGCAGTGTCCAGAGGACATATCAGTCCTCGCGTTAACAACGCAATAATTAGAGGATGAGAATGAAAATCTGGGCTAGAGCTGAAAATAATGGTTTGCTGCAAAGTCCTCATCATGCCCAGAGTCAGTTCTGGACCGTTGCAGAGCGCAGCCGCTAGCGATGGAGGGCAGGGCGCTGAAACGGCATCTGGGGTATCTTCTGCTGACAACTGTCGTGTTTACCTGGCAAATTTTAACTGCGCTCGGTCGTTAGCATAATTTGTAGCATATGTTTCCCACAGTCTCTTCACAGATGCAATCAAACACAAGAGATCGTCTGGCAGATTTTCACCTGGTTTTGGAACTCGGATCCCAGGGGGGGAGAGCAGAATCTCTTGCAAAATGCGTATGTGTGTGTGAGAGAGGGGAAAGCTGCTTAAATTAGTGTCTTTGTCAGTTCTGACAGGAGCAATCCATTATTTGCATCAATAAGAACGTGATATTTATGTCTCTCTGTATCGGCTCGGAGAAGAAATAAAACTTCTCCCTCAACAGGCTGTCCTCAAACACTGTGCCTATTCCTCAGCAAGGATCTCAACAGTGTATTTTCACCACACCTGGAAAATACTTTTCCAGAGCTCTGGAGCCTTAAATACTAATTACTGCTGGGTAAAAATTAGTACCAGTTAAATCTAATAATTAGTGTGAGCAGTATTTTATTTTGCTTTCGGGGACAGAAATGTCTTCTCTGTTATCCCGGTAATTTTTACACAAGACTTCTTTTTTGCCTGAAATTCAGCTGATTGTTTTCACACAAAAGACTTGTTCATTTCTATAACTTTCCATTTGATCTTTTTATGATTAGACATTTAATGTGGCTGAAGTTTGCCACCTTTCAATAAAAATACCCTGCTACCAAGATTTCCATTTCATCCTTGATTTTTTTCCCTCCAGTGGACTTTATTTTCCTTTTGCTTCCTTTTTTTCTTTTTTGTAAAAAAGGACCTCTTTCTTTTTGATCCAAAAGTGGAAAAGAACAAATTCAAAGGCTGTTCTCCCACTAAAACAATTTTTTTAGACAGAAATATTTCACTAAAAAATAAAAAGGAAGAAAACTATGAAAAGCTTGTCCCTGTCAATCTTCAATTCAGTACAGTTGCACTTTTTTCAAACATATCTCTCAAAATTCCCTTTGGTAACACCTTCTAGCAAGGACTTCAAGCCTCGATGGACTTGACGAGAGCTGTGAGATGTCTGAGACCTTTATACCATCCCTATGGATTCCCTTCACCTCTTTTGGCCATCACAACTTTAATGGTTCAAACATGGGAGTGTTGGTGTTGGACTCCTGGTGACAGCAGACTGGAAAATGAGGGTAGAGGATAAGTTTAAAGTTGTGGATGGGAAGTGGAGTTGTGGATGGACATTTGGTCCCGGAGATGGACAGTGGGGAAACTGAGTCTGGTGTGACTGAGAGGTGGCTTGTTGGTGTAAGAGTCCAGGAGGGGTTTGTGGTGGTCACAGTGAGGGAGGGGAAGGACCTGGGACTGTTGTGTGCATAGCAGGAAAGCTGCAGAAGTTGAAGCCACCATTTCTCCTGGGCAAGGAGATCCTGGGTCTGTCACGGTGAAGAACAAATGAGTGTGCAGAAACAATAGGGATCTTCTAAGGTCGCATCACATTTAAATGCCCTTGAATCATCCAGGAATTTATTCTCTTGTTGCAGCCCCCATTGCGCAAGGCCCTGTACCTAGCTAGAATGAAAAAATGGCTTTGAGGCAAGAACTGGTATCTAAGTAGGAGATGAGAGAGCAGATGGATCCAGGACCAGACATGGATGGGAGATGATACCAACTGGTGTGAAGACAGTCTCAGTGTATTGCTGTGTTGCTCTTGTCAGGGCAGGAGCAAGCTAGGAGAAGCAGCAGCTTGGTGCAGCAGAGAGGCAGAAGCCCAGGAGGAGGTGGGAGAATAGGAGGCAGCCCAGCCAACCTGAAATGTTTGCAGTGGTGGTATCTTCAGCTGGGAGACATCCACAGGCTACCAGTGCAGCTGGTGGTGGGTCACTCCTGGAGTGCAATTCACCTTATCCTACTGTGCAACCTGTTGCTGACACAGCCAAGAGACCCATCCAAGTCTCCTGGGTCCCATCTCACTCATGGGTGCAGGTTCTTTACCTCCGTTTTCCAAACCTTGGCTCCAGCTGCAGGACCCAATCCAGGGGGAGCAGAAGTTGAGCTGGTATGAAGCCCTACCCCATCTGCAGATCTGCCTTGGGGTGCCTTCAGTCACTCAGCAGTACCAGATGTTTTCCTGCTAGTGGGAATGACATCAACGCAAGGTGCAGGGCATGACCAGACCACTTGTGTGTTCCCAGAGCCTGGTCACCTCATGCGCTTTCTGGTCTACCTGACTGGAGTGAGCAGAAGTGAATTGCTTGCCTTAAAACATGTTGTGGGATCTAAGCCCAGCCACACCAGAAGGAGCTGCTGGGGAGACTGAGCTTTGCCTGCCTGAAACAGACGGCTCGAATGAGAGCTGAGGTCTCTCCTGAGACAAGGGTGTGCAGAGATCTACCTTTCAGGACACTCAAAGAGCAGGCCAAGATGCCATAGGGTTTACCTTGTTCAAGGATGGTCCAGGGAGTGGGCTTGGACCTCACCTCACTCACTCTGACATGCACCTAATCTGTTTCCTTTGAGATCATAGGATCATAGAATAATTCAGGCTGGAAGGAATGCTGGGGGATCGGCTCAGGACAGGGTCAGCTTTATAGCCTGATCTTGTGATCAGACGAGGTTACGTGGGGCTTTATCTATCCTAGTATTGAAACCCCCCCCAAGGGATGGAGACTGCAAAACCTCTCTGGGCCCCTGTTCCACTGCTTGACTGTCCCCATGGGCGAAAGTGTTTCCCTACATCCCATCGGACTGTATATGTATTCCCCAACTCAGAACTGTCTTCACCGTATCCTGCCACTCTTGAGATTCATCTCTTTTCACCTCCCTTCATGCGAATCCCTTTTCTTCCTCCACAGGCAGCTCCTCACTGCACACGTTCCTCTTTCAGTCCAAAGCCATCTGGGAGGCAGTTTGCATGAAAGTTGCTGTAAAAATAGTTGCGCGGTGGTTTTGATTTATTGAATCCAACTGGAAAAACCTGTCTGTGATACCTGCCCTTGCTGAGCACTTTGACAGGGTTATTAGCAGCACTCCCCACGCTACTGATAACGTATGGGTCATTCTGTCACGCAAGTGCAGGCAGCTGTTTTCAAATTCATGGGTCCATTTTACTGAGGGGAAAAGAAAGGGGTCAGGTTTTGTGATGCTTCTTCCAAAAGCAGGATCAAATGGCTCATCTTTGATATGTTGCCGGGCCCAGCCATTTATTGTTTGCCCCCAAGGGGATAGCTGTTCGCTTTGGCTGTTGGATTTTAAGCTGGTCCAGATGCTAAAGGGCTGGGAGTTAAGATCAGAGAAACCAATGGGCTTTGCTTTTCCTGTCTGTTCCTGTCACTTGTACAAAGAAGAGGAAGGCCAAGCAGATAATTCAAGTCAAGATGCAACATTAAGGCTTCTGCCTGAGCTGCAGGTCTTTAACTGCAAGAGGTCTGTGCTGTAGATTACCTCGCAGGATGCATTGCACACACATTTTTCAGATCCCTTCAGCCTCCGGAGAGTTTAGCTGCTAACGGATGTAAAGCCCGTGAGGAGCAGGGGTGCCTGTGGGATGTGCCGACTCTCTTCAGATAGGCAGCAATGGGAGTGTGTTTGGGAGTCCCTGTCTGTGCGGTCTGAGGTCTCTGGAGACTCAGAGCTGAACTGGGCCAAGTGAACGCGCGGGACAAGCCCCAGGGGAACGTGAGGGTGCACTCAGGGAGGGTGAATTGAACACAATCTCTGCACAAATGATCAGGCTTTGCTTTGAGCTCTGCATCAGGTGAGGCTGGCTGATGCCTTTGCAGCAGCCACCTGGGAAATCCCATCATCCATGATTAAACAGAGCAAAGAAAACACAGGGCAGCTACAGCCTCATGGGAAGGGAACCTTCGTTTGGATGACGGCTTTGTATTTTTTGAAGCAAGCTTGGTGTCTAAGCCACCATTTGTAGAAGGTTCACGTGGTTCTGGGCATGACAATTTTACACAGAGGGCAAGTCACTTAGGCTTTTGAACTTCTCGGTTCATCTTCTTCTGACGTGGCAATCTTTATTGCATATTTTGCTCTGTTTTTTCTCCTGCTGCTTATACCAGATCCTCCACAAGTATCTGTTCCACCATGAATGGAAATGATTATAACTCGCCTTTTCTGATGGTCCATCCCTCACCTCATCACCCGTAACTGGTGTCCAGGATTTGCAGACTGGCTCCGCAAGTGTCAGTTGTAGATGCAATCATTTTAGTGGCACATTTCAGCTGGGTGTGCAGCAGGGACGGGAAGCCAGCTTGCAGCAAACCTGCCCCTTTTTTCAGCCAAAGAAATTCAGACTTGCCCTGGGGAGGAAAACCAAGAGGAAACTTATAGCTTCTCAGCTACCACTCTCTGCAACTTTGGATAAACAAATCTTAATAACAGGCTACATATTTCTTCTGAGATTAAAACTTCCATGTATGCTAAGAAAAATGCATCACTCCATGACAGCCTTCACAGCAATATCTCTCAGATATTTTACAGCTGACTCTGTTACCTGCTATCTGGAAATAGGTAGCAGATGTCTCCGGTAGTAGCACACATTTTTTCCTTTGTTGCTGTCTCTGTTTTCCTTTGATAATTTAGTATGTACAGCAGAAGGCACCTTAAAAAGATGTCGCAAGGAATGAGGTGAAATAAAGCCATGCACATTGAATCTTCTGTAATAAAGGCTGCAGGTTAGGATGATATGTTTGCCATCTACTAATGGAGACGAGAGCAAACCAGCACGCTGAATTATTAGACAGGGTTTGGAATGAATCAAAGCCATTTGACCTGTTTCTGTTAAGCCCCAGACAAGGCTGAGTTTGCCTAAGTGTTTGCTCTGCATGGTGAAGAATTACACTCCTCCTTGCAAGGGTTAGTTGATTTATGCCTCAGATTTGACACTTGAGTTATAGCAATTTCACGGTAGGTCTTTTTTTTTTTGTTTTTTTTCCCTTTCCTCCTAGCTCAATCTGTTTGTTTTGTTTCTTCCTCTTGGTAAGAGAACATAATCCTGTGAGGCTGCTTGAGACAAACTGCACACCTTGGTCTGCCTGTCACAGCAACATCATCTTTCGGAGAGAGGGCACGGGCAGAGTCATCTCGGCTGAGAGCTCAGCGTAGGAAAAACCACTCGGGGGTCATCGCAATCACAGCTATAAGTGCCTTCGAGGTAATGTGAAGGGACTGTTCTCCTCACAAGGAGCTAGAACGGTGCTCGGAGGAGGAGAGAAAAAGAACTCAAGCTGCATGTTGGAAATAAAAGCTTTGTTTTGAATCAGGACAACAACCAATCACTTAAAATAAGAGAGAAGAGCAGGTTCCCCTTTAGGAAGATGATGGGATCACCTTGGGGTCTCACTGCGGTTTGTAGAAACAAACCTTAAAGCCCTAAGCTGTGCTTCCCCAAGGGCTCCCAGAAGGTGGTTGGGTGCCCCGTTCCCAGAGAACTTCCTGCTTTTCCAAGTTTGATTTGAAAGCTCGTCTCCTTTTTGTGGTGATTTAGGCTGCTAATTACAGGGAAAAACTAAGGGTAATGTCGTGAGACCCAGATAAGGAACCTTCTCTAAGACCCAGTCTGTTTTGTGGGGCTCTCCCACTGTTTTGGGAAAGAGATCTGGAGTTGTGTTAAACCTGTGATTTGAGACTTCTCAATATGGGCAAGAAAGCATGAGAAGGGAAGAGTGGAGCAGGTCTGGTGGTGATTCTGGTCTGGAGGTGGGAAGCGGAGGTGAAAGGGCTCATGAGAGGCTACGCAGAAGATGCAGGTGAACCTTCATAGGGAATCTAAGAGCCGGGAGAAGAAACACGTAGGACCTTAGCAAACATCTGAAGCTGAGTCAGGAACTGGGGAAGCCATAAGGGTTGAATTTCCCCATCTCTGAAAGGTGACTTGAGTCTCTGCAGGGAAGTGCATGTTAAGTGATGGCTCGGGGACCCATCCATCAGTGTGGCGTGTGGACGCATACACGCTGGGTAAATCAGGCCAGAGTTACCACCCCGCTGGGACTAATGCAAGGAAATTTATCTCCCTCTCCTAATATTGTTTCATTCTTCCTCCCTGCAGACCCAGCCAGGCCAATCCTTAATGTGTGTTAGAAAGCCTGTTTGTAATTAAGTACCTGACTCAAGGGGGCCCAGATCCCTGGCCAAGTTCTTTATATACTATCGCATTACCAATAAGTATTAATTATAATCAAAAGGGCTAGAGACAACAAACAAACCCAAAACAGACAAAAAAGGCAACAATACCCCAAACAAACAAACAAAACCCCCCAAAGAAACACAGTGAACTCTCCAAAAAGTTCCTAATTCTGCAGGACAAATGTTGTCCTGTGGTTAGAATAGGCAGCTGGGATTAGGAATCATGGGACCTATTTCTTTCTGTTTTTCTCAGGTTTTGAAAAGTGATGCAAGCTTACTACATCTCAGTGTAAAACGGGGGTATTTATATGGTAGCTGAGTTATTGTGAGTCGGGACCAGGTAACAGTGCAGCTTTTGACCTGGGATATTTGTGCTAAAGCTGCTAACTACAAGCTGGGATCAAAATTACTCATCAGTATATCAGAAACAATGTGATTTTTAGCAGCACCTGCTGTGTGTGCGATCTGCTGAGCTCTTATTTTGGTACTTACACAGGAACTGAATTCAAGTGCAGTAGCTGACTAATCGGCTTTGAAAATCTGCCTGTATCCTCTACACAGAGATCAGTGATCCTGCTTTGCGCTGGGATTAGGGATGTGCGCTGCTAAAGAGAGGGGGACGAACTCTGTAATGTGCCGCAGAGACATGGGAGCAGCCCTGGGATGCAAAAAAATAAAAAACGCTGATAGAAGAGCAGGCTGGGAAACCTAAAGCCCTTCCGCTAGAAAAAGAGTGGGCTTTTGGTACAATTTGGCTTCCAAACAACAACAGAAAATCAGGAATAGCAGAAATTGCAATAAAAGATAGAAAGAGAAAAAAATGTTTATTGATAATTTCAGGTAAAAAATGAGGACTCAAATGTTTGAAGTCCCAGGTGCCTCTGTTCTGTTTTACCTACTCTTAATGAAAAAGATTTTCCACAGCCTTCCTGGAGGATCACTGGACAGGAAGAGAAATGGACCCTGTTTCTCTTTTGTCCCCTGCCCACGTATCAGACAGAGGTGTCCTCAGCAGGTTGCAGGAGATGAGTTTCATCCCACCTGGTTTTCACCAGGTCATATGAATTATTCCTCTAATCAATGGATTGATTAGAGGATCAGTGTATCCTGCACTGATTAGTGTATCTCCAAGGAGGACAAAGTGAATCAAGGTGACGGTTTTAGACTGTTTCCCTGACTTTTAGTCGTCCTAAGTTCAATAAGATGAATTCCATCGAAGCACCAAGGTTTCTTCTCCTCCAAGAGAGAAGAAACGGAGCAGGGAGTAGCCAGGGAGCCATCATTTCAGTGTTTCCAACTCAAACAAAAATAATGCTAAAACATCATTTAGCACTTTTTTTTTTCCTACTTGCAAAAATCCAATTTTTCCCGTGGTTAAAAGAGAAAAGAAGAAATCCAATGGGAAATTCCAAATCAGTTTTGCAGACCTGATGAGCCCAGTCAGCAGTGATGACTGGAAGTACCTGAAGCTGACAACACTGCTGGGAGTCATGAATACCAGTGCCCAGGAGCCTTCCAAATCGCTGGGACTTGATTGTCCAGCCTATTAAAACACTCAGTGTTCCCTGAAATGGTTTTGGCCTGGCCCAGTTAACCATCTCCTGGACACTGGTCAGGTGTTAGCACAAGCCAGGGACCTTTCCCAGCAGGCAGTTTGCATGCGACTGCTCTGTTTTGAAGGAGACGATTGTTTAGCAGCATGGATGCAGGCTATTTTGGGCCATTTGGACCAGCACCTTGAGTTTACTTAATTAACTAATCTAGACACAGCATGAGAGAACGCCCGTTCCCTTCCAGACACCTGCAATTTCTCAGACACAGCCTGCCGACGCTGTTGGGCAAACCTGTTTCAGCTTAATCTCTTTCAACCCTTCAGATTCATCTTTTTCTCTGCTACTTCCAGCTCAAAAGGCTGGCAATGACATGCGATAATATAAAATAAATGATAGCGCTGCCTAATTTGATTGGGAGTGGATAAATCCTCCTGTTTCTAACAGACGCAGGTGAACGCACACCCACACATGTGCGGAGCCGGCAAGGAGCCTGGGATGTGCATATGCAGAACAGGTTCTCAAAAGTTTCTTGTAGAGCTTGTGCAGCAGCTGAATCAACTCTGAAGTGTCCTCTCCAACAGGCAGAGCCTTTCTTGGCTTGCCATTGCAGTTAGCATGACCTCGTGAAAGATAAGACACATGAGAGAAGTCTGAGGAAGCTTGATTTATCCAGAGTTGAAAAGGGAAAAAAGACACGGGAGAGAACATGATCACACTCTATAAATACCTTCAAGGTAACAG
Source organism: Apteryx mantelli (assembly GCF_036417845.1). Lineage (NCBI taxonomy): Eukaryota > Metazoa > Chordata > Aves > Apterygiformes > Apterygidae > Apteryx > Apteryx mantelli. Next base: position 85,363,741 of record NC_089982.1, on the reverse strand, counting down.
TGCAAGGGAAGGAAGAGGATTAGTCACACTTCTGTAAGACAGGGAGGGGAGGAGAGAGAGCAACAGCATGAAACAGAGAAAGAAAAAGTTTTAAGCTAGGATTTAGGAGGAAAATGTTTAGGTTATTTATTTTTTCTCTTTTTTACTGGAAAAAGAAATCGAAGGGTCTCAGTTTAGGCCAAGCGTGAGGCTTGATGCAATTCTTTTTCAGGAGAGTTGTGGGTCTTGGGCTTGAGGATTAAAGGGTGCATGTGTGTCTAGGGTTTGCAAGTCCATGCAGCTGTGAAGGGACTGTGTGGCCTCTGTGACAGTGTCACTAGCTGCTGCCTGATACACTTTGGGATGAGGGTTGGCCAAAGCTCCTTCACCCCCTTTTTTCTGTGCACCCCACATACCCATTCCTGGATAAAGTACGGGGACGCACACTGATGTTGAAGGCATTGTGGAAACATGGTGCTGCTCACCCGAGGGTCTTGGATGGTCCTTTGGTGGTAGGGCTGGTAGGTGGCTGAGTGGTGGCTGAGTCTGGGTCAGCCAAGAGGCTTGGCTGGCCCTGGGCTCTGCCTCTCGTTAACGGGTGATGAGGCGGTTTCCACTCCTCTCTAGTAAAATAACCTTGTTCTTGTTGCCTCAGACTTAGCCTCACCCTCTCCACCTCTCCCAGGGCCTCCCTGCCCCCAGGACACAAGGTCTCCTTCCCTGAGACATGGCTCTTTCCTCCCTAGAGGTGGGGAAGGCAGGAGCTTGGATCCAACCGTCTCCAAGGGACTGGCTCCAAGCTCAGCCTTGGGCATTTAATTCTGATTGTCACCTTCCATTATGCTGTGACTCAAAGTAAGTATTTACCAGAAAATGTGAGTAGTCACTGCCAAGATTCGTCACTATCTCCCCAAGCAAGTACAAAGAACTCCTTCTCATAACAAACCAAGGAGCCAAATACAGATCTCTCTGGGAAAACCCCCCAAGGCTACTAAGAACTATCAAGCTAATCTGACTAAGGTAAACAGGCTGATTATGCTGTTCTTCAGCCTGTGGTTTCCTGAGTAAATGAACTTAGTGTATGTGCATCTGTGCGTCCACCCCAAGTAACCCCCAGCCGAGTTTGATAGAGCTCTGACTAGAAGTCTCTGAAGCTATTCAGATCCCACAGGGTGATGTGAATTTGGCTGATCTGCGGAAAAGAGAGTGAGCTCCTAGTATTTCCACTGGGGAAAAAGTTAAGTTCACATCAGAAAATGTGCATGTGAAAGGAGATAGAGAAATCCAGCCTTCTTTCATACTGCTACTTGTTCTATTCCTGGTTTAGCAGTAAAGCACCTGCTGCAGCTCTGTGCAGAGCCAGGGAAGAGGGTTCCAGGATTCAAGTGAGTGTTGGGTGAAGACCAGTGAGAGCTCAGGGTCTCTTACCGTAGAGATTGTCCGTGCAGTCTGTCCAGGGAGGACAGGCGTACTGAAAGATTTATGTGGATTCAGGACTGTTCTTGGGGTAAAAGCAGCTGAGCAATTCTGAAGAAGAAGGATGATCTTGTGGACATTAGCTGTTGCAAAGTAGCATAGCTGTGGAAGCTAATATGGCATGCAGTCTCTCAGGCAATGCCCAGGACCTGGCTCCCATGCCATCTGAAACTTCCGATGAGGGCTACATTTTCCAGAGAGGTGGACATTGGTGTGCAAAGGTTGCAGGAACTCCCTGACAATGAGTTAGCTTTCAGTAGTGTCACTTTGGACGTGCCAAGGAAGCAGGAGAATTGCTCAAGGGGTGTCAGTTAGCTGGTGGTGATGAAAGGAGCTGGGGAAAGCACAGGCCGGTCTTCAGAGGGGACTGTCCTACTGTGCAACCCAAGCCTTCAAGAAGGCCATGCGCTGGACAAAGCTCAGAGAGCAGGGAACGCCCTGGCGCTCCCTGTTGTAATAAGACTTTTTGGCAGCTTCACTGCTCCGTTCAGCGCGTGCTGTGGCTCTGCTTGCATTGCCTCCCGCATGCTGCTCAGCTCAGATGTGACACGGCTTTCCTGGTCTCCGTCATCTGACGTGTGGGGTGGAAAAGGTTAATGGCATGGTGTGCAGTGGTCGATAGCTATTGACTGCAATAGATATTATGACAGCTTGCGGTGAGGAGGGGGACAGGGAATTAAGTGAATCGGCTAGTGTTTTCCCCTCGTCCGCACGTATGATTCATGTGCACCCGTTGAACCTCACTGCATGTTCCTGTTGTCCCATGTCTGGCTGTCCCACAAATCCAGGGCCTAATCAAGAGGCACAGAGCCTTGGATCTGCCCTCTTATGTTTTATGCAGAAATGACAAGGTAAAAGATCCGAAGGAAAAAAAGGTGAAAGAGAGGAAGGAGGAAAAAAAATGTTCCTTCATGGTGCTTTTGTTTTCTAACAATGTTGACATTATGTGGAGTAACCGAGTATAAAATCTGCCTATCGTTTGGGAGCTGGTGTGCAGAAAAGATGCTATTATCTGAGCCTTTTATGCCTCTTTACCCTGTCTGGATCAGAGGAGATAAATGCGTAGATAGGCGCTGAAGCTCCTATCTTTATTTAAGCTGTCAGGTACCGCTATGTTATTTTATGCTGATTGTTATAGAAAGCCTCCACAAAGAGATATATGTTTCTATATTCCCCCACAGTTCCTATTTTAATCCATAATTTAATAATAAAAGAGATGTATTTCCCTATATTATTTTTATTTGCAGTGTCAGTGCTTCTCTTTCACTCTTATTTTTCAAGTAAACATTCACAGACACAGAGCACTTAAAATATGCACATAATCAATCTTTTCTGTTCTCTTTTGGGCTCCCTTTTGACTATCATTGAAGCCATACTTTAATTTACACGTTAATGCAGAAACATCTTCAATATAAAACAGGCTCTTTCTGAGGATGGCCACCTCACAGCGAGCACATACATGTGAATGCATAACCATAGTCACATGCAAAGACGTTCTCACACCGCTCCCAGCTCCACCTGGGTACACGTGTACAGATACACACGTGTAGCCAAAAAATGACTCAATGATTACCTCCATAGAAGCAAAATATTAAACAGAGACAGGAAACATCCTTGAGCTCTGTCCTACTGTTGTCCAGTCTGGTTACTTATCAGCTTGTTCCCTGGTGTGGTTTTGGCTGCCGTTCACCAAAAAGTGTCTCGGCACAGTTAGGAGGCGACGAGGACCCAGGACTCTCCCCAGCAGGACACTTGGGCAAGGGTGTCCTGTGCTGGTGGGAGGAAAGGTCAAACACGTGGGCACACACAAGCCAGAATGTGCCTTTTGACCTCAGGGCCAGAAATGTGGTCCTGGCCTGTTTTATTGAGTAGTACAGCCAAAACCCAAGATGCCGTTGGAAGCAAGGGACTGACCTTGTTTTCCAAAGAATCACCAAGAATGATCCAGTTTTCAGCTGTTCCTAAGCACAGTGTGGGTGCTTCAAGGCTAAATTACAGCTGGGCCAGCGGCCAACAAATGTGAATAGAAAATGTATGGATCACAGAGCTTCACATGGGCAAGTGTATGTTTGATCTCCTGCTTCTTCGCAAGCCTTAAAAAAGACAGGGACTTTCTCTTCCTTTCTGCTGGCTGAACTCCTATTGGTTTTACCTACACATACCCCCCATGCAGCCAAGTACCCACAAAACAAGGTTCTCATGTCTAGACAACCTGAGGACCCAGAGTCCGTTTGCTCAGGCTGACACCCATAGCACCAGGCGCCTTTGGACCTAACCCCTCTCTCATACCCAGTGCTTGAGAAAGGGGCTGCAAGAAGAACAAGTGATTGAGGGATCAAAGGATAGGGAAAATATTGGTACCCAACACTGAAACATTGGGGTCCGGATAGACAATGGAGATGACATTCTGGGTAACTGACTGAAAATGCTCCATTTCTAATTATCATAAAGCATTCATAAGTGAATGATAGATAGGAGTATTATCAGATGCTGGGACCAGCTTACCCATCAGGGCTTCAGCCTGGACAATATCTTCCAAAATATTGAGATGCCTGCATCATATTAAGGTACTGACCTTCCCAGAGGTTTCCAGGAAAGGCAGGTACCCTAAGAGGAGGTAGGTTCCCAAACATCCGCGGTCTGGAGCCAGCATATCTAGTGCATATCTAGCTACCTGCATCTTGGGTGAATTTGCTTCATCTGAACCCATACTCGTAATTTCTCTGCAACTTGATCCCTCTGTGGCTGTTCGTGACCTTGTCTCCCTGAGACATCATCTTGGCAAAGTTAAGTGGCTCCAGGCAGCACTGTGGGAACCACTGGACAGAGGCAGGATGTGGCCACCAGGTATCCAAGATGGTTGAAGCAAGCAAAGGACTTGTGAGCTGTCTTTCTCTCTGGTTTGAACAAAGGGGCTTGAAAACACTTCATCTCACTTGTTTTTCTGCAGAAACACATCCTTCAACCTTCTGAAGCTGTTTAGAATTATTTGTCTTTTGGCAGAAAATATCTGCTTTCTACCATAATTGTTTTTATTTTTACGTTTAAAAAAAAATAATAACCCTTACCAACCTCACAATTTTCACCTGGCAGATAGCACCACAGCATTTGGGAATTGCAGTCTGGGTGGCTCGAGGCACTTGCTGTGCAGGGCTGTGTGACGAGACTGCATCTCCCAAGGTGCGTGATGGCTGGAGAGTGCGCTGAAGGATTGAGTCCTACGAAGCAGCCCAGCCTTCAGACAAGAAGGGTAACTGAAGCCGTTTGAACAATTACTAAGCAGCAGCTTGGCAGCATTTCAGACTTAAAATAGCAAGACAATTAGTGGAAGTAGTTTCAGTCTTGATTATTTTCCTCTTATGGCAGAAAAAGAATCTGTGGAAAGCTGAGATGATTTGTTTTCATTTGTGTTGAAATCATATTTGAAGCAGAAAGGTAAAATGAGGGAATCCTAACATTGGCCACACGCCTCTCCTGCACATCTGAACCCTGTGCCAACCAGCACCCATTCCTGCCAAGCATCTTCTCAAGTCCCAGCAGAAACCATAGTTGGAGGTACAAGGGCTGTTAGCATCATTTTTCCTCTACGTGGTCTAAAAACAGCCTCTAGTTTCCAAGCTGTAGGAGTTATATCTTTTAGAAAAAACAGGAAAACCAAAAAAATCTATATGAGGGATTTTTTCTGCTCCCATGTAAAAACTCATGAGAGAGCCTGGAAGAAAAATTACATGGAAAAGCAACTAGGAGTCACTAAGTCTAATGCAGACGTGTTTCTAACCTAGTGCAATTCTTCATGCTTGGATCAACATTATTGTGTTTAAACCTCAACCCGTGCTGCTGTTTTCAGATCAACATGGCTCAAGAATGCTTTTCATCCTCCAGCCCTTCTCTTGGTGACGGTGGGAGGGTTGTTCATGGAGACGTACAGGAGTCCAGCTTTCCAGAGGGACTGAGAGCACCCAGACTGCCTGCTGATTTCTTCACACTGTTCAAAGTAAGGAGCAAAGTTTCTCTTCATCACAGAAAAGTAAAACTGGGAAGCAACCAAAACTGGGAAGGACTGTTTTGTCCTGTCCCCTGCCAGTTCATAATTGGCATTTAGATTGGAAAAAGATTCACAAAACATCTTTTCCACCATGTCTCCCAAGTCCCACGAAAACACTGTAGTACAAAGTGTAAACCCATGCTCCCTGCAAATGACCCCCATACACACAGTGACTATTCTTGCACACACGGCACATCCCTTGGGATATGAGCACAACCACACACACCTCAACCATGCACGCCAGCGCTCCATGCCCAGCCCTCTGCCCCTACAAGGATGCAGCCATGGCACAAAGTGAAGGACAGATTGAAGGAGAGACTGAAACATGTTCTTCCCAGTGACCTCTGCACCTCCTGCCCATGTTGCTGCCGGCTCCTGATGGGAGCACAGCTCCACAGCAGCTACACCGTGTTTTGGAAGAGTCTAGTTGAGATACCTCCTGGGAAACTGGGAGGTAGCCCTTTCTGGCCCTGGTCGTGGTCCATCCGGCCCACCGATGTCTCTGCCTCCCCAGGGAGCTCCTGAGTTGGTGCATACAGGAGTTGTTATTGGGACTGACAACACGGACGGTGGGTGTGTAAGGACTCAAGAGTACACTCAGACACGCCAACGGCCTGATCCTCCGCCCAATGACAAGTATGCTTATTTATATTTTCTTCCCACACAGAGAGGAAAAATATGTGTGATTTGGCTTCGTGTGGGAACTGAATCAAAAGCTTACGGGAAGGAATGAGGCAGGACCCAAACCTCTCCCACTGCAAACCTCTGTCCTTCTCCGCCCACTATCCACCTCCCCTGGCAGTTCATGACAGCCAATTTCTACCTGTGGCTACATCACAAGCCTGAAAGGCTGCCTGTCTCCCCAAAGCCTGCTGCAGTGAATCTCTGAGATCTGGTCTAATCAGCAGGTTTGCAGAGAAAATGAGATTTTTTTTTTTTTTCTTCCTGGCTGAGTTCCAGCAGCAGCAGCTCCAACTCTCCAAGGCACATCTCAATTAATTAATAGAGTCAAACTTTATTAGAGACAGTTGTTGGCCAGAAATAACCCAGTCCTGAGCTCTCTTCTTTGCTTTTCTCCTTGTTGTTTCTCACTGCTGCTTTCTTCCCTCCTGCCTTTCTTGCCAGTGAAGCATGTCCTAGCAAAGCCTGATGGTGTGGAAACTTCTTTAGTGAACAGTGGAAGTTCAACCCTCCTCCCAGCCCAGATGCTGTGTTGAAAGTCCTGGTGGAATATATATATTCTCAAGCAGATCTTAGCATAGCCTGCCCAGAAGCAGCTTATGAAGGGTTGTGGTATGTTACAGCTTCTCTGTACAGGCGGGCAGAGCACAGAAAATGACTGCAATTAGAGTCCCAGAGGCTCTTGTCACTGAAAAAAAAAATGTCATTGGTGGAGTAGCAGTGAGCAAGTCTTTGAAAGTGACCCAGAAAGCCACCAGGTTCTGGTAGCATCAAAGGGTCTCCAGGCAGGTTGAGATTTGATCTGAGAGACTCCGAAGCTCCTAGACTTGGGCACCTGCAAAGAAATTGCTCCATCTGGTGCCTATAAACATGTCAGGGATGTGGCTCCCCACACCTCTAGCCTGCCTGGTCTCCGCCAGCAGTGCCAGCGAGCTCCCAAAGAAGGGCCATGTGAGCCATGCCCAGAGGAACAGCCAGCGGTTATAGGAAGCAGGACGTGGGTTTCCTTCCCTCCTCAGCCTGGATCAAGGAGGTTAAACCCCGCATCTCCAAGCAGCAGGAGATGGCCTGACACAGCCCAAGGGAAGGACCACATTGTCGTTCTGGCTGAACGACAGCCAGTCATGGATGGATGAATTCAAGGATTGGGACTGGGACTGATGAAGCCAAAGAGGAAGGGATTGTCTCAGCTGCCAACCAGTTCAGGGGTCCAGCTGAGAGGGAAAAATGATCAGGTAGTAAAAACCATCCTGACGTGGAGAACATTCCCATGGCTTTTCCACTGTGATTTTATAGAAAGAGGAAGAGAGAGAGAAAGAAAAGGGGAATGAAAGAAAGAAAGGGAGAGAGAAAGAGAGAGAGTGAGAAAGAGAGAGGGAAGAGAGAGACAGAGAGAAAGGAAGGAAGGAAGAGAAAGAAAGAAAGAAAAAGAAAAGAAAGGAAAAAAAAGAAAAAGAAAAAAAGAAAAAGAAAAGGAAAAAGACAGAAAGAGAAAGAGAGAAAAAGAAAGCCCAGAGCACTCAAAAGCAAAGCACACATCACACAGCAGGGTGCTGCTGCGTCCAAAAACGGTCTGGTGTCTACTGAAACCACGGTGGCATGGCAGGAGCAGAGGCTGCTTCTCTTCTGTGAGCAGATAAGAGGCGTTCTCCTGGGCTGTCAGACCAGCACTTTTCAGCAGCCTCAAATTATTATTATTATTTTCTTTAAACAGGATCACAAATATGTCAGCCTTTCTAGGTGGCTTCATTAACTACCCAGCGTACCACTCCGAGTCCTGCAATTCTTATCAAGTACCAACATCCCTGTCCCATGTTCATTACAAACTTGGAATTCTTCTAACTGTCTCATGATGGAAAACAACTTCAGGGGAGTATTAAATAAAGTCCAAAAGACAAAAGACAGCAGCAATTACTTTTCTCCCATAGAGTCACTAACTAACAGGGCAGATACCTGTCAGAGTCACTGCAGCTTACATCCAGAGTAACTCAGTGCTGTGTCACGGTGATACAGGCAAGAATTTGGTCCCATCCTGGGTTTTAGTGGATCTGAATGGAAAAGACCAATGTGACAATGTCTCATCCCCTCTGTGGGAAGAGGAAATCTTTATCTTCCCCATCTTGCTTCTTCTTGATACCTCAAGAAGGAAACAAAAAAGACGCTCCTGTGTCATTGTTAAACCTGCTCAAACTTAAAAAAAAAAGTTTCTGCTAACAACAACAAAAAATTATTTTGTTCCCAGTAGTTCCATAATCCTTCTGTCCAAAAGCTTTTTGCTTTTTTCATTTGTTTTCAAAATGTGTCCAGCTGTTTCTTTTAGCCTCAGGAGGTGGCATGCCATTTCCCAGGAATTTTATCTGCTTTTTTCTGAAAAACCTCATTAAATAGGTAGCAGGCATCACTACACCACATACCTCAGGCTGAGCCCAGACCCACCTTTTGTGCTTGAAGGCTGGGCTGGTCTTCTGTCCTCCCGTGTCTTCTGAGATGCAGATAACCCTTCTCTTCCTTTTTACTGATCCCTTTCAAGATATTTCTCAGCTGATTTTGCTTCTCTCGTTGCATCTCCACTGTGGTATGAAAAGCTCCCTCTCCTCTCAGCCACATACCGTCAAGAAGACCTCTTTGAAAGCCCTCAAAACGTGAGAGAGTTGAACATATGTTTCTGAAACAACTGAAGCATGGATAGGTGGTTTCTACAGCTCCTGTGAGGCTGAGGGGCTCAGTCGAGAGATTTTTCAAGATACTGCAGAAAAACACTGTTGAATAGGCAGTTTTGAGGAAGGGAAAGCTGCGACCAGCTGCCCCGGCCTTGCTGCACGTCAAGACAAGTCAAAAAACCTAGTAAGGACTTAAGAAGAAAACACAGCACAGACTGACTTAAATATGTTGAGAAAGGATCAAAGACTACCGTTTTGGGTGCGGATGGAGAAAGCAGGCTGTCTGATAAAGAGGGACAGGCAGTTTTAAGTATGTCTTAGCAGCAATGTGTCTGTCCAAAATGCCTGAGCCTATGTCTTCAGCTACAGAAATAAAGAGATGCAGGTTCCCAAGTCGTTGACACTTTTGCATTTAATGAAGAAAGAATACTGCGAAAATTACAGACTGAACTGGCAAAATAAAAGAACTCTAAGGCGCTCATTAAAACACCATGATCACTGTTTTGTTACTAATAGAGCCGTGAAAGCTGTAGAAAGCGCTAACCAAACTTTACATTTGATCGAGCAGCAATATTTTATAGCTCAAATAACTTCCACTGCCTTGACAGACTACCAGCTTTCGCAGAACTATGCCTACCTCCGTGAGGCTGCGAACCCTCCCAGTCCCTGCAGGACCAGGGGGCCGTTTCTAGCGACCCCTCTCAAATCAAAGAATCCCTTGAACAGGCAGCGTTAGGGTGTCTGAAAGCAAAGGTGCCTTTGGAAAGGGTCTGAGCAGGTGTTTACAGGTGAAGTTTTCTTAGTGCGCTAGTTGGGAACAGAGAAAAGTGCACGGGATCGCAGATTGCAAGCCTTTTAAAAGCAAGGCTGGGAGCTGTAAAACTGTCTGTATATGAAAAAAACCCACAAGTGGAAGTCACAGAGAAAGAAAGGGCAGTCTCCTAAGGATTAAACCCTTTCAATTTGAACCATTACGAGATCCATTTTCTTGCAGCCGGCTCTGGGGAGAGCGACCCCCTGCCAAGGCTCCGCAGCTGGGCTCGGAGCAGAGAGCTGCGACAAAATCCCTGCGGCGGACACAGGGCTTATGATGGATAAAGATGGGAAAGTGCAGGCTCTGCTCGCTCATCGGGAGGAGTTTGCCCAGGGATAGATGTTGTTTGCCTTCGACTTGTCTCTCAAGCCCTACTTGTGGATTTAAACAGGAGCGGAAGCCAGGGTAGCGAGGGCTTGGCCAAGCTGTTGTTGACATGTTGGGGTTCGGAGGTGTCGACAACGCTGCGGGGGGAGAGATTTACTGCTCGCTCTGATGCTATCGTGGTTTAGCTGGGAAATTTTCAGACTTTCCCCTCTCTGCATCCTCCTGGCTCAAACTGGCAGCTGCCTCCTGAACTACCCCAAACCGTCATATCCATCACAGGGAGGTAAAAGCTCAGTCACGTCCCGTGCAGAAGCACTCAGCACCCCGGTCCTGGAGCAACATGCACCTCCAAAGAAGGGGAGAAACATGCCTGTGGCGCGTTTTGCTCTTGCAGTCCTTTGTGCTGTCGTTGAGCTGGTTGCATTCTGGTTGGGGCGAGCCTGGGGGATCTCTGAAGGGTTTCTCCAGACCTCCCGTGGTTCTGGTGCCAGGGGCTTTGGTACTCTTTCCCATCCCCCTGGTGCTGCCAATTGCTTCGTTAGGTAAGATGAGCTCACTTTCCAACCTGAGTTCACTTTTCAATCCAGTTTGTTGTTAACCCAAGTGTTGTTTAAAAACAACTGCAAAAGCTGCTTTGGAAAAACACTGCTCACACCATATTTATAAGACCCCTCTTATTCATCAGCCTAGAAAACCAAAGAATATTTCCTTTAAGCAACATCTTTCTTTTAAGCTTATTAATACTCAAAAGTGCCTCTGGTGTCACTGTCACAGTAAAGATGGCACTACCGCAAATCAATTAAAACAGCCATGTGAATTATGGCATAAGAATTAACAAGGTCATTATATTTCCTTCATAAAAGGCAGATCCACAGCTCCTTCCCACCAAAGCCCTAAACAGCAGGGGAGACCCTGTATGCTCCTAACTCACCTACTACAAACATCCGTGAGTATTTGCAGGAACTGTACATTTTAATGTAGGATACAAGGCAGGTGGCCTCTGGTTTTGTGAGTTTTCTTTGCTTGTATTTAAACCTTAATATGCAAGCAAATTATTCTTTTGGGATTGGAATAATTTGCAATATTTTTCATATGGACCCAAAATACATTGTCTGAGAAATGCTGCCATGTACAATTCCTTGCAAACTACTGCTAAAGGAGGTTTTTATCTGCACTGTAAGCAAAGATACGAACTTTGGTTAGCAGCGGCAATCCATGCAAAAACCAAATGCTGTGTGTGCAAATTGAATTATAATAGTGGTTATATCTATTCCAGGGCTGTAGCAGGAGCATCCATTCACTCCGGGAGGTTTGGGGTCGGCAGTGAAACAAATAAGTTGAAAGCAGGGATTTTAAGCTCAGCAACTAAACTAAAATGAAAAACCGAGTCAAGCCAGTACACAGCAGTGAACGGGAAGAAATGGGCACAGGCTGCATGGGCACCACGGCTCTGGGGCAAAGTTTCAGAGACCCTCATCTTCCACCCGTTTCTTAGCGTCTAGGAGAGCATCACCCCTTCGGTTTAAAAAATGAACTCTTCAGACTCCTTGTTCTTTCCCTTTAATAGCAAGTAAATGCGGAGGAGAAGCCACTGTTTCCAGCGTTATACCCGCGAGGCCTGTCAGAGTGTATTTAATGCAGATTTTCTCAGCCATCCCGAGACTAGAAACTTAATGATTTTAGAAAGGGAAAAGAACATGCCTACGCTCGAGCAAAAGGGAAGCCCCTTTCTGATACTGCTATTCCTACTTTACCGAGGACCAAAGTAGTAATAATCAGCACTCACAGGGAATTTCTAACCTTGGACGAGGCAATGATGAAGAGGCGGGATGGGGAGAGGGTCTCTCACAGTTCCCAGCTTAGTGGTCTGGGTTTGATTTCTCTTGCAACCGTACAGGGATTTGATTGCTGGCAGCTTTCCTCTGGCTGTTTGAGCTGGGAATTTGGAGCCTTGTTCTCTGCTTTGCCTTCTCCTCCGTTTGTGTCTGGTTCTCCACATCCCGCCGTGGAGCTCCAAAACCAAAGTGCCCCCCAGACACTTGACTTTGCTGGGGGGAAGGTCCGTAGCCCTTTGCATGAGCGATGTGACTGAATCTCGTTATAGTTAGTGGGGAATTCCTGCAAAATCATTTTCTCTTCACTATTATTTTTAAACCTCCACGTGTCCAGAGCTGCTTCGCAAATAAGGCAAGGTCTTATGGATAAAATATTTAGGATCTGTTGTGAGGCCAGGCATGTGAAACCACAGCAGTACAGATTGATATACTGGATTAATATACTGGCAGCAGCAGCATCTCTGAAGCTGTGTGCTCTTCTTTTATAGAGACCTCTTTATATTCCATGGATTTTACATTTTTGCAGTGTGTTCCCTCCTATGTACACTCCCCTTTTCACTCCTTTTCCCCTCGAAGGTTTGATCTTGAAGGGAGGGAGGGATACAGAAAACTGTACTCACAGCTTCTGTTGTTCAGTGGCCAAGGAAGCCAGGGCTTTTCCTACGTGGCCACTCCACATATCGTTTAATTTTTTCCCTCTAATTTGATTCTTCCAAAACTTTGTAGGCAAGATCCAGTAACCAAACCCAAGCAGCTAAATCATCCAACTCCTTTTCCCGTCTTTTCCTCTTGTTTGCAGAGGACAAGTCTGACGGCATTAAAAAGTGCACATCTTTCTACAGCAGCGGTGCTTACACACAATGTTCTTACAAGAATGAATCCGCACCTGAAAAACCCTGTTTATTTAACCTTTGCCCATGGAGGTGGTTTTCAGCCTTATGAACCATGACTTTGGGTGCAGGGTGTCATAGCACAGACTGAGAAGGGACACACACTGCCTGATGCCCAGCTACAATAACAGGAACGTGAGGAATCCAGGGTAGGAGTTCCCTAATTTGAAGCTCAGTATAAGACCTCTCAAAAGTAAGGTTGTGATGATGGGATTTCTCCTCATGCGTCCTTACTTGATGCTTATCCTCCTTATTATCCTTAGGATATCATTCTCTGTGTTCTTTAAGGTCCTCTGGGTTTTCTAGAGTGGTACAAGATGGCATGATTCAGATCATATGGCAGATGACCCATGGAACTGCTCACTGCAGGATACTGTGGATACTGCAAGTTCACATGGATCTAAGGGGAAACTGGATATGTTCATCAAAGAGAAATCCACTGGGTCACTGTCTCACACAGGAACCACTTCTGGCTCAGGAAGTCCACAAGCTGAAGGTAGTTGAAGGCTGGAAGGATATTAGAGGGAAATATCATGCACTGGCCCCCCCCTTTTAATACTCTTTCCCTGTCATCTTCTTTTGGCCAGTGCTGCACACAGGCTACTGGGCTACACACACCTTTGGGTGGTTGCTCCTATGTAAATCTGAGTAAGTAGGGACTAAATGCCACTTTGTGGGGTCAGCGTCTGATTTAAGGACGTCAGGGCAAGGGTCTAACCAGGACAATCCTTCCCTGTGTTCCCAGCTTAACATTGTCAGCAGCTTAAAAACTACTCAGAGCTTGTATCTAGACCCTCCCTTTTCATAGCCCCCACGGATGGTGCAGCTGCATCCCAACAGGACAGACGCCCACGATCCAGGACTCCCGCATTGCTGTCTGCTTTCTGCACCGCTCCAATCCAAACTCGAAGGATAGACAGAGTTAAGGATGAATAACACAAAGACACAAACACAATTCAGTTATGGGGGAGCTTAAACTCCAAACCATCAAAGAGAAAGCATCAGCTTCCCCGGACTCACTCACACTTTCTCTGTGGCTGCCGCCCTGACTTTATAATAAAGAAGTTAATTGCAAGCCACAATGCACCCACTCTTCCCAGAGCTGGCCTCACAGATGCTGCGGGATGGGGGACTCTGGGCTGGATGAGGCTGGGTTTGAGCACAAGCCCAGCCTTGTGCTGCAACCCCACGGCGGCCTTCCAGCCCAGCAGGGAGGGAAGGCTGACGGACAACAGATGGAAAGACCAACCAGCAGGAGGAGAAAATGTTTGCAGAAGAGGGAGGGGGGAGAAAGGAAGGGAGAGGGAAAATGCAGACGGGTGGATGGAGGTTTGTCAGCACGTTAGGAGAAGACACTGTTTGCCAGGATTAGTCCTTGGGGGTGTTCATGCCCAGAGTGTGTTCAGATGCTAATCAGGCAGGTGAGGAAAGAAGGATGATATAAGCCTCCCTCCTAGGATAAGAAGGAATGTGATATCTTTGCTAAGTAATAGGGGAAAAACAGCTCTGCTACCTGAAGACCAATGCAACATTCACAGCATGGAGTCCTAAGTCAATAATAAGGGGCGGGAGGGATGGAGGTGGAGGTCTTAAAGAGCTCATTTGTACGCCTAGGGTCAAAATACTTCTCGGTTGCCCTGATCAAAGTTAAGGGAGAGCTTTATCCCTCCGACTGGGGGAAAGTTAATGATTCGCCTCTGAATCTACCAGCCCCACGCTGTCCCCCTCCCCACCTGGCCCAACTGCTCGGTGCCACCATGGGTGGAAGGCCTGGTCCTTGCTGGGCTGCCGTGGCTCTGTGCAAGGACAGGTATGCAGAGAGAGGCCTGGCTCACCCTGGAGCAGACTTGCTCTGCAGACAAGCTCAGGAGACTGTGACAGCGCCGGGGAGGACTTTTCCCACCTTGCGGGTGCAGGGATGGATGCGACAGTGCCTGAACGTTCAGGATTGGGGTGGAGGAAAAGCGGCTTCTATAAACTCCTTTGGAAACATTTGCTTAGGACTGGGATTTTTTTTTTTTTGGTCCCAGTGGGAGAAGATTATTGTTTTGTTTCCAAAAAAGCCCCATCGATGTGCCTCTGTCACCTTTGAAATCCAACAAGGAGCAAGCGCATCATGACGGCTTCCTCCTGATTTCTTCTAGAATGTTTGAAACACCAGTTCCTAACCCCCAAAAAACTAATCTCCAGGACCCAAATGCCATCCGCATTTGCTGACTCGAGGAGGAGGAACTGTAGCAACCTCGCAAGGTCTCAACTTTGCAAAACCGCTTCATGCAGGGGTGCTGTGTTTGTCACTAAGTTTTCCTTTAGAGGCTGAATATACATGGAAATAACTGGTCGCAGGATGAGACCCTGGGTCTCAAGCAGGCTCCAAGGCTGAGACCCAAACGGGAGGTAACAGAACAAGGAAGGAAAAGAGGGAAAGCATGAAAGGGAGTTGAATTGGAAAGTCCAACTGACCACGGACAGGACTGATCCAGATAAATGACACTTAGCTCTGGGAGCCTGGAAGCGGGGCTTGTGTGCAGAGCCACAGTGCAGGACCTTTGCACACTTTGAGAGGGTGGAAGGAAGGAGTGCTTTCTGTCCTGGGATTAATTTAACCAACAGAAATGCAAGTCCAAGCAAACCAGTTAATTTCCAATGTCCAGGGGGGAAAAAAAAATGCAAAAAGTAAGAAAACCAAACAAACCAATCCACAAAAGGGAATTGCAGTGATATACAGACAAAAATATTCATTTCTACATCCAACCCCCCCAAACCCTGAGCTAAATGCTTAGCTTTTCATCCCCATATTTATGAAATGTCTATACTGATTCAAGTCTGCCAAAGTTCTGGCTCAACAATTTTAAATGGCCAGCGTTCCTTTAAAAGATAACCAACACTTCCAAAAGCTTTTCTTCCTCCTAGCCACCTTCCCACCAGGATAAAAGATTCCCCTGCATAATAATTGGCCAAAATGGAAATTGCACACGTTTTTCCCTAAGGTATGCACAGCTGAGCATCTGTGGTCTCAGCTGGGAAGTTCGATTTTATTCAGCCATACAGCCCGGGTGCTCAATAAAAAATGCAAGAGCGACAACAACAACAACAAAAAAATCAAAAATCAAAGGGCAAAGGAAGGTAATATCCCTGCCAGCTAAACAGTTCCTTTTAATCCGGGCTTCATCCTCCTCCTTCTAAGGGGAAACAGTGTCGTTGTTAAAGTCAGATGAGAGGGAGAGATGAAGTCCTAGGTGTGTGGAGCTGGAGTGGTTTGTGGAGATAAGATTTAATTTTCAGCGCCAGAAGCTGGAGCTTTGTTGTTGTTGCAGAAGGGTGTTTGCGCGTGTGTGTGTGGGGACTACAGCAAGGGGGAGAGACATTTAAACGGTGTTTGGTATCAGCGCCGGGGCAGCACAGCCGCTCCGGCTGGTCTGGCTGGCTTCAGCTGCTCCGTGGCCGGCTCTAAGGATTTCCCAGGGGCTGTGGGGGTGGTCTGTGCAATCAGCTGGAGGCAGACCCAGATGGAAAAGAGCAAGAATTACTTTCCTTTTTTTTTTTTTTCGGATGGCTATTTTGTTTGAAAGCATCCTTCCCTTAGAGGGGAGAGGTGGTGGCTCTTAACGGGAAGGTCCCTGCATCCTTTGTGGCATCCCAAGACCTCCCAAACAGCATGGAGCACCTCCGTGTGGGCAAGTGGACCTTGCACAGTCTCTCCACTGGTTTTAATGGGAGCTGAGACAGCATTAAGCAACATGTGGGCATCTTAGAGATGCTCTCTGTGACCCAGAGCCCTCAGCATCCTACTACCCCATGTTCTAGCCCCAAACCAGTCAAAGTTGTCCTTTCTCACTCATGACACCAGGGTTTCCCTCTCCTGGTCCTTGTGGTATGGTACCTTGCAGCTGGAATTACCTTGGGACACGGCTGTCTTACCCTCCTGCAACCCAGACATGCCTCCACTGATGTGAGCTGGCATGGGCAGGAAGTGTTTGCCATCACCGTGGAGAAGGCTGTTTCTGCAAGGCTTGTTGTCGCTGTTTCCACTCACTCCTCTTGTTCAGCTGTCCTATAAACAGTTTTTTAGGAGGTCATTATATGAGGGATGTCTGTCAGCCTTGGGGGGAAACCCCTTCCTCATGGAAAGACAAACCTTGCAAGCCACAGGGTCAAGGAGGAAAGTCAAACTCCCTTCTCCCAGTGGTGAAATGTTGGAGGGCATTTGGCTCATTAGCCAATTCTGGAGCGGGGTCTGAGACACACAGCAATGAGGATCTGGCTTTTCCAGGCTTAGCAGCACAGATTGAATCCTTGGACACCAAATAAGCAGCCTGATTCGGAGATATCCTGAAGTCCCCCCTCTCTTTCTTCATTTTGGAGGAACATGGACAACATTCAGCACTTCTGGAAGCCAAACCACTGTTATTCCTGGAGAGATTGTATAACAACTTCCAGTCTGCCAAATTTCCTGGAGTCCCAAGAGAGCCCACGTAGCTCCTGCGGGATTCCCATGCTTTCAGTGTCTCCTCAGAGGCCCTATTTTCTGGCCCATTACGGAAAATTCTCTATTATCATTGTACATAATTCTATGTCATTTCACAGAATCACAGACTGGTTGAGGTTGGAAGGGATCTCTGGAGACTGTCTCGACTGCTCAAAGCCCAGGGCAGCCAGAGGAGGTTGCCCAGGACTTTGGCCAGTCGGTTTTGATTATCTGCAAGGACAGAGACTCCACAACCTCTCTGCCCAACCTGTTCCAGTGTTCAAACCCCCTCACAGTAAAAAAGTTTCTTTCCATGTTTAAATGGAATTTCCTATATTTCAGTTTGTGCCTGTTGCCTCTTATCCTGTCACTGGGCACCACTGAGAAGAGTCTGGCTCCACCTTCTTCACCCCCCCCCCTCATTAAGTATACATATTGATATGTTATATTTATATTGATATTTATACATATTGATAAGATCCCCCTGAGCTTTCTTTTTTCCAGGCTAAACTACTCCATCTCTCTCCGTCTCTCCTTGTATGACAGATTCTCCAACCTCTTTGCTATCTTTGTGGCTCTTTGCTGGACTCGGACATCCATGTCCCTCTTGTACTGGAGAGCCCAGTGCTGGACCCAGCACCCTAGATGTGGCCTCACCAGTGCTGAGAGGAGGATCCTCTGGCAACGCTCCTCCTAATGCAGCCCACGAGACTATTGGCCTTCTTTGCTGCAGGGACATATCGCTGACTCATGGTCAACTTGTCCACTAGGGTCCTGGTGGACAACAAGTTGACCATCAGCCAGCAATATGTCCCTGCAGCAAAGGTGGCCAATATACGGGCCAGTAACCACTGGTTACTGGACTCCAACTAGACTTTGTGCCACTCTTCACAGCCTTTGGAGCTCTGTCGTTCAGCCAGTTTTCAGTCCTCCTCACTGTCTATTTATCTAGTCCGCATTTCATCAGCTTGTCTATGAGGGTGTTATGGGAGACAGTGTTGAAAGCCTTGCTAAAATCAAGATAAACAACATCCACAGCTCTCCTCTCATCCACCAAGCCAGTCATCTCATCATAGAAGGCTATCATCAGATTAATCAGAAATTATTTTGCCTTCATAAATCCGTGTTGACTATTCCAAATCACTTCCTTGAGTTTAAGCACAAGGTCATGCTGATTTCCCAGAAGAGGAGTGAGAGATTTTCCCGCAATTCTGTCCTGTAGACACTTCCTTATTTGTGTATATAAGCTCAGGGTGAACCACCTTCAGCCCTGTTTTGTTGATTTTGAGGTGTTGCTTGTCCACATCACCCTGCACCCTTTGCTTATTAACCCAGTCCACCACTTCCTTCCCTTGACTGCAGGTTGTCATCTCCCTCCCTCATCATTCCTGGTTTAAAGCTCCCCTCAGCAGGTTCATCATCCTGTTGACAAAGATGCTTTTGCTCCACTTGGTCAAGTGGATCCTGTTAGACCTTCCTAGCAGTCCTCTGTTCTCATAGAAGGTCCCATGGTGGTAAAAACCAAATCCCTATTGTCGACACCTGCTGCCCAACCAATTGTTGACCTGCAGGATCCATTCACTCATCCTCAAGCCCTTATCCCTCACCAGCAGGATCAAGGAGAAAACCACCTGGGCCTTCATGCCCTTGACCCTCTCGCCATGTAGTCATGCCTGATATGCTCCAGGTCACCTATGGCAGCATCATTGGTGTTCACATGGAAAAGCAGTCAGAACAGGGTCCTTGGCACCATCCCTCCATGCCTGGATCACACTTTGAAAGCACAGTAGCAGCCAAAAAGCAGGGGCAGACTGGATCCAAGCCCAGGGCTCAGCTGAATTTCTTGTCAGGAATGTGTGAAACCTTGAAGCAACACAGGACTGGGCTCAGGGAAGTTTGGGCTGTCCCCTCTCTGCCACTGACTTGCAGTGTATGCCCTTGGGGAAGTCACTGCATCCAGGATGCAGTCTAGAAAACATGGTGCTGTGTGGCCCTATCCAGGACCTCTTCAGACAGTTATTCGGGGTACACATTGGCGTTGAGAGAGAAGGACCCAAGTGTTAGGCAGGAGGGGATGCAAGACTTGTTTGCCAGATGTTGGCACGGTATCTTCCATCCTCACCACTGCTCATCTTTCCCCAGTTTTGGTTCTGGCTGACATTGCGAAAGGTGCTCAGTTTGTGTGGTGGGGACAGGACCTCGGGGAGAGGGGCAGGTCCTGGTTTCTGTTCCAGGCTCCACTACTGATTTGCACCATCACTTGCCTTTGACTGCATCACCTCCGAGCATCCACTCCCGGAGTGCAAGGGGACAGGAGAGAGGAAGGAGTGGCTGCCACCAGGGAGAGGGTTGTGGAGGTTAAGGAGTGCTTGGGATGGGATCTCCATGTGACAGGCACCATAGAAGCCCTGTGATCACCTGCTACTGACTGAGATCCATTTAATGAGTTGCCAAAAAAGGAACAAGAAGGCCAGCCAAATCTCTCTGGCAAGAATTAGAAATTAGACATCAGTTGTTTGGAAGTGTGACGTGTGACTCAAAACATCCATGTCCTAAGTTCAGTTTTCAAATTATCTTTTTTTTTTTGTTAGGATTAGGACTTTCTGCCTTGGTTTTGAAGCTCTTCAAGGCAAGGACCATCTCTCCTTGTGCTTTAGAGAGATGTGCTGACATGGTGGAGGACTTTGCATCTTTCTGCAGTTAAAAAAAAAGAGCAATATCACTAACAGCACACCCAGAGTAGCAATAAAGAGGCAAAGTAACTTGCCCAGGACTGTGCAGCGAATCCGTGTCAGAGGTGGGAACAACCCTGAGGATTCCTGACTATGTTTGATGCCTATCAACATGCCAACAGCCTTTTTAATGAGAAACTCAGCCTTAATCCGCCCTATCTGGATGGGTGTTTTTCTTTTTCGTTTTTTTTTTTTCCCCCTAGTTGACAACCCCTTTCTCAGAAAGTGTCTCTTGAGCTGTAGGGGAACAACAACAACAAAAAAAACCCACTTTCACAAAGAGGTAGGGATTTGTACTCCCAAACAAAACATTGGTGTGAGACAGTGAGAAACCTCTGGATACCTGCGTATGCAACGTTCAGCCATCCTCCTGTATTCATAAAATTAGGGTCAATAACACCATTACTGATGCTAACTACGGCAACCCCATTTCCCACAGTGTCAGCTGTAATAAAATAGCTCCCCAAATGTCAGATCAAGCATAAAGGATATTAGAAACCTAATGGAGCACATTCATAGTTCTAATTGTGAGTAAAATACCAGCAAATGACCAAGTACTTCAGCAGGGTTGTTTAATAATTAGGCCAGGATGCAAGAGACAGGCTTTTGCTGCCGAAAATGAGGCAGGGCTTATGATGAGGGGAATAAGAAGAGCCTTTAACCAAGGCAATTTGAGAGGAAATATTGCTGGGAGAGTGCTGTAAAAAATGTCATGGGATATGGTCTCAGTGTGCATAGTCAATAGGAGGGCTAGCTCACTGCGCTGATTACCAGGTAGGAGACTGCTGGAACCCGGATGCTGATGAAGAAGCTGAGCTTAAATAGCAACTTTGGCATGTTTGTGTTCATTTGAGTTTTTACCTCAAAGACCCCATGTGTCCTGCTCTCCAAGCAATGTGCTACAAGAAGCAGAGCCATTTGAGCTATAGGGAAATCCGTATGGATTTGAGCCATGAAAGACCATCTTTGTGATCCTGCTTTGACTTTAACAGTCTCTGGAGATCCTCCCCATCTTTTCCTTACTGTGCTTCTCTGAGTGATATCATCCATCCGGGCAATTGCACTAAACTGTTGGGAAGATGTTCAGAGTTGCAGAGAAACAGGAAGTTTTCCTCGTCCCACATGGGGACCAGTCACTTAAACCTCCTCCAACCACTGTATGGGAGAGACTGCTGCCTTTGGTGACTTCATCCCAGACAACACCTATCAACACCCCCAGGATGGGAGGAGTGTGGTGGGAAAGAGGCGCAGTGGATCTGCTCAGCTTAAAAAGGGTGTTGTGAAGATAAACGAAGGAAGAACAATAACTCTGTCAAATACTGCTGTGATAGAGGCTGGTGAATACCTGCAGCAGATAGACAGACAAATGGAAGATGTTTGAGAAGATCCCAGTGGATTTTACTTTTTTTTTACTATTTTGGGACAGGGATACAGGTGAAATGACCAGCTCTTGCCTCCATCAGTTGTGCTTATGAAAATTCCCAGGGCACTTTCAGCAAGATCAGTGGAGTGTGATTGCTGGCATCCTGGCTCTGTTCCAGCAGTAATAATTATACCCCGCCTCCCCAAATTCCTCCAGTAGTTCCAATTAGAAACAATTTTCTTCTTCACTTCATGACCCAAACAGTTGCCTCAATTAGTTGTACAATGTTGATTAAACAAGCCAGCTCATATGGATGTTTGGAAAGGGCTTGGGAGTCCATAGGGATTTAAGCACTGTTGGAATGTACTATATTAATAGAAATCAATAGAATTAATGGGTTAATTCTGTCCTAAGACATAGTGCTGCAGGAGAAGTTAGCCTAATGAAAATGCACGTATTCCCTAAACTATTCCATTTGCATCAGATGATTCATCCACTACTGCTTCTTTCAAACAACTTTAATGAGATTAAAGGCACGTTTGCTAAGCGTACATGACCAAGAGGGGGAAGGGAACACAAATTTACTGTCAACAAGCCCTGCCTTGCCAGCTTCTCTAGGGAAGGTGCTCTCTCAGTACCTGGCCTTCTGCAGGTTAGATGGGGACTGGTGGGCAATTGGGGATCTGTTTGAAAGGGGGATGTTGATGGACTGGGGTTTGTTTAGTCTGGCGAAGAGATCCAGGGGGATATGCTAACAGCCGTGAGCTGCAGAAGGGGTAATCCATCCCTTGCACTCCTTTTGTAAAGGACCAGAAGTCATGGGCTTAAAGTGAGGCAAGGTCTGGAATTAGGAAATGCTTTCCAAGCACTAGGAGAGAGATCATGCAGGAAGGCTGTCGGAGATGTCACTGAAGTGTGTTAACAGGTTAAACATAGATCTGTCAGGGATGGGTGAGGCTGGATCCACTTCTCTAGCTGATTTCTCAAAGGCGAGCTAAGCCCTCTTTTTGGACACAGTGCTCAGGAAAAACCAGGTCCAAGGTTTCATAACTGCCTCGACTCCATTAATTTATAGTCCATTTTGCATAGTTATCAACAGCCTGCAAAGCCAGAAGGAATCCCCCACCTGTAGCTCAGTGACCACAAAATCCAGTTCGCCTGCTGAAGAACAGACCAAATTAAATATCCATCCACTATCCATCAGCGGTCCGAACTCCAGAGAGCATTGCAGCCCTCTAAGTAGAGACCGCGACCGCAGACTGCAGCCCCCAAACACACCAAGCGCTGCAATACTGCGAAGACTCTGGACAAAGCGTCGTTAGCGTCTTGCTCAGAGGTGGGATGTCAGGCTGCACAACCGAGCGTATCGGCCTTGACCCTGTGTGGTCGGTAAATATGGCATGATGAAAGAGCCCTTTTGTGGGCTGCAGCCAAAGGCCACCTGGGCAGCTTGCGACTCAGCCACGGCGCTTCAAAAAACGAGACAAGCGCTCGCCGTGGAGATCTTCCAGACGCCGGCCGCGGGATGGCCTCAGCATTATAACAAAACCCACTGAGCAGGCAGTTATTCTAACCGAGCAGAGCAGGTTGCAAAACCTTTGGATTTTGTTTCCCCTCTGTGGGAAATATTGACAAAACCAGAGGCAAGGAAGACAGTCTTGGCAGCCTGCTGAATTTTTGGCAAAGGAGAAAATACTTTGGGCTGAAACGGAGATGATTTGGATCCTGAACTGCATGCTGGGAGACGAACTCCAGCTGTGAAACCGAGAGCAGAAGGGAGCCAGATTGCAGGACTTGCCGTGGCCGCGGTTCAGAATCTGTGTTTGCCTTGGTTCAGGGACACTTGGGCTTTTGATATAAAGGCAAAAATATCTACCTGTCTGTATGTTTATCCATGTATCTCCATTTGTTCTGTGGAAAGCTGGAGCTTTCAGCGAGTAGAAAGAAATGCTTGGTCCCACGGCAGTGTGACAGATTGCATTTGGAGAGAGTATTTTTCAGCCGGTTTCACTTTTAAATGCCTCTCCCCCAAACTGGAAAAGAAACCAGTTTAAATCATCCAGACAAAAAAGCTGCGTTGAAAACATGCAGCGACAACCATGGCGTTTCCCACCTGCAGCCCGGGGACTCCCTTTGCTGAAATCCCTGGGCTGCCCTTGGGCGCGTGCTTGTGAGATGAGGTTGAGCTGGCAGATGTGGAAGCCTTTCAAGTGAGGGACACTCGTCTGCCTGCGGGCAAGCCAACACATCCAGCCCCTCTCCGCAGGAATCTGCCCCTGGCTGTTTCTGTTGGAATCCCACCATCTTCAGGTTTGCTTGAAGCACCAGCTGAGTGGGTGCTGTTCTCTCCTGAATGCCTTTGCTTTCATTTAAAAGATGCGTTTTTGGACCCTAAATTATCACAATCCATGCTTTTGAATGAACGCAGCAGTCAGAGCGGCTGTCAATATGCAGGCAGACAGATTAACCTGTTGTTAGTGGTGACAGATCTTCCTAAAAGAAATGCCCGTTTGGGACAATTTTTCCCTTAGTATAGGCCTTGCCCAGTGTAAAATACAGGGATGAGGTTTTCATTTGTGGTGGTGGGTGGGGGAGGTCTTTTGTTTTGGAAATTTGAGGAAAACCCCTTTACTCACGTTTTTGGTCTAAATGAGGTTTAGTGACTCCACAGATACCGATTACAGATCTGATTACTAAAGAAATCAAGTGTGGGAAGCTGGATTAAGTCCCCAAAACTCACTGCTCTCTTTACAGCATAAGCAACAAGCTTTCTCCTGCTAACAGTGGGTCTCTTATCCTCTCCATGGGTAGCCATGAGAGAGTGCCTTTACCAGTCATGTACATACAGTGTCAATGCAGTATTTTCCTTAATTTACTAAAAGTGCCATTGATTTCCTGCCTGATCTATTCTTCTCCTGGACCTGAGCCCCACAGTTTTTTTTCACATAATAAGCTCCATATTCAGAAGCACTTATGTGAGGTGGGAACCTCATTTCCAGAAGTGTTTTACGATTTTAGGAGCTTGTGTCTCACAGACTGTGTATAGACTACAAGATCAGTAAAAATCTCTAGTCCCTGTGTCCATTGGTGTGCTTTGGCACTGGCCCAACGCTACGCAAGCATTCAGCACACACCAGTCTCTTCTTCAGCATATGCATTGGTTTTTATACGAAGGAAACCTGGGTGCACAACCTGGAAGGACCTAGGGAGCATTCAGGTCAGGACCCTGTAGATGCTCATTTTTGTGACCCTTCCACTTATCTCTTGATGAACTATGAGTTAGTTAGCAGTGTAGAGGAGGGTCTTCACCAGAGGTACTTTGAGTGATGGCTGCTGGAGCTAGTCATGGGCGTGAGCAACCGTGGTAGAAAGTTGCTCCTAGGTTATGAAGACCTCTCTGATGCTGTCTGGCGTGTGTGTACATCTGTGTGCCATGGGGGCTCTGGTGAGAGGCAACACAGATGTGAGATGTCTCTAAATTATCACTTGGAGATGAGCAAGGCAGATCCATCCCAAGCATATTGTTGCTTCTTCCTGCACTCCCACGCCAAACACATGATCCCACATACAACTCCGTGACCTTATCACAGTGACACCAGGGAAGAGCCTGGTCTGCAGTGGGGGGAATCCCATGTAACTTGCACGTGTGCTAGTTCTGGAAGCTGTGCTGCAAAATCCCAGAATGTGATAGACACACTTATCACATCATTGTCTTTCTGCTGCTGAACGTGGCTTGGAGGGCCTCACTTTGTTCTCAGAGCAGCGAATACCTGCAGTGCTCAGCAAGAGATCAGCCCATGGTACTCTAGTTGATACAGCTCTACGCAAGCAAGCAGGAGATGAAAACAAAGCAGCCTGGTTTTGCTTTTTCTACCGTTTACTCCTGATTTGCACCAAAAAGAGGAGATCATTGATCATTCAGCGCACAGACTCTGCAACAACCTTGGTAGCCACAGGCAGGGCTGGATCCTCCCCCGGTGTAGATATATGTGCCTCCTCAAGAGCTGGCAGACCTGATCAGTCACACCAGCAAATCACCCTGACCATGAAACTTATCTTAAATCTTGCACTTTTGCTATACCGCTGACTTCTCTGCAGAATTTGCACCAGCAAAAATAAGATCAGGATCCATTCTTCGAGCGCTACAGGCATCTGTGATTTCAGCACAAATCCAGAGTCTGAGCCCTGTGGAATTACTGTGGCTTTAAAGTTGTGTAACTGTGATTAAAACCTTGTCCTTACATTAATTCATATTTCACAGGCCTTTTTCAGATGTTTCATTTTGTGACTCCACTGGGGAAACTACAATCGCATGTTTTAGATTCATGATCTGTTTTATTTTGTCATCTATTCAGTTTGTTGTCTCTGTGGCTACTCAGTCAAAGGAGAGGAGAATCCTTGCAGCTTTCTCCTCGGTTGGTGTAAATCAGCATGGCTTCATTACAGTGATCTGCGTCAGCTGAGTCTTCATGCCAGCGTGCCAGCTCCAGGCCTCATGAAACTGGTAACCTCTCCACAGAGAATGGCATTGCAACAAACTGGGAAAATGCAGCACAAGTGAAGCACAAAATCCCCAACCTGCAAGAATGACCTAAAAAGAGACTGTCTGATGGGGACTGGATGGAGAGGAACAGTGCCCAGTTCAGGACTCACACCCACTAGACCACTAAGTTTACGACGCTGTCTAGCAGCCTGAGACTTTAGTTTGCAGAATCAAACATTAAATGCAACCCAATGATCTTAAAAATAACATGTGTCCCAGAAGAGCTGCAGGAAGACTGGAAATGGGCAAATTATGAAATGAGCACTTTGGAGGGACTTGGGGAAGGACGGGATTCAGCAATGCTTGGAGATGCCTGTGTCCCTCTCAATTGGAAATTCAGCAGTTCAGAAATCTGTGAAGTGTTTTTTTCTGCGATACTCAGGACAGCAGGAGTTCAGCACAGGCACATTACACCTGTTAATATCTTGTGGGGGAGGAGAGGGAGAATGGTCTGATCTTATTAAGGAAGATTAAGGTAGAAAAGTCAAGCAGTCAAAAGACAGGTGATGACAGATCCAAAGTTGCCTATGCAGTTTTTATTCCTTTCTCCTGGTGCGTATTAATTCCAATACATGGTTAAAAATATTGATACTGTTCTTGGACAGGATAAAAATCAGCAGCGTGGAGGTACCGAGTAACTGAAGTAACACAAATCCTCAGCATGGGTAGGTAAGCAGGGTACATACAACACGCTTTTCCTTTAGCTGAGTGCAAGGTCAGGCTTCTAGGATGGGAGGGAAAACGCTTTCCTTTGTCCCAGAATGAGGATATTTAAGTGGATAGAAAAGGATTTAGGGGCCAGGGTGGACAAGCATTTCTCATGATTTGCTGGGAAGATGTTGCATGCAGGACTCAAGTCTCTTCATAAGTGGATCTGGGCTGGAGAAAGACAGACTCGTTCCCTCCTGGCTGTAATCTCTCTGTCATGGTTTCTCCAGTTTTAAATGGGGGTAGCAACATTCTTCTCCTAAGGGGGCTTTGTTTGTTAGCTCATCTGGTGGTTCCCAACCTTACTCTGCATCGGGACCTTTCTGTTACTGAGCATCATGAGGCAACACAGGAAATCCTGTAGGGACTTAATTCTTCCTTGGGCAATTCTTCTTTCCGCTGGTAATGTCAGAGCTCATCTGCAGCTGAAAAAACACTCTGAAGATAAAAAGCTGCTGTTCCAGGCCTTTGCCTTATTGTTTATCCCTGCTCACAGTCAGGGATGCTGGCCCTAACTTCAATAGCACTTGCAAAGTTGAATATGACTCCATAAGGTAAAAAGAAGCAGAGAATATGGCCTTGACTGGTAATATTATTCCTGGCTTAGTACCAGCCAGCTCTGAACTACTCTCTACCATGGGACAGAGGAAGGGGGTCCTCACAGGCAGGTGCTGGCACAGTTTTGCATCGTCTTCTGCAGAGCAGCACGGGATTGAGAGCTGCCTCAATGTGCCATGTGGGGAGAAAAAAAAGAGTTATTGAAATAACAAATGCCATTCAAGGAGACGTGATGAGCTTGACTCTACACAGTCTGTTAGGAGGAATGCTGCTTGCGACTGAACTTTATTGCTTCTGGCTTTTTCCACTGCCTCTGGCCCATTCAAACTTCACGATACTTAATGTCAGATAAAACATTAAACTTCTCTAAACTGGCCAACTGAAGTCAAAAGAGAGTAGGGGAGAGAGACCAGCCACACTATTACCCACATTGATTAGATGATAGAAAATGTGATTTCCTTTTAAAGGTCCTGTCGATTTAAAAGTCTGAAATTCACTGATGTGCAATAGAGTTTTTAATAGTCCACATGTTCCTGGTAAACCTTGATAATCAATTTCCCTTATGCTCTTCTCTCGTATTATCCATCACAATCATCTCCCCCCAGCTCTCCCCAGCAAGCAATCCAGAATTCCAGCCTTGTTTTCAACCTGGTGACCTTTTTTTCCTCTCTAATACGAAACCTATGAATAATCATTGAAAGTGTGTTATGAATAATTGCATGTGTACTGCAGCCAACCTAAAGCCTATAATTAAATTTTAGGATTCTGCTCTTGTTCCTCAGTGGACTTTTGCTTTACGGTGGTAACAGAAGCTTTTGGGCAAGTTACTGGACCTTTGTATGGGTCAAGTTATCTTGGATTACAAGAGCATTTCTTACAGCAAAATTCTTCTGTGGTTATTTGAGCTGAGACTGAAAACAGGTTTCCAAGACAGAAATAGGGAGGGCATAAGGGGAGAGTTCAGCATGAAGGTTTAAACCTTACTTAATAACATATTATTATTTAATTTCCCTCCATCCCCTGGGATCTCCGGGATGGAAGGAATGTAATTGCCATAAATACAGGTCTAACTCAGGTGAAGACACCATGACTTTAGGACGCTGTTTCCCTCCTCTGTGTTTCAGGCTTTCTGGGGGACCCAGTTTTTATAAGAGATGACACTGCTGGCACGTCGCAGCTGTGTTGCACTGTGAAAGCCCATCCCACCATAAGCAATCTCTGATTCTAGCTAGCCTGCTCCAGATGTTTTATTTAATTCCTGACACACATGACAGCATTTGTCAATCTTGCCGTGCATTCCTCTTGACTGGTCTCATATTCTGTAAGAGAAAAGCCCGTGATGACTCCTTCTCTTTTTATAACCACACTCTCTCATCCTCTACCACAATGTTTCTCAAAGTTCCTCCAGAAACCAGCCTCCTTTGGCCCCCTACTTCATCATGTTGACCATCAGTCTTGTCTTTAATCAGCTTGCTTCTTCCCCTGACAATGAAGCAATGAAGTTAATCATTCCTGGTTTGGCCAAATCTAACACCTGAGACTTATATTTTCCCACCATCTCTCTCTGAGTGTACTTTGAGCAAACATCCTGTTCCTGTGTGACCAGGGTTAAACTCCAAGACTCATTTCCCTCTAACTTTAGATAAGTGTCCACCAAGAGTTGAGCAAATTGCCCTCCCTAATGCCCTGCTTGGCATCCAGCTGCTGCTCCAGAAATGCGCAAACTTCCCACACGACTGTGTCACATCTGGCAGTACTGTTCGTGTCTCAGATACCCCAGAGCAACTCAAATGCACTAAGTGCTCACATGTGCGTAATTGGCTCCCTTACCTATATAGAAACGTAGACACTTGCTCAGATGGGGAGAACTGAATGAACGCAAGATGAATTCCATCCTCTGTACAGTCCTCCCATGACAAAGAACTTAAATATTTGCCATTTCCTTGCAGATTTTTTTTCTTTTTTTTTTTAATTTTTCTTTAACACACTGCCCCCAGTGGTTCATTAGCTGCCCATTTCTTCTTGACTCCTCCCCGTTGCTTCAACTCAGCACCTGTAGGGGAAGCCAGTTTGTCATCTCAGTTTTGGAACCAGCTCTGAGACATGACTGTTTTTTCCTCTCTCTCTCTTTCTATCTCTCTCTCATCTCTCATGTTTGTCTCCACTGCATTTCCCTGTTCTGTTGCCACCACATTGGTCTTAAGCCTTTTATTACTAACAGCCAGATGAAATATCTCTTTTGCTCTCCCTTTTATGACGTGTATTTGAAAAGACTTGCTAAAGCTGCTTAGTTCTTGCAATGCTGCGTCTTACTGCTCTGTGTAGCACACTAAATGTTATACAAGGTACAAATATGAGGCTTGCATTGTTTCCAAAGGCAGATTTTTAACCCGAGTTTGACTATTACAATAGCACCTCTGGGCCTAACTTTGAGTTAGCCCGCAGTGTTCTGGCCAATATAGACATACATAATAAGAAACACTCCTGTGTGGAAGGGTATATTAACTACATAGACTGTAATTGCTATGTGACTGTATCAATACAGACCATGTCATCATGCTGGTTTTGGATGAGAAGGGTGTATTTAGGTTGTTTCTTCATCAGTCCTGGCATGGTCCAACTTCTGAATCTTTGCATTTACAGCCTCAATATCATTTTAAGGTAGCGGTTTGTTTCTTTGAGTATAAGCTCCCATGGTTTTTGAGAAAGGCAAGTATTGAAAGAGTCTGCCACACAGAACTGTACTGGTTACCCCTCCTTGCTTCCTGCAGGATTCATATCCATTCCCCAGGCTTCTGCTATGAGAGCCAAGAGCATAACAAAGAGCAGTAGCAGGGCTGTTGACGGTAGAGGAGAAGCATGAGACAACAAAGGATACATTCTTTTCATTATTTTTCACAGATGTTTTTGCTCAGCAACAGGGTACTATGAGAACTTAGACCACCTTAGACTCTAGTCCTTCCCCTCCTCCAACTCAGTCTGCTTTTTCCCTCCCTGCCCTCTTATCCTATGTTCATTGCATATCTCCCCCATCAGTCTCATTGGCTATGGAGATGATCACAGCTAAGCGAGACTCCCCAATCCCTCTCTGTGATTAATGAAAGCTCTCTCCACATTGATGCTATAATATATAAAATACACATATATATTACATATAAAATACTTATATATACACATATGTACATATAGCTATAATATATGGCTAGATACTTAAAATCCATCTCTCTTACATCAGTGCTTGTTTAAAAGAAGAAAGTGCCCTTTCTTCTCCTGTCCTCTTCAGCAAGAAACTCATCCAGTGTTTCCAGCCTGGCTTCCTTCTTCAGTCTCAGTTTCTGCCTTACTCTTTGGCCTTGCAAACTCTAGCCTTCGTGGTTAACGTTTAGTGTCAGAAACAAAGAAGTAGAGTAGGCCGGAGAATAAGGAAAGATAGGTAGATGTAATGACCTGGGCTGCTACCAACATATGTACTATTTTGTCTTTGAACCCAAAGTTGCCTGGAAAAATGCCACCGAAGAACATATTTTGGAACTCCGTGGTTTTGTAAAGTCAGGAGAGGGATCTCTGCTTCCTGATTTTAATCATCATTCATCTTCATAAAACTTCAGGGGGGTTTAGGCTTTGTTTGAATGAATTTTTTGACTTCCAGAGAAAACAGAGGCGGGGGAGTATAATTGAGAGCTTGCTTAGTGCCAAATTCATCTTAAAGCAGGGAATGCAAATCGCATAGCAAGTGTTGAATTATATATGATTAAAACTGCTTCAGTCCTTGCAAAGAAAAATAAAAAGAGCCTTTTTATTCACCAGTTAATCATGTACAAAAAGTGGAGGGAACAAAATGAACTTAATCACAGAAAAAGGGGTCACGGTTCCCGCTTGACATATGGCTGGGTTCTCTGTCATAACAGTGTAGTGCAGAATGCACTGTCAATTAAGTGTTTTAAAGAGGTACATTAAGACAGGAGTTCATTGATAAATGACCCTTTAAAAATGGGAGAGATTCACTTCTTACCAATGAATGGTCAAAGTCTGCACAACTGTCTTGGCCCATCTTGGATGCTTTTCGGTTTTGCAAGCTAGGCAGGACTGGATAGCTTTTCAGTGCTTAGTTATATGTAATGATGTATGGGATAGATAAAAGTGGGTAGAAACCACTGAAGGCATGATCCAAATGCAGTTCATTTTTGTTAACAGTTGTTGGTCTGGCATTAGTTCAAACCCAACATCCTCAGTCTTTCCTAATCCAGAAAATGCTAGTGATTAAACAAAGAAAATGCAATTTTTTCCTTGCTTCTCTGCAGTATGATTGATGACCTGAGAACAAGCCCAGGCTCCTGCTGAACCAACAATGTGGACATGCTCATAGGCTGAAAGATCGTTTGATGCAGTGGGCATCACAGCTCCCTCAGAAAGCTTGCTGAACTTCATGTACCAAGTCCTATGTCTTTGAAGGCATTGTGCTTATTTTGCTACTAGCGTGAATGGAAAAGGGGATGTTATGTGCTCTGCATTGAGATCAAGCCTGTAGAGATGGTACAGAGATGAAGGAGGACGCAGAGAGAGCAAGTGGACCCAGCTTTCCCTTGATCAGCAGCTGCTTCAGCTCTCTGGCAAGGACAGTAAAGGAGGGCAGGGACTTCCAGCAGGTACTGAAATGTTCTTTAAAAAATCAGCCACCTTTCTACTGCTTTGGTGGTAAAGTGTCCACATTTGGTGATAGCTAATGGTTAGTTACAGAGCTTCAACAGCTACATTAGAGCCCTGTGAAGCAGGGGGAGAGCTACTGTCTTCATTACACAGATGGGCAGCTGATATTTAGGGAGCATTAGCCAAATCTAGAGAGACTTTGCTGAACAGTTCTTGTGTCCAGTTCTGGGCTCCCCAATACAAGAGAGACATGGAGCTATTGGAGCGGGTCCAGCGGAGGGCTACTAAGACGATTAAAGGCCTGGAGCATCTCTCCTATGAGCAAAGGTTGAGAGAGCTGGGACTGTTCAGCCTGGAGAAGAGAAGGCTGAGGGGGGATCTTATCAATGCGTATAAGTATCTGATGGGTGTAGAAAGGATGGGGCCAGACTCTTTTCAGTGGTGCCCAGCGATAGGACACAAGGCAACGGGCACAAACTGAAACACAGGAAGTTTCATCTGAACATGAGGAGAAACTTCTTTATTGTGAGGGTAACAGAGAACTGGAACAGGTTACCCAGAGAGGTTGTGGAGTCTTCTTCCTTGGAGATATTCAAAAGGCACCTGGACACAGTGCTTGGAAATGTGCTCTAGGTGACCTTGCTTGAGCAGTGGGGTTGGACTAGATGATCTCTAAAGGTCCCTTCCAACCTCAACCATTTTGTGATTCTATGATAACAGAGCAGAGGCACTCACAGGTCTGAAAGTGTTCCAGAAAGTCAAAAGCAAATGGAAAAACATTCTGCCATCTCTTCTGGGACCTGGATGTTCTCTGGGGCTTGTTCAACCTGCCCAACTTCGGGCTCTCAGACATCCCCAGAAGAGCCCTGTGCTGAGTCAGTAGGTACCTACTTTCTCTGTGTTTCATTTTCAGGATAATCCAAACAGCTAGATTTTCTAGAAATGCAATTGCCATGCTCAATGAAGTCCTAACACACCAAGAACTCTGAGTTCGGCCTCAAGCAGCACTTGTCTTTCACAGATTAGTGTAGTGGCTGTAGCTCTTCCCCAGTGTGAGGGCTTTCAAACCCACATCCTCTACTTCCCAAGAGAGTCCTTAAACACTAGTCTGCATAATTATCCTCAGAGGAGGAATTGCTGCTTCCTTTTTTTACAGCAATCTTATCAGGGTTCCTTCTTGGTTTTGGTTTTACCTGCCTTCATCTGAATTATTTAAGTGATGTTACCATCGATTAACACTGGCTTAGCTATGCCTTGTTCTGGTCAGCACGGAGAACCAGAATTCACAGAGCTGCACAGGCTTCACCTCTCATTTGGGTCTGACTCCAGGGTGGTTTCGTTGATTTTGAGACAGTTGTTCCCGCTTTGCAAGTATGCACCAACCACAAGGCCCTTGGTAATCACAACTGGACAGTGTTACAGTAACAGAGAGAAGGAAGGGACCACAGGAAGACACATACAGAACTTTCTGCTCCAGCAGAGAAAGGAGGATGCAAGAGCCATTTCTGACAGATGCGCCTGTAAATGATTCCACCACTGGGAATTAAAAAATTCCTCTGTAATCTGTTCAACTTTTTAAACTTCCTATATAAATTTTTCTTAATATCTAACTAAATCTCCCTTGTTGCACATTTACTCGAAATTATTTCTCATCTCATGTCCTGCGCTGGTGGAGCGCTATCTATCACTGTCTGCTTCTGAACCATCTTGTTTACATATTCGTGTGCTCTGATTTTGTTTCTTCGCAGCCTTCTTCCTAAACTAAACAAGCCCAGGTTTTTCACTTTTCCTCTCATCATGCCTGCAAAAACACTTATTATTTTCATGAGATTCCTCTGGGTTCTCATCATCTTCCTTTACATGTGTTGTTCAGCCAAAAAGGTCGACCCAAACTCCAGCTACAGCCTCACTGGAGCTAAGAGCAGAATAATAGCTTCCTATGCCAAATATGCACCTCGCGTGTCCCAGATGTAGAGTTTGCTGCTTTACATCCTGTTGCTTTTTCTTGTTCATGCTTGTGATTGACTCCTATTCCATGGCCCTGTCTCCCATACTGCTGGCTACCCAGACACTCCCTAGCTTGACTTCTCCCTCCTGCACTCGTGTCCCCCAGTGCTACTTTTGTTTCTGTTAAGTGTCAGCCTCCTGATTTCAGACACTGCCTTCAACGGATCAGGATAATTTTGAATTCTGGTCTTGTCCCGCAAAATGCTTGTGACCACCCTCCTTGTCTTCTGTCGACCACAAATTACATAAATCTATTCGCTATTCCGTCATCCAAGTCATTATGAGAATACTGAATAGTACTAGACTAAGGACAGACCCTCAGAGACCTTCTTAGTCTGAAAATGAGCTACTGCTACTCCTCTTGGAGCGCAGTATTCATGAGCAGTTGCGCACTCACTTTACCGTGATTTCACAGAGGCTATTTTTATGGGTATATCATGTGGATCTGTGCCAAATAGCTTGCAAAAGTAAAATCTTACCATGTCATCCCTTAACCCTGCTGGCCAGTCTTATCCACCTGATTGGTCTACAATCACCTTGTTCCTCCTCTTTTTTAAAAAGGGGAGGGGGGAGTTGTCCTTGGCCAACATTTGGGACCTCGTTCTTGATGAGGATTGGGAAGATAAAGATCTTATTTTACTGCCATTTCTTGTGGTTAACATACACAGACTTGCTGACAGGTACCAGCAACATCTCGGAAAACATACTTCTGTGTTAACAGTTGTGTGGAAAAGAGGGGATTTTAAACCATTATTTGAATGGCAAATCTCTTCTTCTATGGAGAGTGTGGTTGGACATGACAGGAAACAGCCTGGGTTTCATTCTGAAGGTCTCATCTAAAAGAGTCCTTGTACATTCCTTGGGTCCAAAGACCTAAAGGGATCTTTGGAACTGTTGCCCATCTCATTACTCCACCATGTGTCCCAGCTTGGGCCATAACAGAAATCCAGGGCCTTGCACTTCACTTTCTCAGTGAGGGAGAATCCAAAGACATGCATGCCAGCAATATGCTTGTGCATATTGAGATTTATAAATATGTACCTGTCCCTGAACGGACAAACAGCACAGAGAACCATCCCAGCACCCTCAACCCAGCTCCATTGGCGAGATCTTGGTTCACAGCTCCTCCATAAGAACTGACTGCAATCAGAGTCCAAGAGAGATGGCAAACTTCTACTGTTTCCTTTTTTGCCATTTTAAGTCCTGTTTCAGGTTTAAGTCTTTAAAGAATCTGAAAAACCGTATGGTATCAGGAGCATGGTCTTCAGGGAAAGTGATACTCTTAAAAGAAGCGTAGATCAGGAAAGAGGAGTGCTGGTGTGAAGGAGGAATTAACCTAAAACTAAAACTTCATTAAGCTGAAAGATAAAATTCACAGGCAGTGCAGCAGGTTCTCAGTCACGTGATTGGTGAGTTTCTGACTTTTAAGTAAGGTGATTAAAACAAGTAAATCTGGACAAGGAACCCAGAAACACAAAACAGTATTAAAAAGTCTTTAATGGCATTGGTGAACATGGCATTGGTGAACAAATCTGGGCTGTCAGATCCTAAACACTCAGTGCTTTCAGCCTCCAGAAATGTTCCTCTGTTCATGAGACAGAATCTAAGAGAAGGGCTTGGACTATCTGCTTACACTGGAGATCATTTCTAAAAATAGAAGCTACTGCAAAGTGTCTGCCCCTGGGGATAGTAGGAAAGAAGGACAAATCCTTCAGACTGAGATTAGAGATCCCAAAGAACTCAATAGGAATATTCAGAGGAAGTATTTTTCTTTGCCTGCCAAGGGAGATGTTTTCAAGACAATGACTGGAGTTTTTTTTTTTCTTTTTTTAAAGCTTTTTGATGCCCCTCTTGGGACCTTGCAAATTGCCCTGACTGAGAATATTTTGAGAGTCTACATTTTCAATGCCCCTGATGGGAGATGTTGGTTATACAGATTTCCCTCTGGGTTTGAATGTGCTCTTGAGACTTTTCACAGGAAAGCGCAAGAATTATTTGAAGGAAATGAGGGCATTGCAATACACATGGACGATATCCTGAAAGATGGCGGGAGGGAGGCAAAAGAGGAAGACAACAAAAGGCTGCAGAAATGGGTCAAGAAATGGGACATGGCAAGAGAAATCTAATTTCTAAAATTGGAAACATGAGATATTTGTGAGAAAGTATAAGTGAGTTGGCATGCACAGAGACTCTGGCCAAAGCCAAGCCATTACAGAAAAGCTGCTTTAACAGATAAGAAAGATTTGTAGAGTATCGTTCCCATAATGAATTGAGATGAAAACTCATCTTTCTGGGATCCTATGCAGAAGGACTCAAAATGAAACAAGACTGTCAACCTGGACAGGGAGTTTTGAAAGTCAAAAAGAGAAGAAAGAAAGCATCTGAGTTTTGGCAAGCTGTGTCATGCAGACATGAACCACGTGGCCACTAAATCCCTTTGTAGATGACTTGGTAGATGGAGGGTGACGAAACTCTTGTGCAAACTGCAGACTGGCAGCACTGGTTTTCAGAGCCCCTCCGGAAATGGCATCCCTCATGCACAATGGGAGAATCTGGTCTTTGCTGCGGAAGATACTGAAGAAAAATATTCATTTAGGGAAAATGCATCCAAACAAAAAATAGACCCCTTAATTCATAGTTTCCACAGCTAATTCACCTCCCAGAAAGTAGAAAGATATTTAGCTTTTGTTTGCCAGCTGCACCTGCATGGTTTGAGAATAGTGCGGAAACCAGAAAAACAAGAGCTGGGAGCAGGCACACTCCTGAGAGCATTTGATGAGTGTGTTTTTGAAAAATATGTGGAGAACGACATAATGCATGTAAATCTGGTGAAAAAGAATTCTCTAGTCTCAGACACAATAGAGAATAAATTTATGGAGGCCATGGCAAAAGGCAAGACATTGCAGAAAATTATTAATACTGTCACTGTAGGAAGGCTGGGGAACGACATACTCAAATCAGAGCTTTCTATAATTGATAGTATAGTGTATAGATGTAAAAATCAGTAGTGACAAAAATATTAGTCTGTCATATTTTATAGAATCTGTGAGATCTAGAAAAATGCATTGCATTGGCCACAAATGAACATGGAGATGAAAATAAAAATGTGTGAAATTTGCCAATAATCTGTATCTCAAACAAGTAAACAATGATGATGGGTCGGATATGGTGGAGCTGTTGGACCATCCAGAGTACCTGAAGACTGCATTATTGGAGAATCTTCTATTCAGATAGCTCATAAGAAACAGAAAATCTTTATTTGGCAGATATGGCTTCCAGAAATGATCATGCCTTACAAATGTCCCTATTCAATTGACAAGACTGAAAAATTTGGACGAGATGGTGAATGTTGGAAATCCTCGAACAAATAATTTGAGGCAAAGTGGAGTTAAGTGGGTTAAAAAAAATTACATATATATATATATATATATATATGTATACACATACGTGTGTGTGTGTGTGTGTGTGTGTGTGTATAAACTCTAGCAAACTCCCCAAAAGACCCATATCTCACTCTGCTGGACTTGAAACGACAGCCTCTAAGGCACAGACTATTACTGGTTGAATTTTTGCTTAAAATGCTAAGAACCAGACTGCCTTGTTTATTCAAACTGAGGCTGGGAATTTGAAAAGACCTTGAGGCACAGCTAGATAGATAGCTGTATAGAAAGAAAAAAAAAAGCACAAAATCAAATGATAATTGAGGAGCAAAGTTACTACAGGCTCTGTGGGCTGAAGGTGCTGCTCATATGGCTGGCACAGTTCCAGGGTAGAAACCCTTGTATTTGGGGTGCTCTTTAGTCCCAGATTTTAGACATGTTTTTTCACTCCTTCTTCCTTTCAAGCCACAAATCTTTCCAAAGGGAACGGCAAAGGGTATGATCCCTGTCCCAGAGGTAGGTACAGGAGCTGAACCTATGCTAAACCAAATGCCTGGAGCATGTCCCCTTATCATCTCAGCTGCTTGAGACTTTGGGAGGAAACCCACATACTCACACGGGACAATGTCCCTGTGAAGAAATCTAATCCAGAGGCAATTTCCAAACATCCCATTATCCTTTTCCTGCCCTCTGGGAAGATCACAATACACAGGACCCTTGAAAGACGTGTTGCACCTTGCTGAGACAGCCTATGTAAGCTGTAATGCGAGAAAAAATTATGATTGAAACGGGGGACACTTAAAGGGCATACGCTCAGGTTAATCTAAGAAAAAGAGAGACCAAGAGAATATGTGAACAGCACATTCTCTAATCTCCTATTGAAATATAGGTCTGCTAAATATTTTAGATCTAAACCTTGTTTCTGGTCTCAACTTCTAAGAAACTCCAAACAACTCAGTACTAGGCTCTTTGGGATCTCACAGGGCAGTGACTACAGTTAAAGAGTACCCTCTTATTTCTGCCCTCTCTTGAGAACAGAAAACATGACTGTTAGAAGCACTGGAGAAACATCTGTATTAACAGCTAGACCCCACAGCACTTTCTTTCCTCTAAAGACTGGAGGATCAGCCCCACTGCAGTTACTGTAATGAACTTGAGTTTTTAATCCAAGTGGGGGAGACTGATGTAAACATCTAGCATGTTGCTGATGTCATGAGTACTGTTTTGACCCAAATACGCTGTATTTCTCCCAGTTCCCCTGTATACAGGCCTCCATTTGTCTTTAGATGTCTTTGCATCAGACTGTGTCACCCTTGCCCTGTGCTTCCTGCATCTGCTTGCAGAATGCTCCACTTGTTTCTTATCTGAGACTTCCAACTGGGACAGGGACTTTTTATTTCCCT
Source organism: Apteryx mantelli (assembly GCF_036417845.1). NCBI lineage: Eukaryota > Metazoa > Chordata > Aves > Apterygiformes > Apterygidae > Apteryx > Apteryx mantelli. The sequence goes on along the minus strand of NC_089982.1, from coordinate 85,325,225 downwards.
TCTGTGTGTCGAACCCAACAGCTGATCTTGATCATCGACTTCTTGATGCTGATGCAAAGCAAATCATCAACATTGCAATTGTAATTGGATTTTTTTTTTGAAGTCTCCTGCCTCTCATCTAAAACTGCCCCTTTTTGCCACAATTCAGGATGGCAACTTGCTAAAAACATCCTCCCCTGCTCCAGTGGGAGATGGATTTCCATCTTCTGGACTGCTATAGCCAGATCTCGTTTAGAAAAAGACCTCGTCGGGACTGTTACTTTCACCCTCACGCTCAAGAGATATTATGCTCTAATGCATTGCACTTTCTTCTCAAGGACTTCGAAGAGGAGGAGAAAATGTCTCGGTGCTGGACAGGGCAAATGCAATTCACCTGCTTGCGGGGTGTTAGAGTCAATTGCTATTCTTTTTAGATCACTCTCACTTCATCCAAATGCAGAGCCAATTGAAGTGATAATGACTTCTCTGTCAATGGCAGCTTTCATTCAAAGTATTTTGATATGCCAGGAAGAGATGCTTTAAAATGCCAGCAATAAATGCATGTTCAAAGCAATACACTTAGTACCTCAGCTGTAAAGTCCATGTATGTTCCCATCAGCTGCTTTTTTCACTGAATAAATTTTAGGCACAAATAATAGTCACTTCATTTTCCATAACCCTTCCTTCACACACACATACGCGTGCACACACACACACATTCTCTCTTCTTTGCTCTCTGACTTTGCAAGAGAGCAGACTGAGGTTTTCCAAGACATGTGGGCAACTTGTGTGCTCAGTCTTTGGAGTTATGGCCAGTTATACTGCCTCACTGTGTGTGCCACATCTCTCCAAGAAACTGAGTAATGCATTCTACTGTTGGAGACAGCATGCCTAATATGTTTTCCTGGAATCAATCCAATAGGAAGAGGGTCAAGGATTCTTGGGATTCCCACTCAGTTGCCCTTCTTTGGGATATACTTTCTACAGCATCCAATGGTCAAATACCAGACTTGAATCCACAGGAAGGCATGCAATGAAAGGTCTTTCTCGTGTTTACCTTCTGGGTGAAGAGGCATAGCTCTGAGCCCTGTGCAGCACATAAGGACATCTCTGGCTATAGAACAAGAAGAGTCAGAAAGGGGAAAGGAGGCCCATGGGACAAGTTGGTGGAGCAGACCAATCCAGAGTTAGACCTAAAAGGGAGCTATCTTATGTCTACATTTGCTTTGTAGTGCCTCAACAGAGAATCTTTATGTTTCTATCATGTGGCCAGGACATTTTAAAGCCAAATTTAGCTGCATCTGATGGTTTTACATGTATCTTATACCTTTAATTACTTAGAGATCTCTCCTAGCCCTAGAGACCTCACAGTCTTTAATACAACTGTCCTCACAGATCCCTGCTAGATGCACTCTTATCCTGGTGGCACGGACACAGGCTGAAATGCAGAGATGCTCAGTTTTCCCACAGAACTTCTGACGTTTATTTTTAGGCATTTGTGATAAGAGCCTAGTGACCACAGGCCCCACTAATAGCTCCAGCTCCTTTTTGTGGTATAACTGTTTAGCTTTGTGATAGGGAGAAGTAACTGTCAGACCAGAAATTAGAGACTAAGGCCCCCCTGACATATCAGTATCATGGTGTCTCCAAATTCTGGCAAGCAGTGAATGTGACATGGGTTATGTTCATGGCCCTTGCTTGTGTCTGGGTGTAGAATATGGGTTTCAGAGCACACATTGCAAAAGAGTGCGTACCAGATTTGGACTCTCATGGATGCTCAGAACTGTTAAGCCTTCTCTCTGGTCAGCTGGATGAATTTTACTCACAATAGGTACATGACCATTTGCAGCCAGGTCATATGGTGGCCTGATTTGCATCTTCACTGCATAAAAACATTATTTACAGCTGAGTCGGTGGTTAGTTTGGCTGAGTCAGTCCAGCGGGACAGGGCGTTCCAGTGGCATCTTTACAAAATTAAGGCTGAAGCCTTGTCAGAAAGGGTGTATTAATCTAAGAGAATAATGATAGCTAGGGAGACTTCGCCCCAAGTTATCATGAGAGTTTTCATGACAAATTCTTTTCTCCTCTTGGGTAATGGGGGCACAATGTCACTTCACCAGACCAGAGACACTCAGAGGGCTCAGGATTTCCTTCCAGCTTAAAAGTTTGCAGACACAGCCCAACAAATAATGCTCTAGCCCATGACTTTTTCCCAGTGAGGCTCTAGTCATTGTCTTGGTGGGGAACAAATAAATTGCTTCACCTTTCCATGGTTCAGCAAAGTTAAAGTGATGCTTGTCTCCTTGGTAAATGGCTAACAGCGCTGCAGATGAGAAGGGTTGTCAAAGACAAATTGGGGATTATTGAGTTCATCTCAGCAGATGTCTCAAACCTGACTCTTCATGCTCTTCTTGACTCATTCAGACTTTCATTTAACAGTTGTAGCGGTCACATTTCACACTTACAGCGATCACATTTCACACTCACTTTGCAGTGTAAGTCCCCACAGGGCAGAGAATCTCCCACCAAAAATTTTTGCTCTTCATCACACTTGTGCAGCTCCATCATGCCAAATGGCAAGTGTGACGGCCCCTCAAGAGTAAGGAAGAAGAGTCCTCTGCCCCTGCAGGCCCAACAGCAAAAGTTTTACCTTCATGTGGGTATTTGTCCTTGCACTCAGACCACTCATGTTATCTGAGTTGCTCCAGACTCCAACAGCTCCAGTTATCCCTGTGTGTGTGTGTGTGCTTTACCTAGAACTGAACATCTCCTCTGCCATCAAAGTCAATGAACATCTTCCCGCTGATTTTTATAAGTCTTGGTTAAAATTCAGAAGCATGTACCCCTACCACTAGACCTCAAAAGACACTTCACTAGAGGATGGGTCACCTCTTGCTTAATAAATTTCCTGTCACAGCAGGGATCTTGACCAATGGGGCATTTAAAGATTCAGGCTTCTTTGAAAGTATCTAGGTGGAATGTATTAGCTTCTGATAAGCAGGAATACAGATTAGAGGAATGGGTCTAATTTCTTCTGGTTTCAATCCAGTGCAATGAGTAAATTATTTTCTATGATGTGGATCAGCTATTAGAGGGGAAGGAAACACTTAGTGAATGTTACTGTATTTATTTATAAATCCCAGTACTCAAAGACCTGAGCATATACATGCAGAAGATTGCTTATAACCTTAAAGTAAGAGGAGAAGGGTCAGAGTTGTAGGTACAGAGAGTCAGGCAGCACATTTTTAATGCCTGCAGGAGATATGCAGCGTGCTGCTGGGTTGAACTTTCTGACATTGTTCTGACACCTGCAGACGTTAGACTCCTGAGGTGTTCTTGGCAAATTCCCCCGTCTCACCCCAGCACTGACCAGGAAGAATTTTTAGAAAACAGAGGAAAATTTGCAATATGGGATTTCATTATGTGCATGTCATGTCTATAAACCCACCTAGCTCCAATGAGGGCTGATAGGCACAGTCCCAGCCCCTTGAAATGCTCATAATGCTGGAGCTCTGAGCATGCACTAAGCACAGGAGAAGACGGGCGGAAGGGAAGGAAACTTCCCTGGCCTGGGAAACAGCTTCCCAAAGGGGCTTGCTGGGCGCTACAAAATCTGGATGACAGCAACGAGTTCTGGACAAGGCATGGGGGGAAATCTACTGGGAATGTTGTTCTCTGGCAGGTTTTAGAAAAGACCGTCAGTATGGCACCTCCTTAGGTGATCCTGGGCCTTTGAGAGAAAAATCAGGACTTGAAAGCACAGTCTAAACAAGGTTTAGCAGTGACCACGTTCATTAGCCACCTGAGCCCATTCATGCATCATTTATGTTGGCTTATGAATATTTGGGGCTTCCTTCCAGATTCCCTTTCCAATTCTTTTTCCCTCCTGGACAACTGTATGTAACAGCTTATTTCTGACAGCTCTGGGTATTTTTTGGATAGCAAACATTTGCCTATTAGTGAACACCAGCATCTGTCCCCCAGATTTAATTTCATTGGGCCTATTAGGATGGGCTCCATCTGGCCAAATGTAGACATCTATATTATAGGTGCCTGTGTCTGAAGGAGGTCTCCTAGGCTCCTTATAGCCCCCCCAAAATATTGGCCCTTCAACCCATCTGTATGGGTGGGATTCAGCTCACAGACAAGACACCTTCCTTTAGCAGCGTTATTCAGTTGCCTAACCATGGATAGCTAGAGCCATCTCAGATATGCTAGGGTATCTGTCACATCCACATGGGGCTGGCAGATATAACATAGCACCTCTGAGAGACCTGAGATGTTCTGCAAGAGGTACTGGAGGCCAGGTGGGATGCCCACAGGGCATCTCAAATGTCACTAGATGAGCATGTTAAGGCAACTAAATCACACCCCATGGAGTCCTGAGAGCTGTGCAACTAACCATATGGGTATCTACTTCATGGTGAGATGTTCTGCAGGCATCTGTCATGTTATCACAGGATACAAGCACCCCATTCAGTGTCATCTCCCAGGTGTTTACACCACCTACATGCTGGCTCGGAGACTGACTCCAGTGTGAAGAGAGTCAGCAGATTTGCAAGCAAAACAAGGCTGGTAGGGGAGTGGAAAACCAACTCCAGCTTCTGTACACAGCTGACTTGAGATATCTGAGGCCATGAACTGTCCAGCCTTGCAAGGCCAAATGTGACCTCTGCTCCATCCTCTTTTGTCTGCTGTCCCTTCTGTGGAACAATTAGGAAGAATTACATAAAAGGCTTTCAGCTAACCAAAAAAAGGACAGTAAGCCATTTCTGCCACTTCATTAGAGATTTTAGGTAGTTATTCTCCTCCAAGCAGCAGATATTGTAAAAAGCAAGCATCAAACACCAAACAAGTCAACAGATTGTCTTGGAAATAATAAAAACAGTATTCATCAGTCCGTGGCACTGTGCATGAACCAGGGGGGTAAAAATCATTTTAGATTCACATCTTACACATACAAAAATTGGGAGTGAGGGGAATCCCAAACCCCCAGGTTGAACAGCAAACCCAAAGCTCCCATGAGAAATGGTGTAATGCATCCTAAAGCGTTTGAAACCCAGCTATTGCTGCAGCAGGGCTCAGAAAGTCAGAGCGGCAGGGCCTCGTGTTGGTACTCCCTGATGCATCAGACAAAACATTTTGTATGCCATTCCCAAACTAACATACAGTGTCACCTTCACAGTTCTTTACCCCAGACACAGCTGCATTTCAGTGACGAAGGAAATGGTCTCATTAGAGAAGAGTCAGATCTACATGTTTTAAAAAAAAAAAAAAAATCACTTTGAGATACCTGTATAAAAAGAACCGTGGGTTTGTTAAGGCAAGGGGAAGAGCTAGATTTTTCTTCTTACTGCTGCACATTAGGTGTAGCTTTATGCAAGTGCCACTGAGGTAAGCAAGATCAGAAACAGATGTGGAGTATAGCTACAAACTGGATGTGAAAATAAACTCATTATCCCATCTGCCCACCGTAAGCAGTGTGAAATTGTCAGCAAGTGAGGAATAAAAATCCAGACAAATGGGCTTTTAAAGAGAGCAGAGGGAGCGGGAAGTTCTGCTATTAGAAAAATAGAGGCACAAAAAGCCCAAGCCCCAAACAACCCAATGCATATACCAAGCCCTATTGACCTGAGATTAGTCAGGGCAGAGATGGAGAAAATTTTCACAGTGGAGAGTTTTCAAGGTGACATTTTTGAAGGCCATACTGTCTTTGGGAGAGAAGATCTGATTTTGCTTTTGTCCCTGCCTCTTAGGAAGCACCATCTATTTCACAAGTCACAGAGACTTTTTTTCCCCGGGAGGTGCTCTCTTAATGTTGCATAAAATTACTCTCTCAGGGTAGTATGAGCAGAAAAACGTGGTGTTATGTTGTCTCAGTTGCAAAGACATTGCTAACAATAAAAGCCCCTGAATGATTCGGTTTTTAAGTGACATGATTATAGAATGGGTCGTTCGTGATGCTCCAGTTAAAGTTGCTTCAAGCACCTCTGTCATGATGTCTGAATGGGGCTGTTTTATGCTTTCGGCTTGGGCTGTAAATATTCACCCCTGGCCTTTGTTCTATGAAGCAAGACTCAGCTTGAGGATATATTTACTTAAAATTTTGCAGGAAAATTTCTCAAATGGTCAATCTGCTTGATTTATTTAAAGTGGGATCCCAAAGTATTTTACAGCTTTTACAGGCTGGCTGTGTTTATAACTGTCCTGGGGAGTATCTTCTGCAATTCATGTAGCGGAGAGGGGGAAGGAGGGTCATAATTTCTATTTTAACCTACTTTTCTAGCTGCTGACATGACACTGACAAAGTCATCTCTTCTAGAATGAAATCTGCCATGCTTTATCTTAGTCCAGAGGAGATTGTTTGGAGAAGCCAGGGTGCAATCTGCCCCTGCATTTCTCAGTTAGGAACATGAGTCAAAAATTTTTTTTTCTATGATGGAGTCTGTTTAGAAATGCTACGCATGGAAAATTCAACAGTATCTGAAAGCATAGACTGCAACTTCAGCACACTTTATAGACCTCAGAGAAATTGCAAAGCAAATGATATTTCAAGAAAATGGGTTCCTTGTGTTTGGATTTCTTCAAGATACGACAGCCCAAGGCAGAGTTTCCTACATGTTGGAAATAGTTTCTCTCTCCACATTTGCCAGATCCAAAAAGGCCTTGAGAGCTAAATAAACCAGGTCTACGAATAAATAAGGTGTAGCGGAACTCAAATTTGAGGTGTTTTGAGATTTGAGACAACTGAAAGCTTGGTGTTGGCCATGGGGCACTTCAAAATATTCTGGAGGTTGATGAAAGGTTTTGCATTTGAGATTCTACTGGGATATTTCAGGATAAACAGCCTGGTGGTTTCACCAAAGTTTGTAATAAACATAATTAAAATATCTGAACTACAGTGCTGACTTCTACTGCAATCAGCAAAAGCAACAGAAGCAGCTCCTTCTAACCAAACACGCTGTGACTGCCATGGGAAGAGAAATAGATATCCTGGGCTCAAGGAGAGAACTGGGAGGAATAGTAGAGTTAGGGTGGATGCAGAAATTCAGGACATGGGAGGTAGCAGATGGAAAGAGGGAAAAAAAAGACTCTGAAGAAATTGATAGACTCCTGGAGAGAGGAGAGATCTTATGAAGCCCTCAGTGATGCAGATCTGGGCCCCACATCTTCCCCAGAGGAGAGAGGATTTTTAATGTCTGAGTCAGCTTTCACTAGGACCAGACCCTAGATGCCCTCAAAGAAAGATCGGAATTTGCCTGTGTTCAGCATGATTTTCCCCTGTGCCACTGGTGTCCTGGCACATCTTGTGAAGATGGGATTTCTCGCCACACCACCACCTTCAGCCATGCATGCTCAAGACCTAGAGCCCTTAGCAGTGGCTTAGAGAAAGCCCTGGGGCTTCTGGCTTTCTCACAGAGGGTGAAGCGCACACAGTCACAGGAGGTGTAGGCAAGGGATGTCCCCCCAAGGTTACCAGCCCTCCATCCTACCTTCGCTATGAAGTAGAAGGGAAGCAGAATAATGTTAGGGACGAGCAGTTCCTTTAGGAAGAGTTTGAGAAATCTTCCTTCAAGGTCTTGACAGCAGTTTATGTTTTTCTAGTACAGCAGGATCTGAAATTACGTTATGGGCACTGGGACCAATTCTCCCCTTCCATAAACCAGGTTTCCATCTCTGTCACACCCTCAAGGCATGGTGCAACCATGGCTGATCCATGTCAACGTGCTCTGGAGCACCTCACCAACCAGAAGGAGTGCAATTCACCTGGTCCTTGACTCCCCCCCTACATCTCCCCTCCTGCTGCAAGTCTTGGAGAGGTGGTGACAGTGAACAAGGGCAAACTCCTGGAATACATGTGGGCTAAATCCATGTCAAAGCATCCCCATGCAGAAGCATTCATAGCTTCTCAGAGGTGTAGGCAAAATTAAATTAAATTTTGTGTGCAAGGAGGATTGGGTTGCAATTCACATCAAAGGGCAGAAATGATCTGGAGAGCAGGGGAAGCAAAAGGCCTGGAGAGCTTGTCTTGCTCAAAGCAGGAAAGGACAAGCATTAGGAGCAGGTCTAGTCTCTGCCACACAAACCTTGGCACCTCTCAGTCATGGCAGAGCCATTTCCTCTCCCTCCCCATCTGCTCCCAAGTGCAGGGACCAGCACCCACTGTACCTGCATGGGAAGAGGATGAGGAGTGCAGTGTCCTGCCAGGCTTCTGAGCCTCCAGGTCACTCTGGCCAGTAGTCAGCAACGTAGCCCAGAGCATAATAAATTGCCTCGAACAACACAAACTCTCTGCTGATTTCTCCTAGCTGCACAAAAGGGAAAAGAAGCGTTTAACTTGGGTCACTTCATGGCCTTGGCCAGTGGTTCCCCAAATTTCTCATAATTCTGCTTCCAGGCAGACCCCATACAGGGTCACAATCTCAAGCCAGGAAGATCCTTGTCTCATGGAGAGAGGTGACCTGTCTGGCTCCTCAGCTGCAGGTGCAGAAGGACACTTGCATCTCACTGTTGCTGATGGTGCTGCAATACAGGAGAGAGGGCTGGGCTGAGGCGCAAAATCGCAGGTTGTGCCATGTCTCCTTAACATCCCTCTGAGTTCCTTCCGCCTGCTCCTGCTCCTCCCTAAAGCTGTTGGGCAGAGTTGCAGCACGTTTGGGTGGGCAGTTATTTTCAGTCCTACCAAGAGGGCAAATTGAGAGTTGGATTGGTCAACCCAGGCATTTGCTCTCCAGCTGACCTGTTGAGAAGACCACCATGTGATCTGCCTGCTTAAAGACTTCAGAAGCAGGGTCACTGCTTGTAGGGTGTATGGTCATGAGGGGAATTTCCATCTCTGTGTGTGAAAATGGTCATCCTAGCCTGGTGCAGCCTATGAGAGGCGCAATTCTTTTCCCACCTGGGGTTGCTCCATCACCTCACACCCATTCTCTGGTTCTCTTGCAGAAGGTATGGCAGAAGCTGTCAGCTCGAGCAGGGACTGCCTTCAAGCAGGAGAATCCTGCACCAACGACCCCATCTGCAGCTCCAAATTCAGGACCCTTCGGCAATGCATTGCGGGCAACGGAGCCAACAAGCTGGGCCCGGATGCCAAGAACCAGTGCCGGAGCACTGTGACGGCCCTGCTCTCCAGCCAGCTGTACGGCTGCAAGTGCAAACGAGGCATGAAAAAGGAGAAGCACTGTTTGAGTGTCTACTGGAGCATCCACCACACGCTGATGGAAGGTCAGTCAACGAGGGGGGCTCATTTCCTTCAGGTCTTCCTAAAAGGGAACTATTACAAGTAATACTGGCTTTCTGCAGAGCTCCCCAACCCCAAAGTAGAGGGCAGAAAAGTCTCCCCTGTCTGATCCCTCTCCATCATGGGACACACTGATCCATGCAGTAATAGCATTTTGGGGAAATCAAGGACCACCAGCGGTAACTGGAAGAAGGCTGGCTTCCCAGCTTTGAACAGGGCTGCTTCCAGCCTCTCCCCTCCTCAGCTGGGGAGCAGAGAGGCTGAGCTGATGGCATTGCCCTATTGCAGAGAGGGAGAGGATGATTAAGGCAGAGCGTGAGAGGCCAGTTTTCCTGGGGGAAAGTAGGAGAGCAGCAACAAAGGTCATAAAATGAGTTTCATGGGTGGAAAAAAATGAGGCACTGATAAATCTGTGCTATCACATCACCTCACATGGCTAAGATACTCTTAGTAGCTGACCAGCAGGGATTTGAACCCTTACCCGTTGGCTGGGACTAAAGGGGGAATTTGGTTCAGGTTCTCCCAATTTCATACCACATGGGACATTATATAGAATGAGCCCTTCAATGACCTCCTTTGGTTCTGGGGAAAAAAATCATCTAGAATTTCACTTTGGGAAGGACCAGGACGTCTAGGGTGTTCACAAAACAGCTAATCTGTGGGACCATCTTAGACTATAGGGGCACATCTCTGCCTCCTTTCTAGGTTTAGGGTACCTGCCTGCCCTGGTCAGGGGAGCCTAGGGTATGGCCACAGCACAGAGCTGCAGAAGGAATATGATAGGAACTATGGTGGGACTTGGTAAATTTATTCTCTTTCCAGCATAGAGATGTCCTTTATGAATGCAGACATTATAATAAGGTTGAAATCCTGAGGTTCTGCCTTTCATTTTTTTTTTAGTCTGGCCTTTTTCATGGTGTTCCCAGTATACCTTGAGATCTTTTGCTGAAGAAATGCAGGATATGCAGAGTATGATTTTCATTTAAATAGATGTTAGCCAAGACCCTGAGAGCCAGAGATTTTTATAGAACCACTATACAAAATCTAGGCATCGAAGAAAAAAATATTGTGAACTTAGAAAAATTCACTCTCTTGGAGGATCTCAAGTGACCCAGTGTCTTTGGGATAGTGAAGATTTGAAGCTGGTGACATCAACCTGGAATTAAAACTGTTCAAGAGCCAGTACTTAGAAAGCTTGGATTTTGACATTTTTAAAGAGTTGTCATAAAAATACAGCTCAGTGACCATAACTCTTCCTTGTCAAGCTGGTGAGTATTTTATGCACCATGAAAATTAAAATGGGAATAAAACAGAACCTTCCAACCGTAGGCTGCAAAATAGATTAATAAAACGCTGCTGACTGAAATCTGAAAGGAAAGGTGCAGGGGTGATAACATAGGCCAAAAGGCCAAGCAAAACAAAGAGGATGAAGACAATGATGCACAGGCTTACCAGGCTGGGAACTGCTTGATCAAGTTCCTGGAAAGCTTTCAATACCAGAGCTTGCAGGGTAGTGAGCTCGCTGATATGAACTGACTGGGGAAATAAGAGGTCTCAGCACCACCTAGGATCTAACCCTTCCCCTAACTGCTCACCAAATGAATTTATTTGCACTGATGCCTGGGGAAGAGGTGGCAATCCGGCTTCTCCATTCCTCTCAAGAGTTTGAGTCACAGCCCCTTCCCCGTTGACCTTTGTGGCCTGAAGTTTCGGACACAGCTCAGCTCTCCCCTTCTCCCTTGCTTTTCTCCTAAAGCAGCTCCTGTCTCCTGGTCACGTTAACCGATGCAGTTGGGTCCCTCTCCATCATTCCTGCAGCTCCTGAATGGCCTTTCTTCCACCACATTTTTATGTCTGTGGCTTTGCAGATCCGTTCTGGAGTGGACACAGCTTCTACAACACAGCTTCTACACATGGCTGTACACATGGTACAAAGCCCACTGTCCATCTGGACCCACAGCTGCCCTGAGGAAGCTCTTTTGATCCAACTTTGGGGGCAATTTTTATTTTATTTATTTTTTTATTTTTTTATTTTTTGAGTAGAGGAACTCTAGCTGCATCCCAGAGGCCTGAGAGCCAGGTGTGAACAGCGCAGGACAGAGCAGAGAGTCTGGGCACGGGGAGGCCTGGAGAGGCACGGCTGTGCAGGACAGTGGTGCTAGGAGGACTCGCACTGCTCTGGGAATAGCAGGGAGAGGACAGCCAGCGGGCGCTGGGAAATGGGGCAGAAGCCAGGCACAGGTCTCCGGATGCGGAGTGGGAGATGGGTGCTGGCCAGGTGGGATGGGCTCTGGCCCAGCGGCTTGGGATCTCTGTCCTGGAAGAGACTGTGAGAGGGTTGTTATTGGAGACTGCCAAGACTCTCCCCCACTTCTCCGTTTGGTGTGGTGCCCTGAGCCCTCACATTTTTGCAAGCGCCAAATTCATTTGCAATGCTGATTCACACTCCCAGATCTTTGATTTCCCTGTTTTAATTTCCTGGGGGAAATATATTTCATAATAGTCACATGTTCTGAAGTCCTTATACAAGTTTAATTGACTGAGAAAGGAAGCCAATCCTCGTTCTCCGTGTAGGGCTTTGCCTTTCAGTCATACTTACCCAGGAGGCTGTAAAAAGCTTCCTAGAAGCCCTCTTATAAAATCAATTGTGGAAGTGTGTGCTCAGGGAATTTACAAAGCATACTATTTACTCTGCTTCTCTTGAGCGCGCCTGTGTTTAGCCACCTTCCCATTTGGAGACACAATAACATGATGACAACCCGATAACAATTCTCTGATAAGGTGCTGTATCATCAGGACATAAAACTGCTATGCTGGAAAATACAAATGGGCCCCTCTCCAGTCGGTAACGATGCAAGATATTTCAATGAAGGTGTAAAGCTGCCTTGTAATGCACCTGTGGTAATTGCACAGGGCTGTGTACCCTGTGAGCCATTTCTTCCTGACCGCAGCTGGTGATCAGCATATGCCCGGAGCATGAGGTTTGATAGTCCTTTTATCCCAGCCAGTACATCTGCTGCCGCTGTCCATATCCATCTAAATGTCTAATAAAAAGAAATGATACTGAGCTATTTGCTTCAATAATATTCTGTGGTATCCATCAGGATGACGGGGCATTACAGACCATTGAGCGGATGAAAGGGAAGCACCAATTGAATAAAATTAGCTCCCCGGCAACTTAAGAATTAAGATGGGGAAGTTTCTGCCGGAGCCGTGGGTCATTAGCTCCATGTCAAGTAAGAAAGGGCTGTTGGCGAAGAGAAGGAGCGAGGTGTTAATAAATATGAAGACTTGTGCGTGCACACACAATCCCATACCTGGGATTACCTTACCTGCTTCCCGGAAATATGTAAGGACAACTGACCCAGGGAAGGCCATCTAGAAAATAGCAAGAATGGTGATAGAAACCTCGTGTATGCAGGGAGCTGATGGTTTTAACTATGTCGAAGAGCAAGAACCTGTGTTATAGTCTGGTGTCCTCAGAGGCAAACCTCATAGAGGGGCCAAGGACTTGAGTTATCCAGGGTTGCAACTGAGAAGCTCTCTGAGGGATTGCCCTACTCCAAGGCTGTGACATATCTCTAAAAGCTATTTGGATCCTATTCCCTTCTCTACAGCCACACATCAGTTCCTGTGACTCTAAGTATCCACTTACCTATGGCTTTTAGATTGGAGCAACATCCTCTTGGTCCCACAAACCAAGCCTATCCTGGATCTGCTGAACTTTGTACCTCTCAGGCATCCCTCAGGGGCCTCGGTTGCCTTCTCAACAACTTGTCCTTTTTTCACCCCAGGCATGAACGTACTGGAGAGTTCTCCTTATGAGCCATTCATCAGAGGCTTTGATTACGTCCGACTGGCATCCATCACTGCAGGTAGGTGGGTGGGAAGATGTTGTTTTACAGACTCGTTTGAAGTGGGGTGCTGGCTGTGGGATCAAGATCTACAGACAAGGGAATCTTTTGTGGTCTCTTGCTGCTCCTTAAAAAGCATTGCATGGCTCAGGTCTTGCATTCATTTTTCCAAGGAGCTGTCTATGATTCCTGGACTAAGCTGTTGGTAGAACATGATCTCAGAAGAAGCACTTGTGATTTTTGTCCTTTGGACCTTTCATTCCCATACTATGAAGGGCTGGGGCTAAGGTAAGAGGCAAGAACCTGTGAGTCTAAAGCCATGTGAGCTGAGGTAGAAGAAGTTTTACTGTCAGATGATCCAGACTTCTTGGGAGCTCATCCTACATGAAAGATGGAAAGCAAGCTCCCCCACCTTTTTGTGAGGAGGAGAAAGAAAAACAGGGGAGGAAAGAAAGAAAGAAAGAGAGAGAGAGAGAGAGAGAGTTGAGCAGGAAAGCTAGACAGAAGGAAGGAAAATGAGGAACCATTTGACTTGGAGTAGGAAGAGGAGTTCCTTCACCTAGCAAATCAGAAATTTGTATAAGGGCTGGATGTGACTGGTACCAAGAAGTCCCTGGTGGTTGCAAGGAATGAAAAACCTGGTCATGTAATTTCTGTCTTGTGCCTTAGAAACATCTCTCCTTGGGGATCCTCTGCTTAGACAGTTGAATGCAGATTGATCTTCTGTGTCTTTAGGTCACAGGTTGATGGAAGACTGTCCTATAAATTCTCATCTTCTGGTCTTTTTCCCACACCTTGTCTGTCAAAGGGGATGCTGACAAGCTTTGAGGAAGAGAAGAGGGGACAGCCAGGTCAATCAGTGTGTGCAGAGGATTATTGGGATGGGAGATGTGTCAGTCAGCCTCCACACGTGCTTTGTCTCAAGTCTCCTGAAAGCCGGAGGACAGCTTTCCTGTTGTAGGAAACAAATGCAACAACGGCACTTTCCCACCTAGCACAGCTCCTGGACTGTGTGCTTCTGCCTCTCCTGCTTGCCTCGACTCATGCAGGCCAAAGAGGCACCAAGGCGATTGATTCATTGTAAGGACAGAAGCAACGTGTCTGATGTTTCCTGCTCTCTGCCTGGGGTCACCAAGGTTTGGAGGCTTCTTCCTCAGCATTTTCAGAGTACCAGTGGTGGTTAGTGGCTTCTAGAGTGTGACTGGGAGGCAGAATATTTCCTCTCATGCCGTTTGGAGTTTAAGGTCTCTTAGGCAAGCTTTTCCATTCCCACATTACTTGTTTTGGCATCGTCCCTAACGGCTCGATGTGTTGAGAAGGGCCTCTTCCAATGAGGTAAGATTCTCCATACCAGGTGAATCACTTGTGTGATGCAGAAACGTGCTAGGTAGGTTACGGTTAGGTATTAGAAGGCACTTCCACATCAGTCACAGGGCCAAACTCTGCAGGCAAAAAGGTCAATAACCCAACCTACCAGCTTGATCCCAATCACAGCATTTAGCCCCATGCTCTGAGGGGACTCAGACCTGTGTTCTGCTCTGCATCATGTAATCCCCTTAATAAAGCAAGCAGAGCTGCTTGACACCCTTTATCCCCCTCGTGGGCATGAACTCTGGGCTCAGCAGTTAAAAGGTCAGTGCAGTAGCTATTAAGCCATCAATCACTAACATTGCAGCTGCCAACATGACCGAAGTTCAGCTCTGCTTATTCACCACAGCTGTGGGGAAGCTTTACCAGCAGTCACTTTTGTTACCGAATTACCTGTCTGGGAGCAGGTGATGTATTCTGCACGTGCCTCTGATAAGCTCTCCTGAAGCGCAGTGCGGTTGTTGACCTTCAGATGTCCTCTGATGGGATAAGGAGGGGAAACCATTAGCGATGGGAGTGGAGAGAAAGCAGCCAGGGCCTCCTTGTTCCCGCAGGGCAGCTGCAAGTTTCCCTCTGAGAGGGAAAGGGGGATGAGCAGTGGTCAGCCCTGAGATAGTGCCAGATGACAGCCGAGCTCTGCACGGACAGATGTGGCCAAAAGCAGTCCTGTTGCAGCTCTTCCCAAACTGGCACCTGGCTCTGGGTTGGGGCCCGGGGTTGGAGTGCACCCAAGCGAGCAAAGAGCAGCCTGTCCCTGCAGCCGGCAGATGTCTTCAGTCCCTGCAATGGCAAGGTACTTGCTAGGTGAAAACGTCCTGAAGCAAATTAACCCATCAGCCTTTGACAACCTGTCCAGGCAAGGGGAAGGGGGAGAGGTTCTCCCTGAACTCACATCTTATTATTGTCTCCACTTGACTGGTTTGAGCGTGGACAGTGAAGCATGCACAAAGCTGTTTGCTGGGTCATGGCCTTGTTTACCAGAGTTTCCCCCTTTTGCTGGAAGTCCTGCAGGGCTCTTCAGAGCGAAGAGAACTCCAGGGATGGGGGTACTTACGCATGGTTAACTCATTGCCAGGTTTTTGATGCAGACTGAAACTGGCTGGGCAGCAAAGCAAATGGACCTGAAGCAGCAGAGGTATATACCAAAAGATTCAGCATCCATCTAGGGATATCAAACCTTTTGGTTTTATCTTTTTTTTTCCTATTTATACTCATCAATACCTTCTATAACAACATCTTATGACCTACTGCCTTGCATCTGTCCAGTGCCCAGAATTACAGGTTCAAGGTTGCTGTACGATCCTCTTTCAAATTAAAAAAAAAAAATTCCTAGAAATGTGTTGAAACATAAGGCATTCACATGACCCCATGCCAAGCCAGAGCTACAGATATTTTAAACCCGATTTTACATAAATAATATATGGTCCCCATTAAAAATGTACAAATGGAATTATATCCCTCCACCTTAATCGTAGTAGTGATTTAAAAAGTACATCCTTCGTTGTTGCGTGGGAAGAGGAGAAAAGCTAGCATGTTCAGTCTGATTCATTAGCTGAATGGGTAATGAAATCGTTCCAAGTAACTGTTTCCTACACATTTGCTGACAGCTCCCCAGTGTAAACTGATGCTCTAACAATATTCATCTCTGGGCATTTTTAAAGGGAAAAATCTACGTTGTAGGAAGGCACAGAGCAAAAATTTTGCCCATCATAAAATAACTGCATAACTTGGAATTCAACTTCCCATGCACAGTAAACAGTCAAGACAAGAGGAAGGGGAAAATAAACAGCTAGCAGAAGGAGCATCTGATAGCATCAATGAAAATGAAAGAATGCAGCCAGTTTTGAAGCGCTCAGAAAGACTGTCAATGTTTTAACACTTGTCAGTGATGATCGGCTGGCTTTAACTCCTGGCCAAAGATAGGGCTTGACTCTGCACCTGAAATTTATCATTTGGAGAATTTTTTCTGATGTGAAAAATTCTTCTCTGCTGGGTAGAAAGTCCTTCTAGTGTGCTTCAGGTCAAGGGCTTAATCCAGAGAGATGAAGAATGCCTTCGAATTCATTTTCTCACCAGCGCTTGAAGGACCCTCATCTTATCTCTTCTATCAGAAAGAGAGCCTAATGTCTTGACCGACTCCTGCCAGGGCTTCTGTAACATTTCCCCCCGTATAAAAGAGCCCTGTCTATCTCCAAAGTAGCCCTGAAATCAGTGTTATACAGATAGTCTTTCCCTCTCTCTTATTCCCCAAATTTGCAGAGAATGTTGTTGGCACGTAACCTCCCAGGACCTCTCTTTACCTACTGAAGAAGGAGTGTTTCTCATCAGCCACCACAGTTTTTGCTTTCTTTTTCTAACTGTTCCCCTTGCTGCAGGTTTTCACCCGCTTTCCCTGCGTACCCCCATTGCCCCCCCGCTCTCCCATACAGACTGCTAATCTTGGGCTCGGACTTGTCATTCTCCTCTTGTGTAAGAGGATGGAAATGCAGAGGAATTTCACCAAAGCCAATGAAGGGATGACCTTGTAAGGGTGTGGGGAGAGGCCCGCTGGCTCTGCGCTTGCAGGCAGGCAGCGTCAAGGTCCCAGAGGCATCAGGTTCGATCGTAGCTTACCTCCCACTGACTGCACGAAGGCGGTGCCAACGCTCAGGAGGTGTGCTCTGCAACACGTGGGTAAACGCAAAAAAATGCCAAAACCACACCTGCCCCTCTGGAGAGGCCGGAGGAAACTCACTGCACAGGGGAGCAAGAGCCACGTGAGCGAGACTGCAGTACAAGGGTTAGCGCAGACAACCCATGCACCAGGATACCTGTCTTTGCCACTGACTCAGTGTTCACTCTTGGGCGACTTATTTCTCCTTCGGAAAAAGAGGGTTGGTTAAAAAAGATCCAGTCATGCTGCTGGACCCAGTCTTGGCATGAGTATACAATCTTTCCGCTGTCTTCCCCAGGCCCTGAGGTGGTTAAATCATGATGATAAAATGCTACGAGATGTCCAGGGCAGAGCAAAGCCTCATTTTATTATACATAGGAGCCTGGTGGAGCAGGCTCTGAGGTGTGAGATTTGTCGTGTGTCCACAGCACCAGCTGGGAAAGGTGAGTAGGGAAAGCAGATTTGGCTCTGCCAGGACAAGGAGAGTGAATGTGGCCTTTGCCCTCCCCCAGCCTCTCCAGGAGGAAGGTGGTCTCACCGTGGTGGCCGTGAACGAGAGCAGGATGGGGACCAAAGTCTTGTTGTGGGGTGGTGCTGTCAGGAGGGAAGTGAGTGCTAAACCCCATCGGTGTCTCCTGCTCGTACCGCAGGATCCGAGAACGAGGTGACCCAGGTGAACCGGTGCCTGGACGCTGCCAAAGCCTGCAACGTGGACGAGATGTGCCAGCGGCTGCGAACAGAGTACGTCTCCTTCTGCATCCGGCGCCTGGCCCGGGCCGACACCTGCAACCGCTCCAAGTGCCACAAGGCCCTGCGCAAGTTCTTCGACCGCGTGCCGCCCGAGTACACCCACGAGCTGCTCTTCTGCCCCTGCGACGACACAGCCTGCGCCGAGCGCCGGCGGCAGACCATCGTTCCCGCGTGCTCCTACGAGTCCAAGGAGAAACCCAACTGCCTGGCACCTCTGGACTCCTGTCGGGAAAACTACGTCTGCAGGTAACGTTCATGCACTGGGGTTGCAGATACAGGGTGCACCGGGACAGATGTCCCTTGGCCAAGGCTGTGGCTCATGCTCCAGCGACAGCCGGGTGCCTGAGCTGCGACCAGCCGACGCACGGCGGGTGTAGCCGCTCAAAGGATCCCAGCTGGAGGCACCCAGAAACGTTGGCTGAGCCTGAGTGACTCTTTCTCATGAGCCGTGTCCTTGTCTCATATCCTGACATGGAAGGCCTTCACAGTTGGGAAATTTGAGAAATTTGTGCTGGAGCTTGAAAAGGCACTTTTCTGTGGGTTTTGGATTGGGTCCTAAAGAAAGACCCACTAGGAAAATAGAAGGTGCAAGCTAAGCAGGGATGGCATGTAGGATGCTTGCAGCCACTTTCACTGATCCATCTGTCTCCTACCGCTCATCTCCCACAGCCTAGGGCAACCTGCAGGAGCAGCCAAGCCACCATAAATCACAGACCCTTGTAGATACCTAAAAACCCATGGTTTTCTTTTATTTGATTAGAAAAAAATAATCATAGGCATAAAACATAGCCTTCTGCTGCATAAATTCTTGGCAAGGTTCTTGCTGGATCTTATGTGGTTACATGGGATCACCTGCTAACAGAAGCTCTTAGGGATGCCTTCGACTTCGTGACATTTCAACCAGAAGCAACGAGACATAGTTCAGTCCTAAGCATGAAAAGAAGGAGAAGTAATACCACCTCCTCTGCGTCGACATCAGTGCGCTGCATGTGAGCCCCAGCCAGCAATCACCTGCAAGGCTGGATCGCTTAGTGCAACAGGGATCTCAGTGTTGAGGGGTTTCCCTCCAGATCTACCATGTAATATGTGTCCGGGGTGGTTTGCTCCTCTGTTTCCATTTAAGGCCTGTGCATGCAAACGTGCACAGACCTATCCTAATGTGCACACTCATTTGCTTACCCTCTTAAGTGTTTTTTTCTCTGCTGTGTTATTTTCACTCCTCTAGTTCTCAGAAAGCCTTTGGTATTCCAGAAGGTCAGTCCACCTACAGCTCTTTGGGCTGGAGCCCATCTGTCCATAAGAGGCATAAGAACATAAGAGCAGTTGTACTGCACCAAACCAGCGGCATTCCCGTCCCAGTGCCCTGTGTGCAACTGTGGCCAAGATTCTTGTGGAAGAACACAAAAACAAGGCTTGTGTAGGAAACTTCTGCCAGTACTCCCCCCAATCTTTAATTATTTTGGACTTGGAGACTTCCTGAGCTGTACTTCCAACAGCCATCCCCCACCAGGATATCATCTTCAAAGTACAATGAAAAAAAAATCACTTCTTTTCACAAGGGACAGTGAGAGCAGCAGCATGTAGCACATACTCTTGGAAGGGTGGACTGGTATTAATACCCTCTTGTTTCTTCTGGGAAGCATCCCAGAAATGCTGATGATCAAGAATAGCAAGCCACTGAGCTGAAGCTGACTCGGAAAGATGCAAATCCTCTCCCAGAGCCACTCTAGCTCTTGCTTGAAGCTTTCCCCCAGCTATCCAGGGAATCTGAAATGGACCGGTACTGCACTCTCCCTAGCAAGACAAGAGGGCCAGGTGGGAAAGAAGAGGTTCAAAGGGGAGAGCGTTGCTTCCCGGGAGGAGGGAAATCATTCCTGCAAGCAGCACAACTGTTAATTATCTGGTTCCTTGAATGCATAATATAAAATATTCTCTAGAGACATGGCTGGAGCAAGGGGTTGACGTGTGACCCGGTCAAAGCCAGCAGTGCAGAAACTGCAAGGAGAGCCGGGAACAAATCGCGGCACTTTGAAGAAATAGAGTAAAATACCATAGTGCTAACCCTGCCTCTGCTATTAAGTCTTCACTCAGCTTCTTCACAGTTGTAACCCCTTGAGTTCCCCAGCTTTGAGGTGTGGGGTCTACTAACGTGAATAGTGTAAAACCTGCAATTACCCTCCCCCATCCCCAAAATAATGCAGCAAAAATTGGGGCAAGAAGAGTTTGCCTGGCAATGGCACAGAGGGAGGGTGAGGGGGTTGGTGTGGGGCAGAATTGGGAGTGAAACAGCAAAAAAAAAAAAGAGAAGGCTGAGGAGGGGGAGAGAAATGGGCCAGAAAGTGCTAGTCAAAGTGTTAATGCTCGCAAGGAACACTACCAAGATGTCTGGAAGACAGAGTCTGTCTGGGAGGAGCAGTGTGCTCAATTTCCCGGGGCTGCCCAGACAGAGCAAACACTAGAGGTACTCTTTTCAGACACTGCAGGTGGAAGTCATCTAAAGGGCCCTCGTTTTAGGTGTCAGCAGTGCTAAGGCTCACTTGAGCTTCCTAAACAGCTCAAATGCCATGGAGGTGCCTTAGGACACCTTACCTGGCCCCCAGCTACCTGTCTAGATGAACCCAGGTCTCCAATAGGTCCTATGTCCTACCTGAAAGCCGCATGTGGATGTCTTGGACACCCTACAATGTCCAAATGCCACTAGATGATTATGTGCCAAAAATGGACCCATCCCTAAAGAATTAGGCTGCAAATAGCTGGCCAGCAGCTAGCTATTTCACAGACCTTATCCAACCGTGGTAGCAGGATGCACCCAAAGTGCTGGCATGCCTGAATGAGGTACCTACTTCCCTGCATGGACTAGAGGGTCCCAACAAGCCCAGCATGTGTTACTTGAAGCTGCTTTGTGCTTTTTGCTGCTTTGACCCAGACAACGGAAAACAGGAGGCACAACCATCTGTGGTCAGAGTGCTACATCAAGCACCCCTTGCTCCATAGGCTCCAGAGTCCTATCCTCTCTGGAGACTGGGAGCCTGTAGCAGAGGAGGTGGCAGTGGCTCTTTACCTGATGATGGTTACTGCATTTCGTATTTGGGCCTTCAGACATTTCCCTTCGTCTAAAGATGACCTCAGCTATGTTGAGAGCATAATCTTTCAAGAGAGAGGAACAGGACTGGATGGATGCTCTTTTCAGCAAACTGGATTGATGCTCTTTTTCAGCCCTAAAATAAAGGCTTCAGTCTCTAGGGGAAGTTATGCCTCAGCAGTCAGATAACGGTAACGGAGAACAAATCCTTTGCTGTCTGCAACAGCTCTTCCCTTGAAAACCAGCTTTACACATCAAAAAACAATGAAATATTTCTGCTAAGACTGGGCTTTTCTTGTAGGCCAAGAGGAAGCCTGTAAAACATTATCTATAGCAACTCTCAATGTCTCCTCTCAGAGTGATAAAATGCACTTCTGGGTTTGTTTTGGGGGCAGGGCAGTATAAAACATGTGATATCTGTTCAAACTGGCTTAGCAATACCGTTGCGGAGTAGTAAATTTATGAACATGTCCCCTTCTGTACAAATGTATCAGTCGCCACCGGTGGCTCTGTGCTAATATGTCCCTTTTTACTCTCTCTCTCTCTCCTTCAGGTCGCGCTACGCAGAATTCCAGTTTAATTGCCAGCCATCCCTGCAGGCTGCAACCGGTTGCAGGAGGGACAGCTATGCTGCCTGTCTGCTGGCGTACACAGGGATCATAGGTAAGAGTCCGTGTCTTCAGCAGGTCTTTCTCCCACCCCCCGGGTGGGAAACATCTCCTTTTACTCTGGTCTACTACAATCTAGGAGGACAGCAGGGTGGACAGCTGAGATTGAGATCTCAGAGAGATGCTGGTCTTTAGGCAGTGATTAAAGAAGGAGCTTAAGCCACTAGCACGGGTTAACTTTAGGATAGCTGCAGCTGAGTGAAATAAACCATGCAGCAAGGGTTGCGGAAAGATCCTAGCTTCTATGTGAGGTACAGATAGAGGTTCAGGTAGCTGGGCTGTCGCAGGAATCTGCTCTGCTGGTTGTTGTCTGCTCCCGCCACTAGTGATGCTACTGGAAACCACAGTCCCCTGACACCTTGATGGCTTCAAAGGATAACAGATTGGGTTTTTGGATGCTGCAGAGACCCAGCTGGCAGCTGTTAGCATAAGCACAGCCAGATTCCAAAGAGAAGGGCCAATGGCCTTTGGACTTGGGCCATCCCAAGGTAGGGGTTAGACTGACAGCTCTTTGGATTTGGTTTCACTCCAATTTAATTCTTCCTTAGTTGTCTCTGACCATTCTGGAGATTTAGTTTGGCTTTCTCCATCACAATTTGGAAATTTCAACAAACATTCATACATGGTTTTTGAATACTATTAAGGAACCTGAGTTCCCAAGGGTTATACATTCCTCAAACTGATAATAAAAAAATTAATATACTGCAGACTTTGTCAGTGGTGGGGTGAACAAAAGAGATGCAACTGCCCCTCTTTTCCTCCCTGGGAACAAAACTGAGCTGTGACACCCGCACTTGAAGGATCGTCTTGTGCTGCTGTCATGGAGGGGCTCAGCTGAGGTTATGGACAGAGCAACCCAAGAAAGGCAAGAAGGAAAGTCATTATTGGTTCTTGAAGGAAGAAATACCAGCCTGTGGTAACACTTCTCCATCCTCCTGGCAGGCAGCCCCATCACACCCAACTACATTGACAACTCGACTTCAAGCATAGCTCCCTGGTGCACATGCAATGCCAGTGGCAACCGGCAAGAAGAGTGTGAGAGCTTTCTGCATCTCTTCACCGACAACATCTGTCTCCGTGAGTACTTGCCCAGCACATTGCTGCTCTGGCAGCATGTCCCACAAGCTGGTGGAGCTGCTGGGTTCCCTATAAGGGGGAGTGAGAGTACAAAGGTATTCATGGCACAACCACTGCCCTGGTCCTCAATACTACGTAGGTGTCCAGTTCCCATGCTTTCAGTGAAGGAGCTCTGAAGATCCTCAGAGATGCATTTAGGTGAGGCAGTCAAAGGGTGGAGGAAGAAATGGGGACAGGGAGACAAAGGGACTTCCTCCACCTTGCACAGTCAGGGAGAGTTGGTGTGATCACATCCCATATCTCCTGGTTCTGAGTCTGGACATCAGCCAAGATAAGATACTGACAGTTTGATTCCAAAGCCTACTGAAGCCTAAGAAAGCATCCCAGCCCCTGAAAAGGCCTTGGTCAAGGCTTTACTGGCTTTGTCTCTAAAACAGATGTTCAAGCCCTTGAAAGAGCCAGGAAAAGTGACTGCCAAGAGTAGGCACTCTGGAGGCAAACTAGAAAAGCATCTTCAGCCCCCAAAAAGATGACAAGTGTTAAGGATGTCAGAATTCATTAATGTCCTAGAGATGACACATGGTCCATCCAGCAGCTATACTGAGGCTCTGGGACTGTCACACTTTAATAGACTTGACAAGGAGAAGTTTCCACACTAAGAGACTCTTCTTCACCTACATTTTGCTGCGATCTTGTAACACGGCCACAGTGCACAACAGGAGATGTTTCTTCTTTCTCCCCCTCAGCCAAGCCACTTCCTTCCACAAAACAGCAATGGTCCTGTAGTTAGATCAGTAGCCAGTTGTTGCATGAGTGCCATGTGTCATGGAGCCTGGATAGCAGCCTTTCTTCAGGAGCTGGTCTGAGATACATGCAGAGGCAGGGAGGACAATGTACTGGCTGAGGCAAGAGCGATTGGGAGAAAAGGGAGTTTCCTCCTCTTTGGGATAAATCTCTTTTTTCCCCACAGTGGAAGAGCAGGGAGACAAGAGAACATCTGAAATGGGTGGAGAGAACAAGCAGACACCTAAACTCTGGTGTCCAAGTCTTGGGAGGCTTTCAGGTCCCTTTGGTTCAGGAGACCATTTAAGATAGGTCTTGTTGAATGATGGTCCTGTGCGACTTTGCCTCCTCCGTGTTGAAATAACACCATGTGCTTAGTGCAGGCCTGTCGTGATCCCACCACTTGAGTGAGGGATTGTCTCTTTCATGTTGTGATTTTGCCCACCAAATGCCCTTCTAGGCCTAGCACCCTCCTCCCTGCACTCCACGGTGTCACAGACCATGTTTCCATGAGGACAGGCTGGGGACGCTTTTTGCGCACCGTGATTCTTCACGGCGAAAGGCTTCACGACCCTGAAAGACCTTATTTCCACTTCTCTGCATCCCACACACCGGCTGTCCTCTTGGACATTTGAGGACGACGGCAGTAACTGGATGGTCCATGGTCGTGAAGGGAATTCAGATGTGAACACCTGCTTCCTACCCCTGGGCCCTCGATTTAGGCATATGTGAGGATGGTTGTTGTCATTCTAGTGAGACTTTCCACGGTAGGGGCTGAAATGACTCAGAGTGAGACCCGTGTCCCCGTGGCAGCGAGGTTCATAGGAGGGGTGTTAACCTCGCTGTCACTGGTGGGTGTCGGGTTGCCTTGGCTTACATCCGCCCAGCAGACGCACTGCTGCCTCTCTCCCTGCTTTGCAGAAAGTGGTGTTTACAGCACTAAGCAGGTGTCGTAAGAGGAGGTCCCACACGTCCTGGGAGAAGCCAAGGGAAGGAGGACAACAGCAGCTCCAGCCTCCAGAGGGCCAGTCGAGACTCACCACTCCCCCCGGCCAGGAGTTCGTTGCTATCCATGGGTGGTCCACACTGTATTTGCCAGCCAGGGAGGAGGCTGGAGGAGGGATGTGTATGCTTTGCCTCAGAAACAGTGCCCTGATGGCACTTCTCTCTCTCTCTTTCTCTGTCACACAAAGAAAATGCCATCCTGGCCTTTGGCAATGGGACCTACCTGAATGCAGCTGTGGCCCCATCCATCCCCCCCACCACACAGATGTATAAGCAGGAGCGAAATGCCAACAGAGCCGTGGCAACCCCCAGAGAGAACAACTTCGAGCAGCTCCAGCCCACCAAGGTAGGAGAGGGCTGATCCAGCCCTAAGAGATGCTTGACCATGCTCATGCCTCTTCTACACCTTCCAGCCCTCCCCGCCTCAGCTCCTTCCCTCTTCCACCCTTCCAGCCCTGTGCACATATCCAACCCCACCTCCATCTCCTAGACTCCCTGACTCACCCTTTTCCTCATGCCTTGGTGTCTCCTTGCCCTGCTTCTAACCATAGGGCTATGCTATCCTTTGCCTTGACTCCCCTCTCCCATGTGCTCTTACCCATCTCTTTCATTTCATGGGTGCTATGGAGAGATGTGGTGGTTTTTTTAGGAGTACCGGGAACATGGGCTCTTCAGGAGTGAGTGAGGAATGGGAGCCAGGACACATGGGTTCTGCTCTTTGCCCTCTTGCAGGGTGGCCACAGGACTTCATTTCAGCGCCCCGGCACTCAGTTTCCTCCTTTGTCAGATGAGGATCCTGGAGGTCATATTACGAGGCTTAACTGACCAAAGTTAGCTAAGCATTGGAAAACCGCAGTGGAAAGTTCCTAGTCACCAGTGAATTGTTAGTATTAAAGTAATATTAAATTAAGATTATTATAAAATAAATAACAATGAGATTAATTTACTGACAATGACAGTAACGTGCATTAAATATTTTATTATTAAATAAAAAGCAATGATGACCTTGATTTACTGCCCACTAGACTAATATTCAGATTGAATTATTTTACTATTGAATAATTAACAATGACCCTGATTTGCTGAACATACAGGTAACAGAAGCTGTCGGTTAACTAGACTCCAAGGACTGAGCGTGGGCTTTGTGCTGGGCTAACTGACACCTTCAAGAAGCTTCTGTATGCAGGTTTTTAAAGCCCTTTCCCTGTTTCTTTTGCTGGGAAAACACCCAATTCACTTCACTACGCTCTGCTTTCACAGAGAGGTTACCAGGTCTTGCAGGTGACCAGGAGGAGCAGAAACATGACCTCAGCTTCCCTCACTGCTTCTCAGGGTGTTGACAGTCAGGCACAGCACAGGGATGCATTCCTCAGGCCATAAACTCATTCGCACCCAGAAGACATCTAAGACCTACCTCTGGCCAGCGTTCCCCAGCACTGTAGCCACTAGCCAACACGCCGTGGCCACCTCCCAGTGCCTCTGCCCTTAGGGTGAAGGACTTGGTCACACAGTGGCACAGCTGGTGGATGGCTGCTTTGCTGGCTGGGTGTTCCCTGTGCAGTGGGGGGTGACACCTAGGGCAAGAGGAGATCCATGGGGCCAGAGACATGCATGAGAAACTGGGCTGGCGAGCTAGCTCTGGGGTACCGCTGTTCCTCGGCTACATAGGTGCTCAGAGAAGAATGATCTTAGTGCAACCCAAGTGGTGGTCCAAGGCCCAGACCCTGCACTATGAGCTTTTGTCCCGGCCATCAGCTGGAAGCAATGGAGAGGCTATGAATCTCCCTCACCATTTACAGTCCAACCCAGGCAGGCTGATGCTGCTGCAACTGGCAAGTGGGGAGCAGGAAAAGAAGCAGCTGCGGTCACCAACGGCCCTGCCACATCCCCAACCTCTGCACATCCCTCTGTGTTGAAGTGCGAGAGCTGTGGGACTGTGGGACCTGTTGACATTGCAAGGAAAATAGTGGAGTCAGGCCCTGACTTCGGACTCAAGTGCAAACCCAGGCCTGGTTTGACGTTCATTGGGGTTGGGTGTCCCTGGACCAGAGGAGGAAAGCTATGATGTACCAATTTGGCCATCTGCTTCCCATCTTCATAGCAGTGCAGAGCCTTGGCTCTTAATCATCTCAGTGATAAGCTAATGCAAACATGGAGCTCTAGTAGAGCAAATTTTCAGCCATAGATGTCAATGCACTGTAAAAAGAGAATGGTGCCATTTGTCTCCAGAGTATAGATGCCCTGGGGTAGGAGTCAGTTGCTTAAATACGTGTGCTGTGTTTTGGAGTAACCCACCTGGCTCCTGGCCACGGCTGCAGAAGGATACGAGGGCTCGGTGAAGAAGATACCTACATGGCTATCCTACATGCCATCCTCACCACCTGATGTGTAAACCCATCACCCTGACAGAGGAACAAGTCTCGGGGCAGTAGCCAGGCTGGCAGCAGCTCTTCTGTCTCTTGCACCCCTTGCCAGCGCTTTTCCCACGTGGTGACCCTAACATACATCACGGCACTCGCACCGCCTTCACTGCTGTCTTCAACAGAGCTGAGCTGGCCTCAAAATCAGAGCCAGGGCTTTGATACTGGCTGCTCCGGCTCCCTTCGCCTCTTGCACCCGCATGCAAATAGGAAGGTTGCACACTTGAACACCGCAGACCTCAAGCGCTAGCATATGAAGTAGTTGTCTTTATTCTTGCATTGCTCAGCGGGGTTGAGGCAGGGAAGGAACGTGCCGCTCACCCCTGCACTGCCTCCTTTCTCTTGCAGGTGGCCGGAGAGGAGCGACTCCTCAGGGGCTCCACTCGTCTGTCCTCAGAAACCTCCAGCCTGGCAGCTCCCTCCCGCCTGGCAGGCTCTCAGCTGCAGATGTGGCTTTTCCCAGCTCTCGCCATGCTGAGCCTGTTTTTGATGTGAAGCAGGGCGGGCACACGCCAGGCAGTGACTCTCCTTGTGTTGGTTCCTTTAAAAAACAACCAGACAAGCTACTTTTCTGGGGGAAGGGAGAAGGGGGTGGGATGGGAAGGAGAGGTGAGCGTGTAGGCATCCCTTCCTCCACCTCATCCGTCTGCCAATTTATTTGATTTTATGAAATCAGCATCATTGAAACCAGCTCATTCTTGGTCGTGGCCACTTTTCCACTCCACAGCTTGGTTGTTGTCTCTCCAGCTCTCTGCGGATGGGTTCAGAGCCACTGACAATTCCCTGGAAAAAGCTCAAAGTGAGAGTCAAGCCAAGAGATGAGACCTGCAAAGGAAATGCTTTTGCCTGCCCCCGATAAGAGGGGAATGACTTTTGATGGATGAGCTGTCAGGAAGTTTCCCGAAGCCCTGACTCATGTTGGGGGTCTCCTGACAGGACACGTCAAGTTATGTGTAGTTCAGATCGTCTCCAGGATTGCCCAGGACCCAAAGAGCAGCCTGTCTGATTCAGATTGAAGAAACCAGATCCCCTGGTGAGAAGGAAGATGATTTTGTTCATCAAAGAGGATCCTGAAGCACCTCCGGGGTGGAGCAAGTGGCCATGCTATGCAGAACTGGTTTGCTGGGTTCATCCACACATTGAAAACGTGGCCAGCGTGGAACCAGTGCGCATCTCCAAGCTGTGACGTACCCCTTGGCCCTCCTTTTAGGGAAACATGTGGCATGTATTGATGGTGTTCAGGAAGAAACACGTGTGTTGCGTTTCATTTATGGCTGACTTTCTTCATGTCCCAACCCTAACATCTCTTTTTACTGGTCCTGTGAATTGTTTGGGGTAGGTGGGGTTTCTTTTTGTCACATCCGAACAGCCAGAGGCTAATACTGTTCCACTCCAAGCTAACCTTTCTCAGCGCAGGATAAACGCGCGAGCCCACAGGCAGGACTTGATGTGAGCGCAACGTAATCCGTTCTCGTGTGCTGCCTGTGCATCTGCCAGTCTTGCAGAGAGACAAAGGATGTTGAGTCGGGGGGATTTCGTTAGTCACTCAGTTAAGAGACAGGCTAGAAAAAAGTTTGCCACATACCACCTTGGGGACATAAAAATCCAGCCAATTTATCAAAAGGCTGAAGCACTATAGATGTTGTAGGCAGGGAGTGGGTTGTTACAGTTCCCCTTGCTAAAGACTAGCAGAAGCAATTGCTTGTGTTCATGTTAGCACTTTAAAGCAGTTGCCTCTTATTAAGTGCTAATTGCTCAGCAAGAGGTGGTTTAAGCAAAGGCTGGTTAACTCACCCATCTGGACTACAAGCAGAGCCTGGTTGAAGGCTAAAAACAAATGTCTCTCTGACCACTCAGAGCCCAGGAAGGTAAAGGACTCAAATACCTTGGGGTATGTGAGCATTCAGGGGTCCTCCTTCGAGGAGCTGAGCTGAGGTGTCACTGCACCTGGTCGGGGAGCTGAACTTGTTAGATCAAGCTGAGAAGGAAGATGATAAAGAAGGGTGGGAAGGTTTCCCTGGGCAAATGCCTAAGCAGACTGTCTGTCCACGGGAGGCACAGGAATGGGTCCTGAGTGTCCATGAGTGTTTGGGCCTGGGATTTACAGCAGCCCATTTGTTCCTTGGTTTACACTCCTCCAAGAACAACTTTAGCTCCTTAGCGTTTGGATGTCTAGAAAGGCTTAGCAGCAGCTGATGTCGCAAAGGGAATGAGAGATTTTTCCAAAGTCCACTGCCCTTTCTTCCTTTTCCCCACAGAACACTCTCCGTTGCTTTAATGCTTCTGATTTTACTGAGAAATTCTTGGGGTTTTGATCCAATGTAAAACCATCTGTGTTTCCAAATGAACACGTGTGGATGTGAGACATGCTTAGAAACCTTCCTGGCTACTTCTGTCTGAGGGTTTGTTCTTGTGAGGACCTCAGGGCTGTGCAAGGGATCCTGGAACATCTCGAGAACCATGTCATGCTCACAGGGGTACCAGGTCACACCTTGAATTGAAATGTTCACATGAAATTTTCAGTTCCAAGAGGTTTACCCAGCATCATAAAATGCAGCCAGGGAAGCAGCCCTACAGCGAAGGAAGTCTCTGACTTCCCTTCAGAGTGCCACATCTGTGCACTAAGTTGACGTGAGCATTTCCCTTTCATGTAGGGCGTTGATGTTCCCCTGGTTTCTGGAAGACCATGGAGACATCTGTGCACTGAGTGACAGGACTATTACTTGCACCTCTGCAAAACTTGTGTCTTCTAAACCACATATGAGAAAGTGATTAAACCCTGACTGTCAGCCCTTCAAAGGCAAGGAACTACCTCAGCATCATGAGGTCACGCTGTGAATTGCCTTCCTCTGTTGCTTTCCTTTAAAGTCCTGTAGTCATGCCCTGCTGTTCTACACACCTGAGCCCAGCAAGCTGGGTCTCCGCCAGCCTTTAATCTTCTTGGACGGGTTGAATTTCGGTGTAGGACTTGCATGTGAGCAGTAGCTGCTTTCCAGGAGTACCCACTCCTGCAGTCTCTCACAACTCCACTCTAGTGTCTCTTACAACTCGCTGGTGGTGATGTTAAAATGCCACTTTGCCGTTTCCTTCTCTGATTGACAGAGCCAGAAGCAGCAGATTGTTTTTCTTGTTCAGGATAACTGGCAAACTCACTTCAGCTCTCCTCTAAGACTGGCGTGCTGTGAAAAATAGATGTGAGGACTCCTAGTCGTAGACTACGGGGGATGGAGGAGACCTCCAGAGGTTACCTAGTCCATTGCCCTTTCCCACAGCAGGGTCAGGGGTCTGTTAACATTTTTTTGGCAGATATATCTCTAACCCAGTTTAACAATTCCGGTGAGCAGAGATGTCGCCATCTCCCCAGGATTTATATTTCACTTCAGAGATTCCTTAGGATGTTAGAACCATCTGTAAGCATCGCAGGCCAGAGAGACCTTGATTCCTATTGCAGTCTCCTCTCAAGACTTCCCTTGGGGGAGGATGGCAGACCAACAGCTAAGAGTGCTCCGAGGCTGTGAAAAGTGACTGCCAACTACCATGGATCGTATCGCAGAGGCTTTGCGTGAGAAGGTCGAAAACATCCCTCATTCATTTTCAAACAAATCACAGACCGTTTTCCCGCTCAGTCCTCCTTGGCCGTGTCCAAGACTGACATCACGATGCCATTGAAGTCATCTATCCTCAAATCCTCATGAGTGATAGACTCCAGGCATTAACAAGTCTCAGAGGGGAAACCTTCAGAGGGTGTTAAGCAGCAGTACTGGGAATTACAATGGTTTGAGCCCTGTGGAAATAAGCAACAGGCTGGTGCCAGTGACAGCAAAGATCTGTTGGGGTCCCTGTAAAAATCACATAGTGAGTGTGAACAGGTCTCTGCCATAGGGGCTTCTTCAACGTGCCCTTGTTTGTGGGACCTCAAAAGCACCTCCACAGTTGCAGCTGCAGATCTGAAAATACTTGGCTTTTCCTCAAGCTTTGTCCTGAGCTATAAGGTTGGAAACAGCATCCTTCAAGCAATGGTCTGGGCCAGCTCTTGCTTGCACGGTTGTGTCCCCATAAATGAAGGGCACAAGGCATAGAGTAACGAGCCTGTCGTCCTGGCAGGAAAGAGGCGAGGGGTTTGGAATGGGCAGCAATATTGCATCTGATTTAAAAAAAAAAAAAGCAAAAACTGCATGACTATCTATTGACCATTTCACCCTTTTTGTCAATATATAATGTCCACCCTCCCTCAAAAGCCCGTTCACAAATCAAATTTTGCAAAAAAGAATGTTTTTTGAGCAGTACATTCGCGTGCGCGCACACACACACACACGGACCATTTCCTTTCCCTCACGAAAAGTCAGTATTCTTTTGATGAAACCTCATCTCTGTTGAACTCTGTGAAGTGACCCAAGGATCTTCATTTTCATCCTCTTGACTAACCACCATGCTCATAGCAGCTGCTTGTAAAGCAAAAGGACTGAGCGAGCCAAGAGAAAGGGAGACAACTTTTTAATAATTACTCCCTACTTGGGGACTTTCGTAAGCACAAAGAAGAGTCGTTGAAAAAAGAAACCAACAAAACCAACCAGCCAAAGTTTCCGTAGCCACCGAACTCTACTTTCTGGCTGCTCAGCACCATTCCCAGTGGTCTGGCAGTTCCTCACACCCTGCAAGCCTGTGAAATTTTGTGTGCACACATTTGTCAAAGCGAGACAGCGGGCAGGGAGGGAGACATGGCAGCGGGGAGCCGGTGTCGGAGCAATAACCCCATGGTGGCAGGGTGATGCTCAAGGCTCTGTGTGTGTGTGTGTGTGTGTGTGTGTGTGTGTGTGTGTGCACGCACGCAGGGGAGAAGGGGGTGGATGGCTGATGCCTGCCTGTGCTGCTGGGGTGTAATCTGTACTTATCTCTTCTGTAAGCGTCAGTATTCAAAAATATCCATGAATAAAGCACACATGCATTTTCCTGATGCCCTGCTCCCGTCTGCGTGGCTGGGCTGTCCATGCTGATGGCCCCGCGGTGGATGCCCTCCACGCACTCCGGTCCCGTGCCATAAGGGCAGCTCTTGGCAGTGGCCGTGGGAAACTGGGGAGGGGGGGAAATTTTGAAGGTGGGTGGCCGAGCAGCAGGGCTCGGAGTGCACTGCCAAGACCCAGACTGAACCACTTCACACAAATCCCGGTGATAGGATTGATGATGACCCTCGTGGTGCCTGGCTAAAGAGCACCACCAGGTCCCACAGCAGCAGCCTTCAGCGTGAGCCAGTGGACATGCTGCAAAATGCAACCCTTGAGATGTGACAGCCCTGCAAAAAACACCCCCCAAAGATGCATAAAATTGATATTAAATAAAACTGAAGCCCATGCCTAAACACAGAGTTAAGCTAAGGATACGAGCCGGTGGCAGAGGAGAGATCTGGGGCACCCACGGGAATTGTCCATGGGGAGCAGAGGGCTCCTTCTTGCGTGGCAGCCACCTGTCGAACAGAGCAGACACCAAGGCAGGGGGAGATGTTCATCCTCGCTAGCTGCCCAGCAGCAACAGGAGCTTCGGCAGGTGGTGGGGGAAGGAGAAGGGAACCCGCGGTCGTTTCTTAAGCTGGCGCCCCTGCGTTTGAATAATGATGCACGGCCTTTCCAGGAAACGAGGTGGCTTATCTGGCGATTTACGAATGAGAAGCCTGGCTGGGTGCAAACCTGGGCGCGTTAATAAATGGAGGAGGTGCATGAACTACTCAGCCTGTTCCTGGTGCCTGCCCATGGCAGGAGTACATCTTCCCACATCGCCCTGCCAAGCCCGTGCCGCTGGGGTGGGAGGGACAGCCCAGCTCCTGCAAGCCCTGCCGCCACGAGGAAAGAGCACCCATATGGCTAAAATTTCCTTTTCTTGCTCCGCGTCACCCCTTCTTGCAGTGCCCGTGGGGCTGGGATGTCATCTCTGAGACCGAAGACCACTAGCAGCTCTGGTGCAGAAGTGAGGGTGAGTATCGAGGCCAAAAGCCATCACAACTGCGAAAAATGGGGCTTTGTGACAGTCCGGCTGTGCTAAGGGGGTTCCCAGGTCAAATAACCTGCACGCCGAGGCACTTCGTGACTTTTTCACGCAACCACAAACAAGGTAAAACTGGGTCTTTCAGCACTCAGACACACACGCACGCACGCACGATGCAACCTAAAAACACCTGCAGCTGCAAAGGTTGAGCTGAGAGAGGGAGTGAAGTGTGCAATCAAAGCAGATGCTGCTTTAATCTGTACAAAAGTTTTCAGCAGGGAAGGAGAGAGATTTAAAACCACAGGCAAGTGTAAATGCATCTTTCCCCGGTTGTTGTTGTGGCTTTATTCTAAACAGTAAACAGGGTCCCGCTCACAGCATGGAAATGTACTCGGTTAAAGACTCGTTGTGCGTTATGCCATGGAAGAGCTGCGGCATTTACCTTCATCTCACCTTACGCCAGCGCAGAACAAAACAAAATAAACCACGTGACAAGAAAACCTCTCTCGCTGGCTGTGAGCTGCAAATCCTTCAACCCTGGCACTGCCCACGGGGTGCTGCACGGGAGCTGGGAGGAGCGCCGCCATCCTGTCCCGGCTCTGCTGCCCTTGGCCCCCGTCACCTCCAGCAAAAGCTGGTGATAACGTGTCCGTCAGGAGGAGCTGAGCCTCTGCCTCTAGGGAAAGTGAGCCTGAGTTGTGCTTGACCATCCATGGGTCTGGCATCAGATGATTTACGACTAGAAATCAGGGACAAACAGTTAAACACAAGGTCAACTTACCAAGGTCATGGTGACTCTCTGGACCTTCTCTTGGGCAACGTGCTCTAGGTGACCCTGCTTGAGCAGGGGGCTTGGACTAGATGATCTCCAGAGGTTCCTTCCATCCTCAACCATTCTGTGATTCTGTGACCTTCTCCATCCGGGCTGAGCGCACTCCTGTGAGATAGACTAGTTCAACCATTGCTCTGGGTGCAGAAGTAGTAAGTTTGGGAAGGTCCCTGGCTTGTTGCTACAGAGCAAGACAAACTAGATTATCCCAACCACCCCACCAGGGCCAGAAATCACAGGTGAGCCCCAGCAACAGCTGGATTTCAGTGGTGACCCCACACTGAAAGAGCCCGCTAGACTCTCAGGGTTGCATGACTCTGTCCATGCTCCTTGAGGCTACGCTACAGGGCAGCGTGTCCTCATTTGGTCATCACAGGGTGAAGCACAGGGCTCGTTAGACCATTTCTGCTCCGAGTTGTCGCAAGGAGTTGCAAAGATGCCCTGTAAATCATCCTAAATTTAAGCAGACAACAGCTTTTGGAGCAGCAACTCCACCGATAGCTAGAGGGTGCTTTGTTTGACCCTCGTTTCTATGATCCTCCAGGGCAGGGCCTGGTTGTTCTCGGTACCAGCCGTGCGTGGGACAAAAGCCAGCCCCGCTCCCTAGTCCAACCAGGGACGACAGTCAGGGGAGGGGGGCAAAAGCAGAAGCAAGGCCAAGTGAAGTGATTTGCTCTGATTCCCAGGAAACGAGTTTTGCTACCGTTGGACCATCCAGCCTCCAGGGCAATGGCAAACTTGGGAGCATCAGAGGGGTTCGAGGAGGAGAGACCTGCAGGCAGGATCGACGAGGAAAAACGAGCCGTGTCGTGCTGCGGCTGCAGACGCAGCACAAGTGAAATTCTGCAGCTGATGTACAACTGCTGCGAGGAGAAGTTTACAGCAGAAACAACAATTTACCATCCGTTATCTCAATGCAAACAGTACTAATGTGCTGATAGGGGTGGATGCATCTCGCTTTGGTTATTAAAATGTTGTCTTTCCTTGCTGACTGCAGAAATGGCTGATGTTAGCCAAAGGGAAGTACTGCAGAATTAGCTCTGACATGAAAAATGTTCAAAGCACTTCTTTATAAAGAGAAGTAGAAACTATTTCTGTTAGGAGCGGGGATCCCAGGGAACGTGGCGACGGAAATACTGCCGGTCACGCTGTTGGAGGCACATTGTGGCTGCAAAATGGAACTGAGACCTGATAAAATAGTCAGCGAGCCGCTGGTAGGATGGATGGGGAAAGGCGTACATCAGAGATATCTCAGTGCTTTGCTTCCATTCCTCTTCACAAAGATGCTTCGTGATCAGCTGTCGCAGTTCGTTCCTCCCCGTTAAACCTTTGCTTCCAAACTAATTTCAGGGGCAGGCACGAAGATCAGGATTGCCTAAATCCAGCTGCCCCTCAGCAACTCTGTCACCACCAGCGGGATGGGATCAGAAGAGGTCTTTGGCCCCACGGGCTGTGTGCACACGCAGAGCTGCGCCGCTGGCTGCGGCTCAGCAATGCACAGGAGCAAGATGTTATCATCATCACTAGAGCCAGAGTGGACAGAGGCACTTTTGGCAGTGTTTTTTGGCTAAATTTCCTGCAGATGTGGCTTCTGGGAGATAGCCAAGAAGGTCCTACCGGGAAGTCAGGAACACAGAGGAGGCATGGGGGAAAGAAGGGTCAGATCTCACATCCCTGGAGAACACATATATTCCCACTGCAGATCCTGAAAGAATGAGGTCATTTGGACAGTCAAAGATTGCTCTCCTGTGTCAGCAGGGATCTGGGGATAGATTTTACTTCCCCTAAGATATCCACAGTCCAAATGCCAAATTCTGAGCTGATCAAGGACTCCAGAGTCAACAAGGCAAAAAAAACCCCAACTGTCCAAGGACAGCATGGATCTGACCTTATTGCTGGCCCCAGACTGATGATCCAGCAACCCATAAACACATCAGCAGGTCCCATAGTTGCATTACTAAAAGATCCCCCACCTACTTTATCTTACGCCTCTGAAATTGCCTGCTAGTTATCATTTTGCCAGCTGATCCCCTGTTTTGTTACTTCTTAATTAGTTTAAAAACACAAGGAGGAGTAACACAAATTGATTTTTGCCAAAACAATAGACTGTTAGTTATTGCGCTCAGGCTCATTGTGCGCCTTCCTTTTCTTCCCTCTTCTCATTAATTGGAAAAGTCAAATGTTTGTGCTTCCACTGTACCAAAAGGCGGTTTTACAACAGACCAGTGATGTGAAACCCATCCAGGAGCTGCCAAGAACCCCGCCTTCTACTTGGGCAAGGAGAGATAACACTCTGCCTCCAGCCCAGAATTTCTGTGGGGTGTTTGAGTTAAATCGATTGCTTTTAAAAAGACTTCAAATTGCTTCCCATGTCCAAAATGAACTTAAACTAGCATTAAAACCACTACCCCCTGCACACTCCATTTCAGGTCTGGACACACCACGCTGTGGTTTTGGACCTGCCCGCTTAGAGCGACTCTACAGCAACTTCAGCATCCAAGTTTAATACTATGGGATGAAGTAGCACAACGGTCTTAGGAGACAGCACTGACTGAAACCTTCATGGTCCATAAATACCAGGTTCAACTCTGCTTCATCTCAGCAATGCTTAATTTCAAAGTTGAGGAACGACATAAAAATAAATGGAGAACGACGGACTGCGTCGCTGCAGAAATTCGTTTGGATGCTGGAACATGCTGCACATGGGCTTCCAAGGGGTAGGAGATGATAGGTCACCTCCGATTTTGCTCTCCTAGCTTTTGTGTGCATCTGAAACAGCAGCTGGCTCCAACATTTGACACGTTTGCAAAATCAGTAGCAAAGCTCCAAACTCCACAGCTGTCAGATTTCTTGTCTAATTCAAAGGAAGTAGCAGTTTACTGGGAAAATTAGTAGTGAGAAGGGACTGAGATTTTAATTTCTCTTCAGTTTATTTAGACCCTGAACGCAGAAACCATGAGCTGTGGGGCAGTAATACAACCATCTGAACTGAAAGGACAAGAACTGCTGCTATTACTGCCCCATGCAACACTTTCTGGCTTTCCTGCAAGCTCTTACAGGAAGGACAAGTCTCGCTCCAGGGCATAAGACGCTCGATTCCTTACGGTTTTGTCTAGTGGTTGACTGACCTTATCAAGAAGACACAAGCACTCTGGTTGGGTCATTTATAAAGGTTTGCTCTCCTGTACCATCCTCTGTGGGGCTTCTCTGGTGCCTTAGGGAAGCAAATACCATTTCCTTTAGAGACCAGGCTGTCACACCCAGAAGGACCAGGTGATTCATGACAGCAAGGATTAACAATCCTGACACTGAAGAGCTTGGAGCAAGTAAGTTATGTGTTTGGCCCTGACCATCCTAGGTGACCTGCACGTAGGACAAGTCCCTTCTCCCCCACAGTTAAGAATTTGACCTCTTTAGGATGTTTCTCCTTTCCACAGCCCTTCAGAGACAACTTTAGGAGGATCACAAATGAGGCTATTCCCTAAGGCACTTTCCCTCCTAACTGGAATTGTAGGCAGAAAGCCAAACCACTCCAGAGGAGGTTCACCTGGCTTTTCATCTCCCTGGGTCTCCTGCCCCATCAACAGCAAGCTGAGGAATCACAGCTTCTGCAGATGAGGAATGCAGAGAACAGAGGGCCGTGGAAAGCTGTCCTCCAAAGAAGGTGGTCGTCTTCGGGTCTCCAGCTCTCTTGTGACCTTGTTCTCCAGGGAGAGGATGGCCTGGCACAGCTGGGAGCAGAGCCTGCTTGAGGAGACACCAGTCAGCAGCACTAACGCCCCCAGGTTCACCGCAACCGTCCAACCAGCGAGGACACCATGAAAAGTCACCCTTATCCCAGCCAGGGCTCTTTGCAAACATCTCAAGTTACTGCTTTATTTTTCTTCTGCCTATTTTAAGAGAAGAGGGAAAAAAGCAGAAAGCAAATGAAAAAACAAAGATTTTTTTTTTTTAACCAGATCATCTACTTTTTATTTCAGAGGAAAGATTTTCATTATTTACTTTTATTTATATACATGTACTTCACATTTGTATTTAAAATGCACAGACCTCCCAACAATTTTCTTGTTCCTGCTTTAAATTAGCTGTTATTTTACAATACAAAAAATTATACCAAAAACTGCAGTCCTAAATGTGTGTATGTATAACACCCACAATCCCCAGCAATGAAATAGTTTACAATACTTGCTCAGTATTTACATATGAATGCAAGAAATGCTAAATTATACATATTAACAAACTAAGCTCAAGTCTGAACACAGATAAGAATTGTAAATAATTACAGAACAAAACAAAAAAAAATCCAGAATACAATTAATTGAAGGATCCTAGTGTAAAGAACATTTATTGTGCACAAATTTCAGAGTAATATAAAACCTGTTTTTCTTTTTTTTGTTTTGTTTTTTAAAAAAAATGGACCAACGTATGTTACACTCCTCCACAAATAATTTTTTTTTTTTTTTCCTTTCTTCTGGTGAGGTTTGTGGAGTCAATGACAAATGTAGAGGAAATGTCTAAAGAACTATAGTACCTGGAAGACACACAAACAACGGTTCATGTATAGTGTTCGAATGACATAAACTGAACAAAACCTGTCCTGGCACAGAAGCAGAACAAAAGAAAATAAGAGCATCCTACGTATTATCGTAGCATTACCAGCACGTGGGAAACTTATCTCATTTAAGCAGCTATCAATGGAAAAAGCGTGAATTTGACTCAAATCACCACCAGCACATCCAAAAATCGGAACCCTACGTCTCTCCCTCCCTTCCCTTTGCTCCCATGTCCCTGAAAGCTCGCGCGCGCATCTCCGAGCGGATGCAGAGCATCCGCATCCGCTACTTCACAAAACCCGCTCTTGCGGCTTATAGCTCAGGAGGCTCCGGAAAAAAAGGAGGAACCCCATTCCCACCCTCCCCAAACGCCCCCGTCGTATTTGCAAAAGGAAGGCGGAAAGGAAAGGGAGCGACGAGGCGAGATTCCCGGCACGCAGCCTCCGGTTTCGCCCGCTCGGTAGCTCGGCGCCGGCAAATCCCCGTTTGCCGGGAGCGGGTTTTGCAGGCTTTCCGGGCGGTCCGGAGAGGAGCCTCCGTGCCGAGCTCGAGCTTTGGGGGAAAACCTCCGCGTTTTAATTTAGCCTCCGGGGCGAGCGCGCGTTGCCGGCAAAGGCTCGTTTCGCTTAATTTAGGGCCCCCAAGCTGAGCAGCCGCTTCCGAACCGCGCTG
Organism: Apteryx mantelli; assembly: GCF_036417845.1. Classification (NCBI taxonomy): domain Eukaryota; kingdom Metazoa; phylum Chordata; class Aves; order Apterygiformes; family Apterygidae; genus Apteryx; species Apteryx mantelli. The sequence goes on along the minus strand of NC_089982.1, from coordinate 85,286,315 downwards.
CAAACCCGGCGTCTACATATTCTGGTAAACGTTTACTGCCGAGAAAAAGACGTTTCTGAGCAAATATTTAGTATGAAAACTACCTCTAAGGAAGCGTGTATCTGCCAAGAGGGGCTTTGTGCAGCCTGTCATTCTTTTACGGTACCATATCATCAAATTTTGGTACATTACACCCTAGGACTTTATGGTAATAACAGGCATTACCCCATCACGTAAAGCTTTATTTTGGCATTTTTAATACAGCACACCGGAAACCCAGAGAGAGTGGCAATAACTCAAAGCTGTATCCCATAAATCTTCTCGTATGCAACGTACTGACCCGCATCACGGTGGGGTCTGCTATCGCTCATGCTACAACAATCCAGAGAAAATTCTGGGCTAAAAATATGGACAACGGCGAAGAAAAAAATGTATGTTATTTGGAGATGCAATGGCACTGCTGCTTTCTAGAATAAGAGGGCTGCAACATTTGTATTTTTTTCCTTTTTAAAAGGCTACTCTCAAAGAATAAAAATGCTCTGAGGGCTGAGACCTTGAATGCTGAATTTCAACTCTTGCAAACAGTGATTCTGAATGGAAATCACTGGCACAATCTTAATGATAGAGGCTTAAACTGCTGACTTAATCCCCAAGTAATGACCACTTTAAGTACATTTATTACCTCTTTTCAAGTGTTTTTTTTTTTCTTTCTTTCAAATGGAAGAGCCATATTTTACTTTGCTTATACATTTAAGTGAAATGCATTTGAATACATAAAAGTCAAGTTATGCCTCCCTGCTTTATACTGCAAGATATCAGGAATATAATTTGATGTTTCTTTAAAGCTCTGGAAAGTTATCTAATACTCATCATATGAAGAAGTTATTAAGACAAAACTCATACATCATTTAAAATGCATCAAAAATACATTCAATATTTTTCTGGTTTATATACACTTTAAATCTTTCAATGTTCTGCACACTACTGTATAGTTTATGTACAAGTGCAAAATTGGTGTGTTATTTTTCATTTATTTACAGATTCTCCCATGAAATAAGGTTGCTCTTTTCCCCCTCACCTCCAGCCAAACCAACCCACAAATCCTTCACTTTTGATATCGCCCTGGCGACAAACCACCAGCAATTCTTCCCCCCATCCACTCCCACCTTCGCCTATATTTTACCTCGAAAAGCTGGGATGAAACTGTTTGCAGCAGGAGCTATGTATGAGACTTCTCTTGTTCTCCCTCATCAGTATGGAGATAAGATGCAGAGCAGAGCTACATCCTAAAGGGGCCGTTTTAGTTTATTTATATAAATAAAGCCTTGCTCCCCTATTTACATTTTTTTTTTTTTTTGGCTCTGCCGAACCGCAGAGTTTTGATCATTTTTGCTCATCTTTCGAACCGCTGACGCTTAACTCTTTTGCGGCTCGAGCTCTGGGCACCCTCGGCGGGATGTCTTTGAGATCAGACAGCCCGGCTCTCCGGGGGAACAAACGTTTATTTTTGTTAAATGTAAAAACCAGATCACCCTTCCAGGCCTATTATTCAGAAAGCCGTTTCTGTTCCGGAAAACCTAAAGCAACAACTTTAAGCACCTGCTTAAGTGCCGCCCTGAACACGGAGACTTAAGAGTTTTCTGAATTCGAGTTGGCAGTTTTCCTCCCCAAAAAGCGTTGGGGAAGCAAGAAATGACACCTCCGCACACGAGGTTGCGCGTCAGAACTGAAAACACGTAGAGTACTAATAGGGGAGGGATTTTAGTCCAGTATTATTTCTCTGGGACAGCCTAGTCAGGTTAGCCCTGTACACTCGGGAAGGTACAAAATATTTTCAGGGGATGAATCTGTCTGAGGTAAGCTGTGCATCGTCTAAAATTTAATCGACTAAAACCCTTCATTCTAAGAGACAGAGCTCACCCCTTTTCCCTCCCTCAACTCGCCTTCCCCAGAGAGCATATAAGCTTCTGCTTTAGAAACAGATTGGGGAATAAAAACTATATATATAGAGAGAGATGCGTTTTTCACAGTATTTTTTTCTGCAGCTGTGTTGTATTTGTTAAGAGATACATCAGATCAGAGTTATAATCCACCAAGATCTCTAAAACAGCAGGCTCTCCCCTATCGCTGCGGTGCAGACACGCAGAGCTACTTACGTCTCTGTTGCGATACCGCGCTCCAGAAAGGTTCTCCGAAACACCAAAAAAAAAAAAAAAAAAAAAAGCAAACCCAAAAACACAGAAGGAACGAGCGGCTGGAATGTGACGGATCACCTAAACACGCACAAAAAAAAGATGCAGTTACTTCCGTTTCGCTTTGGAAAAGGCTGCTATATGGCGCAGAGATTCAACGGCGCTTCCCTTCGCGCCCCTCAATCTGCTCTTTTTCCATTTAATAAATACGAGACGCCCTCATTAGAAACCCGAATGAAACCGAACTTACTGTGATTAAGCAGCAATTACATGCCTCGTTTGGCACCTTAACAGAACATCTTCCTGCCAGCTTCAACATCACAGCTTCGCACGGCCATGGCACGGGACTGTATCGCTTTTTAGCTAACCGCGTGATTTCTAGAATCGGCAGCGATACCGGGCAGCGGCATGCGTAGGCTTGTGGGTTCTTAAGCCCAACTTTGAAAATCAAAATCTAATTCCAACTAGTCCGATACTTCAGAAAACCTTTTTTTTGCTCTTTCCAAGCCACTTCCTTGCATCGACAAGCCACCTTCTGCAACATCTACGGTAGTCTAACCTGAAGGGGAAATATCCATAATTCACCACGTAAAATTCAAACTTGTGGCCAAATGAAGCTGCTCTGCATTTTTTTTTTAAGTTATTTTTTTCCTCGATCCTCAGATGATCTGGCACCTGGAGTGTTGCTTTTTCCACCCTGAAAGGAGATGGAGTAAATCTTATTGCTGAAGAGCAGCGCCTCTGACCGCTGGCACAGCTCTGTTCTCATCCAGAAGAACGGCCTGAGGGCAAGGGGAAGGGAAAGAGGTCAAATGGGCAGAGAAACTCAGAAGAAACATAATATATCTGGCCTGGAACACAAACTGCTTCTATTACAAGCGCTGGTGAAACCAGGAGTTTTCTTACAAGATACTGAAACTCAGTTCTAATTTCCCTCCAGGTATTTCCACCTGGCTGAGTGTTTCTCGGTCAGGAAAATGCCATTTTCCCCTGACTGCACGTGATATATTACAAAGAGCAGAGATTGCCTTGGGTGACTACGTATATATATTTTTTAAATGAACATAATTATGTAAAAAAAGAAACGTGTGTAGTAGTCGCCTCACTCCCTAGATCTGTTCAAGTCTAGGCACTTGTGTGTGGTGTACTCCAAGTAGGTTAAGACTATGTAAACACTGAGTCCTTCAAAAGCAACATTCAACTTCTACAGGTATTACATTTGGTCTGAGCAACACGCGACATTGACCTTTTTTTAATCACCCCAGCTTTTACCTGCCTGATGTTCTGGATGGTAATGACCACAGAAAAACTGTATCTGGAAGAGAGATCCATTTAAATAATGTGGAAATAAACACATACATTAAATGAACAAAAAGGATGAAGATGCTTTGAAGATTAATAGTAGTGTTTATGTGTTGAGAGCTGACACCTGTAAACACTGCATCTTTTTTTTTTTTTCATACAATTTGATAAATACATGAACTCCAAAGCACTTTCCATGTAGAAACCTGAGTGTCATTCATATTGGACTACTGTTCTATTTACACTGACCATGAATGGAGGTGATCGGATGTTACTGGACCTGCAATAAAATTATTTCACTTTAAACTTGAAGAAAACAAAGGAGCAATTTGAAGCCACGTGTCAGTAAAACTTAAGTGGAGCAGTTGTCAAATAAAGCCAACTATCACGTAGATGAGAGAAAAGGTTGGGTTCAAGGAAGTTGTGTTTCTCCGAGTGCCTCTAGTCTCTTGTGACACAACTTGAAAATCTTCCTCCTCCTCCTAGGTGTTACTTCTCCATTTTGTTTAAAACCCTATACAGTTTCTGATGTCCATGCATCAAATACAGGTTCCTGGCTGTGCAGGGGGCTGCTGTTTCCGATTTCGTATTGCACCCGATTTCTCTTTGTAGGCAATTGGCATCTGTTGTGAAATGTCCACCAGTGCACTGGCCACCGCAAGACCTGGAGCAACAAAACAGAATGGTCACAGAAACAAACCCTCCCACCACAGCTGAGAAAAACCCTCCAAGTCACAGAACGAGTATCATTCTTTGAGTTGTTCTTACAAACCAACCAAACAAGAAAAGCATTTTGGTTTAAAGATTAAACTCCAGCAGCTTTTAAATACTGCATGAGTAACTGCAGTAAAAAAATGCTGGAAATAAAAACTGGAGGAATTGAGGGACATGAAACTCATGATATTAAAGGGAGGAGTCTTCATCTGCACCAGCAGATGTGCTAGAATAAATCCTCGAAGCACCTGCGCATGGATGTTTCACCACGCTTCCCAGACATCAGTCCTCTCCGCAGTCTCCTCCCGGCATATCCATAGGCAAACCACCACTGGCCATCTGGGATTTAGTTCAATACAGCTCCCAAGCAAACCATCCTGTCTCAAACCCAACTAATGACCTTTTAAGACCTTCTGCTCCACCATGCTCAGCAGGCTCTGGAGAAACTCCAGTTACACCACAAACTGCCCAGGAGATGGTGTCTCTCTACAAGAAAGGCTAAGTGAGAAGGGGCTGGGAACAGGGGAGACCTTAAGCCGGACAGAGAAAACTACTGTCCAGAGCTACTAAGAGCAGGGCATGGCTGCTTTGGAAGGACTGGGTCTCTCTCCACAGATGGAGCCAGGAAAGGTGGGAATATGCTGGGAGACAAGTTACTTTTATACATGCCTATGGAGAACTCTTGTCCGTACCAGGTCCCCTTTTTTCCCTAGTCATACCATAAAGTGTAATCCAAACGTCAAACGGGCAGGCAGATGCACTTGAGATAGATGTAAGCTATCTTGCTCGGCTCCTATCAGCGCCGCAGCAGCACAGCCCCTCAACTGATCCAAGAGCCTGAATCAAAACTCAGGTTGGAAGCTAGGAAGACCCAAGCGACCTGCTTTAAAATAACTTGAGCCCATTCACACAAGCTGCAGTATACCTTTTGCTGCGGGATTAAGACTGAAACCGTAATGTCAATCTCTAAGGTTGAGGAAGGAGCACAGAAGTTAATACTGAGCCAACAGAGACGGTAACGTTCCTCACCTGACTGTCCAGGTGGTGGTATACCCCCAATCCCCCGGGGCAACCGCACAAACACGGAGAGAACGGCTGCTTTGTTACCAAAGCAGGGCTCCAGCGCTATAGGCTTTGGTACAGTCTGCAGCAAGGGAAGAAAGAAAGAAAGAAAGAACAAATGTTAGACAGCGCGTTACGCCCTCCCTCTTCCCCCAGCTTCATCTTTTTCAGATTGTACAAGCTCCAGGGCATGAACCGTGTTTCTGCGCTTGGCGAGTGTCCAGCACATAGCTAGCACAACTAAAACAAATGTTACTAACAATCAAAACCCTAGTCATCATAAAATAAAAAAAACCACATTTACTTAATAAAATCTCGCTATTAAAAAAGTCAAGCACGGCACATGGCTTGTATTTCTCCCGAAATTCAATAACGAAGGAGCAGCTTAAGCTAAACAATGGGATTAAGTTTCTATCTTCAAACACGTTGGCAGCATATCACAAATATTAGTAGGTCTGACCACTGTGATTTGACGGTCCGACTTCCATTTCAAGAGTTTAACTCCACATGACACCTTCACAGCACCGTATGCCTTAACGCCGTGCAGAACATTTACCCCGAAACCATTCTCTATTTCATTTTCATTAGCTTCAAGCTGTTTCCCCCCGCAATTTCATCTTTCATTTCTGTCATCCACCAAAGGATCGTGTTCCATCTCCAGTGGTCTCCTAGATTGCTCTGGACAATGTTCTTAGGTCTACTGGTTTACCCTGTCCTTTTTTAAATTGAAAAGAAGAGGATTGGACTGGAAGGATCGGTGGGTTGTGGCTCTGTATCAGGTTTCAGTGACGTGGGTAGTACCCTAAGAGTGATTATTCTAACATGCATTACTGGAACCTGTTTACTTTGCAAATGAATATTTCACGCTCATATTACAAACATGAGCACGAAACAAAATTTTCAGATGAAACGTGCATTGACAACTATAAAGATACAACGGGCAGCCAGACACCTTCCCCTCCAGGGGAGCGGTGGGAGCGGGCACCTCGCTGACCTTCGGTGGCCAACAAAATCACCCCCCCGCCCCCTTGTATTCCTTATTAATAGCAAAGATTTCATCTGAATGACCAACAGCAAATTCCAACGGCGCGCGCTAGTAGAAAGACGACATAAAAAAGAGACGACACGCTCAATGGCCTTTCAGAAGCAAATGGCACAGAAACTAAAATGTGCTCTTACCTGAGTCAGGCCCTGATCCCACACAGTTACGTCCACCCAATATTTTGCGGGAGGATGTCACAGCACTCAGTTGAGAATGCAAGCCTACGAGCGCAGGTATGGAGGAGTTGCCTTCTGTTGCTTCACATAAGCAAAAAAGCTGAGAAAAACTACTTTATCCGATACACTCAGTACTTTCTAATCTCTTGTTGATTATGGGCAAACTGTACTCTGGTATTAATGAAATAATTATTGCTTTTTCCATTACGCATAAAATTGTGCTACTGTACTTAAACACGCAACAGAAACTCAATACAACCCAAAACACGGAAAAGAGGAACAGGAGTCAAACAATGCAGTTAAATTACTGCTGCTCGATAAAAAAGAAAAGACAAAGAAAAGAGATGACAGGAAGCAACATGAAACTTAAAACTGTTTCCATATCTCATATTTACCATAACGATTGCAACGACGATTTGTTAGTCTGTGCAAGGCAGATAAATACACATTCTACAGACTATAACAGTAAAGCTGCAGCCTGCCTTGTTTATGACTGCAGCTTTCTACATCTTCTCTCCACCCCCAGAAAAGGGAGCAAACTCAAAATAATTCTTTCCCCACGAAGCAACCAAGCATCCCCTTGCGCTATATTCCACCGGCGACTCAATTACCAGGGGTAATGGAGGGAGCACGGAGAAGGCGACTGCAGAAATACAGCGCGCAGGCTTGCAGCTTATGACTGGGAGGACGCTCTGAGCCCAAAGTTTATTTCCATTCAGAGACAGCCAGCTACCTGGCTTACTCCGCTCTAATAAAACAGGGATTTGGCGTTAAAACAAGCACAGAAAACAGTGACGCTCTGTTTCAAAAGCAGTTACACTTTCTGCCTTTGCTGTCACCTCTGCGAGACCTTTCCGGAGACTCACCGCTCCCGAATCGCACTGCTCTGAGACCAGGAACTTTCTTCTAACCTAATTTCCTTCCCACCTAAATTTATTCAGGCAGCTCATGATGTTCTGTGCTTTCACCCTCTCCCTGGGCTATACCCTGCTCGACATCTTGGCCTTCGCTTGGCTCATCTGCATGAGCAGAGCTCTTAATTTCTTCTCTGCGCACAAGTGCTCCATTTGCTAGGTCTCCTAATGGTCCCTCTCTGCACCTCTCCCACTGCTCTGGACCACAGGTGACCAGAGAGGCACGCGGCATTTCAAGCCTCACCATGACCTCTGTAATGGCATCAATACCATCCTTATTCCCTCGCACGTCCTAAAAAGGTGAGAGAAAATAAAGAGCATTATACAACTTCCAGTCACAGAGCTGGAAGGGACTTTGAAGGTAATTTAGCTCATCTCTCAGCCCCGAGCAGGATCCTTTCTCCTCCTCTGCCCTTTCCAACTAATGAACCCTCAGCTTGTAGCAGAAACTCTCGTTATTAGTCCCTGTGGGCATGATCTTTCATTTTCTATGGGATTTTTATTTTTATTTCATTACTCAAGGTCACACGTTTTCCTCCTCTCTACTCTCCTGACCCCACTTCGACCCATGACGAGCTCCTCCGCGTGTGTCATCGGTGCTGAAAGAGTACCTAAAATAACCAGGCAGCCAGTGCCGTCCCCTGAACGAGAGACGGCAGAGAACCCAGCCACGTGCAGCTACCTCAAGTTCAACGTTACTTCACGGGGATGAGCTCGATCCTCATGCTGCAGTGAATTTTTCATCTAATTAATTAATATTTCTAATTAATATTTCACTGCATGGAGGCCTTTGTTTCTAATAATCATGCAAACCAAGGACATATATTTTCTCTACTGATGCATCCAAAATCTGCCAGGCAGTTGCAGGCTAATTTGGAAGGCATACACTAAGGACAAGATCATCTTGTTTCAGCTAATCCTGATCTTAAATCTAGAAAGGGGGGGGGGGGGGGGGGGGAAGCGGTCTAGCGCCCAAAGCCAACCGCTTTTCTGAGACAAGCGGCACTTAATAACAGCCCAAATGGCATACACAATGAAGTCCTGCAAATTTATTTTTGACAGCGCCAGTTCAGGCACCTGCTTTTTGAACTGTGACTCATACCGCATCTCATCTCCGCGCTTGTGCGAGCTGGGCCAAAAGACAAAGCCCGGCCTGATGAAATGACTCACGCGCCAAGCGACGGGAACGCCCAATTCGATGCAAGACGGAGGTCAGCCGGTAGTGAAGGGCATCTGAGACCTCAATGACATACATAGCAACCCAGCTTCGGAGCCCGGGGACTGTACGGAAACGGAGACAAACACACGGATACTTCCAACAGCAACCTAATGGACATCTTGACTGCAGCTCTTGCCCGCATTGGGTAAAACCTGCAAGTTGGCCTTGTCACGGGCCCAACATGTGACTACTTGTGTTTTGACATGACCTAAGTAGGTGCTACCACTGTACACGTAACATGTAATACATGTAACATGCTAACAGAGAAGCCAGAAGGCTTCAGCACATTTTTGTTTCATGGGGAGACCCGAGAAGAGCTCATGTCTCCTTTCTTTCCCCACCCCTGCAGCCGGTCGCCCCTGCTAGAGCTTGGCTTCTGCACGCTCTCCTTGCAGATCCGAGCTGCTTTTCCACAATTAGGTCCAGAGCAGACTCGGGAACCAGAGGTCGGGTCTTCTTTCTGGCAATTATGACTGCTTGTGCTTCAGGCTGGCATCTGGCTTCTAATTGCCCACTTTAAAAAAAAAAAAATTACACAGATCTCCAAACTTTGTAGCACCTTTCATCAGAGGGTTAAAACCAGCCTCTGCCAGAGACCTTCATTTGGAGTGTTTTGATAAACCCATTGTAGAATTACATAAGCAATTCCTTTTTATTGAAGGCTTAATGGCACAATAAAGCACGCATTATTCAAATCTATGCAAATCAGGTGCATCCCTCAGCCACTTGGCACACGATGACTGCTTCGCCTGGCGTCTAAAAAGCCCGAATCCCATGCAGGGAGAGGGAAAAGAGGGGAGAGACGGAGCCCAGCTGCTGGACTGCATGGCCACGGATGGCAGGTAATGGGACGAAAGGATTCCCTCTTCGGCGGACGGAGCCAGCTTGCACTAGCCAAACTGCCGTCCGACAGCCCGGCAGAAAGGAGCCGTGCCCTTGACTTGCAAAACTCAGCGCAAGCTTGTCCCCAGCTAACACGCTCGGAGGCAACAGGAGATTTGCAGCCAGAAGACCAGCTCCCTTCTGGTCACCACCAGGATGGAGGGCAGCCAAGGGGGAGCTGGGTCGCCCTGGATGCATTTCTGCTACGAACAGACGACCGCAACCTCCCGGTCTATCAGTCAGGCCCCTTTCCCTAAAGCTATTGCTCATCCTCAAAAGAAATAGCGTGAGTACGCTGGAACTGAACCTTTCTCCTGCAACGCACTTCCACTGCTCATCTGCAGAAGAAGAGCTACTGTCAACGGAAACACCGTCGAAAAACAACGCCAGAGTAGCGCGAATGTCAAGCAAAGACCGAAAAAAAACCCAGCAAAAATCTCTCAGTCCGTTGCACACATTTATTTAAAGACACCTCTAACGGGCAGCACGCACCATCAGGAAGGCGTGCTGCAGTTTGGGGTTTTTAACTGGGGCGTGCGGTCACGAGCTCTGCGTTAGGCAGCACTCGGAAACCGTGAACACCCTCTTTTGGGATGAAAACATGAAGTTAGTATTTTATCAAGTGGCGACACAACCCTATTGTTCTCGGAGGTAGTGAAAATCCGGTTTCGGCAATTTTCCCATAAATGACTTTATGGGCCAAAAGCAACACTAAAAAGCCGAGCAATTGCAGTTGTTTATGAGGTTTGATATGTACTTAATACGTGGAAAGCTCGAACAATTATAGAAGTTAAAAGCAGTAAGAGACCTATTAGGTCACCCAATTAGTCCGCCTCCTACAGCGGTATTTTCTGTAAAAACAGTGCATTTCCCAGTACTCCGTCTGGGCTATTTCTAAGTGACCCAGGTGTGGCGCGTACCATCAGCTCCCTTGGGAGACAATTTCACAGCCTAATGCACTTGACAATCAAGTCGCATTGTGTGGTGTTCAACCGAAACGTTCCTTTTTTATTTCACCTAATTATTTCTATTTATGCAGCTTACATCCGACACCTCGAAAGGTTAACACTACGTCACATTAAACTAATAACTAGAATAAATATTCTGTGTAATTTAAGAAACTCAACATCAGTTTTATTTAGGTTCTATAATGCATCGCAAGCATATTGCTTTTCAAAATGTATAAAAAAAAACACTATAGAGACTTTTTCCCCCTAACAAGAAAACATAATTCTCTGCTTTGATCAAATAACTCTTACATGGTTTTCAATTTCCAGTAAGGAAATTAAAATAAAGCAAAAATCCTATGGTGGGGGGGGAGAGGAGGCACATTATTGAAACAGTTTAACTTTATTATTTGATTTCACTTCTTCAAACAATTTAACTGTGTAGAAAAAGGGTGAAATTCCATTTGCAAGATTTTAATTTGTGCCATTAACAGCTGACTGAACATTTGTAAAATAAGTTACAAGCAATTTTCTATTAAAAAAAAAGAGTATTAAGTTTTAAAAATCGTATTGCCAGGGCAATATGTGTGTTCTCCAAGATAGAGATGAATGAGCATCTCGCAATAATTTGCAGCAAATGAGCCTAGATTAAAAATTTAGGTTTATCTTGTCTGTGATATCTACCTTGGGACTGACACTGGGGCTGGGGAACGAATTGCTCACAGCGCAGCCGCAACGCTGGCTTCCTACGCGTGAAGAACTAAATAAAAAAAAATAAAAATCGTATTTGCGCCTTTAGATGATTGCTAAGAGTCTCCAGGTGCAAATACCGATCCGAGCGCCCTGGGTCGCCAGGAACCGGGAGCACGCGCGCACAAACGCACACGGCGTTAGAGCCAGCCGCGTTTGACAGCCGCCGTCTCTTCTAAAGTGCAAATTGTCAAAGCAGCCGCGCGTGGGCACGGCCCCCAGGGAAGGGAAAGCTTTTGATAGGCAAGTTTGTATTTCAAAACCAGTCACCCCGAAACGACAAAATTTCACGCCGCCGCCGCCTTCAGCGTTTCCGCTCACGTAAGCTGGCGCTCACGTTTCTTTTTCAGTTCCCGGCTGATGCCCCAGGGTGGGGATGGGATGGACAAGACCCCCGGAATAAAATCTGGGCAAAATAGATTTCCATCCTTTGCTGTATATATTTGCGTTTTTTTACGGGTGAAAAGGCAAATTTCTTTTGGTTGGTCTTTTCAACCATTTGGCTGCTTTTTTTTTTTTTTTTTTACATGAAAACGTGCAAGTGAAGAAAGCACTAGCACAGCCAGATGAAGACTGCAAACACTAGACACACAAAACAACGACTTGGCCTAAAGGAATGCAAATAGGTGCCCTAAAATGTTTCTGAGAAGCTCCTGGAATTAGCAGTATCTCAATCAGAAAGACATTCATTTGTGCCAGGGGGAAAAAAAAAGAGCTTAAACACTGCCCTCCTTTGGTGGCAAGCTTTGCACCGTTTTCCTCTCCCTGCAGCAAATTCCTCCTTATCTCCTAAAATCACGGCCCGTTCTGCTGAAAACTAGACTTCAAATCTAAGAGTAGTTAAATCTCAATCCAATTACCAGCCAAACAGTCCCCAAACGTAAGGCTGGCTTAACAAATGTCTCGGGTGATCTCAAGATAGGTTCTTTCCAAATATTTACTATGTACGTGGAAGTGGCCAAAGTCTTCCCAAAGCACGTAATTTTGCAGCAGAAAAAAAAAGAAAATCCACAGTGCGAGTTAACCGGAAATAATTCATTAGGGGAAGGTTTTATCAGGTGTTTCTGTTGTTGCTTTCGCAGCACAGATCACAGCCTGAATACATCAAATTCGGATTGGTTTTACGCAGCTCGGCCGCCCGGGTAACGGCTCCCTTCTTCCCACGGCAGCTCCATGCGGCACGGTGCTCGCTCAGAGGGCATCACTCCCTTTGCTACGGATTAGGAAGCAGGGAGGCACCAGCAGAACGAACCCCAAATATAAAGGGCGAGTGGGGACGCCGCTTCTCGCTGTGGGTTCCTCCGCGTGGCAAGGCAACGGCGGTGATCCCGACATCCGCTCAAGGGGTGTATTGCACGAGCAGAAGCGATTTTTTCCCAAAGGCAAGGCGACAGCTACGCGCTGACATGCCTCTGAACGCCTTAGTATCAAGGTGGAGAAAAGTTCCTAGAACTGCCGAGTGCTAGAAAATCCAGAAATAATGCACTAGAAATTAAACTGCATGTCGGGAGGCAAACCGTAACGGGTCTGAACAGCCTGCGTTGGACAGATCGGGCAAAATAAAACCAGCCTTTCTGGCCTCAAAGGTTGCATGTGACCCATCTACAGGAAATGCCACACCAGATTACAATCATTCAGTTTGTGTGTTCCCCCTCGATTTCATCCCCTTCCTCCAACCATCATCCTTTTGAGGCTCTTCAAAGAACAGCTCTCCAATTCAGCTTTTTTGTATCACCTTTGAAAAGTCCTAACTTGCTCCGTCCCCTTCCAACGCTACTCAACAGCATGGTAATTTCTACTTAAGACTTCCTATATCACAGCTCAGGAGCTCTTTAAAGTCTGCCGTCCTTTCAAATCTGCCTGCTTGCACAAGAGCCCCTTGACCCCACTCGAATGACCATGCAGAAAACTTAGTGACTGGCACGCTCACGCCAATATGACTGCTTTTAAGTAAAGTGTGTTGGGAGGGTAGTGGGCTGCAGAAGTGGGTCTATCAGCACATATGATGGAGTAGTAACGGGTCAATACGTCTGAAGTAAAGGGAGAGAAGAGTCACCAAGCAGGACAACCAGAAACAGTATTACAGAACCCTAAAACCCATCAGTTCCTTGGTCCTTAGCTGCTCTTCACTGACCTTCTCTCATTGCATAAAAGCACGCAACGTGGTAGAGCTCAGAGCTACACGTAAAAACGTAGATGAAGTCACACTGTAGAAGCGATGGAGCTGGACGATGCTCCGTTTCAAACGATCCCTCACGTCAGCGGTCTCCCTACAGCTTTCCCAAATCTACCTCGCTTTGGTACAGGACTTCCAACTACTCACTCTTCTTCTTGTTGCTGATGGTTGCAACTGCATTGCGACCTAACAGGAGTTTCACAAGGGCTCCACTCAGATGTGAAACACAAGCAGACAGAGCCCACAAGTCCGTGGGATCCCCTGCCCGCTCCGAAAGCAGCCCACCGCTATGCCTCTGTGGCTTTCTGAACAGATGGGACCTGCAGGCAGTCTTTAGACCACTCGACAGCACTCTGCTCCATAACGAAACAAATTAATTGCCAAAGTAAGGATGCTATTCTTCCATCAATTTTCCAGTTACTCACAAAGAATCAGCCAGACTGGTGACCTGACGTCTTATTAAGAATTTGCAGTGAAACTGTTGCGCCCTTAGAAGCCTAAAAGGGCAGATATAAACGCACGTCCACGAGAAGGTAGAGAACATGCTGAACGAACTTCTGAACAATTTTCCTGACCAAATATGTCTCTCACTTCATTTAGGCAGCTACAAACATGGACAGCCTGTCAGTCACGGATGCAAAGCTTAGCATGGGCTTCTCACGTTGGATCCCTAAACACTCTACAGATCAGCCCTGCTAGGCAAATCCTCTGTTTTATGAGAGTATTTTTCAAATCCTCTGAAAGCTTCCAAGACAATTTTGTCCGACTTAAGGATAAATTTTTCTAACGTAACAATTTTACTGTTGATCCTGTAGGTGTTTGCTCAAGCCAAGTACTTCTGCATGTATGTTTTTCCCAGGAATCTGCAAGCATTAGTTTCAGCCATTACCAACTTTAAGATACCCAGAAATCAATGTCAAAATCATAAATTTTCCAACTTTTCAGAAAAGCATCTTCTAAAAATCACTGCGGAGGACTGCAAGACTCTCTTTATATCAGTTAGATGACAAGACCTAAAAAAGCCTGTGGTGAAGTAACTCTGGTTCGGAGACTTGCACGAGTTCCACACGCGCAGGGATGTTAAACATTCCTAGAAAAACTGCAACATGCAGCACATCACAACTCTCCAAAAGCTGCAGAGAAAAGCCGATGGATTTTGCAATAACTAAGTAAATTCAGCAGTAGATTTGTGATCCACTGGGTATTGAATGGGAAATAAAGCAAAGCAGCTAGTTATGTGTTGCCTAGCTGCAGACTAATACGAATAGTTTCCCTGCAGGTAAATCATTTTCTATTACTTCTAAGTACCCCAGGAAAAATACTAATTGAAAACACGGTTCTAATACTGTCCAGCTGGAAAACATTAGCTTAGGATGGAACTAGCTTGACACTGGCTGCCAACTGGCTATGCACAATGGAAAAGGGAATTAAAACTCTTGCAGACAAGGCATCCCATTTTCCATTTCTCCTTTGTAACCCTCAAATATTTGTTATTAACCAAAGGCTTTGATTCACATGAGGAAAGAAAAACATCAATGCATTTATGATAACATAAGTCTGGGTTTCTTGTATAGAAATGAAAGCTTTAAAATTATTGACACAGCGAATGGTAGAGCTACCGGCTTACAGTCCAACAGCTTACCGACATTTCTCTTTACTCTCTCCTTGGCTAACAATTAAGGAACAGATAAACAGATGAAGCAGAACAGATGTAAAACAAAAATGCAGATCCACATCTCTGAATCAGCCCAGCCCATCTTCCTGCATCTCCCTCCTGCTAAGAGTTTTTATCCCATGCAAGTGGAAAAGGGCTGGAGAAAAAAAGAAAAAAAAAGAAAAAAAAAAAACCCGGAAGTTGACCCCATAAGCATTTGGACTACTTTTTCCTTTCTAGTGACATTCATTTCCATGCAGTGTCCAACACTTCATTCTACAGCCTGGATCATCTCAGAAGGGTCATTCCCCAAGTTCCTCACAAGCCACACGCGTCCTTCACTTGCTCTCTTCTCGAGGCTAATTCAACTTTGCTGAAAGACGGCAGGTTTTTTTTTTGTTTTTTTACATACTTCCTTCCCCTATCCAAATTCTGCAAGATACATTTAAGAAAGAAAGAAAAAAAAAAAAAACAGAAATTTTAGCTACTCTACTTGTCATGGAAAAGCATCCTTGTTCTGCATCCATGTCTACCAGCAGACACCTTATCTGCTTGCGCAACAGTCCACCTGAATGCTCCCTAATCGGCTTCAGGTTACTGTAAACACTTTTTGCTCTTTGTCTGAATTAGACTGCTTCATTTCTGCCTAAAGTAGATTAAGAAACGTTCGTCTGAACTGCTTCGCTGACATATCAGCCGAGAGGGTAATTAGCAGTTGGTAGCAATTTCTGGATCTGAAAAAAGGACATCTGTCCACCGTCTCACTCATTAGGCTTAAAAACAGCTTCTCCATCAGTCCTCGAGTAACTTCAGGAGGTCAGACAAGTGAGATATGGACGACGACAGCAGGCGCAGGGAAGCAAGGAAATTCAGTTGCAAGCGAGAGAAAGATGAAATCCTGTCTGCACTGCTATCTATGGGAACACTTCAAAAGCAAGAGTTCAACATTCCTCTAATCAAAGAAGAAACTGAGAAGAAAACAAAAAGCAGAGAGGTAGAAAGGAGAAAGCAAACGACAAAGCCCGAATGAAAAAAGGGGACGCATTGCAAGCCGAACAAGAAGAAAAATAATACTCCAGTCAGGGACTAAGAGATCCAGAGTTGATATCTTCTCTATAGTTTTGTAGACCAAATTGTCAGAGAGATCAGAAAATTTGGGACAGCTTTGTTTTAGCTTAATCCTACAGGAGAGGTGCTTTTGGTTAGCTTATTGCTAGGAAATTAAGTAATGAAAAGAGGGGAAGGGAAAGTGCCTGCAGGACAGCTGGTTTCATATAGCTTTCGACTCATTGACGCTTAGTTTTTCCATTTAAGTGGCAAGTACCGAGACAAAGTTCTCCTCTCCCTCCATCCCTCCTTCCTACCACATTAATGTCAATTTAGGTCAGACTGTAAAGCGTGCAAAAATTTACAGAAGAATTTTAATAGTTCATACCAGCCAGGACTTTTTAAACTCTGTTTTGAGTTCTACAAGGACTTTCTTTTCATACTGTTTGTAACCTTATTCCTTCAACATGACTTTTTTTGTTGTTTTTTGTTTTTTTTTTTAGAGAGCTGTCCTACAGAAAAGTCAGCAACCTGTCAATTTTTTTTCCTTAGTCTAACAAAACCAAGAGAAACATTTGTAATTAAGTGTGTGGTACATATATTAAATAGGTCAACAGGTGAAAGTAAGCAACATTATAAATATACTGATAGTACCATGATGAAATTAAGCCCATCTGTCACACTACTCCACCAGTATTTATATCTTCATAGCATATTGCTGCTGTATATCCCTTAAAATACTTCAGTATTCACAGAGTTGTTGAATTGACAGCTTTAAAGGCTCAAGTCAACAAGTAATCCACCAAACAGACGTCCTGCAGCCTGCAGAAACGTCGGTCCCGAACGGCAGCCTCACAAATATACCTCCATCCTAATGGCAATGCCCATGCGCATCACGTGGCCTCCTCGATGAAGCAAGGAAGCTCATTCCAGTTTGCTGGGCGATAGCCCAATTTTACAAGCACATACTTCAAAGGAGGTCTTGTTGAAGCATCAGCAGCTAATGATTTCCAATATCTATCATGCCCGTAACAAAATACAGAAATTATAAAAACCTCAGGAAAACAGAGTGCTCTGGATTCAAATGTAAATCAAGGGGGAGTGCAGTCACCCAGAACCTCCTAGGGGAGAGGCCCCAGGGGCACGTCAGCTCATTTGTCCAGTCACTCAATTAACCCAAATTAATGGATGCCTTTGCAAATTTTGCTTTCTTTTCTCTACGCACCAGGGTTCACATCTGCAAAAAAGGGACAGGATATCCTGACTTCAGAGAGAGAGGTAACGATGATTAATTTGTGAAGCACTCAGATAGGGGGCAATCATAGGAATCATTTGTCTTGGGACAAAAAGGTCTTAGGTTCTTAATTTTCTTTTAGTATACAAGTCTGCTAGTGAAAGTATCACACTAAAAACATCTTTTGATCCTTTATTCTCCTTTTAAATATGGTTTTCCTAAACCTACTACATGCTGTGTCCAAGAACATACCAGGCTGGCGTATGACAACAATTTCTCCTACACTATTTGTGCATCACAAGATGCACTGGAACATATTTATATCGAGAAATACGTTGATACTGTCACAGGACACAGACACAATTATATTCCTCTTTGCTTTGAGAGATCACAGAAAAACGTTTTCTATTTGCAGCCCCTATAGCTATTTCTAGCCAAATGTTCCGCTGCGTAAAACTGCATTCTTCTCTATTACAAGGCATAAAACCTAACAAGGCAAGCAAAAAAATGTCATACTACACAAACAATATAACTTTTATCTAAACCCCAAAGTTGTAAAGGCATACCTGAAGGGATAAAATTAAGTGAAAACAAGATCTGATGGCCTTCCCAGGCCTATAGTTTCCTACAGGCACATAACGAATAGTAAACTTTGCATTGCTGCATTAAGCACAGTTTAAAACGAGCATTGGCGAGTAATTGCGGCGAGGACCGTCCTAAAGCACCAGCTCTCACCTTTATGCTTCCTCCAATGAGATCAGGTGGCTCCTCATCTGTTTCTAAGGCAACGTTGATGGAGGCAAAGGGGCGACTTGCCATCTGTTGCATCTCACGCAGCAGTTGCTAATTTAATAAACAGAAAAATATTATCACCATGTTGCTCCAGCACAAAGAGTAGGAAACGCGTATTGGAGGGGTTTTACCCAATACGAAGGGATAACAATGAATACGGAAAAATAACCTCCCGGTGTTTTAACAGGCTCAAGGGTACAAAAAGATAATTGTAGACAACCCCAGCACAACAGCGTAACAAGTTATTGCGAGCTGAGCTAAACAGTACAGTCTTAGCCCAACTCACTTGTCAAGTAAATCACATCTGCTTAAGTTTCCATGAAGCGGTAACTTCTCAAGCTGGGATAACCTAGTTGCCGGTCATCATCTCTCTGTGGCATGAGATGACTTCATATGATTTGTGAGAATAGATTTAAAATTAAACCATAAATATCTGGCAGGTAACCACCTTAAGAAAGAGTTCGATATTTTTATAACATTACTAGCAAAATATCGGCAGGTGGCTACTGAATAATTATCTTTTTTACTGTTTGCTTCCCTTCTGAACGCAGCAAATGCAGCGAGCTACACGCATGTCCTTGCTGTGATATGTTTTATTAAAATAGAAAACATTTTCCTGGGTAAATCTGTGCAAGCCCTCGTGACACAGGACACCTTTTACTGTACTCTTAAGGCGCTTCAAGCATGATGATGCAGCTCCCCTTTTAACACGAGAAATGACAGTTCCTATCTGGCCATGCTGGAAAGAGCATTTCAATTTTAGCTGCGGACACGCTCCTCTTTGGTTTCAGTGGCTAATCCCTAACACCAACAGCAAGCTGCAAGACCAGTAATTGGATGCAGAAGCCATAACCCTAATTCCCAGAAGCAACGGGTGTGATGTGACTCCCTGCCCCTATTTAATAAGGGAAGAGACATATCCCCTTGTATATTTGGTAAAATAAAATAAAATAAAATAAACAGCATTTACTCCTTCCTCAAGTACAGCGTATTGACTAAACCCTTCAGTTCACGTGCTGTAGAGCACACAGCATCACCCACTTACCATTACTACTTAACTGCAACGCTACTAGCTATACTCTGCTTTTTTAAGCTAGATTGAGACAATGTCAAATACCCTATGTACTTACCCCCCCGCCCTTCCCCTTTTAAGACTGGGTAATTTGATAATTCCAAGCCCTAACTGACTATTTATAGCAGTAAAATGGTGCTAAACACCACGAAATGCACTGTGCCTCCAGTAGTCTAGGGAAGACGTACAGCACACAAGAAGGAAGAAGCTGCTATCCAGAATGCAACTCGTTTGAGCAAAACTAAGTATATCATCATTTTCTGGAACTCATAAACCTGCTGCGTTCTTCTCTCTGCCAAGTCACCTTTTGCTCTTTTTTTTTGTGCAGAAGACTGAGACACCTTCTCTCTAACCTTGGAGTTCAGGTAAGGTGGCAGAGATGCATGATAGCATCGATATAACTAAGCCTGGATGGGTCTATAGCTTCTAGGATTCTCAGTCCAATAAAACATAAAATTTCACTAGCTTTGGCAAATGACAAAGTTTTGCTTAATCTCTCAAATATCAAAAAAAAAAAAAAGCATTTCAGAGCAGATTGTAGATACTGTCACAGAGCGAAAAAAAAATCCCAAGCCCAATAAATTCACACAAACGGAGATGTAGTAAGCATTTGCAAGCAAACTTGCGTGGACCTCACACTTGGGCAAAAGAACTCAAGGAGTTTTAGCATATTTAAAGCACCCCAGCAGATTGCAAACTAAAGCAAGCGTGAAACAGATTGCCGGGTTGTTGTTCCCGCAATTGTCCCCTTCAGCTATCATAAAGCGCTTTGTTTAATGGCTATAAAATCAAAGAACAAGCTGTCCTGATGAAGATGTCCAGAAGACTTACAAACTAGAAGCTATTCGCTCTTTGAAGCGAGTTTACTTTACTAAGGAAAATGTGCAATTCGGCAACCTGACACCTACTGAAGTCAACAGCAGCTTCAAGAAATAAAATCCCGAGCAGCGCCGTGAAAGCAGAGCTGCCTCTGAGTGCTACGACACCAGCGATGGGAAAAGCAACGGTGACGGAGACGTTGCTGCCTTCGTTTTCCGATCTGCAAAGACAGCAGCCAGCCCAGGTAAAACCAAAGGTCCATCTCACCCAGCATCCCATGACCCAAGAAGCAAAGGCCTAAGGAAGTATATCTCTTCCTTACGCTGGTTCCTGCTGTAGCAAAGGTCACGTTACAAAACAAATTCAGAATAAAATCAGAATAAATTTGAGAAATAATTGCTCCTTAACCGGGAAGTCACTCTGCAAATACTGTGCATATCTAACCTGTGCATGTCTATATCCTTCACTATCTGTTTCGCCTGTCAAACTTCTAATTGACAGACATTTATCATGCTATAAAGGAGAAGTTGTGGCATTTCCCTCGCTAAGATGTGGAGCATGTCACTAGAAATCAGCTGCAGTTAACATTAAGATATCCCCGAACTCGGCCCATCCTCTTCTCTAATGATTTGCTGAGATTTAGAAAAACAAACCTGAACACTCTTTCAAGCAAAGCTTTGGTTTCTAGATCACATGGTTAATAGGACAAGCTGGAATATTGTTAACCACTTGTGTCTGAAAAGGATCTTAAAGGCATAATGTTTGACAGCCTTACAATAAAACACACCAAAAAGTGTGTACTGAAACGCACCGTGGGCATTCAGCACCGAAGTAACTTTAATCTTAAAAATGAGAGCTCGCCCAACTTCCATGTGCATGGATTTTTTTTTCTGCTGCCACTATCAGGAGAAAAACTCCTTTCAAGAATTACAAGTCAAAGCAATCGCAGTAAGAGAAGTGTTGAAACAAAGCCCGAAGGTTTTGCTGCAACCAGACGCTAATGGTACCTGACAATAAATAATGTAGACAGTACGTGGTGGAGAGGAGGGAGGAAAAAAAAAAAGAAAAAGGCAAAGAGAAAGGAAGATAACTGAGGTTGCTCATCTCATAGCGCACAGGGACTACAGGTGTAGATCCAGGAGTAAACACTGCAGAAAAGCGGTGTTTCATACCCGTGACTCTTTAAATTCAGATGCATGGAGTAAAGGGTAATCCAGAATGAACGCTGCGCTACCGATGTGATAAAAACAAGCACGGGAATTTAGGGAACCCGCTCGCTTTTCTTGCAACAGCGCAGGCTCTCATGCAAAAGAAAAACAGCCATTCAGGTTACTGGGTTAATTGATTAATATAAGCTATGCTGTGTTTTCTGACACGGAGAGCTTGACCGTTTTATTCGCAGTAATAAACCAGTCGCTGGTTTCTGTGCAACTACCCTGTTACCATCAATCTAAACCATTGCCCCCTGCGGAGCCTGTTTTATGAGCACAGACCTCTGGCACCTTGCGGGATTGGGCTCCGGCGTCTTCAGGCATGGAAGGATGCTGATTTTTCTAGAGGACAGCCACTCGCTTTGGATTTCATTTACGGTTTTGGAAAGCTAACCAAAACAGCTCTCCGGAACTTGTAAGGAAGGCAAGTTTTTACAGGAGTGTTTCATTTCAATTTTTCAAAAAAACGAAAACTCAAGAAGGGGGAAGAAAATGGGTGTGCTAATTAAGCAAAGGGCATTTATAAGCTTTCATTTTAACACAGAGTAAAAGAGAAGCAAACAGGATCCCACAAGGCAGGAAGCAAGCTATTCCCAACGGACAGGATATATTAATGCCGCAGTACCAAACACCAGCAAGATACCACCAGGAACGTCTTGTACCATTAGCCCAGGTCAAGGAAGGTGAAATTTCAAAAAGTGAGAGAGGCAAAAGAGACAACAGTCTCATTAATAGCTTTTATCGGAAAATTTGTAGATAGAATCCTTCAAAGCATTGCTGAAATTCAGCTCCTTCAAGATCTACAGCTTCTTGTTTTAAGAAGTACAGCTATTCTGTGCATACAGAAGAGGTAACAATTTTGAGAGGTTTCAGAGGAACTTTGGCTGCAGAGATTTCCACAGAGCACGCTACCTGTTATTTCCTTTTGAGCAAACGAGTCTGATTAACGATCGTCTTCTGAGGATTTCCAGCTGCAGCCTTTGAGGTTCCCGTGCACTTGGCAGGGCGCTGCAAAGCTAAAGCTACGGTCAACTTCCTCCTGAACTGACTTTCTGCAGCTGAATTTCTGTACTGCCACAAAACGCCGGGCTCCGCTCTTATCAGTAAGCGGTATTAGCAGGCATGTTCTCAGTGCCGTCCACAGCCAACGTTAAAAGCTAGGATACTCTGAAAACAGCAGTGTGTTTTGAACCACTACCCTGCCTGCATGGCAAAGATAAACTGGTCCAACGGGCCAAAACTCAAAGACCTCCCAAACGACAGCGAGTCTTAACAGAAGACGACAATTACGATAACAAAAGAACAGCTCCAGCGTCTCGGAGAGAGGGAAAAAGTAAATATAAGGAGACAAACTGATCTGCATTCTATCATTTAACATACTTAGGAAAAAAAAAATTGAGGACAGAATAGACTATTTGGTGTCTTCTGCATCAAGCAGAACCGTGCAGCTCTCCCATGCAGAACGCTGGAGACGCTGTTCTCCAACATGGATTCAGCGACCTGGTGGCCTCCCTCCCCAACCAAGGCTAAACTGAGGGCGATACCGAAACAGAACAAAGTCGTCTCCTTCTTCCAGACCAATTTTCTTAACGCCTTCAGTTCTGCAAAGCGCTCGAGTGAGTCAGTCCTCTCGCACATCCCCTCGAAGGCTCAGCGCACTACATCAAACACACAATCTAATCAAATGCCAAAAGGTCTCCCTGCCTACGCCGAGGATACGTCAACAAAGGATAATAAAATTCTCGTGGCAAGGTTTATTAACTCTGACTTTGCAATGCGCTAGCTGGAGTCACAGTGATTTCGCTGCCGTCAAGGGGACGGACGGCGTGCCCGTCCTTCCAAAACCATGGGTTGACATCCCCGTGGTTGCAACGGTACACGGGCATTTCAATGCTGGGCTGCATTGCTATCGAGCCGGCACTAACCGGTGGTCAGGCAGCAGCTGGGCATTAATACGAAATAAAATATATCCTGATGCGAAAACCTTTGTTTTACGTTTTAGTTACTTGGCTACCTTGGGGGAAGGAGGAGGAATCAGTGGAGTTACCTACAAAATAAAAAGGGGGTACAGAAAAAACACACAAACATCTAAGACATAAATACTCCACGAGGATAAGCCACTCTGTTTCAGAAATAAGTGAATTAAAGCATTTAGCTACAATTGTATTAACTCCCATATAAGTCAAACAAACAAACAATTTTCTCTGACACTTCCATCATCGCTGAAAATTAAGTTTTTAAGCCCCTAGAGCAGTGCACATATTAATGTTAGCTAATTAGTTTTGTAACCGACTTTGCAGGCTATGTTGAAAAAGGGGGGGAGGAGGGAATTAATGTTCAAATGCTTCTCAACAGGCATTTCCACACTTCAAAACTATAACAAACCAGAAAGCAAAGCTGCTGGGAACTTGCCTCATGCTGAAATGACAGAACATATTTAATCCAGGGCTGATTAAGATAAGTAAGTTATTTATCATAATCATGCCCAGTAGGAGGGCACAGAAAACTGACCTTTAATAAGAATACTAAGATATCGTTTGTAAAAAGAAAAAAAGAAAAAGGAAAAAAAGGAAAAAAAAGTGTACAGTCCATGTCCAATGCCCAGGCAGACTAGAAAATATATCAATTCCATATAACTACACAATAGCGAAGCTACCTTTGATTGACTAGAGCTCTTTTAGCATAATTACACAACACTCTTTCTCACTGATTTTTCCAAATAGCTAAATTAGACACCCGTACCACTGATTCCTATTGTCACAGAGAAAGACCCAGGAGTCTGCAATTGCAACAGCTCTAACGTACAGAGTTAAGGTTGACCTCTCCTAGTGCCAGTCTATCACACCATTGCCCAAAATATTGGACTCTGGTTCTCTGCGGGATATAATAAAAATAGCCCCAGCTTCTTTCTTAATTCTCTGCTGCGGCTCTGCCCTTCCAACTTAGGTGGCAACACCCCGAAAGACCACGTAAAAAGTGCTCATCTGGGTGCCGAAGCTGCGTACGAGATTGTCGCCCTGATTTGCGGTACGCAACGCAGACGTACCACAGCCAGAAATGGTCGGCTGGAACGGGCCATCTGCAAGTTCAACCAGAAGTGAGCTCAACTAGGCACAGAACCGACAGGAGCATCTTCAAGCAAAAACGGACCATCAGTTCCATCTAAGCCGGAATCTCTTATCAGTTTTAATCTTTTCGGCTGTTTTTTCTTTTTGGGGCATCTCTTCTTTCTGCTGTGATTTCCTTGAGTTGGTGACCAAAGCCAAACAGATCATTGCAGAGAGCACTTGGTGTTTGTACTTTGGAAAAAGCCTACAGGTCACTACAAGTGGGTTCCATTCATGGATTTTAAATCTAGGGATAGAGAAAAAAGCTACAATTATTTGATCTGACCTCCTGTACAGTACAAGCCACAGAATCTCATCACGTGATTTCTACAAACATGTTACTTGGATCGACATAGGAAAGACCCTTCCAAACACATTCAAGTCCTAATTTGAGATCCACCTTTCTAAAACCAATTGTTGTCATTGTTAAACTAGCCATTAAAAACAGGAAAAAAATAAAAATAAAAAAGCATTTCTTTAATTCTTTTATCCTCATTCCCAGACACTAAGCGTTATGCCTTTGGCAGATTATTTACAAGACCTCTATATTGTCAAGAATCTTCTCCGATTCTTTTCCCACAGACAGTTGTTCACATTATTAACTCCCTCTGTGTTTTCCCTTGGATAAATTGAGTAATTTGTGATGCTTTAGTCTGTCCCTTATCTCCCAGACCGCAAATCAATCTTGCAGTGTTTTTCTGAACCATCTGCAACATCCAGAACATTGCTGAGACCAGGGCGGATGCAGAATTCCTATAGCCATCCTGCTACATTATACATAACACTAACACTGCGCTCTTATATATTACTTCACTTACATACCCAGGAACTGGGAATTAACATACAGCTCTTAGGTCACTACAGCCACCATCGTTTCAGGCTCTTTTCCGGGAAGCATATGCTGGGAAGTAAACCTGCCCTAAATGTTTTACATCACATACAGGCTTACATTTGACACCGCAGTGACACAACTGAGCGTGCTGACCACCTAATCTAGACCTCTGCAGAAGTCATCTGCTTGTGATGATTCTCACTCCTCCAACTGGTGTTTTATCTACAAACTACACCAATGGTAAGTTAGTATTTTTTTCCTCCTCAACTGACAGATGCTGAATGCTACTGCAAAACAGTCCAGAAACACCCAAACTACTGCCTGCTGGGAGTAGAGAAGTTCTGTGCCAGCTTATCTAGTTTCTCATATTCCCCCTCCGAGCAGCTGTGTCTGCCCACTATCAGACACGGGCTAATGAACGGGACAGATTTGTAGTCTGACCTTTCATGTTCTAGCACAGGGCCAATATCAGATCCTTTCAAAACAGCGCTGGAAATCTCCACGCTGCAATGAAGATCCTGACTTACAGTTACAGTTTTAAGACATTCCAATTCTGAATCCTTTTATTTAACAAAGGATACCTTAAATCAGAGTCTTAAAGACAAGACACGAGATGAATGAAGTACTAACAGGTGAGAGTTGGAAGGGGAAGAAAAGAGAGGCAGGGCAATAAGTAACACGCAGTAAAAATTCCTTTGGAAATTCTTTGCCATAATACAGAAAATAATACAGAAAGCCACTTGCCTAAATGGTAGTCGGTGTTCATAGACAGATGGGGACTGGCAAAGCTAAACCGCAAAGAGATGCTAAAGCAAAGGGAGCCAGTGGAGACAAGAGCGCTGCTCTATTTTGAGTACACTTGTGAAGGAAAAGATGTTTAGCAATGAGGTCAAGGAGGAGGCGGATAATCCCTGCAGTAAATCAATACACAAAACCCATCTTGGATAAGTTTTGGCAGAGCAGGCAGAGTAGAGAGATTCAGTCCTGGAAAGTCTGGGCAAGAACAGAGGCAAGATATAGACAATTTTAAGGATGTTAACGGTTGGATTCAGTTCTAGGCACCTAAATTTAGGTACTTCTGTATGTGCTTGGCATTGATGTTCCCAACACAGCAAATGGGGCACGGAGAGCGACTCAGCTCACCCTCCCGTAGACAGTTTTACACGGGGTCAGCCAAATCGCTATCCACGCTCCACTCGCTGGAAAAACGAACAGGAGCTCTTTCTTGGCAGAAGTGGAAGAGCAGGAAGCCAGCTGAGGGTGAATAGACTCAAATTTGGATGCTAAGACAGAATAAGAGGGCAAAAATTTCAAAACAGCAGGTGGGTATATTAAATTTATAACGCCAGTCTCATATTTTGTGTGTTATTTTCTATCACCACCTTGATGAATCTTAACATGTCATTTTCCAGAGACAAGATGGAAAGATTTCCTATTCCTATTTCCTAATGTCACTCACTTCATCCTAAGCCTCTTATAAAAGCTGCCTTTCTATCTCCATTTTCCTCTTTAAGATGTCTACAGATATTTAAACATGGTGCTCACTGGGGAGAGAATAAACACACAGTTTACTAACCCATCTCCTCCCTGCCCAATGGGACACAAATTGTTCCGGTTTTTACTTTAGGTCGAGTTTTGTACTCTGCAAGGTCCACACTTTTGCTCAGTGCTCATTTTGCTGGAACTATGCATTTGCACACCCAAAAGATACCTTTTGGCCATAAGGCTGAGGACCATCAGCACTGACACGTGCAGGCAGCTGGTCAAAGCGGATTAGCTATAGCAAGAAAGAAAATGTAAGGAAGATCTTTTAATCTTCACATGTCTTACAAGATCCAGAGGTAGATTCTCAATTTGCAGACCACTGCTTTCTCGCTAAGGAGTGATACAAGTTAATTTAGTTTCAGCCAAATGATGCTGCTATAAATTTTCCCTACCCCATTCCACTAACCCGATCGGCTAAGCACAGCTGCATCACTTCTCCCAACATATTTTCCAAGCCCATATTGCCTGAATAATTCTGATTACTAGATCTTCCACCCAAGGCTCCCGTAAGGGTAATGGAGAAAAACAAAGAACGGTCACTTCCAAAGTAAGGAAGAAAGGAAAAGTCTAAAAGTCACATGCTTCAAAACCTTCCTTAAAACAGCAGAGGGCAAATCATGAGGACACTTGAAAACCTGCAGTGTAGGAAATTGCTATTAATCATTATTTTAGCTACTAATGCTTAAAGGGAGCCCTGATAGGATTTATTGAGAGTCTGCATAAAAAACTTTCGGAAGCTATAAAAACCATCTTAAATACTACCAAAAAGTCAAAGACTTTTTGGGTAGTCTTTTGTCTCTGGAGACTGTCTCCATTAATACAAAATATCTAACAAATGGCATGGCAAAGAATTAAAATGGTTTCCTCGCATTTTACAACTATTTCTAACAAAAGAAGAATGGAATACCACAGATCTACGAACTACAAGATAGATTTATGGTGCTCTACACTGAAATAAAATTCTAGTAAATTTTGATATAATAAGACAGCCTATATAATGAGGAATAAAATTCCTCATTTCATTAAGGTATTCCCTGTGCATTTTCCAGATATGAACTGCACATAGTACACCACACATACAGTTTACAGATGATCTGCTAGAAATGAGTGTTCTACTTTCACATGAGTACTTTTAAGATTTTTAGAAGAAAAACGCAACTTCATTAAGAGGGCTTTGCTTAATGCAATGAAGGCGTAAGACAAATAATGGTGAAAGACAGGAATCTTCCAGGAAAAGAACATTATGATGAACTGTCTGTCAATTAGCTACATCTGTAAATTGAGTTTAAAAAGATTAAAACATGCTAACACTAACTGACCCCTTAACTCCAATTCATTTCTTAAAAGATGCATCAGACTGAAAGTAACTTCATTCGCAGAGACATTTTACATTTAAGCCACTCCTAAAATATTTTAACTGTGCTCCAGAGCATGATATTTATTTCTCCGTCTATATTCTTTATATATTCCTAGATAACATTTTATCGCAGGAACCAACAGGGAAGTATGCTGACTCTATCTTACTTTCTTGCCAAGAAAGGGAGAAGGAAAAAAAATAGCCACCCTAGTCCAAATCTATCTACCTTCAGAGACTACGGAAAACCTCAGAGACTTAAATGACTTCGAAGACTTTGGGCTACCTATTGGGAATGGGCAGAGTTCACCCTACAAGCCCTTAGCAGATGATACCCGGTCTCAGATGATGGGTCCAGACACCTGCATTTAGGAGGGACACATGGACTTACTTGACTAAAGCCTCGCTACTCATTTTACGCACGAGAAAACAGATTGTACAAGACAACTGCTGTAAAATAATCACATTCATGGCCCAGTCTAACCTCTGTTACATCTGTACATTATCCAGGGCTCTGTCCTCCTCGGTTGTAGTGCCTACCGCAGCACGAAAGCCCCAAGCACACGCGGTGGTCTGCCTTGCTGCACGCACAACTTGCTGCTCTCCAAATACAGCTCTACTATACATTTATGCATTTGTGCTTAAAAATTAGAAATAAGGACCGACAAGAGCTCAGCAGACCACAGGGCTGGCACATTAGCCAGGTGTCGTTATATTAAAGGTAATGCGAAGCTAGAGCGCTTAATTAAGAAAAGGCCAAAAGGATGGTAAAAAATCACCAAATGTATCAAGGATAAACAAGGAAGACACCATAGCTTGAGGGGTTTATAGAAGACATTTTTTAATATGCTATGAACTATCAAACAAAATACAAGGTTGGGAGCAGTATGGTCCATAGCTAGGTGAAAAGGAGAAAGCTTTGCCATGACAGTTGCCTTTTTGAGAAGTACACCCATAGTTTTCCAAACCCTGGGTGGCTTCACCCGCCTTTTTCTTATGTTACCATGCTCCGGAGAGGAGGAAAAAAAAAAAAAAATCCCTCAAACAACTAATATAAGCTTTTCATTTAAATTAGGGATAGTTTCTTTTCAAAAGATTAAAGCAGTAGCTAATGCAGTTCAGAGCTGCAGCACAGAAATTTCATCTTTCCAAACAGATCAAAAGATTCGCCTGGTCTACAGTGGTTTCGTATTTAAATGATCTGGAACCTGAGTCCTGGCAACACCGGACATTCGCCTCTATTTTTTATGCTTCATGGAAACTGCAGCATCAGGATGCTAAAGCAGCATCATTTGTCACCAAAACAGTAATCAAAAGTACATTATTACAAATGCCTAAACAGAAGCATTTATAGATTAGTGGAGCTTATCCTTAACTGAAGGTTAATACTATGCATATGTGAATAAATACATAAAGGAGAAGAATTATAAAGGAGTCATTTAAGAGACAGCATTCAATTTTGTCATTTCAACCTCTCTTCGTCGTGATGCCCAGCAACTTTGTTTAATCTTCCAAACCACGGCTGCCACCAGGAGCAAAGACAGGAAACAACTGTAAAGGAGAAAAAAAAAAAGAAAAGAAAAAGAAAAATCTCTTATTGTCCTTGTCCATAACATATCAGCAGCTGAAAACTCTAGCAAATCAAAAACTAGACTAAAAGTTCATATAATACTTAGAGGTACTTTGATGAAAGATAATACAGCCGCGCAAAATGTTTTGCACAGTTCAGTGCTCATGACACCTGGCGAGGAAAGATGTACATCTATTTTCGGAGAAAACTGCAGTTCCAGAGTTACCTATTTGACCTCTTGTCATACAACGCTAGGAAATTTCACTAGGAAATCAGAACAGTAAGGCAGAAAGATTTAACCAAATTGGGGAAAAAAAATAAAACAATACCAATGATCTTTGGCTATATTTAAAGCGAGAGGATAACTGTGACGTGTCACTAGAAGGGCATCCGGGATTCTTTCGGATACCAGGGTTGGTCGTACTGAACTCGAGACATTGTCGTTTGTCAAGTGTGAGAATTTATTAGAGCTAAGAGGTTATAACCAAGCTATCAGTATAGCAAAGCTAGAATTATAACAGTACTGAAAACATATATACTTTTAAGAGCTCTAGTCAACACCAGCGTGCACATCAGCAGGTGACCTGGTGCTCAGCCCACAGCCCTGCTGGGTGGGCAGCAACGCGCCCATTAGCAGGTCCATCGGTGGGGAAGGGCTCCACAGGGCCAAGATGTCTACAGTGTGGGTCTGCGGTGTCACTTCTCCTTTGTCTGGACTTGTCAATCGTGGGGTCATTAGAAGGTGTGCCCCCAGGCTGCAGCAACCCCACAGCATGGTGGCGCCGGCCGTGGTGCACCCGGGGTTCGTTAGCTCTTGGGGAGCGTCCCAGAGCAAACCCGTCTTCTACGGGTGCACCATCCGGAGCCCCCACGCTTGCCTGTGTGGTGCGTGTCACTCCACCCCTTGACGCCATCAGACGTGCACGTTTTTTTTTCAGAAGTCAGCAAGTTCCCTTTGGTGTGCGGTGGGTGGTTTTTCGGTAAGCACAGTGTACTGGCTGCCAGTTTAGCACTGCACTCTTTTCCAAGCAAATCTATTCGGGCATCTGCACTTTAAGGTATGTTGTTAGCAACAAGAAGCTGCTCTTCCCCAGATACTTATCCAGTAGCAGGACAAACGCTCATGAGCTAGTCCCATGAGTACTCCTTTTGCCGCTGCGCAGGCTGAACATGATGTCCCATATTTGACAACTATTCTACTCCATACAAAACCGACCCGTAAAAGACCGGTCATTTATGTCAACCAGTTCCACGCACTGTGAAACTCCACGGTAATTTTGGGGAAGGTAAGAGGACAGTCCTCCCCAAAGGCTGGCTATCTGCTATACATTAGTAGTAACATAAAAGCAGCGGCTATCATTAATCAAGGCACACGCTCCTCCTTGGGAGACTAGCAAATAATCAAGGGCAAAACAATTTTCTACAGTAATTTTGTCCCATATTATGAACATCTTGATTTAAAAGTGCTAAGGCATCGATGGTTCCATCTTCTATCTCTTCTATGGTTATGGAGAGATTCACAATTGCTTTTTCTAGTTCAGCTACTCCCAGTCAGGGCATGCGTCTAGAAGGGGAAGAAAGAAAAAACACAGGTCTGGAACAGGCACCCAAGCCAGAACGGTTAGTGGCTTATCAGATTTATGCCCATGAGAGGATCCACCTCTCTGGTAATTGAAATTTGGTCGCCACCCTTGCAGTTGGGTTTTAAGACTATTCGGCTCTTGTAGTTAGGCCCAGCAGCAATTTAGCACTCTCAAGATAAGAGAAAAAAGATTGCTATTAATCAGCTTATTTGTTCCTCGAAATGGAATATTTCTTTTCATAGGAACTTCAAATATAGTTGGTTGCCTTTTTTTTCCTTATTTTCCCATATTTCCCTGATTTTTTTTTTATAATATACAATTTTACACTTTAACTTAAATCAACAGCTGTTATGCATAGATTTTACCATCTTTTTTTCTTTCTTTCCTTTCTTTCATCAAGGAAAGGTGCTAGCACCTTACTTAGGATCCTGATTTTTTATAAACACTGGGATATAGCTGTTAAGTTTGGTTATCAAGCTGGTATGAGTATCTCATACTTACCTACACCATCTTCCTTTGATGCTACTTCTATTCTGGCTCCTAGATTCACTCTATCACTTACACACTTAAAAAAACCCT
Source organism: Apteryx mantelli (assembly GCF_036417845.1). NCBI lineage: Eukaryota > Metazoa > Chordata > Aves > Apterygiformes > Apterygidae > Apteryx > Apteryx mantelli. The sequence goes on along the minus strand of NC_089982.1, from coordinate 85,254,561 downwards.
CCACATTACTCATCTCAACAATTCTATCACTATTTCTGGCTGCTTCTTTTCAAGCTGTCCTCTTCAGAGGATCCCTCTGTAAGACCCAAACAAAAAGAAAAGCCTACCAAGGCCATTAGGTTGTTACAGTTTGGTTTTAACTGTAACTGCTGAAACTATTTCTTTTAAGATTATTCAGTCACATCAATCTATTATTCAAATTTGAACAGTTTTCTTTTTCACTGATTTTTCTTTATGATCAGAAACTTTTACTACATCTTGAGGCATTTTCCAGCCCTTTCTGGTTTCATGTAATTAAAGATGTTGCCTTTTCACATTATAGGTCTTTCTTGTTTCTTTGACTTCTATCCTGCAAACATTTAACTCTTCCATCTCTGGTTACCATTCCGGTAAGGAACTCTTTATCATTGTTTTTTTTTTTTTTTTTTTTTTTTTGCACTCACCCTATCGGTGATGGATGTTATTTGCTTTCATAGGGTGATGGTACAAAGCTTTTTCCTCCCAAAGGTGTGGTTTTCAACACAACAGGGAGTTTTCATTTCCTCACTTAAAAGGAAAAGTCAACCTATATGGGACAAGACATCCCTCTGCATTTTTTTTTTTAAACTGTTTATCCAGTTTCCAGTGAGCAGATACAGTTTGCTCATCAGTTGTAATATTTTGGGTACATTTGCAAAAGGATGACTCCCCCATGGCCTCACACTGGGCTCTGTCCCCACAGTCTCGGGAACACTCTCAGCTGCGTTGGGACGGAGCAACAAGCAGGACGGACTTCAGGATCCCTCGCAGCCTGTTGCTGCCCTTCCATCTAAACACCTTGGTTAGGTTCAAGCATAACGGTTACGTTCATGCACACACCAGGTCTCCGGTGAGGCCCGGCCAGCGCAGGAGACCCCAGACGTCGTGCAGACCTGTGCACTTGCGGCCCCAGAAGCGTAGTGGTTACAGGCACACAAAATCCTGGGTGAAGCCCCAACGGGCCCCAACCAGTGAGCAGAAGGGTGTACTTGTTGCCCAAAGGCGTAATGGTTATCAGCATTATCATGCAGCACTTAACACACACTCACACACTCTCCTGCTGGAAGGACTACTTAATTGGATAAGGACTTTTGCCCCATTTGATTTTTTTTCCCACACTCACTCAAATCAGCCATTGCCCCAGTTTTTGCCAATAAGCTTCAGCAATGGTCTGTAATTCTCCGTGGGTGCAATCTCATGCAGACATCCTGCGCTGAGGCTGCCCAGGAGGCCTCTCTGCTTTTGCATAACTGATGGTCACACAGTCCAGGATCCCAGGTTTTGCCTTGTTCCTGCTGCCCGCGAGACACACGCTGCCTACCCTGCCTCCAGACGGCACAGCCAGCAGTGGGGTCATTCGCCAGCATTTCCCGGTGCTGGGATACGCGCATTACTTCTTCCCAAATATCTCTGTCCTCATCTGAATCATACACAGCACCGTAAACTTTGAGTGGATATGTGTTATTTGCCTTCAGCACTTTCTTGCGTTTATTCTCCATTTTGGCTTCCCTCCTATCACTATGGGCTTTTCCTCGGAGATATTTAGCCTCCTCCAATTTTCCCAAAGCTGCTTTAAGGCAGCTACACAATAGCCAGCACAGGTACACTAGGTAGCTAATAGTTTTGCCCCTTCCTTCCTTTAATTTATTCATATTCCTCCACTTATTGTACTCATTCCAAACTGCATCCGTATCTCTGCCATGATCCTATACTCACCGCGAGTCCCACTTTGGGTTTTTCCATCCCTTCATCTGAAAGAGCTCAGCAAGCCGTTCCCAGGTTTCTTGAACATTACGATCTCAGGAGGACAGCATGGCTAACGTACGGGAATATCCCACTTCTGACACCAAATATATGATGTGCCACTAAAGGGGCGTCTGGGATTCTTTCGGATTCTGGAGTTAGTTGTACTGAACTCGAGAGATCGTCATTTGTCAAGTGTGAGAATTTATTAGAGCTAAGAGGTTATAACCAAGCTATCAGTATAGCAAAGCTAGGAATATAACAGCACTGAAAATATATATCCATATCAGAGCTCTACAGTTCAATCACAGGTGCACAATGCAGCAACAGCTCTTGCCCCTTATGGGCCACTCTTCCAGTCTAATTTTCCCTGGTTTCTTCTCAGGGTCCTGCAGAGTCAGCGGGTCTGATCCGCCTGAACGTCTCCCCCAACTCCATCTGCATCCCTAGCCCGATCTGGGAACAACCTTCACTCCTCACAGTTTTTTTAAGATCACAATTTTTGTTTTTGTACAACGGTACCGCAGAAAGCCTCTCCTCTGAAGCACCACCCCGATGGGTGTGGTAGGAGCAAATGTCTACAGACCTCCTTCCCCATGCTCTAACATATACTTAAAGAGAGTACTTAAAAGAAGGTTAGGAAATAAGTGGTCTATTCTTGTTAAAGTGCACTATTTAAGCCAACCACTGTGCTCTGCGTGCTTGAACTGAGATTTCTTTTAAACAGAAAAACAGTGTGCCTCTTTCCCTCATTCTAAGCGCTCTTTCGTTCCCTCCAACACCGACGGCACAAAGCTCCAAGTGTGGCATTGCAACCCCCATTTAAAAGGGCAAAACCACACATTTAAGCCCCCTCCCAGGTCACCGTCCAAGGGCTCCTAATGGCATCCACAGCCATGCCGAAAAGCGACTATGCTGGGTGAAATGATGAATACTCTCTGCCTTCAAAAAAAAGCTCAGTCCTCCCCCAAGACATCGTTCCTTTTCTCGGATCACCAAACCTCCTCACATTTTGAAACAACTCTGTGGTTTCCCCCATGCCCTCCTGACACGCTCATCTGAACATCTGCAGACCCTGACGACTGCTTCTTCTTGGATGCGAGGTCTACAGTGGTGAACCTAAAGACCACGATTTCTGATGACCGCAGGTTTCTCACCCCATTGTTGGCCCCCTCTTTTCCTAAATGCCGTAATGTCTGTCTTATACGAGACGTAGGGGAGAGCACGTTTCGTCCTTCGAGCAGAGTGTCGGGGAGTCCTACCCTACAACGGCAAATTCTTTAGCACAGAGTAGCACAAAGACTTGGTGATATTGCAATTAATCATTAAGAAAGGACAGAGAGCAAGAGCCTCTCCTGAGATGGGAAAGAAAGGGAGCAGATTAGCAAACAACATGAGTGATTCAAGCCATTCCAGGGAACCTCCCAGGGCACTGGGAGAGGGGTTGTCTATCCTGTTAAAATGGCAAAATGATCCCTAGCTTGCTAGGATGCCAGGATTTGGCACCGGGGAGGATCCACTCCAGCAGGCGGTTTGCACGTGGTCGTTCTGCTTCGGATGCTGAGAGTGTTTATTAGCGTAGACATGAACTGCTCACAAGGGTCCCAAAACAGTCTTACGGGCGATTAATTTGCTAGTACAGACGTAGCCAAAGAGGTTGACACCACTTTTTGGAAATCTTCTCTTGTAAGCAATTGTTCCTGATTATGTGTCATGATCCACAGCCTATATATTATAAAAACTGCATGGGATCAGGCACTGACCACTTAAGCGGCAGTCCGTAGGTAACATGATCATATTTTTCTGACATAGATGTGTACAGAAATATTCCTTACTGTCTTATTCCAGATGCTATTAAAATTTGACACTTGTGATTTCAGCATTAAAATGTCTGCACAGCTTTTAAAGACTCCTGTGATGCCTATTTCTTCACAAATTTAAGTAGGATCACAAAGAGATTTGTTTTGCCTTTTTCATTTTATGAGACGCGTATTCCAAGTCACTTCTCCCACATTTTATGTAAAATATTAAAATCTGACATTAGTTCACTGCAAAAGCACGGTCATTTTTCTATGATTATAAACAGTTCAGACAAACGCTTTTGATAGTTACCATATATTCCTTTTTGGGAGGCACAGGATTACCACTGAGTCTTGTAGTAAAAAACAATCTCCCCCCTGCCCTGTCATGAGTACAGCATATACATTAAATCTTTAATTAGCATTTTGCTAAAGTAGTAAAAATGCATCACTGATGTTTTAGGATTTCACAGCTTCAGTTTGCCCTGTCTTTCCTGATGCAACCTACTGCTGCATTCAGTGAAGGGCGAGAGCAGACTACCTCCATCACCTGCAAAGAGTATTTTGCTTGTGGTCAAGGTCACACTTTGACTAGATGGATTTTCACTTCCACCACACTCGAACAAGCACAAGTGAATGATGGGATAGCAACATTTTTGAGTGCAAAAAATTTTTGAGTGCCAACATTCATCGTTGGCTCCTCTCAGCGTGAATGCCACCACGTTTACTGAATGGCTTTGATGAGCTTTCTGCCTCTGCTCTCTTAAAAGCTCCCTTTCTTCAAAGAAACTTCAAGTCTTTCTAAGGCACAACATTGGCTTTATCTCCGAGGCCTAAACACGACAGTGCTCCCCGAAGAGAAAAAAACCCAAAGTTACCCAAGCAAAAACAGCACAGCTGAGACCACAAGCTCAATCTTTGTCTTTTGCCACTATTTTATTTTCAGTAAGATCTTAACCTCAGTGTACAAATGAAGGACGGAGATAAAACAAACTCTTCCAGGCAGCGGGGAGAAGTGTCCCTGGCTCGACATTTAATTTGACCGTGAAAACAAGAATATTCAAAGTATCTGCAGGAGTCCCCAAGACAGGCTGCCAAACCAACACCAACGCTCGCTGCCTGCCAGGCAATTACTTTCCCATTGTAACTTGAGCAGGAACTTTCACCTCAGGATCAAATATTTTAGTTGCAGCTTATGGGGAACAGCTACTATCATGGCTTATTAATTTTGCCCCTTTACTTTTGGAAACAAGATGGAAGTCTGAAGGGCAGAGAGAAAGAGCCAGATATCTCCCCAGCCCAGCAGTGCTATGCTGTGAAGACCCATTTGAGGGTCCCTTTGGTCCCATCTGTTCTTCCATGAAGGGTTTCTCTGGAGAACTGCTGTCCAGGTAAGCATGGGCCAGGCACAACAAGCAAACGTACAGCAAGGGAGATCTTCACCTTGCTGTAGGTTACCATTACAAAACATGTAGTTTTTACTTAATTCCCTTTCAGAAATACATGTTTGCCAAGTCTCTGCGTGCCACAGTCCGTCACCGCTTCTTGCCTCACTTCTGGCACCACAGCCAAGACTTTCTGAAGGAAGCAGAGAGAGGAACTAGCAATTAAAGGCCAATAAGTAACCCTTCTAAAACACTCAATACCTTCTGTTTCAGAGGAACGGCATCATACAACATTGTACTGTCACAAGGAGGCAGCAGATACTCACAAAAGCTATAAAGCCACTAAGGAAATACATCTCCCCTCTTGCACTACCTCCGCTTGGCAGCGCTTTGGGAGGGATCAAACGCGGCGTCTGCTGAGCATGCTGCAGTGCGTCATCCTCCGAAAGAGCCCCAGGGCTTCCAAGATCTCTCTCTTGGGTTTACTCAGCCTAAAATATCCAGAAATAAGTTAAAAGACCTTTCCTTGTGTAAGCTACTTTAAACCATCTTTTGTCCGCCCTTCATCGCGGAAAGCAACCGTGTAAATGCGGCAGCACTGGAAGGAAAGGCCTCCTCGCAGTGACTGCTGTGTCAAAAAATGTTTTGGAGCAAAAGCCTGCCAGCTGCGGTGTCCTAGCCAGATGCTGCCCTGTGCCCTGCTGCCTCTTAAATGCCTCCCTCTGCCAGCTAGGAATATGCAACCATTTCAAAATGGCTTTAAAAATAAACCCTCGCTGCAGGACTTGTTTTGTCTTCTCCTTCTATTTCTCTCTGCTCCAAAACTGTTTGTCTACCAAGAGTCTCCTTCATCCCTGAAATCCACCACTTGTTTAAGTCCTCTCTCTACCACTCCTCCCACCTCAACACTTTGGTTACCTTTTCTCCTCGTCTATTCCCCCTGAAAAACAGGTGGAAGGGAGAAAAATGTTCTTACGCTCCTAAACATCCCAGCACAGTCTGTATGCACGTCCTGCAAAAGTCACGTAATGGGCAAACTAGCACTTCCAGTAGCCATACCTGAACCATCACCTATTTGATTTCCAACTTCCCAAGCCCAGTCACTCTAAGTGGCTGAATTTTTCCCACCCAAAGAAAGGAAACCAGAAAACTGAGACCAGAAACCAGAATAAAAGGCAAAGGAGCAATCTAGAGTCATCTAAGACCCCCCCTGGAGAGTTTTTCATCCCAGAGAAATTTCAATTTGACTCTTCATTTGGGTTAGGTTCCACCAAACATAGCTTTCGTTGGCCTACAGAAGTTGTAAAGACCTCATAAGTAGCACAAACACAGCAGTTCTAGGGAAACTTTGCAATCACAGTTTATATTAGAGGTTTTTTGCTATTTAATAATTTATTAATTCTTAACTATTCATTAAATTATGTAAGCATTAAAAAAAAAAGAGCACCGTGGTTATAAGTAATCTCTCCTCAGTTGGCCCCAACAAATGCAATAGTCATTTATTGATACTGCCTACATCACTCTTTATACTCCAGGAATGGAGTCCCCAGTACAAAATCTGAACTCGAACATCCCATCTGCCTTTATACTGAACTCTAAGCTCCTTTTTGCAGAAGAAAGGGGTTTCTTTCCATTTCAGGTATCCATAAATCCTTATAACAAGTAGAGTTGCATTTTTAAATGGCCGGAAAACTTCATCAGCACTTTGATATGATGCATTCTCATGATGAGAGAAGAAAATCCATCTGGCATATTAGGGCCCAATTATTAAACTCTTCTACAGTGTTTATCAACATTAGAATTGCCTGTAAAAAATGACGGTTTTAAATGCCAAAATATACAGCAGCTTCAATACTAATATGCCTTAACATAAATGTCATTTAATAATTTCAGAGAGCACTACAGTGATTACTAGAAACACGTACCAAATTATTTTGATGAATTGGAAGCTATTTAAGTATCCAAAAAGCAACTTTTAATATGCTGGGGAGTTACAGGTCACATTTTTAACTGCTCAACACATTTAACCTCCAAATAGTTGGAACAAATACATAATACTGAAGCAGCTGCCTGTATAATGATGCCAGGCAAAACCAGACTGGTTGAATGCCTCTTTTACTACTGTGGGTACTGGGTTTGCACTGCCGGCATTTGCCAAACCGCTACTTGAAGCCAACAGCAAAGGAACAGACCTGATCTGCAGATTAATGACCTTACTTTTCTGCTTGAGACAGCACCAAGGTTTAACAAGCCACAACCCACTTCATTTGGGGCAGGTCATCTTTTTCTGTCATCTACTCCTTTCAGGAGCACAATCAGTCTCAAGCTCTGTGACATTGTGGCAGCCTCCAAAATCATGGATCAGTTTAACTAAAGGTTTGAGGTCTTTCGGGGAAGTAGGTATTAATATATTTGCTTGATTTTTTGGGGGGGAGCTCTTTAGGGTTCATATTTGCAAATCCTTCTGTGCTATTGCAAAGGGCATACGCTTAAAAAAAAAGGAAAAAAGACACATTGTCATCTCACAAGTCTAGAAGCTGGAGCTTCAAGAAAACACACTACAAATCATGGGACATATGATACAACTGGAATGGAAAACAGTGTTTCCCTGACCCCTGTTTTGAAGGCTTTTCCCTTCTACTACATGAGAGCAGGACAGCTAGTAGATCTCCCATAGCTGAACGGGACTGGGGACAAAGCACAGAGGTGGCCAAGTAGACTCCTTCCATTCTCTGTTCTCCTCCTCTCCACAAGCCTCTGGACTAGATTGGTCTTCTCCACTCATCTCACAGGAAACATCCTAGGGAAACAGAGTTAGTGGAGTCTGGAGAGCTTTTTGGGCTCACCTGAAAGTGGACACCTATGTCTGGTAACCGAACTGCTCTCCGGAGTCCATCAGCTCTACTCACTCAAATAACAGCTTACACACAACATGCAAATAGAAACCTAAATTAAGATGTCAAAACTGTAAACTGAATCCCACTCAATCAATAGGTTTAAAACCCGAAGTGCTTATATCACACCCAAAATCACTACATCGCCACAGGAGAACGTGGAGGCCAAAAGCGTAAAGGCACCAATGATGAAACTAATTAATGAAGGAGAGACCAGATGGTCCTCTGCTCTGATCAGCGTGCGATCATTATAGAGGACTAACTGAAGAGGCATGAGGAGAACATGGAAAAAAGAAAGTCATGGAAGCTGAACTATTCATTTTCTTCATGTTGTTAGAAATAATGCTCAGATATTTCCAAGCTCTTTGTTTTTCTCAGGAAAAAAAACCAAAAACAAAATGCAATTCAGACTAGGTTTTAAAGGCACATATTTAGTAACAGCACTTCTGCTCTAGAGAGAAATTACTGAGTAAGAAAAAATAGTGAATATCTACAGCATGACTCCAGATGTGAATTATTGAAACAGGCCATTCCCACTTACACTGGGCAAATGTTTACGGCTAGAAAAACCAACATACAGCATGTTAAACCATCTGCTTGACTTGTACAATGACAAATGCAGCTCCCTCTGAAGTTTTCCCGAGGAATAAGGCCAATCATTCACACCAAAGTAAAACACACAATTTTGTATTCAGACCTTAGTACAGGCTATAGACATTCATATAATACTGTGACACCATGAAAAGACAAAATCCTCCCTTGCAGTTTTTTTTTTCCATTTGTGAAAAAGACCCATTTATCTAGCAATCACTGTATGACTATGACGAGACTAGAGACAGTGTTGGACGCCCCCAGAAGGAGGTTTCAAGGACAGATATGAAAGAAGAGAGATGCAGCAGCCAAGAAATGGGGCGTGGTGAAGAAACATAGCAGAAATGCAATAGAAAACATGCAAGGTGTTTAGGAAAGCAATGTAACAAAATTCAATGTGACATCTTATGGAAGGGGAAGATGATTATATTTAACCAAATCTCAGAGTGCTTTGATTATCCCCACTCACACTCTCACGGCCACAAGCACCAAGATGTATGCATCCAAGTGGTCTGGCCAACATCACTTATGTCCCACAAGGAGGACAAGGGATGGTGGCCATCAGGTCCTCACCCCGTCTCGTTTCTTCCTCTCCACTGGAGACAGCAAACCTGATTTATAGGTCTTCTACACCCTGTAGGACCCAACAACTTCTTTGGCAGGACCCTTTGGCCTCTCAGTTTTGCTCACTTCACCCTTCTGACCTTTTAGGCAAGTCAGGGGATCAACACCTCCGTTTGCTCGCTTTGAGTTTCTTAGGGCTGCTACGCTAACAGGAGAAGGACTGGCAGCTTTGATGTGCTCTAATCTTGCTGCCATTCTCCTGGTTTTGTCTCCTTCTGACAAGTTGGCCATGCTACTAGAGCACCTTCTGGGCCTGATGTGACTAGCACGTTTCCCAATTGCTTTGCAGTCATCTGTGTCACTGGTTAAAACACAAGCTGCTCTTTCAACTCTTGTTCTGCTGTTTCTTCTGGAGCTTACACATACTTCTCCATCCATATTTTGTTCAAACCAACCTTAATATTTCTATCACAAATCTCTACAGAACTGGACAACAAAGCAGGGGAGCACAGAAGAAATACAGATGCATATTTTTCAAAAAAAAAAGGAAGAAAAAGGATTAGTGGTCAGTAATATCAGTTTAGACGCCACAAATATTTTTCACGGTATCTTCTGTACGTGAAACACGTGGTACACCGGTGAGAAATACACATTATAGACACATGTGATAGCATAAATAGATTTTTGAAAGACAGGGAAGCACAGACACTAATAGGAATGTTTGCCAGAGATTGTCAAAATAGCTCAAACTTTATCTGCTGAAAGAAAACAGCAAGATCTGTAAAATAAAGAGCTATGTTATAAAAAGCAGAGAGGAGGAAATGGAAAAACACAGTTTGCTTGCAATTCATGTAGCTTTACAAAGGTTAACAAGGGTTAGAATATCATTTCTCCTGCCGCTCCAATTACAATGCAATATTAATGATCCTGTAAACTTTGTCATTTTACTCAACCTTTATCCACGGACATTTTCTTAGCTTAAAACAACAAGTTAACATGTGGCAAAATAAAATAATGGTAACGCACAGCCATGCATTTCATTGACACAAACGCCTCGACTCCAGAAGGAGTTCCCAGAGTCTAACAGCTCCTCTAAATGTGAGGCACACCGTGTCTGACCCCAGCTCTTAAATTAAACAGAAATCAAACCCAGCAGTCACATTTTGTCCTGTTTCCCACTGCCTGATGCCATTTACATATATTGCTGGATTACTGGTCTCTCTGTAACTTCATCTGCCTCGTAGAGGCTCGGGGTCCTGCAGGCATCTGAGACCCTGCATAAATTTAACAGCACTGGAGTTGGGCAATGCAACTTGCATTCCAGCGCCCTTCGAAGGGACTTTATTTTACCTAAATCACCACAAACGTCAGCACAGGAAATGAGAAGAGAACCTAAAATTCCTGTTTTCCTACATGGTTTCCCCATAGATGGAAAAATGTACCTGTCACCAGCACAAAAAAGAGCTATGAAAAACGTTGCTTGCAGAACGGCAAGTCATACTAAACATTCATTTTCCAGAACAAAAGTAAGTCTATTTTTGTGCCCGTTGCACTCAAAGAATTGATATGCATCTCCGTTTCCAAGCTAGAGGCGGCCTATATTTCAAACGTGGTCTTTCCAACTGTCTTTAGGCTTTGCAGAAAAGCCTTTTCACTGCCTCTGCTCAGTGTGCAAATTTTCAGCCAACTCTTATCTCATTAATGTCACAGGGGGCTATCAGCTATTATTTATTCCTACTCAAACCTTGGATGCAACTGCAATTACGAAATGTACCCTAGAGCACTGAAAACAGAAGAGTTTCAACAGTTGCCCCTACAAACAGCAAAGATGAATCATGCTGCTCTAATATACGGGTTATTTAGCATGTTATAGCAACTGTAAAATAAAATATTGTGAGTGGAACTTAGCAGTAGTTACAGTTCTAGAACCGAAGAATTTTTAACGCATTATAAATGCTTGATCAGAAAACACTGATAAACTGCCTTCTTCCAAATAGATATGTTCTTATTGCTCTGGCATGTTAAGACATTAGTTTAGTAACGCTGCAATATTATTTTTCCAGGAGATTCATGTGATAACACAGAGAGAGGGAAGGAAAGTCACTGCTGACTATCTTCAATTTATCTAACTTTTTGATGTGAATTTTTAACTGCATGTGCTCACTAATGCATTTAATACACATATCTTCTGCTTTAAACACTGGTTCTATTCTAATAACAGAACAGGAGGAATTGCTGATATTGAAGAGTTTCGAACTCTCCTATGCAGATGATCTGGGCCTGTAAAGAACAAATGGGTAGTCTGGAAAGTACTGATTAATCATGTGTCAGATGGAGCTCAGCTCAGCAAAAACAGCTATTAAAAAGCAGCCAAAGAACCAATGACTTCCCTATTATAAGTAATTACCCTGCAACGAAGATATTTAGGATAAGACCTTGATTGCACTTGATTCAACAAAACTAACTCTTAAGGCTGACCGAGGAGTAAACATTTATTCCCTATCAACGCAAGCAAGGTGGTGGGTCAAGCCTGGTGCTTACCTGGAACTGTATTAAAGCACGCTCCATGCTGTAAAAACTACATACTAAAACAATTTTGGTGTAAACCACTTGTCTGAAAGACCCATCTGGAGCTCCTTTATTTAATTGTATTTAGCGTGGAACCTCAAGCAAGATATTATTCCCACTGCCCATTTTAAAATGGGCATAATATTGCCTAACTTAAAACAGACTGTAAGATCTGGAGTAAACATATATGTATAATCACCCTGTGGGAGTTCTCCTTATGGATCAAATACCGTTTTATATTTGTGGAGTATTAACAGTTCCTAAAATAGAGACCGACACAGCAGATTATGAAACCTTCAAGAGATGGCCTGCTGTGCTTTGGGAGACTTCATCTCTTTGTCAGGGATATGCTTTTTTTGGAGAATGGAAGAGGAAACAACCTTAATATTAAAATTGCTTCTGTTGGTTCTGCTCGTACAGAATCATCAATTTACTTCACACCGAGAAGTGACCTTTACCCAGCAGTTCATGAACGGGAGAAAGGTATTTGGCTTCAGCTGTGTTGAAATGCACACTTGTTTTTAACTTCACCTATTTTCAGCAGTTCAGTTTAAATCACCGGTGCTACCTATAGAATCTTAAATTAGTCCATGCTTAGCTTTTTGCAAAATCACTTCCTTAATTTATGATTTATGGCTGACACCGTGTGAATGTCTGCAATTTCTCCAGTCATATTTCATTTGCATGACATGGTAACTCAACAGATTGCTTCTATACCATTTCTGAAATAACTTCTCCATTTCAAAGAGCCTTTCCCCCCTTCCTCTAACCTCCCTTTTCCTGCATGCACAGGACAAGATGCATCTGCAAAGACGTGCAGACAGCTTCCCTAATAGAATTCCTAATAAAACACTTCAAACATAGTAGGGATTTGCATTTGCTAGGCTGTCATGTAAACAAGACGTCTAATTTTTTTTTTTTAAATGAAACAACAAATCACTACATTGAAAAACAAAGATCTTTCCTAAAAAAAAAGGAAACATTTAGCTGTCTTAAATGAAAAGTACCTGAAAAATGTCACAAAGAACTGTACCAGGTCCATAAAGTTGCTGTGTTGTGAGAATGCAATCTGCAAAAGAAAAGCAAATGCTTTCTATTACTTACTGTAAAGCAAATTTAGATTTACAATGCATTGTTGCTGGGATCAAAAAATTACAATGAAATATTTCTTTACTTAAGTCAATTAACATTTTTGAACACTGTTTTGAAAAAAAAAACACTGAAATAGTCTGAGGGAAAAGAAAGTAAACTACAACTTCAGATTACTTTTGCAATCATATATTCAAAAAAAGAGCCTAGAACAAGTAACATCTCTCTTCTCCAGCACTGTTCCAAGAATAGTCTGCAGAAAAAAAAAAAAATCCATAAGCATACGTTAATCACCTTGGAGAAAAAAACGAGTTCAAAAAGAATTTTAACACACAAGTTTCCAAGAGCTAAAGTAGAACAGTTTTAATTACCGCATACAATCCAAAGTACAACATTAAAAAGTTAAAAATGCATGCTCCTATTCCAATCATATTCTTACATCAAAATCTCCTTGAATAAGTAACTTACACCAAGAGCAGCAAAAAGGCATGAAATACAGAAGATAATAGACACTGTAAAAACAGCTATGGCATTCATCATAACTCACTTTCCTGCAATCCACTCAAACTGCAAAGAAAAATGGAAAAACAACCGAATATTTTGGACAAAAAACAGAGGGAAGAAGCGAACAGGAAATTGGGAGGTGGTTAGAGGCAAAAGGAAAGATTAGGGAGCCTGGTTAAAAATAACAAAGCCGAGGCGAGGCAAGCCAACAGAAAAGCAACTTCTGTGATATTAGGAATCAAAAGTTCTTTCCAGGTACCTCCTATTTCCTCTGACTATCAACCTCAGCCCCCAAACAGGAAATTAACTCTTTCATGAAGTATCTGAACTTATTTCAAACCTAAACCGAAATGTGCACGTTAGCTGCAAAAGCTTTTAACGCGTATTAAATCCACTGAAGGCATCGCTTGCGTTTCTCTCAATAAACTGCATGTTACAAAAAGAAAATCTCTCCTTCCAATTGCCACGTTTCAAAAAATTGTGAATCTATGCAAAACGAGTTAGGGCTTGCATTCTGGGTGTCCAAGAACACCTTCCTTCATCACGTTGGCTTTAAATACCCGTTGTATCCCGGTATAGAGGGGGGCCAGAATCATTTTCTTATAACCATATTGAAATGCTCTTAAGTTGAAAGCTCCTTTAGAGCACACAACAGACTACTTCTGTTTTGTTGGAAAGCTTCCTTGAAACCTGCAGACCATATGCTTGTGATCTCGCCATACTACTGCCTACAAATGACAAGAAACATAGTTTCTTGCTGAATTTTTCCATATAAAGCACTTCTCAGTAGCTCCCCAATTAGAAGAAGAGAACAAGCAAGATTTCACTTCATATTTTAAAACTTGGTGGATGGTAACTGAGGTGGGGGAAGTGGATTTATATTTGCCAAATTATTGGGGCATTTCTTTAAGGCAAAGAGTTTTCCTACTGGAATACCACATCCTAAAATACAAGCATGTAGTATTTCCAGCATAGAGAAATAGGGTCTAAGAATACCTATGATGCTGATAGACTATAAAGAAGATGCATTTCCAAACAAAGACCATGTTATATATCAGCAGCATATATTTAAATATCCTTTCATAGAAAGAGAAACTTGAAAGCACACAGAAACCAGGAACAGCTATGTTCTCTGAAGAGGATCATTAGGACTAGTTTGTGTGATAGAAAGCAAAACTTGCTCAAACTAAAATGTAAAGAAGAAACAAGTATCTGCTAATTTTAAAACAGGACAGATCCTACAAAACCTTAAAATGCTTATGTGCGATTCAAATAAAATTACGTTACATTATGAGACTGGGAACACATCTCTAAACTGTTACCAAAAAGATCTGCTGTCTTTTTTTTTCATAACGAGTGTAGCTAATACAACGAAGAAAGAAAATCTGGATATATTACATGCCGAAACACGAGAAACGTCTTATCAGTGGTCCTTGTGTCTATCTGTTGGAGCTCTTACCTTGCAAAGATACTGAGGAATCTATCTCATACGCAGATAAAAAGCTGAAGTTGGTTTTTGCAATTTACTTCTCACAAGCTGAAAACACAGTGTGCTATTAAACTTGACCAATCTGCGTCACAGGCAATTTAGTATCGTAATTGTTAATGGTTTGCTTACTTAAAGCTTAATTACCTCTAATATAATCTATTCCTAGGATTTAATTAATGCAGCTACATAGAAAGTTTGGTTAGAAGTAGCAGTTAAAAGTAGACCGTTCATTTCAAATACAGGGAAAAACGTGGCAGAAATTTCTTGTGGGGTACAGATTTTCCAATTACATTTAAACCACAGTAGAAAATTCATTTATACAGCCTGAAAAACTAATTTGGTACCAAAGGTCGAAGCAACGTAGCTGCAGGAATACCTTGTGCATCTCTTGCAGGGAATTCTCAGAGCCTGCTGCAGGCACCAAGCAGAACTTCATCGCAGCTACCAAGCTGTAACTGCTACCGCCACAACGCACTTGTCCTTCAAAGCTGTTTTATTCTAGATTCTTAGATATAATGCAGTATTGTTAAATAATTAAGATCAAAAGAGAGCAGATAATTATGCTATTTTAGGAGATTATTGTAAAGCTCGTGTTTATCTGATCTGAAAAGATAGCTGAAAAACGCATACCAGCCTATCCAGCTTTTTCAAACGCCACATCATTGGAAATGTCAAACAAATTTGGCTACTTTCCAGATGAATAAAAACAGCTGGACATACGGACGGATAAAAATATATATTAAGAGTTTTACTTTCTTTATCATTTGATTAGCATAAACATTAGGCCAATAAGAAAACAGGGCTGCTCTACAAAGCGAAAACTGCACTAGTTTTGAAATCATGACACGCTCCTTTCAAAAGCGTTTAAGTAAAGTGTAAAGGAAAGGCAAATTGAACCCAACTGATTTTTCAGTAACAGCTAGTATTTCAAACTAAAAATATTTCTGGAGTTAAACTGCAGTTTGTGACTGATACAAAGTTTGACTAACAAACTGGGATGACTACATACCACAAATTGGTTTGCATCAGTACGAAGATTAGTGCTTCAGGAGAGAACAAACATGAGGATAATTTCATGAGAATAATTTTGTGCAAAAAGGGTCCACCTGACTCTTAGTCAACTTCCTATTTTGAAACAAGCTCACCTTAAGTCTGGAAGTGCAACCATAACTGAACTTATTTATGCTTCCATTCTTCGTTTGATTTATGAGTACTTTGGATTCATTAGAAGTACTTGAATTCTGCATACCGCTAAGAAAAATGAATGTCAACAAACTAATAAGAATCTCCATTTTTCCAGTAAGTTAAATAAAGCAAGAAACAAATTTGAGTACTGTTCTCACACACCTTTAATGAACAGAATTACAGATAAATCATCACAACAGAGCTCCTGCCACTTCTGCTGGAAGTTATTGCTGTTTTTACACAAATACAAGACAAACTAATAACACGCCACAAACAACAGAGATGGGGCAAATCTCTCCCTGCCTTAATTAATGTCTTACATTTTAAATATTTCCTGACATACCAAAGAACGTTTCCAGTATGGCATTTCCACAGCATTATTTGGAGCATTTCTGGGACCTACTTGTTTGAGAAAACATGACCGAACAGGGGAATCATTGTTTCTCCACTAACAATTCAGGATTATTTACATGCCTTTCTTTTCAACCCTACCTGAGACTAGGGAGGAGAAAAAGCAAGACTGGAAACGCTGTTGTCAACAGGACACCCTCCTAGAGAAGTATTTGCAAAGGAGGAAAAAAAGAAAGCTTAATTAACTTATGAAAGGAGGTAACTACAGCAGAGAAGATGCAACATGAGGCCGGCTACTGGAGTTTGGTACTCGCTGTGAACTCAAAGGATTTCAGACGGGTCCCTATGCTAGATACATGAACCTACCCTGGTAGGTGGGAGAACGCTAGAGCACCAGTGTTTCCTAAGCCCACAGGACCACACAGCACTCCGAAAAACATGAAGTCCAGAGATTTCAGGCTGCTTTGCTTTCTATTTAAACACAGCCTCGGCGCCAAAGCTAATGAACAGAAAAGCAGCACGTAAGGCTGGGAGCTCGAAGGGTTTCCAGAGAGATAAAACCACCAGCCAAACAAGCTGCCGATGACATTTACGTACTTCTTCCTCTTTATTTCTTCCTCAGCACCTCCATTTTCTCTCCTTATTTTTACGGTTAGAGGCAAGAATTCAATTCGACCTTGGAGAATACAGACAACCGTAAGAGGAAGCTGTGACCAGAATTGCAAGCGCCTGCGTTTCTGTCAGAGGACCAGCTGAAAAACAAATGGGTCTTAAGTATTCTTGAGTGATGCCAAAGTCATCAAAACATTAATTTTGCCCTCTACAGTAACGATGGGGGAAAAAGAGCGCTTTTCCGCTCAAGAGAAACATCATTACTGGTTGTAATTCGCCATTAAATACAAATACAACGTGCCCTAACGAAACCCGCGGCACAAAATGCATATTGTTCTTGGTCCTCTCAAGAGGAGGAGCGAGCCAACTCCCACAGGCTCGGCAGCGAGGTTTCAAGAAAAACCGACCCCATCAAACAACTCAGCACCGTCACCTGAACGGTGGGCCCAGCTCTGCCACGTGCTGCTGCTGTTTCACCTACTCTGGCTGCGGTGCTCAGCGGACACCTTTAACGAGCCAAGTGGACTTGTTAAACGGGTGGAGAGCTCACCCAAGGAGGGGGGGGACTTTTGGGGAGTATACTGAGCTGAGCCGGCTCACCGAGGGATGAGGCAAACACAGAAACAACGCAAGGGAGGAGATGGCAAGAACTCCCCTTTAGGGAGTCTAGAGAGTGATTCAGTTAGTCAACGTAGGTATCTACATAGAATCACCTGAACGGTTCCAGATCTCACGACTACATCTCCATCTACAACGGGAGCTTAAAAACCTAAGGCACATGAAGTCTCCTGTCTACAGATTCCGAAATTTAGGTGCTTTAATTTCCAAGGAGCATCACTTGGTTTCACGGATCCATAAGGTACTCCATTAATTTGCCTACACAGAAGTACCTACTGCCATTCAACAGGATATCTCACCTGACCTCCAAATGCTGCTCCAGAAGGCCACAGGCCTCTTCTGCATCCTGTGTCTGATCTGCCAGCCTCTTGTGTGTCTCAAATGTGGCCCTGTTTAGAAATTGAATATCAAGTGCTAACTACATTCTTCCATCCTTTTCAGCAGGGGGCTAATTTGATGGATTAGCCCGGCTTCCCTTTCCCCCTACCTGAACAGTCCACCATCATCACATCGCTGGACTGAATGCAAAGCTAAGTTTGTGGTAAGACACACAAGTCGGACCAAATGTTGAGGAACAAAAAGAAAATCGCCACTGATTTAGTAAGTCTTCTGCTTAGCCTACAGTGTCAAGGAGCACAGAGAGACTGGAAACTGGGTCAGCATGTCCCAATGTGAGAGGCTTAGACGGAAGATGATTCAATGGAAGAATAACTCAAATCTGGGATTCAGGCTTATAGGAAGCACTTTGCCTTTCCCTTGCAAAGCTCTCTGATGTGGTGGTAAGCCTAAAAGTAGATCTTACTGTTTATAAATCTGACCAGGAGTGGCAAAGCATAAAAAAGGTCATGCTAGAAGCCTGGTCAGCAGGTTAAACTGTCTGTATCCCTGTTCTCTCCACCCCAGATCTGCAAACATGACTAAGATGAATCAGATAAATTCTGGCTGTAGGAGTCAAACAAGGAAACCAATTTCAGTCAGAGACCTGACCAACATGCCCCACAATTAGGATATAATTATGTTTGAAATGTTGGTAGAAATGCTTCATTACTGTAATTATTTCCACCTTGCAGCTCTCATTATGCAGGAAACTGTGAAGTAAAGAAAAGCAGGTTAAGTCAGGACTACCCCTGTCCTCTGTGTTAACATTTTGAATCACACCTGGAAAGAACAAGAAGCTCATACACTCCATAAACATCTGCTCTTTCTTTACTTCCTTCTGTTATGGCATACCTCAGGGACAACCAACATAGGCTAGCACATCACAAAATGCTAGAGAACAAAAAGATTACATTTGCATGAATCATACTTGTAATCTAGGCATATGAGAAGAGGTAGCAGGCAAAGGCAGTAGGTTGATCTTAACAACCGTGAAGAAACCATGATCTTGGCAAAACAGCCTAACAAATCCTGTTCTTACTATTAGTGGTGTTCAAGAAGAATATACACCTGCTTTGGTTCTGGGGTGAGCCTTGTGTTACCACACCCTGAAAGACAGTTTCTTCTAGGATGGAAGTGGATCAGTTGCCCCCAATCCATCTTCACATAGAAGATTAATGGTTGATGAGTGTCATACCTCAAGAACCAGGAACAAATTGTAAGTATTTAGGTGTACCAGGTAGGTTTGGTAATTTAGGAAATAGATAACAGAGGAGGAATTTCAGTGAATGAAGACACCTGGCAGTGAAATGTGAATGTTCAGTCACCAAAAGGGAGGGGAAACGTTACAGCTCCTTGACTGACCATTAGCCCTGCACAGAGGCAAGCACAGAACATAACACCTACACTGAAAAAAATATTGCATCTCTAAGGGAATGAAGCAAAGCTTGTTATAGACCATGATTACACCACCGTTTTAACCCTTCTGTAAATGATGCTTGTGCCCAAGTATGCAGCCATGTCCTCCCTTTTAACACTTGTTCTCACATCCCTCATGGCCCAGCAACAGTGTACAGAGAGTGTGTTTGCAGCTACATGGCAAATCAGATCATATGGCCAGTGCAGCTGAAAACTGACTTTTGTTGAGCCAGCTTTCAGCTGGACCCAGTCCCCGATCACAGTCATTGCACCACCGTGCAACGTGGTGACCCACAAGGCAGATAGGAAGACATTCGCTTTTAGAGGCGCTGTGGACTTATCTCAAATGAATGGCGAAGCTACATCCTGAATTTTAAAGTCTGGAAGAAAATTTAAGCTGACTTGACCCTATAAACTCCAAAAGCTGTAAGAACAATCTGTTCCACAGGGAGAGATTCGCCACAACGGAAGCACCTTGAAGCACAAGATACACAGACAAGTTGCACTGGGAGTTTGAGAGAGAAGGAATCGTCCTGCAGTGATCAATGGTAACTTGGAAAACTTTCTGAAACACTGCAAGTTGGAGTGGAGCACGCTTCAGGCATGCTGGGTCCCAGAGAGTTTGTAATACGCAAGATGGTGTTAGGTGTGCACGTCGGAAGGTGAAGTTTTGATGATCAACTGAAAGTTAACAAATTTGAGTAGGGTAACACCAGCTGATCTGATTAGCTAATTAGCTTCAGGAGACGTGGATCACAGCAAGCAGAGAGGCTCCAGACAAGCCATCTTGGCTTACAGATTGATCTGGTCCTGCTTGCATTAGAAGAATCACCTGTTGCTCATCAGAACCTCAAAAGCCAGCTGGAACCAAGCATGCTCAACCCACAGTGCTGCTTTTTTATTTTGAAGAAGAAAAACTTTTGGCAAACTTGGAGCAACTTGAGAGGTTTGCACATTGAGGCTTACTTTCTACAACACATAAAAATAAAATTTCAACTAAAGTTTGATTTTCACACCTAATACTTACCGGGAGCCACATTGCTCCTGTATGGAAGAGCAATGAAAGAGATAAATGACTGACTTCTCACTTGCTGTAATACTAACTAAGCCACTGAACTTTATGGTGCAAACATTTAATGTTGTGGAAATATAAAAACTAGTTCTGAAGTTATACTTCTGAAGTTATACCGAGATGAAAACCGATTTACATTCTAACACAGTGCTGCCTTACTGCAGTAGTCACAAATTGTCACTTTTCAGCTAATTGGCTGCAGTCAGCAGTTGGCTCAGACACGCCAATTATATATGCTTTGTCTCCCTATGTGAGCTTTCAGATTGCTGTGCAGAGCAAACATGAGCATAGTTGTCTTTAAATTAAAAATAGTACTTAAGATTTAGTCCCCCATTTCCCGGCATCAGAAAAATTACCACGCAAATCTGACAAACTGACAGTAGATGTTCAATAAACAGCCAGGTGTTGAATAGCGATGCACATCTAAATTTAAAGTGCACTAGCAAACAATGTTCTGGGAAGTCCCATAATTGGAAGAGCAATCTTAGTTCAGGCGCCGCACACATACTCATTTCAATAACACGCTACCAAACGCCCCAAGAAACCTGAGACGAGGCCAGCAAGAGCTCAGCTCTTACGAATGTTGGGTAAATACCTGAAGAGAAAATCGTCCCTTCCCATAGCCCTCTGCCGCATCTGCTTTCCACCCTGTCCACGCACTGAACAAGGCAATGCTCCTAGAAAACAACGTGTGATAAGGTAACTGAAGGCTATTGCAACCCATAGGCAGGAGAGAAAGAAAAAAAAGCACAAAAGGCTCCTAGCTCTTGCTTTTAGAGCTATGGCAATGAGAGGGTAGCCGAAGGAAGGGCAAGGTGGTGACATTTATGAATCTCACAGACTGTGTAGGCAACAGGAGTGGGGTCAAGCCATAAGAGACCCGGACGGGAATTCACAGCTCCCTGCAAGGCGCTCTTCAGCCACAGGAGCCTGAGGTCACTTGCTGGATGCTCCTTCCCTAGAGCTCTTGCCCTGTGCTGGCTATGTAAGGACTGTGAACAACGGTGGCATGCTTGCTGTGACAGCAGGAAAGATGATTTCCCGTAAGTCTTGCTGCAAGAATTTAAGGCATTAGTGTTCCCAGCTCTTCTCTCTGCTCTCAGGCGGACGCTGCTGCACAGCCTCCAAGGAGAGCTAGCAAAGTTCACATTCACAATTCAGCCCCAGAAATGCCAAATCCAGCTTCTCAGACTGATATGCTAGAAAAAGGAGGTTTTCGGCAAGATCCTGGACTGCGCGTTGCAGCAATGAGGCTGTGCTTTCAGATGGCTCCACAGATGCAGCAGCCTCGAGCAAAGAGGTGGAAATGCAAGTTCAGGTAACTTCTGAAACAGTTTCAGCAAAATCCACCAGCAGCGTTGTAAAGTTTGAGAGGACACGCAGTGAAGAGGGAATATTCAGGAATGTCAGGAACAGATCCAATAAGCTCAGATGGGAAAGGCAGAATTCAAAGCATAATACAGTGGATTTCCATGGAAAGTGGACCTCTAAGGTTCATTCCAATTCCCCCAAACTTCAGGTACAATCACTCTCGAAGATGGAGAGCACAACACACCAGTAATTCTGCCTTATTTGGATTCTTGAAAAGAACTGAACCGATTCTGGTGAATTTTCACATAGTAACTCAGTTCTAAGACTGCAGACAAGGATGGTAAATCTCATGGCAACTGCAACTAAGTTCAGGCAAATTATTACGACTTGGTGACAAAGATCAGTAACATTAAGCACTTTTAGCAATAAATGGTACTATAGTTTTCAATTATAAAAAATAAACTCATTGGAGCTATGTTAACATTTTGAAAACAAAAATCAAGACTCTCCCAACTTTGTGTATTTCTTGCAGACGAAAATCTTTACTTACTGTTGGCCCTTCAAAATCTATGTATTGTTAAGGTGCCCAACTGAACACTTTTGAATGCAAATGGTAGGCTTGAAATGGAAAAGAAAGAGGGTGGAAATTAAAAAAAGCACAGCAAAGATGTTGTCACATTGCTCCTGCTCCCCAAAACTCACTTCTCCAGTGCTTCTTTTTGTCCAAGAAGGGTTTTCCGATTGCTTACAAACTAGCGGGACCCTGCCAGTGTTCATATCAATTAATTGTTGTCCATCTAGAAGACTGACCTACAGGTTTGTTTTTAAAAAAAAAAAAAAAAAAAAAACAACAACTTGAAAAGGGATTTCTATTCTTGGAACACAGATGTTGACAGTTTTAATCCTACAACATATAAGTAACAGGACCTTCTTGACCACCGCACAAATCTGTGCTTCATGCCATTTCTCTTCTAAAAGTTTAAACAGAGGGGAAAAAAAACCTTTGCTAAAAGGTCGTGCTCTTAAATGAACTGCAGGTAAGGAATTCATTCCTTTACGTGGAATTCAGCCGAGAAAAACAATGCAATAAAACCCTTCATCTTAGAAAACGCACATTTTCCACTGCCAGGTTTAAAAGCAACAAGCTGAAAAATCGGAGACTTCTCGAAAACCTATACAAAATATCAACCCTTATACCGGACCTCAGACGTGTTTATGCTGCAAAGCTGTTTTGCGTTATCTTGAACTTGGCAGCAGGGACAGCGCGCTCATGTGCTAGCCCGAAAGCCTGACGGTTGGCAGACTGCTTGCAAGGCAAGCGGAGCCCAGCTTCAGGAGACAAATCTCGACAGGCAGCAGCACAACGTCCGCTTTGCTCGCGACGCGCTGGGCAGCTCGTTCCTGCCCCAGAAAGGAGAAAAGCAGTTATCTGATCTGCTGTTGAGAATAACATTTGGGTTACCGACTGAGTTTTCCCGTTTGCCACCACGGGGATCTTTTAAGAGAAGAACGTTTGCAAATTCCTTGTGCTAAAGGGATGTGGATTTATATATTAATGCAAAAATTGTTCTGGAGACTAGGCAGCTTTGAACTATTTAAAAAAAAAAAATTGGCAAAAACAAATGTCGAAGCCAGTCATTACACCGCACTTTGCAAAGCGAGCCATCAGCATTAAAATGCTCCACCCTTCCCAGTTGCAAACCCTCAAGTACATCTCCACGACCAAGCTCTGCTGCTCGGATGCGGTTGCGAAGGATCACATTAGCTGGCCTCGCGCCGAGCAGAACTGACACCATCTGCGTGCAGGATAAACCGGGATCGTGAACATACCAACTTTTATGGGGAATTTTAATATGGATGAAAAAAAAAAAAAAAAAGGAAAACTTTAGCACAGAGCTGCTCAAAAACATACTTTCCCAGACCCTGAAAGTCCAGCAATAAGACGACCGTATACAACCACCTGTGTGCCAGAAGTGTGATATACAACTAGGAATTAAAGTTGTTTTAAAGCGCTTATAATGCAAGCAGCCAAGCAGGAATCAAGAAGAAAAGGAAGAGCAAAGAGGCTAAATATTAGCGCTTTTTTTTTCTTTCCAGACTGCAAAATAGCTGACAGATGGAAATGGGCAAAACCTTATGTCTTGCATCATTTCTGACCAGACAAAACACTAGAAATATGTATGCAGGCTGGAGCTCACTGCTGCAGTAGTATTAGTGGAGAAGGAACGAACAAACCCTCAGAGGAAACCACGATTTCCAAGGTTCACACGGGATGAATAATTTAAAACGTTTATCAATCTCTACCACAAAAGGTTCGCAAAATGCCAGCCTCAAAAGTCTCTACCAAAGTTCTAAGGATTTTATATAAGTAACAAAACAAATATTTTATATAAATAACAAAAATACCTTCTAGGGACAACATTTCTCACACTATTAGATGATACCAAAGCCACGCGCCGTTTCAAATCTGATGTCAGGTTACTACGTGAAGCAGCAGTGATTTTAAAAAAACAAAAACAAAAAACTCCCTTCCAACACACCGCTTATTTGCAGGGAGGGAAAAAAAAAAAAAGATAAAAGAACAAAAGATTTGCACAATACTTGAAATTTCAACGTGGGCACATTTCAGGATTTTTAAAATTGTGCACTCACATAGTTGCAAAATAAAATGCAGGGAGCTTTAATAGATTTGCTGCTTTTCACTGCGTGGCCCTAGGTGCAGAACTGGCAGGCTGATATATGTTTCTTTCATAAAAGGAGAGGAAGAAACATCGGGCACTCTAAAAAGAAACTTTACACTGTGGATCACAGCGTATTCAAGCTCATATAAAGCTGATCAAGGGACTGACTCATTAAGCAGCATCAATGACAGTCTTTTAAGATCTAGGAAGTCAGAATTCATACACTAGACTTTTATTCATCAAGGTTTTTTTATAAGTCTCTTCTATGATTTTGTGTTACAGAAGTCTTGAGATGAAAATATAATTCTGCCGGGTAGGGAAAAATTAACAACCTAGATACACTGGGTTTATTATATAGAGCTGTGATCGTACCGTACTGCCGTGACCCCGACTCTTTTCAATGCTTGTTAATAGTGCTGTGAGCAAGACTTGCCCATACAGTAAGGATATCTTAAAAATATGAAGTCCCAAAACTAAGTGGGAAAAGAAGAAATTTTAAGAGTGGTCCAAGAACAGCTTATTCTTAACAGCAGCAGATCCACAGAGCCATCTGAGAATTGTTCTTCAAGTGCTGGTGGCTCTGTCTTCATGCTGATTAGTTAAATGAGCCAGAAGTTTTCTGGTTTTGTCATCCTGTTTTAGTGCGGGATATATCTTCCCCCCAGCGATTTAGCAAGGCTGTATCTATTGTTGCATTTGAGTATTCTGGCTTCTTATATTCTACTGGCAGTGTGCTTTTCTCCTCTTCGTTAACTCTGCTTACCATTCTTCGACCCTTTAAATAAGCTTTCGTATAAGGAAATATATCTAGCTCCTTTGGTAGCTGTAAAAGCTTCCCTGCAATGGTCTACATTGCTCATTTTCCAAAATATATTTGAACCTGAGTTTTACGTTTACATTCAACAATTGCATACTATATTTTCAAGAAGAGCTCTTCAGCACAGAGCTAGAGCAACCTCAAGCCACCGGCACATCACCACCCCGGGCCTCACCCAGGAGAAGTTAATTGACTGGCTAATGCACACTTTGCTTCCATCCAAAATAAAACTCTGTATTTTCGATATCATGTTTTTCAGCCCTGCACATTAAAAGCCAAGAAAAAAGATCAGCTTCCTTAAATGTAAGGCAATCCATACACACCTTACTCTCACATCCAAAAGAAAGTTTATCCTAACCAACCCTCTTGGTATCATTAAATTCTGCACTGAACATTACTTTTCCTATTTCATAGTATTCAAAAAATAAAACACTTAAGAAACAAACTGCCTTGGAACCTGCCTTACTTACAGGGACAGCTAAAACAGTCTGCGATAAAGCGTGGTGTTTCGTCTCCAACCCAAATCCAAATATACAGAGTAGAATTTCACTGACCAAGCAGCAGAACATCCCAACTATAGCTCAAGGCGTAGGGAGGAAGAAAAACAAAACAAGATTTCAACCGACGGATAAAAGCATTAAAAGAAAAAATAATAATAAATCACGCAACAATACAGCACTTGGGAAAAATTTAGTGTGAGCAGCTTTCAAGGATTATTAACAAGGAGTTATTAGGGGACAAGTCATTGCTCCAGGGAAAGTACTAAAATTTGCAACACCTCCTCGAAAGGGTTAACTGCGTTTGAAAGAAGCCCTAATTCTCAAGTATTTAAGAAGCTGCTAACAAAAATATTACTTACTATGAAAGGGAACAACTTCTAAAAGGAGAAAAATGTCATCAATTGATGCAAAAAAAAAAAAAAAAGGAAAAGAAAGAAAAGAGGGCAGGAGCAGATAAAAAGGAAGCAGCTGTTTCATGTTTTAAAGTATCATTTAACTGTTCTGTTTCAAATCTTTCCACCCCCAGCAGAAGATGTCAGTTTGCCTGTTCTCGAAAAATCAGCATGTAATTGCATGTCTCCAAAAGTAATTACATTCAACAGCAAATTTCATCAGATTAACAAATTGATTTACGTTTCATTGTTCGGTAAAGCAAGAACCTTGCCACAGCGAGAAAGACACAGTCACAGAGGCTCAAAAGCACCTGCAGGTACATCTGAATAAAGGCAAGGGACATCGTTAGCGACCAACTTCAATGTTCCAGGGCTTTCTGAAGGAAAGAAAAAGAACATTTTTGGAACAGGAGTGTCCCAGAGAGCTAAGCAAGATTACATCTCATCACCTCCATCCACTGCTAATTAAAGGCGCACGAGACACAGTACACCACACTGAGGACCTGGCGGGAAAGCTACCAAGATCACCATACTCGGTATGGTATCAAGCCTACCTAAATATTTTATCAAAGTAATTGCCACCTATCTAGCTGTATTTTATTCTCTTTGGCCAACAACAGAGATATTTCTCCTTTCGCTTCTCCTTTACCGAGAGCTTTCATTTGGTTAGCCTGTGGCTTGCAATTACCGAACGACGTTCAATCAGAGAAAGACAGGAAATCTACAGGGGCTATGTCCAGTCCTCGAGAAATAGTTACGCCAGGTATCAAATGGCTAATCTAAATGGCCTCTAGAGACAGATCAGGGCACTGGAGTCAGTCGCAGACCATGCTTTTTAACTGAGACGTCTTCCTTTTATCTTATTCCGAGCATTATGCGAGCCTTTTCGTTAGACGGTAAACCTCAAAGAGGTGACCCTGGAGAGCATTGCTGCTTGCAAAAGGCACGTCACCTTAAAAGAGGTAGAAGGACTGAAATGAAAGGACAGGGAAAGCGTGGCGTCCCGCATCCCTCCACCTCTGTTCTTAAGCAAAAGGGTACCATCTTCCTCACCCGGCAGGTGTAGGAAGTTCAGTGTATTCCCACACTTCAGTTGGCTGAAGTGATGTTTCATCCATCACTTAACTCTGCAAACTAAAAAGAGCTTCCTCGACCATGGCAAACCCCGAACGGCAAGTAAAATTAAAGCTTATCTGAAACGGGTATTATAATTCATGGTGACCACCTGTTTTACGGGTGACATCACCAATAAAAAATAGCAGCATGAGGAATCAGGTATCAGAAAAAGAAATTTAAGCCAAATCTGCTTTAATAATCTGCTTTCCTTTGAAAAATGAGAGTTTGAAAGATTTTAGTATTCACATAGTGCCGGACACAAGGACCATGCAACATTACAGTAATGATGATGAAGACCAGAGTGAGAACTTTGCCTGAGGATTCTGAAGGGTTGTAGCAATATAATTTCTGGCACTTTATAAAATATTCGTTACTATTTCCCATTTAAATAGGCACGTTCAGTATAAGAGAAAATTAGCCCACTTTACTCAGTCGGAGAGTCAATTCCTTACAAGAATTTCAAGCTAGTTCATAATTCCTCTCTCCTCTGAAATACAGCTGACAACAGCAGCATGTGGTTTCGCCTGAACGTTGTCCACATACCAACACACGAAATACCTGGTAGCTTAAGAAAAGGACACGTTTGTTCCTAATTGCCTGCTCTACAAAGCCAAACGGACTTGAAGGGAATCAACTTTCTTGCATTCCTGTATACAATTTCAGCCTACCCTTGTATGCCAATGGGAACTGTTTCACAGGTCAAAGGAGGCCATTAGTAGAAATAATACAGTCCCCAAGAAAACCCAGAAAACCGTTAGGTTGCATCGTTAATGAGAGGCAGAGCACAACTCTTTTGACGCACGGGAATGAACGGAGCCTAGATTCTTTCCTCAGACAGTAAAAACTAAGAGAAGGAAAAAAAAAAAAGGTCATAAAAGAGTACTGAAATTAGTAGCTACAGGACTAATATACAAAGAACTCAAATACAAGAAAGCGCCATTTCTGAAAGCATTTTTCCAAGTAGGATTGCACTTCTGTATCTATTTGAAATCTTATTCTATTGCAGCAGCACAGCTCTAACGGGAGCACTAAGAAGTACATCAAAACGTAGATGGAGTCATCCAGGTAATATTTACACCAACAATAACTTAGCAAAAGGAACATAGGGCAGTGGCAGGAAAGTCCCCTAAAGGAAGATAGTTCATTAAAGGTGAAAATGTCACCCAAGAGCTTTGCACGTAATAATTTCATTCCTTGGGACACCACGCGCTGGATGCGTTGGGTACATACGGCAGCGGGCAAGCTGTGCAACTCACGGATGCATGAGCGCATACGCACAGGTTAGTGACAGTCACCGTGTTCAGCACTGAAAGAAAACACTGCAAATAAAAGGCTGATTTAATTACGACACATTTCAGGCTGTCCTCAGTTTTCAGGTCTGCCATTTGTTCCCATCTCCGTGCTTGAACTTTCGGCAGCTACTCATAAAGCAGCTATCAATTTAATGGAGATGAATTGTTTCCACCTTGAGGATCCCCATTCACGATTCCAACAAATGAACTATGCCGCTATTCAACGTTTTGAGTGGATTCATAAATATTTTCCTATCATGGTAAATGGCATATTTCAAATACCTAGAATAATTATGACAAGGCATTATGCAACCGCATTAAGCTACTCACAGCGCATTAGCCTTCTAAGCAGGAAGGAATAAAGCTTCAGAAGAGCCTGTGTAGACCCACCGTTCTGAAAGAAATCATCCGGAGGAATCCAGAAAGAAACTTCAGCAGCCCATGCTGAAATTTGAGAAATTAAAGAAATGTAGACAGCAAGGGCAATTTTAGCTATTTTTCTACTGCAGCTTTTAATAAATCACAGTGGAGGGCTTGAAAGCTTCCCACTTGTCATCTTAATACTTAAGGGTCCTCAAGCAGTAAGACGTCTAATGCTGGTGCGGTGCTGGTGCACCAAGTATCCCACGCAGAGATGCTGCACAGTTATTGCAGCACTTTGCTGAACCCCAGCGTGATGATGAATTGCCAAGCAAACGGCATACAGTGAATATTTGGTGCGATTTGGCAAATGGTATATTTGTATGCAAGCAATGGTATATTTTTGTATGCAAGGCTAAAAATGCCTTAGCCTCTCTTTGTTCCTTGAAGCATTTGGCTCATAATTAACGTTTAAGCACATTCAAATTAAAATACTTCAACCAACGCGAGAGAAAGAGATGAGGCAATTGCCAGTTAATGATACAATTACAAACTGTTTTTTCCCCTTAATCAGCTCCTAGGCTTCTTGCACGCGCTCAGAAAGTCGAGATGAGTGCAAAAGACTACGGAGAAGATTCTGAATTCTGGGAGAGTAAAATGCAAAAATCAAATGTGACAGTTTTAATGAAAACAATAGTTTTGGTATGAAACATGACAAGAACACAAGTTTATGGTTAGTGAGTGGTAGAAAACGCTATCAATAGTAAGCTGTAATGGGGCAGACAGCTTATAGCCATTAAAATAGCTTTTAAGTAAGCTATACTAGCAACTCTAAATTTGACCTACTGTGGGTTCTGGAGAAGGATTCACTTACTGGAATCCGTTCAAAGCAAATACACACTAGTTTAGGAGTTGTTAAAAACTGCTGACATTTACACAAGTATCAAAGGGAGTTTCAAATTCTCACCATTAGCTACTTGTCAGCTCCAGTACTTTAGTTTCACATCTGGGGGAGCTGAGAGATTTTTGACGGAGCTGCAACCCATCAAAAGAAGCCCACTGAAAGTTACCGTTTCAAATCTCCTTAGTTGCAATATTCTACGGCTTTTTTTTTTAACCCTACACCTAACTTTTCTAACTCCAGATACATTCTGAATGCATAACGAAGCAATTTTACAAAATCGCAGCACAGATTAAGAAAACACGTAACGTAGGAAAGAAAGAAAAAAATAAAAAATCGTGTAACATTCATGTAACTAGTTTAGAGAAAAACATTCACACTACCAACGCTCTCTAATGTCCTTTTCCAAAAGGTGCACTGCTTAGTTCTGTGCATGATCAGGAACACTTAGGGCAGCACTTTCCAAGCAAAAAGAGAGGAAGGTGAGCAGTCGTGTTTTGCACGAGGCTTATAAAGCCACTGTGGCCATGCCAGCCCGAGTCCGTCAGCAGAGAAGAACCACACAGCAAACAGAATGGAAATATCGAGACATTTCCGACAAGACCTTACCTGTGTTTTCAAGAAAGCTTGGCAAACTAAGTTTTTTAAAAGAGCTCCGCGATGTAGCTTTCATGCAGGGAAACCATTTCGGCAGAAGCTACTAGGAAGCAGACTGCTGTATTTCGAAGGCTTTCTACATGTTGCAGCTTTAGTTCTTTTGCAAAATACTCATTTTGAAACATTAAAGCAGTGAGGGAAGGACATCCTAAACCAATACACTTAGCAAAACAAAAAAAAAAACCCCTAACTGAAGTGGTTTTGAAGAGAGGTGGAGCAACAAGAGGGAAAAAGCGCCAGAATTCAGCATTGGCAAGAACACAGCTATCTCCAGCACAAAAGAGCATTTATACTCTCGGCGTCGCGAGTCTAAAAGGCAAGGAAAGAGGGAAAGAGAGACAGATTTCAATCAACAACTTCAGAATAAAGTTTCTTAATTTTAAGAAATAATGTGGAGTGTAGTTTTCATTAACTACACAGTAGCAAAGACGGCAGGTTTGTGAAATTTTCTCATCCGAGATTATGCATCTACATAAACATTTTCGTCATTACATAAACTATATCTAAATTGAAAATAAGCCAGGATAAGAGGACGTGTGTACAACTGCCTATTATGCTATTCAAACAAAGGGTACAAAATACCACTTGACATACTTCACAGGAACAGTTCAAACAAAACGTGTAAGCTGCAAGGTCACGCACACGCACACACGGAGAGAATATTTTCCAGCATTTCCCAACAGCAATCTGGCAGTCCCAGAGCTTCACCGACTTCATCGCACTTCTTATATTGAAAGCACTGTAAATTGCCAAAGGGAAACTGAAACATATTCTTTAGTTGCAAAAAGTTTCGGAGCACAGCTGCAATGAGCAAAACTAAGCCTCCGCGAAGAGAAAAACAGCTTGCATCCTGGCCGTACCGTCGCATGCAGTTTTAATTAACAAGTCAGCATGCCCTGAAGGACTAAACCTAAACTGCACAGGAACTTTTATGCAGTGAAATAAGGGATGGTCACTTAGAAAAAGGAATAAAAACATGTCTGTTTAAAAACTATTCCTGAGACGAATGGAGTATAGAGCAAGTATTGAAGGAGCAGCCAGGAAAGCAGGGCAGTCAAGAAGTTGTAGGTCACCCCATTGCTCTATTTTAAATCCTGCAGCAAACCCCAATCAAGGACTGACTATAAGCAAGCCTTTGCCCCAAATATCCATATTCTGTCTTTTCTCATTAAAGATGCACTCTACAGAGAGCTCAGACTTGGCAAAAAATGGAAAAAAGAGGGAAAGCAAACAAGAAAGAGGAGTGGAAAGGACAGGCAGGAGCAGAGAATACAACTAAGGAGAATTGAGGGTGGCTCAGTCCACCATGGAAGATTACACAAGACCTGAAAGGACACAGTGAGTCCTGGAGAAAAATCATACTTTTTTACTTACTTCTCCCTAGTTTTTCCTCTATGGAACCATTACTATTTATAATATCATCTCCTACCCACGAACTGCTCTGAAAAATATCAGGATGTCAAGGAAGGAAAAGAAGTGTTAGAGCAAAACAGTACCCCTGGGCTTGTATGAGAAGCATAGAGTCAAACCATAAAGTGTCTCAGCACCCAGTCTAAAAAATGTTTTGGGTGGCCTGCAATCTGACAGCACAGATGATCAGAAGACTGAAGATGTAGCTGTAGACTTCGGTAAAGACATAGCCAATGACTTTATACTGCAAGGTTACACCAGATGGTGAACGGACTGAAAATACAGTGTGATATCAGCAAACAGCAGGTCTATACGGCTACAGGCTCTTCATGAAGGAGACAGGACAACCATCCGAAGCGTGGATTGAGCTAATAAATAGAAGACCTTGCAGCTTCAGAAATGTAAAATGCAGATTTGAGTCCAAAAAGGCTGTTAAAGGATGCAGGAGAAGCCTGATTTTATCTCGCACCCAGACGAGCAACACTGCTGAATTCCCGTTAGGAAGGAGGAACGCCATGCCAAGCTACGACAGGACTGCCAGCAAAAGGGGGTGCAGGTGGTCTTCCTGGAGAAGGACGACAAAACCCTAACGAGTAATGAAGAATTGCTACTACATGAGAAAGGGCTGAGATGTTCAACACCAATAGGTATTCAGAGAAAGATGACAGAAAAATGTCAATTCTAGGAAACAAACTTTTTAGATACCAACTGAGCAGCGTATATTAACAGTAATCATGAGGACTCCGTATTCCTGGATGTGATATTGCTGGCAGACTTCTTCACAAAAAAGTCTCTCGACCAATAAGAGCTGATGCTATTTTAGACTTTATTTTGGCATGTAGCAAGAATGTTAGAGAAGATTTGGCCACATAAAATTACCTTGGATTGACTGCACACAAGCACGTTCAGATTAAATTAAGGATAAACTAAGGATAAGCTGAGAATCAAAGTTCACTCTTTTTAACTACAAGAAATTAAATAAGACAGTAAAATCAAGTGGACTAAGGAGATAAGGATGGGAAAGCAGCCATCGAAGAATTTCTCTCAGGTCAAAGATGCAGAACTATTTGAAACCTGTATCCTCAAAATCAACCTCAAAAAGGACATTAAGAACAATTAAAGAGTCTACATGTTATGGAGAGGAGAAGGATTCATTAGGTATGTCTTAAAAGCCAGCAAGTGGTACGGATATAAAATAAGAACTGCTGAATGTCAAGCTGTGCTAGATCTCAGCAAATAATAAACAAAACAGTAAGAGAAGTTTCAGCCATACAAGTAAAGGAGACCATAAAGGGAAAGTGAAGAAGGCATAAAGGGAAAGTGAAGAAGGTATGCAGTGAGGAAAGGAAAGAGATTAAAACCAATCAGCTATATCCCTAAAACTAAATTAGGGTTTTCATTAAGGACAAGGACACCAAAGTAGGAGCAAGGCAAAACATCTAACGGGAAGGAGGTTACAGAAAAATATGCCACCGAGGTGGATACGGAACTCAGATGTTTCAGTGTGCTCAAAGTCCGTGAAACCAGACAGCGTGTAACCCAGCACTCCAAAAGAAATGGCACATGAAATAACGCAAGGTTGTTAAAGCAATCTACCCAGCCAAGTGTGGCGCTACAGAAAATTTAGAGCTTGCATCTAGAGGAGGAGGGGGAATCCAGATATCCACATTCCCAAGACCTAAATAGTATGACAAGTATCAGGAAAAGCTTTCAGTAAAACAGCAGAAGAAATTGAAAAATGGAATTAAATGAGCAGTAGAGTTGACAACGGTAAATTGTGGTATACTAGCCCACGACTTTCTGTCTATACCAATCTGTAAACCAGACAAAAATTCTCCAACTAGAAAATAATTACCAATACGGTAAGTGATATTAAAAACTGAGAATGAAGTGTAGTCCAAGGTCAGTCTGTCAAGTCTATCAGTCTGTAATTGGCGTGAAAAAGTTCCACAAGTGTTTAAAAAACAACCACACTATCTTTACCCAAAGGTGATTCAGACATTTCACAAATAACTAATATTTTGAAAAGTTCAGGAAAAACCTTGAAAAATACCTCTACAGCTTAAGGACATTTTTCCACTGGGACATGATTACCTTGCTTGGTATTATGATGTGCATTATCTTTGTCAGAAGTGATCCCTACGGTGAGTTTCTGTAACTGGAATGTCTGCAATATCAAGTAAATTCATGTGAAGTTGCCAGCTTTCACAAGGTAATTCTAACATCAGTTGAATAAAGATGGAGATGGAACAATCTGGGTTCCTACATTTGACCAAGCTTCTTAAACAGGCAGAATTGAAGCATATGGAGCCTCATTTTAGCTCTCTGTTCCAGACCTAGAAGAAGTTTTCTCCTTTAAAGGGCCCTCGTACCACCCTAAGTACAGTGCCTGCTGGTACTCAAATTAGTCCAGAACAAGAAAGTGGCCAAAGTTTCTCTGAATTATTAGCTGCAATTGCAGTTGCAAAGTGTGATTGCAGTCTATGATCTGTGAGTGTTTTCATGAACCACTGAGCTTCTTCCACTGCTTCTGCAGCACTAACCTTACCACAGACCATCTGATACCTGAGGCAACATGTGTTCACTGACTGCACTGAATTAAGAGAAATAATGAACTTTGTCTCGTTCCGCAGGTACCACCTGGTCTTGGACAAGAAAAGAAGAAAGGGGGATGGCCCTCCAGCTATGCCTTTCAAGAACAAGACAGAAGAGACACTAAGAGCACTTCCTCCGTTCTTCTCATTCTGGGCTTGATTTTTGGCTTTTTGATTCCTTGTTTGCTTTCCTCAACATCAAGGGACAACAGCTACACGTTAAAAGTCAAAGATATCGTTAGAATACAGCTCTGTTAATAAGCAAGCAACCCACTCACTTCACAGTGCATTTGCAGATCCGCTGGGCTGAGGTGACCTCAGAAGATGACGCACCGTTTTGCTCTTAATCAGGAATATCAAAACCCTTTGTCCGTTGCAGGATTACACTGAGAGCTGGCGCAGCTTGGACAATACACAGCACACCAAATTGCCATGTTGCTTGAGGGAAAAACAAGTATTTTTAAATAATTATATAGACATTAAGAGCGCCTACCTGTATTTTTATTGGCCAGGTGAAATTGCTGACGTAAACAAAAAAAGTGATGTTTGGATTGTTGCGGAAATCAAATTTCTCATTGGAGAAGCTGTCCTTGTATTCTTTTATGTTGTTTTTTGAAATAACCGGAATTTCCTCACCAGCCTGTGTGCCTGCTGTTTTAAAATGTTAAGAAGTAGCAAGAAAAGATGTTTCAATGCATATTTTAGCGATAAACAAAAAGGGCCAATTATCCTGCGTTCTAAAGTTATTACAATGACAGTAAAATGAACTATTCATCTAAATGCTACTATTTTGAGCTGCACTGCATTATCAAAATCAATGTATGCAGAAATACTGCATTACTAAACATTAAACCAGCACCTTCACTGTCTCCAAAACATGTTACAAGATGGGAAAACAGAAGAAAGAAAAACATAATTCTTTTAATATTTTACTTCTGCCCCAAGCCCAACATCTAAGAAAATGATATAACAAGTTCACAGGTCAAAAGAAAAAAAATAAAAAGAAATAATAAAAAAAAAAGGTTTCTCCAACTAAATCTGCATTTTTTTTTCTTGAAAACTGGTATCAATTTCAACTGAAACAAGCTACCAAGCAAGTTTCCTTATCTTTAAGTAAACTAAACTAAGATCATACTTGTTTTACCTGCAAAACTTGTTGACCATGTAATGTTGAGGTTGAAGTTTTTAGATGCATTGATAAACATGTCAAGGTCTCTGTTTTGCTAAAGAAAAGAAAAAAGAAAACCCATTTTTAGGATAAGGAATCCCACCGCATTGTTTTCCTAGCAAATCTTCACTGAAAGGAATCTTGGAATTGATTATTTACATAAAGCAAATACATTAAGCATCTTCACGTGAAGCAAAAGACAACCTACAGAACTACTTCCATTTTCTGAAAGTAGTATTCTCCTCACCAAGAAAAGCACAATAAAGAACAAAACAAGTCATGCGCTTGGAGTAAAACAGTAAGAATACAGACACAAGGTATGTGGTGAAGAACTAGGAAAACCAGAGTTGCTCAGCAAGCTGTTCAAACAAATGTTTTTTTTAAAAAAAAAGAAAAAAAACAACCATGGGTCCTTATATAATTTTACCATGAATATTTGAAACTGCATGGGCGAAGATGAGGAAGAACAGAAGGTTCTAGTTGCTCTGTCAAATTGGACACATGCTACATCAAGAGACTACCTCTGGACACTCACAGAACTATGACATTTCATCATCTCCACGGTCAGGAGAGGATGAACATATAACCAAAGGATGAAGTTTAAATGAAAGGTAGAAAATTCACCTCTTCAGGTGTCGCTACAAAGTTGATGGCTGTGTAGTAGCGATCATCCTCTTGAGAAAGGCTGAAGGTGAACTGATAGTCAATGAGAAGAGTATCTGAAAAGAATGCAAGGAGAATGTTATCGCACGTCTTGGAATAAAACTAACTTCTGCGAAGCAAGGCACGTCACTAAAGTGCTTCTTGCACTGAGAGCACAGCTAGGAGTCACTGCACTGTTACAAGTGAGTCCAACCTCTGTATGATCTTGCACAAAAAGGAGAGAGACTCTGGACTTTTCTGGCACTTTCATCCTCTCAGGTTGAACTTAGAGGGGAAAAAAGAGGTCCTTGCTTTTCAGGCAGGAGCCTCCAGCCTTAAACTAAAAGGCTGTTCATACCCCTACATTGAGAAAACATTTTAACACGTTTACTTTTTCCATACCGAAATGCCTTCTCAGGGAATACTAGTAAGAGCTAATGGACTGTAGAACCCTTGCTTGAGACAGGATTAAGTTAAGTTTCTGTACACCAGTGCTCCTCAGGCAATGTTTCTACTGAGCAGCTGCTCGGTGATCATCTGAATCACATCATGCCATGTTCAGTCTACCTGTATGTCCTCCTATTGCTCGTGTCCGTCCGGGTTTGAATACCACCTCTCTGTTAACTGGCAGCGACCAGCCAAGTTTGGGGGTACATCCACCAATCTCACTATCCTTTTATTAAGGCACCGTACTATGACTTGTGCACATTCCCAAAGCTATGCAGAGATATTCCAAGTAATAATAAATATGAGGCTATACAACCGGTGGTGGTGTTCTCTTTCTGACATCTACCCACAACCCAAGCACCAAAAGAGAAATTTCTAAGGCAGAAGAAAAATAAGAAAGACCTTGAGCCTGTATAGCACACGGTTGCTGTTGTGAAAGTTGTAAAGTTCCGTCTGTTCCATCTTTTTGCTTACTCCACCGCCCCTGCCATTGGCACCAAGGCGTTAGGTCATACTTGCAAAAAGACTATCATAAGTCATCAGCGCCCTTGCTTTGCTAAAGCAGAATTCAGATTTGCTAAACACAGCTTGTTTACAATTTGTGTTTCACAAAAAGTACTATTTGAGATGTGTATCATTAGGTAATTTAAGATTATATCTATCCATGCCTGTAAATGTGCTGATTGCTAATATTTGCAAACAGAAGCTGGAGAGTATCCACTAAGTAATCTGCATCTTGGCAAAGTATCTTCTAGAGATGCACAGAGATCCAAAAGTTCATTTCAAAGCAACCATGGCAATTTTGAAGCCTTACCCATTCTAACATGGAATAAAATAAAAATTAAAAAAATTGCACTAACAAAAATCCCCAAAACATGCTTTGATTTTGACTCATTAAAGTCATTACATTTTAGAGTATCTTCCAGACAACCAGATTTTATTTCAAAGTCACGTAAAAATAGAAAAATTCTGAAGTCTGTTCTGATGGGTCCAGTTGTGACACAGACATTATCAAGAGCAGCATTTTGGTTTTCTTTAAATTATAGTTTTGTGAGAACTGATGTTCTAAAAAAATATATTTTCTAGTCCTAGCCTTAATCCCCTGTATTTTAAACAGATGCTCAGGCAACTAATATTAGTTTTCAATAATGCATTTCAAATGTCAAACACATTTTCTACCTCCAAAAAAAAAAAA
Source organism: Apteryx mantelli (assembly GCF_036417845.1). Lineage (NCBI taxonomy): Eukaryota > Metazoa > Chordata > Aves > Apterygiformes > Apterygidae > Apteryx > Apteryx mantelli. The sequence continues at coordinate 85,216,802 of NC_089982.1, read as the reverse complement.
AAACCTCAACAGTACTCACAGTAACACGTTCCTTTCAGTGGATTTCCCTGATATCTATTTTCAACTTCACACCTAAAAAAAAGTATTTTTAATTAATGCATTTCTTCGTTTTTATTTATTCCTAGCCAATAAAAATCAGAAACCACCACCTGTGCCGATAACAGTAGAAAATTAAAAATAAAGGATGCATGTCTGAGCTATACTGTGCTGCTGAAGGAACGACGCAAATCTCACAGATTTGCACAAAACAAACTAGAAAGCAGGGACAATGAAATGTAACATTACAAATATTAACCTTTGCATCCATTTGAAATGTATTTAATAGTTCTACACAATGCATGCAATTGGATCAGTAGAGTCAAATACCAAAGCTTCCATTTACGGACAACCCAGGATCTGGTCCTACAACGTCTACTCATGCGAGTAACACTTTAAAAATAAACCTGGCAATGAAACAACTTCCATTAGCATTCCACTAAAACCATTCGTGTTATATTACAGAGAATTCTCCTGCAAATATTTGCTCTGAGAGGGCTCCATTAAAATGCTTGAAGGTTGAAGTCTTTTCCCTTCTTATTTCTGATATATTTATATCCCCTCAAAACTGCATCAGAGTGCATAGAAAATAAAAAAAAATAAAAATAAATCTACCAATTAAAAAAAAATAAAATTGAGGGATAAGCAAAGCGGTATGAATAGTTTGGGGGTGCAGGGTTAGCTTTCACCCTACACACTCTGCATGACATTCGCAGCTGAAACGTTCTTAAAACGGAAAACTTAAGGAAATCATTTTGCTCATGTTATCCCCCCAGGGGAAGTACGGCTGGCTGCACAGGCAACGGAGTTAGTCAACTGTCAGCACTAAGAGATGAGCAGAGACATCATAAATGCAGTCGTTAAAAACTGTCAGGGTCCCATTTCCAGCATGTGCACGGCCTTTTGATTTCAAAAATAATAACAGCGAAACAAACTCACAGTTGACACTCGTCTCCTTTTATTCCCTTGGTGGTGCAGAAACATTTCCCTGTGTTTGTGTTGCAGACGGAGGCATGGCCGTTGCATTTGCAAGCTGTTGAGCAAAGGCGGGAGGAGGGGGAAAAAAAAGAAGCAATTTTGAATGAAGCAAGAGAGACAGATTTGATAGCAATTAAATTCTTTAGATGCCAAACTGTGATACGTCGACAATTAAACTGCACATGAAAACCCATTTGGTAGTCTTTGGTTTCTTTGTGATACTAAAGGCTGCTAAAAATAGAGGCATGTGTCAAACCGGAGCGAGCGAGGCTTCCAAGACTGTATGTTTTTGTATGAAATCATGATCAGCCTGTGCCTTTGTAGCTTCCAAAAAATCTATTTAACTTCCTTTTTTGTTGCTAGATGGCACTACAGACATCATAAACGGTGGGAAAGAGATAATATTTGGAATAGTTTGGGGCTTGCTAACACATTTCACTCAAGCTCTTAAAGAGAGACTATGATCACTATTTATTTATTTATTTATTTATTTATTTAACACAAGTAAAACAAAGCTCCTTGTGCTTCTAGGGCTCTATCTAGAAAGAAAACTGTCTTTGAGAAAATGGCATAAGTCTGTGCTAAAACAGTCAGTGCTGACAATACAATGTCCGTTTTAGAACAGCTTTAGTGTCGTCTCATGAACTGAATGCCACCCAGTCATGGTTGAAGGACATCAGGCCCTAGACCAGATCTTCTGGTTTAGTTATATCTCCGAGTAGACCAGTCCACGTACCCCAAGACTACTTGCGATGGGCACCAAAGTATGACAGTGGGAACATACGGAAGATTTGCTTCAAAAATACACTCCTGATTCAAACTAAAATGCTAATGCCGACACAGCTTGAGATCTTTATCCATAAAGGAGCCATGAAGGCACATGCAAAAAAACCAAAAAATGTTCCTTATAAAGTAATCTTGACCATAATTAGAAAATAACTTTTTTCTAACCATAACTTTTTTCAGAAGGTAGCTACACCTTTTAGGAGGTATTCAGTCAATGAACTGGAAGATGCATTCATTTTCAGAGTTGCGCATGGGGAGCGTGCAATGTGAGAAGGGAAAAAGTACACAAAGATCGGTCATCTGTGGTCCCTGAGCTTGCTGGAAATAATATCCTTTAAAGGCTGGTGTCTCCTCATTAAGAAACGACGAGATAAGCCAAACCATTTCAAGACATGAGTCATTTAATGTACCAGCAGATTCTTTGGCATGAAGTCTTCAGCCTGAAAATCTATGCCCACCTTAGACCTCATTTTATAAATCGTTTGGATGTCTTCTTTATATTGGCAGGTAATGAAAGATACGTTGTATCAAGGACACTTAATTGTGTTTCTCAGTTGTGGATGACTGGTCTCCTAGCAGCAACATGGAATCAAGTACAAAGAAGCATAAAGGCCCATTGTGGAAACAAGTAGACTGGAATCAAGATTTGACAAAATAATTGTATTCTGTGAAGCAAACGCATTTCTCATTAGTGGCACTTAAAAAAAATCTTAGTACTACTGAGAACGCCTTGTACTTCCTTCCTTATGCTTTGCAAAATGTAAGCAAAGTGAAATTTGATTAATGTTCAACATTAAAATAAGTAAAAACTAGGAGAAATTTCTAATGTCATATTGTTCCGATGCAGATCACAATATCTTGACCAATAACAAAAATGCTCAGTCCTTCACTCTGCTCTTTAGCCATCTGCTTATGCTTGAGAAGTTCAAGCATTCAAACATCTCTATTTAAAGCAGTCTTTATTTATGCATTTTCCTACGAGCCCCATTAGCGGAGATCGTTTACCGGAGGACTGGAACATGCAGAGAGGAGACATTTCTTCACAGCTCTTCAGACAACTATGAAGTTTGGAAACAAGCTATTGACAAAAAAAGTGTACTAGAAATCCTCCTTGGTGTCTAAAACTTCTTTCCTCCGGAGGCTGATGCCAGAGCAGAAAGCCACAATTTATCGGAAATGGCTTTTTGACTTCAATGCATGGTAGCAATCTGAATCACCAACCAGAACCGCCTCCGCAGTGAGCCCCCTTCCATCTTCTTCACAAATGATGGGTCATAGACTCATGCAGGGATGGCCACGGGGATCAGCTCTCCTCTTAGTGCATTTGTGACGGTCCAACGACCCCATGGCGACCACAATGACTGCATGGAAAAGCAGTGTCAGGCAAGTAAAGAGCTTTAGCTGTCTTCCAACGCAATCGAGCAGCCGGGGGGAAAAAGGCAGCATCGTGCCACCACCAGCTCCATGCGGGCCACCAGCAAGCGCTCCACCAAGCAGTTTAAAATCACTGCCACTGAGTCTATCTGATTTCAGACATAAAAGTGCCTTCCGTTTTCTTGCAAATAACTTTCTTATCTAGCGCTAACATATTTTCATGCGAAAGTTTAATCAGAAAACTCAAAAATACTAAATGCAGAGAAAGCACCTTACAGCTATTTTCACATTTGATGTGTTGTATTTCCTGCCCTTCCTGATTAACACTGTTCTATGCTGGACACTTTCTAAAAGCAACCGCTGAGGAGCAAATCAGCTACCATTCGGTTATTATCTGCCCAGCACTGCAAAAACCAATGCCTACGATGGTAGGCAAAAAGTCCTTTCAGAGAAACAGCTGCAGTTCATTAAAAATCCTTAAACACAAGCGATAAAGCAAAGTTCACCTGCCCTAGCAGCACAGAGTGACAAGGACAGGTATCTTCTCCCACCCACTCTTTTCACTCCTTCCCAGCTTCTCAACCCCACCTCCACCACTTCCAGCTCGGCACAGCCCTACCTGCCCCAAAGGCTAGTACGTGTTTCTCAAACTCCTAGTATCTCAGCATAGGCTCTGCTGTCCATCAGCCAGTGCTCACCCCTAATGAATTCCCCTCTGGAAACCTTTTCCACGGAGCAAAATTATAAATTGCCAGCACTCACTCTGGCTGCATCAGATAGGACCATTTCCCCTTGCTTTCCTTCTTCCAGTCCACATTGCTCTTTCTGCCCAGCCTCCTGCTTCCCTGCTTCTTTCACCTGCACGGTAAATAGCTTTAAATCATAGCAAATTAAAAAACCTGGGCCCAAAGCACTTGAGAGCAAAACACTTTTGACATGAGCTACTCGTTTCATCAGATAAAGAATGAATGCTGTGCCACAGTCTCTCAACACATTTTCTAATTTCTTTTTCAGGCAACTGGATGACTTGAGTCTATCATTCATTATCTCAACAAACTATTTTTGGGCACTCCTCATAGAAAAGAGCCCAAAGCAACTTACTCTTGAATTTCCACACGCATAGAACAACAACAACAACTAGAAAATGGCACGCTGAGATCCAGTGATTAAGACTGAATGCTCGGAGTAGAATTTTATATTCTCTCATGCTAGCTTGCTCTCAATTTATTCATTCCCACACTTCGAATTATCTTTGTGCAAAATGAGTTTAAGAATATCAGCAGTATTTAATCTTGCAGATAATGCTCTGGAATAAAGTGTCAAAGGTGCACCTTTTCCGTTGTACCCATGCCACTGTGCTGTCTGTTGTAATTTCATATCCCAGCCACTGCAACGCCCTTTTCTCGAAGGAATGCAGCCTTCTACCACTCCTTCCCATTTGGAGCACTGCCAGAAAAATAATTTTATAAGCCTGTCTCTGATCATTTCACGTCCCTCCCTAAATCCCTCCACCGGGAGGTCCTTCTTCATAGCGTCAAATGTCACCTACTTGCTCTTGCTTTAAGAAACGGGCCATTCACGCTCCAGCGATTTGCTCTCATCCTCATCCAGAAGGCTGATGTCACTTCCAGGAGGCAGCCTAAATGAATTTCCAGATACTTTCTCCCAAATTGTTTCCACACTCAGAAGGAACAACTCAAAGACTTCAATGTCCCTTCATTAATAAACTTCAGCTACTTCTTCCACGATGCCTACAAACCACCTAAACTCATTTGACTGAGGTACTGATACTACCCTCAGACTGAACAACAGTATCTCTGTCCTACCTTTGTCATTACTGTCCATCCAATCATATTTTCCTTTTACATCTCTTTGGGGCAAGGAACATCTTCCCTCACAACTGCATATCACCTGTCACAGCTAAATTCCAGTTTGTAACTGGTCTCCCCACACTAGGACACTGAAATAAGCTGTAATTCAGAATAATGTTGCGAGGTTTAAGGACAGAACAAACCTTCCATGTTCATTTCCCAGTTGTGCCAAAGAGCCCATCAGCACTTTACAGACTTAAAATACAATTATAACATGGATCACCTAATCCTAAAATGAAATCCAGCCAACTTCTCAGTGAAATAAGGCTAAACTTCTACTAAGCAGATGATTATGACAATAAATCAACAACGTGTTAACTGACTGTAATAAAAGGTAGAATTTAGATAAGCAGAAATTTGTCCAAGACATTGGGATTAACACAATTTCTTTTCAAAAGAGGATCATCGAACATTTAAATGGCCACACTGAATCAAGGGTTAGTTTTAAGTTTAAAAAGGATGGTAAAAATAATCCTTATCCTGTATAATGCAAGTCAAAGAATTTCACCAAGGATTTTCTGTGTCTTTGATCTGAAGAAGCAAGAATCATGTCTTGATTGTAGGAATATTTCATCGTTTCTCCTAGGCCTGAGTACATGTCTCAGAACCTTAATGTTCCTTGACCATTGGTTTCGTGTGAAATAAGACATTCACCAAGAGCAAGATACTTCGATTACTACCTTCCTATTCAAATTAAGAGCAAATTAGAAGCCTAAATAGTTTATTCAAACCTAGAATCAGGACATAATTTGGGTTAAGATAACAGGAATGAGTAAAGAGTGAAAAACAAAGATTTCAATGCAGGAGGATTTAAGACATCACTTACGCTGACATGTTCCTCCATTAGTAGGATCACCATAGTAGCCAGAAATACAAGTTTCACAGTGCTTGCCAGTTGTTAGATTTTCACACTTTTCACAGATGCTTTCATTTACACACTTACTGTGCCCATTGCATTGGCAGGCTGCAGAAAACAAAAAAGGATGAGTATTTGTGTTCAAATATAGCACTTCACGTAGCACCTCAACAGGCTGCGTGTTGTAGAGGCTGCTCAGTTGACTTATGAATGAAATCACTTCATACAAACTCCAAAGAGTTTCTTGTAGTCTTTCTAGCAATGCATAAGTGCAAAGACAAGACTGCATTGAAAATCTGAAATTTAAAGCAACGCAGAGTAAACTGAACTCCGAACTATTTTGGAAATACTGGACTGACAGGACTGGAAGCAGCTGGTGGGATAGATTTACAAGGAGAAATTGGGAAGAGAGGGTTAGCAGCAGTCCAGGTAATTTAATTCTACATATTTGGTGTCAAAAGCATTATTTCAGAATCACCCCAAGCCTTAAATAAACCTTCAAAGAACGAACTGCCTTTCTTTTTAAACAATCCTAAACTGAATAAATAAAAAAAAAAGTTAACTCAGTGAAGGTTCGTAGGGAAAGGAAAAATCTTACTAGAACAATGCGTAGATTAAGGAAAATATCTGAGATAAGTCTTCACACAGCAAATCTCCACAGTTCACTTGGAGAGGCCTGCACAACTCCTTCCATCTCAAAATGTGCATTTCTTACATGCCTTTCAAGCTCTCTTTCTCCCTCCACTTAATGGGAGGGAACATGGACATCATTGTTTTTAAAAAGTCTCTCGCCTTGCATTTAAGTTTTGCAACCTTTGAAACGTTTGAACAATTAAACTCTGCTGATTTACCTGGACACTGAATAAAGGACCAATTATATTTATTCTCTGCAGGACACATGCTGACATTGAGGATGGGTTCCAAGCTGTGTTTCCCTGTTGCGGACGGGGTTGGCATCTTTACCGGACCTCTGTAGGAGCCCTCTATACATTTCCCCTTTCCGGTGTTGCTCGGATCGGTACACCATCCACAGCCGGGCTGCTCCAAACAGTGACCACACGTGCAGTAACCTGAACAGTTTTCAGCTATAAAAAACAAAAACCGAATTGTGAAACAAATCCCTGTCTCACAACATAGGCAACAACGCAAGCAGAATTTCCTGCATGTCTTTTGTGACCTGAAGTATTTATCTCCTCTGAAACATAAATCTTCAGCCTGATATTCAGCTATAATAACAATATGTATTTTCATTCCCATTAGCATATTTAACTCTAGAATAAATAAATTATAGAGATATATAAATATAATAATTAGATTACAAATATAATAAATCATAATTAGATAAATTTATTAACAAATGTCGATTTAATCAGTGATTTATGAAACTATGCAATACACATATAAGGTTTTTCTGACCATTAAACACCACCCACTAAAATCATAGCGGAATGTTCCCAGCTATGAAAGGTCACTGTTTGACTTGCACCAAGTCAGAAGATAAAATGAGCTATTTTGAAGCAAAGGCTAAAACAGTTTATTTACATACTTCAAGCCCCTTCCATTCACACGTTTTAGTATCACATGCTACTACTTAAAGTATCTATCTGAGTCAGAAAGCACAGAGTACAAAAGCAATTTGTCTTCTCAAGGTAGAGTGCCACGTTCAAGCTCTCCCCAGGCTCAGCAATCAACTAAATCAAGGAAGAACCATCACGGTGATTCAGTGGTTCCTTTCCCAAATGGGATTTTTTTCTGGGGTGAAGGAAACTCTTACATACAGAGAAGTTTTGCTCTTCTTTTCCTAGAACAACCTCAAAAAAATATGAATTTTTAGATACTGTGTTCCATGATGAGCAGAATTTCTATTTTGATGTTAAAGTGATAAATTGATAATATTTGTCTTTTTGGGGGGGGAGAGAATGGAAAAAAAATTGTTTTGCATTCTTTTTATCTACTCATCTCCTGCCTGCTGCTTCCTCCAACTTTTGACCTCTGGGAGTACGAGAAGTTCACAAACTCATGTTTGACAGTCACTTGAAATTAATTCTCTCCATCTCTTAATTTATAGCAGTCTGAGCTATCCGGGCTTATTCTCGTCAGCTTCCAGAAGTTCACGCAGCAACTCAAACTGCCCAACTTCCTTCCTGCAGGCCAGAAGCATATTCCTCTCCATCTGCTAGCCACATACCCAGATAGCCCTGGCTTTCCTGACTCCTAAGGAATTCAACAACTTCTTCTTCGGACAAAGAAAAAATAAAACAAACGTTCAGCCACAGAAAGCAGTATTTCAAAGCATCATAGATCTTTCGCAATTTGCTCGCATCCACCAAGAAAAAGAAAACCACTAATTTTAAATAAATTAGAAATTTCTACTCTGGGATATAGAGAGACAATACTTCAAGATAAAGTGTTCGTATAATCCCCGATTTGGATTTGATACAGATGAGCTAATATTAAATTACGTATATGAATAAAAGAGATATAGAAGAGAGACAAAAAGAGAGACAAAAAATGAAGTTAATCACACGAAATTACGTAACCGAATCAATTTGAAGGCTAGGAACTGAAATAACGAAACAAGTACTTCTCCCTCTGAAAAAAAAGAAAGATTTCTTCATCTCATTTCAAAGCCTACATTATCTGCTATTTAGTTTAATTGATAGCTCCCCTAATCAGGACCTAATTCTGTTTAACGCTTTACGTGACACAGAGCGTGCTGCAGGGCTGAGTCATATACTTCAAGCTCCTCGGAGCAGGTCCTCGCCACCTTTGCAGAATTTGCTGTATAATTACGCAGCACGGCAGACGCGCGCCGCTTGATGAGGATTTCGTTAGCGAACACGGGCGAGCCCAAGAGGCCAGCCCGGGGCGACTACTCACGCGGACAGCTGCTCATGGTGTACCACTCCATGCACTGCCCGTAGGGGAAGGAGGCCACGTAGGCGTTGGAGTCCACGCACTGCTTCATGTTGCTGCACCACATGCACTCGGAGCTGCCGCTGGTGCACTCGCCGCACAGCGTCCGCAGGGCGCAGGGCGTGCGGCACTGCTTGGCGCTGTGGTTAGCTGCGGGTGGGAGAGCAGGGATCAATGTTGGGCCCCAAGAAGGATGCAGGCGACGAGCCCCGAGCCCCTGCTCGTTTGGCCCAACCGAAAAATACAGAAGATTAAAGCCCACCAATTCTTCAGACCAAGCACTGGTTAAATATCGTAGATGGGCAACGCTTCATTTGGACCGTGGTGGTGCCAGCCAGAGCCGGAGACAATTTATGCCAAGGTCACCAATGCATCACTTGTGCGTTAGTACAAGGTTACTAATGCAGGTTTTGCATCTGTACACATCTGTTAATGCATTGCTTTGCTGTAACAGAAGCATTGGGAGCAATCCCCACATTTTACATGAGAACATCGTGACGTACGTCAAGCGATTTGAGCAGCTCCACCCATAAAAATGAGTATTTAAAGCAGAACCTGCTCAGGAACTTCTGGTGCGAGCCAGAACTTAACCATCAGTTTTAAGTGATTATTCTAGGGCCATAAAATAAGTTTAAATTTAAACAGAAGTGCTGCATGTGTTAACTTAAAAACAAAAACAAAACTATGAAGTTTTGAGTTAAAAATGTCCTATTTATGATCTGCATCCTGCACTGTCACAAAGCACAAATTAAAGTGGTGTCGCTTACTTAGAAATTTTCTGTAATCAGCCAATTTTCTTAAAACTTAAAAAGGCACTAATTGGTATTCAGAAATAATCAGCTATAATGGAGAGTTAACAGACCAAGCCATTTTAAAAGATATGAAGCTCCAACAAAGCCAGAAGACTCTCCCCAAAAGCAAATAGCCTCTTTCTAAAAATTCTCATTATCTCCAAAGTGTCTTGCCCAATTAATTTCAAATTTTGATAAAATTCTCCTCTGGCTACAGTGCACGGGAGGGGAGAAAGGGGCGTTCAACTGGAAAGTATATTTTATTTTGCGTTTTTGAAACAGGAGAGGGCTCCATACCATAATTAACCTAAATGCCACATTCAGGTACGCAATTCAGAGGAAAATAATTAAACTACAATGTACTTTAAACGTTTAGGAGTTAACAGTGTAAACGTAGGGCTGGTTTTAAAATGCCCAGTTCTTGCATTAAATAAGTACAAAAGACATTTGTTCAGAGCCCTTTTTTTTTTTTTTTTTTTTTTAAAGGAAGATCATGATACAGTTTTTAAAAGGTAACGAATGGGATCTTATTGACTTCCTTGGAAGTATAAATACATATTACTCAACCCGTTCCCCGTGAGACACGCAAATTAGAGCTACAGTTACCCGGCCTTTCGCAGACGCTGCCGTTAACTTCGTTGATGCACGTCGCTGCCTTCAGGCCCTGATGGAAAGGCTCAGCTAAATAGCCGCAAAACCCAGCGTCGCTGGGCTCGTCGGGGAGCCACTGGAGCAGGGTGTTGGTGAAGGGCGACATGTCTTCCCAGCACCAATACGACACGTTGATTTTTCTCAGCCCGACCCACGGAGTCAACGTTTTGGGCTAGAAGGAACAAAGCGTAACGTTAGGATCGACGACCAGCGCGGGAGAGCTCTGCTGTTAAAGATTGCATGGATATGGGGGAAGAGAAGGGATAGGGCAGGTCAAATCCAAACCAGTATCGCTCCACTGGCAAAGAAAAGTCTCAGTATGAAGACCTCATAATACAACTGTTTCTGCAGGCAATGTATTTTTTGGCACGGTTTATATTTTGCAGAGAGGCAATTCAACTGCACCGCTACATTACATTATTTCACCGTTAGGATGGTTTCTCCATCAAAGCGCGATGGTGGCAGAGCTGCACGGGGAAGGCTTTAGACCTCCCTTTCCTGCTATAGGATCACCTACTTCAAACTGATTTGATGCACTCTTAGAGCCTAATTCTAATTGCAACAGGGTTACACAGCACTAGGGGCTAATACCCATATATTTTCAAATTACTATGGAACAACTATACATAGCTTAGTTAAAAAAAGGAGTAAATGCAAGGTACAGTCTCCCCCAGCACGGTAGTAGGGTGCCATTAAATGGTAAAAGTGCAAGTGTTAAACTTAACCACTGCAATATCCAGGAACTCTTGAAGATTTTAGAGCCATGTACTTTTCCAACATCCTGCCTTTCCCTCCTCTCTTTTCAAAAGATTTAACGATCTTGTGCGAATTGCACCTTATATTTTATTAGTTAAATTGAATCCACTCTAAAAACGGCCACTTGACAATTACAAAGGGAATGAAAGCCGGAAACGTTCTCATTCCAACGGGGCAATGTTTCTCTTCAATACTGAAGTACGGTTCTCCTTTGAAAAGCTGCAACCATATTACGCTCCCTGTGTCCCCTGCCCAATTTTTCCAACCCAAAACTTTTCCCGTGTGCCAGCCCTGCACCAACTGGCCTCCGAGACCCTCGAGGAGTTATTTGAATGTGCTTCCAAGCTGCAGCAGCTCGGCAGGCCAAACTGGGCTCTTGGCAAAGCTGCACAACATTGCTCTTTAAGACTTCATCACCACCTGCACTACCTGCCCTGAATACCTCCACGCTTCTGCCAGCGACTAGCAAAAAAAAAAAAGAAAAAATCTATTTTATTGATGCACGAGGAGGGATAGATCCTGATCCCCTTCGCATTGGCTCAAGCAGGAAAGCACCTGCCACCAAATAAAGCCTATATAGCTTCAAATAAGTCACGCAGATCCGCTGAGTAAGAAACCGTCATTTTAAACCCTTTTCGGAACGGAATAAATAACTTGAAGTGCTTTGCATTAAACACCTATGGTGCCCCAAAGGGACCGTTATTTATAAGATACTTTGCACGAGTCACGGGAACCGCTCTCATCCCTGTCGTAGCCATGTATCCCACAAGAGAAACGCGCACGCGATTTCATTACAGCAGGCGATACCTTTGAGGCACCGTGTGCATTTATATTTATCTCTCACATTTACATTCTCTACAATTTCACTTCAAAAGCACCCATAGGGTATGCTGAATTTCAAAAGAAAAGAAAAAAAAAAATCAGTCTTTTTCGGTTAAGAAGCAGGTCTGTTCTGGGCAGAGCACACAATACCCCAGCAAGGAGGACTTTCCCCACAGTCAGAGCTTTAATTAGTCAGAGGACATTAAAGAGAAGCACTCACCGAAGCCTGCATCTTCTGCAGCTCCTTTAGAACAAATTCTACCTTTTTCTGGGTTGTAAGAGAAGCCAGAAAAGCACCGTTGGATCTGCAGGACAGTTTGGCATGATCATAGTTCTCCTTTGTGTTGGTGATTTTCAAGCATGAGTTGCCAACCAAATGCCAGTTTGTCCCACAGATATTTTCTGGAAAGAGGGTGGGAGAAAAAAAGAAAAAGAAAAAAAAAAGTAAAACGAGGTGCAGGTGATCTTCACTACGCTCAAAGTACTGAAAGAGCTGTTCAACCAAAATAAAACCTACAGACCCATCCAAGAGCAGCACGAGTTTGCCAACTTGGTTGGCACGCTCAAAAGTATTTACGTATAAATAATTTGGAAGAAAGCAAAGCTGTTTAGGGGAGCTAAAGTGAGACATCATCTTTTAATACTCTGCAGTATGTAGTAAAAGCACTTATTTGAACTTAGAATAGTAAAATCATTTCAGAAGAAAGAGTAGTGGAAAACAAATGAATATGTTGCTGATGGCTTAAGCCATATCTTCAACCACAACCGTAAGGATAACTTGCTGCAGGAGGCGGTTGCTGGTAATCCTGTCCACAGCACCGAATTTCCAGGATTAATTCCTGTTTAATCTTGAGAACAGTCATGCCCACTACCGAAGAACTAATAACACACACACACTTGTAACTACCCTTACTAGAAACACGATGGACGTTTTTAGGGTGAATCTTTGTAGAGCCAACGCCTACCTACAACGGGTTGTTTTAGATTGGTCTAACAGACTGAAAAGCTCTCAACTGCCAGCTTTTCAGGTGGGTTTTTACAGACTATGACCAAATCACCCCCTTCTCTACAACAACCCAGACTAAGCTCTTCATAGGTTTCATTAAAAGATGCTTTTCTCGCTCTTGTGATTCTTCTCTGAAGTCTCCCCATTTTTTCTCTCTTCCAGACTAGCCGATGCCAGACCTGGATAGGTCCAGACCTAAGTGGGTTACTAAAGGAAGGCCATCCATGCCAATCTGAAGGTCCTGTCCTTGTGGTTTTTCTCCCCTTCTCTATATTTTATTAACTGTAAATGTCAACTGCTGAAGAAGCTGTATTTCCTACCCGGTCACTGAAGAGAAAAAAAAAAAAAGTACTACAGAAAAGACTAATGATCAACTCCTATGAGCTCCCACTAGAAACACTCTAATAAGAGAATTTTCCTTATACATTTAGATGTTATTTGTCTAATCCGTCCAGTATGTGCCATTCTGCTTTCACACAATTCTAGCTTCTAAAATTAAATAGCATGCGTTATTAAATCTAATACCTTACAGAAGCCTATTATATCAACAGTGCTGCTTTTATCAAGTGAAAAAACAGAGATGAAACACAGGCTAATAATTATACAAATGATCATACTCCTCTTCAGACAATTGGGACTGAAAAAGACTGAAGAATATCCCATCAGACTTTCTGAACTTCCTTGAAATAAAGTCTCGTACCAAACACATTATGATTAAAGAATATTATTTGCTCCATCTCAGCAGTAAAAGATTACATAGTGTTTTCTGGTTTTTTTTTTGGTTATGGGGTTTTTTTTGTTTGTTTGTTTGTTTTTAAGAGGGGAAAAAAAACCCTAATACTTTTGTACTGAATTAATTCTGGGTTTATTTATTTTACACAAATACAATCAATACCTACCTGGTAAAGCAATGCACTCCTGATTCCTAGGTTCCCACTGACAGTTTTGATCCATGGCACAGCTTTTACAACTTGTCTTTTTGCTGCAATAATATGCAGGGTTATCCTTTGGACAGTTATCATACATAGTAATAGGAACCTAAAATAAATAGCACAGACAAGGTTTTTTTCCTCTCCAAACAGGTCTGCTTAACACAGACTACCACTCTAAGCTCTACACTTCAGACCTACAAAGCAACCCATATATTCAAAAGTTGTGACACTGGATACAGCCTCTACTGCATATTTAGGATATTCCCCCAGGCCAGCATCTGACCTTTTCCCCGCTAGACCTTTTACGAAAAGGTTAGTTTTTCTTTTCTAGAGCCAGAGAAGGCTCTATTAATGGCAAACCTGAATGGATATGTGCCTCAGCGAATAATCACATCGCACTCATCATGAAACCTTCCCCTCTACCCCTGCCCTTTGATATCCTTTTCACTTAAAGAGTGAAAGAATGTCACGAAAACCCCTTGGACCAACTTGAAAAATTCAAACGTCAGCAGTTCAGAGCTACACATGCACTGGAAACAACGAACCAAGAGGGGTCGTATTGTCAGATGAAGACATCTGGGACACGCAACATTTCAAAAGCTAAATTTAAACTACAGAAGTATTAGAGAGACTTTACCTGCTCTTCCGTGCAGTTGTTCTGCATTGAGATACACTGGTCAGTGCACCATTGACAGTTGTTTGTATTTGCTGTACAGCTATAGCAGTCTGTAATCTGATCACATTTTTCACTGTCTACAACTATTAAAGAAAAAAACCTGCATGACCAAAAACAGGCATTTCCTGACAGAGTTCCAAGAACTTGATTATATACAGCAAAAGATAAAACCATACAGTAGCGCCTGGAGATTTTTCATTAACAACCAGTTAGTAGATCAGACACTTTGATGGGACTGGACTGATAGAAAAATTGCATTCTTTTGTACCATTAATTATTTTTAGTGCCCAAGTATCAGTAAAACACAATACAAGAAAATGCACCAGGACACAGAAGCACATGAACTAAGACCATGCATGCATGTTCAGTCAATGCACATGCAGATGATGCCAGAGGACATTTAACAAGGACAGTGAAAATCTACCACTGCAGGCCCATTTTGCTGAAATCCTGGCCTTCAATTATGTGGAGCATTTTCATGCAAAGCTTGAACTTTCCACTTCATCTTTCCAATTGCTTATCGCCTGTGTTTTGTGAAAATTTATTGTACATTGAGAGCCCATCAAAGCAATGTCCCTTTACATCAATTTCTTTTAAATAATTAAAGGCTGCAACCTATTACAGAATCAAGGTTCATATAATTCAATCCAGAGCAATGAATGCATTGGGATAAGGCATTGAGAAACTGTTAGAAAGTTATTGTAAGCGAGAACACAGGAATCAAACCTTAAGACAAATGTTCTTTTTCTGTGCCCCTATCCATATAATACTGCAGAAGGAAAAATAAAGCAACTTTTTTGATAACTCTCTTCCTGCTATCTCCCTTGAAGGGCACAGAACAGCACAGTGGGGCCCAGATGCCCCTCCCTTGCCCCATGGTGCTCATCAAAAGACTTGTTGGCTCTCACAAGGGCAGTTCTTGCAGCAATCGTCTACACAGCAATGGTCCAGGCCTGATTCCTGACTGATGATGTCTATTCGGGATGGGGAAGTAAGTACAAGCTTTTTGGAAAGCGACACTCAGTATAGTAGAAAAAGCCCTAAGGAGGTGACGCAACGGCTCCAGGGAGATGCAAATGTCCTCATGCCACTGCTGCCGCTTGGTCAGAGGGATTCCTCTGAGGGCATATATGGAAACAGAACTACAGCCCCCTGTCTTGAACTTTTTCTGGCAATGGCACAAAAATAACGCAAGATGCAATTTGGAAAGGAAAAAACCTAGGCGCCTTGGGAAAGGGAAACAGAGAGGACGTTGCACATACCTGGCTTGGGAGGACAGTCCTCAAAGACCTTTTGCTGCTGCTCTAGCGTTGCCATCTCCCAGGGGACACACTGGGGAACGGTGGCGTTCCACACGCACCGGACTCCGGGACCCGCTCGCGAGCAAGCTGTTTCGTTGTCAAAAGCTTCACATCGTTCCGGTGTGTACTTCAGTATGTCGCTCAGGAGGAGGCTATTGAAGCCTCCGAATACGTACATGGTGCTAAACAAAATGCAAATAAATATATGAACATTTGCCTCTGTGTTTACAGACCATGTACTGCTGCAGCTCGGTTTTATTCAAGGTATAAGGTGTTTTATTACATTGTAGTGTGTATATAACTGAGATCTATTTACTTGGATAAGTAATGCACTAAAGACAAGGGTCAATCAAGTTCCACTAGGTCAGAGAACCCAAAGGATCTCAATACATGGCTTCTGAGAAAGACAAGAGTCAAACTTACCCTAGATAAAACGCTTCCCTTTCAGCCAAACCTCTGGGTGACACCCAATTAGCGTGAATATAAACAAAATGCTGCAGAAATGCAGGATTCTCCTTTCAAGAACAGTGGCAAGAAAGGAAGGAAGGCTAAAATAGGTGAGACGGTATCACACCATTAAATCAGTGCTCAGAAACTGTGACAAAACAATTCAATGTTGTCACATCTTGGTACACTGCTGTGACAAAACCACAGTTATTTTCATGGCTCTTAGCAACTGAGCAAAGAGTCATTGTGTCAACTGAAAGCAAAGTAATGTTTTGAGGAAAAAAATGTGGTGTTTTCTTTAAACCTTCTTTAACATCACAACTGCTGTAGGCATAACATCAAATTTCATTAGTTACATAAAAACACTGCCCAAAAAAAACTGTGCATCCGTGTTTGTAAGTGTATATTTAGCAAGACAGTGCATAAGAAATAACGCAACTAAATAAAAGTTTGGTTGATTAAAAAATATTTTAACACTGTATTTTCATCCCACTTCAGGAAAGCACTTAGGCATAAGCTTAATCATTCTTCATGGGAGCAAACACACAGCTGGTATTCAATAAATACCGAAACAAACACAATAGTGAGCGATTATCTGCAGAGACAAAAAGAGAAGTATACACTAGATTCTCTAGATATATATATACCTAGAGAAGCAGCATCTAGAAGTATATCTTTCTCTTAAAGGCAGTATGAGTTATCTCTCTAGCTTAAACGGTCCTTTAAATAACGCTGCTGATTTATGAAAAACATCTTCAAAAGGATGAAGGAACTAGAATGGAAGACTCCTAGCAAATATCATTTCTTTGAAGACGGCCTCAGACTTGGTTCCACCAAAGACAGTAACAGAGACATTTGCCTGAAAGCATGGATATTATTACAGCGATATAATGTTAAATGGCAGGAATCATCATCTCATCTACAATTTCACCCAAGCACTGTACATCATATGACTGGTACAGAGGAGCCAGACTGGATAAACTATATAAACGAAGACATCAACTTCAGAAACCATGAGGGAAAGCTATGGTTTTGAAGATAAAAGTTGACAGTGCAGCTAGACAGAAGGAGAAAGAAAGAAGAAACAAACAATTCAATTTTTGTAGCAACTAAGTGAGCTGAGACAGCTTAGTCAAGCGAAGAAGCTGACGTGCTAGAAGCTCAGAAGGACAAAAGGGCTGAGAGCGAAGGGTGGACACTGAAGTCATTACAAGAGTTAAGATCAGAGAACTTGAGCAGATTTGGAAGACACATTCTCAAATCTTGTCTCGGATCTACATACATCAATGCGCACACAGACACACACACACACGTGCACAGACATGTAAAGGTATTTGAGTTTACTGAGAAGCGAAATATGCCACCACACGCCGGAGTCTTTGCTTCCTTACCTGTTGTACAGCACAGCAGAATGTCCAAACCTGTTCACGTCGTGATGGAGATCGGGGCGAGGAAGCACAGACCACTGATCACAAGCTAGGATTAAGGAAAGCTCATTTCAGAAATGTTCCTCACGTATAATTAATGACTCAGTTTATGCAGCGCCTTCCTTCCTCAAAGATCCCACAGTACTTTAATGACCATTCCACCCATCACCAAAACGCAACTCTCTAGAGTGAAATAGGGCAGTTTATGAAGGCACACGGCATTACAGCATGTCAAGACAAAGTTGACACTATATCCATTTACAACCACTTTAGCACTAAAGGCAGCTTAGCTGTTTCTTGACTCTCTCAGAGGAAGACCAGAGCCTCCAGAAGAATCAAGTGCAATGGCATTATCTTGCTTTGCAACACTTAGACTTAAGACTTGGTCTTCACAATGACCTCACGGTATCACGGAAAGGAAAAGGAAGGATGCAATAGCCCTGCCCTGTCATCTAGACAGCTCATTATGAAAGAAAGTTTCATGGCCTTGTGCTGAAGAGGTTATTAGCTTTTGGGCAATCACGTGTAATTAAGTGGTGGTGGTTTGAAGGGTTTTTTTTTCCCTTTACTAGTGGAATTTTTCACTCCATAACAAGTTCAGTTTTTATCTGTTTACATGTGAATTATTCGCAGTTCCGCCCCAAACCAGCATCACTGAGAACAGAGACTTTTATCCTTTTTTTTTTCATTGCAATTATGTCCCTAGAGGGCAGCTATCCATGTTTTTAAAAATATTTTTCACTCATCATAGCTTAAGGATTTTTTTTTTTCTTTTAATATAACGTGAGATTATTCCATCTTTTTCTATTAGCATAACATTTGTAAGTTTTGCCTCATTTTTTACTTTGGTTTCTCAGGTAATTTTTTCCTTTAGGCAGTACGAAAAAAAACAACTTAAGAAACATATAACCCACTGAGCAATCAAAGGAACAAAAGCAGAAAAAGTCAGTCCAATTCATACCACTTAAACTTTGCAAAGTAAATGGGAACACCTTGGGGGCTAATGTCCCAGAGGCAGTTGTATGCAATTTATGAAATTAAGACAGAAAAGTCAATCTGCCGGAAAGACCTACAGAGCCTCTCCAACACTCACAAATTCTTTAATACAAGATAAAACTGTTTTGTCATGGACTGAATCTTTGAAAAAATAAGCCCACAAACCAAAACTAGTATGTAAATAAAGCGAGAGGGCAGAGAAAAACAACCTCATTAATTCTTTACCAAATTTAATTGGAAAATTGTTTGGTAAGCAAACTGATTCTAACTTATGCACCCACTGACACTTCTGTTCAAGATATGTGTGCTGATAAATAAAATATATAGGACTCAGATGGTTGGATTTAATACTTTGGTAAATCACGGTTTTAAAATTTATTTTTAAATGCCATTTACTCAATTTTAAAAGAATTTAACCTACCCCAGCATCACTCATGAAACAAGCACGCATGGTTCCAATTTTTAACAGGAAGCTTCAACAAAATTGGACAGCAATTTGTGATTTTTTTTATCCAGCGAGTTGTGAGTTATGTGAGGCCAAGAAACATATTTTGCTAGATTAATGGAAGGCTTGGAATGTTTTGCTTTCTAAGCTTCTTTCCCATCTTTAACAGAAGATCAAGTATTGGAAAAAATGAATGATTCTGAAACTACAAAGAACACTCTCCTTCCTGACTTATGAGTTAAACCAAGCCTAAAATTTACAATGCATAGGACTTTATTAAATGTACTATTCAAACAGAACCTGTACGCTACGAAAATATCTAGCCTCCTTCTGTGTTTGGCATCCAAACAATTTTTGATTGGGTAAATAGAAGAGATTTAATTTCTCTCCTAGGGGGAAAACTCATTATACACATATAGTCTTTTGATGAATATTTCATGCTGATTTTTAGAAAAACAAAGTTAAAACTTATTTCTAAATGAAAGAGAAGGGTTACTTAAACAGCAGTAATTGTATTTGGAGACAAGTTGCCCGTGAAGGTTCTGTTACTGTCGTAGGTGCACCCCATAGCGAAGGGACCCGGTCTTTTGGAAAGCTGTTCTTTCCAGCTTCTAGCCTGAGAGTCTGCCTTATAGAAATGAGAGTATGCCGGAGCACGGGAAGGCCTCCCATCCCTGCCGCGTGAAGTGTGATCAATGCAAGCCCTAATTCTCGGTGTAAACCTGGTAAGGACTGGGGCAAGTTGATTATAACGCGTACTTCCCGCAGGAGGAAGCCTGCCTGTAACTAAACCGAATTGAAAAAGCATTGCTATTGACGTATTTTGTCAAACTGATGCAATTTGCGTTTTACGTCTAACAGAGAGTTCAGCGGGTCATGAAAGGTAGCAAAGTTTAGCAAGAAAAATCTATCTCTACTGTTACCCAAGTTTTAAAAATTGCTCCCTCCTCCGCTTGACTGTCAAAATAGCTAGTTTGAAGTAAAAACTCCCAATAAAGCCAGCTAGGAGCACGCATGACTTGCGATCGCAGGTAGCAGGAGAGAACAGTCCTTGTTACAGACAGCAAAACTGCACAAGGATGTTAAACACTGCTACTCCAAGCAATCCATTTGCTGGCATATTCCTTTCACAACCAGGAGTGCAATCTCGATGGACAATCATTCCACTAATTCAAGCACACAGGATTATTTCAGGGAATCAAACAAGAGATCCCATATTTCAAGGAATTCTAACAGCAGACGGTAGAATGTGATATGAGTAAGGAATGGTGTTTTTCTCCAAAGGGAATTATCTGGATGCGCATACATCTTCTTTTAGATAATTTCACCTCTTTTTTTTTTTTTCCCCCCCCTCCTTCTTAAATGCAGTCTCTGGACTCCAAATTCACAAATAAATGCTGCCCTCTTCTGGTTATTCCAACTCATCAAAATCTAATCCTTCAAAATAAAATCTAATCATTCCGCTTTATTATTAAATAATGTGGATGGGGATGTTTATACTTTCAAAGTGTACATATTAACTGAGCTTACAAAGCAGCACAGTGACATGAGAAGTCAGCCTTCAGTTAAAACAAGAGCACGCAAGGTGTAAGTAGAGCTTCAGCAGTGTCCAGTGCTTCTGTCGTAACGCCTTACATTTTTGCTAAATCAGAGATTAAAACATACTCAAAATATCAACTAAGCTTTTTGACTGAGACATTATAACAACTTTCTTTATGTTTAAGAAATAATTTTTAATGCCCAAGGTTACGTATAAGCTACTGACCACAGAACTGCTGTCATATTTGCCTAGAAATCACTGCAGCAGCTCACTTTGCCTCTCCTGATTACACATTCTTCTGCAGTCTGCTTAGTAGCATTTGGTATAATATACGCAGCATGGAAATTAATCTTTTTGAAGACAGCTCTCTTCGAATCGCTAAGACTTCTTTTTATTATTATTTTTGCAAGAACTTACCAATATCATATGCCATAAAATCCGAAGAAAAGCACTTAGCGCCGTGGCTCATTGAGGTGTCATTGTGCGTGTTTCCTCCAAACACCAGCATGGTTCCACTCATTATCACAGCAGTGTGCAAATAGCGGAAAAACCTACTGTCTTTAAGAATTGTCCTTCAGAAATAAAAACACATGTATTAATGCAACCGATTAGTACCTGATAGAGGCAAAACAATCCATAAACCCACGCTGGAGAAGGAATTGTGGAGGGATACCATTTCATTAATTTTTTCCAATGAAATATTTAACAACTTTCTTTCCAGACTGTTCAGTTCCTCCTGTAAGGTGATTCTCTCATCTTCCAAATTGCTTTCCAATTCATAGGAGACAGGCGTCCACGAAAGCATCTTCCCAAAGCTAAGGATCTTAAAATCATCAACCCCTTCCCTAGGGAGCGTCACCTAGTTTTCACAGTAACTGAGCTTTGAGCACTGGCAGTTATACTGCTGATATGGTGCTGGAGGACCCCAGTCGAGGTAATATTCATTTTATACTAACCTAAAGAATTCTTTTAAGTTAGATATCATCTCTTCCTCAAACCTAACAAAACTATTTCAGGGAAAACTATGCAGCCTATACTAGAGCCCTGCAGCTTAATATTTGCAAAACTCAGTGTCTCATCTGTGATTAAATCATGGATAGTGTTAATCATATTAGCCACTGCCCTCACCTTTACTCAGCATGAGAAATGACACTCTTTGGGTCACTCTTTGTAGAATTTCTCTACTTTTCAGAGAGCGCGAGAGTGCAGAAAAACACAAATATGACGTTTGTGTCACAGGCAACACTGTCGCAACTGGCAAGTTTTTGCAGCTGGAGCGCTGCGGGACAGCAACACTGTGAATGAAGTTTATATTAAAGCAAAGACTTCCACAGTGAAATATTGGGCAAAGAGCAGATCGATGACCCAAGCCAGGGACCTGTTCCTAAGGTCTGAGCTGCAGCGTCGCTGCACACAGGGGCTTTTGGAGCATTACCCTGTCCCTGAGACAGGGCCACAGTTTTAAGACTGTAAAACCCCCAGCAAAACACTGGAGGGAACACGGGGAGAAACAAGCTTGTCGAATAAAACTCAGCAGACTGCTTTTTTGTCCTTCCTCACCATGAAATCACAGGAGGGAGAGAGAGGGCCTAAACTACCAAAGAACAAAAAAAGGGAGTCAATTACACCAAAAATAAGAAATAAAATAAAGATGAACAGACCATTTCTAAGTATGCTTCTACTGCCTTGATGCAAAACTTCCTGCCTGCTCTGACAGCGAAAGGACCACCGAGGCTGGTCTTATTCTAGTCCTCTGGAGACTAGCAAAATAAATGCCCTGCGAAAAGGTTGCTGCTGGAAGAGTTTGGGAACAAATACGTGTGTGACATTTTCTGCCCATTCACCCAAATTTGCCTGCTCCACGGTAGAATTGGAGGATCAAACAAATCAAAAAAAGGAAAGAGTTGCGGCAGAAATATAAGTTACACTCTCAAAAAGTGATATAGTGACTCAAATTTACATGCGTGAATTCAAAAGATCAGCCCCCTTTTGTCAGTAGGCTTTAAAAACCCTTTAAGAAAAGCACAAAATTGAGGAAAACACACTTCACCTATAAAACCCAAAGTTGTCAAGTTGTGCTGTGGTTTTCTAATAAAACTCACCGTTGGGCAGAAACCAGTCACAGAAGATTTCAGCTTAAGAAATGAATGCTTCAGATCGTTACAGAGCCAGAAGAAAATGGGGTTATAATAGAAATTCTTTTGCAGACTTAACTGCAGAATGAATTATCACTCACTTGACTACAGTAACTGCACTCGTATGCATTGTCTGTACTGCTGGCAAGAAAATCCCATCAAGTATTTTTCCTTTCAGCTTTAATACAACAATATATTAAAACAGATTTCTTGGCTAGTTCACAGTCCCGATTATATGCAATTATATGATTCTCTATTCATAAAGGGTCATAAAAATAACATCTAGAGGAATGCACTATCTTGAATGCAACTAAGTACTGCTGTATTTCTATCAGATACCCTCATCCTCTTTTTCTATTGCATACAAAAAGGAGAGGAGGGTATACAGGAAGAAGAGGTACTTACCACATACGGGTATCAACTTCGTATTTGTACAAGTCATCTGCTAGCCTGTATTTGTTGGCACTGAATGCTTTGTAACCTCCATGGATATAAATCGATCTTGTATTTGGATCATAAACGCTGCTGTGACCATACCCTCCTTGCACCAAAGCTCCACTTGTCTGTAAAATGTTCCACATATTTGTGGCTGAAAAATGAAAAATGTGAACGACAGAGCACGGTTAATTTATCTCCATTAACAACATATCCCAATTGCGAAACAAATCGGGTTTCCCTCGACTCAGATCTACCCACTGTCTCTATCGCTTCACATCCAAAAATATTCTCCTTCAAGGAGCGCGTTTGCTGCCAAGAGGTACTGTTGTGTTAAATACTTTTAATTAGACCAGAAACACCTCTTCTACAGTCATTTATTAAATTTTGTAGACAAGCTAAGCAAATGAGAAGTAAAAAGCACAGAAATAATCTATTGCATTTCAGTGACATCAAAATGCCAGCACCGTGGCTTGATTTAGAACGGTACCTAAGAGCCCTTCTATACATTCAAAGCCAGATAGCACCGAAGCCAAGTATGATTGTGAAGAACACTGCACATAAAAACTGAGATGTGATTAACGGTCCTCTCAATGAAATAACATTGATTTTAAGCACTCCAGACACAACGTAATGGCAACTGAAACAGAAGCGCCAAATTCCACACCAAATCTCTGCAGTAAACCCAGAATTAAACCCTGTATAGGCTTCCTAACTCCAGGGCAGATCAGGCACACAAAATAATTGAAGCAATGGAATTTAATAGCTTGCAAGCTCACATGTGTGGGCACAACAAAACCAACCACTGGCAGGTTCTCATGCAGCAGCTTTCTAAAGAGATCCTTGCTATGGGTTCCCATGACACTCTCCCGTGGAAGAAAGACGGGACATGGGAGAGATAGACTCCTCTCACAAACCAAAATTCCCTTGCCACAGGGCTGTTGGCCATATCGACTCCAGGTCAGGTGCTGTGCACAGTATGTCCAGAGACCAGAACCCGGGGTGCAAACTGTAATAACAAGAAGCCCAGGAATGCATCACTCCACACATGCCCTGGTTGCTCCTCTAGAAACTCCAGTAGATCCTCTGGATCAGGATGACCAAGGGACAAGAGTAATGGGTCAACAGTGCAGATACCATCACCACTATTTCTGTGAATAACCAGCACATTTACATTGCCAATTTTAGGGGCCAAGCTATCCTCTCTACGCAGTTAGTGGAGCAAGTGAGGTGCCTCCAGAGAGCCGTTTCAGAGCAGTTAAGTTAGGCAGCAGTTCAGTTCATCTGGAGAGGTTCCTCCTCTTCTCCTGTGATGATGCTGGAAACCTCTGGATCCTAAAATCAGTGGGTGGACTATCCCCAGAAATAAGGATCAAAAAGGAGTCCACAAAGTCACCCCCTGCTCCCCTAAGCATTCGCTACTGATTGTTACTGGAGACAGGGGTATCAGCAGTCTGAACAGTTACATCCACTCTTATATTCACAGGACACAAAAATAATTTCAGAAGTGTATTCGTTGTCAGAGGGAGAGAGGAGGAAATACGAGGAAAATTAATTTAAATTGTGCCACAGTTATCTAGCTTTGTCTTTCAGTCACAGCCTTTTTGTCTTTGGGATCTAACAAACTCTATAAAGCTGGAGGCATATGGCTCCCTGCTCACTGTGGATAATGCAAATGCTTGAAGATAGATTCCAGTTCTAATAAATACAAGTAAAAGATGAAGAACATGGCTACCTTTGCTATGCTGTCTTAATATGGCTCATTTAAATAACTCTCAAATCAGCTGCTAAAATTCAAATGCACGGTAGGTAGGACCCTCACTCACCAAGGTTGTATTCCTGGACATTGCTGATATACCCGTAAAGAGGACAGTGCCCAAAGATGACGAGCATCACTGCACTACCATCTTGCAGGGTGACGATGTGTGCCGAGTGGCCGACAACAGCGTACTGCTCCTTGGCTTTTGGCGTCACTTGAGCCCAGGACTGACTGGGAATGTGGAACACCCACAACTGACTGGTCACGTTCCCCGTCGCGTCTATTTTTCCACCATACATGTACATATCATCCTGAAAGAAGTCAGATTTAAAATGAGGCCAAAGATTCAGTATTTAAGACACCGCTAATATGGAAGTGACAAAATCACCATATCTTAACCTCTCCCAGCCTTGCTAAGTTTTTCCTCCTCTCTCCGGATGAACAAGGATGAAACAAAGCCCAGAATCCCCATCCTTCGAAAACGTAGTCCTGCCTGGACTGAGCTGTACACCGCTTAGCCTGAACTCAGTATCCGTGACCCCAACATCCTCTTCCAAAAAGCAGCTTGGCTTCGACAGGATGGATACAGTATGGCTCTCTTCCCAGAAAAGTCTAGCGACTGCACAACTCTATTAGGAAGGGGGAACGGAGGGTTTGAAACACTTCAGGCATAGGAGGAAAATGACCAGGTGTTCTGCTTTTTAGGTAAGCGTATTTGAGCCCTGTGCTCAAATTAAGGAAGGATATCACACGTCTCCATCGTTGGTCACAGCTGATACAAAAGCAACCACGACTGCCAGGATTTGTACTCAAGTTGATACTGTCAGAACATTTTTAGCACACAGAAGAAATCCTAGATCAGGGAACTTAGTGGGAGGGATGCACAGGGCAGGATTGAGCTCCAGATAGCAAACATATAAATTTAAGTGTCTATGCTAGCTGAGTGTCTAAGCACCCCCTCTAAAAAATGGCAAGCTTGTCAATGGTCCCTGGAGAACAACTCAGCTGATCAAATGCAAGCAGGTTTGTCGGCTTTCAGGTAGCTGACTTGCTCTCCAGGCTCCACTGACTAGATCTCTGTTCACTGTAAATGGAGCTCAGAGAGCCAGTCCCCATAGAGACCCCAACACGTAGACACCCAAAGTCGTGTTGTTTTGATACGCAAGCTAAATCCCTCCCATAGTTTGCAAATCCCCAAAAGCAGAAGATAGCTGGGGAGATAGCACAGAAACTCCTTTATGTTTGCACACCAAAAGCTTTGTCTCCTAAATAAACATACTGACAAAAAATTGGGAGCCTTTGGAAAGCAAGGTGTCATGATAGCTAGACCGGGCTTTTATTAATCATCCCATAAGAGCTAAGCTCCAAAGCTCTCTCCAGTTTCCTTGGTGGATTTTTCCAATCATCTCAAAGTCAGTCACGAATCCACCAAAGCGTGTAGGGAGGTGCCTGTTTCACCGCTGACAAGGTGGCAGCCTTGGAAAGGGAAATTCTCTACTCTAGCTGGTGCCTCTTGGGGAATTGCTAAGAACCACTCCGTGTCACTGACGGCGAACCCCGTATAGTGCGCATCTTGGGAAGAGTTGCTCGCAGAAGGTTAATCAGCCCCCTGCAGGTGAGGGGGCTTCAACTTGAAGGTTCTTCAAGTATTCTGTTCATGAATTGTGACGTGCACAGTTTTTCAGGTGTTGTTAATTATGATTTATATGGGCCTGCACTGTGACGAGTTAATTAACAATCCACGAACAAAGGTAAAGGATCAGCTCCTTTCCTTTTCAAACGAGCTAACGTGCCAAAGACTTGTTCTCTTCTTCAAGACGTTCTCTTGGAGTTTTGCCATTCTGCTCTCACTTGGCCTGCACCCACAGCAAGGCATGCAGGTGAGGACTGAGGTCAGAGACGATCAAATCCACCTGTCATTTCCAAAGCTGGAAGAATACATGCAGGGGTCTACTACAGAAGCTGAGCAAGCTCCAAAAATCCCTAATCCACCAGCTCTGCCTGTGTGCCTTGGACAACAGATGCCTTGCAACTGGACTCTTGAGAGCTCCCAATAACATTTTTGCTGTCTACACAAAAGCTAATTAGGGAACCAGTTAAACTCCAGCAAACTCCAGCTGTCAGGCATGTCTTACAAGCACAGGCAGTCAGAAGGAAATAATGTAGTCACTGACCTTGGTCAGCCTTAAGGCACCTGAGAAAAGGGAAGGAGAGAGGAGGAACACACCAGTAAAGGCACTACCGACTTACTGGGATATTAATCCAAGGATTCTTCCAAGTACGAGTACACACAGAGGGGAATATCTGTGGACAAGCCTTTGAAGGAGAAATGCTCCTCCCAAAACAAGACTGATCTGTGGAAGGGAAAGGAGGGTAGGGGTGGGGAGGAGAAAAGGGAAATAAGCTGGGAGACGAATCTGTAGCACTAAACTTATTTACCTCATGTAAAGCCAACGAATGACCGTATCTCATCTCCACCGAGTTCACAGTGTTGTTCAGTGGAAGCCACTCTTCAGAAATAAGATCATACCTGTGCAATGAAAATTGGATTCTTTTTTTTTTTTTTTTGGAGAATTATGTATTCAAATGATGAAAATTATTACTTGTCTTTCCCAGGATTTGGTGGAAATCATTTTATTTAACAGAAGTCTTATAAGATTTCAGCATCACAAGACAGACTATCTATAAATTAAAAAAATTCAGTCAAGCCTATTCTGTTACTTAATATCCCTGTATTGATTTGCTGCACCCTGAATTTTCTTTCCCATGCAAAACCAAGGGTTAATGCACTGACTGCTAAATTATGACAACTTACACTAAACTCAGGCAAATTCCAGCCCTTTAGAAAGAACTGCCAGTGTTTAAAAGGCACTTTTTAATTATAGCTTTGTCAATCAAGCATATTTTTTTCTATAAACCTGAAGCGAGAGAAGCACTCTGCCCTGAAAATGGCCCATGGCTTTTCAGATACGGTGATGAACTATACTTGCCAGGCTTACAGTTGTACGAGATAAAACCATCTCTGAGAAAGTCTTTAATGAAGCCACATGGTATCTGTTGAAAAATCAGGCATGGACTTTGAAAGAATAAATTCTGGCAGTAATCAGCAACTATTTTATGACTATGTGTGTTTTCTGTTCCTCTTTAACTTCCACTACAAGAATTATTATTTCTGGCCTTGAGTTCAGAGCACACAGCTCTTGCTTAGATTAATGCAATCCAGCTATGCATGTATCCCTGGAAAAAAATCCACTTTTGCCTAGATCTGCCAGAACATTAGTAAGCTCAAAAAAGTAACTTAAAACATTTTCAGTACGGATTTCAATACGGGTACACAATATTATTCAATACCCTAGTTACTATTAAGTTACCTCAACTGATCACATAAATGTCATCATCCTAAATGCCATTCCCAGCTTGGTATCCCATGCACTACTCTGTGCTTAAATATCCACATCCACAGTAGTGAGTATATCTTCATTAAGGAACCAAACACTCTGAAGTAACACAGATACAATGTAAGAAAGGGCTAATAACACAAAAACAGAACTAATCTCTTTGAAGACAAGGCCAGGTACAATTAAAAGCTAACCTAGTAAAGAATTAGAATTGTATAATATATATAGTATAGTATATTATTCACTATAGTATATAGTGAATAGTTTAGGGCTGCCAAAGGCAGATGGACCTTTGGGTGACTGAGCAGGTTACCCAGAGAGGATGTGGAGACGCCATCCTTGGAGATATTCAAAACCTGCCTGGACGTGATCCTGTGCAACGTGCTCTAGGTTACTCTGCTTGAGCAGGGGGGTTGGACTAGATGATCTCCAGAGGTCCCTTCCAACCTCAACCATTCTGTGAACTTTATGCTTTTTCGTTTCCAAGATTAGCACCCCTTTTCTGTTTTTTCCCCCCACCTCAAACTGAGTCAAAGTTTTTATTATTGATGGTTTTTTTCCGGGAGATGGAGTGTAGGTCAAAGTACAACACATAGAATAGCATTTTCTAAAAATTATTCTCAGATCTACGTTCTTATACTTAGATTAAGTTAATCCATGTTTATACTCACGCTAAAACCTTCTGAGAGTCAGAATGATTGAAGACATAGCCTCCAACAATCCACATTTTGTTGTCATGGATTACGGTTTTGTGAGATGCTCTAGGAAGTTTTGGAAGAGAGTATTCCTCCCGGGTCCAAAACGACTGGTTCGCAGGAACAGGAATGGAACAGCCAGGACCTGGGGGGAAAAAAAGGGTTTTTTTAAAAAAAGTTAAGTAGTTTCTTTACAGGTCTGTGTTTCAGCTAGAGGTCAATAAGCTACACTACAGGTGAGAAAGCACATGGCCAGATAACAGGTAGAAGCTGTGATACTCATTTCCTTGCCCACACTAGCAAGCTGTGATGTGTATGCAATGGTATGCAATCTCAATGTCCCAGTCGTAACCCACTTAACTTTGACTCTAAAAAAGGTTTCAGAAAGAAAAAAACGCTCCACACTATGGGGGTATCTTCCAGCATTTATCCAGCTACCATGTGCCCACAGCAGCCCCAATACTGTCTGCCAAGGTTTCAGGAGACCTGCTCAGCAGCATGCTGTAAAAACCCAAAAGGTCATACAAGTGCTAGTTGCTACTCTTCCCTCTTTTTTCCCCTCCCCTTCCTAGCACTACATTTTCAAGACTTGTTTACTTCTTGCTCTTTCAAAGGGCCACACAAGGTAGAGGACAAACAAAACTTCATCCATATTTCAGATCCTCTTTAAACAAGAGCAGAGACAGGCCACAGTGGAGTTGCAGACCTCACCTGTTTGCACCTCTCCTGTGGTGACTTTCCTACATCATTTAGCTATTGAGCAGCAGGAGTCTGGTAGCTCCACAAGGAGCTAAACTACCCCCTTTAATACAATAATCCTAACCTATCTCCTTTAATACAGGTGACATATATCTATAGATATAGATATATAGAGATATACAGATATCTTTTTTTTTTCCTTAAACTTTTTTGCATGCAGTTTTTGGTCCAAACTGTTGTCCAGACTGGCATGGCTGACTAGCATACCTGGACAAGACACAAGAGTACTCTGTGTGTTCAAATAGGTTAACTACCACAAGTCTCAACTTTGCTGCAAGTACATAGGAATGAAGTTTTAAGTACTTTTTAACTGATGTTTGCACACAACAGATTGGTAACAAATTTCCCCCTTCTTTTGAAAGCAGCTATGCTGCTGTATACAGCAATACTAATAACCTGTCATCTTCTGATATGAAAAGCTAGGTGGGAGCATCAGATGATATTCTGCTCCTAAACAAAGTGCTAATACTTGTCAAGCAGGACAGTCCCGAGTGCTTCCAATTTAACTGCAAGAGCCGACACAAAAAAAGGCATCCTCTTAACAAGAGCTTCTCCACATTTACCAGGATACCCACCTTGCCAGTCTGCAGAGCACAAACATGCCTTTGTATCATTAAAGTCGCAATGCCCCCTCTCAGGCATCCCACAGTCATCCGTGCAGTAAGGAATATCGCAAGCTTCTCCTTTCCAGTATTTGGCACATTCGCACTCGAGAGCATTGCTGCTGTTATTGAGTTTGCACTCGCCTCGGCCAGAGCAATTATTGGGACACATATTGAAACTGCAAACGTCAAGGAAAGAAGGTTTGTCAGTAATGAAACAGCTGCTCCCCCAGCCATACCTCTTACTAACAAATACAAGAGCGATGCTGAACTAAAGTTGATAGAGCAGTTCAGTGGTTTCCTAATATACATACCCAAGGAGAGCCATTCATCTAGGATTTGATGTGACGGACCTGTACTTATTTGTTCTGTATGCATAATCTACAGAGCTGACTCATCAGTTAAGCTTACAACAACTGTGAAAAATAATCAATATGATTTTTAGCCATTTGTAATGCAAATGAATTGCCTCAAAACCTCCAAGAGCGAGTGAAGAATTTAATCAGCACATAAGGCCTTTGTGGTGTCTGTGCAATTTATACTTAAACTACTCACAACTGCACGCTATTCTGGGATCTGCTTACCAAATGAACACACTTGAGATGAATCCCAAGACATATACGTGCCTCTCTTGAATCATTTCTGATTTCATAACATCTGCAATATAACTGAGGCAAAAGCAGATACATCCTTGTTGAGGATGCAAAGTCAAATGCCCTACTCTTTTCCAAATTCCAGTTGTTGCCAATCCGTTAACCAGTACAACTCAAAGACAGGGATTACTACACAGTCTTCAATAGATGAAGTCACCAGCTCCAAGACCATGATTTCACAACTGTTTGTCTTTGGATTTGGATGGTAGCTATCTCCTATAGTAACTATAAAGACTGCTAAACTGAAAAGAAACTTAAATAGATCCTTCCATCTACTCTCTGCAAGAATGTTAGGAGGAAATGTAAACACTAGAACTTGCAGAAGAAACAAAGCACAAAACAGTACTTGAAGACTGCCTGAAATGATTAAGAAAATGAGTTTAAAGAAACATTATAACACTAACTTGAGAAAACAGGTAATTCTTTAAGTGATTTTCTCAACTGTATTGCTAGACTGTAATACTGATAGCTGACAGTAGATGGTGTCACGGTTTATGGTATCAGCCACATGTTCAAAATTGGATGCCACTGCTTCTGCTAAGTTTCAAGCAGTTTTGCAAAAGCTCCTCATATTCTTCTGAAGCCCTGAAGAGGTGCTTGGATGACCCCCATCTTTCAAAGAATCGACTGTTTATTTAAATGCTTAATAAGGATTAGAACGTCAAACATTTTAAGATCAGTTTTCAAAACCTGATCACCTCAATTTACGGAAACTTTTAATTTTGCAAAAAGCCACCTGCGACCGAGGACCTTGTAGCTGATTCACTGAAGACAAAGGTGACTGCAAGTTACACCCAAACTAAAATATCCTAGTACAGCACAAACATAAGTTGTATCTGCAACAACATAAAATTCAAAGCCCATTATGCCCACCAGAAGGCAGAAATTCCATCTCTGCTAGTATGCCCGTACCACCATCTTTTACTTCAAAACATAACCTTTCGAAAAAAAGTCAATGAATTAGGGAATAATCTAGAATTATTTTGAAAAAGTTCATCAATAAGCATGAAATATATGTTAGCAATTAGAAAGAGCCCATCTATAATGTTTAAAATAAAAAACAAGGAACATTAAAAAAAAAATTCAGACTAAAGGGAAACAGGTTAAATAATTCAATCCAAAAACTGAAGAAAGAAAGCATATCTCCCCTTCCCATCCTTCCCACACACAAAACCCCCCCCCACACTTAGGGTATCTCAGCAATAGATATAATCCTGGATCTCAAGTGAAATGCGTGTGCTTATTCAAAGCATGTTCATGCAGAAGTGCCTCTGCAGAACGTATAAGAGCACACATATGCACAAAACAAATCAATTCTGGTTGACTGAATATGATCAAACAAATCTAATAACGTAAAATAAATAATATGATGTCTTTTTAAGCAAACATTTACCCACACTTGTAATTCACAACTGAAGTTAATGTCGAGCACATTACAGTTATTAGCTGTTGTAAGGGTATAATAAGGATAGAAATCTAAATTCAAGTATATACTCATAATTACATGCTTCAACAGCAATAGATTGTTTCAAGACAAAACTGAGAAAAGATCAATCTCCTTTTACTCAACCTGCAACATTCGTTTAATCTCCAAAACCACTTAGGAATGGTACTACTTACTTATATGTGATGTTAAACCCTGTCAAATTATAGGCAGCATCACTGAAGAAATGCAGAAGAGCATATCCAGAAGTAGCTACAACTTCTGGTACTGTTTCATTGCTGTCTTTCTCAGGAACAATAAGACCACTGAAAAAGAAAAATGTGTGTGTGAAATGAAATAATGAGGAGCAAAGCAACAATAGTAAACACAGTATACACATCTCAGTATGAATAAAATAACTAGAATTCAAGGTATTTATCTGAAGTAATGAATTTCCATAAGTTGACTATAATTTTCATACAGCAGTGTTATCAGATTTTCTTCAACAGAACTCCTTAAATATTTGAAAGATGTTTTGAGCATCATGGGTATGAATATGCAAACAACCCTCAAAATAACCACATTCTCCAGGGCTGAAAAATCCACCAGGCACTGTCGGAAACATGAAACCAGAGTCTTCAGGAATCAGTTTATTAAACCCTTTTGCTTGGCTTAATTATCTGCAAAAACAATGATCCAAGTTACTGACCGAGGAGTGTAGAAAACCCACAGAATATCAAGAGCAGTATTACCACTGCTCTCAATATGCATGGTTTTGGTTGAAGCTTTATGGCTAAAAGAAGGAATGCACATGGAAAACCCCAAAGTAACCAACTTGGCTCTTAGGAAAGATAGAGGTATATTAAATATGTGTTTAGCCTGAGTAAACCCAAAGTCGTCTAGAATTATAGTTTTCCTATTCCTACAAAAAAATGACCTTCCCCTCTTATTATTCTCCCATGATTCAAACAGAACGCATTCCTAAAACAAGATGACATGCTCAAAAAGAGAACTTAGAGTGCCACAAAAGCATAAGCCTGTTGTACTAAGCCAGACTAAAGGTCTGGCCTAGGCCAGTATCTTCCCCTGACTATAGACTACAGCAAATGCTTAGGAAAGTCCGTAAGGAATAAAGCAAGCGCAGAGCATTCCTGCAGTGTAGTCATCCTGCCTCCCAAAACCCACAGTTCAGGCACTTTTTAACCTGGAGAACGCACCCCAGTCAGCACCTTTAAATAAACCCTTCATCCACAAATACATCTAATTGCTTTCTGAACCATTTTGTACCTTTTTCACCTAAAAAAGCTGCAGCAAGGAGTTCCACAACTTAACTCTGTGCTGGTAGAAAAGGTACTTCCTAGGCTAGCTTTAAATCTGCTGCCTGATCATTTCACCGAAGCCTCTTGAGCTCTTCCACTACGAGAAACAAGTATAACCACAGTTATTCACCATCTGCTTGCCATTCGCTATTTCAGATAGCCCCATCAGATCCATCACATCCACATTTGCTGTCTCTTCTAACCTAAGGGGCAATCACCCTCTTTAGTCCCACCTCATTTATTGTTTCATGCTTCTGATCTTCTCCGACTGCTTCTCAACACCCTTTCAGGTTCTGCTATAGCCTCCAACTTTTCTGTTCGGTTGGTTGGGTTTCTTGAGGGAGAAGGCTGTGAGAAGCAAGGATGGTGGCCAAAACTATCTACAGTGTTCACGAATGGACACCGTACAGATTTATATAATGGTTTACCAAAATATTCGGAATAAGTAAAGGAGACTAAATATCTCTTGAAAAAAAAAGAAAAAGGAAATACTACCTATTTCACAAAATATTTTGTATCTAAAAGGAAATATTTATTCTTCCTTTAATGGAAGTCTGATGATAAGAAAATAAAGACAACAATTCCTCTCTGATAGAAAGGGCCTAACAGCAGGCATGTGTTTTGAAGTCTATTGAAATCTCCTTTTTTTTTCTTTTTTTCTTTAAACAAGCCCTAAGTAAAGGGCATTGTCTAAAACTACCATGTATTAATAGTTAGCTGGAGTTTTCATATAGCTATGAAACCATCTTCCCCCAGTCTTAGTCCCATTTTTCAAAGGCTAAGTCAAAGCCTTTTCAAAAGCAAAGACTCAAATCCGCGCCGCAGATCTGGTCTGGCAGGCAGCGCAAACGCGGTGCCCTGCAGCACTCTTGTAAAAGCAGCCGAGCCTGGTTGCATAGCCGGTGACTTCTACTTATCCAAGAGCACCACGAACTAAAAAGCAACAATGAAAAGAATTTTTTCCATTAAGAGAGCCTTCTTTTCCTCTTTTCAGACCTATTCAGAACTGAAAGAGAATGCATTTGAAGATCGGTCACAGCCCAGGACAAATAGGGTACTTTGAGGTCACATTCTGCACCCGAGGAAAACATTCACAGCTATCCACAGCATCCCACCCATGTCACCTATAAAATACTCTTTTTTGTGATGCGAGTTTCTCTGTCCCAGCGATACCATACGATGGTGTGCTCAAAGCATAATACAGATGCCTGGTGATCGTTATCGAAAGCTTTTGCTATTACCGAAGTTGGGGGAGTTTGCACCGTGAGTGATGCGTGACATGTCACCAAGGGTAGGGTATATACACAAACTATAGAGTGACGCCTCCTGCATAAGAAATCTTACTGTTGACAAAAAGGTATGTTTCCATTTTACCAACATACCATAAAAATGTAGTAGCCTCATGCCATGCCTTGGTTAAACAACTCCGGTACATTTGCAGATATGCCTTTCAATAAACATTTCTTTGTGAGACGACCAATTATTTTTTCTTTTAGATCTCAAGGATATAGGATTAGAAGGCAAAATTCATTGCCTTTCTCTATTTATCAGTGCACAAGAGGTGCCTGTCTCATTCTGAAATTTTAGACTTCTGATCTGAAGAGGATCTCTCCCAAAAGACTGTCTACCAAAACATCAAAGAAGAGAAATTCTAATAAACTCCTCTTTGCTATTTTGGTTCATATAGTCTGCCTTTGTAATGCAAACGGTAGAACAGTATGTCTCCACCACACGAAAACAGACATCTGAATATAATTCAGGGTAAGGCAAACTACAGCTCAGGGACAAGAGAGAACGTTCCTTTGTTCTGCGTTATTCTTCCTCGGCCTCATTTTTGCAGCATATATCAATGATATTACAGAGCAACCGAACTGAAAGACCCTGGAGGGGGGGAACACAGGAGAAAATACAAGCAGAAGAAAACAGCGCTGTAAGAATAAGAGAAAAGGAACGAAAAGAAGTAACGACAGACGACAAAAATGCCCAAAAGAACCTTTCCTAAAAAAATGACTAAAACAGGCCAAGTATTTGTTTTCTCTTGGAAAGCTAGCGTTTGGGATTTGCTTGCAAAGAATGCAGATATTTGCATAGTATGATTGCTCGATACGTGTGCCCCGCTTCTTTCCTCGCTTTCGATCTTGCTCTATTTTCCTGAAGACGAGCTGCAAACGGGCCTCCCCTTATGGGCCAGTCACAGAGCCAGCCAGATTTATATAACAAAAACAGCTTTAGTATCATAAGCAGTTTTATGCCGCTTATTTAGCTATTGACCAGTGGAGAAAGACGCTAAACAAGCAAGCCCGATAGTCCCTGAATCACTCATATGCAAACATACTAAAGAGGATATGGTTTCGCCTATAAAACTTTAAAATAATCCCGACGACGTTCAAGTGCTAGATCATAAAGTAATTCCACGTTGGAAAAAGCAACGAACAGAATACAGCACAAGTAACTTGAAGACCAGGGATAAGATAACGCATGTTAGGCACCATTTTGACTGGCCCAGCATGTACAAAACAGAATTTTGGCATTTTCTGCCGTAGCGCTTCCAACAGGAGGAATGTAAACAATAACGGATTACGCAAACTCTCTTTCATCTATGATCCAGAAGCTTTCCAAGACTCAACTCGAATCAACATTAGCCTGTTGCACAACACACCGTTTCTATGCTCTTTCAGAAGATTTCAAAACATTTCCCAACCATCGCTACTCCAA
The DNA here is from genome assembly GCF_036417845.1 of Apteryx mantelli. Classification (NCBI taxonomy): domain Eukaryota; kingdom Metazoa; phylum Chordata; class Aves; order Apterygiformes; family Apterygidae; genus Apteryx; species Apteryx mantelli. Next base: position 85,180,302 of record NC_089982.1, on the reverse strand, counting down.
AGCAAATAAATACTCCCACTCAGCTAAGCTGTCCAACAACACTACTTCTTCCAAGCTGACCAGCAGGCCCCTGTTTTGCCCTGAAACACCTCTATTTTCTATGCACTGGATTTATCAAGTCAGGCTGAAAAACAACGTCGAGGACCCCTAACTTCATTATCGCCCCTTTACCTCTCCTGCCTTGCTCTCTCCCTGCTGTGCCATATAAGAACGAGAATTATTTAAGACGAAGGGCATCTCCTCAATTCCTTTTCCTTGATTTGGCATGCGAGCCTCATGATGAACGCGGATTCATCGCTTTCTCCCGAGACTCAACCTGCCGGCGTGTCAAAGATCAAAAGCGTAATCAGTTCTACTGCTGCCTGAGCAGAAAATGGTCAAAAAGGAAGAAAATGGGAGCCATGAAAGCAGAGAGGGGAAAAAATAGCGCACGGATCACAGAGGAGGATAAAGGTGATATAGAAACATTAGGAGGACACTCGGCTTCTCAATCTATTGAAATGCAATATGAAACCATTCTTTTCAGACTTAATTTTAAGATACTTTGACTCATGTGGATGCACGTGTATGCAAAACGACGCTGCTTCTCCCTTATTAAAAACAGCCCATGCACATTAGCCATGCTCGCAGCTACGAGGGTAAAAATAAGCAAGAAAGGAAATTACAAATGATCAAAAATAAATCAATGCCAAAAAATACGAAAGGAAAAAAAAGGGAGACTTGCTTCAAATTTATTTTCTTAAAGGAAAGCTAAGATCCTTGTGCAACAACACGGCTGAGTGTGGACTTTTAAGGAAAAGAAGCAATTACAATGACACTTGTGTAAAACAAAAACAAACAAACAAAAAGCTCATGATTGAGAGTTGGCAACACCCCAAACTAAAGTTTTTCTTGAAACCATCCTCTCCGTGATACGCACAGCTCCAGATGCTGCAGTACCAGCACTGAGGCAAGCCTGCCTGCCCACGCAGAGCCCTCAAAATCAACAGGATTTGCCCCAAAAAATCGTCAACTCTTACACAATCCTTTTCCTTCTCGAGAAACAGGATAAGGACAAATCACAAACATATTTTAATCTGTGTCTCATGAGCCACTGTCTTAATGGTTATATCACATGGTGACTCTGACCGTAAAAGACGTGTTTCAGGAGAACATGAACTGAAATGAGGTCTCAGAAAGGACCTACATTTTTTTTGCCATCACAGTGAAGAAGTTTTATTTTTAAGAATAAAAATGATTTTAACCATTTAGCCCAGGAGAAACAGTCCATGCTAACTGCCATGGCATCAATTCCTTTTTTCTTTTTTAAAGCTTGAAGTATGTTTTTATCATTTAACAGCTGTGAAACTTGGTACAGGATATCTGACTTTGTGAGAAAAATAAAAATCATATTCTTCAGTCCATCAGAAACAGTTTAAAAAGGACCAAAAGACAAGACCACCAAAGAAACTTTTTGTTCAAAACTTCATTTATAGGCCTCAATTTAACTCAGAGGATTTATCTTCTCAAACCCCTAAAATAGAAACTTTTTGTCCATCTTGTCAAATCAATTTGATGTTTTCAGAGGAGATAACAGGTCTAGTGAACAAAGCAATTTGGATATAATGTATTTACATTTCTCTGTGAAAGCTGCCTTTTTACCAAAAAGACATTTTGATTAATCAATTGTCAGGCATTCAAGGGACCAACTGGCTCACTGATGGCTTGAAGGAGTAAACATCAACAAGAAAACATCATTTAGCAGGTACATTTCTAGCAAAAATAAATATGCTCCTCGCCTTACACCAGTTAGTTCTTTTTGTTTGTTTTGTGGTTTTGTTTATTTTGTTAAAAAAATCAACACGCTGAAAGGAACATCAAATCATCACTCGGGAAGAAAACAAATACAGCAACATAATAAGTACTGTAGAGGACAGGCTGCTAGGACAAAAAGCAAACCAGATTGCTCCATAAACTGAGCATACGCACAAAAAAACACACTGCAACCCCATCCAACGTAGGGCCAGAACATAATACGGGCCATGCAACCCCTCAGGAAGCAGGAGGAGTAAAACATGATTTGGGAGGGCATGGCTGAGTATGCGCTGAGCGCTAGCTCCATCAGAGCTAGATGAAAACCAGACGAAAGAGCAGATGAAAACCAGGAAAACCTAGTTACATGCACGAGAAAGGCACACACAGTGCAATGCATGCTAAAATTTTAGCATGAAACAGTTCCTTCAGTCTCCTTTACGCGGGGCCCTGGCACCCAGGGCTTGTTCTCTGCCTATACGTGCTGGAAGCAAAGACCAGTTGTTCCTATAAGTCTGTATAACGTCAGCTGTAAGTTGATTAGGGCCTCTGGATACTCTCAGAATGCAAATTGTGCCTACTCGACATGGTCCGTATGTTCCCCAATATAATTAATCCTCGCTAGCAATGACCCTGCTGTTATCAGATGATCATTTGCTCTAAGCGATGTAAGACAGGTGGATCTTGAGGGGTAAAAGCAGGGTTTGCAGATTAGTTCGGGAAGGGCATTTAGGATAAAGGAGAAGAAAGCGAGAGCGTTCGTGCATGCATGTGGCAGAAACACGGGCTACTAATACTAATCAAGAAACTGGGGCTGGGGGGAGTACAAGGAAAACCACCATTGCGACAGGAATAGGCAAACAGGGGGCCGAGATGTGAAGCACTTACAAAGGCAAGGACAAGGAGTCTCCATCTGATGCAGCAAGGAAAGGGAAGCCAACAGACCAGCTGTGAATGCTTTCAGACCAGCTAGAAAGCAGCTCAGAAGGAGACGTGTGGGTCCTGAAGGACAACGAGCTGAACGAGCGAGCAGTACGCTCGTGCAGCGATGACGGCTAACAACATACCAGGATGCACCAGAAATAGTCGTCAGCAGGTCAAGGGACACCATCATTCCCCTCTCTTTAGCATTCACAAGACCGCACTGATTCCAGTTTTGGCTTCCCAGTACAACACACACACTAGAGCAAATCCAGCTGAGGGCCACCAAGACGGTCGGGGGCTGAACATATGAGGAGAGGCAAGAGCAAAGGGGTCTGTTTAGCTGGGAGCAGAGAAGGCTGAAAATGGGGGGGGAATTCAATTGCTGTCTTCAGTAACCTAATGTGAAGTTACAGAGAAAATAGGACCAGGCAAGGGGTTCACAGCAAAAGGACAAGAAGCAACAGACACAAGTTGCAACACCAGAAATTCTGATTAGACATTAGCAAAAAAGTTTTTACCATGAGGGTAGTCAAACACTGGACCAACTGGCCCAGAGAATCTGTGAAATCGCCACCCTTAGAGATATGCAAAACTTCGCTGGACAAGCCCTTGAGCAAGGGCCTGATCTAACTTTCGAGTCGGCCCTGCTTTGAGCGAGGGATCAGACCATGAACCTCCAGAAGTCCCTTCCAACCTAAATTACTCAATGTTTCTCTGACTAGTCACAAAACTAGGTTTAGAAGTGCCATATTCACCTGAAAATAATGAAAAGAAGGTAAGTTGCTCATGTTTTCTGAGGATAAGAGCTCATGGGCAGTCACTGCAGAGCAGCCAACGCAGCAATCGTCCGTTCAAGTTACCATGGGGCAGCCACTGCCATCTGCCAGTGCTAGCACAGTGACTGTCCATCTGGTACCTAAAAGCACATACGAGACGCTTCAGAGCATCCTAACCCTGGAGGGCCAAGCACAGACCTATTGCCAAAGGTCTTCAAAGAAGAATGATCATTTCTGAAGAGCGAAATATCCCATGTCGCAATATGAAAATAAACTGCAGGAACTGCTCCAATAAACTCTTCCCATGGGTACAGTTAACACCACCACCCACAGACAACGGGTTTATCTTATCTGCTTCAGGTTTCTTCATTCTTTTCTGACGAATGCATTGGATTTCTGTTACCTCTGAAGTTCTTCTATTGCACAGTTGAAGCAACACATATTTATACTGTCTTTTTACCTATGATCACAATGTAAACCATCAAAGATATTTTTAAGCTTGCCTAATAGAAAAAAAAGCTTACTGCACAAGACTGGCCTGCCCTCGGACACTAACTTCAAGGAGTTTAGTAAACAGTTTATGCAGATATTTGCACCATGCAAATGTTTGCGTTATGCAGATTTTTTGTAATGCAGTTAAAATTGATAAAACCCCGTTTAGATTTCTCCTTATTCCAGTCTTGAGAATTTCCAAGATCATCTTATATTCAGGCTAAATACCAACTTTTGAACAAACAAAATGTGAACATCAGAAGGCCAAGAAAACATGGCGAGAGTGGTGAACAAAGTGAGGGCTCAGACAAGCACTGTTACGAGTCAGGGAGGTAGCAAAAGTTGAGCTTTGGAGAAGCTTGGCTGGAATCTACAGTGTTTATCAACAAACTTGGAAAGTTTACAGCGTCCCGGTGTGCAAAGTTCAATCTTGCAAAACTTCTGGCATGGTGCAGAAATAGTGAAGAGTAAAAGAAGCTTATGGTAAACACTAAAATTTAACACAAACTAAGAAAAGAAATAAAATATGGGCATTGCTCTTGAAAAATTCTTGGGAATTTTTTTTCGTATCAGGAAAAGATATTTTTCAACAGATTTTTTTTTCACCCTTCATCAAAATTAGAAGCATCTGCTATTTCCTGAACTTGGTTTACTGAACAACATAGCTTGGTACTAATGAAGATGAAATTCAAATGTCATCTAAAGCAATTAAAAAAATTTGAATTTTTTTTCCTACTTCAAAAATGTTACAGTATTAAGCTCACACTTGCTTGTCCTCAGGCACAAACTTCCTAGTGATTTACAGATGATTTTAAAGTCTAAAGCATAACTGTTAATGCTGTGAACTACTTATAACCTCAATTTAAAAAGCCTAATCATTTTTGGAAAGCACAGAAGAAACTGCAGGCACAAACTAGGATCATTTCACCTTTTCAACGGTGTATTAAAAATTAGCTCGATTAGAGCAAAAAGACTGAGACAAGACAACATTTTTTTCTCTTTGCACACATCAGTTCAGTGCATGATACCAGAAGAGTGCTTACAGGTTTTTTTGGAAGGCAGAAGGTTTCCTATACTTCAAATAGGATGAGAGAATAACGTAACATCTGAGTTGTGTGTCCTGTTTTGACCTTAGGCTGACTGTTTGCAGGAAGCATTCTTTCATTACAAAACAACTCCAGTTTCATTAAAAAAAAAGGAAAAACAAGAAAAACACGCACTATTTTTACTTTTTTGCTCCACTTTTTGTTACTACGCTGATCTTGTTCCTTTCTCTCAGACGTTACAAGGACTTCTGAGAACAAACATGAAGCATTTTTAGAAGTTCATCGTAAAAATGAAAAGCAGCACTGCAGAAGGTTAACTACAGAAATAGCTAACTGGCCGCTTGCAACAAGCGGGGTCCAACGGGGGCATGACATTTTCATATACAACCCGGGTTTTTTTTTTTCATTTCAGCTAAAAGAATTGAAAACAGAAGGTGGTGCTTGTCACTGTGAGACTGAAGTACGCAAATGCACAGGTTAAATTTAGGTCTCCTCTTGAAACGTAGACTGTTAACCATTAGCCATGAATCAGTCTCTTACCACAGACAGATGAGCCGGATTGCAACCATCCGTCAGGAGAACAGTTTTATCTACGCGTATTTTTACAAGGCTGTCCAACCCATGACTGTTGTTTCTGAACATTTTCCAAGGGCTTTAAAAGTGTAAAGTTTAAAGTATGTAAGGATACACACTGGTCTACGAAAGCTATATGGCTGCAGCGTTGATTGCTTGGCCTCTTACCTTACGCCAACGGGGACATAATGCATGCTAAATGACTGTCATATTCAAACGTGATAAAAACGGGCAGTTTTCTGCATTAGAAGGAGCTTGCATGCAGAAGTACTTCAAGCTCAACAACATGATGATAATTTTTTGTGCCTAAAATAATTAGGATTTGGGCATGAAAACATAATACTTGCACGCTACACTACAGTAACACGATCTGTTCATTGTAAAAGCAAAAACAAATCAGTAATTGTTTATGCTGCTGCTGACTGCACAAAAGGACACCACTATATGTGCTGCATTGGCAGTATTATCTATTTAGATTACTGGAACATATTTATACTGCTAAAAGCCAAATACGGCTCCAGGGTCCAAGTTAAAAAAAACATCATTGCATACAGCTAGTTTCTTACTGAGTAAACTTACCTAAAAGCTGCCAGTAAGGGAGCATAAATTGAATCTCCATCATACACATATAAATGGTCCCAACTGCATTCTGTAGCAAAGTGATTGAATCGAAGCCTCAGGATTGTGTTTGGCCTGTAAATAATAAAACATTTGTAATTAGCCACTCAGCCCACACGACAGAATCCATCCGACAAACTCCTCTGGGTTGTAGCTCCCCTTTCAACAAGAAATTGAGTTAGAGTAACTGTATTTACTTCAAAAGTGCTGTGGCTTTCATTCTTGGTGTGCACGCTCCTCTGGCATTAAGGAATAGATTCTTTTTGGTCAGAAACACAACTGTGTCCCTAAATCGTCCCCCACCACCGACAGCAGAAACTGCAGAGCAGGCCCAACCAGCCCTCTATTCCTTTGCCAGCACATAATGATAGGGCTTTGCAGAACCAGGCAAGGAAAATCCATACGGACAACGCACTTAAAGAATCACAATCACCATCAGGGAACCAACCGATTCCCTTTTTCTTTGTTCGAGGGATTTTCTGCAGATCGATATGGTGTCCTGAGATTGATTATTTCCTTGGAAGCTGGCAGAAAGCCTTCTTTATCACTTTATTACTTTTGCAGGACTGTAGGACTCTCCTGAAGGAAACCTCTCAGAACTGGAAACCTTCTGAAATACGCTACAAGGGGTGCTAACTAAAGAAGTTCTGAGTCTTGCCCACCACCCTTTGGGAGCTGGGAAATACAGGTCAAGAGAATGCGGAGGAGGTTTGTCTTCTAAAGAATGAAAGGCCCTGGGCTTGTAATTTCTGCCAAAAGGAAGGTCTTTCATTACTTGGACTGTCAATATACAGTAACCACTGCCCCTTTACTCTTTACAAATGCTAGACAGCTTGCTTGGTTTTCTTCTGTGGGCACCAGTTGAGAATGAAAGAACTGGAATTCCTGAAAAGAGATCTGCCACCTTCCACCTGAGCACAGCACACCCCAAAACACCCTGATGTTAACTGCACCAGCCCAGAGGTCTCTCCTCTGGTGACTTACTAAGCCTCTCGACAAGGGAAGGGGGCAGAACATTCATCTGTTCACCTAACTTCTGCAGAAGACCACCAGGAGGCCTGATCTTATGAGATGCATCAGTAGGAAAAAAGATTTTATTTACTTGATGAAGGGATGGAAACAGTAGTTCGGGTAGCAAAACTGGCCAGCATTCATTTAACAGATGTTCAGGTGCTGTTAGTTGCACTGCTAATATGCAGAGTTACATCTAAAGAGAATCACATGAAAGCGACAGTGCCTACCCAATTTAGCAGGCAGCGCAGATGCCCTGCTTAGCACACCAGAAGCACCTTTGTCAGGAGAACGTTCTCCAAGAGCTCAGCCCAAGGGGGGTGAAAACACCACTGACTTTGTGCTTGGACCCTGAGATACAAGAACAGCGCATCTACAGAGGTGCTGCTTCTTCCTATCCACAGCTGTAGCTGTTGAAAGGGTAGATGCACTCACTAGGATCTCTCAACAACGCTGCCCTGGGGTTCAGATGAAATCCTTGCTCGTCCTAATCAAATAAATTAATAAGACATCAGCCTGCCGTACAGTCCTTCCTTCCTACGGAAGGAGAATTCTTAAGGGAGCTATTCTGCAAAAGAATAATTTTTTCGATAGGCATCCTGATCTTTTTCAGGCTTTTGGAAAAAGGGAAGCAGGTACAAACTCCAGGATAACATCTTGCTTAAAGAAAAGGTACATCGTCATTTCAAAATGGAGCAGCCTACGAAATTGTGGGGATTCTGCTTCTACTTTAACAGCCTGACAGCTGTAGAGCAGAGAGAAATCCTTAATCAATAAAAGCTTTAGACAAATAACAAAAAGAAAGAGATTATTTATGCTACAGCTAACAACTCATTAGCAGACAGCATTCATCTGCAGAAATGCAAGACACATGGCGCACAGGTTCTGCCTTAGACAAGATCCTGAGGCTGGCTGGATCTGCCTTGTCTCACACTTGAGGGAATGTCCTGAGATGAAGACACTGCACACACACCGGCCAAGAAGAATCATAAAAGGTGCTAAAAAGAAACCGGTACAGTAATGAACACGTGACTTATTTTATGTCTGAATTTATCTAGTGACTTCGAGTGCACGTTTGGATTGCATCTTTACTTGCTAACCTCAAAAGCCCTCTACATACCAGTATGCTAGCACCGAGGCGAAGGCACTTAGCAGAACGCAACAGCTTTGCAGAAGCTGTTCTCAGAGTACAGATCTCTTTGGGAATTTCACGCTTGGCAAAGAGCTTTGGCTATTTTCTCCGGGGTGCATAATCATGCTGATTAAAACTGCTGAAGCATCTCCTTTCTGCCAACCACCATCCTCTGACAGCAGGGTATAAACAATCAGAAGCAGGTAGAGAAGACCTACTAAAATGCCTGCTTATGAATAAAGAAGGAACATTTTCATACACGTCTTCACAGCAAGAAAGATCTCGGTTCAACCTTTACAAATTGGTATTTCTCTACAAAGCCTCACAGTATTAACTGAAGGAGCAGTTACAGTGACATTATCAGGGACCTGTGAGAAGCACTTCACTTCTGATAAAAACAGAGTCAAATTAGCCTTTAGGGAAAAAAAAAAGCACATGGGGTTTACGCTCACTGTACTGTACTTGCTGAGGCTGGTTCGTCTGTCATAACATCCTTTTTAAAACATCTCCTAATTATTTATAATTCCAAACTGGCTGCAGCTATATTTTTACTACATACAATAGTTAAGAGGTGTAGCTGCTTAAGACATTTAACTTTGATCTTAACTGTAATAAAAACACGCATGCCTTATATAGTTAATGGTGAGTGCTAGGCTTCCAATTTCAGGTTCTGAACATCTCTCTGGAATAGCTTAGCCTTCACCTTGGAGTATCTTGGGAGTTTAGGCATTTAAGTTATTCATCCAAAATAAATGTCTGAAGTAGACCAAGCGAATACCTTTCCATCCTCACCCATCAGACCTCTCAAACAAAAAGAGAAGACTAAAGATGAACCTACCCTGGGCTTTTTAAAAGTTCTGATCCTCCAAGATGCTGAGTGACCTCAGCTTATAAGATTTCAAGGCGAGTGAAATCATCCATGCTTTCACCTGACTTGTTCCTGTTCGCAAACCTCTCATATGAGTCCACTTATTGATTCAGGCAGCAGTATAGAATATGACTTAACATAAAGTTGTTCATGGCATCATAACTGACCATACAAAATTTTAAAGACTTCCAGATTGATTTTACAGGCCTGGTGTCAGTCTGGTGCCAATACAGACGCTCTGAACTGCTGTATCAGTAACCGGGGACAGTCAGAGGATAGCACTAAATGGGCTATTCCTAAAATCACTGCAAGAGATAGCAGTAAACAATATAGCAATCAAATACAGCAACAATAGGGAAACTAGGGGAAGAGTTCCGAGGGACTTTTCGCGGTGTAGAAGTCCTTTGCAAAAGGTCAGTGGTCCCTCTGAAGTCATCATGGCCTGCTGGGTAAATAAGCATCTGAAGTGCAACATTACAGAAATTGAATCTTTACAAACAAGAGCTGTTATACAGTTTGTTCTTTCTACTCTTTCATAATGCCAAAAATTTAAATACATAGTAAGGCTCAAGAATCTGAATGGCCAGCTATGGTAGCAGTTAATAATTAATTTTTTTTTATTTGCACAGAGACATTTATTCTGATTTTCCATGCAAAGTTTCAACATGAAGAATGTTTTATACAGGAGACCTCAAACTGAGAAGTTAGTTTTCAGGGTTCACTCGTACAAAAACCCTTATTTATCAAGATAGGGCAGCACCTAGTTACTCAAGTTTCAACAACAGTAACAAAAAAGCCATGATGAGATCTAAAAATATTCTGTGCAGTTAAACCTCACCTAAAAGTTACAATAAACATCACTATCAAAAAAATCTAGATGTTCACTACACTCACCTTCCTTCAATGAGCCAGGTGCATTTTGTTTTGTATTTGTAATTTCCAGGACCATCTGTCACATACCCTGAAGGCCCAGTGAGTCTGTAAATAAATAAAAACAAGCATTTAATATTATTAAAGGCTCATAAAGGATACCCTGAATTTAAAAGATCCATCATTAGATTTTCATATACTGAATAGCCATTACAAACAAACCTAAAACAATGCAAAACAAATGATGAGGTAATTGGGATTCTGCTATTAAACTCTTTTCCTATGCTTTTTGACGACTGTCCTTGGATCATGACAATTAGGAGCGATGCCTTCTCCATCAGGTTGATGGCATTCTTCTCCAATCAGCACAAAAAGAAAAAAAAAGAGCTTCTTCCACATAGAGTAATATACAGACTGCCACACAGCCAGCAAAAGTAATTCATTAACAGAAAGCTAAAATTATTTCTAAACTATTTATTTATACAAATTACACAGTTCTTGAGAGAAGAATATCAGACGGAGCCCATGGTGCAGCCTCTTGTCCATTCTATATTTGACTCTTCAAACTCCCTTATGACCTCTTTACAGACTAAACAGAGGACTGATTTCTATAATCTTCCACTGCAAAGTAGGGCCTTAATTTCTCATGCATATAAATACTGCATAAATCAAGACAATCTCAGAACACGGCAGTTCCACAAATCCCTCAACTTTGGTCAGGCGCTCCCACTCCCATGCTATCCCCTTCCACTGGAGCACAGTCATGGGGTGAGTCACGTCAGGTATCTGATCCGCGAACAATTTTTATTTTCCCCTTCATCCACATCAGTTTTCACCCTGGAATAGTCCCACATCTGGTTCACTCTAGGCCCGTACGAAAAACGGCACTGAGGCTGGGTCAGCACTGAAACAGTGACACTTCTTTCAGCAGCAGCACCGGCGGTAACTTCATGCCCTCTAGAGTTACAAAGTCAGACTCTTTCTGTCCCCCCGTATTGCTTTTCTGACATGTAAGCACTTCCGTTATCCAGATCCCTATGCTTCCAGACTCCACAAAGATCACAGAATAGCTGGGGTTAGAAGGCACCGCTGGACCAACTCTCCTGCTCAAGCAGGGTCACCTAGAGCAGGTTGTCCGGGACCATGTCCGGTCAGGTTTTGAATATCTTCAAGGATGGTGACTCCACCATCTCTCTGGGCAACCTGTCCCAGTGGTCAACCACCCTCACAGTGCTTGGGAGACTTACAGCCCACGTCAGGTGATCAAAGCGAAAGAGGTTAAGTGGTTCCCACTGCCAGGATGGTGCCTGAAGGACTACGCTATAGACAGCTCCTTCCCCTCTGCACCTGTGAAGTGGAAGGTGACCATCTGATAGTGACAAAGGACTTTGGACAGGGACATGAAAGTAGAAAATACAGCTGGAATCATTCATCCCAGGACACTCAATAAATACCAGCACTTAAAAGCATCAAAAATTCAGAACGCCATAGAGAGAGAGAGAAGGGAACAAAACCAGTAAAGAAGAAGAAACATCTTATTAACATCTGCAAAACACTGTACAGGTGCAAACGCTAGCCAACCGCATTTCTCTACACACTGATTGCAGTGATGTCCAAACAAGAAAGAGCAAACAATGCCGAGCTCACAAGGGCATTTTGATCAAAATTTAATCAGGACACCGTAAAACGTATGTCAGAACTACATTTAACTTTTTGTTGCGCTACAAAGGAAACCGATATTCTGCTATTACTGCTAGTAGTTAGCGTGAGTAGCCCCACAAACAGGTACTGGAAAGAGTGGGCGAAGACATGCAAAACCTGTTTCTGCATTCCCAGACGAAAGGGCGTATTGATTACTATTATTCTTAATGCGACAGCCAAATACACGCATACTGTAATTCAAGACGATAGCAGCCATCTCCTGCTGGCTGCAGCTGTACCTTGTCTCCTCCATAGATTTTTACAGGGCAAGTTTTCTCCAAAGACCATGGATAACTGGGAGCACAGAGCCACCGTTCAGGGGCTGAGGGAGACGGATCCAGCAGGAGCTCGGGGCAGCAGATCCAATCTCTTAGGTTCACATCTGCATCTTCTGTCTCAGCTTAAAGACTAGTAGGAGCACACATAGGCAACGGGCAAAAAAAACAGGAGCCAAAATCACCTGGACACATGCTCCTAGCTCATATGCATTAGTCAAAATGTTCCAAACTGCTATTAGCAAGTTAAGTGGAGCAGCAAGCGGTGAAATAAAATCACCAGGTAAGGACAACGTCGAATGTAAGCAGCATTCGAAGATGCCCAAACACCACTTTCTGGCAGAGGATTCCCGGGGAGGTTATAAATTCCACACACTATAAATTCCAGAGCAAATCAAAGCCTTCTGGCGTAACTCAATTGTCCTACTTAAAGCATAGTTTTAGCAAAATAAAAACACGCGGCGAAATCAAATTTGGCAGAAAGGAGAAGGAAACAATACCACAAGTCCCCAAAATAGCAGTATTTTGGAACATTTTGTTATGACTTTTCCTCCTGTTAATGCTGTTATCTGATTTTTTTTTTTTAAGGTATTTTGACTGAGTCAAAACAGTCTCCCAGAGTCTTTTCCACAGAATAATGTTAAATTTACACACGGTTCACTTCTGATACAAATTTTGAAAGAACAGATTTGGAAAACTAATTTCCTCTTTCTCCATATTGATTTATTGCTATACTTTCCAGCCTCAGAAATTTAGCCTAAGATTTTTAAAACTCATTTAAAACTACATTTAGGCAAGTGAAGAAAAAAGAAAGTCCAATTTTTAGGAGCACAGGAAACATCTGTACCTTCCATCGATTTTTAAGGCTTCAACATCTTTGAAAATTCAACTTACTTATCTGTATTTGCAAAAACGAATGCAAATTCCAAACTGTGTGCAATAAATACCCAGTCCTTTTGTCTAAAAATCTGACCTTTGGAAAATAGTATCCACGAAAAACCTAGGAAGCAAACTGTATTGACTCTTCGCCGCTGGCAGCGTTTTGCCCGCAACCAGGAGTAAACAGACTCCGGGAGCCCGAGCAAGTCTCGCAAGCTCAAAACAACCTTGTGCAATCTGCCAAGCTCTCCAACAGTCTCTACTCGGAACAATTTTCTCTGGAAGCAATTACTAAATCATTCACCACAGAAACACTATCAAGAGCAACACACACACACACACACACACACACACACACACAAAAATCCCTAAGTACAACAGTCCTGGCCACATGTCAGATCTCAGAAAAAAAAAAAAAAAAAGAAAAAAAAAAAGGAGCATTTCAGCATTGACATAATCTATGGTCATATTTAAGTGATGCAAAAAAACAAAGCGCAGGATTTAGTTTTAAAAATAACCCAAGTCAAATTTCCTTGATACGCTATTATTTAAATAGTAATCTCTAAGGTATTTGGATTCCTTACTAAGCTTTGGAAGCCGCTGCCATTAGCCACAAAAAAAGCACATTAAAAAAACCCAGCAAGTTCAAGTCTGTGAAAGCAAAAGAAATAGGAGCGAAGCGCTTATCACATCTCCAGTCTGGAACGGGCAGGACCTTATCGGACACGCATTACTCTATAAACACTCTCTCGCAAAGACATGCTCCAAGACAGACAGAAATAAATACTCAGCGCAAAAAAGCAAACGAATGCTGGAATTTTAGCTGTATATTCAACAAAGCAAGCTCAGCACAAGTTAGAAAAGCAAACAAAACCCCGTCCCCAGCAATTTAGGCCTGCTTGCACTATACGGATGATGTCCTGCTTTGTATTTGTGGGTCCTGATAACCGGACACGCTCTGGACAGTGTTTTGGTTTGGGCTGTGGGAAAAGTCTCCAGAAGCGAATGCGTGAGAACTCGCGGAGGGAAAGTGCCCCAGGAGCAAGGTGCTGCAAGACGGGACCACGCACCCGGGGCTATTCTCACGATGTACACTAGAAAAACCCACAACTACGTAACACGCAACCAACGTCATCAGGATCCAAGGTCTTTCGGCTAACGTACTAGAAAGATGAAGTCCAAAGGGTAGCGTGGCATTTTCTGCTGGTTACTCTCCCACTGCTCAGCTCAGCTTTAGTTTGCGTATTTACAATTTTATCGCTGGGACGCAAACTCGAGCGCCGCGATGTTTGGAAAGCTATCGATTCCCATGTCTGTTTGCCGACGCAGCAGTATATAAAGCTTCTCTACAGCAAGCTCTCAGGCTAAGAAGGGCTGCCGAGGACATCACGTCCACGCTACTCCTACTCCGCAACTCTCTGCTGCGCTCTAAGAAAACAAAAAAGCAAGGTCATTTCGGTTTCGTGTGCACTGCGTAAACACACATATACACACACAACAGTGGGATAACACACACAAAGCTAGATAACAAGTTTAACATGTACAGAGCTGCAATATTGACTTTAAAACCACCAGGGTAGGAAAAAAAAATATTGCAAGTATCTGTTTACAAAACTCCGATTTTAAAACCTATACGTAGGTTCATGTACGCGCTACCTAGGCTTGTTTTGAACATTACCAGATGGCAGCTTTGTTGTTCATATTCGATCTAAGTTTTTCGCTGATTTTCAATTAGAATTGTTTTTTCCCCCCAATATTTAGGAATCAAATGGAACACAGAGATGGCGTGAGCGAACTGAACCTACTGCACGACACATATCCAAGGGGCTCCAACCCCGAGTGCTTCGCACGTCACCTTTTTGTAAGATGAAGACCAAAGGAAAGCAATGAAAAGGATTATGGTTTTGCAAAAAAGAGCCTGCTGCAAAGAAATATTTTACATGAAAGAATTCTGTGTATTTAGATACTCCTCTCCAGTTCTGGCAGCCCCCCAAAAAGCACAACGCTAATGCAGGAAACTCAGATACCAAGCAGTGGCATCTCCTGGAACAATGTTAGGTAAAAAGCAATATCTGAGCACCAGAACATCTCAGATAAATATATATGGTTTTAATAACAATCTGGTTAACACTAGAAGTGTGTATTTTTCAAATACAAATTAGTATACACTGCCTAAGTTCCTACAGAGACATGATCTACGCAACCAGGCAAAGACTCAAATCCGTTATCCAATCTATTAAATCTAAAACAGTCTTCTTGCTAATTATTAAGTGCAAGGAAAGTCCAAAACTCAAGAGTACCTTATAACATAGGAGTAAATCATTCTGAGGCACTTATTTCCAAAATGTAGAAACATTAAAGGTAAATTATATGGTGATAATGAGTTGGTGAATATACTTATCTTCACGAGAAAAAGTAAAAACCAGAAAACGGAAATTGCCTCTTCATTACTCACCAGAGGTAAGCAGGCTGATTTGGTTTACGCAGCACATCAATCCTTAACCTCTCTAAGATACCATCAGTGGATCTCAAAGTGGTTTGCATCACTTTTCAGTAAGACTGCAAAGACACTTTAGTGCCACAGAGCACACACCAGCATTCTCACTCCTTAGCACGGCCTTGCCATTAAAAAAAATTGGTCCCTCATGCTAATTTTGAGGTTACTAAAACTAGAGCCTGATGCAAACAATAAGTCTTCCTTCTCTCTCCCAAGTGCTGCCGCGCTGCTTCAAGAACACAATTAAAAGCCATTGTTTCAGTTAAGTTCGAACTTGCATCCTATAAAGAAAGGGCTCTTAAGGGCTATTACCAGAACAACGGCATCCTATCCTAGGACGATTAACAATTTAGCTCTGTTCATTTTCTCAAAAAATGCAGTCTTTGAGGTTAAAGGCTATATCCTTTTATGGTGTGCCACAAGCAAATATCCTAATTTATAGACATGGAATAGTGATCAGCCACATACAAGATGAGTGAAACCCATCAACTAAATCTACACACCTATTCCACGAATTTCGAACATGTGTAACAGCCAGGTCCCCTCTTCTGCCAACTAGATGTCTCACCACAGGTATAGCTAGAAAGGAATCATTAATTACATATCAGGTCTCACACAGAGAAAGGTAAAGATGTTCCTGGAAAACTAAGTTTAATAAGGATTTAATGCATGCAGCAACAGGTATCTAACCAAAGACTGTGTATATAGAGAATCTTCCCAATCCTGCACAGGTCCGAAGCCCCCACTACAACTGAGATAACAACAGAACCATCCTCGAGATGAGCAAACCCATGCAAAAGTTGCTGCTGCCACCGTAATACCAGAAGTATCAAATCTGATCACCTTAACGCTACAACTAAGAGCACAAAATCACTGCTTGCTCCCCTGATGCTTTTTCCAGGTAGTCCTCCATGGTGTACCACGCTGGTTTCTGTACCCAGTTTGAAGGTAGCCCTACTCTGTGGTTGCAAATATTCTAGGGTTAGAGCTTCTGGATGTTGTCACCTCCCACTTCATCTTGATGAAGCCCAGAACATGTCCTCCTCCCTGGGTGGTGGGAGGTTGACACGGTATTTAAAGAAAAGTCCCAATCTCAAAGGGGACGCTCCTCAACAGCTCCAGCAAAGTATGGTCGAGCTGTTCCTATTAAGTCACGAAAGCACAAAGCGCAGGTGAAAGGTGTCCCACAATAGCTTGCTACAACTCCAGCCGGTGCGAACACTCAGTTTGGACAGTAAGAGCTTGAAATTCCCACAACAATGTCATATATCACTAAACTCTGCAACAGAGAGAGGCACACAGCCACACAATACCTGGAAAAATCTGAAGGATGTGCAAGCAAAGAGTGTCTTCAACCATTCTTCTACTAATGGCCCGCTATACCAGGGCCTGCAGAAACATCTTCTGCATTGCCTTCACTGCCTGGGTTACTCAGAGAGAACCAGGTCCTTCAGGGTCCCTTCGTGCCACTCGGCCGATTTCACCCTAGCAAAGGGGTCAGATGACATGACAGTCATGCTCTCCACTTAATAGCTTCTATTTTCATCATGCTTTCTGTGATACAGCTGAACTGACGTTAAAGAGCTCTCTTGCTTCAAAAAAAAAAAAAAAAAAAAAAAATCAAATGACTGGCAGTTAATTTGATATGGGAAACAGTTTCTTCAAAGGACAGATTAACTTTGCCCTTCTGTGCGAGATATGTAAAAATATGGAAAGCGATTTCCTGATTGCTGATCAGAGATAAGAGCAGAGACTGAAAATCCCAACAAGATCTGAGAGAGGATGGTCAGAGAAATTTTTATCAGGTAAAATGCATCACTGCAGTCCCTCCTGTTTAAGTCACAAACTGCAGCATCGATGCTTACAAGCCTCCTTAATCTTGCTTTGCTCTTGAAAGATGTGCTTCAAGCTGACAAGACTCTGGGCTCCAAAGAAGACCGAGTGCATGTCTACGGCCCAAGATATTTAAGAAAGCACAAATGGTGCATTCCAGTCTTAAAAACCTTCAGTTGACAAGCTAGAAACCAGATATTTTCAAGCATGGCCCCCTTTCAGTTGGCTACCAGCATCTCCTTTGAGCTCCCATTCTTGACACTTTGACCCAGCTCCTACTCTTCAGCTGTCACAGAAAAATGAGTGTCACCCAAGTTGTCTCTTTCTGGCTGGCTGGTGCCTCTGCCATCATCCCCCTGGAGCGGTCAGCTGCTTTCAGCATCATCTGCAGTGCCGTTCTCAAAAAGCGTCACCTCCTTGGCTTAAGTAAGTAGAACCTTCTTGGAGCTCCTCACAGTGCTCTAGTCATTGCTTTAAAGTGTCACTTGCCTAACCACCTCTTCTCCTGGGGAAGGAGAGGAATTTCAAAGGCATTTCATGTCAATGTACTTCAGCTCCTCTTCACAGAAGAGATTTCTTTTCTTTCCTACCCAGACACAAAGTTATAATAATAGGTAAAAGAATTAAACCCATGGACAAATTGTTTGCCAAGACATCGAGTTACCCAACCTCAGCACACGGACAACAGAAGTGATGAAGAAAAAGTTGGCTTCGCCCCCTCCTCTGCCATTTCCTGGCATGTCAGAAGCACTGCAGAACTGTGCAGTTACCCCAAAAGATGCAGGTATTTCACCTCTATCTCAAAACTGTAGGTTAGAGATTACCTTGTAAGAACACCTGAATGCAGATGCAATACTTGAAACCCACTCTAGGTTCACCTGAAGTTCTTGTCTCTTTCTGCCTGATCAAGTTTGTCCAGCAACTAAATTCAAACTGAAAATATTCCAATACAGATCCCTATCTTCCTATATCTTTATTTCCAGCCCTACCTCAGTGACTGAGGAAAATGCCACTGCCTACTGCATAACCTCAGCTAGACCCACACATCCAAGCCGCAGTGCAAATCCGAACCTCATTCTTCATCTTGATTATTGCAGATTCTTCAAATTCATTCAAATTTGTTGGGGAGGGGGGCACTTTACCCTGTAGGAGCCTCTTCTTCAAAGGAACACTGATTTGGAAGTGCCGATTTCTGTGGCCAAACACTACTACCACTGCCTGTGTTATCAAGACATTGGTCTCCTCCTCCAAACCACAGTAACTCCAATCTTGATTATCTGACAATTTTTTTTAAAAAGCACTCTGTGCAGTGCCGTTATTACGTGCAGAAATGTTATCACGGTAAAAGGCCACTTCATTACCTCCTCTTTAAGCACACCTATACGCACAACGCCTGTACCTGAGACAGTGGCCACGCAGATGGTGTGTGCTGTAACAGTTGCTTATTAAAGTGATCTAACAGTTGCACTATGCTTTCCCCATCTGTTCACAAATCCATTTATTGGATCTTGGCCTAGTTCTCTGAAATAAAGATTATTTAGCTGCAAGTGCCTAGAAAAACTCGGCTCGCATCCTTCACGGGTGGTCCCGAAACACCGCCGGAGTTTACAGCAATACGTTGTCTGCTTCACACTCGGCAAGCAGAACCAACCTTGCAGAGCAGAAGCAAATAAAAGCCCACAGATCATAAAGCATCTAACGTCGCAGCAGAAAAAGAAAAATAACAACCTCCCCCTTTCCACTGCACGCAACCACAGAATGAATCCTCCCAATCCTTGACAAAGAGCTCTTGCAAACATTCAGTCCTACCCCAAACTAATTGCCTCGACATTGCCAAAACCCCAACAACCTGCAAGGCTGAAGTAAGGAGAAAATACAGTATTGCAGCCGTCAAAGAGAATCATCAAAGGCTGCCAAACAAATGATGAAAGATCTCTAAGGCCAGTTGGGTTCCATCAAGGTTTACCACTGGAAGATCAAAAAAATTCACTGTGTTAGAGAAACCAGCCTGACTTCCAGTAAAATATAAGACACAGTCAGTAGCCTATGCTTATATGAAGTACATTTTCTAGAAAAAAAAAAAAAAGTGAATATACTGAGCAGCATTGCCGCAAACTGTTGATTAAAATGCATTTTTTTTTAAAAGTAATCTGTGTCCAAGTTCCAGGGGGTTGTTTTGCTTTTGTCAAACTTCAGCCCCAATCCTTAAGTTTTTGTTTATTTGGGGTGCGGGATCCTTTATTAATCTAAATTCATCATCATTCACTCTTTTAATAAATAATTTTTGTGCAGCTTAAATTAAATTCTGTTTAAAAACTAAAAATATATCTAAGCCTATGAAAAATTCTAGTTTAAGAACTTCTGCTTGTATCATCTAGATTCTTACACACAAGATTTCCAACTCATGGTAGGGTAAAAGACAATTAGTGTAATTTTAACGCAAGAGTCTACAGATATGCTTGGTTTACATAAACTTAAGCACTGTAATACACATTTGGAAAAGTTTTGCAAAACCTTGCTAGATCAAAGGATTGATAATCCCCAGAAAAATTATTTTTACAAGTGAGCCATTTAAGCTGATTTCAGGATACAGTTTGCACTTTTG
The DNA here is from genome assembly GCF_036417845.1 of Apteryx mantelli. Taxonomy (NCBI): domain Eukaryota; kingdom Metazoa; phylum Chordata; class Aves; order Apterygiformes; family Apterygidae; genus Apteryx; species Apteryx mantelli. The sequence continues at coordinate 85,160,411 of NC_089982.1, read as the reverse complement.
ACTCTACCAGTCTGAATCCATTTTTCTAGCAGTCAACATCTTTTCACTTCTTAGTCTGCCCTCCCTTTGGTTTCAGAAGTTAATTGTAATTCATATGCAGTTGCAAGTAGCCCACAAGGTTTGTCTGATGATTTTCCAGCAGTTTCCCCAAATTAGAAATGTACCATCAGTCAAAAACATATCTTAAGTATATGTATGAGCATTTAAATTACAGTGCACCACACCTGTGTACCTTGTAAATATGGCATCGGAATTACAGTTTCTAAAACCACACATGTTCAGAATTTGTAGACCCATCAGTATTCTTCCCCAGCTGAAGAGCACTTTACTCCGATAAGCTTTCAAGTTACCCGTGCTACATTTAAACATGAGCAAAAGCCTTCACTGGGGACGCGTGTATTGTATTGCAAATGAAACGGGGTTGAGCTGCAAACTTAACCTCGCAGGTGCACAAGGAGTCGAAAATCCGTGGAATTTAAAGATCAGCCCCAGGGAGCAGATGACCTCATCCTGCCGCAGGTTGCTAAGACAGACTCAAAAATCCAAGACCCCAAAAGCAACGCAGAAACATCTTTAGCAACCCCTCCTCTTTTCCAGGGCTACGCATAAAACGGCTGCCCAAATCCCCACAGCCCGTGTCCCCAGAAAGGCTCCACGTGAACCCTCGAGAAGCACATTTAAAGTCCGTGCTAGCCTAGCTGCAAGCTGCACCCCCTCCACTGCCGATTTCTGGGCCAAATACAGAGCACAGTAAGCGGCAGCAGGATTTACAGAAACATCCAAGCCAAAGATCAAGCAGCTTCCCACTAAAAAGAGAAAATGAAAATATTGAGTCTTCCTATAAATATATTTCACAACCTGACCCACTTTCCTAATTGGGATAGAAATAATACCTTTTCTTTTCTGCCTGACATTCAAAAAAACATCTAAGCTACTAAGTATAAGTGTTATCTGCCTAGAAAATTACTTCCTCAAGGGAAAAAAAAAAAAAAGTTAGAAAACAGCCTGGAATGAAGGTTAAGTTCCACCTGGTCCTGACCCCAAAAAAGGATCTGGATGCAGATCCTCAGATATAAAACATTCAAATAATAAACAGGCATGTTCCGAGGTCCACCAGGGTTTCGTGAACCTACAGAACGACACCACCTAATAGATTTAAAGCAGTTTTTCTACTTAACGCGGCAAGGAGAAGGTCATGGAAAGAGCAGGGAATCGATACCGGGAGAGGAATTCCAGGCTGTAACACGTGTTTTGGGCAGCCGGGATTTGTTTACACAGATTCATTGCCGCAACAGTTCTTACTGAGTATTTGCAACTTGCTGAGCCCAGTAAAAAACAAGCAGGAAATTAGCTTTTTTTCTTCTCCTTCTGACACTAGTGACTTATGACAGCAGCACCGGACAAGTAAGCATCCAAAAACAAGCTTGCAAGAAAATAATACGTGTAATAATGGAACAGACTTTGGGACAAAATATTAATATAATTACACCTTGATAATAAGCAAGCTGCTCTCAGTTTTCAGGAAGCCGTTAGTAATAAGAAAAATGCACTGTGCACATCCACATGAGCCTTCAGCGTTTACTTAAAACTTGACAGAAACAGGAAAATCGGGTCCCCTAGAGAGAAAGTGTATACGCTCATATCACAGAGGGACATACTATCAGCCCCCAAAGATGTCCTTCTCCTCACATCCTATATATTATTTTAAAGAATCAAAGTCTTTAAAGAAGGGAAGATTATTTGGCTTTGGGGAGGGGGCAGAGAAAGGATGAATTGGAGGGAGAGGGTTCTTCTTCTAAGAAAAATAACCCAAACTTTTTGATCAAGTTGGGCAGAGGTAACTGGAAAGCAGGAGCTACCTTTATAACATCAATAAGCAACGTTCATCTTAAGATTGACCATACCCAGAAGACAGACAGACTAGCACAAAGAGGTATGTATTCTAATTTCTGGTTTCACACGGCAGTAGGGACTTTATTTGCACATAAATATTTTGCACAAAATTGTAATCATGTTCTATAAGCATTTAGTGTATCAGGCCTTTTTTCCTTTTTTTTTAAATTTCCCCTTAGACATTTTTCAGTCCAAGCCAGCTGATCTTCCTATCCCATAGATGGCTATTTTGATAGATGCTAATGACAGTGAGAAAAGAATAATTTGTAACCCCTTGCAAAAAAAAAAAAAAACAAAACCCAAAGGTGGTATTTTCCCCAAATGACTCATTTTTAATGAAAGAAACTTCTACCAAAGTAGAAACAAAGGGAACTAAATATTGAACGCTTCTTAAAACACTTTTTGAAGGCAAGCGTATGCAATTAGCTTCCTTGAGAAGTTCCCCTTTTGTTAAGCAGAACAAAACTTCAAATCATCCGGATTTTTCTGATTTTGAATTTAGGCAGGACTACATTTACATACCAAAAATGCAAATACCGAGCACTCGTACAGCTACATGTTCTCACTCCTCTTGGGCTTCTGTTCCAACAGTATGCTGCGCTCATCTAAATGATACGCCCCCAAAGACAGTCACACTACCGCATAAATAGGTTATATTCCAACATGGAAAAAGAAAACTGGCATTAAGATGGCAAACAAGAAGGAAAAAAAAAAAGCAGAAAAATAGAGCTGTATTTAACTGTAAGGCTCTTCAAGAATTAATTACCCATCAAAATGCAACTCTAGCACATCCACATATTAACGCCAACCTGCGCGTTCAACTAGGCAACACAAACGCTGATACCTAGAAAGGGCAGAGCAATACAACTGTATATTATGCAAACACAAAAACATGTATGCAAACCCTCCTTTGTTTGGGCAGACTTTTATCAGGGAAAGTCAAACAGCTGATGAAATTCCTCTGAAAAAGTCAGCAAACAATATATTAACTTTGATCAACTCCGTGAATGCTCGCTCAGCTAGTGAACTGTCCCTCATTTATTTGCCATTTAATTATCAGGGGATATTTTCCGTCTGTAACCAAACATCAAGCCCATATTGTGGCTTAAGAGAATGGAGAAAAGAAGCTATGCTTCAAGGAAATTTTATTAAATCATGTCAATTACTTCATTAAAAACTTCCTACCGCTGGCACAGAATGGTTTAACCAATAGCCCAGTTCACCCCTCCCTAAATTTTTCCACAAACATATTAGAAGAACAAAGTAAACTGACGCTACTCAAACCATTAAGATGTTTTACTAAAGAGCCTGGGAAAATAAAGCAAACGTGAAAGCCATCCAGGAACTCGACAGCCTCGAACTCAAGCAGGCAAAGAGGCAGAGCGCTTTTCAAATACAGGGCCACGCTCCTCTGCCTCTCCGCCAACAGCAAGAAGGTATCGAGGACTTAGCACTGGCATCCCTTAGCAAAACAGGCGGTTTTGTAGGCCACCAAAATCTCAACTGCTACACTTCATTAAATAAAACGGCACATTAAATTTAACAAGCCGTATCAAATTTTGCCTCATCAAGATATATTCTCGGCTATTAAAACTCCTGTCTTACTTCCATACGGTGATCTAGGGAACAAAAACTCGCCCCCAAAAAGCCCCAAAGAGAGTGTTTTTAAATGCATTTTCATCAAGGAAAGACAGGAGGATATCATTTCACTTTCAGAATAAATGGTAAAATTTGGAAGATCTGCAAATAAAGCGGAGTTTATGGTCTTTGTCAATGCAGCCCTAGCAACGGGCTCGCTATACAAGCTTCATAATCCAAAACCTGTTAGCATTTCTCTAGACGCTTTAGTGTTTGCCTGCAGAATAGCTCGGCAGCGCAGGGAAGGTCACCACCGCCAGCCTACTGATTTTGCAGGCGTGGAGGCAGATACGCGTGCACGTGTATTTTCTCTCCTTCCTCGTAGCAAGCCTTGCCGCGTCTAACGTACAGCTCTCCGGGTAACCACCACGGAGGAAAGAAACCCTGCTTTTAAAAAAAGCAAACAAACAAGAAAACAAATCCTGAAAGACGGATTAGTTGTTGAACACCGGGCAACCCCCAAAAATACTGCGGTTGCGAGCGTCCCTCAAGCGCAGCAGCCCAGGCAGGTGCTCCGAAGGGGCAGCTCCGCAAAGCCGGCCGAGTTCCCCGAGGGAAGGCGTCGCTGCAAAAAAAATCCTTGTTTCCAATTCCAAGTCTGCCATATGCACCTTTCGCGTCGCCTCCGAAATGACTTAAAAAGGAGTTATTCTCGGACAGCCTCGGGGGGGTGGGGGGAAGGAGGGGAAAAAAAAAAAAAAAAAAAAGGAAAAATTAAATTCCATCTGCTCCCAACAGATTTCTAACAACAAAAACAAAGACGGCGGCTCAACGCTACTTCTGCAAAGTTTTGAAATATCCTCTCTCCTCGCTAGTGAATTGAGCGTGATTTACAGGCCTCGTCTCATTTTAACCGCGCTAAAAATAACAGATCCCACCCAGTTATTTAGGCTTTAGTCATCATGAATTCCTTCCTCATTCTGATAACATCGTTTGGACGAGCGCGTTCTCGCTAACAATAAATTTCGTACGAGCGTTATGCTGCTCACGTTTGCTATTAAGAAAAACTGGAAGGGAAGCAGATTTTTCCTCATTCTGGATTTTTCTCGTGCGTTCGGTTAGTTACTCCATCAGCGACCGGGAGGCCTTAAAACACGATTTAGCAAAAAAAAACAACACTGAATCGTACACCCTCCCGTGAGCACCTTTGCAAGCCCTTTAAGGAAAAGCTCCCCGCTTTAAAAACACGGCATAATACTACGGTTTTCTCCCATCGGGAAGATCTTAGGAGGAGCACTCAGGCGGAGCACTCGGGAGGAGAAAGCCGAGCCACTTGACGTCGAGTGCTTCGCTCCGGCGCGCTCCAACAGCGCCGCATTGTCCGCTCCGCCGCGCTCGGCCTCGCTGCCCACGTCGCTCCCGCTGGCGGCTTCTTTCGCTAAAGGGCGAAAGAAGAGGGTCGCTTCCGCTCGTTAGCGCAATAAGCGATGCAAACGGCAAACTTTAGGTTATCAAAAGGAGGGGAATTAAAGCCGCGTGCTTTACAGACCTAAGCGCAGCAGCAGCAACGTACTCTGAGGTCAATCGCTTCCTCGTGTCTACTGGGCTTTACATTGCTCCGTCACAGATAATTTCTGGACCAGTGCAGAAGCGGCCAAGCAATAACAGTAATAAATTCCATCTTCGACACATGAATAAGGTAAACGTACCAGTCACTGGATGCAAAAGGTTTCAGGAACAGTTTGGGTTTTACTCCCTATTTATCTATGCAAGGTATAAACAAACATTTGCACGGACGGCGTCTTTTTTTGGTTAAAGGCGGCCAGATGGGTTTAAGGGACACGACGGCCGCAAAACCTCTGCTAACGTAACGGAGGGGTTTCACAGCGGCCTCTACCAACTTCTTTTACCCGCCGTCTTTGAAAGCCTTGCACGCGGTGGTTTCAAAGCGCCTGGTCCCGGTTCCAAGCTTCGCCGAGCACCAGGAGCGCGGGGATTACGGCGAGCACGGCCAGGTGAGGCTCCCGTAGCCCAGGTCGCCCTTGGGTACCGCGACACGCAGCGCCGTCGCCTCAACGCCGAGGACGAAGAGCAAACACACGATTCACGCCAAAGCGGGTTCCCGGCTCCCGGGAGCAGCTCCGGGACGAGAGCGGGCCGTCGCGGCAGGCCGGCCCCGGCATCCAGCAAGGCCGGCCGAGAGACGGGACGGGGACACGACTTGGGTTTTTCCCCTCCATCCCGTCTGCAGAAACGGATGCTTTCTCGCCTGCCAAGAGCGCTGCGGCACTATTCTGAGCTTTTGCGCATCTCCTTATTTAATTAATTTATTTATTAAAGCCTGTTTTGGGAAAAGGGAGACGAAACTTGCTTAAAGCATTTATTTAGATGAGCCAGGCTGTTCGGACTGGCTTGCACTCAAATTATTCCACTAATTACACTCACTTTCTTCAAAATAGGGAAAGTACGCAGTCCGACCCTCTTAACTCTTCACTTACGGGACGCGTATCCCACCCCGACAAGTTTAACCACCGGAGTTTGAAGCACCCGACAGCCCTCAAACCATGAAACGCCATTCCCCAGGATATAAATCAATTTACATTTTAGCTGTAAAATTAAAGCACCTTAAGCGCTTGCCATGAGTTAAACATTACAGGTGTGAGAGCAACAGCTGCCCTAGGAACAGCATGTCCCGGCATTCCCACCTGTTTCACACCAAGGTTAACGGGCAGTAACACGGCAAGAGCAGTACGGACCGGCAGCGTTTAAACACTCGCCGTCAACTATGTAAGAAATTGCATAATAAACTTCTCCCCTTTCCTTATACTGTCCAAAAGGGCACGTATTCAAAAGATAGGAAAAGCCAGAACTGATAAACAACAAATGCTCAGTATTTTTAAGCGCCACGCCGTTAATTTTAGACGTTTAACAGGAGCCACCATCTTCTGTTGCGCGTGAGCAGAAGTTTTGATGCAAAACCCACAAGTGTTTCGCGAACAGCAAACAGACGAAGCCCTTGAGAGCAGACACAGCCCTTCGGCCAAAGGCAATTCTCAAACTCGCCCGTCCAGCGCGGAACGAGACCTTTCGCGATAGCACTTTTTAACGTCAGAGAGCAAACAGGACACCTTCGACGGAGTTCACACAAAATTTGCAAATTGACCGTTTGCTATATTTGCAAATATACCGCTTGCTGCTGCTTCTGAACCCAAATGAATTTAGCTCCTAGCTGCATGGCAGGCTTAATGCCCGGACGAGACAGAGCCCTTCACACCGTTAATGCTGGCTGGCATAATAATCAATAAGTAATCCACGCATGAAGAGCGGATGGGGAAAGTCACAGCCGATTCATTTATTCTGGGTTAGGTTCAGAGTTGCGTGTTGCCCGTGATCCTCACGGCTCTACAGCGAGCTGGAAACCAAACATTTTCCCATGACTGTTCATCCTCGCTTCTCTGGAGACAGAATTATTTCTGCATGAGCAGCGTTGCGACTTGTCAACAGCGTACGCTGCTCTGCCAAACAAGGCTTGATACTCTAAGACCTGGTCCTGCCACTAATTTGCTGCGCAGCATTTAGTATCTCGCTTAATCTTGCCAAATTTCCAGATCTGAAAAGAGAATATTTACCAAACACAGATGCCTTGTTGAGACCAACATTTTACAAAAGCATCTCAGGGCAGGGAAGCAGTACGTAGAAATTATATGTCAGTAACTGTGCAGTGGTTTTGCAATAACAACATCAATTTTGGAATTACATTAAAAATAATCACTCTTCTTTTGATCCCAAAAGGAAGGCCACAACAAATGAAAAATAAAATCAGGAAAAAAAAAATCAATTAGGCTTTTCAGAGTAATTTTAAAATACGCCTTACTGCAATTTCACATAAAAATTATGAGATACATAATTTTTGTTGCACAGGTTCCACCACTCCTCATCAATAGTATCACTTTCTACATGAGATTTTACTGGAATTTTGCAAATCATTGAAAGCTAAAAGGCTTGAATTGAATGTTTCAATCCTATCAGCATTTAAGTGTTGAAACTTTAGCGTATGAACAGTAACTACATGTACTTTTGGGTCTGTCACACCAGTGATCAAAATTTGCTGCAAGTTCTTTTCTTCTAAAGCCTTCCTTAATAACATAAAACCTTCCACTTAATGAAAAAAATGGACTTACTGGAAATTAATTTTATATATAGAACAGCACCTGAGGCCTACTCAAAGGCCCTCAAAAAGTCAGGCTTCCTAAAACTGATTCTGGGGTACAAAAATTGTTAACGTCAGCTGAACTTCACATTATTTTGCTTTATTTTTTTTTTTCATTCCAGGTGTTGCTCCATATCAGGAACGTTACAGGCCTGAATATAACCTTTTCACACAGCTAAAATTTTAATACAAAAATATTTTTTCCATTTGAGGAAATACCGACATGCTGACAATTAGAAAACAAAGTACCCACGTCTGCTTCCAGGCTACACGGCTAAGTTGTAAGTAAGCTAAACAGGAACGTGCAACAAAAGCCTGGCAAAATTAGTTTTCCAGCACAATTTAATAGGTTTTAAAAGGGCCGACTGCGTGACAAAAAGTAGTACAAATATTGGCTTCCACCCTGTAATGCATCTTATCAGATGCCAGCTCCACCGGGCGTCATGCTGAGTGATGCATAAGATCATCAGATGACTGCTGTTGAAGTGAATCACCAAACTATCCAGATTAAACATCGGAATTTATTTCATTTCAAAAAAACATTGTTTGTTCCATTTTTCTAAATCACAAGACCAGCATTACAGGCTTGGCAAAGCGTACCCTTACTAATTGAAGAGAGAGTTTTATATTTAGCACTCCTGAAGCACTGTAATCCTACCTATTTCTCATACTGATGAGAAACAGTTGCAGGCAAGAGCCATGGCTAATCACCGGGCATAAAAAACTATAAAAGCAAACCTCAACCACACCACCTAAATATAAAACCGGAAGAGTCCTATTTGTTAACAGGTGTTAAAAGAAGAAAAGGTCCAATCATAGGACCTTTCTTTACTGTGAGGGTGACAGAGCACTGGAACAGCTTGTCCAGAGAGGTTGTGGAGTCTCCTTCCTTGGAGATATTCAAAACCCACCTGGACACGATCCTGGGCAATGTGCTCGAGGTGACCCTGCTTGAGCAGGGGAGTTGGACTAAGATGATCTCTAGAAGTCCCTTCCAACCTCAACCATTCTGTGATTCTGTGATAGGAAGATGATACCACTTAACGGCCTTCCATAAGTTCATCCAATTCTATCTGGAAGTGAATTAGGTTACTTTCTGCCCAAATGCTGTTAATTCCTCTGAGGTTAGGGTTCCACGGCTGCTTTCATCCTTCTCTTCAGGCATATGAACACAGAAGATTAGGAATATACATTATCCTAAAGATGTTCTTACCGGTGCTTTACTCAATATCATTTTATCTCCTTCACCTCATTGCTTTCGTATTTTACTCTGCCTTTCTGCAAAATGCATCACACTGACAAATAACAACCATTCATGCATCAGCTACTGTTTCTGTTACTGTCTTTTTCCAATGAACTCTTTGCAAGGGAAATTTTCTGTAAATCACTGAGTGCAACGCTGCTTTGCACAATTCTCTTTCTTCCCAGTTCTATCACTGCAGTTCTCCTGGTCATCCTGCTTTTCCTGGGTGATACTCTGGTCTCTGTACCCATCATTCCCAACAACATCACCAGCAAATATAATCGCTGCACACCTACGCACTGCACCCAGGTCATTAACAAAAACATTAACGAGGTCCCAACTCCAACTTCCCACCAAATGCTTCCCTTTTAAAAATCTACCTATTTAACATCTAATCAACTGCTGCCCTTCAATACCTGTCCTTTGAGAAGCAGCCTGGTTAATTCTATGCCAACAGAAGTCACAGAACAGAAGATAAACTTGGTTGACGGCTTACTACAGTTTTCGTGGCTACCCTACCAAAGACTTCTTTACACATCATGCAGCACCGTCCAACTTCTCTACTTCGATAATATTCCATGTAGCACTGACTCAAACGGGCTTCCCAAGTCCACATAGCTTTTACCTGTTACAGGTGCCTTCATCCTAAGGATGCTTAAAAACACCCCCCCCCCCCCCCCCCCGCACACACCACAGATCTTTCTTGCCAAAGATGAATACTGTTTAAAGTAGCATGACGTACAAATGGCAAACCTACCTGGCCTCTTCCATCTGTCTCCAATTTATTCTTTTCTTTAACATATGTTCTAAAGCCCTTTTTACTCTCAAGGTCAGATTGACAGGCCTGTAGTTAAGCAGATCATGTTTCCCAGGCCTTTTTTAAATACAGGCAACTACAAATTGCTATTCTCCAATCCAAAGAGTGGACTTATAATCAAACTAACGTTACTTTCAACAATCAGCTCTTCACCCTCACTATTTTTAAAAATACTCTTAAAAGTATACCTGCCCAAGAGCAAAATTTGATTTCTACTCATATAGAAGAGATTTCAAAAGTGAATTAAGGATATAGAGGATAACGCAACTTCCAAAAACCTAACAAAGGCATTAAGATAAAAAGAGTAGTAATGAAAAAGCCAGAAAATTTGATTTGAACCAGTGAACGTGATTTCTGTTGGTACAAATGATCACGAAGATATAAAACATTGACTGTCTTAGGGGGAAGACAGTCTAAATGTTATGACTAGGACTTCCACATACTCCTTCGGTACAAATAAGTAATGCCATATATACATAAACATGCTCTCATTTCCAACCCTTATGATGAACTTTAGCAGTTTAACAGTCAGCTTAGGAAAGAACTCTGCATTCCCCAAAACAGTGGTATGGAAAATAGCCCTCAATTACCAATTTTAAATTGACAGATAAGACTCTGAATTGCTTCAGAAGTCTGACAACCCTCCCGTGTCAGTCTACAAGGACTGCAAAATATCTATTTGCTGTACTGAATCAATTAGACATCAAAGCAGTTAACCAGCTCATAAATCAATCCTGTAATTCTATCCTACATTAATTCACTTGGAGAGGGAAATGTGCTACAGCCTTCTCAACCAAAACTTCATCAAAAAAAAAAAAAAACAGGTATGAAATCAAGGTACAAATCCTGACTATGTAAAGAAACAAAACATCTGATCCACAGATACTTCCTTTCACCATTTTCAATCCCACTGCAATCTGTCCCACTGCCACAAGTTTGTCATCAGTATCACTGACAAGCTAAAACAGGAGAAAATAACACTATACTCTCTTTGGCATCACCCACAAAAGCTAAGCTCCTGAAGAAACATTTCTGAAGATGACTTCTGAATACTTCAGAAGAATACTTCTGAAGATGGAATAAGGTTGAGGACCACAAAGTCACATCAGCTAACTTTAGCCACCTAAAATACTAGTGCCTATGTTAGTATGGTCACTTCCCATATAGTCCATGGATAGTGTTCCTCAAAAGGCAAGTCATAACATTTGTAATTATATTTTTAGATCCCAAGCCTGGTTTAATATAAAAATATTACAGGTGAAATGTTTGGATTTAGTTTACTGTACATGTAAGTGAACATGCTCAAACAATACCAGTGACATCAAGTGTGTCTTGTGGATGTTTTATTATATGATCAGTAAGACCTTTGATCACCAAATTTGGATGAGAAAATAGTTGATATTACGCATAAAATGTTCCAAATGATCTTGAAAAAAATTTTGCAGAATCAATCTCTTGGTGCCCTCTCTCTCTCTCCTCATTGAAGTAGTTTCCTAAATTCACAGTATACCTTAAAATAAACCTTGCATATCCTGTAAAGAACTGAGAAAGCTATACTAAAACAGGTTTGATACCACTTTTATTCAGAACCCAGGAACTGAGTTCAGGCATCAGAACCTAGGTTCTAGGCTATGCTTTCCAGGAGCTCAAAATTACCTTGGAGAAACCTTCACATCGCTGACCTAGTCTTTTTTCCTCTTCAACTCCATCAGTTAAACGGAGTTTTATGTACCAAGGAACATTAAGTGACATGGGCAATTGTTATTTTAAATCCACACCTAGGTAATTGTACAGCTTTACCTGTGCTATGAGTGTTTTACACCAAAGAGACACAAAGCTAACTGAGAAAAGGAAAACATCCCCCCCATCCCTGCAAAAGAAAGTTAGAAAATTACTACTCATACTATTTTCGGTCCGCAAGGAGGTTTACAGTAACGCAAGACTAATCAAGGCCAAACTTTTCCAGCTTCTGTTACTGAAGACTTTGTCTATATATTCAAGAGTCTATAATGAGCATGCGTAACCAAGGGAAAAAGCTTATAAAGACACTCCATTAATAAAGGCTCTCTACTGTGGAATGACTGCCCCTCTAAATTATTAGCAGAAAGAAGGACCTCTGTCAAAGTGCCAGAAGGTCACTGGATATACTTATTCTTAACCTCATTAAAATTATAGCTATCGGATTTTTTTTTTAATTTAATTAAAGATTAAAGTAAAAGCAACTTGTGCCAAGTCACAATCCTGACCTCCAACAAATCTTTATCTCATTGAGAGCCCATCAACGCCCCAGATTCCCATGGGGTTCTAAAGTTCAGTTTGTTTATTAGGTATGGCACCTTGTACTATTCTTATCACATACATAAACTTAGAGAATTTAAAAATCCTACACAATACCTACTGGCCTCAAAATGAATAGGTTTTCTTCTTCAGATACGACAAAGATACCACAGATACCATTTATCGTGGTATACTTCCCCAGTATTGATGGAAAGTGGCCTTCATCCAGCTACACTTAATATTTCAGTGTGAATTTGCTGCTTAGGGACACATGATCCACAAAACTATTCTGTTACAGGACACTACAGGAATCAGCAATTTGAGTTTTGTCTACAGCATCCTATAAGTCTTCCTAAACCTGAAACGCAAGGACTTCTTTCAGTGGATGATGCAAGTGGACTTTCCATTTACTGACCTTGCTACAGAAGAGGACTGCAGGAGCAGTTTCACAAGGCAGGCAGCTGCACACACCTGCCTGTACACACCAGCCCACAGACCCAACCAGGCAGCTTCCGTTCTTAAAGAGAGCACAGAAACGCAGCTCCTTTCTGGAGGACTGCATAAAGCCTGCACATAGGGAAAGATACAGAAACCGAAGAGGAACACGAAGGTTGGAAGAAGATGGGAACAGCAGAAGTATTTGGATCACAGGAGTTGTGCGTGCCCCGGGTCCCACGGCACAGTCTACGTGTTTACCCCAGGAACCAATGCAGAACAGTGCAGGAAGATACATGAAGTTAAATCAGCCTACAAAACACGGGAAGTACTATTACACTTCACCTCCTGATCAAATACATATATATGACGACGTAAGAACACAGGCAAATAGTTTCAGTATCTTCTCAGGTTCCTAATATTAACAGAAAAGAACAGGACTCCTCACTTATTCTTTTAAGGAGGTCATATAGGATAAGTGCTAGGGAGACAGGAGACCAACCCAAAGGAAGGAAACAAGCTGCCCAACAGCGCGTTAGCAAGGTATTTTAACATCTGGCACCCAGGGATGCAACCACAACCACATTATGCATCACTGCTCTTTTCCTTCCCTTTAAAATTCCCTAAACTCAGGGCAAGTCACAGAGTAGACGTAGCACATGGCCTGCTCCAACCTCTGCCCTAGATGTCGTCACTGATAATTTCACCCGGATGTTTCAGTTCTAGCTACCTTGAGATACTGAAAGATCAGGGGGATTCAGGAGGTTGAGGATAAGGGAAAAGATGTCTTCTTCAACACGATGTCCCATCTCACATATCCCTCTCCCACTGAAAGAAGCAAACCCCGTCTCCTACAGCTCAGGCAGAACAGATGATCCAATACCTTGACCAGCTTTGATCAGATAACATGATTTTTACATGGCGATTTTTTTTCTTTTAATTCCACATGACAGCTTCCTGCAGCGCTGAACACAGAAATTAAGATCAAGGCTAAGCTTGATCACTTTTAACACACAATATCCTTTTTCATAAGTTTCAGTTAAGCTGATTTAGGTATATTTAGAGTAACATTAACCACATTTCTTCTGTAGGACAGAATTATTCTAAGAATAACAAAAAATTCTGGATGCCAGTTGCCATGCAAAACAGCCATTAAAATACGCTTTTAAACCTCTAAATTCCTGTGTAAATAATGTCATCATCATCATCATCTTTTAAACATATAAATAACCTGACCCTGTTTGATAAATGGGAAAATTGTACCAAAAAAATCAGCTGATTCATTAATTGCATTTCTATTTGATTCTTAAAATTGCAGGGTGGTTTACTCTCAAGGGTATTGCATCCTATTAATGGATGAACTCTTTCAAAGCAAAACACAGTCAACCTCATATGGTGGTACAGGGTTTTGGCAGGACTGAAGAGGAAAAAAAAAAAAATTAACGCTGGCTTTGATACCATCCTTTTTTTTTTCCACAGAAGACACTCCCAGGGCTTACTGCAATATAAAGACTGAATATCTTTGCTTAAACCACTTCTAAACCATTACAGGAAATATGAACCAAAGAAAAAAAAAAAATTGCTCCTCCTTTCAGATTAGCAGATTAGGATTAAGCAAGAGGGACCCACATTTTCTTACCCATAAGCCTTCTCGTTACAGCTCACGGAAACTGAAGCACCGCCGAGATTTGACTTTGTGCCAAATGCAGCCATCCACCACCCTTCCTCAAGCGAGCGGCTTGAAGCCCCCTCACCCCTTTTGATTCTTCCTCAGGTGCCATTAGAAAAGTTACGGGCTCCAAAGTCATTACAGCTTGAGTAGCTGGATCACATGCTGCTGTTTTCCACCAGAAATCCAAATCTCTATCCTTTCACAGTCAAAACCCTGCATACAAATTGTTAGTTATGTAATTTGCACTAGGGAATTATGCATGTATTGACCCAACGTTTGCCTGCTGTCCCAGAAATCTTCAACAGTTCAAGTTACCAAGAATAGCAGCACATGATCCAAGAAGTATTATTTTAATATTATTAGGTTCCACATAGTTCTGAGCTTCCGTCAGGCTCGTGATATAAAATTAGATATACCCACCACATAAATATCAGCAATATCCACTAGAAGAAACAGCACTACCAGCAACATTAGAATGGATGTTTCAAAAACAGGTGCACAGGCAGGAATTTAAGTTGTGTTTTTGACTTTGAACCACTTCTACACCTCCTCAAAATGATTCATACTCAAACAGTTGAATGAGGGCATATTTAAACACCCATTACTGCTCCTGAAATGAAAAACCACCAACTTTAAAGAATCTCTGCAACCTGCACTTCTGAGAAACAGACACTGATTGACCTAAATTTAAAGATCTCCCTCTGTTGTGTTTGAATGCAATAAATCAATCAGTTAACAAAAATGCACTAACATACTGGCAGGCACGCACACAGTATCTATAAATAAATGCCTCTAGAAGTACAGAGTATATCTTGTACAACAATAAACTCAGTTTAAATTTTATTAAAAATAAGCAATTGACCATGCAATTATGCCAGTTCCTAATCTCATTTCAAAAAAAAACCCCACAGAACCATCAGTAACTTCAAAACTAATTATTTCCTGACATATTATTGGGAATTCAAGACCTTTCTTCCTGTGGACCAGCAAGATTCTATGTCTGCTCACAGTTTTGATAGGGTAGATTTTTTTTTAATAGCACAGAGTGCCTTGATGGTAAATAATGCAGGATTTTTCCCCATTTTTTTTCCTTGCAGCACTGACCTGCAGTCAGCATTACAGCCACATACGACCTTGTATCTCAGGCCTTCCAGCGACTAAAAAGATCCAAGTAGGTACCAACGGCAGACATTTGAGATACTAAGCCCCGATATTGCTATCAGATTCGGGTGGCACTCCCAACTCTGCATTCGTAGGGTATCAATCTTGTAAATTAATCATTAAATGGGCAGTGCAGAGCTTCGGCAGGGAACTTGCCGCGCGTTGCCACCAAAAGGCCTCCACAAAGCCGCCCTGAAAAGCTTAGTTTAGAAGAAGTCAAACACGTTCTTGATCGTAACAAACAACGAAATCAAAATATCGTGCACAGGGAGATCCTCAATTATAAATTTCCTCCAGATAAGGCAATTACATTCAAGATGTCTGGCAACGGTGCCACAACATCAACATTTAGAGGATTACAAACAAAATCGTGAAGGGAAGGATATAAAGACCACATGCACAAAGACACTGAAGACCAAAAAAAAAAAAAAAAAAAAAAAGGAAAGAAAACCACTGCTCAACACAGCTAGCTACACATTACACCAGCAGTAGGTGTAATATTGTTCATAGCAATACCAGTGAGTGAAAAACAGCAGGAATAAATCTACTACAGCTTTAGAACTGTTTTAAGAGCACGGAAATTGAAGACACAGTTATTCTTTCGCTTCACAATGAAAATAACATTGTTTAAAAAAAAAAAAATCCAAGGTAAATTTTCTGAATAGAATAATAGTTCTCACCTTCTGTATCTGAGTTCATAAAACGAGTTTATAAAAATGCTAATTCATCCGTGCCAAGTTTCTTACACCTTAAGGAGACAGGCACCACCTTGGAAACAGATATTAAATTTTCATGCAATACAAACACTGATTAACAAGAAACTCTTAAAAAAGGAGGGGTTTTTAACTTAACCTTTCTTATTTTGTGTCATTTCAGAGTATAGAAAATAGCAACCAAAAACTAAGGTGAAGAAAGGGGGGGGAAAAAAGGGAAATACAAAGAACAAAAGAGAAAAATTAGTATTTTCATAGCTGCACCCCTACCTCCTGCATCAGCCCCCACTAAAAGCTGAGCTGCACCGGGCAACGCTAAAAGACGTTGCAGATAATATTCACTCTTAACACAACACGTAGTACTCTCGGTATCTATATGAAATGACAACTCCTCTGTGTTTTTTTTGTGACACGTATTAAGCGAGTCTGAGACGATCAGTGCTGTATATGGCAACACATTCTGTTCTGCAGCTCCGAGCTCAGCAGGCATTGCAGAAAAAAGGTAGTTTTGCATGCTGGAAAACCCTTGGTTCAAGTGCCCAGACTACCTCAACCCGCAGAACCACTCTTAAACCAGTTTTATCCTGCATCTGCGTTGTGCATTTTCAGAGCACCGAAGGCTCTGGATCTCACTATGCTGCAGGAACCTCTTTACCAAGTGAACCCCACAGCCGGTACCACAAACGTTAACCAGACCCGGCAGCGTCCTAGCAGTACTTGAGGCAATCTGAGTTAGAGAACATCTGCCCTTCTTTAAAAGAAGGATCGCTCAGCCAATCAGTAAAACATTTGCACTCTCCTTTTTCACGTGAGATGTGCTAAGACCTGTCTTAGTAAGCTTAACTAGCGCAGAATGCTGAGACCATTTTCTTTAAAACATTATTCTGGCCTAAGAATCCCCCACTATTCTGATATATCAACTTTAGCTTAGCAGATTTTCATATCAAGCGTGCAATTAAGGTCTCTTACATCCCTACAGATTTCACCCCTCCACAATCAAGCCGAATTTCTCCCATCTTGGGAATCGCAAGGATTTAAGGTCCTACCAGCCAAAACTGAGCCCTTAACCACACTCATGCAGCACATCCACTGAAACACTTCCACTAACCTGCATTTCGGCTTGTCCAGAGACACAGAACTAAATATTTATTCTAAGAAGAGGGAGGGAAGGGCATTAGTGACAATCTCAAGTAGACTCTAAGGGAACTTCATGGAGATCAGCCACAAACAAAGCGAGGAGACAAAAGCAGGAAGCCGAAAGCAGCCATCATTACTAGTTCGGTATTTCAGTGGCTTCACGACTATTCAGTTCAAAGCCACGCGCGACAGCAAGTTATCATCTCTGTTCTGTGCTCTAATATCGATTATCAAATTTTCCAGCCCTGCTTTCAAGATGCTGCAACGGTTGCATGGGCAGACGTAACACACAGCTACACAAGAACAAAGCTCTCTAATAAAATTATTGCAGCCCTTCTCCTTAGAAGTGAATTTAGGCTCGTAGTGCCTTGCTCCTCCTTCACCAAAACCACTTTATCTCCAAAATTAAATAATCCTCTACCCTGTCTTCTGCATTTTTTACTGTATCTTTTTCATTGTGTTTTAGAAGATGAGATTTAAGAAGTCCTAAAAAACTAGCTGCTGAGAACATTTTGAATGCAGAAGGAAGAAAAGCTCTACCAGATTAAGGAGTTAATTCCAAGTACTGTGCTCGGAACTTCAAATTGCAAAAATTCTTCAAGGAAGCAGAAAAGAGCACCCAAGAGTATCATAAATTAATGCAATAATACAACAGTTGGGTCAGCCATGTCATTATCTCAATATAAAAAAGATTTTCAGAGTGGATCATCACAGACACTTATGTTACGTGCAGTAAGCTCACGGTTTTAAATTTGATTGCTCACAAAAGCTTCAGAGGAACATGCCAGGAAAGTGAAAGCTGTCAGAGCCATTCCAAGTGTTATTCAACTTCATCAGGATGTACAATAAAAGCATCACTGGTCATAGTTCTTTTGAAAGCTTAAAAGAAATGGTCATTCCAGTGAAAACAGTGCTAACTTCAGTAATTTGGTGATATTTCAGCAAAGTCATTTATGTTAAATGTAAATTGCCTACAATGGTAATGAATACCCAGTTGGACATAAACTCATTTTGGATTCATAATGAAAGAAGCAACTGAGACCGTGAAATAATGGGAAAACCTAGAGCAGTGTCAGACAACTTCTGCTAAACTGGCTCAGACAGCTATTCCATGATATTTAAACGGACATACAGAAATGGGACAGAAATGTCTTTAGTGTTGACCGGTGAAGAAAAGGAGACATTTACAGTCAGTCTGAGGCAGCGATATTTTCCTGCAATTGGCAGCACAGGAACAATATCCTTTACCTACGCTCTTCCCAGAGGTCTTGACTCCCAGACAGGCTCTGCAGAAGACAGCAGCTGGATGCTACTCCTCTCAATCACAGCTTCAAAGTATAGGCAGGTCAATAATTCTAAAAACTAACGCTTGAGCGGTTAAGATGTTTGATGTGTGTGAAGCAGAGATGATAGAAAGGACCTCGTGTGCACTGCGCTGTCTTGCTGTTCTGAATTTTCAGGTATTGGCTCCTTGCTATAAAGCAGACCGTTTAAAGCAAACGGAAGAAGTGAGCTTACCGCAAGCTTTAAAAAAAACCTCACACAAGCCAAATCTTTACGCCGGTCATTCAGCACAAGGCAAACATAGTACACTTGAGATATTTCAAAAAGACTGCATTATTTCAAGGATGAACCTCACTTGTTAAAACAACCCTAGCAAAATATCACACTGTCCATCCAGAGATTAAGGGTAACAATAAAACAGTGAGAATTAGGATGAAATGTTATCCACGAGTTTCTTCCTCAATGAATAGGCCATTTAAATATATACATATAAACATATGTGTGTGTGTGTACACACATATATATATACTTGCATATATAGACAGATACAAACACATGCATATATCTCCTATCCCTCCAGTATATTCTTTACAGCTGATAATGTTTAAATATTTCCCTACTTGCATAGCTTTTTTTTTTTTTTCCTTAAACCAGTGCAGACCATTTGAGCAAGCCTTTCACAGAGCGACGTGGAGGAGAAAATAGTTTTAAAGCATGATAATGTAATGATGAAAAGAAAGAAGTAGTATGGGGATCAGGAACAAATACAGCACCCAAATCTAATTGGAGCACTTAAATAAACTGCTTTGATTCAAACTCCCAACATCCTCAAATATATTAAGTAGTTTTCTGACTTTCCTAAAGCAATAAGCTGTATCAGGTAGCTTTTTAAAGACAATGGTTTTTGTATCCTTGCTTTTTACCAGAAGTTCCCATTTACTTAAGGATGGGAACTGCGACAATTCTTTGCTAGATAGTTATGATTTATCCAAATCTTCCAGAGATAAAATTCTACTTTACTATAATATTCTTTGGCCGAGGAAATCATATTACTATACTCTCCTTAATAATGTTCAATCAGCAGCCTGTAACTGCCTCCATTAAATTAATAAAAAGGTACTTTAAAAGGTACACTGTATTCTTTATTTTTTTCTCCATCCTGTTGCATTGCTAAGCACTGTTTAGCATTTTCCATCTTTCACCTCCAAAAAAGAAACCTAAAACGCTATTTTCATGAAAGAACCTGTGCCTATACGTACATACAAAACCCACCTTTTTGGAACCATTTGGTATTTAATCATATAGCCAAAAATGTTAAGCCTGTTAATACTTTCAACTAGAACCACACATAAAATTGCCCGTCAGCAGATCTACACAATTTGCATATAGTTACTGCTTCGGAAGTCAAGCACTACTCTTGGATTTGTTAATCCGATCCTCTAGAACTTTTGGCCAATAAATCTGTGCAAAATAGCGGCCTTTTTTTTTTAAGGTACGTTTTACCTCCCTCACCAGCCCTTCCCTGACTACGAATCAGGCAGTCGGCCAAAAACATTCAGCTCCAGCAGGACAAGAGGTTGCGTTGCAGAGCTAAGGAAGGCGCTTTGAAGGGTCTGTCGTTTCCGAGCTCGCAGCACTCTTTAGACTGAGGAAACATCCTAAAACTGGTGGGTATCTCTGTCTCTTTGACTCGGAAATTCCTCATCCATCGCAGCAGACAACCTCACAGTGATAGTCCTCTCTTGTCCAGGCTATGACGGCTTGAAGCCACTGGCCTACAGAAAACTCCAGGTAGCACAGGAGCCAGTCAGAGGTCTATACAGACGTAAAGAAAAAGAGCACACCAAGCACGGCCTTTATTTTCCACTTCAGCTTCCCATAAAACCAAGTTCTTAGTCTTTATCTTTAAAAAACTGAGCTGGCTGATTCCTTGTCTCAAAAACAAAAAAAAAGCATCACCCAAAGCTACGGAATGAAGATTACGGCCAAAACCCTGAATATCACTCATAACTCAGTTTTCTGCCTCCTCAACAGTATCTTTAATCTGCGGAGAGATCAAAGTTTTCTCAGAAGCCGTTCCTACAATAACTAAAAATTATCGCAAATGAAACCACATGCAAGCACATTTCTCCTACCCCATTTTTGTTTTAAGAAATCACAGAACACCGTACACCCTTACGGAACACAAATCTGTATTAGAACAAGCCTGCGCTGCACGCAATCTCCTCAACTGAGGTTTGTGTGAAACAAGAAAGAAAATGGTCCACCTGAGGACTGTTAGCCATATTTCTTATTGCACTAAAAATAAAGAATTTTTCAGTGTAGAGTACGGGTAGAACATCAGGCTGTAACATAAAGCTAAGATATTTGTTCTTCTCTATAACACAAGAAGATCTGAGGGTTTAGTAGGTCAGTGAAGCAGAAGTTGTATCATGGCAATCCTGGTGTTGATCATAAACATAAAAGTCAAGGCCATATCCAGAGTAATCATAAACATCTGGATAAGGATAGAAAGATTAACATGCCAAATATAATTACATTTCACAGTCAAGTAGATAAGCATGCAGAACACACCACACTTATAAAACCATATTCATTGCCCATGTACTTCCCAATTGTACCTACAGCGTCTAATTACATGCCAAGCCTTTTAAAACCAAGCTCTTGACAAACACAGAAAAAGCTTTAAAGCCATTTATGACAGGAGACAGTAAACTCAAGGGACGTGACAGCCAAGCGCCAAACATTGCAAAAAAAACCCAAAAACCAAGAAAACTTGTTTGTATTTTTCCCAGAGCTCAACACTTAAAAAAAAATTTACTAGAAACTTCAACTCACTAATAAATACAGAAACCAGCTAAACAAACTACCTAGAGAGAGAAATGTGTGATATTTTAAACCAAAATTTTAGAATGGAATTATATGCAATGAAGAAACAAGAGGCTTTATTAAAACAGAGAGAAGAGGCAAAAGAAAGCAATTTGCAGTGAGCATATACCAATTCTTTTGTTACTCAGCTGTAGCAGTTATGCCACGTAGAAAAGAAGCCTCTGTCTTCATTCAAAATCCCCTTAAAATGGCCAATATCCTAAAAGTGCCCCAGGAAAATAACGGGTAAGTGGCTATTTCACAATGGACTCTCTCGTCTAGAAGAAAATTCTTATCATGACCCTGGTTAAACACATCAAGAAGGAAGCTCCTGACCTCCAGGGTTTGCGTGGTCAGCAGTGGTTTCCTCACAAACTCCCTTTCAGAATGGGCTGCATTCCCCTCACCCCTTACGGACCGTCAAAAAAAAGAAAGAAGCCTCAACTTCTCCAGCACTCAAAGCTGTTGGCCTCGATGAGTTTGGCTTATACGCACAGTTCCCTTTCTCCCAAATGTAGAGCTAGCGTCATCAAAGGGTGGGTCGGTACTTTCCGTAAGGGGTTCCTTGAGAAAGAAAGCACCGCCTGGAATAACAGTAGTTTTTTCATTTCCTTCTTTTCCAAGAATCAGCCCTGCCCAAAGAATTCACCTAACACACGCAGACACGCTTGCTTTCTCACTGCCAGAGCTGACAAAACCAAAACAGTAGTAACCATCTTGCGTAAACCCCTTTCACTGCAAATATAAGTTTTTACAGAAACCACGGTGCACATAAACAATCTCCAGTCTATCATCCTATGGGACAAACTTCAGACACACAACCCCAATTAGTATCCCATCACCACCAGAACTGGCCTCGACACTGCAGGCAACATGCTTTCTGGTATCATACAGCCCAAAGATCACCTTTCCTGCCCATGCAGACACCTCCGCCATCTCCAGCTGCCTTCCCACTACAGTAGGAGCTGATTCTGCCTAGAGCTTCCCCACGTGCTGGCCACCCCCCGCAAGATGCTGCTTTTCTCCCCTACTCATACCTTTACTGCTCTCCGTACTTCACCCTTAACCAAAACCAATATCTTCTTATACTACCTGCCAAGATCAGCTTGCTTAGGCCCCTGCAAGCATCCCTCTTGCCCCCACCCAGCCCTAACCCCTACTTATGCACCCTTGCTCTCCCGCTCCAGCCTGCTCCTAGCCGGATTCAGTCCCCCAAGTGCACTTCAATGCTTCTCCTATATCTGCCCCTGCTCAGAAGCTGGCCCTAGGTCCGCCCTGTCCTCTGACCTAAGCACTCACACCTTGCTGCCCCCACCTGCTTCCAATGACAGCCAGCTCCGCGCGCATCCAAGCCCTGCCTGAATCAGACTCATTCTCCCACCATCCTCAGACTTCTTATGCAGCCCCCACAAATACACCCACTATTCCCCAAAATCTTCTCCTACCTGATTCCCCCACACCTTTCTAACTCTATAGACTCACTACAATGTAAACCCAGTTACTTACACTCCTACCTCTATCATCTCCCAGACCTTCCTTTTTACAGCCCTACACTATCCAGGGCCCCACATCACATCCCACTACCCGCAAACCTGCCCCTCTGCAGCCCCAGCTACTTCGACTAGCTACCGATCCCCAGTCGCCCCTGCACAACCCCAGCAACCTCCACCCAAAACTTTATTGTCCTCCTCGATATTCCTCTTTGCAGGATAAAGACCCCGCAGCCATAAACCACCGCTTCCAGACCAGCTCCTCAGGACCCGACGCCCCCACCCGGTTACTCCCAGACCTTCTCCCAGACGCAGCCTTGTGCGGTCTCAGCCCATCCCAACCACACTCCTGTCACCCCCGACGCCTTGCACCGACAGCCCTATCACCCCCAAAACCTGCCTTTACATTCACATGCCTCCTGCCCCCAGGCCTCCCGCTCTGCAGCCTCCACCACGGGCACCCAAATTTTTCCCCCCAAGCCCTTTATACCCACACTCCAGACCAGCCCCTCACCCCCACAGCCCTAGTGCCCTTAGACTTGCTCCTCTGCGGACTCGACCAGGCACACCCAAAACCTTTGCTGTCCCCGAAACACATTCCTGCCAGCTTTTCACACCTACGTCCCTACGGCCACGTGCATCTTCCCCTTATATCCTTGGCCCTACTGCCGCCCCGGACAGTCAGATACTCACGGCCCTGTTAAGCTCCAAACCTGTCTCTCACACCCACATCCCCGTTGTCCTCAAGCGTCCCCTTGGGCAGCCTGAACCAGGGACACCCAAATCCCTGCTGTCCCCCAGCCTCTCACACTCGCACCCCTATTTCCTCACGGACCTGCCCCTTATTCCCACATCCCTGTTGCAGAATCACAGGACAGCTGGGGCTGGAAGACATCCTTTGCTCCGAGCCCCCTCCCCTGCTTGAGCAGCCTGCCCAGCACCGTGTGCAGTCGGCTCTGAGCATCTCCAGGGCTGGAGCCTCTGCAGCCTCCCTGGGCCGCCCGTCCCGGCGCTCCCCCCGCCGCGCACTGCCCCCACACCGGCTCGGGCCCAGCCCTCACGCCCGGAGCTGCTCCCCATCGCTCCCCCCCCCCCCCGGCCGGGGCCTCCCGCCGAGCCGAGCCGAGCCGCCCCCCCCCCCCGGCTCACCTGAAGCGCCCCCCGCAATGCTGGCACTGGTCGCCCACCCAGCCGGGCTGGCACTCGCACTGCCCGCTGGCCGGCTGGCACCGCCCGCCGTTGGCGCACGGCTTGTCGCAGTCCTTCGCCGCCTCCTCCGCCGCCGCCGCCGCGGCCGGCCCCGGCCCCAGCCCCGGCCCCAGCCCCTGCAGCGCCGGCAGCGCCAGCAGCAGCAGCGCCAGCGGCAGCCGCCGCGGCCTCCCGCCCCGCCGGCCCGGGCCCCGCCGCGCCGCGCGCTCCCGCGCCATCTGCCGCCGCCGCCGCCGCCGACTCCGGGAGGGGCGGGCAGGGGGCGGCGGGGGGACGCGGACACGCTCGCGGCGCCTCCCGGGACGGTGGCCGGCCAGGGGGCTCCCGCGGCTCCCGGTACGGTGGCCGCGAAGGGGGAGCGCGCGCGAGGCCGAGCGCGCAGCAGCCAGGCGGCGCCTCCGGGCCGCGGCCTATGACGTCACCCGCACGCCGGCCACTGGCGGCGGCGGCGGCGGCTGTGGGGGTTTCCCCCACCCCCCTCCCTTTCGGCTGCCAGCGAGTGAGGGCGCGGGGGGCGGCCAGAGCGGCGCGGGGCCGGGCCCGCCTCCCGCCGGGGAGCATAGAGAGAGGCGGAGGGGTGGCCGTGGGGGAGCCCACGCAGCGGGGCTGGAGGAGCCGCGCGGGAGGTCTCTCGCGGCAGCCCCGCCGCCTGGGGTCCCCCAGACCTGCCCTTGGGGGCCCACGAGTCGGCGGGGCCTGTTTCCACCCCCTCCCCCCCGGGCCCCAGCAGAGGCCTGCGGGACGGTGCCATTAGAGCAGCGGTGAGGAGAGGGAGGAAGCCCCCGAGGAAGGCCCTGAGGGAGCTGGAGACTGAAGGGGGAAAGCGGAGGGGGGGGGGGGGGCTTGTATTAATTTCTCCTGTTGCTTCCCCCTCTTCCTTCGGCACAGGGCTCCCTCAGGGTCTCCGGCTGCGCCGCTCGCACTGGGCTCCCCGCAAACACCGCCAGCTCCTGAGAGCTCCTCGTGCGCCCGGGTTTAAACTGGGATTTTAAGCTCGCCGAGGAGCCGTGTGGTCACAGGGGAGGTGGTTAGGGTCTCCAGGGCAGGGTAGGTGGTTAGGGTCTCCGGGATGCAGCAGCTACCCGGCCGAGATGAGCACTGAGCGGCTCGCGGCATCGCCAGGCGCGGTTTTTGCTCCAGGGAATCCAGCAGTGGGACAGGAGGCTGAATGGTAGGTTGCAAGAATATTACAGTGGCAAAACAAAAAAAAAAAAAAGCTCACAAATGTGCAGCATTTGTCATTGCTTGGTAGTAAAGGCTCCCTGTTTAAAACTGTGAAGAATCATCCATCTTACTATTTACCTGTGTAAGTCAGAAAATGGGAGTCTGTAAAAAGGGATTCCTTCCTACCTGGGAAAGTAAGTCAAGCTAGCTCTGGCCAATGATTTTTAGGCCTTAATTCAGAACAGCAAAGGACTGAGGGAGGAGGAGGTAAAGCAGTTATCTCTAGCATTGTCTCTGGCGCTCTCATACCCTGAGTTCCTGTGCAAAGCAGCAGACTTTTGTAAACATGCAGGCAAGGATGCTGCTTGCAGCAGGAAGGATAAAGAAACAAAGATGCTATTAGAAATTAGCAAAGCTTTCATTTTTGGCTGCATGAAGAAAGAATGAGAACATTAAAGGTGTTGGAGTCCCTGGGTAAATGTTGCCTTTAGTCTGTCCCCATTAATCTGTTTGATTGTATTTGGAGTTACTCAAGCAGTTAATTTGATACCTTGTGTTAAATGTAGAAAGGTGTCAACAGCTGAGGAATAAATATTTTTTAAATTAAAAGGCAAAAAAGATACTATTCACATCTTCCCCTGTAAAAAAGGGAGAGCAGGATTTATGTACAGTAATCCAAAGACAGACAACAGACTGGATGGAAATAACCAACTCGCTGTATTTAAATAGTTCATTAGTATTCAGAAATCAAAATAGCACTTACCTGTGTGAGCTGAAGGAGGTTCTTCAGTGGGAGCTTCAGTGACTTCTAAAGTTACCAGGGATAATGAAAGGTATTGAGCAAATAGGAAAGAAAACAAGTCTAAAAACCAGTGTGAAGTGTCTAGTCTTGTCAGTCAAGCATCTATCTAGCAAAATCACCGTATATTTTGTCCTTCCTGCTTGAGGCCCAGTAAGGAGAATGAAATCCAAGGCTAAGTTTGATAATGCTCTGCTAGGATGACCTGGTATCCAGAAGAAAAAGAAAAAAAGTCAAAGACCAGAAATAGATACGAACACTTTATGGGCCATACAGAGGTGGAGACATGCAGCAGGTTTTTCTATATACATCCATATTTTTGGACTCACAAATGACTGGCAACACACCCTCTCTGCCGATTCAGATACCATCCCTTGGCCTGCTGTTACCCAAGGTGCAGCCAGCAATTGCCAGTTTTTCTCCGAGACTCACCCATCTTGGGGTATTGCCAGCGTGTGATCTTGCTCTCTGGATTCTGTCCTTTCTGTGTCACATAGATGTTGTCAGCAATACTTGCTCCACCAGCTCAAGCCAAAGGGGTCCCACCAGTGGACATTTCTCTGACCTAGCCTCTGTACTGCATGACGTTACTTAGATATTGTCAGCTCTGGCTTGGACTGGGCATCTGCTGTGGAAATATCTCCTCCATCCTCTGTCTCTCCCCAATCTTCTTGTGTTCACCTGCAGATATAAGGAATAACAATACTTGTATTTTCACGACACCGGCTCCCCTTTTCCTGCCATACATAACTAGTTGTTGCACAAGAGAATACAAGTGAAAACATTGATTAACGTGGCTAGAATAAATTTGGAGCAGTCGTTCCCATCCCAAACTTAAGTTGAAATTAGCTGCATCTATGTCAAACTTCA
Source organism: Apteryx mantelli (assembly GCF_036417845.1). Taxonomy (NCBI): domain Eukaryota; kingdom Metazoa; phylum Chordata; class Aves; order Apterygiformes; family Apterygidae; genus Apteryx; species Apteryx mantelli. The sequence continues at coordinate 85,133,591 of NC_089982.1, read as the reverse complement.
AGATGGGCTTCTGTGCTCAAAAGCTTGGCTGTTTTTTTTTTTCCAGCTAGGTCTGTTGGTCTAATAAAAGATACCATATCTCCCTGTATCTCTCCCCACCCTTTTTCCTATAGTAAGTACTTCCTTAAAATTAGTAAATAAAAAGTCTTCTACTAAATAACTAAAATAATTAGATCTATGCAGGGGTTTGTTCATTTGTTATCAAGCAAATTGCAATTCTCTTAAATTTTTGAGTTAAGAAGGATCAGTTCAGCCCCACAAATTCATCCATCCCCACAAATGATAGGAGGGAGAAAGAGTTATCACATCATGACAAGCCAATAGTCCTGCTAGTCATCATCCGGCAGTGGCCAATCTTGAATACTTCAGAGAAGACTAACATCCGTGAATGTTGCACAATAGAAGAAATCCTTTCCTGACCTTGTTAGTGAACAGACTGTGCCCTTGTTACTGTTTGCATGAAACATTAACTCTGGGAGATCATTATTGTTAAACCAAGTTTAATCCGTTCAATTTTAACATGCAAAGAATGTTCAAAAATCCTTAATTTTTTGTTAGCAAACAACTTCCCTGCATGCAAATATGGTTTGGAAGGAGAGGGGTTAGGTTAGCTCAAAGTGCAGGCTGAGCTATTTTTATTTTGAAAAAGAGAAATATTTAATAACAGACATACTAGAATGATTAAAACGCCCTTTCCTGGCAACAGGCACAGTAGGACAATGGTGTTTTTGTAAACCATACGCTGTAAGAATATTACACTGAGGGATGGCTATCAAGGCCAAAAAAATGTCATAAGAGCAGCACTTAAGTGATTATCACACAACCTCGTGCAGCGCTTGAAATCAACAGCTAATACTAAACAAACATTTCCTTAGACATTCGTTTTAGAGAAGACCCTGCAATGAGCAAGTACCACCAGCACTGAATATGTTTGCAGCGAGGATCTACACTCACCTCCTTTTCACTCTTGCCGCCAAACTTTTATGACCCTATACGTTCTCCTTAAACTTGCAATTAAGCGCATCTTTACTCAGCGCATATTTGCTCAGCATGTAAGTCAAGTTGCTGCCCTCTTCACATGCCCAATGACAGGGTAGCCAGAGATGCTAATTAATGAATTGTCCTCTGGGGTGAAATTATGTCCTTGTTAAGAAGACTCCCGTTGATATTAATAAGGTCAGAACATCATTGCTGATGGCTGAGTCACAGCTGAGTTGGATATCGCAGATGTGTAAACAATGGAGCTGCCCCGGGAAGCTGGTTCCTTGGCCTGTTTATCTGTGCGACTCAAACGGATCAAGCCACAGTCGTATCTGGGGGTCAAAAATCATACAAAGTCGTAACCATAACACCACATTATAAATGTATTTTTCCTTCCTTTGAGACATGCTGTTTCACAGTAGCCCTTTTCTTGCATAGAAACAAAACTCCAGAAATAACTCCCTTCCCAGGGGCCTAGAACTAGCTACTCCCAATTAGCTCATAACCCAGCATCATCATTTTTTTTCTTCCTCATCTGACATGCTGTTCCCACCCATTGAAACTTCTGCCCACGTTCCCAAATGCCTCAGCATCTGCCAGTCCCATCCTTCCTCTTGAAGGCCCTTTCAGTTGCCCTGCTTGTATCCAGATGCCACGGGATGGTCAGGATTCAACAGCACGTCCTTGCTTCTCATCCAAAACATTCTCCTTGCTGTATGAACAGCAGGAGAAAGGAAAAGGGTATCCTGCCGTCCTTTCCTTCACAACCCCAAAACTGTGTCCATGAGAACAGTTTAGCTGTGGCAGTTAGTACCCTGATTGCAGCCCTGTGTGTGACCACTCTGAGATCATCCCTTGCACCCCAACAGAAATTCCCCAGCCTCCCAGGCTGAAGAAAATAGCAAGACAGAAATTCGTATTACTCCAAAGAGCAGCTCCTGTGTGGTACTGAAGCTCTTCTCATTAAATGCATATTCAGGCCAAACAACAGAGATGACTCTAAACAAAAACCCAGGTTCCCCAGTGCTTCTCTTCCTTCTGCGCTTCGTCTCTAAAACTCTGGAGAAGTTTGAGTCCAAATGCTGCAGGATAGGGCTCAGACGCAATTATACTTACTTAGGATACTCAGTTGCTGCTGGTGTATGAGCCAATCCTACATTTAACAACTACCATGTGACCTTCCTTCAAAACACTCGCTGGGTCATTTGAAGGGCTTGTTTGATTTTCCTTTTTCCCCTCTCCAGAATACAGATTTCCTACAAACAAGTCACCTTTGTTTTCTTCTGGTTTCTGTGATAAGGTCTCCCTCATGCTGGCACAAGTTCTTCCACTCTCATGCAAATGAAGAGCATTTCCACTGAAGTCCCCCGTCTGATACAAGTGTAAGAACAGTAGGAGTGAGCTCATAAACCCTCTATTTTCTACCCACCCACCTGGAAATCCCGCGGTGAGCATGTTTGACAACACACATCCTCTTATTACAGTACGTTTATGGATAAACTGGGAGATTGCTAGAGGTCTGGTTTGACCTTCCTTTTTCTTTCATTTAGATGTGAATATAATCACCAAGCTTCTTAGAAAATATACTTAATAAGAAATGAAATACAGTAAATAAAGTGCTTCAAGGAACAAAGGTCTGATAGATTTGCAGGCCAGATAATGATGAATAGTTGAAAAATATCTTTATTTACACAGTTGCTTTAGATTTTTCATTTTTAGGGTAGGTAAACTAGTAATAAAAGCTTATTGGAACTACAGAAATTAGGACAAAAAATGAAGAATATTGCACCCTTACAAAGCTGTTGTGGGAACTGTGGCTAGTGAAACTATAACTATCCAACGTGGACTTTGGTTATATTGACGTATTTCTGTGCAAAGCCTGGTAACAGCTTTAATGATCTCAGAATGTTAGAACTTTGGTTTCATATCTCATTCAAAAGATATAGCATTCTGTACTGTACTATTCTGTAACACCACAAAGGCCTGCTGGATCGATCCTGATTCAGCAAAAAGCATGGCAGCGGCTGAGTTACGCGCAGTATTCCTGCTCCACCTCTGTTCTTCTTGTTGATTTTCTATTTAGACATCAGCCAAGCCCGAGCCAGCTTACTTATGGGATCCAAAGTTTAGAAAGCTTCACTGGGAATGGCACGTATGGCATTCAGCTGCCTAGAGCTACCTCTTTTATCAACAGTGAAACCAATTCTGAGTGCTTCAGTTTTCGGTTCATGTCTTGAAAGAGCTTTATAGAAGGATATGACCCACATAATTCCACCTGATTTTAGTGGGAAGATGTGCATGCTCTGAAGACCAGCCTATGATTGCCTCAGGTTGAATAACAAAGAAAACAGAAGCAACTGTTTGGAAAAAATGTAGATTTGTATGCTACACAGTATGCCAGGGACAAAAGGCCAAAACCTTGGAAGAACGGATCCTAGCCCGGAGCCATAACCTCTATAAAACCACTCTTCTGAAATTCTGGCATATTCTGAGACAACTTTGAGCCTCATAACAAAAACCAATGCATTGTATAAAAAGTGAAAAGAAAAATAAGGAGTCAAAAAAAAGTAACTTGCACTTCTCTGGAATAGAAAAATCACTTCAATGTGACAGATACTTTTGAAAGCTGCCACAAAATGGTAAATTTACCACAGAAGAAACCAACTGCACTTTCAAACTCTGATATTTATAAAAAGAAAGGCTTTGTGAGCAATGCTTCTGCATAGGGTAATCATCCGATTCCAGCCTGCTCTTTGGAAAGGGTGTGTTGAACACATCAGCCCCTTTTTGCAAGAACAGACCAAAGTCCCAAGTGTAGTAAGCAATTGAAAGATCATTGACCAACAATAGCAAGTTAGATGCAGTCTGGAGAAAGCCTAGATACTACAAAAATAGCTCTGTCTTCCCTCCTTCCTTCCAAAATCGAGCCCAACGAGAGGATAACGAAAGGCATTCAGAATCATTGACTAAGCCCAGTACAATGCGGAGAGAACTGGCTGAAAAGAGAGGAGTTGCCGTGATTATGCAGAGCATTCTTGGAAGGAATAAAGGGAAGCAAGGCAGTTTTGTATGTTCTAAACAAAACAAAACAAAACAGCGAAAGACAGGCTACATATTGTTAGAGCCAGCGCCAGACGCTCAGCGTTTCTCGCAGAGAGGCATTTCTGCTATGTCTGACCTCAGCGACTCTCTCCTCCGATGTCGGGACTGGGGGAGCAGCTGGTGCCAACGGTGGCTTAGCAAAGCTAAAGCCTTGGCAGCCCTGTGATGGGTGCTAGACTCATACCATGCTGGCAACACAGTCCCAAATGTGTGTGCTACCCTCTGTCAACAGGCAAGGAGGCAGACCATGCCGGTGTATGTTTGGGACTAGGACGGAGAGGCAGGATTGCCCTGGGGAAGGGGGGGGGAAGGAGGAGGAAGGAGGAAAACGTGGCTACTGCTTTGCACCACAGCTTTGCTGCAAGATGAAGCACTCCAGGGCAGGTCTTGCCTCCTGCTGAGAGATCACATTGGCAAGGAAGAGGAGGTAGCAAGGGCAAGGAAGGAAAATGCTATCATGCATGCCTCCCCACTGTCTCTTCTTCTCCTGAACTCGGCCACCCTCTTTGTAAAGGCTCGGATAGCCATGCCATGCTTGGTGGAAGCGTACCGCTTGCTTACAGTTGCCTTTTCTGGAGCGGTTCGAACGGTGCTGCTAAACCCTCGTCTACACTGGTATAAGGAAATGCGATCACCACACTCGAAATGCAGCCTGGGTCTGTCTGACTCATGTACCAGTGGTGGAAACACCTTCACTAATCAGCCCCTGACACCAACGCCCACGTGGCGGCTTTCACCGCCCAGGAACCGGAGTCACCCCACATTGCCACCCCGACGGAGAGATTACACAGAGGTCAGGCACCGCTCCAGGAACGGCAGGTGCATTTCTTACTGCAGCACAGACCAACCCTGCGCGGTACCTGGTCGCTGCTGGGTGCAGTTCCACTGACGAACAGCAATTAACAGAGGGATTGAAGGGTAGATGTGCCCTTAGAGACCAGTTAGCCTTATTTCTGTCTCTTAGCTCTGCTGCCAGTTCTCCCTCTTCCTCCGTCTGGCTCACATGTCAAGCTGACCCTCTCCAGCTCTTGGGAGAGATGACTGTATGTTATTCACAGTCTGGGAGAGAATGCTAATCTCCATTTTCTCAGCTGGTTGAGGCCTTAGCTACCTTCCCTGGCTATGAACAGAAAATCAGCAGTGGCAGGAGATGCTGGCCCTGGATTTCAGGCGTGTTTCAGTGAATCCCTGTCAAAAATCACAGCTCAGGTTCACACTTCTTGCACATTCTCTTCTCCCTGCTGACGCTGCCCCGGGGGGACGGAGCAGGGCTGTCTGCGGTGTCTTGCTTAGGCACCTGCCCCTTGCACGAGGCTGACGATCTGGCATGTTCATTAGTAGCTCTCAGGAGAGTCACTCCTGCTGAAGACGTGGTGCGGCTGTACACAAAAACACCTTGCTAAAAAGCCAGCAGGTACAAACTCCTTTCTACAGCTGACTCCTCAGTATTCCCGACAAAAACAGCCCTGGAGCTCCACGTCTGTTTGCGCTCAGTCCAATGACCTTTCTGCGCCACTCTCCGCTGCCGGTTCACAAGCTCTGCCACTAGCTCTCATGCAGGGTTAATGGTCACTAGCGGGAACTTTGCCTCACTCCAGAGAAAATAAGGAACAATAAAAAAAATCTCAGAAAGAAAGAATGCCCTTATCCTGATTTTTATGAGATGAGGAGAAGAGAAACCCAAGAGTCTGGCATTTGGGCGCTCATCGTCTTCTCCATCAGTGGCAGCTTTCTTCTCAGAGCTTTACTACCTTTTTTTAATAATAGCTCCTTAGTGGTAACGCTCCTAAAGTTCTTTTCCTTCCCTGTCCTACCTTGCTTCCTCTTATCAGCCGTATTTACGGCTGTTGTAGCAGAGGTGCACTGTATCTCTATACGTATAGCTCATGGCGGAGGGATGGAGCTAAGTAACGTGTAGGCGAGTTGTCTTGGGTTTCACGGGTCTCATTCTTGCTGTGCCTTGCAAACAGCACAGCAGCTCTTCATGCTGGTGCCAGCAAGATCTCTGAGGCTTCGGAGGGTTGCCTGCCCAGCTTCGAAATAGGCTGTGTGTAGGTAGCTCGCTCCTGTTTCACACCAGTCTAATGCCATCAGCTCTAGGAGAACAACTCCTTTTCGATAGTGTAAGCAAAAAGGGAGCTGGGGCTGCAGCATTCAGTAGTAAGTATGACATGGGCTAGGCTGATGGTTTCCCTGGATGAAATTATGCTTGTTTAAATCGAGTTAATAATGGGCTAGGGACTATGTTTGCAGGACGGATGTAAACCCTGTTGTTCCACCACCTCAGGCTAATTTGGTTTCAACAGATGTAGGTCCTCTGGGAGCTGGAGCCAAGCATTTATACAAAATTTATTAATCTGCATTTTATCCTAACTTTTATTTGTGTAATTAAGAGCATGAATGGTCCTACTGACTTTCGTGGGAGTGCCTGCACATGTAGTTAAGCTTGTGCCTACAACTTAGCCGGAGTGAAACTTCCACATGGGCTTGGCCATGTGCTGTTGAAACAGCACATAAGGAACTTGGTTTCTAGATTACATCAGCACATTTTGGTTCCTCCTATCGTGACAGGCCAAACCAGTGAGTAGGTGCTGGTTTTAAATCCAGGCTTGAAACCAGTTCTCCAAATGCCTGTTGTACCCCAGTGCAGAATAGTTGTGCAAAGCATAATTAGTATAATAAAGCCCAAGATAATAACAGCATTGTAGCAGGTATTTTGTTAGAGGTTGCGTGAACAGCACTAGAGAATAGGAAATTCCTTAAAATATACAGAGCAAAATACACAATTACAGGCAGAGCACACACAAAATATGTGGATGCATCGTTTTATGGACAGATCAAACAGAACCGTGGGATCACAGAATAATTTAGGTTGGAAGGAATCACCTGGTCCAACCCTTCCCACTTCCTCAAAGCAGCTCAAACCACCTTGGAGCAATACTTTGGGTTTGAAAATAAAAGGGCAGTCAATACTTCTGACCACTAAACCAGGATTAATCGTTTCACGCTTCTTAACTGCAGTACAGCCGCAGATACCTACATACTCTAGGATTTAGCAAAGGATTAAGCCATTTTTATGGGTGAAAGGAACTTGTAATGAAGAACACGAGCTCCTCACTTGCTTAGATCGGTGTAACTCCATCAACAGGAGTATCACCAGGGCCTGGTTTTGGGGAAGTTAAATGCCACAGCGATCCCAGCCTCTGGTCTACCCAGTGCTGTATAGGTTCAGCACAGCTGGCTGCTGCTGGCCGCTCATGTGAACTGGTCTTTGCGCCTGTCTCAATGAGCTCAGCGCTGCGTTTAACACGCTGCTTTCTTCCTTTCTCTTCTGTACAGCCGGATCCTAGATACATACGTGGACCCAAGTAACTGAGTTGTTTTGAAAGCACGAGGCTGACGAATAAACTGCTCAGACCAGACACGCGACAGACTTTGCTCAGCTGGGTGAGTCACTGCAAAGCCAGGGGTGCGAGGGTAGGAGGATACCGTGGGGAGAGAGAGGAAAGGCAAAAAGGAAAGGAAACAGATGTGATCCCAGTGCTCTGCTTTGTGTGGGATTTATGGGCTTCGATTCATAGAGCTGGAGGCAAGGAGGGACCATTAGATCACCGAGGCTGGCTTCCTGCATCGCCGGCTGTTTGACTCCATCCGGTTGCCCCTGCCCAGACCTGTACACCGGGCTCCCACCCCATGTACAGCCCAGAAGATCTCACCCGCTGTGTGCTCCCACGTGCTGCTGTAAAAGCTCAGCTCTGTGGCGTACTTTGGGGTGATTTCCACTGCAATTTGAGCTCTGTGCAGCTGCTCAAGGATGTGTAACGTTTGGCTCAAAAAGAATATTGCTATATAATCCCTTGGGCTTCTTGGGAGGAAACAGTGTCTCATTATAATCCAAAGAGGTTTAGAGGTTTGGGTTTGATTTTTTTTTTCCAGTTTAAATGAATATTATTAAAATATAAAACCTGTTGTGATTTATTCAAGAAATATGAAAAGGCTTTTTCTGCTTTTCTTCTGCTGCTTTAAAGTCTCCTTGTCATCATTGCTGTGTGACTGTCCAGTCCAAGCGAGGGCAATAGGGGAGGAAAGGCTGGGGGCAGAGTAATCAGAAAAAAAGCAATCCCTATTTAGCATGTCACTTATTGAAGAATGGACCGCGACAGCACGGGGATAGTGTAGGCTTGTGACTGCTCCACTGGCGAAGGCAGCGGGCTTGGACGTAGACTGTGGGCAGTATCTTCATGCTGCCATGCAAGTGTAGGTTCAAGACTGTTGTGAGGCCACTAGCCACTTTGCAAACACCGAAGCCAGCAGTGAGAGGCCACCTGGACTCCAGAGCTCCCAAGGATACTAAGCACCTCGGTGCCCCTCTAGCGCTCATTCATGTGTCGTGCAGTGGCCACATCCAAGCGCAGATGAGCAGTACTCTCCACCCCACTAGCAATATCCCATGAGTGTCCAAACTGCAGACCCTCTCAGCCTGAGTTAGTCAGCACTGTGGATGGAAAGCACAGGCTCTGCATGCTTAAATCTCGTCTTTGGACCTGCTCTTCACCTTGCAGTGATGCTAAGAGACTCCTATCAGAAAAGAAATGTCAGTCTGGAAACAGTGGAACTCTCTCTTGTGCAAAAGCTCCAGGCTGTTTATTAGAAAACATCTACACCATGGCCGCAAAGGTAGTTACTGCTGCAATTGTGTTTGAGAATGCAGATGGAAAACAGAGAGGGTTCTCCAGCAACAAGAAGCTCCCAAGAGGTATCTTTGGAACACAGCTTTGTGTGTTTTAGAAACAACATTGGATAGAGACATTATCTGGGGATCTGTGAATCAGCTTATGCCTGGTACCAGGAGATAAATATGCTATTTCAGTACAGAGAATAATACCCACCTCCAAGGAACAGCTTAGAGACTCAGACAATCGATATGACCTGCATGTTTGCTAACTGCATGCAGAGATCAGCGTTAAGAAGTTGTTGTGGTTAAGCCCTGAGCAGTCAGGGAGAGCCAAGAAAATGCATTCCTTGGCTGAGCTGTGTTCCAGCAATGAGTAGGCGGTGATGGCCTTTGCAAAGTCATGAAAGCTGTCCTTGGTCCAGCCCGAAGTGCTAATCTGCTCCAGCTTGTTTGATGTTTTTCCAGTAGCACTGCCTCCATCTGAAAGGGTGGGATTCATCTCAGCTGACCTGAGACATTGGCAGAGCAGATGTCTCCATCTGAGCTAGTCCCAGAGGTTTTCTTTGTAGTCAATAGAGAATCATAGGCACTTTAGCACGTAATTTCCCTGAGATTTTTTACACGCATGTCTACATTGCAGCCCTGAAACACGTACTCTGTCCCTTGACTGTAAAGGAAGTCTAAACAATGCACATTATCTACACTGCAGATACTTGCCAATGCCTATATGGATCCCACTCACAGTTGTCTACAGACTGACGCACAGCTGAGCTTCGCTTTCGTACATGATCCCTCATTCCTATGTGAGGATGACCTGTTACATTGCCCATGGCACAGCTCAAGCCTCTGGTGTTCCTCATTCAGGTGCTCAGCATTGCAGTTCCTCAGGCTGCTAACTGTAAGTCCTCTTCTCTACAAGACAGTCCTCTCTGCAGTCATCAAAGGGGTTTCAGCAATTTCCAGTGAGTTTTGACTCAGAATCTGTCGACTGGGTGCTTTAACAGTGCTATATCTTACCATGCAAAGGGTTGTGGCAGTGGGAACTTCTGCCTCTGCAACATGGGACTCTGAGGAACCCTTTCTTCAACATGCTATTTCCAATATACATTTCTCCCTGTAAAACCAAATCACTGCTCTAGATCTGTGTACCCTCCTAAGCAATCCCAACATGCAATCATAAAATCATAGGGCTGTAAGGAGCCTTGAGAAGTCTCTGGCTCATCCTCTGTCCCATGGCAGGGCTGTTTCACTACTACAGACTGAGGGCACATCAGTCTACTCAGTTTGTTGAGAGCAAACATGGCTGGTCTGTGAGCTGGAGGTGAGTCCAGACTGGTGCTGCAAAAGCCATTTAAAAACATTAACGCTAGGCTGGCCTCTGCTAGCACAGAGGTAGCCCGTGACTGCTTGCATATGGGAAAAAGGGCTCATTTTCTGCTTCTGAGAAGGAGGTCTGGAAGGGTGTAGAGTTGCCGTGCCAATATGCGGTGGTGATCTCATGCCAGTAGCCCACCATTGTGCTTTAGCATATTCTAGACCCATGAATGTTATCTTCAGAGATGATTGTGATCTACCACATGCTCCCTATGCTTCTGACCAGTCCTGGAGCTGGCCTGAAGCCTCCATACAGAAAGGTGCCCTACTGGCAACTGCCAACCTGGCTTATCTTCAGATTGTCCTACTCCTATATAACTCCTATATAACTTTCCTGTATAACTTTCCTATATAGTTCCTATATAGCTCCTATATAACTTTCACTGATTAGTGGTCATATTTTTCTTTAAAATACTATTAAACACATCTCATAATGAAAATGTGTACATTGCACCCTGACATTAGTTTTAAAAGAGATCAATATTTTTCTAGTGGAAATGTATTGGTAAACAGAGTATTGACTTTTTCCATTATCAAACATAATATATGTATATACTTTGCAGGCAAAATTGTCCTATGCTCCAGCATTTTCTGTGCTGAGGAAGCAATATGCACAGAAGTTATAGCAGTGCTTCCATATTTCCATACTGATATTTCCAAATTTCTACACTGCTCCTTCTTCAGTTCCTTTTTGATTACTCAATACAAGCAAGTCCAAATTACTTTCCTGTGCTGATTAAGTTATGTATGAATGTATGTATGTATGAAGTCATCAAGACTTCAGGTGAGGATCAGGGGTTTGGTGCATGAGGTGCTGAACAGACCCAAAGCAAAGCAGAGCATGTCTCCTGCAGAAAGCCCATCATTGAATGGCAAGCAGGACTCAGCAAATGGAGGAACCCAACAAGGGAAATAGAGCAGGATGATAAACATAAAAAAAATTGAAAGTAGTGACTTTCAACCCGTGTTTTGCAGACTTCTTTGGAAGTTTAAGAGTGGAGAAGACTAAGGAAGTTCAGTGTTCAAGGGTCTGCACTTCCAGGGGAAACTTTCAGGGGTCCACAAGTGGGGCGAGGTTGCTCAACAGCGTCCTGGGCCAACCAGGGCTTACCTGATGAGTAGAAGATTGCAGTGACCTGCACAGTGGCAGGTGGGAATTCTCCCCAGGCATTACAGCTGTGCTAGGTTAAATATCATGGGTAAAGGGTGGCTTTCCAGGTGTTGGTGGGAAGTTTTCCCAGGCAAGGGGGTGGAGAGAGTTGAGGAAGAAGCAGGCAAGATGCCGAACTCAGCGGGTATGCAATGGGATGCAGCTAAATGGAGAATGGAGTTAATGTCAAAAAGAAGGAGCTTCTGTTTGGTACAGTCTAGGACTGTGAGGCAGTGGAAGGATAGGATCACAAGGGCAATGTGTTTGAGGAATGAGCTGGGAAGATGATCCTGGCAGTGATGCTTTATAGGAGAGTCCCAGCACTCTCACAGAGAGGCGTCAAAAATAACTCTATACCTCAGGCCAGCTTTCATCCCTTCTGTTTGCACGGAAACCTCATGACCATGTAAAACGGCTATTTTTTGTGACTAGGTACAAGAAATATTTTTCTATTTATTATCTTTATCACTCTCCCTTTGCTCAGAAATGACTGAATTACCTTTGGGGCAAACATAGCAAAAAATAAAAGAAACGATTCACCTGTTTGCAGATTTCAAGCTAAGGAGCGAGGAAGATGGGGGAAATAACTCAGACGGCGACACACTGAGAGTTATGAGTGGGAACAGGGGGTTAAGAACAGAGATTATTACACAGGAGTAATTTTAGCGACACACAACAAGCACCCTGCTATAATTAAGTGCTGAAAAATAACAACCTACCATTAAGTGATCGCATTATAGTCTCAACAGTGATCATATAGCAGTCTCAATAATGGTGTCAAACCAGGATATTCACTGTGGGATTAATGAGCAGTTAAAACACGAAAGCTCCCCACCAGAAGGTTATCTCCAGGAAATGCCTGGGAGCTCGATTGTTATTACTTAAATAAACAGCAAATGACATTGTTGAATATAAAAATTTTTATGTTGTCTTATAAAAATGTCAGAGTAGAGGTGAAGGGGAAGTATTTTGCAGAAAATATCCAGCTGCCAACCTCTTTTCCACATCTTTTGCCATAGTTTCCATTTAACAGCTCAAATTTCTTAATTTGCCCTTGCATACTTTCCTGTCCAGACTGATGAGTCCCTGACATAAATTCAGTGAGTCTGTCCAGGAGAGTGGGTATTTCTGCAAGTCCTGTTCTATGAGGGCCAGTTATATATTGCTTCTATTTCTATATGCCTTTCTTCCTGGCATGAAAAGATCTCCCTCTTTCTCCGCTCAAGCCCACAGAGCGTGACAAACTCTTGGCTGATTGTTAGAAAAGTTTCAGGAGCTGCTAGGGGACACCTAATCCAAGAATCAGGACTGCTGATGTTTTTTCCTCAGCCTGATATCTCACGTTAGAGGCATAAGGATTAAAGAGGCTTAGGGAAGGAAGCTCATCTTGTTTTTGGATGAGCATCTCTTCGGAGACGGTGATTAAATGCTCTGCTGACTGTTTTTAGAGGATTTGCCTTTTGTGAGATAATGCTGTAAAAGTCACCTGTCTACTCCAGAAAGTACTGATGGCTGATAAGGAGGCAACAAGGCAGGAGGTTTGATGAGACCAGCCCTGGAATCTGGCTTCTCTCAGGGAAATTACAGACACTGAGATAAAGAACTTGCTTTTACCTCTTGAGATCCTCAGCCCTTTATACGCTGACTTGTGTATTTGCTACTTACACCGCCATACTGAACTGCCAACATAGGCCACCGGTGACCTGGACTGTCACTTTGGTCTGTCCCCAGGAGACAGAAGAGGGACTGAGAACATTCAGCTGACCAGAAATGGTCCTATGAAATTCACTTTCTTCCAGCTTCTACACTGCCTAGTTAAACCAAGTTGTCTGTGAACTGATACACAGACAGCATCCCAGTGGCTCTGCCTGCACCAAGTATTCACAAATGACCCCCAGCATCTTCTGTGTCCCTCACCCCTTCTGTAATTACCCAGAGGACTTGCCAATCCCTCCAGCATTGCTCTGCTCCTGTACTGAATGCCTTGATTGATCCTGCAAGTAGGTTTTGCAGGCAAGCTCGCTTGCCCTTAGCACAGTGTCATGGGTTGCAGTCCCATGTCTTTTCTTATAAATCTATTTCTGGTGTCTGACTTGAAGCTGAAAGAGGTCTTGCAGAGAGAAGATAAAGCCCTGTGCTTTGCTGTCTCCTCCTGACTAATCTGCATGCAGCCCAGCTTCCAGATGCCAGTGGGAGCATCCTGAAGTCCACTCCAGCTTGCACTGGCTGCCTGCAGCCCCAAACACTGCCTCAGCTTTTGAGCTCGTCAAAGCAAAGGAGTACGGGGGCTCAGGCAGTGAGAAATCCCCCATTTTGCACGGAGGAGACTCCGTCCCTCTGTGCCTTGCACTCAACATTCCCCACCTGACCCCAGCAGCAGGCAAGTCCAAGCAGTTTCTGGTTGTATCGGCTGGAGGAGGGGGGTTTCATGCAGCGTTTAAATCAAGTGCATGAGTAACTGGGAACAATGCCTTTTGCAGGAGGAAACGCCCTCGCGAAGACATCGACTCCCACTGCCTCCTTAGCCTCGCAGCATCTGGGAAAGCCAGTTTCTCCTCCAAAGTGCGGTTCAGCTGCGTTTGAATGGGAGGTGTTTAGGGGAGGCCAGGTGGAAATTTGTCTTACTAGATTTGTCGGTCCCATAGATGGAGGCGTAGCCAGAAGGAAGAGAAAAAGAGGGGAATGAAAAGGAAAAGCTTATTGAAATCATATTATTTCCTTTCTAGATCACAGCTTCTTAGTTCCTCACTCCTCTGCCCCCCTCTTATAGCATTCTTCTGGTTCTGACCCTAACTTTGTTAATGTCACATAAACATCTAATATCAACCACAGCCAAGACAACAAGCAAAAAACTTCAGGGCTTCAAATCTGGCTTTGAATCTCTGTTACTTTCTTTAATCCCCAGCTGGATCTATTTTTGGTGCAGTGGCTCCCACTCCGTGTGTTACACTGAGCTCAGAAACACCGCTGATTGCCTGCTCCAAGCAGTTGGCTGACTATTTCAAGGCAGGAGCACAATATATCTCCCTATAACAGCTGAATTGGCCTGAGCTTTACAAAGCTAATCAGCCATGAAAATGCCCCTCCTTGCCATCCTGGAAGAATTGACTTTAATGATGAGAGACATTCTCTTTCCCGTCTGGTCAAAAGGGTAAGAGGCCTTCTGGGGAGATCTGAGCTTGCCCTTCTGAGCATCCCGTGTACTCAGAATGTGCGGGCCTGGCTCAGGGCTTTCTGTTAACCCCCTCCTACCCTGGAGTTGTGAATTGTTGAAGCTTAACTACAGGATCAACAGCAGACCTATGTACTTGTTTTTAATTCCTTCTCTCCAAGATCCTCTTCAGCTCCAGTTCCCTGTGTTTCACCCAACCCTGATTGTCTGCAATTTCTGTTGAATACATCCTCCTCCCCATCTCCTGCACTCACACTGCTCTCAGCACCCTCGGCCATCAGGGGAAGTTCTCCTGAGAAGTTCGGTAGCGTTTCAGAAAGGGCCTAACTTCTGCAGGACTGACATAGCCTCCAAGCCTGATGGTCACACTCGCAAATAATGTGTATTCTGTATGTGTTTGGCCAAAGAAAACAGATAGGAATGTTGAGGTTTTCCCTATTTGTCCTAATGAAAGCCATATTTAAGGTCTAATTTTGTCCTAATGAAAGCCATATTTAAAGCCACCAACTTAGAGGCAGAGTGTTTTCTCCAGGGAGCAGCAGCAGTTACTGCCAGGGTATCTCAAGGGTAATTCAGAAGGTCTTGCAAGGGGCAGTGTCAGGATATCTCTTACGGGGGTCACCAGTGGCTCTTGAGGCCTGAAATGCCTGAAGGCAATTTTGTGCAGAGGCCAGTGGTGGAGAGCCACGTAGCGATGAGAGCACTTACGGCTCAGCTGCACAGAAGAGGAGGCTGTCCTTCCCGGTGCCTGGGAACAAATGCCAATAGACCTTTCTAAGCACAAAACCTGGTCTTTTCGTTTGAAAGCAGGTGGTAGCAGATGGTAGACGATACCAGAGATCATCCTGATGGGAGACCTTCCTACAACCTCTTGCTGGAATTATTCTTCCACACTGGTTTAGCCTTGATGCCCTGGCACTAATAACAGGGCACAATTCCTGGCTTCTTGCTCAGGGAAGCTCATGACCTTATGTTTGTGTCTCACATCCATGCAGCCCACAGATGTGAATTTATTTCCAACATGCGGAGAGGTATTATCTGTGCTTACGTTTAAATTGCCAGCGCCAGCAGGGCTCTGTGTTGCAGAGATCTCAGCCATACAGGTATTTTCCCTCATTGCTCTCTGTATTTTCCTGCAGCAGCAATTTTTCCTCTTGCTTCTTATTTCTTACTATAGTTTCTCATAATAGCCCAGTCTCAACCCTAGGAGGCCTGAAATTTTAGCCAGCTATCTGGGGCTTTGGAGATACAGGTCTGGTGATGTTTGTGGTGCAGTGGACTGGCTTCAGAATCACAGAATCACAGAACCACAGAATGGTTGAGGTTGGAAGGGACCTCTGGAGATCATCTAGTCCAACCCCCCTGCTCAAGCAGGGTCACCTAGAGCACGTTGCACAGGATCACGTCCAGGTGGGTTTTCAGGCATCCTATAAGCTCATGCTGCATTCTTAAGCAAGGCTGAAGATTTGTCCTGCCAGTAAAAAATGTTGGAGTGTTTGTCCCATCTGCCAGCTCAGCTGAATAAATCTTTGGGGCTCTAACCACGCTCTGGAGAGCCCAGATTTAGGACAGAACTGAAAAGAATAGCACAAGGGTCTGAGTCTTAGGTTTTTGGTAAAGACTCATGCTAGTGAGGTGGCAAGAGGGGAGCAGTGTCTTGAAGGTAAATGGTTGTAATTTACCCTGGGGGAGGAAGATATTTCTCTCTGTGAGGACAGCTTGATCTCTGTTGCTATTTGTTAGTAATATTAATAATATTAACTGGCTTTGCCATGGCATCCAAGGGTTCGGTCTAGATGCCACAACTGAAATCCCCTGAATGCAAAATAGTTGGAGGGGGCAGAGGGCTGAGAAGAAGGTAGCAGATACAGTTGCCTGTTTTCACACTTTTTAGGGGTACTGTTCAAGAGGGGATATTGAGACAGGTGGAGCAAGGGTCTGAGCTAGTCAGGCTGTTCATGAGCGCTGCACACGTGTCGGAAGAGACGAGCCCAGCTCTGGAGAGGTTATGAATGAAAGGCTTCAACAAAAAAGGCTTTTGATATCTTAGTTCCACTTCAGTCCCAAAATGCAGCTTAGCTCCCCCTTGTCCCCACCATCCAGCAGCTCTTAACCCTAGAAATACCCTGGCCAGTGCCCATTTGCTGTCCCACTGAGGTCAGGCTGGTGCAGCATTGGCTCTGTCCATCTGAATAGGTTAGTCTCTGCTCTGGGGCTGGCGCACAGAGGCGTGTAAGGCAAGCTGCACATTTTGAGCTGCTGTGATCAGCCACGACCTTCCAGTCTGGTTCTGAAATGGCTCAAAGTTTAGGACCACCAGTCTCATCCTCCTGGTCTCTCTCCTGCTGACTAGCTTCCGATAAACATTTGATCCATGAAACGTATATCGTGAACCCTGAGCAAAATATACATATCTTAAGTAACTATAGACAACAGGGAAGAAAGGACTGACACATGTCTGCAAGCAGCACTGGGATGCAAATCCTTGCCCTGGCACTCCTTTTTCTCCACAATCTTCAGTTACAACAACTAAGAGGGCAGTGGGAGAAAAGTCATGAATTCAGCCTGATCTGAAGACACATCTGTCAAATTCCCGTGCAGGTTTTCCATGCCAGACCAGCTCAAGGCAGTGGGGCTGTGAGTTTACAGTACCTCTGAGCTTCTAGTGTTTGCATGGAGTGCCCTGGGCTGCTTTGCCTCAGCGCTCTTCTCCTTGTTGAAGGCCAGTGTCACCCCTTGCTTTGGATCAGGAGGGACTATTCCTAATATAAATGAGTTTAGTTCCGGAAGGATTCCCCAACAGAACAAGTCTCTGTCTGAGACGGTTCATCTCACACCTGGCCTTTTAAAAGTAGCTCAGCACTTAGCGGGGAGGAAGGGGTTGAATCTCTAGTTATCACCAAATTCTTGCGCTATTACTAGGAGAGGAGTCAATTACTCATAACGACAGGTTCGCTGAAGCAGCAGTCCAGTCTACTGAGGCCATTAAACTCATCACACAAAGCTAACAGTCACCTCATGGAAATGACACTCGGTCACTGCCTAGCTATTGTGGATTCTGGTCTATTCTTGGCCATAATGATTTCTTTCAGTGATTTATTTAAGGCACGTATCAGAGTTGCTTAAGAACTAGGCCTGTAAGCCAAGTCCATCACTCCTGGGCCTAATTTTTTATCCTAGGACTATCCATCCTGAAATGACAGTATCTCTTTATCATGGGACAATGTTGCTCGGAGCATGTCACCACTTTATTTTTCATTCCCTGGGTCATCTGGTTTTGTTTATCGTTCACTAAGAGAAGTCTGCGAAAGCATGTGTTCAGTCATTTAGGTTAATTAATAGATGATGTCGCTCTTCAGGGAGCAAGACAAGGGAAATGCATACCAGACTGAGAAGTATCAGTCAGATGTGCGTGCAACAACATGTACTCATAAATTTTACATCCCCGGATCTCTCTGCCTATAAAGCGGTGTTCTCAACTGTCCAGGGCTTTAGCAGTTCAACTAAGGAAACAAAAGCCTGCGTTTATCTCAAATCCCCCGTGTAAGTCCATATGCTGGCAGAATGTCGATGCTGCAGAAGAGTGGACAGCTGCACATCTTCCTGCTCTGAATGGTTCCTCCTCTGTGTCTGAAAGGCCCTGATACCCTTTCCTCAAAGCACAGGGGTGAACCTCTGCCTCCCTCTTTTCAGGAAACATGTTCCTTCTGCAGAGCTGAGATTTTGACAGAATGATTCATCTTCTGAGGCTGAGGGGACTATCCGTCATCTCCATGCTTCCTCATGCACCGGAGGTTGTGGTGCTTTCTTCTCAACTGGCAGTGATGGACCCCAGAGCAATGGCTAACAGAGAAGAGACCCTAAAGGGACAAACCTGTGCAACTGGTCAGGAAATTACAGCCTTTCTAGAGAGGCTTTGGAGAACCGTTTGGCAAATTAACAAGAGGATTTTGGTTGCACTACCTGTAGGAGGCTTCAGGAAGGCTACAGAGAGACTTGAGATGGTCAAGCTTTCATCTGCTTATTTGATCATCCGACAGCTTGTAGCATGGCCAGATTCAGGCCATGTATTCAGCACAAACAGTAACTAAAAAGATGCTATTGATTAGGATGGATCAACCCTTCAATGTACCTATCTTGAAACCACCTATCAGTGGTCTCACCCTTGTTACACAAATTCATAAAATAACTGAGGCTGGAAGGTACCTCTGGGGGTCTCTAGTCCAACTTCAAAGTTAGATCAGGTTGCTCAGGGCTTTGTCCATTAGAGTTTGGAGCACAAAGATGGCTATTTCACAGCCTCTCTGGGCTCCTGTTCCAGTGCTTAATTGCCCTCAGGGTGCAATTTTTTTCCTTTATATCCAATTTCAATTCATCTTGCTGCAACTTGCATTTTGTCCCTTTGCTGTGCATCTCTGGGAAGAGTCTGCCTCTGTCTTCTCTGTACTCACCTCCAAACCCCAAGGTAATGGAAGGCCTTACAGGGTGCCTCTAAAATTTATTCCTATCAGGTCAGAGATCTCCTAACTGATGATCACCATTATCGGCAGCCCATCTTCAAACTGGAGATTTGAAAATAAAGAATCGATGCACTGGCCATGCAGAAATGACTGGGGAAAAATCAGAGTTCAGCTGGCTCCCTGTAAGCAGCACAGAAGAGGGAGAAGTTTGCCCTAATGAGCTCTCCTTCTATCCAGCCGTTGCTGTGATTTTTCTTTTCTATAGCAACCACCTTGCAGCTGGTTTTATTTAAATTCCGCTTACGGACTGAGGCCCATTTCTCTGCTCTATCACACTCAGACTGTGGGATTTATCTGGGATCCTGGAAGTCTGGGAAGCAAGAACATGCTCTCTACTGTGCATTTCAAGTGCTCTGTGTGAAGAAGCTGCCTGCGCCCTGGCCCAGACTGCTCTGTGCCTGTCTGGCTCCAGCCTAAGGACACGTGAGAGGGGTTACACTTACCAGGTATTAGCATAGCCCTGAGGTTGTCTCAATGCACACAAACCTTCCCTATGTCCTTCAGCTCCTCTGCGGAGCCGACCATCCCTTGCACTTCTGCCTGCACCTGCCCAAAGCAGCACTGTCAGGTCTCCCCTCCACCTTCCATCACCTTCGTGGCGGACACACGTGGGATTCACTTCGAAGGGACACAGGCGTGTGCGCTCTGAGCGCTGGAAAGAGCCTTGTTTCAGCCACCTGCTTTCATGAAGGTGCTTGATAAATGCAAACAACCATCTTCAAAGCAGGGCAGTGACTATGCACTGAAGTTTGCGTGCAGTCTGTGGTTAGGGAGGAACCTGCCATCTGCACAGGCTTCGCCTTGGCTCTCTCACTACACCTGCGCTTTTAAGGTGGACTGGTTGTGGCAGTGAGGGCTTTTAAGTCCAGTCCAACACTGAGTCTCCCCCTGCTCCACCCCGAAAGCGTCTTTAGTCTTTTTAGAAGAAAAAGAATGAATAATGATGAGTTTGCTGAATTTGCTCCACACTTAATGCTTGAGATGAAAGGAGAAATGTGACTTTCATAACCCCCTTTTTCCACTGGCCTCTGGGTGTCAGAGCTCATGAAATTCTCTCTATACGCAAGGCCGTTCTGACACTTCCCAGCATTGCAAAGTAGCTTTCAGATTCAGTGTCCTTTCGAAGCCTTAGATCTTCTGCAGCTGAGTGTCTTAATGACTTTAGGAGCTGCACTCAGCAGAAATGTAGTGAGCCACATATCTGTGCAGCGGCGGCCTGAACTGGAAGATTTATTCAAGCACTCCCTGCGCGTCTTTAACTGGGAACTCTCAGGCACGGGAAGCCAAGCGCGGTGTGGCTCGCTGATGTGCTTTGGGAGGATCCACGTTATCACAAGGAGTCCAGCAGAATTTCTGCCTAACTTGTTGAATCGATTGACAGAGCCACACTGGGAAGAGCAGCGGCCAGGTGACGCCAGCTGTTCTTTCAGGCTCTTGGGCACTTGGAGCAATAAAGAAGCTTGCAGCAAGGATTCAGCTGGCAAGGACATTAGCAAAGACGGAGAGCTCGCTTTCCCCGAGTAGTATCATTGCTGCCATGCCGCTAGCAGAAAGGCCCTTGTGTGCTTCAGCGATCAGATGTGACTTGAAGACACAGAAGAAGGAGATCTGCTGGGAAAGAAGAAGCTATTTTCTTCTGGAGGTCACAAAAACAGCATTTGTGACCACAGCCGCCTTACAAACAGAGGCCCCTTATTGTTTGCAGAGACACCCTTGGCAACCTTTCTTCGCAGCCTGGATATGAACCAAGAAGGGCTTTGTGAAGCCTTATAAAAGGGCATTATGAGCCGGGGGCCCCACGGGCGGCGGGATGCGCTGTGGTGGTTCTCCCTAGAGGGAGCTGCGGGAAGCAGGATTCACCAGGAGACGTTTTTAGACTGGAGCCAGTCTGGACCAGGCTCCCATGTGCTGGGCATGCGACCACTGCTCAGAGCTGGCTTAAAACTGGTGCTTCTACTGCTCTTAATGCTCTTTCAGAAGAGAAGGAGTGACCCATGACCCATGGGGAGCTCTAAAACAGAGGTATGAAACACAAGCGGACTTTACTGACATCACCACAGTGTCATGGCAGGACTGAGATACCCACACACCAGCTGCTCTTGCCGGGATGAAGCTGGTTGCTGCTAAAATAACCATTATTTTGGAATGGGACAACCTGTCCTTTTTGCTCATCGCCCCAGGCAGGGAATCAAAGCAATGAATGACAGACTCATGCTCTCCTCCTCTGCCTCATGGCTCAGGACTCCAGCGAATGTGCCTCCCGCTTAGCAGGGAAGTTATTTGTGAAGCTGAGCAAACTGTGCAGCAGTCCAGCTTGCACAGCATCACTGAAATACACAGCAGCACATCCCGTTAACCACTGAAATGGGGACGAAGGGTTTGGTCATGGGCTGCTCAGCTCCAGAACATCTGAGCAGCACTGGTTGGTGGCTTTTCTTATCAAATCCCAGACCAAAAGCTGATTAGTGAATCCCTCCTTCCTGTGCAACTGATATAACAGTAGCTGGTGAAGCTAGAGAAGTCCAGTCCTTGCCCCTTGAACAGATATTAGCATTCATACCCCAACCCCAAATCAGTTGCATGGTCTCTGGGAAGGATATTCGTTTCTTTTGATCACTTCATACCATGAGTACGGTCTAGTAGCCATGGAGCACTGTTCTCTGGAGGGAAAGACAAGTGTGTTATAGATGATAAACTAAGGATGGCTTCATCTCACATTATATGTGGTCTCCAGCTTGGGGCATGTGTCAGTTTTGGCAGTTTGGCTTGAGGACCAGCTATCTACGAGGTGCTGGCACTAGGCAGCTGGGTAGACAGCCACAGCAAGAGGCAGGCCCAGGTTTCCTCGGGATGGATGCTCTAAAAGACAGGGCTGTTTTTTCTGTCTCTGTGCCCTGGGACATCTCGTTTAGCCAAGAACAAGAGACAAGAGATAGCGACATGGAAGATCCCAAATCCTGTCCGTGTACTTGTCACACCAGAAGGACACGTTACCATATCAGTGGAGTGAGCAAACAAGCCTTTCAGAAGAAGAGGGTTGGTTTACGTGACAGATACAGCTGGGACTGCCATTTCTATAGACAGACTCAGAATAGAAGGCGAGACATTCCTTCTGTGTAGCCACCAGGCAGAAAAATTAGGCCAGTGCCAGCCCCTGGGTGTATTTGACTGATATGACAGGGGTGGGTAACCTTCTAGCTGTGCTGCACTACAAACCCTACAGAGAGAGGCCACAAACCCCAGGAAACGGTGTTCTCCCTCCTCTTTCCCCCTGTTTCATGACAAGGTATGCCCCGATGCCAGGCCCCTTGTCACAAGATGAGTGGGATCTGGCCACACGATGGGAGACCCTCTATTTTGACATATGACAGCTGCACATCTGTCTTTGCGATACCCTTTTGGTTGGACATGCAAGCTGAGCCCGTCCATGACCAGGTATACACCTGTCATGCAAGGGGGCTACATGTTGATCACATGATGCATGTCACATTGAGGGGTGTTGAGGCCATCAACGAGAGAAGCAAGACAAGGCCATTGGTGGCTCTTTGCTTGTATCTGAGAGACCCCTGAGAAGATGGGGAAGGGCAGTATGAACCATTGTGGAAGGCCCCTTGTGTAAGAACACCCAGGGCCTTCTCTCCCCCAAGCGCCCTCAGACCCAGCTGTGTCTCCCGTCACTGCGGTCTGGTCCCAGTGAGATGCCAGACTCCATCCCTGGTGCCTTGGATGTGGGCTCCATCTCCTGGCTGCTCTGCAAACCCCACTGTCCTGCTCCTGAGTCCTACAGCTGCTGTGCAGACAGTTTAGCTCCCAGCAAGGATAGCATCAGTCAGGCAGTTGCACTGTAGTTGGGAGCAGCTTTCTCAGCAAGAACAAATTTGCCAAAAATTGGCTTTCAGACTATTTAAAAATTCAGACCAAATAATTTTTGGTGGGTGAAACCCCCAGAAGATCTGGGCAGAGTGATTCCTGCTATGACTGGTGAAGCCCTGTTTCACTGGCGAAATCAGTGGTGGCTGCACTAACCCACCTCTGGGATTCTGATCCCTGCATCCCCAAAAGGTGACTTTAACCCCAGGCCATAGTTTATTCAAGGTGGCAGTTTTAGGATCCCAACAGTCCATGTGGCGTTGCTTAAATTTAAACCATTTCTCCCTTGCCGTAACAAGGCTGTCTGATATCTCGACAAAAGTCAGTGCTCTCTCAGTCTCTCCTGATGGAGCCGTTCAGCTGAGTATGAAGTACTTCAGCATTCACCAAGGCAGTGCATGGAAACAGCCCTAACTCATAGCACAGGTTGTTCCCCCAGATGAGAGGAAATATGAGCATCAGTCTCCACGACAGTGAGTCTCTCGTTACTCACGCAAAATGACCCAACGTCAACAAGGCGATAGAGAAGAGCATCCCTTAGCTCTGACCCACATCTTGGAGGCATGGGATCTCCCTGGGGCAGAGCATAGGAGCAGGAACTAAGTCCATGTCTTACACCTCATGTGGGAGCACTGTGGTGCAAAGTGTGCAAACAGGGAGCTACTGCGTAAAACAGGGATGCTGCGAAGAACTGAGCCCTTTGCATTCTCTACAAGAGCCTGCAGTGTTTTACATCAAATGAAACATTCCTGTCAAACCTAGAAACAGAAGAAAATTTGGGGATTATGACAAGAAATAAAAACAGCACAATTTCCTATTTGGCAGTTGGAAAGCCCACAAGGACTGCCGACAAGAAAGAAATGATTCAGGAGTCACACAGAGGAGAGAGCTGGGAGTAATGTGATGAGTATAAGAAGGAGGAACTCCAGGCTGATGAGGAAGATGCATTTTCTAACAACAGAGAGCAGCTCTCCAAGAAAGGGATGAGAGTCCCAGCATGGGGACCTTACCATTTCAGATAGATACAACCCCAGAGAACGTCCTGCTGAGGACAATCCCACTCTGTAGTCCCACCTGGCCAGGCAGGGCAGCCACCTGAGCTCATCCTCCTCTTTCCATCTGCAATTTCTCCAATTTTCACACACTCTCCAGACTTGTAAGGCTGGCTCTGAAAGTGATGAGAAGTTGCAAGATTAATTGCTTTGAAAGCACAAAAGGAACAGAAAATGCCTGAAGGCACTGGGACAGATAATATGTTGTCTTCATAAAGGCTTTAATAATTTATTACCAGCAGCTGTATAAAGTTATTCTGTCCCCTTCCACAACTGCTCTTCAAGGACGACTCAAGGCAGTTTGATTCCTGCTCAAGAAACACAAATCAAAGGACTCTGTGAATCCATCTAGGTGGAGTCATATTTTATTAACCAAAGAAACTGATTTGCAGGTAAGAAATTAAAGGCACTTTTAGTGAGTTCAAGACTCGTGAAAAATTCCAGATTAATACCCTGGAAATTGAAGATTGCGTTTGCCTCGGCTCTCGCTGGGGAAGGAAAGCCTGCTCAGGGGATGGACTTAAGCAAGTGCTTAAAATTAAACGTGTACCTAAGTGATTTCCTGAAGGAGAGCCCAAATCAGCAGGAATGCTGCAGAGTGCAACCTTGCATGCCTCTCTTGTGCTAGAGACGCTGATGTCTTTTGGCACTGAGAAGGACGGTTGTCTGCCTGCGGTTACCCCTTGGGACCTAGGCAGCTGAAACCTTACAGGCCATTCCTATTAACAGGGCACTCACTCTCTTCAGTGCAGTTCTGTCAGACATAAGCCTGGTGATCAGCCATAAAAGACAAGAAAAGCTTCTTCTAGAAGGACAGAGGACTGGAAGGGGAAGCAGATATTTGGTTGAAAAGGTGGGGAGGTATATGGGCAGGTATAGGGCAGGTTCCTTTTTGCATTTTGTATTTTATCGTGTCTGGAGGCATTTCCTTCAAGAATATTATCTTGGTTTTATGAAGCGGACAGCAGTCTATTACTGTGAATGGTGTGAACAAACCCAGAGAGGTTGTGGAGTCTCCTTCCTTGGAGATATTCAAAAGCCTTCTGGACAGAATCCTGGGCAATGCGCTCGAGGTGACCGTGCCTGAGCAGGGGAGTTGGACTAGATGATCTCCAGAGGTCCCTTCCAAAAAGGCAAATTGCTAAACACAGAGCCACCACGTTTGGTTCTGGCAGCTGCCGAACCATGGAGAGCCACAGTCTGGGAGGTGTCCCAGGGAAGGACCCCTCTGCACTTGGTGTAATACTCTTCCACAGTGTCTGGTATTAGCCATGGACAACCAGCACGCTGGGCTAAGTTGATCCAATATGGTCATTCTTAGGATCTTGTGTTCTTAAACTGCTGAGCTCGAAATGCAAATTATTTCAGCCAAGTCCCATGGCCTGAATTATTCTGGGGGCCTAATTACACAAATACAACGATCCCTTTCAGTCTCAGAATCTATGAATGAAGCCAACAAGAACCATCCTTCTATCTGTCGAAGATCTGGCCCACAGAGAATAATGACTGCTGTAAATTGAGCCTGCTTCAGCTGAGAGAAGCCAGAAATTATATGAATAATTTATGAAACTAGACAGAACACAGACAAAAAAAAAAGATGTTTTTTTCCCAATCAATCCCACTTGACACCGCAAAAGGCAAAGAGCAAGGCTTTTCGTAATGAAGGGAAACTGAAGTCTCTGGGAGGAGGGGAAGCTCAGGTTCATTTTGAAGCTGGGGTTGGGTTGTCATGGGTTGCGTTACTGCCTTTCCAAGTTAGAAGTGACTCAGGGGCTCAGCTGACTGAGAGGAAAACCAGATGGATTAGATCAACAGAAAAAAATGTATAGCATTCCTTTCATGTGGAGAGACCTATAGGAAAAACACTGCTTAGACTTTGCACCTTTTAAGTGTAGTTTTGTCTGATTCAATGTCCTTAGTGCTGAGGGGAAGAGAAAGACCAACGGGTCAGCTCTTCCTTGGCCACTCCACAGTCAGTGCCAGGATAAACTGTGACCTTCTGGGAGCTTTGCACTGTCACACAGAGAGGTTTTGAGAAAAAAGCGGACCAAATTGCACTGAGCATAAATTGATGCAGTCGTGCTGATTTTGGACATGTCTTCCCCATGTTCATCAGGGAAGGGCTGGCTCCCTGAGACCTTCTCACCATTGCGTTTCCCCTCCCCAACAAGACGAGCGTTCACCGGTAAAGCAGGGGTATGAAACTGCTCGCTATTCCAGTGGGTCACGTCATTTCCATGGAAATAACGTGTTCGTCATGCAATTTTTGCTGTTGCTGCTCCTCAGCTCCTCCTGAGACTGTTCCCTGACCTCTCCAAGCCTTTTCTTTCTTTTGCTACAATTAATATCCTCATTCACATCCTTGTGGTCTTGGCAAGTCAGAGGGCAGCATAAAGACCTTAGCATTAAATATTTCATTACCAGGCAGTGCAAGATATTAACAGGGACGGTTAATAGTAAATGTTCTCTTTGTGAGTGGAAATGAACTAATTTATGATATACTGCCTTGCTTGTTTCCACAAGGGAAGAGAAAAGTCATGGTGATATCTCTCCATCCTGCATTCAAATGCCAATAATAATAAAAATTAAATCCTCAAGAAGGGATCTTTCAGGTCTGCCAAGAGTTTGTGTACTAAAGAATTTTCTGGGTAAATAAAGATATGCTGCTCTGTCTGTATCACAACAAGGATTTCTGATCGGGTTTGAACAGGTCTCATTTAAACCTTGGATAACTGAACCAAGGTGTGGAAAACTAAATTCAGCATCTTTCTAGAAAGAAGACGTACACTTTCCAATCTCTCTGCTGTTCCCCTTCCCTTCACTGAGCCATGCTATTAGTCTAACTTGCAGTCATTTAATTAATTTGATTAATTACTCCAATTCTGCAGCATATCTCTGAAACCTTTTCATTAAAATAGAGGCTCAGTCTTTCTTTAAATCTCTTTTTTTTTGCCCAGTTCTGCAAATTCCCTGTGCCATTAGCTGTGCTGGTATAGGAGGGGTAAAAAATACCATTGCTTGGCATTACCTCTGGTTTCCCTCTCTTGTGGTCTTTAGGTGGTAAAGGCACCAGAGCTGCTCACCATGCAGAGGTGCATCAGACCCCCAGTGTGGGCAGCAAACTGAATCCAGCATCCGGTGATGAAGCGAGAAGGAGGCAGGAGCATCCCAGGACTCCTCAGCCGTGCGGGAAGCCTGTCTGGATGCAAGAAAGGAAAGGGATGGAGTGGAGATGGGGAGAGGGGTCTCTCCAGCCTCCCTACTCCTGCTGCTGCCTGGCCCTGCCTATGGAGCCATTTTCCCATCCCTGCCTCTCTGAAGGCTGGGCTTTGCTCCTGCCTGAGGTTGTCCTCTCCTGCCAGGATGCTCCTACAGCCCCATTCCCTCTGCCTCCGAGCCCTCCCCTGCACTGGCACTGTGCGGTCCTTGCCGGGCCTCTGCTGAGGAGGTTAGACTGTGCTCCTGATGGGGATCACAGACTGGTTGAGGTTGGACAGGACCTCTGGAGACCGTCCAGTTCAACCCCCTGCTCAAGCAGGGTCACCTGAAGCAGGTTTCCCTGGACCGTGTCCAATCAGTTTTGAATATCTCCAAGGATGGAGACTCCACAACCTCTCTAGGCAACCTTTTCCAGTGTTAAACCACCCTCACAGTAAAAAAGATTGTTTCTATGATTATATTCCTGTATTTCAGGTGTGCCCATTGCCTCTCGTTGTGTCACTGGGCACCACTGAGAAGAGTCTGGCTCTGTCTTCTTCACTCCCCCCATCAGGTATTTATACACATAAGATCCCCCTGAGCTTTCCCTTCTCCAGGCTAAACTACTCCAGCTCTCTCAGCCTCTCCTCACGTGACAGATGCTCCAAACCCTTCATTATCTTTGTGGCCCTTTACTGGACTCATACATCCATGTCCCTCTTGTACTGGCGAGCCCAGCACTGGATCCAGCACCCCAGATGTGGTCTCACCAGTGCTGAGTAGAGGGGAAGGATCATCTCCCTCGACCTGCTGGCAGCGCTCCTCCTAATGCAGCCCAGGATACTGTTGACCTTCTTTGATGCAAGGGCACATTGCTGGCTCATGGTCAACGTGTCCACCAGGACCCCCAGGTCCTTCTCTGCAGAGCCTGTCCTGCTGCAAGGGGTTATTCCTCCCCGGGGGCAGGACTTTGCATTTCCCTCTGTTGAACTTCATGAGGTTCCTCTCTGCCCATTTCTCCAGCCTGCCAAGGACCCTCTGGATGCTTTGGTGCTGGGTGGGAAGGGGGCTGGCAAGGCTGTGGGGTGCAGGGCCGCTCAAACCCCGGCAGCGAGGCAGCCGCGTGTGTGCTGTCGGCTCCGGCTCTAGACGCAGCTGAGGAGACACATGGTGCTGACAGCGCGTGGGGTGGCTTTCACTCCAAGTAGCAGCTTTATGGGCTTTTAAATGATATAAACAATGAGTCAGTGACAGATACTGCAGTTAGCATCCCACCCAGACTGCGAAATTCCCCTGAAGAGGAGAAGGGAGGGAGTTTCAGCTGTTTTGCTTTTACACAGCCAGGCTGGCGCCTGCATTAGTGCTGAATATCTTGGACGGGCCAGAGACCTCTGCGCTATCCGAAGTGATATTGCCCTCTCCGCACAGCCTGTTTCACCTGGCTGATACGGTGCAAAAGCAACTGTGCATCTTCCAGACTGCGTGGGGCTTGTGGTCCCATGGGTCAGGTGGCCCCATCCCTCCAAGTGGAGAGTCCTAATGCCTCCACTGAGCATCTAGGCAAGGAAAGCAAAGAGGAGAGCACCGTGCAGGGAAAGCCTCAGGCTCCTGCCCGATCCTTGTCATGGCCCCTTCACTCCGTCACAGCTGCCCCAGGCCTGGAGGCCGTTTTCCTTTGTGGAAAATAGGAAAGGCTGTTTGTGACACTGGAACAAATGGATGAGGCAGCTCACAGAGACACATTCTGATTACGAATGACTGCAAAGCCAAAACAAACGTCCATTCCCACGGATGTCCAGGGCTGCAAGAAGGCAGCAGGTTATTCTGACCTGGTACAACTGTCCTATCCATTCAAAACAAAAAAGCAAGCAGAAATGTGCAGGGATCTTGCAATAAACCTTTCCACCTGGTAATGTCCTCATTCATGCCCACGCAGGATGCATGAGGAGATGCTGCCAAACATCTTTTTGTTCTTGCCTGCTTGCAGGCCAAATCCATTTTCTTATGTTAGATCATCAGATCTGCTTTAGCGGCCACTGCCTCCAACCTTGTGCCCAGCCTGCTGGAGCGGGTGTAGTGCAGTGCCCATGTAATTATAGCATCGATACCCCTTAATGTAGCGTTTGTGATATTGATGTAACCGTGATCATACCAAGATAGTCCCCTACCCAGTGGTGAAAAGAACAAGCTACCTCCGATACAAGACATCTTTGTATAACAGCAACCAAACCTGAGATGTTCTCATTTAACTCCCTGGGTAAGGTATACGCCAGTCTCAAACATCGAAGAGGAACAAAAAACAGCTGGACAGCAAGTGCATGCCCTGAATTTCTTCCTTTAGATCTGCTCCTGCTCTGGACTGGGGAGGTGTGGAGGATAAAGCTGGAATTGCAAGAAACCTTTATTCTGCATTAATTCAGAGCCATCACCAGGTTAAATTGAAGACACGAGCTTCTTTCTTTTCTTCTTCTTTTTTACATCCCAGGCCAATTTTACTGTCTCTAATATTGGTGAAGTGATAATTGCTCCAGCTGCATCATGCAGCCTGTTCCAGAGAAAGCTCCTTTTCTTTAACGCGGGCAGTGAAAAGGTGCATCTATATGTTAATGTATTCACAGCTCTTTCTTGCACAGGAGACAAAACAGTTGGGAGGAGACTGAAGGAGAAAAAGAAATTTCATTTTCATTGTCTTGGAAGGCAAAATATTTAACGTTGTAAGACAAAAGGGGTTGTTGTTGCATTTTTGTGGGTTTTTTTTTCCTAATTAACAAGATTAACTGAAGCCAGGTGATAGAATATACAATTATTTGGTTCAAATTCCATTTCAGTCCCCTTTTTCTCACCCAGAGAGTGTGTGATGCCGGGCTGCAGATGGGGATGGCTGCTGTGGTTTTGAACCTAATTATGTCACCCAGTTCTTCATCTGTTTGCTTGTTTGTTTGTCACTTCTGGCATTTCTTCCTCATCTTTCAGGGCCAAGTTTTTCGGGATTCCTGCCTGTCTCTCCATCACAACATTTGCAGTAAAAAGAAGACAAATATTTAGAGAGAGAGCCAGGAGATGCTGCAGGACTTTCCCTGAAACATTAGACACCTGACACAGAATGAGAAGTGCAGGGTATTCCCAGGACTGCCAAACATCAATTTTCCAAAACGAGGCATTCTGCCTACAAGAAAATACTCTTGGGACATACTATTTACCTTGAGTTTCTAAACCTTTAGGCCACTTCAGCTCTACCTTCCAATTTTGGTCTGTTCTACAAGGGTCAAAAATGTATTTTGCCAGGGGAGATCAGTCTTCCCATCCCCAGGAAGCCACAACTTTAGAAAATACTTAGATAATGTGAGGCTGCTTCCTCCATTCCTGCTCTTTTGCAGGGGAAACCCTCTGACTTCTTTCCCACTACAGAGTCATCTTCTCTTCCCTCAGCTCTGCTGCTATGTTTGGTTTTCCAGCATATGTGAAGGCAGTCTCAGACTCTTTTTTGCCACCTGCCACTCCTCAGGTCATCCTTCCTCCAGTCTTGGTCAGGATGAATATTGCTTGCTATGTCCAAGGGCTCTCCTCAGGGTTGCACTCAAAACGATTCCTGTTCATGGCTAAAAATCTCGTGGCAGCGCTGGTGAGGAGGCAACGAAGCTTGAAAGCGCTTGCGTCTTTTCATCGTCCGCGCTGAATGAAGTGCCGCGCGGCAGATGAACGGCGTCAACAATCGAAAGTAATTGAATTTTAATTTGCCTTGGCTGCAATAATCTCCGGATGCAAGGCAAATTCAAAGAGCAGATTTCAACCCAGCCGTCCTTTCTTGGGCGATCGAGACTAGGAGGCTGCAAAAACTCTCAAAGCTTGGCTACAAAACAAACTATTGGTGGTTTATCATTACGGAGGCCGGTAACTGTGCAAAGGAGCGGATAAATGGCCAGGGTTGGCTGTTCTCCAGGCGGAGGGAGGACCTGGATTTCCTGAAGAGGCTCTGGCTCCTAAATCAAGCCTGGAGACGGCTTTCCTTTTCAGTCACATCCACAAACAGGGGGGCTCTCGTTATCACACGCCTCCCACACTGGGGTGATTCATGCCGTAACTGACCTTCCTCTCGTCTTGGGTCTTTTGTTTTCCAAAAATACCAGTGCAAGAAGCAGCTGTCAGGAAGTCAGTTTAACCATGAGAAAGAGAAAGGAGAGGGAGCCTGGGCAAAGAGGTGTTTGCAGAGCGCTCTTCCTTTCTGTCGCCTTTTACCCCTCATCACCTACTTCTGCAAAAGCCTTGACTTACTCTCCTTTCATCTGGAAAACGGGTCTTTTGCTTGTGCGCTTCTCTGACTCCTTGCAGCTCATTACCCCATCATCCGAGATCCCTTTCTGGTGCCCCACATTTTGGAGAAGTCGTGTCCCCGATGAGCATCTGTAGATATTTTTTGCATGAGATGCCAATTCCCTTTACCCCAAGGCCTTTGACATCCTTGTTTTCTCCTCCCTTTGCTGCTTTCTCTGCTTCTGTTCTGTCCTGCTAACAAACACACAGAGATCGCCAACCGCCTTTTATATCTGCTTTCTCCCTTGTGACCTTTGTATACTTTTATATTCCCTGCTCAAATGGTTGGGGAGAAAAGGAGGGAGGGAGAGAAAGGTGTTTTTGTGGGTTGATTTATTTCATACTGATGGGGCTCTCGCCAGTGCTTTCGATACACCAACTCAAGCATATTGATCACTCCAGATCTTTTTTCTCCCCAGCCTCACTTCCTACCAGCAGTGACTCAGGCAGTCTGCGCGGTGGGTTTGTGTTCATGTGCGGGATGTGCTCTGCGTCTGTGTTTGTGTGTACATCCACAAGATGAACTTGCAGAGCTGCAGTGTGAGCAGCCCTGAAATTGTTAAAAAAAAGTGTTGGGACTATAGGACTTTTTTTCTTTCCAGCTCTGTCTCATAGGAAGAAAATAAATAGGAACCATTTCATGGCTGCCTAACAGCCCTAGGAGCATGTCTAGGGAGAGAAGAGGGAAGGAAACAGCCTTCCTGATCCAAGTGCGTCCCCGTTAACCCGGGCTCAGATTTCAGAGATTTCCAGCCACCGAATAGCTGGAGCGGTGTCCTCCAAGCCAAGAGCATCACAGAGCCCCTACGGGACAAATGCTCTAGCATCACGTTAAGGGACTCTGTGCTGTGGGGTGCACTGCTCTCTAGATAAACCTCAGGACTTGACTGCTTGACAGCAGTAAAAGATCTGTACATTGTTTCCAGAGCCTGGAAATGATAAGCCCAATTTTCCAGCCCGCTTCCCAGCCCATCATTATGTCTCGATTAGATGAAGTACTCCTCTTTGTTTCCCAGCCGAAATGACGGGGTAGTGTTCCTCTGCGGTGAAATGCATGTCGTGGTGCACTCAAGCTCAAGAGATGTGTAAATTGGCTCTAATCACCAGTGGGGTACGAGGTGGGGGCAGAATTTCCACATGAAAAAATTCTGCACTTCCAGATCAAATTCTTGCTCCAAATCAGAGGAACCAGTACACTGCGATACAACATCTCCTGTAGAGTATCATCAAAAATGCCCCAAACCTTCTTGTCAATTAAAATGTTGTTTTTCTTTTGACTCTTTTCTTTTTGAATACAGCATAATACACTGAAATTAAAAGTCCTTCTGAAATGAAGAATTAAAAGACTCCACTCTTGAGTGTTAAAATGTGCTGTTTTGATACCTTTGAAATACTTGATTTTTTAAATATTTTTTTTTCAAGCTGGAATTTAATTTAATCTTCAGTCTCCAGGAAACTTTCCTCTGATTCGCCTCTGGAAATTTGTCAACCTGGTCCATTAAGAGCTACGAACTGCAGAAAATATGTATCTGAAAGATTCGCCTTGAATTTTGAACATACAGACTGCATTTTTATTCCCTCCAAATTGAGGGCAAGGCCATTATTCATGTTTCTGCTTTACTGGCAGGCAGAGTTTCCCTGCACCTTTTGCACAGACCCATCCTTCCTTTGAAGCCAACAGGACGGAGGCAAGCTCTGCTCCGGAGATGCCCTGATCTTGCTGGATTTTGCAAGTCCCGGTGCCTTCAAATCGGACCTTGCTGCCTTGAAATGTAAGGGGACAAGCACGGAGCTGAGTGAACAGCCATGGAGAGAGTCCAGCTCTCAACATTAGCTGATTGGCAAGTTCAAGCACGGAGTCCGCTGGGGTATTTGACAAGTCTCCTTGTGGGAGATGGGAGCGCCATGAAATCCGGGCTGCAGCGGTTGCTCGGACCCAACCTTTTTTCGTGCAAACCCAGCGAGGAGAAAAAGCATGCCCGGCTCTCCGGCCAAATTGTATATTGGTTTCTGAGTTATTTCAAAGTGCCCAGCTTGCCCTTTCAGAGTGAAATATCTCCTGGGTGACTTAAATATAAGGTAGATGATTCAGAGGCTCTGTGAAACTGCCTTCTGGGCAGGGGAGAATTTCATACCACACTGGTAGTAGCGAAAGGTCACTTTCTAATAATATTTACAGAGGGCAAACGAAGCAATTAAAATAACCAATCTGCTGCCATTATGTCTCGCAGGAGACTGTCCCAGCAGCAGAAACCACTTATTCAGTGGGAAAAACTCCTTGGAAGAGATTGTCTAATTGGTCAGCTGAGGCACTGACTAATTGGAGCTCCTATTTGCCCTGACGTTTGAGATGCAGTGGGAACAAAATGCTCTTTTGAAATGGCCAGAGGGATAAAACGGCCCCTCGCTATGAGTTGCGGCTCTCCAGGGTTGCTGTGTGGTTGCCTGTGTCAGTTCAGAGGGTCTGGACATCCCCACGCAACGCTAGAGGCAAGAGCTGCCTTCAGCCTTAGGTTCTTGGCAGATCCAGGAGAAAGGTCTCCCCTCGCTTGTGCCGGTCCTAGTTCTGATTCCCGTGATGGCAAAGGTGCTCCCAACCCATTCACACGGATGCTAAGACACTCGGACTGAAGCTCTGATGTGCTGGAAATCAACGGTGAGACCCCACTGACCATGAGGGAGTTAAATCTTGTCTCTCCGAGGAGCTGAGCAATTGCGCTGGGCAAACATACAGAGAGCACTCCGTTCAGTGGGATCAGAAATCTCCGAGAAGAAAACAGATTGGAAGTTGGCTGCCACACTGAATTTGCCTTATGTTGCACTTATCGCACTGTTGACACTATATAAATAATAACATTTTATGATTTATTTATGAGCAAGCCTGGAGGTGACCTCCAGCTGTAGGGTCATGAAATTGTAATAATCAGACAGCCATTTGGATATTGATCTCTCGGAGAAAACGAAAACCTGTGGAGTTGGCATCAGAGGAAATTAAAAAGCCAGGTCGATTCTTTTGGAGGCATTATTGCATGGGGGAAAAGGCCAGGGATCTTTCATCATGATGGTCATGGGAAAATTGTTGTGGAAAGGCTCCTCAGCAATGGGGCAAGGGAGGTGGTCAGGGTCTCTAGCTGCTAAAAAACATGTGGTAAGAAATAAATACATTAGAGACAATACAATAAAGACAGGAGATTTTGAGCTAAGGGGTGCCCAAGATTTGCGATTTATAGGTGTTGCAGCAGAAGGACACCCAAGTCTGGGAAGGAACTGCATTAGGCACAAAGTGCCGCACAGCTGTGGGGATATTAACGAAGATGTGGGAAGAGAGATGCACTTCTCAGCGTTGTTCCTGAGCTTCCCTGTGCACAGCTGTGTCGCCATCACTTGGAGATGTGACAAGGGACTGACAGGGTGAGATGGGGTGGAATGGGTGGTTTGGGACAGAAGCAAGCAACAAAGAAGGAGAAAAATATCTGGGAAGGTGCTGGGTGCAAAAATCCTGCTGCATCTTCCTGGCTGCTTCTGCTGGCATGGGGCAGGGAATGGGAGAAGGAAGGTGTGCGTGGAAAGAGGTGCCAGCCAGCCAGCGGGCACTGCAAATGCCTGTCTGCCAGGGGGAGCCAGCGCCAGGACTGGAGGGACCATGGAAGGTGATCCCAAGGGGTGGAGATGCCAGGAGTGGCAGAGGGGGTGAGACCCTGTCACGTCTGACAAGGGAGGGCAAGTGGATGGAGAAGTGGGCTCCTTTGCGAAATACCAGCCCCGTGCAAGGCCAGCATTTCTATACTGAGACATTTTCTTACCTAAACCCTGTGAAAGAGGCACCAAAGGGTTCCTGCAACCACCAGCTTGC
The DNA here is from genome assembly GCF_036417845.1 of Apteryx mantelli. Classification (NCBI taxonomy): domain Eukaryota; kingdom Metazoa; phylum Chordata; class Aves; order Apterygiformes; family Apterygidae; genus Apteryx; species Apteryx mantelli. The sequence goes on along the minus strand of NC_089982.1, from coordinate 85,098,333 downwards.
AGAGAGTTCAGGGGAGCCCCACCAGCAAAGGGAGGTTGTGTCCAGCCCTTGGCCTTTAGACGTGCTCCTGCCCATGCTTGATGGTGCTAAAAATGCTGCAAGGGGATTGCCCTAGCGTCCCCACCACGCTCTGGAGCTCCCTGAGCCATTGCGGTGCTGACACAAGAAACCAGCAGACTTTTCTCAAAATCCCCATCCTCACCACAAAAGGCTCTGGGGCTCCTGGTCCACTTTGGCACACTTTCCTAAGAAAAATATGGAGCAAAGGAGTCTTCTTGCAAATCTGTATTAGGGATTTTCCTTCCCTAGCATAGCTGCGCCAGCAAAAATACAGAGCTTTGGGGCAACCTTTCAGTGTAGATCAAAGCATCAGAGGCCTGCAGAGATAGCTGGCATCCAACTCGCATGGCTTTCAGGGTCAGCGCAGAGCAAGAAGGTTGGATTTAAGCCTTAGCTGTCCCAGGCCTGTCTGAAATAACAGGTTTCAGCTCTGGGCTCCAGGTGCCCACCGGGGTCCCGCACTGCTGGGGTCCCATCCAGGTTGCTAACAGAATGGGACACACCAGGCCATTGGGCACTAATCACCTCGGGAACATCTGTCATCACGGGACACCCGCAATTTACTCTAGAGCGGGGAGAGGAGCTAAGAGGGCTCTTGGTACCCTCCTCGCCGAAACCCACCTCGCACCCAGTCCTGACGGCGGCCAGGGATGTCACCTGCTGCTCTTGGCTGAACCACGGCTCGTGTCTCCGCCCGAACGACCAGTCTCCCTGGCTCTTTGGCTTGATTAATGCTGACAGCGTAGGTCTCCTCTCTGCTGCTCGCACAGAGTCTGGGGAAGCAGGGCTTCCTGCGCATTATTTATAGGGCACATCATTATTTATGTTCCACTTATCTTGATACTGTCGTCGTCAGAACCGCGTCTCAACACCAAGAGTTAATGACAGTGCTTCTGTGATGAATCTTCACTTACAAGCTCTTAGACAGCCAGCAATTTTTCTTTTTCTTTGGTTGAGCAAATGTAAATCAAAAAAAAAAGAAAAAAAAGTGGACTTTCATTTTGCAGTTACAGAAAGATACCTTCCTTCGTTGGTCTTATGCCATTTTCTTGTTTTAATCACAACCAATGTTTATTCCAGAGTGGTCTCAGCAAACAGCTACCCTATATCTGTGGGGGGTTTTGTTGCTGAGGGCACCAGCTCTCCTGGACTTAACTGGCTTGAAGAGAAACCAGTGCGCAGCCAGGAGGTGATACCCACTCGTTTCGCAAAAGCCCGTGGGAAAACCCCGGAAGGCAGCTGAGCAAAGTGAGCAGAATAGCCCCCACCTCTATCACCTAACGGGAGAAACAGGGGAAGTCTGAAACCTCCGTCTCCCACTGCTTTCAGTGAATTATTATCTAAGTAATCTCTCCATCAGGAAATCTCAGTACGTGTAAATTGAGCCAGATTCCACGCTGGCATCGGCCTCTTAGTATCCAGTGGGTACGGGGTTGTTTTTTCCCTTTATGTTTTATGTTCTGGTTTTAATGGGATAATATAAAAATGCACTTTTTGTTTTTCATATGCCAGCTCGTAAAAAGGCATAAAAATAGAAAAATAAAGATTAAGTATACTTATTTATGTGACATTATCTTTTTGTCTGTGGGTTATTTACTAAAACAATAACTCTCCAAAACGGTCACCCTAAGAGACACAGAAGTTTATTTAATCACTAATTTAAACTTCCAAATGCTGTGCTGATGAATGCTTAAAATATCCACAAGTAATCATATATTATTTTTGTTTTAAGCAAAGATGACAGAATTCCTAGTCCTTAGTAGTAGTCCTTAGTCTTACTGGAAAAAGTACAAAACGACACATTTCAAAATGCAACGTAAGAGGCCACAAATAAACCTGATGGGAGAGGGTGTTCGTCTGCACTTCGTAAAAGCCAGGAGAGCGATAAAGACCTTGTCCTTACTAATTCTGCCCAGGATCTGCCCACTTGTTGAAACCTCCTTAGATGGCAGTGCACACGAGACTGCAAATCCAGCAAAATCACACAGGGACTTCAAAGGATGGGAAGGAGGAAAGGGAAGAAAAGGCGTTGGGAGAGAAGCTTTCCTTTTAAAGTAGTAATAAATAGCTCTGCAGGAAAGAGAGGGGGTGTTTTCTGTGAGACCTTCCCAAGCAGTGGGGCCTTTCCATGCTGCAACAAATTCAAATGCTGAGAGCACGAAGGAGGTGGGAAGCTCCCGAGTGAGCTGGGACTGGAGGAGGCAGGTTGGGAAGCGCTGGGCAGGGCCAGAGGTTTGGTGCGGGTCAACACAGATCTGCACCAGCATTAGCTGGTCCCACCAAGGGCGACGGCCGGGTTAGGGTTTGGTAGCCAGGCTGAAGCCCTGTCTTTAGCACTCTGGAGGTTTTATTCGCAGAGCAGATGTCTCCACTGCTTTCCTGACAAGGCTCCACTTTGCAAGGCGTCCCTGCCTTTCCGTTTCCCTTCTCCTCCTCTTCCAGCTAGTTTTGGCCTTGGAAATGAGACGTGCTCTCCCAACCGCATTATCGCTCCTGACAGAGCCGGCAGGAAGACCGCCCTGGAAATTGCACTGTCCCTGGAAATTGCACTATCCCTGGGGAAAAAATTGTGTTCCACAAGGATGTCCCTGTTTCATCACAGGGAAAACATCACATCCCTGTGCGGGATTCTCTCTTGCTCTCAAGTCTAGGTCCTGGCTGTGCAGTTGCTGCCCCATTTTACCAGTGCTTTTAGGCTCACAGGAACAACCTATTTCAGAATTTACCAGAGCATCTCGCAGAGCTGTTGTCACTGGTGATGTGAAGTGGGTGGTTCAAGGCTTTGTGCTCAATTTCCAGGTGGTCCTGGGGTGAGCCAAACCAGACAATATATCTTTTTGCCCTGTCCAAATTATAAAAGTTGTAGGGCTTTAGAAACCTCCCTAGACATCCCAGTGCTCATTAAATCCTACCACCAGCCTGGTGTCTTCAAGCTTGCTCAGAAAGCTGAGACGGCATCAGAGCAGTTCCTCAGACTTCTCCAGCCTTGCAGAAGGTTTTGATTCATTTCTTCTCGGGTCCTGTGGTGCCTTTGGCAAAGAGGCAGCTCCTCCAGAAACCTTCCCTCATCCATTCTTCTCCTCTGTCCCCCTGTTGGATGGCATCTAAGAATTGCTCCCGCAGGCAGTAATGAACTGCAGCCTGCATCACGATTTGCTCTCCCTTTCTGAAGTCCAAAGAAGCAAGGAGCTACGGCATGCCAAAACCTGGGCTGTGAGTAATATCAGAGGGGTCTGAACACATCCCATCACCAGAAACCTTGGCATGGGGATTACCGATGTTTTTAACATCTGGTCAGCTCCAAGGGATTCTGGATCACTTGCTGCCTTTTCTCTGGCTGGTATATGCTGATTCTGCATGCACCCGCTCCTGCTTCATCCCCAAGCCCTGCTAAATGCCTTCTCCTAAATAATTGCTTTTTTGTGCTGTTTTTTTTTTTCCTTTCATGCAATTCTTGTCTTATAAACCCACCAATCCACTTCACTCAGTTATCGACGTTCACAGTGAAGTGTTTGCAATGAGTGATACATTGCCCTCCTGGGAAGTGGGTAGTGTACCACCATCCTTCCTCTTCCTCTCACTCCCTGCAATACATCCCTTGTGATTAGCACTGTCCATACTGAAATAATTTCAGTCCCGCTGAGGTTGGTGAGAAATATCAGATCCTCAGCCCTGAAAACCACAGGGACTCTGATTTGCTGATTTAAGATGTTAAATTTAGACTCCTGGTACTGAAAATCGTTGATATAAATTGCTTTTGTGGCTTCATTTGGACACATTACTATTCATTGCGGCTGTGACAGACTGTGTAACACTTCTTTTGGCTGGTTATCAAATTCCACCTGTCCCCTGAGAAGGTTGCATTTTCACAATATAGAGGCAGTTTTGAAAGCGCTAGTGTAGGGAATGGCTTCCTCCACGCTGAGCATTTCCATGCTTTGGGATTCCCTTCTGGTGAAATGCCACAAGGGAGGTTGCCAATGACTCTCAAGACAAGGAGAGCTTCTAATAATGAGCTTTCTTTAAGCTCAGCTTGTGATTACTGGTCTGTCCTTCCAAGATCCAGTCTCCCTCCCAGTGCTGGCCAGTTCAGGTACTCCACTAAGCTTCCTTCCAAGAAGAATGATGATGAGAAACTATTGGATTGCCACCTAAAAACCTTTTGGCGGAATCCTGAACAGGAAAATGTTTTTCTGATTCTTACATAGTAGTCTAAAATCCTATGAGTCTTGACTTCTTGTGCCACCAAGCCCAAGTGTCAGAGGACCAGTGTGGCAATGAGGGCTTCAGAGGATTCAGGATGTCATCCCATGGCTTCAGACATTGTCTGGCTGAGGCTGAATGACACCTGAATACAGTGTCTGTCAGAAGGGTTGTTTCTTCGAGGGCAGTTTCAGCAGCTTTGTTGACCAGGTGCCTCCATGCTGCCATCTGGTCACTTAGTAGAGCTGGGAAGGATTAAAACATAGTCATATTAGATACAAATAAAGCAACTGCTGGGCATGTAAAGCTTCACATAGTAGGATGCGAACCAATTGACGAGTCTCAGAAATCAGGAAAAAAATCTCCTATATATGTGTAAGTGCCCAGCACCTTCCTGTAGTTCCAGTAGCTTCCTGTGAAGCATCTGACACAAGTACAGTCAGAGACATTCGGCCATGTACCTGGGCTGGTGCAGAAGTTCCTCTCTGCCTAGAGCGCTTCCTGCCATAGGCAAATGTTGTTTTGCATCTGGGAACATCTGGGCTCATCTTGGTCATACATGGCTGGGTCTTCATTGTCCCCTGAGACCTGTCACCCCGATCAAGAGTGTCTAGAAAGTTGCAGTAGAAAACTAATAGTGTGTTGGATCATAACTCCCATATATGGGATAATAGGATGGGGCTGAACAGTCAGGTTCAGGGCAAGGTACTCAGGAGATGATGGACTAACTGGACAAGCCTGGTGCTAAGGTAGGACCCTCCCCTCAGGAGTTATGGGGTGTGATGGGCTCAGCTAGGTGTTTCCTCACTGTGCACAGCCATTTACTTCTCTCTTTTAGTAGCCAACCCTGAAGTGGTGAAGTGGAACTGGAAGGCCCCAGTGTCTCTTCTGATGAGCCACCAGTCCCTTCGTAAAGTCACAGTATAGCACCCAGCAATGTCCCTCACAAGAGATTACTGCTGTGTGATGCCCCTGCATTGCCATGTGTTGCAACCCTTCAAGCAGCAGGTAATGTTTCAAGACAACATCCCTGCTGCTGCCTTCGCCTCTGCCTTCTCATCTGCCAGGCGAGCATCCATCCATGAATCCATTTGTTCGATGCTTAACTGTAATCAGACTATAAATATATTATCCGTGGCAACACATCTGGAATCTCTGCTTGTTCTCCAGTAATGTGATTGTATCTGAAGGGTTCAGCAGCCTCCCCCAGCACACGGACCCACAGCTGTAAGGCACTTCGACTTTCATTTCAAAAATCGACGTGTAAATATGTTCTCATAAATGTCAATATATAAGGAGCTGGACAGTAGTTGGAGGGGGTAGGACAGAGCCGTCTCCACCAGCTAACAGTTTATATAGCTGCCAGATGGGCATGGCTGGAAGAGACTGGTTAGGAGGAGAGACAGATGGCAAGACGGGACCAACTGGGTTACAGCTAAGATGTGCAGGGATACATGGCTGTCTCGTGGGGCTGCAGATCCTAAAACAGAAGCAGAAGTAAAATACAGCCTGAAGAGGGAGGGTAGCGTGCAGACAAGGCAGATGGCTTTGCCTGCGTTTATTTTATGGGGCTACGTGTCTTTCTTTCCTGCCCCTGGAGTAGCAGCTCTCCCTGCTTCTCCCTGTGTGCAACCCCTGTCCTGCACCATGGTCTCCTGCTGCGTCGCTCCATCCTCCGCCGGGGTCGCTGCCGGAGGCCGTGGCGAGGCTGTGCCAGCCGAGCAATCTCAGCCGCTGACTCCCCCACGAAGCTGCCAGCGTGCCGAGCGTGGCCACGGGGCTCGGCAAAGCAACCCGCCTGGGACGCCCACATAGATCGCGGCTGGCGGAGGTCCCAGTGCCCCCAGAGCAGCTCCGGGTTACCCGTCCCCGCGGGAACGCGCTCCTAATGAGTGCTTGAAAGCCTCCCTCAGCAGTTTCTTCTGGCGCTGGACCAGGGATCAGAGCAGAAATGGAGAATGAAGCCTCCAGGGAAAGGAGCTGGCTGGTTTCTGGAGTGCGAGTGGTGCGTATGGGGCCAGGCAGCGAGGACATGGAGGGACACGGCCAGCCGCCTCCCCTGCCCGTGCTGCGTCAGGAGGAGAAGTGGACGGGGCTGCCGGGTCAGGAGACCACCCTGCTGGGTTCACGGGGCTGGACAGGGTGTCTGGGTCCTCAGGCATCCCCTGGAGGACCCTGCTTTTCAAGGAGGGGCTGCTGACCAACGCCTAGATCTGCTGTGATTAGTTCTGCTGAAATGGATGTGGTCCCTGATCTTCTGGACAAGGTGCCTGCCGATCTCAGCTCCTCTGTAGCTCCCCCGGCTTGGCCTCAGGTGTTCAGATGCTCATCAGTGGCTGCCCTTACCGAGCACTGGAAGGGGATGAACCCCATCTGGAGCCCACGCAGATCTTCCTTCCTCCAAAATTATCAGCCCTGTGTGGAGGAGACCTGTAGGACATCCCTAACTGCTTTTCGTGGGCTGCCTGGAGTAAACCTTCCCAAAGAGGAACTGTGCATATGTCTGTGTATGCGTGTGCTCATGCTTCCATGACCAAGTAATTTCATTATCTCCCTAGCTAATTAAGAGGTTGCTTGTGGCAGTTTGCATTCAAGACACTGTAAATCCAGTGCTATCTTTTTGGATTGATTTTTACTTCCTTGTTTATGTGCTTGGTGAGCATGGTACATCTTCAAATGGATCACATCCATGCTCCACCTACTCAGAGAAGCTAATGAAATTATACTGCAGGATATAATCTGCCCAAAATTAAATGTAGGGAATTGTAGCTCTTCCTGGCGAAACGTTGAACAAACAAGAAAGGAAAGATCTTAAAAGGCAGCATGTTTCAGGTTCCCACCCAAATACCTATTGCCTATGAAGTCTGGCCCAAGGTTAAGCCTGCAGATGAGTGTAACCAAAAAAACCCAGCTGCGCTAGCTCTGCCTGGCACCCAAACTGTCAGTGGGATCATAGGAATCGAGAATGCAGAGTTTTATGAGGAGTGAAATGTATGCAGAACATCAAACTGCACCCGTGTGTTCAGTCATGAGGTGTTTTGTGGTGGCTTTTTAAGGATCTGAGGCAAACTGGGTGCTTTCTGCTAACCCTGTTCACACCAGAAGAATGTGAGAATTTTGTTATAAAGAAACCTAAACACATCCTCTTCCGAGAGGGTTTGATGTGAGAGCTTGACTGAGATGCTAACCAAAAAATTGTCCGTTTCCTTTTTTTTTTTAATCTTTAATTAATCTCTTCCTAAAAAAGAGAACAGCACTAGTTCTCTGGGGACTGGGGGACTAGGAGAGCTGCAGAGACCTGTCTATAGTAGGACAATTACCTATTTGCAACAAGTAGTGGTGGAAAACAAGTGAAGGCCATAGTTGCAAAGGTCTTACGTGTCCATGCCACCATGTGCCAAAGCCCATGAGGAGGTGTCACTGGTGCAGTTCACTGTTTGTGCAAACAAATCAAGGCCTGCTGCATATTTCCTGCTTCACTCGAACACCAAGATTTCTGTTTTTCTGAGTCCTCCTGGGTTTCCTCTGGTGCCTGCCCTGTGCCTTGAGACTGGTGTCTGGAGAATCTCAAGCACTCGCAGATGGATCTGGTGCCTTATGGAGAACAAGTGTGAGCCCTGCTCCTTCCCCCATCCCCGAGAGCTGGAGGTGATCCTGTTCTGGAAGCACCACCGGCTGACCGGGTTGTGCTCCATGTTTCCCACAGCAGACGTGCGACGCATTCAGCGAGTGTTGTCTTTCCTTTTTCGCTCTTCTGCTCTCATCCAACCCACATCCGAGGGTCTCACCTAAGGGTCAGACATTGGAAGAACAGATTTGATCTAATTTCTGATGCCCCTCCTTGGAGATAACCAAACCCCCTTTGAACTTTGAATAAGGAGTTCAGTTGTTTAAGGAATTTCGAACAACTTGTCCAGTTACGAAAAATTGCCCCCAGCCCAGACTGGACTGTGCTAAAACCCTGGGATTGTGAAGGAGTTGGGGGCTGCAAAATTAAGATCTTTCTCTGATGGAAAAAAATCTAATCGGTCAGTTTGGACTTGATCATGGGAGGAGCTGATTTCTCACTGCTGATCTTGCAAGATGCTCAACGGCACGCTTAACTGATGAGTAGGTGAGAGCAGGACTGGAGTTTTGCTTAATCTTGCAGCATCCCTATTTCCTTGGCTTCAAATGGAACAAATTGTACTTATCTGATAGGTGAAGGGGCCACGCAGCAGTGAATTATTGCTGTTTGTCAAGTGTGCTGAGACTCTTGGATGGCTGATACTAGCAAGGAAGCTATTACAGTTTATGGCTCTGTGTAGTTATTGGACCTCAGAAATGAGGATAAACTGCTTTTCTTTTGCACAGCTGACCCCCTTCACCTGCACTCTGTCTGCTAATCTGTCTCCACCAGGATTGGTTCTAATATTGCAAATCTCTGGGCAGCTCCCAAGTGGAGCCATTACAAGATATTAAATCTGGCTGTGCTATACTTTTTTTTCTTCTTCTAGAGACAGATGTCTAGATCAGGTGATAGCAGAATCCCTAAAAGACCAGGATTTATTCTGTTCAGCACTGGACTGCTATGAGACAAGGGTTTGCAATTTGCTATGGAGAGAAATGCCGGTTTTCTTCCTGCAGAAGCCTGGCGTTTCTAGCAGGACAGGACATTACTTTGTGTAGCACGTGCAATCTGTGACCCTAATTGGGATCTTGATTTACAGGGTCATGCAACTCTCCTGATTTACAGAGAGCTATCTGGGAGCTCACTAGAGGCCTTGCAGTTCAGGGCTAGCTTTTTCCTCCCGTTGCCTTTACACAGGAGTTAGTAGGCTGGGCTGAACTGTCTCTAAGAGAGAGACAGAGCTTTAAAATGATGTTCAGACATAGTATATATCCTAGATGTATGGATAAGGAGTATTAGACATGTGGGTGATGTGGAGCAAATACAGATGTAATTATAACTTGCTGGAGTAAAGTGTGTAATTCACTCACTGCCTCCCTTGGGTTTTGCAGTTATCCCCAACTCCTGCCTTTAAGAGAAACGCTCATAAAATGTCAAATGGTGTCTGCACGTGGATATAATTAAAATCTGAGCATGAACACACAATTATTCGAAACTTGTTTCTTCCAGCTTCCAAGCCCTACGAGGCCAGGCTGCGGCGAGCCTAGCGAGACCTGATTTTAAATGCTGATTCACTGTATCGTGACTTACTGACAGGTTATTATTAATTCTAATGACTTCTGTTTTCCTAGAGAAAGACTGCTTTGGCTATGGCAGTTAGGAACACTGTCTGCAGCAGCCTGGATGTATTTGTTTCACGGACCGTGGCAACAGAGGAAAAGGGAAATGCATGGGCAGATTACCAAGGGCAAGTAGAACAAGCTTGCGGGAGGAAAAGCTTATGATGAAGCCTGTCTCGACAACGGCATCTACCCAGCAGAGAACAAACCTAGCCAGTCCTTTCTTTAGGGTCCAGGTAACACCAACAGAAGCTGAAGATACAGCTGAGATTTCTGCACAAGCCTACAACCAGACTTCAAAGAGAGCACGGAGATTTGTCAAGCATCCAAGTGGTTAGGTAGGAATCAGAGGTGCCCTAAAAGCATGCAAGAAGAAACATAGCCAGGACGGTTTTCTTCATTAACCACGGTGACAAGGCTAAAAAGACTCACAGGTCGGCACTTGGATCCGACTCACAGCGGTGCAAAGTGGGATCACCAGGCCTGGCGCCGCGAGCTTGCAGGTTGCTGCACAGACCACAGCAGGAGCAGGGCTTGTGCTGATGGCAGGACGATGAAAGCAGTGACCATGTCGATGGGCTCAGGGGAGGCCAGAGCACTGGGGCACCCTGCAGTTCCCTCTGCCTCGAGGGACCGTGCTCTGCCTAGACCAACTGTGAACTCCTCGGTCCGTGTATTTTCTGGTGAACTGTCCAAGTCTGGTTAGGGCAGTTAGCAGAGATGGGACCAATTCTGAACCTCCTCGCCATCCAGAGCTTGGGGTCAGAAACTCAGGTCTGAACTTGGCTGGTCAAGGCAGAACCCATTCCGAATTTTCCCAAACTTCACGATCAATCTAAGGCTCTCTGTAGGATTGTCAGTGTAAGGAAGTAGTTCAGGGCTGACAGCCAGCACAATTCTGCAGAAGGAAGGCCCTGAAGGGAGCTGAACGCAAGGGCAAAGAAAAGCCTTCTCATAAGACAAGCGCTTGAGGCATCCTCTGGATCAGATGATTTGAACACAAAACCAGTATCCCCTTTTCCCAGCCAGACAGTGCAATGGGCTAGTGTAGAAAGGAAAGCATCCGTGAGAAATGTGTAGACATGACAACCAGAACACACAACGGGACTCTGAATTACCCACCCTGCTCACTCCAGTGCAAATGAGGCAAGAATCCAAAGTCCTATTAAAACCAGCATTCCAGAACCAAATCCTAAATTACTTAACCCTTATATAAATGCAATTTCCCTGTTTTTTCCAGGCTGTTTCCTTTACATGTCTTGGTGTGCGTGCAAGGGCTCATTATGGTCTGTGAGGTGCTGTGGGACAAGGCACAGCCATGCTTCTCATGGTTCTCCCACCTGGCTGGGTACCTGAGGGCACAAAGAGCGTGCATGCTGTTTTCCAGGAACAGCCATAACGAATGATTTTCAAACTGTATCACTGAACTAAATTGGAGAGTAACTGTTCTGCGTTGTCCTTCTGCTGTATGGCACAACCCATCAGAACTTCATTCCTAAATGGAGATATGAAGCCTGGACCCTCTTGCTGCAGGTGAATGGTGTCTTCTTGATTTGGTCTGAAGATGGACGCCCAAGAGTCACCAGGATAGCTCACATCAACCACCATGCGGGTTCAACCCAACATGGTACAGAGAAGCAAAGGTCATTGTTTGACAGTTTTTACCTTCTGCCTGTTATCCAGTAATGGATAAACCATTTCAATGCAAGGTCCACACAGAGCAGAAATCCAGATTGGCATTGTTTAGTAGAGCTGGCTGCAATGTGAAAGTATTTGGTGAGTAGAGAACTTTTTTTTGAGTGTTCATGCAAAATCAGAAACCACTTCCCCCTTCCTCTCCCTTGTAGTCTGCAAACTAGAAGTCCCCAAACTCAGCAGCTGCTCGATAAACTCTCCTAAAGAGCCTGGCCTCACTGTGCAGAAATGTGGACCTTAGCTTCAAGATAGCCTCTCTATGGGTGTCAAATGCAGGGCTGAGGGTCTCCTTATGTCTAGGACTCTCTCCCTGATCCTGTGCAACCATGATCAGCTACAGTCTGTCCTGAAGGGCATATAAGTCCTCCACATCTGTCAGTCCAGCTGTGTCAGGTACCTGAACCCGTCTGTTCCCTTGTGCTTCCTGTCTTCAGGGAAGATTCTTCAAAACTGAGACCTTGAACAAAACATTCAGGTGAACCAGCATTTTTCAAAAAAAATGCCATGACATTTCCAACCAGCCTAGCTACTCAGCGGTTTGGTAGCCAACAGGGATACTCCACTCTCTTCTGGATCGTCTCTCTTCTGGCTCAGTCCGTAGTGTTCACAGTGGCTGTCGGGCATGATAAGTTATCACTTCTCCGCATCACTCCTGCAGCTGAAAATCAACCCCTCAGAACTTAAATTCACATCAGTTGTATGTTTTCCAGCATGGGCTATTCTGTCCTTGAGTGAAATGCATTCCTGTCTCCTCTCAGTGACCTGCAAGTGTGCCTGTGCCGCAGCTTGTGATTCAAAGTCCAAGAAATGCTTTAATCCCGAGAGAATCGTAGGAGATTGATGTCAAAAGTGAGTTTCTGAGTCTTTGTGACGTGCTGGGCTCTGTGGACTGTCAGACACAAACCTGATTACTTTACTGTGTTGGAATTGTTTAAGCTGTCTCACCAGTAAAGATGTTGATGGCGTTTTGTTCTTGTTTTGTTTCCCTTTTCTATTTTTTTAGCTTGAACTCTGCAAGCATGAAGGGCTTCACAGTGGTCAGATAACTTGAAATTGGATTTCAATCCCTGCAAAGGACAGCTGAGCTACCTAGCTGTCTCTCTCCCTATTTTCAGGGTCTGTAAGAGCTGAAGGATAAAGCAGACATGGTGTTGTTTTGATTCCCGCTTGCGGGCAAGAGCGTTGTCCCCAGGAGGAATGCTCTAGTCACTCTCAATGCCCTGGTGTAGTTCAGGCACCCCGTGGTGCCCAGCTCCCTGCACATCTGGGCTGCTGCTGGCAGGATGGAGAGTAGGGCAAGGCAGCATAGGGGAAGCTGCTTTGGTTTGCCAGCTCCTCTGGAGGTATGACTCTGGCACTAATTAATTCAGCCTCAGACAAGGCTGGCAATGAAAGCTCAGCTCCCGTGGGTCACTTAGGGCTCACCCCTTAAAGCATTTGGGTGCAAAATTTCCAAGGGAATCCAAGAGAAATAGAAGCTTAAATACCTTCAGCACTTATTTCAAACACCCTCAAGCTGGCTCTGTAAGATGAGGATAATAGCATCTCTATCACATCTACGGTGGGAAGACAAATCCAGCACGTTGTAAGGTCTTCAGCAATATTAGCAATCGAGCCATAAATGCAAGTTGCTCTTCACTGCATCTTTAGCTTTCTGGTCTGCCTCTTGGTGATTTACTCCAGTGGGGTTTTTTTTGCTTTGGAAACAGGGCTAAAAGATTCAACCGAAAGTGATGGGACTGGAAGCCCATGTTGATATTGACTTTTTTTTCTAAACGCGATGTCTGATGTCAATACCAGGGCAGTCCTCTTTAAGCAACATGTTACTGTAAGTGTTGCCACTTTCCTCCACCCTGCCTGCACTAAGGATGACATTCGGGATATTAAAATGAATAAGTTATGGGTGTCTTTATTCAGCACAGCATCTGTTTAGTCTGCAGATGATCTAAGACATTCATCAAGTTAGTGAAACTCATATTATCCTGTGCCGACAAGCTGAATTACACGGCGGGAGAATTCAGGCAGAATTCTAAAGAGTTTGCATATTTCTGTCCCACTTAACTCTGGCCACGGATTCAGCCGTCCTGATGGGATCCCCAGAGCCCTGTTCAGCTCTTGGCTCGAAGGATGATAATTTTCACAGGGAGTAGAGAGGATATAAATTAGGAAAAAAATGGGATTGGATCCTCAGGGCTTTTGAACATGCTGCAGGGAACAACAGAACATTATTTCAATCATTTTATTTGCAGCTGGCATCGCTGAAACAGTTCAAGGTCCACAGTGAGACCAAACAGTAAATAGAGAAATAACCAATATGTCACAGAATTGCTGTTTAGTTCATTTTGTGCTTTACCAAGTCAATAGCTGTTAACATACCTCCCCAGAGAGAAAGCCAGAGAAAGAGCTTTATCCTCTACTCGGAGCAAACCTCCCAGCAATTTCTCATCAAGGCAGCTGATCCGCGAGTGGTGAAATCTCAAGTGTGTATTCACTGTGCCCGTTTCAGAGAGGGGCCCTAGAGCTGGAGCGAGGGCCTCTTGCAGAAGAGAGAAGCCTCCTGGTTGATGGTCTCTGGATCACCAATGATTTATTTAGATCTGCTTCTGGTACTGAGAGCTGTGTGAGGGAAAGGTCCCATGGGACATGATGGAGTGACAGTTTCTCCTCACTAGAAACCCCACTTTCAGCTTGTCCTCCAGATCTGTGACTCCCACCTCTTGGTTGGACGTGCTATTTCTGCCATTGCAAATGCCACGATGCCTCCCAGGGAGCCCTGCAAAGGGACCTGGAGCGCTGGAGTTCCTGTTGTGGGGAACACGTGGCACCAGGCATTGATTGTGCAGCTCCTGCAGAGCATTCAGCCCTTCCAAAAAAGAAAACCCCTTTAAACAAGTGCCTCAACATGAATTTAGGAGCCAAACTCACTGTAGCCATCTCCTTTTGTAAGTCCTAGAATTCACTGGTGGCTACAGGCTATCCTTCAAAGTCAAGTTGAACTTACAGTCATGTCTGCCTACAAATTTATGGAGTCTGTCAAATTCAGTCACTCGGCTTTCACATTTGTTTCTTTATCTTACAGATGACAAGCTATCTCCTACCTAGAAATACTGCAAGCATCAATGCATGTCCATCCTGTACCATGTTTCTGGACATCTAGCTCAAGTGTGTATGTCTGCATTCCTCTAGACGGCCTACTCACTGATTATCGACTCACCTAGACCATTTCTGACGAGGATGACCACCATATCATGATGCTGAATTTTGCTGTGCAACCAGAATGGGTTAGTTATGATCTTTTCATTCTGTAACCTGATTTTAGGACTCAGTGAGTTCTAGAGGAGTGCCCTAGAGAATCTGTCGCGACCTTTTCAGCCCCGACACCTCTGAAGTCTGTACAAGAGAGCATGGCATAATACAGGACATAGGAGAAGCAACAGAACAGTAGGTAAGCTGGTTTCATCTAAGCTGCTATATTGTGAGGTTTCGTGGAGCTCAGCAGCTCACCACATAGTCTTCAATCCAGCCACACTGTAAAATATCAATAGCTGGTGTTACTGGACCACACAAGTTGCTGCAAGGCTGGAAGCACAGCGTATATCTGGATGTCCTTCTGCACCATGCCTGGAGTTGAGACTCCTTCATCAAATGCAAGACTGATGTTTGAACCAGAGCACATATTGTGGGAGGACATCTCAATGACAGAACTATTGCTGGAATCTCTCAGTAACCTGTTCAGATGGTGCACCTCCCTCCCTTTTTAAAAAATACATTAAAAGCCGTTCTTATTCCCCATATAAACATTGCTTCATTAGCTTCTGACTATTGGGTGTTGGTTATACCTTTCTTTGGCAGATGAAAGAGCTCTGCAATATCAAAGATCTGCTGTGTAGGTAGTTCATACTTCTAATCTATTGCAGCAGTTCTGCCGGGGCTGTGTCTGTCGTATCAAAACTTTATATCCTTTCTGAGGATGTTTTAAAGAAAATAATCTGGAAGGGTAAATGAATTCATTCTGATGTAGATGAGCATAGTCTTATCCCTGGCAATCTCTTGAGAATGCTGTTCTGCATGTGCAGGGTAGCTTAGCGTGGCCTTGAGGCTTTACTAGCACCTATAACTTGCCTTGCACCTAAGGGTAACCATGCTGTGCTTCATGTGAGGTGCATGCAGAGCAGTAGGAGGAGCGGGCTGCAGCAGGGCTCCCACGCACCTCCTCCTAGCCCTAAGCCATGAGCCAAACTGGGGTTGGTTCAAGGTTTCTCTGAAACATAGGCACGGTTGCATTTAGCTGTGGCTGTTTGCTGCTGTTTTTTGACTTTTCACTCTAACTGGCTAATTCTTGCTGCCAATTACAGCAGAAGGACAACTTAGGAGGCAGCTCCTCCTGGTTGCTCCTTACAGGTGTCTCACTGAGAGTGAGACGTGATGGAAACAGCATGGATGAGCACAGCACAAGCCAACGTGTCAAATGGGGTCACAGATGGGATGTGCTGAGAGACCTGCTGCAAAAAGAAGCCTGGGACCAGGAGATCAGTCGCTTCTCCACAAGGACATGTCTTGCACAGCCCTTACAGATAAATCCTCACTGCACGTCTAAGGAAAGGGCCAGATCAACCTTCTCTGTTGTGACTAACACTACTCCCTACTCATAGCAAAACAGGTCAAATTCAGTGCTGGGTTACTGGAGCTGTCAAGATAATTTGGGCTACCATGGTAAAAGCCTGCAGTTCAAAAAAATCTATTTGTAGTTTAAACCTCTTTATCACTTTTTCTCAAAATGCCAACCTGAAGGTCTATGTGGTCTGTTATAGCTGATCCATGTATACATGCATTAATAAAAAAAGGAAAGTTCGTGAAGAAAATATCATGCAAAACCTCATCTCTAGGAAGCCAAGGATGTCTTTAAAACCAGGGCTTTTGACACAAGTCCCTACAAACATTAGATTAAGTCCCTCTCTGCATGCATGGGAAGCAGTGCAGGCAGGTCCTGTCTAACTACCATATTTGTCCATCCAGTGCGGTGGAGGAAAGGGGGAAACATGTGCCACTGAAATGGGACACAGACCCAATTTTCCCTGTGCACCTCCCTCCTCTGAGAGATGTCCTGCAGCGTTAGCGGTCAGCGGCTTTGACGAGGTGAGCAAGCGGGAAAAATGCTTTTAGCCTGTAGCAGAGAGAATTAATTACCAAGTGCCTACGCTCTGCTTGCAAAGCCCTGGCTTTGCTGTCCTCCAGAAATGACCATGTGTTGCCTTGCGGCTGCAGAAATCACAGGGGGCTGATTTTGCCCCAGGGACCTGGTTTTTGCTGGCCGGGGCGAACCGCCTACCAGCAGACCTCCAGGCATCCTGCTGCTCCGCAGCCGATTTGCGCAGAGCCCACATCCCTCAGCTTCACCTGGGAGCGTCTGGTCAGCCCAGGGCCCCGCTCAGGTATTTCTGCTGGCGGCGACGACATTTTCCTGCTCCATCCAAAAAGAGCTTTTCAGCCAGCTTCCCGGCACCTGCTCGCGGGAGGCTTTGGAGAAAGGGCACTTTGTGCTCGTCCTTTGCAGAGACAGGCGCTGGGCTAACGGGATCTTCCCCTAATCCAACGCAGCCGTTGTTCGATTCCTAGGAGTGAATTGCAGACGCCAAATTGCACCAAATTACCTCATTTTAAAGCACCAAATTACAAAACAGCCACTGTTTCTCTACCCGCCAGGAGCGAGCGTCATGTCTGCGCAGAAGCCAGGGGGGCGATCGCTTCCCCGGCGGAGCTTCCAGCCCCCGCGCCGTGGCGTAGGCGCCCTGCGTCACGGGGCGTTTGACCCTGCTTCATCTCATGCTCTTTGGCAGAAGCAAATGTCACATTTTGCCTGGAGGTAAAGGAAAGGGAGCGTGTGAGTGCGCAGAAGCCCTGTGGATCAGGGGGGAGAAGTTGCTGCACCTAGACATGGGGAAAACAGCTGTTCGCCGCTCCTTCATCCCCAGCTGGCCCTTCTCACGAGCAGAGATACCGGCATGGGGAGTAGGGTTTCCGTGCACGGCTCTCGGCGTGGGGGTTAGGCTCTGTCAGCGGAGGCGAAGCGATAGCCAGGATGTGTTTCCTCTTCGGCTTTGCACCTTTATCGTGTATTTGCTGCCTCCTGGTGCCTACAAAGCAAGGAGCCGGAGCAGCTCTTCCCCCGGCCGTCGCGGCAGAGGAGCGAGGTGAGCAGCGACGCCGGGGTCACGGGCCAGCCCCAGCGCCGCTGTACCCAAACCCATGACCGCGGCACCTTGCTTTTGCCCCCTGCCCCTGTTCCTCCGTCTGCCCCGTCGTGCTTCTCACCGTGTCGGTGCTTTGTCCCGCTCAGCCCTGTTCTTGCTGCGCTCCTGTGCCATCAGCCGCCGGGTTTGGAGAGGAAGATGTTCTCCTTGGACCATGGAAACTCGTGACAGCGCTGGAAGAAGTGCATTACTGGTGGGGGGGCTTGTGGCAGCCAGTGGGACACGGCAGTGACGGGTGGTGCTGCATCTTCTAGGGAAATGCGGCCACCAGCTCATGACCTGATGCATGTCCAACCTCTAATTTGTTATGCTAGTTGAGAGCAAATTAAGGCCAGCCTTAGCTGATGCTCTCAGAAGCCTGGAGCGTATACACCTATGCCTATACACTGCATATATATAGAGAGAGGGTTTTTTATTAAGTCAGAATGAACGCCCAGTGCAAGTCAGGGTTTTGCATGCGGAACAGGAACCGGAGGCTCCTCGTGGTGATTAATTGTCTGCCTTTTCCTATGCCTTGACCGAATCCTCTGGGATCAAGGATTAAACTTCAGGCTGTAACGACTGGTCACCAGCTCCCAGTAACTCCTGATGCTTAAAAGCTGCACCCTCCGCCTATGTGTTTTTTGTGCTCGATGTCTGTGTTTGTGCTCGAGCGGAGCTGCTCATGGCTCTGCGGACAGGCAGTGACTCGTCAGCCCATGCTGCAGTTGCATTAACAGAGCCTAAGGGAAACAGCATGAAAGACTATGTCATGCTGAAGGGAAAATACGAATTCAGCAGGAAATGAGATGCTACCTTCTGTTACATAGAGAAATTGCCAGGCCAGTCTAATCTGCAGGAACCCCGGCCCCGGACAGAGCTCATTTGTTTCCCGGGGGCAGAAAGGAGTTTTTTTAATCCCAATTGCTCCTCAGTGTTCACCACATTGTGGTATTTGGTTCACAGTGGCCAGATGGGTCTTTCTGTTCACTCTTCACCAGGTTTGGAGGCCAATTGCAGAGGGGATATGGGGTATTCGGAACCAGACGTGGAGGATTTTCATATGGAGTGTGCTAAGGATGTGACTAAGAAGGTCATAGACCAGGATAGTATTGCTCATAGAGGAGAAAGAAAAGGAAAGCAAAAGCTTTATGGTTTCTAGCAGTCCTTTTCTCCACCCACATCCTCTGCGGTGGTTCTGGCTTTCCTTACTGCACCTCTGGCTTGTCTTCACCTCTCATTGCAGGAATCCCCTCTCCATGGCTCCGTGGCCAGGACAGGGCTTGTGGTTTTCTCTTGGGACTTCTTCCTAAGAAATTCCTTGCAAGATTTATGTATTGTTGCTTCATCTTTTCTGGAAAAAAAAAAAAAAGTGCTCCATTGGAACTGTGAAGGGGCCATAAGAGATTTTGTGATGGGTTCACCACAGGAGAAACGTGGTTTGGGAAGAAAGGAGACAGAGTCCTTGTCAGCATTTCAGATCATGGTTTTCAATAGGGGCATGATGTTCTTCTTGATCTGTTCTCCCAGATCAGTGATGGTTTAGACATCCCCATATTCAATCCGCCTTTCATTCACTGAGTTTGGGAATTATATTAGTGTTGTGGGATGAAATCATGAGGCCAGTGAATCCAAGAGGAGCTTTCTAGTGGCTTTTGAACGCTGGGAGGAACTGGGGGTTGCTGTTTGTGCTGCTGGATTGTGGGAAGATTTGCAGTACAATGGCAGCAATAGCAACGTGCCCTTAGATAGTGTTAATTCATGTACATCAAAGAGCTTTACCAAGGCTGCCACATCTTCCTTGCATTTTATGGTGGGATAACCAAGGTGTGGTGATTTTGTGATTTTTTCCCTGGAGCAAGCAGAGCCTGCAGGAGAAGTTAGGAATGAAAACCCAGCCCTTTCATCCCGCTCCTCTGCCTGAGCTGAGCCCCTGCATGGCAATAGTGTTGAGATGCTCCAATACGAAAGTCTACATTTCATTTTTCTGGTTATGTCTCTTAAACCCGTGAGAGTGAAGTTATCTTGGCCACCTTTGGAAAGCTTCTTCCAGGATGCTACAGCAATGGCAGAGCTCTGAGCCTTGAAAAAGTCAAAGGATTTTCTAAGTCTATGGATGCTTTTACATCAAGAGACCTCACCTGCTATCACTAAATCATCTTAAAACTCTCATGGATACCATGCCTTCTCCTTCAAGGTCAGGTACAGTGATATAATTGAGGTAAATCCTACTTAGCTCTCTTTGTCATAACAAGACTTGGGATGAGATATTGCTCTCTCCTACTGCCAATGGAGATAATGCAAAGGTAATTGTAAGGTACGTTTTAAAAATGAAATTAGTTTTGCGGTGACCGTTCTCCTTCCCAGGGTATTATCGGAAGGCACATTTTGGGGGGTTTCTATCTCATAGCAAATTTCGAGCAGTTGGTGTTTTTTGTTCAGCCGGAATTTCTATACAGAAAGATTTCCAAGGGACTTCTGTAGTTTTCATGGGAGAAAAAAAAATGCTGTAGTTCCCACTGAAAGATATCCAGCTCAGCGTAAAGTCCCAATGGAGATGGGGCAGAGATAGCTACGTCGGCACCAAATAATTGCGTGGTGTGAACACTGCCCTTCCTCACTGGTGTGGCTATATCTGGACTATGACTGCTTAGGTGGTGATAAAAGCTATCTCCACTTAGCCACCTGATTGCAACAATAGCAGTTTTTGACAAGATTAAGATATTTGACCTTAGCGAGATTTTGGTTTGCTTCCCTTTGGAGTGGTCCAAAGCAGCCACCCGCACCTTGCCCTGCCCCAGGAACGTCACCGGGGAGCCACCGCCTGGACATGTCATCGCCCGGCAGACTCCTTGCGGCAACCAAAGTGCCAGGCCTTGCAAGTGCATTTGCTAATGAAATCAGTGGTGAATTTGCATTTAATGGCTCGCACAGAAAGCCCTCTGCTGAAGGGCTATTCTTGAAATCAGGGTTGCCAGGAGGCCGTCTTGTGAAAGCTGGACTCCTTTGTTTCTGATCTGGGCGACAGCTATAAATTGCCGTTTAACTTGACAGCTCTGTTCCTATTGTTCCATTTTTAAAGCTCAAGGTGAAGTTCTAGACAAATCGCTGAGGATAAAATCTGGGAAAAGGCACACAAGGTCAAGGTCAAAGACGGGGGAGACTCCTCAAATCCGGCTCTTGACAATAGGCCAATTTTATTTCTGCGCTTTTGGTGGAGCACACTGCTTTTTATCCTAACGTTTAGCTTCCTTTAGCTAGTAAATGGTGAATACTATGGCGCTGGCTAAATAGGAATTGCATACACTCACGTCCCACTCGCATTTTGCAGATATTTCCAATTCAATACACAGTCCTTCTGTTTACTCTCTGGTTGCATTCAGAGCCTGGATAATCTACTCTTTTCTAGCCATTGTTATTTTACAGTTAGGAAAACGAGCATCAATTAAATCTCATTTTGGAACTTCTGGGCTCTTGTTTCATGTTCTCTGCCTCGTTATTCAGCGCGCCGCATGCAAGAGCGTTGAGCTGCCTGCGCGCAAGCGCAGCCAAAAGCAAAGAGCCCCTGGACATGTCGGGCTTGGCAAGGGTTGCTGCGGGGCGGCTTCATCCCTCCTCCCTTTTCATCCCTTGGCTTGTTTTTATGCGGGTCCCTCGTCTGCATAAAGGACTCAAATCCTTTCCCAGCTGGTCCGAGAAGAGCTTCCGATCATTGTCCTCAGACCTGTCACGCCGATCCAAGCCGTCCCGGCGGCGACAGGCGAGCAGCACGCTCGTTCTTCCTCTCGTTGCAGGGATGTCTATAAAAATGAGTATTTTTAAGACAGCAACGCAGCCTGTTGCCTGGCTCTGCGGCAAGAAGAGATAATTCCTCTTTGTCCATGATTCCATCTTCAGTGGCCTGTTTTGCACAGGAAGACATCAGCTTTCCTTAATTTTTTCTCTTCGGGGGGGGAAAAAAAAAGCGCTTTCTTCCTTTGTCTCCCGTAGAACAAAGAAATTGAACTCGCTATTTAAGCAGCGAGGGCTAAGCCCATCCCCAGGGTAAAGGCACAGGCTTAATAGGGTTACATGCAGAAGAAATTTGGCTCTAAGTATGTAATCACTGTCTGAATTAATGAAAAAAGGGTTTCTTTGGAATAAGCTGAATAGTGCAGCTGCGGCAATTATCTCGTCACTCATCAGGATGACGAGAAAATTAGTTCCAGATATAAAAACGGACAATGGAGACGAGACACCTATCTGTTATTTATTTTCTCGGTTAATGACACTCGAGGATGCCTTTCTTTTCCCATATGTTTTATGAAGCCCGGGGTGCAGAACAAAGCGTTCAGGATTCGCGCGAGGCTGGATGTGGAGCTGGACGTCGGTTTGTGCAAGTTTGCTCATTTTTCGGTAGTCCGCCCCAGCCGCGGCTTTGTCCCAATTCTCCCAGCTCCTTATCTCTTGCGGTTTGACTTGCCCACACGGCTGCCGAAGCTCTCCAGAGCTCTTGCTCTCGCTCTGGGGGTGTCTCCCCTGCCGTTAAAACTGGGATCCCAGCCCAAAATAACCCAGTCGTCGTTTTTCCCGGGCTGGGCGCAGATAACAGCGGATGGGTCGAGGCTCCCGGTGGGCTGCAACCCCGGTGGAGGAAGCCAGGGAGATATTTGGGTGACAGATATGGATCCATCTGTTGGGGTCCAAGTCTCTTGCTCCTTATTCTACCCCTTGTGAGTGAAGAAGGAGGAAAACTGCTGCACAATAACACCAAATTTTGTCACATAGTTAAGAGGACTATAGACAAAACACCCCTTCGGCACTGCCTGCTGAGGACTGTCAGCAGGAAACTTGATCACCAGGGGAAATTGCAGCAAAACTGCGCCCGGACGGGCTGGAGCTGCAAGAAGTGGTGATTTTGATTTGGGAAGGGGCGAAGCATGGAGAATCAACAGCAAAACACGGTGTGTTAGGTGCTGTTTTCCATCTAAAAATCTGTTACTAAACACCTCATAAATCTTCCTTACCAGTTCAGTACCTGAACAGGCAGCACCAAAGCTAAAATAGCTAACAAGGGCTCTATGTTTTGCTCCGGGGAAGTGCTAGCAGTCGGACACACATCAGCGTATCCCACCTCCAATACAGCTGCATCAGACAGTGGGAAAAAAAGATCTGAACTTGGGGTTTTCATTTAACATGTCCGCCGGCATGGAGGTAACACAAAGAAACATTAGAAAAGCTGCTATTGATTCGCTGCACTCTGCCGTTGAAGGCGGCTCATAAGACATTGGGTGGAAATGCTTGTGATTTGAAAGAGTTGCTTTTTGTTTTTTTCCCCCTGGTATTCAGCAGCACGGAGAGCCAGCCGCGACCTTCCCGCGCTGCCAGGCAAACCGTGGGATTTGACTGCCTTTCTTGGCTCGCCTGCGGACCTTCGGGGGTCACTGTCTGGTGCTAATTTCAAGAATTTCCCGCGGGTGATTATTTAGCAAATTCACCCGGGCTGCGTGCTGCCGGCATCCTAGCGCACCGGCAGAGCTACTCGCAGCGATGAACGTGTCGCGCGGGGACCCGGACCACTCCGCTGGAACCTGCCCGGGGAGCATCAACATGCAGAGCACGTTCATCCTATTTCCCGGCACGCTCGGGCACACGAGCTGAGCCAGGGTTGTCTTCACGGGCTGCAAGAGCCTGTGACGGCTTCGGCTACACGGTGCTGTGCCGGTCACGGGGGCCGTATTTTGGGTGCGATGCAAATAGACAACACCACAAAGAGCCAGCAGCACCGCTTCTCTGCGAGTCCGTTAGCCATCCGTCGTGGTTTCTGGCAGCCTGTCTGAGCTCTGGGTGGATTTCTGTGCCTGCGTACTGGATGTTTTTAATCTCTGCTACTCTATTAGCATTATCACTACCAGTGACAATCAATAAATTAAGGCCTATAGGATGCCAATCCCGATATTGCTCCATTGTATCTAGCACTTTACCAATATTGCCTGAGAAAGCCATTCCCACCCAAAAAGCTGTTGCGCTAGCCAGGACGGCCTTTGGGACGACACGTGAGGGAAGTCTCTGATAAATGGTAATAAATCCTGCTCTCTTGGAGGAGGCTGGTGCTGGTTTAGTGCAAGAGATAAAGCGCCCACGAAGCCCTTTTTCCTCCAGGCTCTGTTGCTGTTTGACACGATTCCTGCCCACGCCGAGGGATCGGAAATCAGGGCTGCTATCCCCGTTCAATCACGGCTTTTTTCTTGTGAAAGATGCAGGTTTGATCCACCCCAGAACTGAAATAATCCTTCGCCCAACCGCCCCACACTTGTCCCGCAGTCCCGACGTCATGGCGAGCCCGTTCTGCCTCTCCAGCCCGGCACATGGCAAAGCAGCCCTGGGAGATGCTCGCTAGGTCATCCAGCCGCGGATGCCGAGTATCCGCGCTCCCCCTGCCCTCGCCCTCCTCCAGAGCCGCCGAAACGCACTGAGCCCTGATGGCAGCGTGGATCAGCTGCTCTCCCCCCCGGATAATTTGGGAAGGCGCCCGACGGGAGCTGCGGAGAGAGGCTGGGGGCGATGCAAGAACTGGAGCTTCTCGAGTCACGGCGAAGTCGGCTACAGCCAAGCCCTTGGCACACAAAGCGCTGCAGCGGAGAGTGGCCCAAACGCAGCTCTCCTGCCGTCATTTTCCAAGTTTTGGGGCCAAAGCATGACTTATAGGAAATCTCAGCAGCTGGATGCACGCGATGTCGCCGCTGTGTTTGTCTGCAGGGCTGGCGCCCTTCCCTCTAAGCTCTTCATGGCTAGGTCTTACTCCTAGATGCTTTCCCTTAAGTCTCTTAAGACTGTTCAGCTCATGAACCATATTCAAGAGTGATTGCTGGGCTAGAAGAGTGTCTCTCTCTCTCTGAGCCTGCCTGCCAGCTCCAATTTTTGATGGAGATTTCCCCAGCTATCAGGCAATACGCTGCAGAGTTGCACTTTCCAGCCTTCACTGTCCTAGAGTTAGGGAGGGAAGAGTTTATTAGTAAACCAAGATTTACGGCTGGTCAAGCCTGCGCGCTTTCCCAAGCCAGCATGTTTCACAAGAACAAATGGGAATGAGGAAACTCGCAGTAGCTTTCTTTCCCCAGGCCGGTTTCCAGGCTCTGCTTGTTGTTTCGTAAAAGAGTGGTTTTGTTTTTCTTGCATTCAGATGTGAAAATGCAATACTCCGAAGGGCAGTGAATTGACCAAACACATTTCTCCCTGCGACTCCCCCTCCAAATCTCCTTAATCACATATTTGATTTGTAAAGGATTCTTTTCCTAGTGGCTTCAAAGCTGACTCTGTTAGAGCAAGCTGTAAAATGGACTGTATTCCTCTAATTTGTCTGGGTAACGGAGCAAAGCATCAGCTCGCGAGCCCTGAGTGATGACACGCAGAGATGTTTGCCGAGTTCATTCGAACCCGCGTAAGGCACTGGCCCTGTAGACCACTGGGATCCCTGTCGAACATCAAATCGATGAATAAACCGCACAGGGGGGACAATGCGTTTGACTCCATCTGTCACTGAACATAATCCAGTAGCCGAGCCCGGAACAGCCCTTGGCGGTCGGCTGTGTCCCATGCAGCTCACGGCCACACTCGGCAGAGCCACCGGGCACCACCGCCGCCGGTTCCCACGCCCGGATAAGGTGGCACGGCCGCTCGGTGAAACAGTCCCAGCCTGGAGCAGCGCCTGCTAGCTCGGCCTTCCTCCGGGAACACGGCTGTGCACGGATGGAGGGTAGAGAGAGGAAGAGGAAGACAGAGTGCCGTCGGTTTTAATTATCACCATCATTCCGATTGATGATGTCCTGGGAGAATTAGTTTAATTAAAGTTATCACGGAGGCTGAAGGCAGTCGCTGCTCTGTGTTTGCTGATGGGAAGAGCAAGCTCCTGGCTTTCCGCTAAACACGCAGGAGAGAAAACGGGGGGAGTTTCTTCTATAGTAGTGTTTTGCAATTGCTCCTGGGGTGAAGCTTTCTGTTCTCATATGGTAGGGCCTCAATGTCACCTGCCTGGCAGAGAGGTGCCGATGCCCTGATCTGCAGGAGTCCAGCTAAGGAGGACACGAGAGCTCGGCTCCTTGGAAGATGAAGCTCTGAGTTACCCAAGATTTTGGGGTAGAGCAAAAAAGCCCCCGACACCTATTCCACCTGCCTCCCAGCCTCTCTGCAAACCTTCAGGAATCTGGCTGCTGTCTCTGGGCTGCTGAGGACACTCTATGGTGATGAGACCACTGCCTTCTCCTGCAGCTGAAGATGCTTCATGCTCGGAAGTGCTGGCAGCCCCCCTTTCCTCTTCTCATAAATCCACTGCATGGGTTAGAGGAGGTTTAGGTTTCTGGATGCATCTTTGGACCTCATCCACAGCAATGCCCACTTATGTACAGCACCCCCAGAGAGGGCTTTTAGGGCTCTCATCCCTCCTACAGCACCAGAGGGGGTCCCCGGTGGGAAGCAAGGACTAGATCCTCTCGTGTGGGCATAACATCTCTCTGCATCCGGGTTGTGAGCTCTGCCATGTGAACTCCACAGCCAAATCAGCCAAAATAGCTTCCAAAATGATGTCATTCCCACTTCCTTCCCCAGCTCCTGGCTGCTGACAACCAGAGCGCGCTATGAAACAGTCAGCAAGGCACTGCTTCATACGGCACCTCCAAAACTTCACAGGGATCCTGGTTATGGCCTGCAGTTTGCTGTAAAAGACGTTCAAAATGAGATGGAAATGCAGAGGTGATCCCGTGGGTTTCAGGGAAGGCTGGAAACTAGTGACGAGGAGTCTGAGGATATACAAGTCCTTGTTTGAAAGCCATGGGAGAACGGGGTGAAGAGCAGTTAGGTTCCCGTTCACACCGCACCGTTTGTGATTCCCTCCTCCCGCGGAGGGACAGCACTGGGCTGACCTGGACATGGAAGTGGACTGGAAACTGTTGAAAACGTTGGCACTGGCAGCGTGAACGTCTCACTTAAGCAAAATATTGGCAAAAGGAGATGTAAAACTCCGGTGGATTTTCCCTTTCCCAACATCTCTGGCCAGGCTGGTTTACAACCTCCAAGCCAGACACGACTGCAAGTTGGAAACAGGAAGTCCAAGAGTGCATAACTTGACGTAAAGAGAAAATTGGGGTGTTTTCTGGAAAAGGTGGTGGGCAAGAGAGATAGGGAAAGGATCTCAGAGAGAGAAGGAAAAAGCTGGGAGTCTATTTAGGAGAGTAAAACTAAGGGGACAGGTGCAGCAGTGTTCACACGTATCTTTGTAAAGCCTCTAAAAATTTTCCAGTAGAGTGCAACAAAGTTGAAGTAAGCATGCTGATAGATTTGCTTTTTTCTGTGAGCCCCTTAGAAGTAGTCCATGGATCTTCAGGACCACCAGCTGAGAGCATTGCCATGGCAAACGCGGATAGGACTTGGAGATGTGCTTCGCCTACACACCCAGCCTTTGAGGCCGACAGGTTGAGACTCGAGAGCGAGCTGGAGAACTGTAGCATCAGGTGCCATTTGCTTAAATCATGTTTGAGGAGGTGTTTCCCCGGGCAGGGCTGCGAGGAGATTCCTGGAGGGGCAACGAAAACGAGGGGAGAGATGTGAGCCCTGCAGGGAGCGGGACAGGAGAGGTGGGAAGCTTTCTTGGAGATAGCGAGACGTGGGGGAGGCCACACAGCAGGAGCTGCAGGGAGATGCCGTCACAACTGTATGTATTAAAAAGCAGGAAAAAGGGAAGGTGTAGGGTTGGTGGCCTCAAAGGGCTGTCTAACCACCCCATGAGAGGTGCTGAGGATGGTCAGGCGGTGACCCTGGTCGGACGGTTTAGAGAGGAGCAGGGCTGTCAGGGTTCCAGGGAAACCTTTTTCCCCACAAGGATGGTCAAGTAGGGCGCAGGGGAGGTTGTGCCATCTCCGTTCTTGGTGGTTTTCAAGACCAGACTGGATAAAGCTGTGGGCAACCTGCTCTGACCTCACGGCTGACCCTGCTTTGAGCAGGACCTTGGACTAGAGGCATCCTGAGGTCCCTTCCCAACTGAATTTCCCTACAACTCTGTGATCTGAAGACATATCCAGACCATTCCCCACTTCCAAGCACTTCCAGAGCATCCAGGGAGGCAGAGGAGAAAAGCCAGCACATCATTCCAGATAACGATTTCCTGTTCTTCATCAGGCAGGATCCCACACTGGTAAATTTGATATTGCCACCTAACCTTAAAAAATACTGCCTTTAAACCTCCAGGGTCACCCTGTGGGTGAGTAAATGAGGTCTGGATTTTATTACATGGAGTCAGTTAAAATAATACCACGGAACTGAAGCTGGGCAGAAACTTAAAAAAATAATAAGATTTCCTTTTTTCATGGGGAAGGGTCACAGTGCAGCACCTGTTGGCAGGAGGTGTTGGGATTAGGAAGCTGTGATGCTAGAGCAGTGCCAGGGACGATGGTTCTCCCATATCGCTGTGCCTAGCAAGCCCTGCTACTGCAGCAAAGACCCCCCCTGCTCCAGCCACCACTGAGGAGGCCAAAGGCAACTTCAGCTATTGGTACTAACAGCCCCAAATTTAAATTTCCCTACCCGCAGATGATTAGCAATTGCAAACAGGGCAGTCCGTGAACTGAAGTCTCTTTCAGCTCATTGTCCCCCAGTAGAGCCTTAAATCTCTGTTAGCTAAACCCTTCGTTCACCAGAAGGGGCTATAAGAAGAAAGTAAGGATAACTTTGAGTTCATACTGCTATTTTTACAATACGTTTCCTGTGCTTGCTGGATCTTGGCGTGCTCTGTCTAGATCGTCTCCTGCATCTCCACCCTGCGTTTCATGGCCGCACGGTGCCAGATCCACAGTAGCATGAACATGCAGACCTGAACTTGCTGGAGAACTAATTTGCCCTGTTGTTTTCTTTCAGTTGGAGGCAGCCTTTTGCGATGAGATGGAACCATGATTTAAGGGCAGAAGAAGTCTTACTATCTCTCCTCCCAAAACAACACTTGGGAAGAACTAAGATACTTTCACCTTAAGAACTTGCACAAATGGAGTAGGAGGTATTTATCGCCATCATAATTTATTATTTAGCTTTCCTTCCTGAAGTAAAAATGGGAAACTTTTGTTGCAGGCTTGTTCTGTCCCTATCTTCTGTTATTCATAAAATTTTCATTGAGAGCTCTGTAGGCAGTAAGTTTGTTCTTGGCACGAACACATCCACTCCTCGCAGGACGCTGCCTGCAGGGCAGACTCTGCTAAAACATTTATGGACACAACGAGATCCCATAGGTCTGAACAGAAGGGAGAAAAAAACAATTCTTCTGAAACATCGCAGGTGACTACCGTGTTTGTTGAACAAACAAGTATGGCAAGATTCATTTTTCTCTCTAAAAGAAGCCTGAATTATTTCTTTAAAAGTGAGTCAGCGGTGCCGTTGCGGTGGGAAAATGGCTTGTTGTATTCCTGACACTACACAGGGATTAAAAAAAAAAAAAAAAAAATCAAAAGCCCTAAAAGATAGAGCACTGGCTCATAGGAAGTGGGAAGTTGACAGTGAGATTTGTCAGCGCCATAAAGCTTTTCTGTTCATTTTTATTTGTAGCTGTTGTGCTGTCAGTGCTATGAGTGATGAGCTGCACTTCAGCTGTGCCTGGCGCCGTCGCTGCAATAGAGAGAACCGGAGCTGAAGCGAGGACCTCCAGTCTTATTTCTGTGGCTCCCTCTACCCAGTCGAACACCAGTCACGTAGACAGATCTTTCTGCTAGTAAACCGTGAGATTTCAGTATTTCTGTGAAAAGAACAGAGCTGCCAAGGTGCATTTTCCTATGTCTGTGCACGACTCGCAGAGCTGGAGCAAAGTATCAAAAGCTACCGTGAGAGGTCCTAAAATGATCAGATTTCAGAGGAACCTGGCATCCCACCCGCAGACCACCCGGGGACCAGAAAGTCCTCCAGGGTAGCTTGTGGTTGGCTCCTCAGCAGGCACCAGGCGAATGGAGCATCGCTGCAGCTGCCAGCCTCCGAGCCGACAAGCCCAAGCAGCCCACGCCTTTAGCTAAAAAGACTCGTGCACGTGCCAGTAGCGTGGGATGTACGCATTTATTTTTAATAAAATGCAGCCTGCAGCCTCCTGGGCAGCTGCCAGCCTGGGGGTGAAAAGTTTAGGAGCCCCTGGAGAGTGGGGGAGCAGAGGACCTCTCCAGGTGCATGTCTCTGGGTGAACGAAAGCTATTTTGGGCCTCTGGGTATCCAGGAACGAGCATTGTTTTCTCCGTTGGTGCAACAGGGGTTTACTAAAAACAAAAAGGTATTTATGAGAAAGGCTGCGAAGCCAGCCTTTCCCAAAGGCGGAAGCCAACGCACGCTAAGGTACCCGCGCTGAAAGCACAGCGAGAGAGAGCCCTATCAGGGCAAGCGAACAGAGAATCAACCCAGATTTTGTAGATTACTGTTGGACGAGATCTAGGTCAGGAGGACCCACCAAGGAACATCAGCAGCAGTTTCCCCCCTTTCCAAAGCGCTCTGCTTTCCTCTTTCTTTTTTTGGCAATTGTTACGGATTTCATTCAGCGTTTGCAGCCTTCAAAACGTGCAGGATGGGGAACAATAGTGGGACCTCCAAACTCCGGAAGCAGCGGACAGAAACAACAGCTGGGCGGTCATTGCGTCCACCCCAGCTGCACCGCTGGGCACCTCTTCCCCCTTCCATTTCACTCCCGTTGCAGGAAGTCTGACCTTTCTGTTGGGTGTTTTTGAGGCTGTTGATCTCATTTTGCATCGCACCAGCATCAAGGGAAAGGCAAGGCTGCAGATAACACCTTGGTGCAACACACCAAAGGTGCAAAGTGTCTTCCTCGGTTGGCTGGAGGAGAAGCGTGCCAACCGCTGTCCTGGGGAGATCCCCTTCCTCACCCTCCTCTCCCCTCTCCTCTCCTCCGATGGCCTTGCTGTGTTTCTGGGGCTCTGGAACTCTGCTCACTCAGGGCGGGCAGGTGAACACCCCCAAGATGATGGGATCGTGACCATCAAGGCTCTTGGTTACATGGCAAGGAGAAGACGAGGGGAGCTAACATGACGCCGAAGTGCAAAGGACAGGACCGTCCTGCTCTGTGCAGGAAAAGGTCAGCAGGGACATGCTGGTAGGACACGTTCCCCCTTCCCTACATGAACACCAAATGCAAAGGGATCCCGGGAAAGTGTTATAGGAGGCCGCTAATCCACAGGACCCATCTCTGCCTCGCGGCGCTCTGAGGGGCAGCCCGGCTAGGCGGGTGCTGCTGCCCGTGCCGGGACCCTGAGGCATCCATGGAGCTGGGACGGGGCAAACGCTGCGCTCCACGGGTTGTGCAAGCGATTGCCCCTTTCAGCATGCAGCAAGGCAGACAGTCAGGGAGGAGCTTCAGGGATTTTAACGAAGGGAAACCATGAGCTTTTAGCAACCCTGACCAAAGACCAAGACACCTGTTTTTTCTTTAGGTGCTTCAGTTCCCATTTATGACGTTGCACGAGCAATCTCATTTCAAAGCACGTCCACAGGCTCAGAACTCAGGGAGAGCTCAGGATTTGGGCTATGCCAACTCCCCTTCAGCACAAGAGATGGGACCGGGGGGGTTTAACACATGGCTTAAGGGCATGTGTACATCAAACCCATCTTAGCTTTACGGGTGAGCCAACTCAAAAACTTCCTGGTTGCCCCAGGGCAGCTGCTTCATGGCCCAATATATTTATCTTGTCTTCTCTGCCCTGAAGCAATGTGCGGGGTTGAGGCTAATTTTGATTTGGAGGGAAAAAGGAAGCAAAACTTTGGAACGTGCCCTCACTTGAACTAAATTAACAGCAAGGTGTGCATCGCGGGCAGAGCCCTCGATCGCGCCCCGTACGCCTCCCGTTTGCATCCGGGTCCGTGCTAAGCTGCTAACATTTTCCATGGTCTTGCAAGGCAGAAAGAAGTTTTCACCCACCAGCCCGTCGCACCCGACGGCTGTAGATTCAGCGCTTTATGTTGCGCTTGGCAAATATTAGCGCAATCAAAATACGAGGCAGACGAATGGTCTTATCTCACTCTCCACACGGGGAAGAGGAGACAGAATGATTAATGGGAATGGCAACGCGCGCAGAGAGCTCGGCAGGGCGAGCGGCTTGGTGTCGCCGCAGCTACCAGCACTGCTGGATTAATATTGCTCTTTCTTGCAGCGGGGGGAAGCACCTTGCATAGGGCTGGAAAGGGCACGGAGGCAGCCAGCTTGCCCCCATGCATCCCTTGCAGTTGGGATGCTGCAGCTCCAGCAGAGCCGGGAGCACGGCCAGGACCCGGACCCGGCTCTCTGCAGCTCAGTTGCCCTCCCCAGCTATCAGCTGTAAGATGCTTTGCTTCAGGAATGGGTTTCTCTTCTCCTAACCCCAGCGCTGCCTCTTTGCTGCTGTCCTCTTCATCCCTCTTCCTCCTCCAGTAGCGTCTAAGGGTTTTCCTGGTCATTTTGAAGAAGGAAATTAAAGCCCAATGCTTTTATTTAGTTTGGTTTCCAGGAAAGAAAAGGCTCTGGTTGTATGGATGCAGGGATGTCTGTGTAAGAGATCTCCCGAAGGCCCCAACTGCAGGACACACGTTAACTGGAGCATGCAACCAGCCCCGATGCTTCAGCGGCTCCTGGGCTTGCTGAGCCGCTTGTCCGTGACCCATCCTCACTTTGGGGCCACATCAGCCTGCAAGGAGGGGGATGAGACGGGCTGCAAGGAGAAAACAGGCGTGCGAGGAGCCTTCTCGCCGCTTGCGCACGCGTCGAGGTGGGCTGCAGAGATGCGGAAGCGC
Source organism: Apteryx mantelli (assembly GCF_036417845.1). Taxonomy (NCBI): domain Eukaryota; kingdom Metazoa; phylum Chordata; class Aves; order Apterygiformes; family Apterygidae; genus Apteryx; species Apteryx mantelli. The sequence goes on along the minus strand of NC_089982.1, from coordinate 85,066,147 downwards.
CAGCCAGGCCCCGGCTCTCCTCCTCCTCCTCCTCCTCTTCCTGCTCTTCCAAGGCTGCTGGCTCCTCTCATCCGCCGGGGACGAGGCGGAGGAGCAGCGTCGGGGCGCGCGATTAACAGGTTTCAAGGTGCGCGGCTTTGCACCGTCGGTTAAGCGACAACTCCCCCGTGTCCCGTCGGGCTCGGTGCTCCCATTACGGATACGCGGAGGCACTCGTCGGGCAGCGGGGCCGAAAACTCCCGCCGCAGCGTCGCAGCCCCGCGATGCCGGAAGGCAGACACACTGCAAATGCGCGGGTTTTTTTTGCAATGCACAGGCGAAAGGGGTTAGTGGAAAGATGCCGTAACAGTAAAATGGGAAAGATTGGGGAAAGGGGATCAAAGTTGGGAGTCGGCTCCCGTGAGCTCCCTGAAACAGGGCAAGACAGCAAGGAGGCGAAACCAGTAACTTGGGAGAGAGAAGTTGATGCCTCGCTAGGGCCAAGTGCGCGTAGAAATGGTGTAAAAGAGATTTTTCGCTGATCATCCCAGGCGTGGCGGGACTCGCAGCATGTCCCGTCCCGGATGGCACGGCCAGCGCGCTGTTGGCCAAACGCAGCTATTTTTGAGCGTTTCTGGTATCGCGTCGTCGACCTTTTAGCACAGAAACAGCCCTTGCAGGTGACAGCGTCCGGGCTTGGCCTTCTGCGGCAAGCGTGCGGGATCTCCTCATCGCTCCCCGTCGGGTTCGGTCGTAGGAAGAGCGGGAAGCAGCGAGGGCTGCATTGCACCCCGAGTTGGCGGTGCCGCACGAACCGAACGGGAGGCTCCTGCGAACGTCGTCGCGTTTGCACGGGGACGCAAGCCGGCAGGGGGTTCACTTGAGCGGACGTGGGCTCGGGGCGCTGTGGTATTTGGGGGTATAATGCTAGGGGCGGGGAGGGAAGGGGGGCCGGGGCATTTGGGGGTGCAATGATAGGGGGGAAAGGGGCACAGGGGCATTTAGGGGTGTAATGCCAGTGGGTAAAGGGGGCCGAGGAATATTTGGGGAGCAGTGCTGGGGTGCAAAGGGGACAGGGCAACATTTGGGGTGCAGTGGCGGGGGGATGAAGGGGGACATTTGGGGGTGCAGAGCCAGGGGTGCAAAGGGGACAGGGTGACATTTGGGGTGCAGTGGCGGGGGGATGAAGGGGGACATTTGGGGGTGCAGAGCCAGGGGTAAAGGGGGACAAGGGAATATTTGGGGGCACAGTGCCAGGGAGTAAAGGGGCCACGGGACATTTGGGGGTGCAGTGCCGGGGGTAAAGGCACCAGGGGACATTTAGGGGCACAGTGCTGGGGGGGGTGAAGGGACCGGGGACATTTGGGGGCGTCGTGGGGTGTGTGTGAAGGGACCGGGGACATTTGGGGGCGTCGTGCCGGGGGGGGATGAAGGGGAACGAGGGACATTTGGGGGCGCCGTGCCCGGGGGGTGTGTGTGTGAAGGGAACGAGGGACATTTGGGGGCGTCGTGCCGGGGGGTTGAAGGGGAACGAGGGACATTTGGGGGCGCCGTGCCCGGGGGTGTGTGTGTGAAGGGAAGGAGGGACACTTTGGGGGCGCGGCGGCCCGGGCGAGCCCACGCGCCGCGGGGGGAGGGGGGGGGAGGCCGGACGCGCCCATGAGTGACGGGGGGGATCCGGGCGCTGCGCTGGGGGTGTGCGCGCGCGGGGCGGAGGGGAGTAGGCGTTGGGCGAGTCCATGTCTCCCGCAGCGGGGGGGGAGACGCCAGCAGTAGCCGCCGCTGTGTTTGTGCCCAGCTGCTGCGGGCAGGAGCAAACCGCTCTGGCCGCGCTGCGTGTGGACGAGCAGCAAGGCCGGGCTTCGCCCTGCGCCTTTGCGGAGGCGAGGAGCCCGCGAGGCGGCGCGGACCTCTGCCCCCGTCCCCCCCCCCCCGGGCGAGCGGTGAGGTGGTGCGGCGCGGGCGGCCCCGCCCGGCGCGGGGCGGTGGCGGCAGCGGCGGTAACGGCAGCGGCAGCGGAGCGGCCGCGGTGCTGGCGGCGCCGTCTTTCCCCTTCCTTCCCTCCCCCCCTTCACCCGCCCCGCCGCCGCATCGCCGTCGCCATGGCGCTGTGCGCCCGCTCCGCGCTCCTCCTGGCGGCCCCGCGCCCCGCCGCGCGCCGCCCCCGCCGCGCCCCCCGCGCCGGCGCCGCCGAGGCCTTCGTCAGGTAACGGGGGGGAGCGGGGCTGGGCCTGGCGGGGGGGGGGCGCCAAGGGGGGGGAGGGTCTGGGCTCTGAGGGGGGCTGGGGGGGCTGACAGGGAGGATCTGAGGGCTTGGGGGGCATTGAGGGGGGCTGGGGGCTTCGGGGGTCTGGTGTTGAGGGTCTGGGGGCGTTGAAGAAGCTGACAGGGTTTGGGGGGCATTGAGGGGGGCTGGAGGCGTCGTGGGGGGCTGGTGCTGAGGGTCTGGGGGCGTTGAAGAAGCTGACAGGGTTTGGGGGGCATTGAGGGGGGCTGGGGGCATCGGGGGGCTGGTGCTGAGGGTCTGGGGGCGTTGAAGGGGCTGGCAGGGAGGGGTTGGGGAGCACTGAGGGGGGTTGGGGGTGTTGGGCGGGCTGACGGGGAGGATCTGAGAGTTTGGGGGGTATTGAGGGGGGCTGGGGGTGTCGGGGGGGCTGGTGCTGAGGGTCTGAGAGCATTGAAGGGGTTGACAGGGAGGGGTTGGGGAGCACTGAGGGGGGCTGGGGGCGTTGGGGCTGACGGGGAGGATCTGAGGGCTTGGGGGGGCATTGAGGGGGGCTGGGGGCGGCGGGGTGCATGAAGGGGGGTTGGGGGCATGGAGGAGGCTGATGCGGAGGGGCTGGGGGACACTGGGTGGGCTGCTGCTGAGGGTCTGGGGACACTGAAGGGGCTGACAGGGAGGGACTGGGGGGTTTGGGGGTATTGAGGGGAGCTGGAGGCGTTGGGGACACTGACAGGGGACTGGGGGTGTTGAAGCTAATTTGGGGTGAGGCTGGGGGTGTTGAAGGGGGGCTGGGGGCATGGAGAGGACTGATGGGGAGGGTCTGGGGGGTGCTGAGGGGTCTGGGGGCATTGAAGGGGCTGATAGGGAGGGGGGGCTGGGTGCACTGATGAGCATTGAGGGGTTCTAGGGGAATTGAGACTGATGGGGAGGATCTGGGGGCACTGAGGGGATGTGGGGGCATAAATGGGTTTGATGGGGAGGGCCTGAGGGCATTGAAGGGGCTGCCTGGGGTGGGCCTGAGGACACTGAGTGGTGTTGGGGGCATTGAGAGGTCTGATGGGGCGATTCTGGGGGTGTTAAGGGGATTGGAGGTATTGAAGGGGTTGGTTGGGGTGAGATCGAGACATTGAGGGCTCTGGTGGTGGGGAGGGGCTGGGGGTATTGAGAGGACCTCATGAGAGGGGCTGGTGTATTTAGAGAGCTGGGGACACTGAAGGTGCTGATGGTGAAGAGATTGAGGTATTAAGGGCATTGAGGTGGGCTGATGGGATGGGTCTGGGGCATGAAGGGTTTGGGAGGCTGAGGGGGTTGAGGATGTTGAGGGGGGGTTTGGAGCGCACAGGGCATGAAGGAGATGGAAGTATGGAGGGGGATTGGTGGGAGAGGGCTGGGACATTAAGGAGGATGGGCTAGAGGAGGGGCTTGGGGTTAGCTGAGCAAGGGGCTGAGGCGTTAGGAGTAGAATTTGGGGATTTATGGTGGGGGAGAGGTGGCGTATTGAGAGGTTGTAGGAGGCAGTTAATTCTGGAGATGGTTGGAGGCTGCTGGGAGAGAAGCGTCAATGGCCTTGACTGGATGGAAAGCAGGGGCCTGACTTGAGCTTGTGGATGTGGGGGTTGGTGAATCTTGATTAACGTGGAGGAGGGGGTGTGTGAGAGCCTATGGTTGGCTTGAGGGAAAGGACAGAAAAAGAGATTTGGGAACCTTGGAGAGGGGATGGTTTGGGGGGGTAGTGTTACTAGGGTTGAGCCAAGCTGGGTTCTGGTTTGGGAAGGGGAATTGGTGGGGGGAAATTGGGAGAAAGGGCTTGAGAAAGATATGATAGCCTAACTAGGCTAGGGGTAGCAGGGGCAGAAGCTTGGGATGGGTTAAGGAATTATGGAAAGAGCGATGCGAATATTTGTGTGGGCACCTCCTGGTTGGCTTGTGCTCCTGGTTGGCTTGCCTCCGTACCTTGCTTAAGGATATGAAGACAATAACATTCTCTGCATTATGGCAATACAGAGGGTAGAGTTGGAGAAGAGATTGGGCACGGATGCATGTTAGATGATGGTATTTGCTCTTTGGGAGGAGGTATCACCTCAGAAATTGTTGTCAGGTTGCTAGAGCTGTACATGTTTCCTTTCAAAGACTTAAGGTGCGTGCACGTGTGAGTATTAACTACAGTGTGTTTATTATCTAAAATGTTTGAATATTACAAAGATCAACTCACAGGCTGAGGTGCTTGATGCTTTGAATAGTTAAGGTACAATACATGGAAGCGTTCAACTGCGTTAAGTCAGATAATAGAACAACTGGGACATTGCACATAAATTGCTAAATTGCCACCAAACAATAGTTGGCCAAGCTACCAGAGTATTAAAGTGATCGTATATTGTTTGCAGTAAACTTCCAAATTAAAAAAAAAAATGTTTTAGACATGCAGTTCAAGAAAGAAATAAAAGGGTTTTTGCTTTTCGGAGGATATGCCTTTGAAAAGAGAAATTCTGCACTGTGTTAGAGAGAAATAGAGGTCATTCTGTTTGTTTGAAATATATGAACATGGCTGTTCTGTAATGGTTATGTTCCTTCTCTGCCTGTAGTTAGAAACTGAATTAATCTTAAGAGGGAGGAAAAAAGAGTGACCTTTTTCAAATCATTCTTTTTTTCACTGAATATATTAATCTATGTATGTTTGGAAAAAGCCTAGAATTTTTTTTATAGCTGGAAAGTACCTCAAAATTCATGACCTTTAACAAAATACCAAAAAGTGAAAAAACAAGCTAAAAGAGAAAATGGTTTCCACTCAAGCCCCTCTGTTTAAGGGTATGAGTGATTTTGTAATCTGAGATTCTGTTTTAGAGTCGTCATGAGAACATTCAAACTCTTTTTGAACATCTGTAAGCTTTTGAGCTCCCATGGGAGATCCAGACAGCATCTGTAATTTGGCATGTTTGTAGGAGGCATGTCATCCGTTAAATTTTTTCCCCCCCCTCTTCAGCGTTCCTTCTTGTGCAGTTTTTTTCGGACCAGATGGAGGCAAGGAGACCAGTGCTTGCAATAAATTTCCCAAGCAGTCAGCAGATGCCAGGGCAGTTCATAAAAATAACTTAAAACAAAACAATCCATTATCCCTTCCCCCTACCCCCCAAGTCCCAAACAGGAATGGAAAAATTCTTAAGACTATATAAAGAATAGAGAAACCGCCAAAGATAACTCTTGGAGTTCTTCCACGTGCTTCAGAATTTTGGTCTGCTGTATGGTGTGTAGGGAGCTGGCATTTACCGCTGGGACCTTAGGCATTGTAACAACAAAAGGGAGTAAAGAATGAAAGTTTTGTAAACAAAGAGAAGATCCCTTAGCTAATAGATGAGTATTTCCCCCCAAAGGGTGTGCTTTTTTAGAAGCTGATGTCATGTTTCATGTGTCTGTGTTTAGTGAGGAAGTAATGTTTTGCTTAAGAATGTGCCTATTTCTGAACAAAATTTCTATTAAATGCTATGGTTAAATATCAACATTTAAGCTAAATATAAATTTGTTCCATCTGATAGGAATTTAGACCCATCTTTACATTACCCTGTTGAAAAAGAGTTGGCAAATCATTATTATTAGTTACCCATGTTTGTAATATGACACAGATTAGTTTTGATTGTGTGTCTATGTGGGGAAATGCAAAACTGGGTTCATTTTTATGTTTGTCTCTGCCTGTATTATCCTCTAAAACATTCTGTTTTTAATCATGTAGCGGTTAAATATGTGCCTTCTTTTTCTACAGCTTCAGAAGAGCAATCACTGAAGTGTTTGGGAGCGTAATGATGCAGGGAAGAAAGAGTTGTTGTGGTTTCCCAATCATTTGGGACATTTTTATGTTGAAAGATTAACAGTTTGTATCTTTGTGTTGCTTGCATAATTATGCTGAGGTTCAGTATCTCGTAGTAACACATTCACACCTAATTTTTATTAAGGAAAGCGCTGTATTTTCACTGTGCTAGGGCAGGAAAAAAAATTCCTCCTATCTGTGATTTTCTTATGCATAGACTTCTGCTTCTAGGGTTTTTTTGTTGTATGCAAACTTTCTCTAACTTCTGCAGATAAAGTTAAAAAAAAAACAAAAAAAACAAAAAACCAAAACACATTCACAGTTTGTCCTTACAGTAGGTTGGTCTGCTCAAGTGCTACCTCAAGCTTCAGTGCCTGTTGATAGAATGTAGTACAGAGCCCAAACTTCTTCCTGAAGGTCTGTGATCCCCTCCCATGTTGTCTAAGCACTAACCTAGCGTGAGCAGAAGTATACTGTCCATATAATGTGCAAGATGAAGATTACAGCACCGATGAGCTGAATTAACAGCTTATCGGGCCCTTCCGAGCTATTTTAACTTGTTGAAGTACAGGGTAAAAATAAAAAAAGCAAAATATAGGACTGAATGAGGGTAACTTTCTCCTGTAGTGGGATGTACGATGGCTTAGGGACTGTTGAATGCTAGGCTAGGGCCAAAATCATGAGGAAGGTGGGGCTATATAGTTGATAGCAATGGAAAGGTAAAATAGTACTTGGGAGGGAAAAATTGCCAAGGAGAGGAGGCGAGCTTATCTCAACTGCCAGTGGAGCTTTGCTTGAAATTACCCCTTTGTGATTCTTAAACCTGAACCGATGGAGAGTGTTCTGGTTTGATGCTTTGTGGCCACGTGGCTGCAGCAGTTGTGATCCAGTAATAGGTACTTTGAAAGTAAATTTAGTTCTACGGCACTGTGGCTTAACTTCTGATTTGTGCTGAAGTGACAGACACTTGCCTTGTCTTTCTGATAAGAGAGTGATGACACAGAATAATTATACCTGAGCTGTCAGCCTTTCAGACTTTCTTAAATATTGTCATTTTCTTAGGTGATACGTTTTTGGGGGGAGGGGAATAACTGACTTCCTCAGCAACGTGCTGCAATTTAAGAAAGTGGCTGCCCAGTGAAAATGCAACCTTGGTGTTCATAAATCAGCCTGTTAAACAGAGTGCCTCGTGGCCACTTGTCTACCAGGAATATACGTGTGTGCAAGTGATGGGCAATCTATCATTTGATTGCACCCGTGGAATAGCTTCACTTGGCTTCCAGTCCATTTGCTAGTGCTGAGACCTTCTGTTGTACTAAGGCTGTTCTGGCATGTATCTACTTGACACTTGCATTAAAACAGGTCCCATTGGTGAGTTGCTTATAGTAAACAAGGGTGCTGAATAGCTGTACTGGATATGTGGCTTACTCGCACGGGAAAAGCTGTTTGGTGTCTTCCATTTTAGCGTGGCTTAGTATCCCTAGCAATTCATAGTTAATTTAGTTCTGTGACATTTGGGGCCTAGTGAGAGAATTTGGGGTTGTTCCCTTTGCTTTTTTTTTTTTTTTTTTTTTTGTCTTTGAATAACAAAAATCTTTTCACTTGTCAGTGTGTTGGGTATCCAAGTGATATACTTATGCAGGTATTTTGGGGAGTACAGTTCCTTTCAAAAATTGACTGGTTGTTGAATGGGTTTGGGGGGTTCTTTGTGAGAAAGGCATAAGGTGATAGGACATGAGGGTAGAATCAAAGTTTTGGAAAATACTGACCAGTGCTGTGGAAATTGAGGTTCTTGGACCTTATGTATTCATCAGACGTTTGTTTGTTTGTTTTTTTTTGTTCACAGATTTATTGCTATTAGTGGTAGGAGCTATGATACAGTTTTTGACCATTGGTTTCTTGATGGGAGAGTCTGATATCTGTAGCTACCAGGAGTTCTACTGCTCTGTCTTTTTGATGTCAAACTAAAGACTTGTTATACCACAGAGAACCTACTGACTATTTTTCCCACAAAGAAGGGAAAGGTATAAGCATGGTTATGGAATATACAACATGAATATCTATGTGTATTCTATAAGATAGTGCTGCTGTTCAGATGTGCTGAAGTGCCAAAAATCCTAAACAAGCTTATATTTTGGAAACTTTGCTAGATAGTTCCACACATTCAGTAAAGAGAGATTTATAACTCTTCCTGTGTGTTCTGAAGTCTTTGAATTGCAGAGTTGAATATTACTATCCAGTTAAACTCTAGACGCAAAGATTTTGATCTTGTAAAATGCACATTAAGAATTGGATTTTCTTCCCCTACATCTAATTTTAATACTTCCTACTTAAAATTATTAAACATACTAAGCGGTTTTGAAGTTGCTAGGTCTCCTACTTATATTCAAATTACCTACGTTCATTGTAGAGAAATTTTGAAAATATTTGAAAAATTATCATGTTTTAAGGTGAGTAAACTGCATTGTCCTGTGTGAGTGACAAGCAGTAAAACAATAATTGTTTAATTAAACTAAGAAAAAATTGAGCAAGATTAACTGTCAGTCTTAAAGCTAGATTCTAAATTTTAAATGTATAACTGCTTTGAAATTTCTGAGAATTTGTAACTTAGCTTGACTTCTGGTTTCTGTTTTCACAAATCGGTTAAGATGGTGATAATGTCATACTGTGGGAAACAGGAAAATTCAGTACTCGAACGTAAGCAGACAGTAACACTGTTTCTGGTAGAAAATCTGAGGTCAACAAAATGCCCACGAAGAATATCCTTGATTTTTCAGGGTAGAATGGAAACAGATCATCTGGAACCTATGGTGGCAATGGGCAAGTTAGTGAGAAAGGAGAAAAAAGTATTAGATGTTTTCTTTATCTTTTCTTTATCTTTCCTCTTTTTTTCTTTTTCCCTTCAAACCAAGTACTCAAGAAAGACACTGGTTTTAACATTGAATAGAGGGCATGAATTTATTCAACTCATTCCCTGAAGATCAATCTTGTTAATGTGAGGATTTGCCCAGTTTTGCCAGGGGTGTGTCAGATTTTTTTCCCCTTGTTCACTGCTGTCTATTAAAGCTTAACCACGTGTGGGTTTTTAAGACTGCCTAGCATTTGTGGGGGAGGAGTATAGCATCTGCCAATATGAAGCAAAACATACTCAACTTGCCGCTCGGTACAGCAGTGAAATTATATCCTTTGTCAGATGAATTGCACACTAAATCACAGCTGTGGCTGTCCCAGACATATGGTAGGCTAGCCAGTAGGAATCAATTGGGAATCAATAGGGGATCAATGTTAATACTGTTGCTACACTGGTGCCCCTGGCTTAGAACAACAAGAGAAGGAAGCTTGTGTACGGTGCATAGAATAAATTGAATTAGCAATATGGGATGCAAAAAAAAAAAAAAAAGTAACACGTTGTGGAAAAATAAATAGGCTTTATGAGATGAAAATTAAAATATTGCGTGACATTCTCTTAAAATGCGTTTTTTCTTTATAATTGAAAAAGGCACGGCTGTCAATATTGTCTGCATTGGCCAACATACGTGACTTTTCTAGTGTCTGTTACTGTGTTGTGACAGTCTAGATTGTTGTAAAGCAAGGTATTTTGCATAATTAGTAAGAAGACGTGTGAACAGATGAGCAGTAATTCTTAAAAGCTAATGATTGCAAATTCTCTTGCTTTTTTATTTTTTTGGATCTAGTCCAAGATTAGCAGACAATCAACTACCTCAATGTATAGTTTCTTAATTGGCCTAAGCACACTTTATTGCCAGCTGGTGCCCAAAGCTATGGCTGTGCCTTCTGACCTTCCCTTGTCAGCAGTCAGATCAGCTTGCTGATGCTTGAAAACAGTTTTTTTTTTTTTTTTTTTTTTTTTTTAATTCCTGGACTAGAGTTCATTTGGATCGGTAAGCTGATCTGACTTGACACATGGCTTCAAGATTGTTACAGCCACAACAAAGGCAGCGAGCAGGGTGAGCCCGTCCCTTGCAATAACGTGGAATCTTACACTGAATTACGCCAGTCTAGAAATCACATTGTCCGTCCAAGACTACAAGCTGGAAAAACTCTCAGTTAACCAACTTCAGCTCCTTATCCACTTCTAAAGTTGCTTGGTTGTCTGTGGATATTTCTTTGTGTATATTGTACATTGTGTATATACACAGTTTAACTAGTTTCAGTTGCTTGGAACTCATGTCCTATCTAAGTCTCATTGGAGTCCAGGAATTTTGAATTTCCTTAAAAGGGATGTATTTATTTGTGTTTTTGAAAACCTCTAATGCTGGTTGTCAGGATCAGGCTACTGTAAAATGAAGTTGTGGTTATGCATTTGCCTATGGGGGAAGAAAGGGTGCACAGAAAAAGGTTACTTTTCGCTACAGTACCCTATTCCCCCTGAACCTGAGGGGTTTCAGAGCTGCATCTTCCAGGAAAGCGTCCCAGTGACCAGAGGGTTACGCTGGTCTCTGTAGGTCGTTCTTCATTGCTTCTCTTTGAAATTATGTTACTGTGGTAAAGAGAGAAGGAATAAAATCCAGTATTCTTGCTAGGGCACTTGCTTTGGAGGCGGGGGAAGTCATGGATTTTTGTTCCCAGGCTTGTTTCTTTGTTTTTATCAGAGGACTGTTTAGTGTGAAATGCAAGAAAATGCCTATTTTTTCCCCCCTGACTTTATATGCAGTTTAGCTTGTATTGTTTAACTGCATGTAGTTAGAGTTCTAATTATTCTCTTTACTATTTCTGAATAACATCTTTATTCAAACACAGAAGTCTTCTGTTTTTAATGTCAGCCTTTGAATATAATGATTTATATATGCTTGAAATGATGTAGAAACTATTTCTGTGAAGAAGCTTTTTCAAAGACCTCCTGTTTTATAGAAGCCACTTCTTTAAATGAGGCAAAGAAAAATATTCTTCTGAAAACTCTTCGGTTTTATGATTGGAATAAATGTGTTTATGGTCATACATCTCACTGAAATAATTCATGTATAATTTGACCTACACTTCTTCCTCTTATGTCAGGAGAGTCTCATGAATGAAGTGTAGCATTGACATTAAACTTTGCATGGCAAGAGTTTCTTAGCAGCTTGATCTGAGAACGTTATGTATTTTAAAGGGTGCACTAAAGTTATAATTTCAGTGGGGGGATAATTTACCTTGTATTATACAGTAAAGATTTTTTCACTAAATGAGCGTTATCTTCCCCTGCGAGTTGCTTACAAGCAGTATTGCTACTTGTTTTGTCAAATTTAGTTCTGAATGTTCTTTTCCTTTCAAAGTGATCAGTATCTGAAAATAAAATGGACTGCAAAATGAAGGTATGTATTTATGCTGTGTTTATAATGCATACGAGGTTTTATAGTAAAATATTTTTAACTCAAGACTGATTTTTCTTTGGCTGGAAAACTAGTTAAATTTGCCGTGTGAGTTAGTTGAACATTCATAGCAGAGAGATTTTTGAGTCTTGTTTCCGAGAGGTATTTATTGGAAATTTGCCTCTCATGCCTTCAGTTTGTAAGCATTTGTAGTATTTTTCTGATGACGGTTTCTTTTCTCATGTTGTGGAGCAATAGCAGGAAGATGCATCCTCTGATATGGCAATGTTCAGGGAATTTTTCTACCTTTGATCTTGTGACACAAGAAGTATAAAAACGTGTAGCTTGCTGTAGGGATCATCTCTTAGCTAGCTAGTCCAGGGTACTGTTTAATAGTGGGAGATCTTCTAGAATAAGGTACAAAACCTTAAGATAGGATGGCTGTGAGATTCTGTTTTAGGTTAGGTTTTAAAAGAGCTAGTAATTAGAAGTTGCTAAAATGTGCAGCATGAGGTTCAGGCTTTCTTTCACAGAATTTGTAGCATCACATATGGACAACAACATCTGACATTGGTAGTAGTTAATTAGGTGCTTGGGTGATTTTCTTTTTTGCTGTCAACAGCATTTTATTTAATTTCTTGTTCTGTATCTCATACTATGTTGAAAGTTTTATACATAGATTGGACTGTGCAGCTGATAATACAAATTGGGACGTTTCAGGCAAAAAGAATAATTGAGTTCAAAACTCAGCTTAAAATGTTATCTTTATCCATTTTCGTTAGCATGGATGTTTGAATTGCACTTAGATTAGCTATGGTTTAAACTCTTCACATGTGCTCTGTCTTTCAGAGAAAGTGGAGCATGATAACTGCAATATCACTGAAAAGGTCTATTTGCTCTTTACTTGGCTTAAATAACTGGAAATAGCAATATTTGATGTTGCTTTCTTGCTTATTCAGGCAGATCATAAATGTAGCTCTGTTTAAGCTTTTCCGTAAGAGACATTTGTTTTCTACAGCTGAACAGCTCAGCTCTATAAAGAAGAAAACACATTCATTATTATCAGCAGTGAAAATTCTTGCATTATATCTGTATTAAAAAAAGCTCTCAAAAGGTTGATTAGAAGTACGAACTATGTTACTCTGTGTGGCATGTTGGGCAAATATAACAATACGATTAATTTATTTTGATTATGAAAATTTTGACAAAACTTGGTATTGTTTCATTTCCTTTTTAATGTAGATTATAAAATGATCATACTTTAGGCTTACAGTTTTCTCTAACTGTTCATTGTAGAGAAATTTTTCATGGTTGTAATAGAGAAGTAACTGAGAAAGGTAACTTAAGATATAACTTATGAAAATGCTCTAGGTATTTCTTTGGGTATAGAAAGAAAAATTTCCTGCTTTTACGATTTGCATATAGTGTTTTTCACTTGCAGAGTTGTTCTGGCCTGTGGTTTTCTTTTTCACTGGAAACTCAATAGTGCAAGTTTAGCTTGTTAATCTCTTGTAGAGAAAATTTTTCTTAAAAGGAGACTCTTCTTGAGTTCAGCTTTTGTTATGTTGAATAGGAATATTGGCTGTATATTTTCCCATTATGGAGTAAATATACTTCTAGTGAATAAAGCCAGATCTAAGGAAGAACTGTAGTGCCTGAAGTCTAAGTTGTTATGGAAAAATCCACTGTTCAATAGCTGTCTAATCTCAGTGTTCCCTAAAGTTGCTTCCTTTTTTTCTGCCTGAATGTTCCCTCAGTTCTGCATTTCTGCTTATATATATGTTTGTAATAATGATGGAGTGTCCCATTTGAGTCTTCATTATACTGATAATTTAAAGCATCACACTGACACCGGCAGATAACATGATGCTGTTAGTCTTGAGCAAGGAGTTTGCTGGGACTCTGCAGGTTTGAGAGCGGGGACAGAGATTTTGAGAGTGTAGAAACTTCTCCGTGTCCTCCCGTTCTCCTCCTTGCCCTTCTGCAAACATCTGGCTTTCCGCTCATTTTATTGGAGGTCTGGGACATGTCTGTACTGTGCAGTTACGCAGGGTGAAAGCTGCTGGATGGAGCTGAGGGTCCTGGAACTCCCTCTCATCTTTCTCATACTGCTCCTGGGGTGTAGAACCTATTGCAGTCCTTTCCCTTACCAACTTCCTACTTGGGCATCACCTGCCCCATGTTCTGGTTTTGCTTTGCGCTGAGAAGAGGGAAATTTGGGCTAAAATTCTTGCTAGAGATTGGAGACTAACAGGACACTGGGTTAGAAGGGATTCTTGTGAGTTCCAGTTATCTCTCGGGACTACGTACTTTCACGTGCTTTAGACAAAAAATAATCTGGAGAAGGTTTGATACGAGATTTAAATGTATTTCAGACAGAAGCTAACCATGTCAAACTGTGTGTATTTAATTCATATAATTAAGAAAAAAGCATAGATCAACACTTGAGCCT